>NC_089824.1:150847496-152097496 GCF_035046505.1 Tiliqua scincoides
CTTTTGCTTACTGCTAAGTAATCACAATCAGACCCTCTCAAATCCATTTCATTAATTTTCAGCATTGAAATGTTTTTTTTTCCCCGTCCGAAGAAGAATTTGTCTAGTAAGGACAAGGACAACCCTTAACATTGGACAACTCAGCTTGCTGAAATTGCCTGGCAAGACAGTACACACTTGAGATTTCAAACTAGTGATGGAGAAAGGTAGTTAACTGGAGTGTCTCTCACTATAGAGCAGTGGAGATGCTAACCAACCAAAATCTGGCCCACACTGAGCCCAGCTTGGGAGGCTTGACTTCCCACCCAGGTTGCTGTGTATCGGACAAGGAATGGCAAAGCTGCCTGCCCAGGGACTCCACAAGCCCAGTTGGCATGGATAGAATTGTATCAGAAGTACCTTTCTTTGCCTCTGAGTCCACCCCCCATCTCTCTCTCTCTCTCTCTCTCTCTCTCTCTCTCTCTCTCTTTGTGCCCCTTTCCTTTATGTTGGACAAAGGAGGTGGAATTGGTCCTTTTGTGCACACAAAGCAGAGCAGCCTAGATCTCTGACAATCCCCACTCCAAGCACAGCTTGCTGCTCCTGATTGAACCCCCCCCAAGAACTGCAGCAAAGTGCACACACTCAGACCACCCCCCTCCTGATGGTTAGAAAGATGGTCTATCTGTGAACCAGAAAGAAAAAAGAAAAGAACTGCCCAATGGAAGGAAGCTCTGTGAATGTGCACTTCCCCCCACGCATGTTCTTGGCATTTAGAGGAGAAAGAAAAGTGGAAGTAGGAGCAACACACACAACACACAAACTCACCCCCACGCACCCTTCTGTGCCTTTAGCCATGTTTTGGAAGATGGTCTTTCTGCTTATCTCAGTGGAAGAAATTCCAGTATTTAATACAGATACTTTAAACAAGGAGACCAATGCAAGTGGGAAAGCAATAGTTTGCAAGACAAATTGTGAGCCTCCTTCCCTGTGCCTTCAGCTGCAATCCCATACACACTTTTCTGAGAGTAAGCCCAATGCGGCATATAAATAAAATAAAATAAATACAGGTGGCACCTCCCCCCTTCTCTTCAGCAGGAAAAGGATCAAAGCATTGTTGGCTCTGCCCCCTCTGCTCCCAAGCAGCTGGAGCAAGAGATCAAGCAAAAGTTGCTTTCGCTACTGTCTTCCTACTAACCACAAGCAAGGAAGAGAGAGACAGCTGCCCTTTAAAGCCAAAAACAAGGAAGGGGAGAATCTGGAGAAGCAGAGCTCCCCGGGAGGACAGTCTAGAATACTGCCTCGCCTATCGAGCTCACAGATATTGAGAACCATGTGGGTTTTACAGCCATACATCCAAAACCCATAGGGAAGGCTCCAAACTCACAGATAAAAAGGGAGACAAGTGGGAAAGTACCTGAATATTCTGTAGTCTGGGCCTAAGACTTGATCCCAAGCTGCTTGCCCCACTATGCTTTTGTTGAAATGCCCTTATCACCTTCTCCAAGTTGCTAAACTGGCAGTTGTAGGGCTGTTGAGAAGGAATAGCACAAGAAAGAAAAGCAAACTGAAGCCTGAGGGTCCAATCCTATGCAGTTTTCCAGGGCTGGTGCAGCAGTGCCAATGACTGTGCATCCTTTGGTGGGAAGGCAGTCACAGAGGCCTTCTCAAGGTAGACTTCTCATTGAGACTGCACCGGTGCTGGAAAGCTGGATAGGATTGGGCCCTAAGTCAGTAGGTCTTGTGCTAAATTCCCAATCTGTTCATTTAAATTCTCAGGAGAGTTTTAAATGGCAAGTGGGGACACTTTGGGGTGGGGTGGGGGGGAGGTGCTGTAAGGGAAATGTTCAGATACATTCAGTGTATTGCATGGACAAACCTTTATGATGAAGTTAGACATAAGTGCCAGTTTGTCTTGAGCAAGTGAGGCTGACTAAAGGACACTTTGGTCACTTCTAATTTGATCACTTCCTCAAATCTAATCTGGTGTTTATGCACCTTTGATGACCTAAAACCTGTTGTGCTGCTTATGTGTGATTGCAATTATTTTTTTAATTTTCCCAAATACTTGACATCTGTACAGATTTTCTCTAAGTCACACTACATTTTGGGAGTATATGCTGAAATCCCGCAAAGCATCATCACAAATCATGTTCATTGTAACTTTAACCTGCACAGGATTCTGAATGGGGGATCAAATGACTTGTTTTAGAGAACTTGGTGCAGTTCCACTAACAAAGCAGCTGAAGGCTTGGAAGCCAAGGTGTCATTCTCAATCTGATTATAACCATGTAGACATGACTCATGCGTACACTACACTACACTAAAATCAGTTGGATGCATGCATATGGACAGGGTGTTTAGAATACACGGAATCTATGAGATTACTCCAAAATATTTGTTTTATTTCTGGGTTATTCATCAAGAGATGCTGTGCTGAGATACTGTAAACTTTTAATTGAAGTAGTCATTAAAAAAAATCCAACAGCATTCGGATTTTTACCTAAATTTATTTTAGATTTTTACCTAAATTCACTGGTGGCCATAACTTAATTTCCTAATCTGCCATTTTTCTGCAGATTGTAATGCAGCTCTTCTCCTGATTTTGAAACCAACAATACAAGAAATTGATGTAATAAGGCTGTAAGCTTATATGTAGAGTGCTGTTTTTCACTGGACACAGAGCCTAGTGCAGCCATTTTCAACCAGTGTGCTGTGGCACACTGGTGTGCCGCGAATGGTCCCCAGGTGTGCCGCGGGAATTTGGCAGAGGGTCATTTATTAGTAGGGCCATTGGGGGATGTGAGTCCCCCACCAACACCATGGTGTGCCTTGTCAATGGTCAAAACACTGATGGTGTGCCTTGAACATTTTAGTGCCTTTTTGGTGTGCCACAAGATGAAAAAGGTTGGAAGTCACTGGCCTAGTGTGTTCCAATGATTGCCAGGCAGTAGATATTGTAACAGTAGGTTCTTTATGTTGCTATACTAGAAGTATTCTTCCAACCCCCACACTACAATGGGTAAGCAGATAGGTAGCAATGGTTTCTGTGGCTAATTTCCATTTGTGTGGTTGGTTTACATATTATTAAACCACCCATCTGATCTATAATGGCAGCCCCGCTGACACTGTCTATCCAGTTTGACAATCTGGATAGAAATTGTAGGGTTGGCTGTTCAATGTCTGTGACTTTAACAGCATTGCTTTGGGCCTGGAATCAATTCTCTCTGTTTACAGACCATTTCACAGCCCTTTACCTGCAACATCACTTGTGTCAGTCCCATAAATACTTCGGTGTATATAATGCTTGAATTAGCATAATGGTTTAGGCACAGAGCTTTAAGCACAAAGAAGGACATGTCAACATGTTCTCTTCACTTAAGCAATTAAGAGCCATTATGCTGCTTCAGTGGAAATATCATCAAGGTTAAAGACAATCCCAAACACCCCTCTAACCTTTTTATTCCAAGTCTGATAAATGAGGCATAGAAATTGAAATGTTAGTAAACAGTGCTACTTGCAAGCTCTTTCTGTATCATGTTTAATCAGACCTCTCACTCAACCACTTCCAAAGTATAAGGAAAGGTATATGTTGAAGACAGTCACCTATGGTTTAAAAGGTTGGAGTCATTGGTTTCACCACAAGTGAATTTCTGTGTGGATTTTTGCTTGAGGAAAGCAGTGTTTCAACTCACCTGGCAGATTTTACATAGACACACGTGCACACATAATGTGTCAAGTGCATTTCATCCTCCAGCAATTTGTACACTATTTGGCTTGCACTGTTTCTTTCATTTTCCAAGAGTGAATGACGTCTCTGCCTCATGCCTGCAATCAAAATGGCTTGTTTTGTTTGAAATGCTATGGGTTAACGCAGGGTTCCCCAAAGTGTGGGTTGCAACCTACTGGTGGGTAGTGAGCCCATGCCAGGTGGTTGTGATCTGAGCTTTCCCACTCACCCTTGCCTCCATTTGGCTCCAAATCAGAGCAGTTCTGGAGGTGTGGGGAGACTCCAGAGGGCTCTTCCAGGGTCGGTCACCAGGCCAGCTACACACTCTGCAGGCCTCTGCAGGCTTCAGTTGGCTTTCAGTTTTTGGATGGCAACTTCTGGTTTGGGTCCAAAAACCAGAAGTAGCTTTCAGAGGCTACTGCAGGCCATTCTGAGGCTTACAGAGGCCTGTAGAGTGGGTCACCAGCCCTGTATAACCCAGAAGAGGCCAGCACCACCAGAAGCATCCTGTCAGATGAGGTGAGTCATGTTGCTGTAAAGACTGGGAACCACTAGGCTAATGTGTTTCTTCATACAATTGCACTGAAGCCAATAAAGTCAGTTAGGATCTTGTTGCTATCGCCCTGCCACTTGCAGGGCAGCTCTAGTTACCATAGTGAAAGGTCCACTCCACTGAGGGAGTGCACCCCTTGCAGAAATGAGCAATTGTGTGTGTGTGGGGTGGGGGGGTTAAACTACTATGGGTCAGACAGAACCCTCAGTGCCATCTCAGAGATGGGGGCGGGAAGGAGGTTGAGACACCCTGTCTACTTCTCCACCTGGGGATTCATGTCACCTCCCAGGGAGGTTGTTGCTCATTTGGGTTACCTGAGGCAAACCAAGTGCCTGTTCACTTTGCCTTCAGGCTTGCAAGCTTTCCAGCTACTGGTCTTGCCACGAGTCCTTTCTAGCCCCCTGTATAAGTTTGTGGATGGACAAAGATATACAAGGGTTGAATTTGGCCAACTTCTTTTTTTGTTTTTTGGCCTTAGTTGTCAATTTGATGTTTCAAAACTCCCCAACTTCTATGTCTCTAGATATTCTAATCTAGGCAGACTGGCTGGGTGCCCAAGAGGCTGAATAGGCTATATTAAATGATTTGATGGGTGAATCGCATAACAATACAGCAGGAAGTGCAATCAGCTACCATAGAGCCAGGAAAACACACAGAGTGGAGACATAATTTCACAGGCTCATACTGGCATAATGCCATCCAAAAAGTAGGGAACACCTGCTTTCAGTGACATAAGTATGGGCAACTGCACTATGCAACTCAACATTGAGTCCATTACATAACATAACTTTGTGTTCTCCTTTCCTTTGCCATACCAAGCACTCTCTTTAACCTCTGCCATTTCCCTGGAGCAGGTGTTGTTGAGAATGCACAAACCGCATCCATGCCACCATTCCAATGAGGAAGTATAATAAGAAACATGCAGTGCAATCCTATTCATGTCTCAGAAGTAAGTCCCATTGTGTTCAATGTGGCTTACTCCCAGGAAAGTGTGTATAGCATTGCGGCCATGGGGCACAATCCTAACCAGGTGTAGTCAGAAGTAAGTCTTATTTTGTTCAATGGGGCTTACTTTCAGAAAAGTGTGGTTAGGATTGCAGCCATGGTGTCTCAAGACCGAGAAACTGGACAATTGAGCTGACTGAGATTAGGCCTTATGCCTGACACCATGATGACATGGTACCATTTTAAGATATTGAAGGAAGCTTAACTGGCTATCCTCATGCAGCCAATATTCATCTCACCCATGCTACTGTTGATTGATGCACAATTGATGCACAACTATTGTTCAGCCAATCAGAAACTCTTGATCAGTATGATTAAAATGCAAAGAAAACGCAACTGCAGCATGGGGACAAAGTTAAGTAATGGATTTTCCTCTTAACTAGATGGATAACATTCCCAACATGTACTCATGGTAACCACCAGCTTCCATGATCTGTCCACTTTTGAAATGAGTGCTCAAGGTTTTGCAGTATGCAAAAATTTCCCTCTCTCACTCTGAGGTTGTATACTGAAATGTTCAAATCGCATTTCATCACTGATGTTCAGTGGTTACATTTGTCAGAGAGCCATTTTGTTCAGATTCAGATGAAGGACAAATGTTATGTGACATAGTATACTACAACTTGTGACGGTAATCAGCAAATGTTACAGTTTGGATTCATCCCCTCTGGCTTGCAGCATAATACTGATCCCTGAATAGTGTTTTCAGTGCTTGTTATTGCCCTGTAGCAACTGAACCTGCTCATGTTACAACTTTTCATACACTACAATCCTGCCATGATGTATCAGCGAATGGGCTTCTCTTCTTGGCTGGCCAAGAATGTAGCCTGCATTTATAGGATGAACAAGCCACAAAGCGTAGCTGAGCTGTTGTCAAGCTCCAGGGCACCCACATTTATATTTCATAAATATATTTCATAAGGAGCTGAACAATTTAACATTAAAAAGATTAAGACCTAGAGAAAGTCTCTGTCCAACAGGCTTCATCAGTTTCAGGCTCTGACTCTACAAAATAGTGTCCTTGGTACTCACTGGAAGGGCAAAATCACAAGTACTATACCTGTTTAAATGGGGGAAAAAATCAAATCTATTGGGTCAAATAAGGATCATTTCATCCCATTGCCAGCACAGACTCTGGAACCAATATAGAGTGACATTCTCTTTCTAGATCTACAGAGAGTCCCACAGCATTTGGGCTACAATGAATCTGATTTAAGGAACAATTGTAGGACTAAAAAACATGTCCTGTCTTCAGGCAAATCAAGTGAAGGATTATATCTATTTAATATTTCTATAAAATAGATAGCATGAACTTTGTGATCAAGTGATCAGAGTCCTGGACTTTTCTGGAGAGGACTGGTTCCAATGTCTTCTCAGTCATGAAGTTCACTAGTTGGTACTTGCAAGGCACTATCTTTCAGCAGGATAAAATGAGATAATTATGCCATCCATCAAAGCTGGATGGCATGTACTTGAGAAACAAAGGGTAAATGGGTCAGTTATTCGAGTGTACATCAAGCTGTTCCAAAAACAATGGATACCTCCCATTTATAGGGAGGAGCCGTAACCTGAACTTATTTCTGCAAGTGATGATGGATACTTTGTTGAGTTGTTCATGCATCCAACCAGGAACCTCAGAGTGTTGCCAATTCAGGCCCCATTTTAAGTTAACCAGTAGAAATAACCCATAAATTGGTGGCACACACTTACCTCAGTGTGGAAGCACATGAACATGGCTCTCCTTGAGGACTTCAATATATTGCACATTGCTGAGGGAAAATATTGCAGTTGAATGAATTTGAATTTGTGTTCCATTCTTGGTTTTCTGAAGGTTTCAAAAGGAGAAAGTGTAAAAATGCATGTGAGTCCTGCTTTAAATTGTGTTGGTGTTTTGATACTGGCTGTGATGAATCCACAGGTCACTCCTAGCATATTTTTATAAGAAAAAAAAGATGTTATGAGAAGGACAGTAAAGACCATTTTTCCATTTCAAGTACAAGTCTCACAACAGAATGCATTGGGTATGCGTTGGCCAGGAAACAGTAGGGATTCTAATGCCATAAAAAATGCAAATAAAAATTTGAAGCAATAGTTAAGTTGGAACACCTCATGGGGCAATGGTGAGTTTCTTCCTCATCATTCACTATCTCCTCTACCTATTACTGCATGATACACGAAGCACAACCAAAACATAGACAATGGAAATACTGAAACCTCACTTCATGAATAAAGCACCAGAAGTTTCTGGGAAAAGGTGACAATTTATATTTTTAAGTTTTACACCTGGAATTTGCCTATTGCAGCAGACAAAGGAATCCTTACCCAGATGAGTAGAAAAGCACCAATAAATTTAAGGAAGCTTATGCATGTTCGGCACTAATGAATGTCATCTTCTGTTTTTTCATGAAAAAAGATCTTTCTGCTGCTAAAGGAGACTGATTTAGATTATGAATAGCAGTAGTGATTTGCAAAAATGGCTCCAGAGAGAGACTTGGAGATTCCATAGACTGGTGGCACTTGAGGTTTCTGCCCTTTTTGTTGAAAATTAATTTGTCCTGTGGGTTATTGGATTTCAGCTCAGCCAATGTATATTGCTCAGTCATCACAAATTTACTTAAAATTTAGTGTAGCTGAAGTTCATTCCAGAAGACAAAAGTCTACACCTGAAAGCTTCGAAAAATCTTGTCTGAAAATCTTTCTAACTGTGTATTTGAACATGCTGATTCTATAAACCAATTTGCAAAATATTTTTAAGGATTAAGGATTTCATTGCATTAAAAAATCTTTACAAATGTATAACAAATATTTATATATTATATTTATGAATAGAGAAAGTTTTCATATATCCTTGGTGTCCATGGATTTGAGTATCTCTGAGCAGCTCACAGTTGCAAATGTGTATTTAGCTACCTAAATGCTAAATATATGTAATGTCAGCACATGTTGTTAGACACACAATCCAGTGACATAAACAGATGAAGTGTTTCACTTAAAAAATACAATACTAGATTGAGAATACTTATGTAGCTTTGTAGTTCAAGTAATTTTAATTTCTTTCATTTCACATTCTCTTTTTACTGTCAGTCCCACAGTGTTCAATGGGTATAGAATATTCCACATCTATATGGAGCTTCCTCACCTAGGTTGCAAGGGTGTCACATTCATTGCGTTGAGGCTAGCAGATCTGCACGAATATTCCTTTGAAATGGTAGTTCCAGCTTCAGTTCCTGGCATCTCCATTTAACGATTCTCATAGAACAGGTCTGAGAAAGGCCAACACTTTAAAATTGGAGGGCTGCTATCAGCTGGAGCAGATAATACTGGCCCAATGGTCTCAACTCAGGCTACAATCTTATACACACTTACCTGGAAGTAAACCCCATTGAACTCAATGTGGCTTACGTCTGAGCGGTGTTACCCCACACAGCTTAAAGCTGAGCTCCATGCAGCACAGAGTTGGGCAACTTGGAAGTTCAGCAATTATGTGTGATGTCATTGTCAAGCGTCCAGAGATGGCATTGCAACGCAGCTACAATGCCACACTGGAAGAGAAGCGGTTCACACACTGGCACAGGCCTTTGGAAGGTCGAGCTTCATGGGCCGGGGGATCTCCGCAGTCTGATGGGTCTCTATGGACCAAATGGACGGTCTCGGTTGGATGTGGCCCATGGGCCGTACTTTGGAAACCCATGGGATAGAGGGTGGTAGGAGTTTTGCCAGAAACATAAACACTGAAGAATAATGCAAAAATTAAACAGTAAAATGAAGGGAATTATGAAATAAGTAGGTCATGGCAGTGAATCATTTTCACAGACACTCAAAATTCTCCAGAAGCACAATAATGTTCCTTATAAGTGTCATCTGAACAAATTAGATGCTTTATTTAAAATAGTAGGTCTATGAAATAAAAAAAAACACACTAAAATACTCTAATATATACTTATTTGAGATAAATAAAAATTGATCAAAAGCCATCCTTGGTCATCACTGTCATTTCATAGAAAATATACATGTGCAGAGCATAACATTGAGAAATACGTTTGTCAACACTGGATCAATCCTAACAACAATAAAAAGGTGGTGCCTATTAAAAACTAATGGAGTCATGACAAATTTTAAAAACAGTCCCACCCTCATGCTTTAGGGAGAGTTTTCAACCACCCCCTCCTTGCTTGAGCGATGCATCCATTTCAGCTCTGAAGCCATAATCTTTTTGCTTAAGACAGAAGCCTGATGCAAGAAATGAGATCTTGTGTGAAAGCCAAATCGTGGCACAATTGCCTGGAAATTTCAGATTAATAAACCTCTTTCTGCAGAGAACTAAATAACTTTTACAGTTTTAGCGGGAGCTATTTGTTTTCCTGAAGATTTATGGTTTGTCCAAAAGATATGCATCTTTATGTCTCACTTCTTCACATTAAAGAACGATGATTTTAAACAGGTTTCTGAGTGGCATAATCTGAAATTGGCAATGATCTAGCTTTTGTACGAAAAGAGAGAGACAAAACCAAGAGCCAGCTTGCTAGTTAAATAAGGAGATCTTGATGGCTCACATCAAGGACACCTGGGCAAGATCTGCATACGGTTAAATAAATCTAGTAGCTTGTTATCGGTAGAATGCCGATACACTTGCCCAATGTTTCCATCATGCGGGCTTTAGTTACGCATACTTTACAAGGAATTAAAGCTCCTTTTGCTTAAGGCTGCTTTAACTGATTGATGCTCAAAGTTTGGAAACTAAAACCCATCCAGCTATTACAAAGCCCCTTTAACCAAGCCTTTCCCTTTGAAAGCAGGATGCTCAATTGAAACTGGCAGCCCACCTTTTTAGGTTTCAGGCAGCTCTGTCATTCTGCAAGGAATGTGCCTGCCACTTCACAGGATAGGTTGAGCTGAAAGACATGTACTTTGAATCAGGGAATCAATAGAACACTTAATGGACAATTAGGAGAACAGCTGTAGGACTGTCAGAGACCCATCTGTACACAGCTCAAACAGCCTCAGCCTGGACAGGGCACGGAAAACAAAGTACACTGCTTCAGGGCATTAGCTTCCATTACAAAACATCACTTTCATTCCCCACTGAATGTTAATATAGTGCTCTCGTGCTCGCTCTCCCTTTTTTTCCCCATTACAAATTTTAACTCGTGTAGAAAATTATGGAAATTGCTTGGGCCATTTGTCAACTTATATCATGTGAATTGATCAATAAATTTTACCACTTTGTTGTTAATGTAGATAAATTTTGGCATTTAATTAAGCAATTGCAAAAATGTGGCCACTTTCAATTTCAGCAGATGCTACCTTTTCATCTCTAATGCAGAGCAGCGCAGGGAAATGTAAGCCGGTTGCTAAATATTTATAGACAACATGACAATACAGGAAAGAGTTATCATCCGTGATTTTGATGCAGAAACAATTAACATGGTGAAAAAAAGAGCCCATATGCAATGGTGAAGTGAAATAATTTTTTTTCTAGGAAACATATTCATGATGCCTAAAGACAAAATCACACTTATACTTAGAGGCAAGTTGCAGTCAACAGAACTAAGGGAACATTGTTGTTCAAAGATGTTTCATCGGTCATAGTAACAAAAATATTATAGACAGACAGACAAAAATACAAGTGTCAATTATACACTTATGTCTGTCTAACTGTATATGCACATCCATGCGTTATAACAGTATTTTGTACAAATATGGTTTAAAACGATACAGTTAATGGGCAGAATCCAAAGAGCTATCCTAAGTGATTCTACTAGAAAGTGTGCCATTTTTCCTTTGAATAATAGAGTCCCCATGCCATGTGATGATCTGCTTTCGAAATTCCACTTCAATGGAAAAAAGGTTTGCTGTGCCACAATGGCTGTGTAAGGAACATTCCACCACTCGGAACTAGTTGTACAGTTCCATGAATCTAAGTCCGTGGTTCCCAAACATTGTAGCACCAGGACCCACTTTTTAAAAAGGAGGGCAACAGCCATGTACACCGTCCTGAGCTCTTTGGAGGATGAGCGGTATAAAAATGTGATTAAATAAATAAATAAATAAATAAATAAATAAATAAATAAATAAAATGACACTGTATCGGGACCCACCTAGGTTTACAAGACTTAAAAAAAACCTAGAAAGAAGTAATATTTTTACTTATTTACATGTAATAATAATGAGAAAAAAGATGCTCCAACATTTATCTCTCTGTATTTACACATGCTAGCAAACTGCATGAGCTCTTTTGCAGGGCACTTCTGATTTTTGAGCCACCTCAGGACTTGAGGAGATTAGTTATCTGATCCTTCCATCACCTGTGTTTTCATTGGAGGCTCTGCTCAGCTGCTATAGGATACACTAAGCAAGTCACAACCCACCAGTGGGTCCCGACCCCACAGTTTGGGAACCACTGATCTAAGCCAATATATGTAAATCATTTTATATTGGGTTTCTTGTCATGTATTGTTTCTGATACCTTTTTTTGCAAACATCTGTGAAAGACTGTGATAATGTGTGCTGATTTCTTTCTTAATGACGATCAAGTTTTTAAAATTATTATTAAATGAGCAGAATTTAAAGAACTGGACAACAATTCACCCAAGAAGGTCCTAGGCCTGTGTTCCTCAATCATATGTTTCAGTATCATGACAACTCTCTTTGCAAACAGAGGAAGTTCAAAAGCAGCTAGTTTGTGATATGGTTGGGTCCTCTATTTGATTAAAAAAAAAGTTAACAGTGCACATGCCCAAGTCCACAGACAGATATAAAGCAGTTCTTTGGAGTCAGGCTAATAAATATGCATACATACATATACATACATACATACATCACACACACACAGACATGGGATCACTGATTCAAGTTGCTTTCCAAAGTGTGCTTGCCCATAGTTTTCTATAAGTCTATCTCTTAGATGCAATTTCAGCACATATAACAATATATATACCCACAGTTTTATACAGTTATAGTTTAAACATGGATAAGTTTTCTAAAGGTATAGTAGATATTCCAATAGATTGATCTTATACATGCTCCCAAGTAATGGTATATAGGATACACACTTGGAATTGTGTATAAGATTGAAGCTTTAGAATATCTATTGTGAATTTGTATTTAAAAGTATGATACAAATATATTAAAAGCATGAAATAAAATAGTCTTTTGCTACTACAGTAGAGATTTTGTATGTTTTAAAAGTAATGCGTTGTAAAATATTAGTACTATCCTAGATAAGTTTAAATAATTATGTGAAATCCACTGTTTGTTTACTCAAAAGTAATCCCAATTAAGTCCTATATAATGGGGACTTACTTTTGAGTAGGCAGACGTTGGATTGCACCATAATACTTGATCTCTATTTAAACGTATCTAGGATAGCTCTAATATTTTATAATCAGCTACTTTCAAAACATATACAAAACACTACAGCAGAAGCAAAAGAACTACCCTTTCAGTCATTCATTTCATCCATTTAATATACAGTATTGGTATCTCACAAATTCACAAAGTGTCTTCCAAAAATAGTAAAAATAAGACAATGCAAACAATAAATAATAAAACCCAATATTTTAAGCAGCAGCAATCTAAAATTAGTAGATAGAGCAGTTAAAAGGTTTTCTGTGACCAAAAGATAAATTAGCATTACATTAATTTCCAATGCCTGTTTGGACTTAGTGGATTGGGAAGGGTGTGTGTGTGTTTGAAGGTCAGTGCTAAAAACTTTTAAAGCACACACAGATGTGGTCAGACAATAGACAACATAAATGAACATTTTAGGTATTCTAGATGGCCTTAGGGACCACAAGATGAAATCCTGCCTTTGACAGCCAGAGGCCCTAAACATAGCACTCAGCAGCATGGGTTGACATGATTAACTGCAGTAGCTCATTGGAGTGGGTAGGAGGTTGGCTGCTTTTCCTGGTGCCTCTAGAGTAAGAAAGGGCTTAAAATCACATTGCTGTCTTTATCATAATCACCCTGAATAAGCAGATTCCCCACATGGTCTGTATCCTCCCTCTGAAGCGGTGCCTGTCAGAGGACAAAGGCAAGATGAACTTCTATTTGAAGAACAGAAACACCTTGGTTCAATAAAATCAGATTTGATTTCTTTATTCAGAATCCTTCCTCAGGCTTCCCTCGGATGTCTTTGCACTTCTGTTGTCAGGCTTAAAGGCCCAAGACCTTCCAGCACCTGTGGAGACACAACAAATGCTCCCCCTTGCCTGGCAGTGGGCCAGCCCCCATTGCTCCTTCTATATCTCTCACTCCCTGAATTAAAAAATGAAGATAATTCAGTGAAAAAGGAAATGTGGAGCTGAGTGGTGGGCTTGAGAGATGGCTGTTGATCAGATGCACTTTCAGGCGATGCTACCATTATTACTTTTTTCAGAGATAAGCTGGAGGAAAATCACTTCTAGGTTGCATTTGGCCTACCAAATTGTAACTGTATATAAAAAATGCGGCTGTTTTTCTGAAAGTTTGTTGATCCATACGTTTTGGTTGTACAAGCTTGTGGCACCCTCATTGTGGGCCCAATCCTATCCAACTTTCCAGCATGGATGCAACCATGCCATCAGGGCATGTGCTGCATCTGGAGGGGAGCAGTCGTGGAGGCCTCCTCAAGGTGAGGGAACATTTGTTCCCTTACTTTGGGGCTGCATTATGGCTGCATCAGTTCTTGGAAGTTGGATAGGATTGGGTTCCGTGTCATTAACTTTCATTCACCAGATCAGCAGTTTGTTAGATGCTAGAAATAGCCACCAGAGTGTATCAGCATATACGCCCCAAGTACAACGAGATGCAGGAGTACAAAATGAGGCCCCAAAATCAAACAATACAAGGGATATCAGAAACATTCAGGCAGATGAAGTGCAACTGAATTTGTACAGCACATTCATCATGAAATCCACAACTTTGCTATGTCAGTACAGCTCCACAGGGAACTGGTCAAAAATCCTCTCTGTCCCAACAAATACAGCCACATCTAGAGTCTAGCTACAACAGGATCTTGTTTTCATGCTCCTCCAGAGCTTCAGGGCTTGAGACTCTTGGAGCACAAGCCTATGCTTGTCTACTTGGATGTAAATCCCACTGTGTTCATTGGGGCTTTTCTCAGGAAAATGTGTATTGCAGCCTTGGTTGGGCAGCAGCATCACCAAAAAGAAAACAACAAAAGGTCACAACAGTCTCAGGTCCCCAGATATGACTAAGGGCTAAGTAAACATAATACCCAAAAAAACTGCATGGTGGAGGGAAAAGTGCGGATTAATCCCTTAAAATTTATATGGAATGTCAATGAAATGTTTTCAAAGCCCCACAAAGTATGCTGTGATTCTGAATCTAACCAATGGATTTTTTTTATTAATTTTTATTACAGGCTACTTATTTATATGATTTATTGGAGATGCTCCATTGAGACATAGAAGCATTTTCCTAATAAACCAAGAGGTTAGTACCATTGTTTTCAGTACAGCTGACCCTTGGGTTTCCTGTAAAACTAGGATCATTAGAAATGGTCCATTGGTTATATTGGAGCATTTCTAATGAACCAGAGGGTCAGCTCTTTGGAAATAATGTAAAATATCCAGATTCATGATGAAAAACTCCATTGAAATGCATGAAACGTTTCTAATAAATCCAGATTTTAGTGGAGCTCAACCCCGAATCCATTAAAACGTTATGAAAAAATAGTCACTGAGCATGCATCTTAAGTACTTCTTCCTACGTTAATCTCTCATTTATTTTAAAATGTGCTGTAAAAATAGCAAAAGGCACCCATGAAAATTTGTTAAAGTTTGCCCATTTTTTTAAACATATACATAGGAGCAGCAGATCATTTCGAAGAAGACTCCCTTCTATTTCTAACCCTAAAAGCTTGTATTACAAAAGCAAATTCTAAGGAAATATTTTCTTTGCCTGGTACCATGTTCTACACTAAAATTGGATTTATATACTTCATAAACTCTGAAGCCGTAAGCAAGTACTTCTTTGAATACTGACATTATCACAGTCGGTATCTTGAGCTAACTGAACTGCAGCCCCATAATGAAACTTGCCTTTTGCATCCTATTAACAAAGGCCATGATGACTTCTTCACTAGGACAATGCCAGATGTTCCCAAGTGAACATTTCACAAATGGAGCACAGCAGGTTGAGGAAGCTGAAATGTTCTCTCCAAACTTTCAAGTGCCTGGCCCTTCCATGCGTTTTGAAATCAGATTGCTACTCAGATGCATCAGGTCATTTTTGTTTGTCAAGCCATTGCCTTTTTTTTTTCTTGCTGGCAATGTTATCACCAGACTCATGGTGACAACAAGTCACCAGGTTCATGAAGATATCCTTTCCAGCATGGCAAAAGACCTCATTGCTTAATCCAGTATTTAAAAGCTTTTGGCCCAAATCCTAACCAATTTTCCAGCTCTGGCATAGCTGTGTCAATGGGACTTGTGGTGCATCCTGAAGTTGGGTGACACTCATGGAGGCCTACTAAAAGTAAGGGAATGTTTGTTCCCTTACCTTGGAGCTGCACTGCCCTTATGTCAGTGCTGGAAAATGGGTTAGGATTGCGCCCTTTAGTAATTGTATGTTTGGACATACGCACACAAAATTATTTAGCAAATGTACGTATGGACAAAATTAAACATCCTTACAACATAGCTGGAAATAAACATCCTAATAAAATAGGGAATTCCATGGATTACTTAGGGCACAATCCTGAATGCGCCTTGGGCCGGCAGTTGTGAAAGTGTCATTAAGCTCTTTTGTGCCATCCCTGGAGGAGGAAGGCTGGTGCACGGACGTACACCGGCCTATGGAGGCCTAGGCGAGCCCCGCTCGGCCAGCCTGAGAGGTAAGTCTGCGCCAACCAAACTCGGACCGTGCGGGGATATGGGGGTTTGTAGGGAGGGCAGGAAAGAGGGGTTTCGGGAAAGAGAAGGACGGATAGTGGGTGGTCCCGTGAGCAGGTGGTGGGTTTGAGGAGGGAGGGGCCAGGATGCCGGATCCTAATCCCATTCCCAGGCAGCCCAGGATAGCCAATTGGGTCTACTGCAGTTTTACTAAGGGTAAGAGGTTATCCTTGCCTGGGCTGAGCCACTTTGGACCCCCAGCCTTGCACTGGATACAGGGCAGGACTGCCAGCCTTTCTGTTCCAGCACAAGTTAGGAGTGGGCTGTGTTTCTGATAAAACATCATATCTAAGACATTGCCCAGTATGTCTTTTAACAGATTGGCAGCCCAATCCTGAGCTCCCGGGGCACGCAACTTCGGCAGCACCAAAAACGGCTGCTGCTGGATCCTGCGCACCACGGGCTACTGCAGGTGGCACCTTGGGAGAAGGGGACTTTTATCCCCTTCTCCCAGGTGAGGGAAGTAGCCCCGCAATGGGGCTACTCAATTCACCGTAAAGACTTTCGTGTAGGGCGCTGAGTCCCACACGAACAGACAGACTCCGATGGAGCAGAGCTTCACAGGACCCGCCTCCCTCCCTCCCTGCTCCCTTCCCCCGGCATGCCTCCCACCCACCCTTTTCCTGCCTCCCACCTCCTGGTCACGCCTCCTCCCCACCCTCTCTCAGCCCTCCGACTTCCTCCCCCCTCCCCGGAACGCCTCCTCCCCATCTACCCCCTGCCTGTGCTTACTGTGCTGAGGTTCAGCAGTCCATGCAACTATCAAGCGGCGGAGACTGGGCACCTGCCTGGTACTAGACCAGCACTGGGCTGGCACAGGCACTGGCCCAGCGGTAAGGTTCGCAAATGTGCCTTATGGCACAGTGCATGCTGGCAGTAAGCTGGTGCGTCGAGCCCAGGATAGGACTCTTAAGGAGCTATCTTCAGGGTCACAGCATTGTGTGTGTGCACACTGCTTTGCATGACGAAACATTTAAAAAAAAACACTGCATTTTGAATTTGTGACATGGCAACTTCCTATAAAGGATGAGAGCTTGTTTTAAAATAAGACAATATCTGGTTTTCCAAAAATTCAGTGTCGGCTATCCCTATCTGCCAAAAATGGTGAGGCTTCCATTGCTACCCACACAGCTCTGCCAAAGGATTAGAGACATTTCTGCTGGTTATGACTGAATTGCCTTTCATGTCTTTGAAGATTCTTCTGAAACTGTAGCAATTCCATCTAGAGAGGTAAGCTAGCTATGGCTCTGCATCCTTCTCCTAGCAGCACCCTGGATTTTGACAGGGAATGTAATAATACTTAAAAGGAGTTTGAAAAAATGGAGAAAGTGAAAAAAAATGCAGGGGCAGGGTTCACAGCAAGGTTTAAATGTCTATTCTCATATATATTTTCAAATTAGACTGCAAAAAAGGCAAATATTTTAGTTGCCTTTTTGTAACTCATAACGAGAGATATGTATACTCTTCTGGAATTGGGAAATGGAGGAAATGTCTCTCCTCTCCTCTCACAGTGTCCTGAAGAAGAAGGTCAAGATGAACTTGATATATAAAAGTTGCATATTCCTCTGCACTAAATACAGGTGTCTCCCTGTATCTCCGGAGGATAGGAACCAGCCATCACCACAGATACCAAAAACTGCAGTTAGCGACAAACACTACAAAATCGGTTCAAAATCCTCCCGTCTTAAAAATAACTTATCTGCCTGTGACTGTAGCCCTCCTATTAAGGTCTTCTGTGTCTCGCTGGCTCTTTGCTATCTGCAAATGCTAGCAGGAAGCACTCCCAGGAGGCTGAAAAGAATGAGATGCTAAGTTCTAAGAAGCGGTTGCCAAAGTGCTTTGGGACTGCTCTAAGCTGTTGCAGGGATGGGATGGGAGGAAGGGTGTTGCCCCGATAGCACAGCAGTGGTAGTAGTTTTGCAGGGACCCAGGGACATCCCCTCGTACCTGGTGTTGTCCTGCAACCCCCAGGTGGTCCTGGAGGCTTGCAGCTGCCTCCACAACCCTCTGTGCAGCGGCAATGAGCTCCAATTTGCTATCAGAACTCACTTCCTGTTTGTACCAAGTGAGTTCCGATAGCAGATCAGAGCTCATTGCAGCCATGTGGAGGATTATGGAGACAGCTGCAAACTTACAGGACCCCCCAGGTGGCTCCAGGTATGTGGGAATGCCCCTGGGTCCCTGCAGCACCACTACTGCTGCGGCACTGTCAGGGACCCATTCTTGGGCCACTCCTTTTAAGAGGGTTTAGCCAGGTTTGACTCCCAATAGCAGGTCATGACCCATGATTTTGGGAACCACTGCTCTAAGAAGGAAGGTCAAGGTGAACCTGATATAAGAAGCATCTATGTTAAGTGTTGCATTATTTTCAGCACTCCAACTCATTTCCTGTGAGCACTTTCTGCTTCTGTAGCATTTGCAGACAGCAAAGAGATAGCAAGACACAGGAGACAGCAAAAGGAGGGCTGCACTCAGGCAGATACATCATTTGCGCAATGGGGGGATTTTTAAACTGTGGATAATTGAAACCATGGATATGGGATCCACAGATATGGGGGAATGCCTGTATAGGTCTTGCAATTCCACAACATGAGACAAGGTACCATTTCTTATTTTATTTTCCTGCACAGGAAATTCTCCAAAAGACGGGGCATCGTAGAAGAATTAGAAAGATGTTTAAGAGGTAGAATTTTTAAGGAAAGTCGTTTCCCTCTTTTAAAAAAGTCATAGCATGCTTGGAATTCCTGAGCTTCTAGTCTTTTGTTTCCATTAAACTGCTGCTCACAGATTTGCAAAATTTGGCTTTGAATTTGGCAGTGTTGAAAAGAAAATGACCCTGTAGTCATTTCTACTGAACATCATTCGTGTTTAAGTGAGAATTCAGACAGAATGTATTTATTGGTCAGGAGGAGGAGCCAACAGTGGACGAACAGACATGTCCCCAGGAGCTCCTGGAGACAGTTTGTTTTCCCCCAAATACTGCAAGTCTGTAGTTTATGCTTGGTAGAAAGTGAATATTTAAAAATATAGTATAGGGCATTAGGGAAAATTTATTGTATATTATATAAATAAATGGATAAATTAATAAGAGGTAGAAACAGATGAGTAAGTAGATTAGGAGATACAGTATGATTAATTAGTAATAGTATTTGGTATTTAGCACTCCTAAATGTATGTTTGTATGTTGTATGTTTGTGTATTTGATCAAGCATTGTCCATGATGGTGTCATTATTATAAGCCTTCCAGCCTAAGACCTTATGAGGAGACTCTACTTCATGTTCTGACTGCTACACAAGATTCACAGAATAATCATTTCCATGATGGCCCCCTTGGAACATTCTCTCTCAAACAGAAATGCCCCCCTACCCAAAACCAAAGATTTTCCTTTTACACAGAAAGGACATTCAATGGACTTCTGGAAATCTGCACAGCTGATATTTCTTTTAAAAGAAAGCAGTTCTTAACCAACTATTACACATTTGACATTAATGACACATTAATTCCTTCTTTTATAGCTGTGTTTCTTTTTGTTTGCAACTACAATGGTATTTTAATGAATTGTTGCTAGCCACCTTTGCGTTTTGAATACTATCCCAGCAATAAGTACATGCCACTGCCACCTCATCCAAACCAAAACAAATCCAAATTGCCACAAATTAAAAAACTATTTGTTTAAATCCTTGAAAAACTAAATTTGGAAATGGAACACAGGTATGGACAGCCCAATCCTATTCAGTGCTGGCGCAATGGAGCCACACAGTCTACACTGTATCCTGTGCTGAAATTGGGCAGGCCAGAGGTTTGTTCACAAACCCCATGTCAAGCCCCAGCCTGCCCGATAATGCTACTTGGTTCTGCGCCACCAAAATTGCTGGTGCAAATCCAAGTAGTCCCATGTAGTGCTTTCAGGTCCAGGACAGGGGTTTGGATACGGTGAAGGCATCCTCTGTTGTTCCCGCCACTACCTGGGCCTGAACTGCCCCTCTCTGCCCCCACTCCGCCCTAAAACACCTCCTCTCCACCTTCGTTCTGCCCTTCCCTGCCTCTCCGTTGCCTGGTGCAGTACCTACTTGGCCATTGGGCTAGATTCAGCAGCAGCAGGAGGGCACAGACCTTTCCGCCGGCGCAACAAGTCATTGAGAATGTACTTTATATCACGTTTGTGCCAGCACTAGCCCACATTAGGATTGGATTTTGAGCTCTAGAATAGGGTTTCTCAAACTGTAGATCGCAATCCACCTGGTGGGTCTCAACCCAATGTCTGGTAAGTCCTGGTTCCGGCCCTTCCACTTGCCCAAGAGTCCAGTTGGCTCTAACTTGGAGCTCTCTGGAGGCAAGGTTGCACCAGGCCCCCACAGGCCTCAGAAGACCTGCAGAAGCAACCAGAAAATCACTTCTGGTTTTCTTTCAGGTTCATGAAAATGACTTCTGGTTGCTTACAGATGCCTGCAGAGGCCTTCTGGAGCCTGCAAAGACCTAGCGCCAGAGCAGGAGGTGTGTTGTGACACCCTCCACCACAGAACAGGTGGGGCACAGTGGGGGGGGGGAGTTTAAGAATCCTTGCTCTAAGAGATAAACTCAGGGATAAACAAGCAATTGGGCACCCCATCAAGGCAACAGAAGCACACATTTTTTTGTGATGCTATGTGTTTCAGTTTTAATATGCTTTAATATTTGTCACAATGACACTGTAAGATACTACCTCAAAGCAAATCATCAGATATTTTACCATTGATAGGGCACACCATGCTGCTGGTAGGGGTCTCAAATCCCCCAATTGCCCTACTAATAAATGATCCTTCTCAAACTCCTGCAGCATACCTGCGGACCATCTGCGGCACACCAGTGTGCCATGGCACAGTGGTTGAAAATTGCCGCTTCAAAGCAACAACATAAAACATGGTTATGAAGGGCCCTACAAAGCACACAACAGCTCTGTTGTATCTTCACTGACTGTATGATTTTGATGTAAATTTTATATAAACACAATTTGCTTAAAGCCATTCAGAAAACACACTGTGCATCCAATGTGCCTTCTTTACAAGGCTACCCAAGGTATCAGAATGTTGAATGCTGTACAAGTTATAGCAGAGGGCTTTGTATAGGATCCCGTCTTCATAGACAAGGAGACAGCTTGCATCAGAGATGTCGGGCAGGAAGAAACTGCTGAGTACAAGAACAAATGCTGCATGTTTCAGTGGTTTGTTGGATAATAGCTCTGCTGCTCAGATTGGCTGTGTATACCCAATATGTATGTGTGTGAGAGAGAGAGAGAGAGTGGAAAGGCATATTAATAGAATTCTATTTCAACAGATTTAATTCTTAAATGCTACACATACTTGTTTAATCTCTCATTTTAAAAGTAGGAAAGGTTAGATTATAACATCAGTTTAGCTCTCTTTGAAGCAGGTAATAATTAAGTTGATTCACTGTTGCAATTACTGTCAAATCCCCCTTAATTACCAGAGATTTTATAGCAGCTTCATTATACGTCTGCTGTAATGCATTGTGGCCCTAAGGAGAAGGGGTTGCAGGAAATTCTGCATAGCATGTATAATTCCAAGCTGCAGTTAAACCTTCCTGTGAAAGCCTCTGCACTAAATTTAGCCTTTTTTTTTCCCTACCTTTCTCCCCATTATTTCAAGTAGTTTAACTGAAGTAACACCACTAAAATATCTACCTAACTTTCTAAGTGAGAATTGATCTTTTCAGAGATATTAGAAATAAAAATGGAGAAGGAGCAAATGAACAGTGAATTATTTCCTGTGGGAAGACTCAATACGAAAAAAAAATTAGGAGGAACACTAATTTAAAAGGAGAAAGTCAGTGATTGGTGCTTTTAATCACATCCATGGCACAAGGATTTTTCTCCTATTCTAATTAACAGTAGGTGACAGTTTCAGTTTTACATGTGAATATTAAGTACACAAATGTACACATCTTTATTATTATTATTGAGAATATTTATAAACCACTTTTTCACAAGAAAGTTCTCAACATAGTTTACATAAGCAATAAGAATGAAAAGACGTTTCCCTGTCATAATCCTCTCTCTCTCTCTCTCTCTCTCTCTCTCTCTCTCTCTCTCCCCCCCCCCCCCTCACACACACACACTCAGAAGACACCACCAGTAGCCTGTGGGAGATACTATGCTGGGGTCAACAGGGACAGATGCTCTCTTGCTGCAAAATGTAAGAGAGCAACCACTTTAAAGGTGCCTTTTTGCCCAGTTGGGCAGGACCTAGTTGCAGGAGTGCTAGAGCTTAGCCCTGAAGCATATTAAGTATTAATTAAGATATGCATATGCAGAACACATTCTCCAGATCACGGGCAGACCAATCCTGAGCTGCCCAGCGTACGGGGCTGCAGCAGTGCCGAAAATGGCTGCCGCTGCATCCAGCACACCCCAGGCATTCGCCACTGCCTCCTTGGGAAAATGAGACTTTTGTCCCCTTCCCTTGGGTAAAGCGAGTAGCCCTGCAATGGGGCTACTCAACTCTACGATGACTCTTGGGTCGTCATAGAATTCAGAGCCTCCATGTCAGGACAGCCCAACACAGAGGCTCAGGATCCAATGCAGCAAAGCTCCACTGGTCCCGCCTCCCTCCCACCCCACTCCCTCCCCTGGCATGCCTCCTCCCTGCCCTCCCTCCACCTCCTCCTGCCCTGGAATGCCTCCTCCCCACCTCCCCCCACCTCTCCACTGCCTGGCGGTCCACATGACCACTGAGCGGTGGACCTCCGGTGCTCCACTGATACTAGCCCAGCATCACCGGTGCTCCACCGGTGCTAGGGCCTGCAAACACGCCTTATGGTACATTTGCAAGAATGTGCACTGGCGAAGAGCCAGCACTCATTGAATAGGATTGGGTCCTGAGTCATCAGAATGTCTGTCTACACACCAAAGATTGAAACACTGACCTTTCAAGTGAGATTGAGTGTCTTGAGTTCAGGGTGAAATTGTAGGCACACTTACTTGTCAGTACATCTAACTGAACCCTGTTTGGTTGAGGGTCACACTAGACATTACTTAAGCTAATGACTGGGGCAAGCGTGCTTGTTTTGCATTCAGTAAATAGCAGCCAGATCAGGCCGTATTCCTGCCAGAGAAGCGGCCCTATTCCTGCCCTATTCCTGCCAGAGCGCCAGAGAAGCGGTTGGCCCTCTGGATGGTGAGGGAGGGAAAGGGGAGATAAAAGGAGACTTAGAGATGGCAGATAAATTAAATGAGTTCTTTGCATCTGTCTTCACGGCAGAAGACCTCGGGCAGATACCGCTGCCCGAACGGCCCCTCCTAACCGAGGAGTTAAGTCAGATAGAGGTTAAAAGAGAAGATGTTTCAGACCTCATTGATAAATTAAAGATCAATAAGTCACCGGGCCCTGATGGCATCCACCCAAGGGTTATTAAGGAATTGAAGAATGCAGATCTCTTGACTAAGGTATGCAACTTGTCCCTCAAAATGGCCACAGTGCCAGAAGATTGGAGGATAGCAAATGTCACGCCTATCTTTAAAAAGGGAAAGAGGGGGGACCCGGGAAACTATAGGCCAGTCAGCCTAACATCCATACCGGGTAAGATGGTGGAATGCCTCATCAAAGATAGGATCTCAAAACACATAGACGAACAGGCCTTGCTGAGGGAGAGTCAGCATGGCTTCTGTAAGGGTAAGTCTTGCCTCACGAACCTTATAGAATTCTTTGAAAAGGTCAACAGGCATGTGGATGCGGGAGAACCCGTGGACATTATATATCTGGACTTTCAGAAGGCATTTGACACGGTCCCTCACCAAAGGCTACTGAAAAAACTCCACAGTCAGGGAATTAGAGGACAGGTCCTCTCGTGGATTGAGAACTGGCTGGAGGCCAGGAAGCAGAGAGTGGGTGTCAATGGGCAATTTTCACAATGGAGAGAGGTGAAAAGTGGTGTGCCCCAAGGATCTGTCCTGGGACCGGTGCTTTTCAACCTCTTCATAAATGACCTGGAGACAGGGTTGAGCAGTGAAGTGGCTAAGTTTGCAGACGACACCAAACTTTTCCGAGTGGTAAAGACCAGAAGTGATTGTGAGGAGCTCCAGAAGGATCTCTCCAGACTGGCAGAATGGGCAGCAAAATGGCAGATGCGCTTCAATGTCAGTAAGTGTAAAGTCATGCACATTGGGGCAAAAAATCAAAACTTTAGATATAGGCTGATGGGTTCTGAGCTGTCTGTGACAGATCAGGAGAGAGATCTTGGGGTGGTGGTGGACAGGTCGATGAAAGTGTCGACCCAATGTGCGGCGGCAGTGAAGAAGGCCAATTCTATGCTTGGGATCATTAGGAAGGGTATTGAGAACAAAACGGCTAGTATTATAATGCCGTTGTACAAATCGATGGTAAGGCCACACCTGGAGTATTGTGTCCAGTTCTGGTCGCCGCATCTCAAAAAAGACATAGTGGAAATGGAAAAGGTGCAAAAGAGAGCGACTAAGATGCTTACGGGGCTGGGGCACCTTCCTTATGAGGAAAGGCTATGGCGTTTGGGCCTCTTCAGCCTAGAAAAGAGACGCCTGAGGGGGGACATGATTGAGACATACAAAATTATGCGGGGAATGGACAGAGTGGATAGGGAGATGCTCTTTACACTCTCACATAATACCAGAACCAGGGGACATCCACTAAAATTGAGTGTTGGGCAGGTTAGGACAGACAAAAGAAAATATTTCTTTACTCAGCGTGTGGTCGGTCTGTGGAACTCCTTGCCACAGGATGTGGTGTTGGCGTCTAGCCTAGACGCCTTTAAAAGGGGATTGGACAAGTTTCTGGAGGAAAAATCCATTATGGGGTACAAGCCATGATGTGTATGCGCAACCTCCTGATTTTAGAAATGGGTTAAGTCAGAATGCCAGATGCAGGGGAGGGCACCAGGATGAGGTCTCCTGTTATCTGCTGTGCTCCCTGGGGCATTTGGTGGGCCGCTGTGAGATACAGGAAGCTGGACTAGATGGGCCTATGGCCTGATCCAGTGGGGCTGTTCTTATGTTCTTATGTTCTTATGCCAGCATTTGCCATGCACAGGCAGTTGACTAGCACTGGCACCCTCCTGAACAAGCACCATAATAACTAGCAACAACAAGATTCTTAGGGGACCAGGAACTGGGGCTGCTGATAGGATTTATTGCAGATCTCAAAACATATGAGAGAGTAAGGAGGACCAAAGTAGACATTACACTAAACACAGTGTGCATGGGATAGGGGTGGGGGTGTTTTTTGAAATAGCAGTCAGGGTGGCTATGAAACAGAGTAGAACTGGCAGGCTGCGTTAGGATTTTGTCCCAGCTGTTTCCACCACCCCCCATAGTACCTCCCCAGTGTGCTATTTAGATAGAAAAAAGCTTCCATTGACTTTCAACTAAAGCTTTTCTTGTGTTTAAAATAGTGTGCAGGGACACATCTGGGTGTGCAGCCATGGTGGGGCAAAGTCCTAAAGACTCCCCTATGGTTCTATTCCATTTCTCAACCCACTCCCACTGCTATTTTTAAAGAACAACACAAACCTACCAGACCATGTAATGCGCTGGTTCTCACACATTTAGCAAAGGGATCCACTTTTTAGACTGAGAATCTGTCAGGACCCACCGGAAGTGATGTCATGATCAGAAGTGACATCATCAAGCAGGAAAATTTTTTACAATCCTAGGTTGCAGTCCTACCCACACTTACTATATATATATAGTAGCTTGTTAAAAGTACAGGTCTATAACATTTCCCCAAATGCAGTCACATAGCATGGTAGCATCATGTCTAATATATTAAAAATAAAATGAATGGGGACCCACCTGAAACTGGCTCCCGGCCCACCTAATGGGTCCCAACTCACAGTTTGAGAAACACTGATGTAATGGATTTCAGATCTTGCATGATTGGACCTAAATGAGCTGGGTCTCTTCTCTCCAGAGCACCTAGAACTGACACTAGATACTATATGGATGAGAAACATTATTAATATGCATATATATACATGCCACCCTACTGTGTGGGAACGGGGGTGGTGGGATTAGCAATAAGAAGGCTTGGAATGGTGGGGGTTGCAGGGGGTTCACAGTGGCAGCAGGAATGTAGGGGCCCAGCTCCTGACCTCCTTCCCATTCAGGTGTCTTCCTTGTGGGCCTGGTGTTGAGCCTTCTGGGAAAGACCTGGGGTGGTGGGGGTCATGGGGTGTTGGGAGGGGTCCACTGGTGTGTCTCTGGTTGTGGCAGGAACTTAGGGATCCAGCTCTTGGCCCTAAGAGCTTTTCAGGCCTCTTCCTAGTAGGCTTCTGGCTATGTCTCTTGAGGAGGGGCCTGGGGGGGGGGAATTAGGGTTGGGCAGGTTGGGAGGTGTCAGTGGGGGGATTGCTGGCAGTGGGCACTTATGGGCCCAGCTGTTGGCCTTTGTCTCTGAGTTTCTTCATTGCAGGCTGTAGGAGTACCTGTCTTGGTGGAGGGCAACTAGGCAACTCTCAACTAGGCAAGCACTCTGGAGAAGGAGAAACTTGGGAGAAACCAAGGAGAAACTTGGGGGGAGTTCAGGGCCAAGAGCCAGGCTTCTGGGTCTGTCACCACCCCACCAGCATCCCCTAGTCTTGAATTTTGGCTTTTGGTTTCTCCCCTGAGCTTCTCCTTGGCAAAAGGCTGAGAGCCAGTTCTCAAGAGTGGGTGGTTTTGGTGTGGCTCCACTGGAAGGCAGGGGGAGGGGGGTGAGGCCCTCCTGTTGCTCTTGACCTTCAACTTTCCCAGATTTCTGCAGACCACCAGAGTGTCTGTGTGGGTGGGAGAGTTACCTAAACGCCCTGATGGCCTGCAGAGGAGAAACAGAGGGAGACAAGAGTCAGGCCTGGTCAGCAGCCTGCTCCTTGCCCACCAGTGTCATGGGTGGTACAGGCAGGTGGATGGCAAGTGCTCTTGCTCTCCGAGTTTCTTGTTGACGTCTTGCTTGGGTGGGTGAATAGATGGTGCTGGTTGGCCGCAGGCAAGGCGGCAGCGGCGGCAGCAGCAGTCTGATTTGCCTTCTTTCCTTCCTTCCTGCAATGACCACCATGTTTTCCTGCCTACCCCACCGCACCAGTTAGTGGTCAGATCTTGTAGAACAGCAGCAGGAGGTAGGCCAGAGGAAGGCACTTTTGCTGGTGAGAATGGTGTTCTTATTCTCTTTCCTGTGGGGCTGGCACAATCTCATCCTTCACATTAGGCAGCAGAAAGTCTTGGGCTAGCCCTGCTTGGGAGTACGTTCCACTGAACTGGATGGGATTTACTTTTCATAAGCTTAGAATCAAGGCTGGAAGGAAGGGGGAAAGATGCATTGTGCACATGTACACCTTAACATGTGCACATGTGAATATTAAGACACAATCAAATGCACGGCCTGCTATTTCAGATGCTACGGCCAGTGAAGTTCATTTTGAACTGTTGTGGTTTGTTTTTTTTAATATATAGTGTATCTTGAAGTACAACAATAATGCCCCCTCAGGCACCAATGGGATAGTTGCAAGCACACAAAGGTTGTCATCTGAAAACTGGCAGAGGGTATATTTGTAACCTGGCCTCCCTCTCAACTTTTGTCAAAACACAGGCACATGAACTGTCAATTTCTGCAGCTCACATGTTGGAGCTTGTTTCCAGAGGAAAAATCTTTACAAACCAGAGCCAGTAAAGTAAGCTTGCAAAAGTTCAAAATCAGAGAGTGAATAATGTCTCTCCTTGTAATGAAGGAATTCACTTCCCAGCATACATTAGATCCAGAAAGGGCTTCAGTGTCAGAGACACCCTTGGCAGCTGTGTTAACAGTAAAGGAGCTGCCTTTGTACAGCAGTACAGTTATTAAATTTCTCCAGAGACCATGACTCATTAATCAAATATTCATGCATCTCTGTAAATACATACTAAACAGAGAGCAGCCTCAGAGTTGACCATCTTAACACAAGCAGTCTTTCATGTAGGACGGACAAAATCTTGAGAACAAGGGGGCATGGTGTACATTCCTCCATGTTCTATGCACCCCAAATCCTAAAAACAGAACACAAGTGATCTTACTGATGGCAAGTGCTTTTGAGTTACGATTATAATTACTCCGCTATTGCTTCATGCCATCATTCTTTTCAGAAAATGGGGAGACAGAATCAAATCTTCTGTTCATTGTTTACCATCAGACAAGAAACTTTTTTCCCAAACGGATGAAGAAATTAAGGCCATGCTCCTATTAGTACAAGAATTTGTAGTCCATGAAAAACATTTGGCTGTTTAAGCGAAGGAGTCCAGAAGACTTCTAAATGTCTGCAAAGGGATCCTGTAAATTCTTCATTTTCACCTACTGTTACAATTCTAGTTTGCCTCTTAATCACACTGCAAGTGAGTACATAAGTAACCAGGAATACTCAGATCCGGGCTTTCTGAGTGAAATGATAAAATCAAGCCAGCTGCTGATGCTTTAGATATAAACAATTTGACATTCAGATTTGCTAACCGCAAGATGCCCAAGATTTGAAATCTGCAGGCTTCAGAGAATAAGATCTATATACTGAGATCTACCGCTTAAAGGGAATACTTCTCTAGTTATAAAATTGAAATATTCTATTGACTCTCCTGTTATCACTAAGAAGCTGTGTTCAAATATACTACGCATGACACTTAACTGTTGGAATGAACAGGTGCAGGTATTCTGAGAGTACCTGCACCTTTGTTTATCTGCAGAAGCCCTTCAAGGGAAGAGTTGTTCTGAGCTCCAAATCCACCTCTGAACTCTATGCAATCCTATATTTGGGGATATCTTTAATTCCATTTTTTTAAAAAGTTGACCAGAATGCCCAAAGTCAAGAATTTCCTGGTACAGTATTAAAAATGTGACAGTTCTTGGTGTTTATCAGCAGGGCAGGCCATCCAGCCCATGCTGAAACGTGACAAAGACTGACCTTAGCATCTCACATTTTCAGTTAAAGAGGAATTCAAAGGGGCCATAAGCCTATTTAGAGAAGGCCTTTCATATCAGAGCTGCCATCACAGCAGGAATGGGATGGGATTAAGTCAATACAAATGTGGTACTTGTGAGTACATCATCATCATATGCAAACCCAATTTACAATTTTCTGTTCCATATTTGCATGTGCTACAACTCCCATGGTATGGCCAAAATATGAATACATAATTTTGTGCCCAAAGGAATGAGCTAGGGCCACAGCTGGGCACCAGATGCTAGGTACTGATACACTGCTTCAGCTTTCAAGGCATGCTGTGGGACCAGATGCTTCCTCAGCTACATGAAGAGTATGGGAGGTGGGTGAGGAGAAACGTTTCTAAATGGTCAAATGGTCATTCATCGTGGGGCTTATGACTTACACAAAATCACAGGGCTAGAGGTTAACGAGCAAGGTTCGGCAAAGTTCACCCTCCCCCCCTCCCCAGATGTAAGAGGGATGCATCCATACAGGCATGGGAGATGACAGTCGCAAAGACAATAATAATCCTTCTTTGGCAAGTGTGTCATTATCAAACCTTTTGTTTTCTAGAACATTGTAAGGGAAAGCTGGCTGAATGTTTTAGGAGAAAGGGGGAGAAGAGTTTGACTATTTTAAGGAATTCAGTTTGCAGAATAAATAACTTATTAGGAAGCAAGAAAACTTTGGTTGGACACCCATGCTCAATCCATACTTGGTAGGCACACTCTGAAGAAAACAGCACTTCTCCTCACACACAGTTTAGCTATGTTGTTCATGCCCCCTCCATAAAGATTTGGCTATTTGAATTCCATCTAGGACTGTATGTCCTTTCAACATACCATCGCAAGGAATTAAAAGCCAGGTGTTGATTTGTAAGATGCCTTTAAGAGAATAGGCTACTGCTGGGTGTGCGATAACTAATGCAAGGATGGTTTGTGTTTGAAAACAGCAGCAGCAACAACAGTAATGACACAAATTAATTGCAGAGGTTTCAAGGAGATAATGCAGCAGAGGTAACGAGAATCACCATGTAATTAACGTGGTTTCAAATTAAAGTCCCCTGTAGTTACTGAAAAACATTAATTTATAGTAACTTAGTAATTTAACTTGTCACCACTGTAACACAGACTTGTAAGGATAAGGACAACCTTCGAGTGGGCCAGAGCCAGAATGGGAGCTGAAACAGATAGTGCTGTTATCCTTCATAGGCTACCTTTTGCTAGTGAGCCTGAGCTTCCAAACTTCTCTTTTGCTTAAAAGACATTACATTGAAACTGAACATATGAAGCACAACAAGTTGGCTTTAGCAGGTTATTCGGCCAATTATCTTCCAGCATTTTAGATCAACTTAAAGCTCATATAAAGATGCCAGATTCTTACTCCACCACTGGTGAGCTGATTTGAAAAGGTTTCTGGGACACTGCTTTTTTCTCCGGCACACCAGTATGTTGTTCGAGGGGGGGGGGGATTCTTTTTATATGGCTATAGCTGTTGAATTGTACATTGTTCTGACTAACTCGTGCAAGGAAAGCGCCCTACAGGTAGACCACAGCTGTGATACAAGGACATCTGCAAGAGGGATCTGAAGGCCTTAGGAATGGACCTTAACAAGTGGTAAACCCTGGCCTTTGAGTGGCCCGCTTGGAGGCAGGCTGTGCAGCATGGCCTTTCCCTTGAAGAGACACTTGGCCAACAGTCTGAGGCAAAGAAGGAATGCCCATAGCCAGGGAGACAGACCAGGGACAGACTGCACTTGCTCCCAGTGTGGAAGGGATTGTCACTCCCGGATTGGCCTTTTCAGCCACACTAGACGCTGTGCCAGAACCACCTTTCAGAGTGCGATACCATAGTCTTTCGAGACTGAAGGTTGCCAATACAATACAATGTTCTGACTACCTGATGGAGGAGAAACCACTGAACTTTCAAGAACTACAATGGTTCTTAAAATACTGAAGAAATTGGTGATTTCTTAGGAAGTTAAATATAAAACTAGTTTTTAATAATGTTAAAAGATTCATTGATTTGCACTGGAGTTTTTCCTTCAGATAGTGGATAAGATCTTTCCCTTTCTCCAGTGAACCAAGTGACAGTGGAGTTCTTCATTTTTTGTGTAGAACAAATGAAAGTAGATGTTTGGGAGCATGTGCAAGGGGAGCACAGGTGCCATTTTGCACCTTTTAGTGAAAAATCTATAGCTTAGATTCAAAGATGCTCTTCTGTTAATGGAAAGCCTCTGTTGCTCTGTCCTTATTCACAATGTGTCTCATACTATAAGGCAATCACTGCTATGTTGTGGCTCTGCATGGCAACCACTATCATTTGTGCATGAGTTCATAGAATGGCAGTCATTTTCTCCTTCCACTCACTTGAATCCAAAGATCTGCTACATACAAATACACCACTGTGAGTGGTACATAGGACTGATCCAGGCGTTATGCGTAAGATGTACTTGCCACACGTGCACTGGTCTTTGCCACAGCATATACTAAAGCATGAAGCAGAGATGCAGATCTGCCAACATATGGTGGCTATACCTGAGAGATCCATGGCCAATTACAGCTTCCTGAGTGTTTACAGACATGTCTGCAGTTCACACTAGATACAAGGAGCCATACTGTAAATTTTTCATTTAGCTGCTTCACAGGCACAATTTCAGTAAGATTTTCTGCCGTGTCTATAAACTATCCTTTTGTCATCCTCATAAGAAGTAGGTATATATTATTCAGCCAGACAGCTGTAGCAGAATGTTGGTTCCCAAGAGATAGAACAAATAACCAGAGTATCTTACACAGTTTGTTTCTTTAGATAGTGGAATGAAATTACCCCAGCAAGAAAAAAAAACACATGTTTAAAATAAAGATATGTGCACTTAATGTTTTTACATTTAATATTTTCACATTTAATAAAGCAACCGTTCCTCCCCACCCCCAATGTATATGTGCATTTAAATTTTCAAATATGCTGTACTGAAGTTAAGCCTGCTATGAAATATTTATACAGTGAGTGATTGGTACTTCCAAATACACAATGGTTAGAAATATCACAGACTAGAACATTGCTTCCATATCTGTTTGCTATTGTCTTCTCACCCTGCAGTTATATGCTTTGATTTAGATGCTGTACTCTTCAGAATATAAGCATCCAAATTATATTTGGGAACAGGAAATAAACACAGCTCCCATCTAATAACTGTTTTTGTCTACTATGATTGGTTGTAGTTTAGTATTAGTACCATACCGCTTTAAAATAGTGAGAGAAAGCCAATACTGTATTATCTCCTCCTATTAAGTTCAACTATCAGCTTAATGAGTTGTCATTATAAGATCATATTACCAAGCAGCATCTTAACTCAGGTTCAGTTTGCATAATTTCATCAGTATCTCCATTAAAAAATAGGGATATATCCCTAAGGAAGTTGCACTGTGAGGCTGACATTTTTTGATTACATTATTGGGGCTGAAGCACAACACTAATATTTTTATTCACTGGCTCTTGGTGCAAGTTAAACTTAGGTTACAGACAATGAAATCCCAAGAATTTGTTTTCCATAGATGTGGCTCAGTATTACAAAACTTGCCATATAGGTTACATTGGGTCATTTTGTATTACCCTTTAGTAACATAGTTGCCATCATGTGGGTTGAGTGAAGGTTTATGGCAGGGGTCTCCAAACCCTAGCCCAGGGGTCAGATGTGGCCCACAGCAAGCTTCTTTCTGGCCCGCGGCTAACCTCTTGTCACCTGAAAGCCTCTGGCCCACTCAACTGAACATGACTGGAATTGTGCTCTGATTTGTCTGGAGGGTGTTCTGAGGGCCAGGCAGGTTGAATGAATGAGCCAATTCATTCATTTATTCACTCATCTAAGTTCCATCTCTAATTTATTTATTTAAATTTTATATTTAAATTTTTTTTTTCGGCCCTCCACACCACGCCAGATATTTGATGCGACCCTCTGGCCAAAACGTTTGGAGACCCCTGGTTTATGGAATCATGGTTCATCAAAGTATTCAGACAACTGCTTCAACATAGGTATCCCAGAATTGGGGATATATATAAGAGACAGAGAGAGAGACAGAGAGAGAGAGAGAGAGACTGACTAAAGAAGAAGTTAGTCAAGGGTTGAATAAATCTACCCACTGTCAAGAAAATTGACTGTTCTGAACCTGGAATGGTTTAAGGCTACAAAGCATATTGTACAACAATCTGAGAATGCAAGCCTGCCACACCATCAACACTCATCATACTTGGATTGGAACAATATAATCTGCTCTTACCAGCACAACATTTCATTACTTTAAACATTAACAATTTGTTTTGTACATATCAAAGGATGTTTTAAGACCAAACCTACATGGCAAATTTAAATTTTTTTTAAAGAAAGCATATCATTCAGTATTGTTTAATCAATGTGTTTTCAAAGGGCAATGCTGCCAATACAGCCACCATGACAGAGGAGCAGGAACTGCAGCTGCTGGACTACTTTATGAGGCTCGGCTCGGTGAACACATCCAAGAAGCTGAAGTCAACCACTGTAGCCTGTGAGCAATTCACAAGTGCGGCCCTTAGCTATTCTCTGAGTGAGGCGATGACCCAAGATTTTATGTATTGAGAGTATACCGTTTCTGCCCAGACAAATGCCAGCCTGCTTAACAATTCTCACATGTACAACTCCAACAAGTGGGGCTATGACAAATCATACATTTTGCCTCAAGGAGCAGAACTTCAATCCTGGCAGGTAGGGCTCTATCTTCCCTTTCTACTACAAGATGGCTTTGGCTAAAGGTAACTCTTTGGTGTAAAGTACAGCCATAGTGTTCTACATAGTGTTCTGTCTTGGAAAGACAGCATGAATGATTAAACCTGGTCATCACTAGAAGTCAGTGCAGACTTTTGTCATATTGGTCCTTCTTGGACATATCCCACAAGTTCAACTACTAAGCATGATAGCTGTAGAATTTTCTTCCTAGGGAAATTTCCTGGCATTAAGGTGGTCATCTTTTTGACATCAGGGCACTTTATAACTGTTGATCTGAACACTGCTTTTACACATTATACCATTTCTGTTTTGGCAAAAGTTGTTTTTGTTATACTAACTTTATTGTTCTTAATTCCTTTTCTGAGCGGCTCTGGAATCCCTGGCTTGAAGAGTAGAATTTCAAGTGTTTAGCTACTGAGCAAAACACAGCATTTTGGGGTTGTACGTGCTGCTGCTTGAGATAAAAGTTGGACTGGGTAGACCAAAACCATTTGCCTGCTCCTCCCCTTCCACCATGTCAATTCAGACTGGCAAAGAATAAGATTCACAGTAGCTTTGGCATGAATCCATGGCACTCGAATTCACCGCTGAGAGATGTGGTAGTAGCAAATGCCATCATGGAAAGTCCTCATCTCAACATCTACTCCACATTTTCTCACACTCTGAAGCATGGAGTGACTCGATTATGGAACTTTCTCCCAAGAAGGTTGGTCTGTGGCCCCTCATTGCTATGGTTCAAATGACATACTCAAAACACATTTGGGCTAACTGATCATTTAGTAATTACTCTTAAGAATTATGTTGCTTTATTGCTGCCTCAGCTGTAGACTGATTTTGTTTAATTACGTTCAATGTGTTGATTTAAAATTGCTGCTAAGTCACCCTGCACATTCTTACAAATAAGAAGACAGGGTCTAAATATTTTAAATGAATAAATAAAATAAAAAAAACTCTTACAGCAAAACAAAATCCTCAGTACTAAAGTGTTTGAATTTTTTGTTTTCATCCTCAGAGAAAAGGGTTCTCTCTTCCTGGACAGGACTCATCACAAAGTCATAGTCTCTAGAATGTCCGTTTACCAAGGTAAACAAGGGATATTTCTCCTTAGATGAGGATTTCAGAATCTACAATGAAAGACAGTATTGGAGAGAAACATTGATTAGAAACTAAAACTCCACTGCTATTATTCCAATGACCATTATATGGAAAACATTACACAAAGAATTGCAAACGATCTTTCTATTATTCTGGCATACCTCTCAATGCTGAAACTAATTCATCTCCCAAGAGAAAGATGTGCACAACTAGAGCTGCCCACATCTTTGCACAGAACAAATGTACAAGTCACCATTTCAGACATGACACCAAAAGCCCAACAAAAAGATTGAAATGTATTCTCTGTCGGTTCTTCCATTAGAACACCCACAGCTCAGTGAGTTCACGGTCAAGGTAGGATTTGAATCAAGATCTTTCTGACTCACAGCTCACTCTGAGTCACGACACCATACCAACTCTTTGGGCTGCTGCAATTCTTATCAGAAAAATTATGTGAATAGTTACAGTGCTATTTCATAAACCTATAATCTACAGGAAAGGTGCATAGGGGACTGATCAAATTACAAACTCAAAAAATAGTTTTAATGAGAAAATTAATCTGCAACATTAAAAGATCTAAATAGCTGTTCAATCAGAATAAGCAATTTTTAAAAACCCATCTGGTCCAGGAAAATCATGTTTGCAGTAAAATCAGATTCAACCACTGTTACTCTGCTATGCAGTGTTATACTTTATTCTATCTGTTTTAATCACATCCTTCTGAGAGTCCTGTGGAAGAGAAGGGCAAGGGAACTACGACATGATCAGTGGTAAACAGAAGAGTGATAATAAAGTGAGATCACTTGGAAAGAGAAAATTTTAGGGATGTGGTATATATATCTAGGGCAACAGATCTCAAAGGACAGGGTAAATTAATGCAGCCTTTTGTTGTTTGGCTATTGGATCAATTCAGCCCACATCAGTAACAGAAGTTCATGGCATTCTGATGGCTGTTTGGTAGCCTGTGAAATTAGCTGGCAGACCTACTCCTCCTCCTAATTGACAGGTGTCTTGCAACCTGACAGACACCACCAACACCACTGATAAGTACAGACGGTTTACCACTTCCTCTGTGTTTGATGAGTTAGTTCTAATTACAGATGAATATATACGCATGTGACTTTGCAGGGACAATGCACCTAATAGATGCAGTGTCGAATTTGAAGGTCTCTAACCACTAGAGGTCTCTAACCACTAGAGTTATCACTATAGCCCCTAAATAGTAAGGGTTATGGCAATTTAATGTAACATGGAAGGGCAGAAGTCTGACTGTAGAACAGCTCTTTGTGGAACTGATAGCATTAAACTTTCATTCTTCCTGAAATGTATGACATTTGAGAGCTGCTACACAGAAATGCAATATGGTAGATGTACAGGGCGTGAACAATTTGAAACCTATTTACCAAATGGAAGCCCTGCTTAACCTTAGTCTGCCTTTTAAGCCCTCTCCAGATATTATCCATATATTTTCAAGTTTTTTCTCCTAAACACAAGAGTTACCAAATTGCTCATAAACAAATGGAATTAAGCTTCGTACATCCCATTTCACGCCAAATACCCATTTCTTGCATGACAAAATCATATGTGCGTGTGGATAAGAAACACACGGCTCTGGCCATTTCAAAGAAGTTTTTTTAAATAGCTGTGCCACTGCTGGTTGGCAACCTTCAGTCTCGAAAGACTATGGTATAAGCCTACAGAACCCGGTATTCCCAGGCGGTCTCCCATCCAAGTACTAACCAGGCCTGACCCTGCTTAGCTTCCAAGATCAGGCATCTGCAAAGTACAATTCTCTATCACTGACAAGAAGGGTTGTTTCCCACTCTAGTGTGCGCCTCTACAGCAGTGATCGGCAGCCTTTTTTGTTCAAAGGGTCCGGGTTTTTGGCAGCAATGTCATCACTGCCAAATGTGCGGGTTGCTGAGCACTTGGAAGTGGCTGTGCAGCGCTCAGCTTGAGGCAAAGTCTCCTGCCCAGTTTGCCATGCACCGGATGGGGAATGGCAAAGCTGTCCACCCAGGCTTACAGAATCCCTGTACCACTGCAGCACAGGTACTCTGCAACCCTAGGCAGGCAGTTCTGCCTTTCTCCACCCAGTGCTTGGCAGATTAGGTGGGAGACTTAGCCTCCCAAGCCTAGTTCTGCGTGGGCTGGATTACTTTGGCTGACAGACTGGGTCTGGCCTATGGACCGTAGGTTGCCAACCCCTGCTCGACAGCGATGGTTTAGGAATTATTTGTGTAGAAGCACACAATCAAGAAATGCTACACCAGAATCAGCATGTTTTGGGTTTCCCTCCACCCCAGGAAACATCGTCTAGTCTGCTGCTGTCTTCTGCATCTCTGAGAGCTGGTGAAAGTTTCGAGTTCAAAACTTACCTAAACTATATGGACTTAAGCAAAATACTCTCTCAGTCTTCCCCTGCAACCCAGCACTGTTTACATTTGTAACAGAAATTTTACTCTAATAGACAACATGGGAGCAAAGTTTGAGCTCCCAGCTTTTGAATTGCTTAAGAGAGAGACTTCAATTTCCAAAATGTATAAATGAAACAAAAATGAGTTAAGCTGGAATGGATTATTACATACTAATTCCTCCTAGATCTTTACTACTACTTTGACCTCCACAATTCCTCTTCTTAATATCTGACAGCTGAAAGTGTTATTTTGAGTGGTGCAGTGCATATCTTCTTATCCTGTGCCACCAGAAAGAAGCCACTCACAGACCAAAGTGCATTAAACCATCCTTGGGTGATGACATTTGGATGCATATAATGCTTTTCAACAAGGTAAATCGTTATTGCGAATTGATGAAAATGGGTTTATGCGAGAGACAGCGAGTGCGCACAAACAATGAAGAGAAAATGAAATGTGTTTTCGTAGAAAAGTAGTTTGCTTTCTGTGTGTTCAGGTAACAATTTCCTGTCTTCCCTTACTTTAGATCAAGTGCAGTAAATAAGCCTATGTTTACTTGGATCTAAAAAGTACTTACTTTCATGATGAATTTAAAACAGTGAAAAACCCATAGTAATAATATTTTATCTGTTAAATTCACAGACACCTACACTAACAAGTAATAATGCACAATTTAGTCTGATTTAATATTTCCATTTAAAATAATCCCCAAGGAACTGAATGCCTTTAAATATTCGTCTTCAGGTAGAAGATAAGTCAGAGACCAGAAAACTAGCTTTTTGCAGTAATATTTTTGTTGAAATGCTGCCACCTAGTGGGGCTAATCCTATTCTTAGCCTGTGCATAGCCAAGATATTACGGCAAAATTACATCAAGCTCTCAGAGATAATTTTACTCCAATACACTTAAATGTGTGTTTTGTAAAGTCATTTTCACTAGTGCTAAACCTATTAACCCTGGTCATTAATGCTCTCTCTTAAGTGTTTTGTCTGGGTTCAGGTGTGAAAACAGGAACTTTTCTCCAATTAAATGAATATTTGCTTCAAATACTCTATTTACAGTGCAATCTTATACAGTGCAATATACATATCTACACAGAAGCACGTCCTACTATATTTAATGAGACTTACATATAAGTGTGCCCAGGATTTTAGCCTTGTAGTTATCAGCTTACAGTATTTATTAAAAACATTTGTATCCCACCTTCCCCTGCCACAATAAAAAGGTGGCAGCTAACAATTCCCATTCAAACAATACAAATAATTAAACAGTAATCAAAAAGAACATCAATACTACAATTGGTTAAACCAGTGTTTCTCGAAATGTGGGTCAGGATCCACTAGATGGAAAGCGAGCTAATTTCAGGTTAATTTCAGGAAAACCCCATTCATTTCAATATTTTATTTTTAATATATTAGACTTGATGCTACCATGGTATGTGACTGCATCTGGAAAAACGTTACAGGTCTGTACTTTTAACAAGCTACTATGTATATGCTTTTACTAAATGGAACTTACTCCTAGGTAAGTGTGGGTAGGATTTCAGCCTAGGATTGTTAAAAATGTTCCTGCTTGATGATGTCACTTCCAGTGGTTCCTGACAGATTCTCATTCTAAAAAGTGGATCCCGTTGCTAAAAGTTTGAGAATCACTGGTTAAACAAATGCAGATAACTAAACTTAGTGAAACAGCAATTCATTTTTTTCCTAGCTTTTACCATTCAGCTGCATTGATGCTATGGGGACAATAGAAAACTGCAGATGAGGCAAAGCAAGAGTGTCAGACTTGTTTCATACAGAGGGCCGAATTGTATTCATGACGCCTGCTGAGGGTTGGATGTGATGTCATTAAGCAGGAAGTGATGTCATTAAGCAGGTCATGGCCAGAAATACAGGTTTTTTTCCTCTTTTACGAACTCATTAGTTGCAAATTACAGAAGAGAAAATATGCAAATCTTGATCATATTTTCAAGATATGGGAGAGCCTGGTTTTCATGTGGGCTGCCCTTTCAGCAGTGACACCTCAGCCCAGCTCAGCCACTGAGAGCAGCTGATGGTGGTGGTGAGAGAGCCCAAGGGCCAAATAAAGAGCTTCTGCAGGCCGCGTCCAGTCCCTGGGCCATATGTCTGACACAGCTTTTTCCCAATATGTAACAATAGTTCCAGCCCTAGTGGTATTTCTCAATAAAGATACTGTACTATAGTTAATATATCAAAGCCAAAAACAACTGGCTAAATTATCAACATATTTACACTCACCTTAGTTATTTCTTCAGAAGCCCTTTCAAAGTCCTTCACATTTGAACAATATAGCCCTATTGTGCAGCTAGGATCCATTTTTTTAAAAGACATTTTTTTAGGAGAAGGGCAATGGAATGACTGCAATTGGCAAGGAAAAAATAGCATTTTAAAAAATAGTTTGAAACCATGAGGGAAAGCAAAAGATATTGATGCACTTACCTATAAAGGATAGTTAAAAACTACTATAATAAGTCTACATGGGAACTGACCAACTACAGCTAAATTGGTTCACAAAACATTTTTATGTGGTAAAACTCTCATTGCTAAATAAGGGCCCGATTCAATCCAACTTCACAGTACCAATGTAGCCATGCCAATGGGGCATACCCTGCATTCTGCAGTGGGTGGACAGTAATGGAGTCCTTGTCAATGTAAAGAAATATTTGTTCCCTTATCTCAGGGTTGCACTGAAGCTGCATCAGTACTAGAAGGTTGGATAGGATTAGGCCCAAACAGGATGAAGGTCAAAACGATTCTCTTTGGTTCATGATCTAGACACACCCTAGTTTTGTTCTATCTTAATATCTTCTCAAATAATTCCAAATCAATGGGTAGGCATTGGAACTATTCACTATGTGTCATAACATGAACTGGTGCTGTAATGGCATTACACTGCCATATAGACTTTTTTTAAAATTTACTTTACATATTATCTATCCCACCTCTCCCCTGCTCATTAGGAAGGGCCCAAGACAGACTGCACTATTTTTTCCTATCTATTAGTAGTCATCCTATCTTTCCAGGGAACTAACAATCTTACAGGGGAAAAAAGGTGCAGAGATTAAAAGAGGAAAAATAAACGCAACATATTCAACACATAATTCAATTCCTCTGCCCCACTGGGCCATTGATGTTTCCGTGGCCAGTATAACGGGAGAGGAGCACAGTGTATGCTACAGGAGGGAACAGCAGGCAGTACATTGGTGGCACTTAGGACAGTTCTGAATTATTATTTCAGAATAATAATAATAATTTCTGAAGAATTATTCCATCTTCATAATGCTTCCAAAGTCCAAATACTGTACATTGTTCTTTCCACATCTGAATCTGCCAAATGGCTGCTGTGAAATATATGAGTGTTTCCACTAGAAGACATGCAGCCCCCTCAGTTTTCCTCTTCATAAAGAAGGACAGCTGACACTGTTAACAGCCACTGGCTATTCTGGGGGGGGGAGGGGGAGTACAATGCCAGCCAGCACTAAATGATTCCCTGCTAAGGTAACACCTTATTGTCTTGCAAAGATTTGCAAATGCTTTGCAGGAGAATTGCACAAAACAGCTTTTCATTATAGTAGACTTAGATGGGCAAATCACTTCATTGCACTGCACTTTCGATTAGTGAGAGTGAAACAGCAGCAGCAAAAGGCAGGAAGAACATTGGGAAAACTTGCTAAGTTTTTAAGGGTTTTTCAAATCCTTCTGACCTAGTAACATGGGGAAATTAAGAACAAGTGAATATTCATGGGGGGGGGCAAACATTTGTATTGTACTGTGTGGGCTTTAAAGAGAAATCAGGTAGGCACAAGTCCATAATTCTGCAATTCAGAAGTTTACCAAGAGAAACTGATCCAATTTTTTTTTTTTACAAAGTATCTAATTTCTTTTATATAGTGCGAAGTAACCAAATAAGAATAATCACTTTTTTGGCACATAAAACTGTGACATATGACATTAACCGGCCGTTTTCCAATAGATATGTAGGGCAATGGCCCACCAGGACTCCATAAACAATGCAGCACATCCCTATAGACTTTTCCCAGTGCTTAGAAAAGACAATCCATATGCACAGAACAGAAGGGGGAGGTCTTTTCAAACAAATAGATTTTGGAAGTTGACCGCGAACTAGATTGATTTTCAACTTAGCCTGGACAGTTTATCAATTGCGAAAACATATGCTACAGAAAAATCTAACAGAACTGCTACCTACAATAAGAAAGCAATTTCCGTTTGTTTTTGACACTTGCAGACAAGAACAAATTATTATTACAGGCACTCAGCATTAAGATCTGATCCATGATTCAGTTGTACAAAAGTGCTGCTGAGAATACAATATCACCCATTCAGCATATTATTGTCATGTCCCTCATGAACTTCAGGTAGACATTTTATCTCAAGTTCATCACAGAGATAGAAAGAGTTATGAAAAAAATACCTCAACAACTATTGAAGGGCTGAAAAATAACCAGATGTTATCCTAGTAAGCAATAATTTCCACAGATTAGAAATCCTGATACTATAAAACGCTGAAAATAGCTACATTCCCCTTTCTTTCTTAATTCTACCAGCTGAACTCTTTAATTTCTTCTCCTAATTCCCTCAAAATATTTCTGACAATTACAACCTGCTCTTCAGTAACATTACTCATTTTTCCAGGAAGGTATATGGAAATTCTTATGAATACCTCTTCAGGAATCCAAAATCATTAATTTAAAGGATTTTGGAGGCAATGTTAAAAGTCAAATTTCATAGGTGAGGAATTTCATTTTTTTGGTTTGGCATGTTCTGGAGCCATTAAAACTCAGTATTTTTCTTTCCCACTTGAATTTTCTTAAATGAATGTGTTATGCAAGTACATTACCAAAAAATCTTCTAACAAGGTTACAAGAAATTAATGTTGGGGGGGGAAGGGAATCAGAGTAAACCTCTTTTGAACTGAAGTGTACTCTGTGAAAGGAAACTCCCTTGGAAAACAGAACCCTTTGCATGACTGAAACACAACTTTCATTCTTGGCAGAAACTTCCGTTGACAGAAGCATTACCCTGAATGCCACCCTTATCTCTTATTCAACATTATGTTTTAATATTGTATGCAACTTCAAAATTGTTTGTATAATTTCATGGCATGTATAAAACTTAACAACTGGGAACATAGGAGCCTGAGAGCCCAATCCTATGCATATCTACTCATTATAGTCAATGGATCTTACTCCCAGTTAAGCGTGGATAGGTTTTCAGCCTGCAACTTTAACCTAATCCTATCTCAATCACCATGTTGCTTATGCCAGTCTATAGGTAAGAGGAAAGTCCTGTTTGACCAGATAAGGCTTGTAGCCAGTAGGACTGACAAAAACCTTCATTACTGCTAGCTCCTGAAGTCAGAATCCCAATGATCGTGAAATGGGCTCACAGATCAGCTGATTTTAAACACCTACTTGCGAGGCTTTTGTGTTCACAAGTCACTCAGACAATCTGCCTGTATGTCTTCAAATGCAATCTCTACAACAAAGAGAGCTAGAAACTCTATGTAACAGCCAGTCTGCAATGTCCAAAGATACAAAAGCAGCGGATACAAAAACAACTTGTGTTTTAACACACACCCCCCACCAATAAGGGTTCATGACTTCACAAATGGAAGTGATAAACTTCTAGTGGCTGAGCAAATATCCCTACAGTAAGCCATATATGTGCATCTTAACCACATAGTTTGTCTTCCCTTGTGTTGAAGCACTATAGGCTTAAATACTGTCTCAACCATAGTGAAATGAAATATAATAATCGCAAAACTGCTGCTAGGTGCCTGCTCCAGGGCTGCTGAAGGTCTCAGATGCCTAACAGAAGCATAGAACTGAACAGTGCTTAATATGTGGTCTCAATTTGTCCTGGCTCTAAGTCTTAGGTGGACGTAAGTGGGTATAATGTTGAAACAACTTCCTCTCCTCCAGTATCTAGTCTGGGACAGAGTTGTGCACACAGGGCAAAGAAACACTAATTGATTCTCCTTCCCACAGAAGTGTAATTGGCACCCAACCCTTGAAAACTCCTGTATAAAGAACAGGAAGGGGCTACAGAAGGCTGGGATTGTGCTGCTTCAGCGGTGAATAGCCCATTAAACAAACAAACAAACTTTGGTTGTCCTTGTGATTTGTCCAGTGAATTTATACTGCACTATAAATAAACGATCAACATCCAACACAGACTATTTTTGTTTTATTCATATTTGTTATTTTAAGTCTAAAAAAAAGAAAAGATCTCTGTAATTAGCACTCGCTTCATATATGAAGCCAACAGTGCTGGTTCTTTATCCATCCTACCTCGAGGGGGAAATCCTTTACGCTGACATCTACAAAAGATTGGCAGTAATGAGGATCCATGTAAATCAAACTGTCATCTACAAGGACAAAACAAAAGACAAGTAATTCAAAAAACACCTTATTATTACACTGCTTACAATCCAATTTCTATGCAGAACAGTTGGTGGGGAGAACAAAACCCACAGTAAGTAACTGCCTGCCAGGTTGATATTCATTGACTGAAGCGTCGGTTTTTGCAGGACAGATTAACTTTTGCATAATCAAATATGCTTGTAGAAGCAGAATTTTGATAAAGTGATGAGACTGTCATTTAATTTTTGGAGATAAAATTACTTTTACAAACACACAATTATATCCTGCGAGTTTGCATATGAAAAATGCACTGTACTTCTTCATCATGACAGGAAGCGCATATTTGCTTGTCATCTGGTCATCAACTTGCACCACTTAAACTACTAAAGGGTAAATATATAACTAAGAACTGTCAAGTAGTAAGCAGCAAAGGCTTTCCGAGTTTGATGAAACAGATAAATTATGCCTTGTTTGTGCAACAAGGAAAATTAAACGTGCATTAAACGTACATTGTACAGGATCCAATTACCATATGGGGCAAATGACAAATGACTGGACTTTGGTGGGTCTGATAAATTAATAAAGTACTCATTTTGCTATTTTAATCATTCTGCTTTCCACCAGTCTGATATTAAGTCCAAAGCTCTCATTGTTAAGAGGGGGAAAACAAGATACAACACTGAAAAAAGACATATCCTATTAAAAAATAAAATTTAAAAAAGCTAACCTTGAAATCCAGCAAAGTAGTAGGACTGTTTAGGCTTGCCACCAATAATACCAATGCAGTATTCAAGACTCAAAATTCCCTGTCATCACAACAAGAAATAATTCAGATGTAAGTTAAGATTGCATAGGAAAACGAGCAAAACAATATACCGCATGCAGTTCTAGTTATACAGTATACTGCAAACTGTGACTTGTTTTTGTTCAATACAATAAGCTGCATACAAACACATCCCTGCTTGGACAAAGTTTTTCTGTTTGCTTCTGTTAGGAGGAAAAACCAGAACGCTCAACATGCAGTTGAAAATGCAGTGTGAAATACTTCTACATTTCACAGACGAAAGCCACAAATCCTGTATGCATGAGGCTCTGGATCACTGTCAAAGAGACAAGTGGAAAACAGTACAGAAAACTTCATTTACTCCAAGAAAGCCATTCAAACTGTTTTTAAGACAAGACTTTCAATGTGTATCCAGTTGCGAGAACAGACAATGGAGGTTTATCAATGGATTTTCAAGTGCTGTCCTTATGCTTCCATTAAGCCTTCAAGGAAAGGGAAAATCACAATTTATTTTATTTTGCTTGCAGGTCATGAGTAAGAATGGCGACCTCAGATTCCATTCTTCAAGGTTTCCCATCATTTTCTCAGTTATTGTTCCATTTAACAGTGGGGAAAAGAGAGCAAGAATATGGATCTTGTAACTGTTATGTGTCTGTTGTCCCACACCTCTTTATTCAGAGCTACTGAATAAAGTACCTGCAGATTTTAGGACCAAACTACACTGCATTAAACTTGTCCTTAAGAGACAAGCTGGAGATCAGAAGTCTGTCTTTCTTCCCCTCTCCTTTTAAAAAACAAAAAAACAAAAACAAAAAAGCACCAATAGGAGGAGGGGGACAATGTGAATTGAGATCTCTTGTGGGCACCTAGGGCTGGCCCCTTTTGGTGGTGGCACTGCATTTATGGAACTTCCTGAAGAGGTGCATCAGGCCCACATGCTGGCTGCTTTAAAGAAGGGCATGAAGATACAGGTGGTGTCTCATTATCTACGAGAATTCCGTTCCTGGAGCCCCAGCAGATACAAAAAACCACAGGTAATAAAACCCACAGTTTAAGGCACCTTTAATCCTCCAGAGGGTGTTCTGAGAAACAGAGAGGCTGCGCACAGCCTCCCTGATGCTCAGAAGCTCTTCTAAACCTCTGGGCGGCCTTGGATGGTCACTTCTGGTTTTCAGGGAAAACCAGAAGTGACGTTTTAAGGCCTTCAGAGGGCAGGGGAAGGCCTTAGAAAGGCTTCTGAGTGTCAGGGAGGCCGCACAGAGAAATTTATAAAAAGATTCCTCAACATGGATAGTCCAGACCAGGACCCAAGAGAGGGGGGTAAAGGGAGTAATTTGTACTTGGGCCCAGGGTTAAAAAGGGAGCCAAGGAACCAAAAAAAGGGGCCCAGAAATTTCCTGGGATCTTATATTTTCCTGTCTCACCTGGAATCAATAACCATGTGGAATGCTGGGTGCCTGGTTGCTGCTGCTACTGAAAGCCGTATGTGCTGGACCAAGAAATGCATATACAACAAATCTGGGAGGGTCAAATCTGGTAGGAAACTGGCCTGCTACAGTAGTTCTTTGGCGTGTAGGTCTGCTTGCCATGTATAGAGCTCAGGGATACAGCTGCAGGGCTACAACTGCTGCAGAAATAAGATTTGGTACACCCAGGACACTTTCCATTATAGTGTGAGCCTAAATATGATTATGCTAATTTTCTGCAACGGTTCTCTATATTTAAAAGATTTTAGAGAGACTCAAAAGTGTGTTTGGTTTTCCATATTACTGTACTTAACTGCAGGTGCTACATGGTAGGTTGACCTAGGCTCTGCACTGGGAAGCCCAGTAGACCTGAACTCCAAAGACTTTTCTGTTGCTCCCCTTCCCCTGCCTTGTTTTGCCCCTCCCCACTACTGTTTTGTCAACACTTGTCACTACCCTCCCCCACTCTGTTTCATCCTTTCCCCCTTTGAGAAGGGGCCTAAAAGAAATTGTGTACCCCCTGATAAAATTCCTCTCAGAGGCCCTGGTCCAGACCAACTACCATAATAAAGGCCACCATAAAAACTTACTGAACTTGGAGCCTGGGCTTCTCCAAGGTAAAGTTTGAGAGAGAGAAAAAAAAGTCCAACTGTGGAGCAGAGGTGTGGAAAGGCTGGAACAGGAAGTGGATCAATCCAGAAGGGGAGTGGATCCTATCCCCCATGTTAGGCTCAGAAGCCCAATATGGGGCCAGAGATTTCGCTGGTACAGACTTGGGAAGCCCCACTGCAGGGGGCTGGGGCTTTACTCGGGTACTCTTCCCCTGAAGAGACTTCTGGCGGTTTCCCTGGTCCAGCAGGATACAGCGGTGGCCATTTCGGCACCACTGTACCATACGGCGCTGGATAACTTAAGATAGGGCTGTAAGAGAGATAAATGAGAAAGGACTGTTGTAGCTCAGGCTGCTTCCTCTATCATTGGCTTAGTAAATGGCTGCCATTTTCTTTTTGGGTAGATATTCCAGTCCACAAGCCTGAAGTCCTCCTACCCACCTTGTATCAAGCTAACTGTTAGAGCTTGATTTCTCGTATAAAATATCAGAAATAATACCAGAAACAAAGTCAACAGCTTTCTAAACAAAACAAACAGATTTTGATTAAAACAGGAAGGGTAGGATCCCTGCAATTTCCTCAAGTTTTAAAAACCACTCAGTGCTGGCAAAATGAAAAGGAAGGCATATTACAGTTTTCTAACTGCTGCAAGCCAAGAAAAATGTGCCTATTAAGGCCACTTATGCTGCCCAAACCTTTAAACAACTCTCTCTCAGCCCATTCTTAGCAGATTTGTCCAAAATTGGGCTAGCTATAATGCTCAACATGTAAATATGCCAGCTGAGTTTATAAAGATTTAGAATGTTCCAGGTTTATAATGGTAGAATGCAGTTTAATTCATTTGGCTTAACTCCGCAAGCGCAACTCTGCCTGTATAATTATACAATAATCGGCAATTTCTGGACATGTTTATTCATACTACTGTTCAAGTGCTGTCCAAAAAGAGAAAGCAGACAGGGGAGACTGATATTTTTTGCACTAACGCTGTCGTTTGAAGCAGTCGTCTCTAAGACTTCCAGAACAGTCTTGATTATTGCAGCACTCACACAGAAAAGGGGTAGAAGCTTTTAATGTAAATGTCACTAATCAATTGCTTAAAGGGTGGGGAACAGATGAAGATCCAAGGTAACATTTAAAAACCAAGGTCACATGGGGACGCTTACTGAAGGAACCACCAATATAGGTAAAACTAGATCAATCCTTATTCTGAATTACTGCAGCAGAAGTTCTCAGGCAACCACTTAGGGACTTAAATAGTTATAACTGCTTTAACATTGACTATCTGTGCCCTGCAATTATGTCTGAATACTGAAATTTGAAATTTCTGAAGTCAACTTTTATGATCTACTACCGTAAAAATCAAACACATTTAATAGAGTGAAGATTACCATTCTGAAGTTTCTATTCCTACTATCCACTATTACTTTCTGAAAAGTGACTCAACTCATCTCATACCTTCACAAACTCTAGGTATTCCATGTTGGTTCTTTCGCCACCGAGCCTCACAGGAATTAATATAATCACAGCTCTGTCACCTTTTTCGGAATCCATAAAAGAGCACTGGGCATCAACAACGTCAGACTTGTAAACTTCAAGAAGAGATAACAAGAGTAATCAATGTTTATTAAAGTGCTTCTTCAAACACAGAGTGAATAACCTATCTTTGTCACAATCCCAATCTGATACCTCGAAGCAAGCTGCTAAGCTCTGACAAACAGCCATACCTGGTAGAAGTCTTTAACATACACATTCTGAAAGTCATATAATTACTACCAGCACTTCTCTAAGGGGGGGGGGCAATATTTGGTATATTACAACCTTGGAGTAGGAACATATTATCTCATCTCTTTATCAACTGCATGTCTCCTTCTAGAATTGCACCAACAAAATCAGCAGCATTTAGCCCAGCCTGGAAGCAGCAGATGATCTGAGCCATTTGTGCTGCTGTTTATCCAAGAAAGGAATCTCAGCGATGTTTGCTTTATTGTCTTTCTGATATATATGAGTATTCAATGCAAATTGACTGTATTCATTATCACTCCAGGACAGGAGGAAATTAAATCTTCCCATTAGACTAATAGCACAAGAAAGGAGAATTTCTTAAGGTATACTTTTAATTAGTCTGGATTTTGACAGGGAGGGGAGAGAAAAAAATTAATACATCACTTAAAATGGTTTGTGCATAGCAGAAGAGAAGAATGAATCCAAGACACTGAAGTAAATCCTATGCACAAGACGAACATATGGCAAACGCTACAGAAGTGCACTGTGTTGGCAGACTAGAAATGAAAAGGTATCATTACCCTTTTAGCAACATTATCCATTATCAAACAACTTAGAAATCCATGCAGTAAGTATTGATATCTAAGAATACAACCATTATCTACTATTTATACAGCTCCATCACCCCACCTTAGTGAAGACAAGGGCAAACTGCAGCCCTGGGGTGGATGTGGCCCATGAGAGCCTCCAATCCGGCCTTCTGACTACAGAAAAGCCTCCTCTAATCCAGCTCTCCAACCTGCCCTGGTGCCATCCCACTGCCACTTTTCAGAGAGCCTACCCAAGCATGAGTGCAGCCTTCAGCACTGGAAAGACAAGTGTATCTACTGCTGGCCATTGTCACCTCTTTCCTCTCTCACATGGGGTTCAATGAGTCCTGTCATTGACTCTCAAGGCACATAGGGTACAGCTTCAACTCAGCTCCCACCTCTCCTGTCAGCAATTCTGCCTTAGCCCGAACCTTACTTCACTCACTGGTGGCTATTCTGACCCCCACCTCACCCACTTCTAAGAACACTGGCAGCAGTGAGTGTGACTATCATCCCTGAAGGGTAGTATGGGGTGTCTGTGCCTTACAAATGTATATATGATTGACTGCGCTGTGGTGGAAGGGAAATTAGATCATGGATTACTGAGGAGGGGACATTCAATTTCTAAAACTAAAGAGAAATATGCTGTTTGTAAAAAACACTGAAATCGTATGGGACCTAAAACAAGCATTAGCTTTTGTGGACTATAGTTCACTTACTGCACAATCTTATTGTGCCTCTGGGGCAGCAGAGTGAGAGCTCTGGCAGCACAAACTATCGCAAACATGCCAAAAAACACATTGTGAAAGCGTGCCTACAGGAAGCACTGGTAGGAAGGCCTGTTCTGTCCCACCAGCACCAGTGCAGGACCCAGTATGCACCAGAGCAGTTAGAGGCTTCTCCAAGCAGCAAAGGGGCAGGAGGAAGGGAGGGCAGGCAGATCAGGCCCAGGAGGTAGGCAGGATCGGTAGCAGCAGTGTGTGCTGAATCTTATCCCCTTTCCTGGACCCAGTCCACTGAAACAGATGCACTCAGATTTGCACCACTGATTTAGCTGATACAGGTCCAAGTAGACCCATTTTCCCTGGGGCAAGGGGACAAATTTCCCCTTACCTCAAGGAGATCTCCAGACTACAAAATTCTCCTGTGGGATATAGAGGAAGCTGTGCTGCCTCCTCTGCATTGGCATGGGGGATTGAGGTAGGAGTGAACTGCCCATGAGATGCAAGAAGCATTACCTTCACATACATACATCTATGAGAAAAAAGATCCTGTTCAGATCTCTTCTGCTTGTTTTAATGTATATTTTTAGTTACCTTGAGCACCTCCTTTTCAGAAGGGGAATATGTAAATAAATATGCATTATGGTCCTCTGTACAATTTCTGTACTTCAATATGGTCCTGAAAGCAAATAGTTTGCTCACCCTGCTTTAGTGCTTCAGAGAAGAATGACAAACAGAAAGATCTCTGATTCAAGGAATCTACAGCCTAAATCAAATGCTACATGACCATGTGCTTCTTTTCTCTACAGTTTTAGATATAAAGTTTGACAATACATAACTTTGTTTGCTTTCTTTTTAGCATCACTATCAAAGTATTTAGCGAAGTGCTTTGAAGATTGGTCAAGAACACCCCACAATTTAATGATCTCACTTACCTGTACAATCTTGAGCAACATAGACAGCTATTCCTTGTAATTCAGGGTCTTTTGCTTCTTCAACAGCTTTTCTATGCACAAAGCAACAGACATATTCCAAATTAATAATAAAGAGAAATAAAGCTACATTCCTCAAGAACTGTATTACAAAGAAACTGATTACTCCAAAATGTTTGGAAAGCATGGGTTTAACCTGTCATAGAGACATACAACAGATCGTAGTACCATCACTGGAAGTTCCTTCCATAAGTAGAAGTGTTGTACTCAGACAAGGACCATTTCTGCTAATGGAGGCATTTGTGAGTGTGCACAATTCTCCTTCCACTTGAAGAAAGAGCTTCCAATGACTAAGGTGTGCTTCTCACAATCTTAGGATATAAGCCAAGGAGTATAAAATACAGACAAGAACATGGCAAGCAATACTGTTATAAAGAAACCTAGTGCTTTACTAATTTTACTGAATACTTGCCACACTTAATTATACTAACCACAAAGAATTGAGAGGAGGACAAGATCATGGCCATCTTTTGTTGCCATGGTGTAGGCTTCCTCATGAGGAAGCTGCTCAAACCATTCACTAAAGAGGCTATGCCATGTCTCCAAAACTAGACGCGATAGGGCAAAACGGATGCCATTTTTGGAATCGGCACCCCAAATATACCCAGGAATTGGTGTAAGGAAGCAAAATGTGTGTTGGCCTGTGTAATCTGATCAATCAATAAAAATGCTTGAAAAAATTCAAGAGTTTTTAGCTACAGCAAAGGAACTGCAGAACAAAGAAAAGACTAACACATGGTTGCAACAAACGGCCAGTGTCTCTTTAAATGTATTTTGTGAGCTAGTCACCTGCAAGATCTAAAAGAGGAATCCACTGTAAGAATTGTAACAGGCTGGGGAAGGAGTGTTCACAAAAAGAACACATTTAAAATGAGCATGCAAATCTTAAAACAGTCTCTTTTTTCAGTATTAACAGAAAACTACTAACAAGTTCTACATGATCATTCCTGTTAATTTACAGACTAAGAGTCTTTCGTTACCTCTGTACATACAATCAGATGCATAAATAACCTTCACCTCTCAAACACTGTACAATTTCCCTATAGTCTCATTCAAGGTGAATATTTTTGCTATACAAGCACCACATGAATCCTGCATCTATTTAAATGTAAAACATTTACATCTGCACTTTGGCCTCTTGTGCTTAGAAGGCTTAATGATACAATTTATGACCATATTGGGACCCACCTAGAACATAAGACTATAAAAATACAAAATCAATGGTGTCCAAAGAAATGGCATATAAAGGCACACCATAGTGGGAAATCTGACTTTCAGCTTTTTTTTTTTTAAATCAAGACTGAATGTCACAGACCCTTTACTTTTACTATGATGTAATTATAATATTAATAGTCCCATACACTTACAATTTCACAAGAATTTGATGTGTGCAAAGAAATGCTGAAAACATCAATTTTAAACTTTGACAGTTCATTACACTATCAGTACATTATAGCCCCCCAGGTTACTGTATTCTTTTTTAAAGTCTATAATATTATGCATGTTCCAAGGTTAAAAGAGTTGCTAGTATTTTGGTGTGGTTTTTTTTAGAACATTTCATTAAAAATACTACAAGCAAAGTCTAGATTTGGAACACATCTTGGCATCTTTGCTGCCTGGAATGACCAATGGGAATGTTCCAAAAGTAAAAGAGCAGAATTCATACACAAGATATTCTCTGATACTTCTTTCCCTGTTTAGGGAACATTTTTGAATCACTAGCAATAAAGATATAGTGCTAAAGCTGCAACGGTTACTGTCCAACTTAAAAACTCAAGGTGGTGCCAAAATGAACCTGGCATCCCTATTTGTTGCAATGCTGAAAGATGACGGAATTTATGTCTTTTTTTTTACCTTAAAAGGTGTGCTACAACAGCTGGCCCATACCAGTCTCCAGCTATTTTTCCAGTTTTGTTTCCATATTCTACTAGCCGGTGTAAGCCAAAATTTGCAAGGGGAGAATCACCAAACCAAGAGATTATTTTTCGATGATAATGGTCATCTCTCATTTCTCTGTTCCTCCAATCTCCCTTTCGGAGTTGGTTACGGTGATATGACTGGTTCTTGAATTCCCTCTCTCCTGTAAGTGAAGCTTCCAGGGATGCAGTGAGCTTCTTCACTGTGTGACTTGCCCATGATTCAGAGTCTGAATTTTCAATGACAAATGCATCTGGCCAGGTCCAGTCTGCAACAGTATTACAAACATAATATACATTTTATGTTAAAGTTAGGAGTTTTGGTTCACTTTTGTTAACCATTAACAGATTTTTACTCATTATTTTTACTCATTTTAAAACTGATAATTACCACTGAGTATTTTAAGAGCCCAATCCTGTGGTTGGCAGCACAGCTCCATGCCGCCAACCACAGTCGCAAACATTCCGTAAGGCACGTTTGTGGGGCTCACCGCCAGGCTCCCACCAGTGCTAGCCCAACGCCAGCTGGTGCTGGACTAGCGCCAGGCGGTCGCCCAGGTTCTGCAGCGGAGCTGTGCTCCGCAGGATCCAGGGCACTTGTGGAGGCTGCGCGCCCTAAACAAGCGTCTTTACTCTACTACCAACCTTTGGGTCGGTGGTAAAGCGAGTAGCCCCATTGTGGGGCTGCTCATCTTACTCAGGGGAAGGGGACGATCCCGAAGAGCCTCCCACGGTAGTGCGGGAAATGCAGGATTCAGCGGCAGCCCTTTTCGGTGCCGCCGAGCTTGGGCACTCCGGGCACCTCAGGATTGGGTTGCCCAACATTTAAAGTTAACCATGTTCTCAACTAAATATGATAAATGAACAGTTTAGCTTTTAGCAACTGTATCACAGATTTTCTGAATTACAAATAAATCTCACTGGTTTTACAATACTGTCACGACACAGAACATCCTTTCAAAGAAAGGAGAATTAAGGAGTGCCAATAAAATATACCAATTAACTGGTGTCTTCAATCTAAAGTTTTTTCCATATTACCAAATAATTCAGTTTAACTCCAAGACATTAACAACATTCTTTAGTTTAAATCAAATGGATTTACATGTAATTGTAATTATTAAATGGGCAATTTTTCTACAGATTTTTACATTTAGACAGTGAAACTCATTGCTACAAGAAATTCAGAAGGAAACAAATGAAACTTTAGTAAAAGTATTAAACAAAAAACAAAAATGATTTTGAGAATTATTGTGTACATTTGCATTTGCAGGCATTAGAAAATAACTCTTGTGGCAAATTATTCCAGAACTATAGTTTTGCAGATTGTAACAACTTCCTCTAATAAGCCCTCACACTGCAATTTTCTTGTTCCTAAAAAGCCATGCAAAATAAAAAACCAAATGATCACTACATATTACTACTGAATTTGGTGACTACATAATGAAAGACTAACATTCTTTTTGTGTTACCTACTGCCCAATTTCTGTGGTGACCACCAAATGAAAATATCAATATAATGGGTTGTATCCTAGCCTCCTCTTTCACTAACAGTAGGTTAGTTAAAATGAAGGCATTTTCATTTAAGCAATCGGGGGGGGGGGGAATAATCGCCAATCTCCCAATAATCTAGAGCCCTCTGTGTTTCACAGAATCCTGCTCTAATAGGCCCTTCACCAAGAGAAGAAGGTTTGGGCGTGGGGGCCATAGAGGGCTATTGGGCAAGAAGGGAAGTGAAATGTTTCTACATGCACTCCTTCTTAGGATACGATTCATTCCAATCTGGAAACAATTCTTGGGAACTTGCCTCTACCAAGAAAATGAAGAATAAGCCCTTGTGCTAGAAGCATCTGACCAGTCCTCAGGGTACAACCCCAGCCACAGTCGGTGGTTAACGCTGAGCCCTTGATCAGTGGAAATTCTTCTCTGTATGTCAGCCAAATCCTAGAAATAAAGTCTTTACGAAATTCTTCCACATTTCTTGAAACTACTTCATCTGTTATATCATCATTTGATCCATTTGATGATAGTTCACTTGGCTCTATAGGAGAGACATAACAAATTATATTTTTTAAATTACTAGCATAATATGTGCTGTAAAATAAATGAGAGGACAGCAGTACCCTTTACAAGAATTATTTAAAATGTAAAGCCTTGTAAGGAGTCTGCAATTTCCGGAATAACAGCAGAACAGGATCTACAACTAATTGCCACACAAGCAGAAAGTTAACTTTCAAAAGTACGTTTTCTTGGTAAGCTATGTTTAAAGAGATTTTCAGACAAAGATTATATACCTCTACTTTCAGAAGGCAAACTTGTGATGTTAAAAAGTTTTAACATCTAGTTTAACATCTAAAAGTTTAACATCGAACAACATGTAGATGTTTAACATCTATAGCGTTTGGGCCTGTTCAGTTTAGAAAAGAAGCACCTGAGGGGGGACATGATTGAGACATACAAAATCATGCAGGGGATGGACAGAGTAGATACAGAACCGGAGGACATCCACGAAAGCTGAGTGCTGGGAGAGTTAGAGCAGACAGAAGAAAATATTTCTTTACCCAGCGTGTAATTAGTTTGTGGATCTCTTTGCCACAAGAAGTAGTTATGGCATCTTGCCTAGATGCCTTTAAGAGGGGATTGGACGAATTTCTGGAGGAGAAGTTCATTACGGGTTACAAGTCATAGTAGGTATGTGCAAGCTCTTGGTTTTAGAGGCAGGCTGCCTCTGATTGCCAGATGCAGGGGAGGGCACCAGGCCGCAGGTTGTGTCTGTTGTCTTGTGAGCTCCCTCAGGCATTTGGTGGGCCACTGTGAGATACGGGAAGTTGGACTAGATGGGCGCTTGGCCTGATTCAGCAGGGCTATTCATGTTCTTATGATGACCAGGGATGCTGAAATCAGATTGATTTCTGATTTTAAAGAATTAGACACTACTTTTCCAAGCATAAAACACACAGAAACCACAATTATAAGCATCATTCTTGCAGAAACAAAAACTGAAGAAAATATTATCACTGCCATAAGAGAAGGACCAATGTGTATAATCCTCCCACATATGGAAAGAACAACATCATAGGGCATAGAGCAGTGGTTTTCAAACTCATACACTGGAGTTGTAAACCAGTTAACTGTTTGCAGAGCATGGCAATAGCAGCGATGAGACCCCTAGGATCGAACCACTGCCAGGGTCAAAGTGGTTACTTTTTTACTCACCAATAACTTCCCAGGGGAAGCTGCGGACGCCTTTGCATGGCCCTCCAAGCCTCAGAATAACTAAAAATAGTGATTGGAACCCACTTCTGGTTTTCAGTTCAAAACCAGAAGTGGGTTCCAACCATTTTTAATTATTCTGAGGCTTGGGGAGCCCTGTGAAGGTGTCCATGGGTTTCCCGCACCCCCTAGAAGGCCAGCATTACTATTGGTGAGTAAAAAAAAAAAGCCCTTTGACCATGGCAGCTGCGAGACTCTGGGGACTGCATCACTGCAGGGCACTCCCCTTAAGGAGGAATACCCTGCTTCCAGTTCCCCTGGTGGGTCATGACCAACGAGTTTGGGAATCACTGGCATAGAGTCGTGTCTCCCCTCCCCCCACATGGGCTAACAGATGCACATGGTTCCAAGACCTACTGTAGCTTACGTTAAGGACCCTAGTGAGTTAAACCTTCCAGGGAGGCCTGAAGACATTAGTTTTTAGACAAGGCTTCTGAGTTTTCAGCCTTTTAAACATCTTTTTAAGATCTGGTTTTTACAGGCTTGGGGCTTTTATAAGATTGCTGTGGCTCTTTTTAATGAACTAATATTTTATTGCTGTTTTTATGATGTTCTTAATTGTGACGGGTTTTTAATGTAATTTGTGTTTTTGATGGTGATTTTAGTCTTTCCCTACACTGTTGTAAGCTACCTTGGGTCCTTTCAGGGAGAAAGGCGGGGTAGAAATACAATAAGTAAAATAATAAATAAGTAGAGAGCCTGAGTAGGTAATGGGGGGTCTACAAAAGATTTTATGAAGAATGGAGGGTTTGTATGCAACTCTCATTACTACCCAGGAATCCCCACTTCACTCACTAGGGTTTTTAGCTACATGATGTAAGCATGTACGGTTCTCCCATTCACCAGATTGTGCTGGTGTTTGTGTGCCAGAAAAGACTGAAGCCCACCCATGTAGGGATGGAAAACCGATGGTGCACTATTGTAAATGCATCCAAAAAGCACTAGCAGTCTTCACTTAGAACTAATTGCATACTTATAATACATACCACCTACCATCAGTCTTGAAATGGTAACATTTTCCCAGCAAAAAGACAGGAGAATTTCTGCTAAAGTAAGTTTTTGTTTTTAATACCCAACCTAAAAAGAAAAAGGAAAACAAAAATAATTGATGAATTGATTGATTTTTGAAAAATCTTCAGGTGGGCATTAATAAAGTTAGTAAATTACAAAAAAAGAACAGAAAAGAAAATTGGGAAGTGGCATTTTTGATAGAAGGATGCTCCACAGTTCTAAACCACACAGGTTGGTTTTCAAAGATTTTATGCTAAAACTGTTGAAAATATTTTTTTGATGTCATCTACAGAATGAAGATATCATGCAATTTCAACACACTTTAAAAAAATTGAAACATTGAACTTTGTATTTTTCCTTTCTAGGCACAGACAACAAGAACAGCAATGATAAAGAGTCCTGAAAAGTTAAGAACGCTAGGAAATGAATACAGAAGAAAATTTCATAGGCATTTTTAGAATACTGCTAAAAGCCTAGTAAAAGATATCAAATCTTTACCTTAGTTATTTTGCTATAAATGCTGTTGTGTTTCTAAACACCCTGTAACACTTGAGTTGAGTTTGATACCTATTTTCTTTTGTCATAGTAACAGAATCTTAGCTCTGTTCAGCGGTCTTCAGTCAACTCCGGGCCAAATTGTGCAGTGTTCTTGCTGATAAAGGAATGCTTGTCAGCAAGAACAAACTTTGGAAATGGGCTTTTTACATTTAAAAAAGTGAAATATTGACAACCCGGAAGTATTGAATGTCACTTGACATCACTGCCAACACTTCTGGGTTTCCGAGCTCCACACTGAAGGGTGGAAAAGTTTTAGAACCACTGCCCTAAAAGGACAAAAAAAAATCAGCTGAAACAGACATTAAAAAACCAGCCTCATAATCACGGTCATAGCAGTAAAATGCAAAATGTAGATCTCACAGGCATCTCCTGCTAGATGCTCTCTTAGGGCAAAGCTTAGATCAGCAAGCTTAACTACGGTTTGACTATACAGTTGGTACCTTAAGCAAGGTTAAGGTAACAACCTTAGCACTAACCATGGTTAAGTATTGTGCTTGCACTGGGTCTAACTCTAACGGATCCCCCAAATGGCTTTACACACTATCTCCTTCCCTCTCTTATGCAAATTCTGTCTCCTTCCCCTCCTAGCATTAACTATAACTTAGTATTACATCTGTACCAGGACTTACAATGGTTAATAGCAGCTTGTTGGAAAACCAGTTTCAACAGTTCATGAAAATAGTTTTCAAATGCTAAGTAGCTTTCTCTCCCTAATTTCTTAAACAACACCCTTACTGTGTTTCACTTACTGTATTTCATATTGTGCCATGCAGACATAAACTTTGATTTTATTTTCTCTACTTCATCTGTCCCTGTGGCCTCCATATTCCAATTCAAGAGGACAAGCCATCACCGTCTTGAAAGACCACTACTTTCTGCAACTGCAAAAGGAAACATATCCATGAAGACTCGGGGCATAACTAGGTACATTTGCGTTATTGCGTAGTTAAACCTATTGTCACCAGGAAAAGCAATAAAAGCTCAGAATCTGTCACTTCCAAAGAGCGAGGCAATTGTAAGTTCTATGAATTAGTAATTAAAAACATTTGATTCCAAATATACAACAGTTAAATTACCATGCAAAGCTAAATAAAACATAATGTCCTCCAACTGCTCTCTATTCTGCAGTAAACTATCTTGCATACATAGATGGCATCGTTGTACATCCGAGAATACCTAAATGCTAATTGGAATTCGGAGGAAAATATTTGAATTGCTGTAAAAGGGACACAGTTTTATATTATGTCTATTCAGAAGCAGGACTCCAGGCTCATAAATATTAATGCTCTACTTAAGAGCATTGGGTTCTATCCCAATCCAAAATGTGTTAAGTGGAGAAATCTGGAATGCAGACAAAAAGAAAATAAGCTTAAGGAGAAAAATAAAATCATTCCCCAAACTAAGTCTGGTTACACATTAGTTACTGCAGCAGTTACTTGCTGTAGAAAGCTACTTTAAGGAGTCACTAGAAAATGCCACACTTCCCATATCATTCTGACTGAATGCATTACATCACTTCATCTTTAACATACGAAGAACTTGAGTGTTAAGCCATCCTTTCTACTTCCATTAATATTTTGCCATTCAAAAAAAAAAGCTCAGCAAACACACATGAATGTCTTCACATAGTCGCCTTTTTAATCTTGCCGAACCACAGAAATATAAACCGAACCACTATCTATTACGCAAACAATGTTGTACAGCAAGAGAACAGAGTATCTGTGTCCTCTTTAACAGTCACACAGTTATATGGACACATCTTCAGAAAGAAGGGCAATTGATACTGTGCATAGGTAAAAATCAGATGTAATGCCCACTGCACCTCTGGGTGAAGGTAAAAGCTCAGCTTCCATAGGACGGCTTTCCATTTTTGCCCTTTCAAGATCTGCCAAGGATGCTCTTTTATAGCTACAACTGGCCTGCAAGTCAGAAGCTCTGAAACTTTCCCTGGCTATTTTCCAGGACAAAAGAAGCCTTTGAGTTGCTGGTTTCGAAGGAGTGACATCCTCTCAATCCAAATGACTTTAGAAGCTTCATTGCAGAAAACTTTCCATATTTAGTTTAAATAGTAGAATGAGATTATATGGGAAAACAACATTAGAGCTATTCAGCTCCCACACTGGTGAGGATCAGCTAGGACTGCATTGGCTGCATTGGTAGGGTTACCAGATACAAAGTGGGACAGCATGCCTATACTTTTAACCATTGTAGAGAAGAGCAAATTTTAGCAGGTGCAGCTCAATATGGAAGGGCTTAAAAAGCTACACCTGCCCAAATTCCCTCTTCTCTACAAAGGCACTCTGTATCTGGTAACCCTCTGCATTGGGTTAGTTCACAGTAATGTTTCTGATCCTCCAATATATGTGCTCATAACTGTCCTATTTCTTGCACACCAAGCAAAAACAAAGAAGGATTTGCTACTCTCAAGATAAATCCTTCTTCCCAACCTCAGGAGACAGACAAGAGGGTAACCCACACAGACCCATGCTCACCAGAAGACATTTTTCTGGGGACTACAAACCTACAGCTGGCCCTACATTCTTCCAGTGAAACAAAACCATCAGGCAGCTTGCTTGACACGGGAGAAGTTGCAAATTTAGTGACGACTGTTTGTAAATGTATGCAATATACGGATAATTGTACATAATATGACAAAAGTTACTGGTTCAAAAATTTTTAAAATCAGAATTTAGCTATGTGTGAATCCAGAACACAAAGTTTTGATGCACAGTCTTAACAAAATATAGGCTCCTCTTGCACCTAAACAGTGCGATCTGTATTAAAAGACAACCAACATTAAAAAAGATAAAACATATTTGACTTGGAAGAAGATAGCCCATAAAGCTATAATTAATCAGGGTGCAATCCTATACGCTTACTCAGAAGTAAGCTCCACTGAATTCAGTGGAGCTTACTTCCAAGGACAGAACCCAGCCACAATGTAATTCTCCATGTCTTTCCTGCTCTGCTCTCCAGTTCCCTAATACAGAGACTTTCTTCACACATAAATTATCCTTTTAACTACATAATTCCACATGCTAGATCCAATTCCCAATCAGAGCAATGAGAAATGTCAGAACATAAATACCATGGCTGTTACCAAATGTGACTGGCTCCTTTGGTCTGTGAGGCTGTGATAACAATACCAAAGAAAGCACACTCTTTTTACAGATAACACACTGCCAAATGAGTTTAGTAGTAGGAGTAGCATGCCACCCTCCTTCTAAGTCAAGTTTTTATTTAATGTATAACTGGACAATTTAATTCATTTACCAGACTCTGACCAGTTAAAGTAACTGTCCACAGTACATATAGAAATATACTATAAAGAAGCAGGACCTGGAACAAAATGTTGCAGTATATCCACAGCTCCAAAAGGGGTGCTCACCTGTTCAAGGCTCCAGACACCCTGGAACAGGAGCATAATGAAGAGGGGGATGAAGAGAAGAGAAAGGACATATTTATTCCTTGCTACACTATACAGTGCTAGTGAGTCAGGTTTGGGACTGGTTTCCAGTCTAGAATCTGCATTTTATTGCTATATAGCCAAGGGTGGGGTCCTCTTTCCTCCTGAAATAGTGCTGTGAGCAAGTTTTAATCTCACAGCACACACATATATATCACTCCCTACAACTCTAATCCCATCCCCAGGATACTTACTTAAAACTGCTGAAGGACTGAACAAGTTAATATCTCTCCCCCCTTTAAGGACCAACCAACACCAAGCTGAACAGCCCTAAACATTCCATAGGTCCTGGAAGCTCACTGGACCAGTATTTACATTTTTGAATTCTTTTCTTTTGATTTACAAGCATATACAGGGTGTCTCAAAAACATACACATATTTTAATGCGCTTTCAAACATACTTATAGAAAACCTGCAACACTCAAACACCTAATGGGAGCAACTGAAGAGATGTGCAGAAGCATCTCAGCACATATGTTGGTGGATGTCCACAGATCCCTTGTAAACCATGTCAACAGTGTATAGTACCAGTGGGGAACATTTTGAGCACTTGGTCCAATTTATTAAGTAATTAAATAACTGGGTCAAGCTACTGCTTCTGTGTAAACCATATGCAGTATCTGTGTAAACATAATATCTGTGTGGTATAAAATTATACCAGCAGTTACCAAAATGTAGGTCTGGAACCCCTCAATGGGTCATGATCCAATTTTTGGTTAGCCATGAAACCGACAAGGCAGATTAGGCTAAGTGTATCATGGGTTAAACAACCTGCTTCTTGGGGGGTGGAGCACTGCTGCTCAATTACCATTATAGCTGCAGGGGCCTGAGTGGCTGGTAAACTGAAACTATTTTTTTTAGGTGGGTCCCAAAGCTTAAAAAGCAAATTTGAGGTCAGGAATTTCCTTAGAGGAGAATATGAGTTAAGAACCGAGACACTGGCTGATCACACTACAGATGGGAAAGCCACAGGTTAAAAACCTATAGGAATAAGTGGCTGTAGATTTGGTGGATCTTACATCCATATACATAATATAGGAGAAAGAGGGGTTTATAGGGGTATCATCTTTTGATAGTAGTAACTGGTCTGGAAAAGGGGACGCATTTATTTATTGCAGCTTGATGAATTAAGAGACAGAAAGATATTCTCAGGCCCTACAAGTCTTAAATGCTCTGAAAATGAGAGTTCATGAAATAAAAAAAAATAGACTTGTTAGCATCAACAGTTTAAGAGAGAAGAGACTGCCTGTTTCATTCTTAAAGGAATTAACACACAATCACATGGTTTCTTTTAGAAAGCTAAAGAAACCACTAAGTATCCTTAAGTAACCAAACATAATGGATTGACATAGCTGAACTGAAAAGCTTTGTTTTGATCTCAGCATTGCTGGATGCAAGACAGAAAACTGTAATTTGTGTCCTATCAGCTTCCGGATGGAATAATAATAGTGGCCTCCTTCTGGCTGTTTGACAGGATGTTTCTGTGAATAAAATCCATTCAGACACACCCCAGGCTTCACCTCCCTCCAAACTCCAAGACAATTTAGGTGAGCCAGTTACTACTAGACCCAATGCCAGGGTGACCAGACAGTCCTCTTTTTCCAGGACATGACTTCTTTTTTAGCCTCATGTCCTGGAAAAGAACTTGTGTCCTCCTCTTCCCTGCAGGCACCGCATAGCCTTCGTGTAATTAATAAATTATATGTAGTACAATTTTACATATAATAAGTAATATATTACTAAATTTTACTAATTACTAAATTACTAATCTAAATTTTACATATAATAAAAAGTAATGTTTAAATTAACCATATACGATAGTGTTTTTAGCTTTTAGATTGTCACATCCTACATTTTACTTGGATGTCCTACATTTTGGGGTGCCTGGTCCTGTGGTTATGACATCTGGTCACACTGCCCAAGGCCACAGCACAGTGGTTCCCAAACATTTTCGACCGGTGGCTCCCCTGACCTACTGGGCCACTGGCTGTGGCTCCCCATTGAGCCTACAGTCCTATATAGTGTATAGGGTGGCGGGTTTTTCTGCCAGGATTCTGTGGCTCTCCTGGTTGGTTTCCATAGCTCCCCGCGGACAGCCACAACTCACAGTTTGGGAACCACTGCCGTGGTAGGGTATCTTTCACACTTACAAAGCTTGTACCCATCACTGTCGAACGCCACCTGGAAGAAAAGGGTGTCCCTTTTTTCAGATCCCCTACACCATCCACCCCTCCTTCCTTCACCCAAACCAGTGGATTTCAGGAGAACAGCCTACCCGCCCAGCAGATCATCCACCCCCCATCACACACACATAGGAGGGTCTCATGGACACCCCAACATCCTGGAATCCTTATGCACCAACTGGGTCCCCACAAACCAAGACACCCCCTACATCCCCAGAGAAAGGCATGGCCCTCCCTAAGGGCTCCCTCCCTAAGGAAGTCATGAGCCCTCCCCACCAGGAAGGAGCACCAGGCTGGCACCACACTGGGGGGGAAGACTCCCCCTTCCCCTTTAAACTCTTTCTTTTCCTTCCACCACCCATTCTTTTGGCCCACGCCGGCTACCGTAAGCGTCTGTAGGCATCGTTACAGATCGTCCACTGACTGACACCGCTTCCGGGACAGAGAGAGGGGAGGGAACCCCAGTTTGCTTACACGAGCGGAGAATCCAAAATTGCGGCCGCTTCATTCGCCCTAACGGGTCCGGCGACTACAAATCCCCGAATGACTTGCGCCTATGACTTCAAAGTTCGCCCCGCCCCAGTTGCTGCAAGGAATTGCATTCTGGGTGATGTAGTCTATGCTATCTGGTGAAGTTGTCTGGGTTGGATGCAGAATAGTGGTTCTCACACATTTAGCACCGGGACCCACTTTTTAGAATGAGAATCTGTCAGGACCATCAGAAATGATGTCATGACCGGGAGTGACATCATCAAGCAGGAACATTTTTCACAATCCTAGGCTGCAATCCTACCCACACTTACCCAGGAGTAAGTCCCATTAACTATCATTGTTAGAAGAATATACATAGCAGCCTGTTAAAAGTACTGATCTGTAACATTTTCCCAAATGCAGTCACATATTGTGACAGCATCAAGTCTAATATATTAAAAATAAAATATTGGAATGAATGGGGACCCACCTGAAATTGGCTCGCAACCCACCTAGTGGGCCCAACCCATAGTTTTGAGACACACTGCTGTACAGTAGTTGAAAGTTAATATGACCTCATTTTTCATGGTTTTTAAGAACCTCCCAGTTCTAGCCTAACTGTGCACTATAAGACAAATGAGCACTGCTCCTGGGTTTAGGTGGCTGATGGATTTATTCCCACATATATATGCATAGGATTGAGTGCCCAATCCTATCCAATTTTCCAGTACTGATACAGCCATGTATTGCATGGGTGGGGACAGTCACAGAGGCCTCCTCAAGGTAAGGGAACATTTGCTCCCTTAACTTGAGACTGCATTAGTGTTGGAAAGCTGGATAGGTTTGGGCCCTGAAGCACGTATCTTTCCTGGAAGACCAGAGGACACCCCTAAAAATACTAATCACAGAGGAGGGAGAAATCTGCCTGTCAATTGTCAATCATGATTGCCTATCATGCCAATCTGACTTTTAGCACATGACTGCTAATCCACATTATTATTATTATTTTTATGTTATTTATTATACCATCAATGTACATGGTGTTTTATGCAGAGTGCCAGGATAGGTTTCTGCCCTGAGGGGCTTACAATCTAGATATTGACACAAGGGGGATAAAAAAGGAGGGAGGTTAAAACAGGGGAAGTACGGTACATTGTATGCCATTGTTACATATTGTTTCATATTCAATATGATCTTAAAATTACTGTACAAGTCTAGGCATGTCTACTCAGAAGAAATCCCATTGTGTTCAATGGGGCTTACTCCCAGAAAGGTGTGGATAAGATTAGAGCCTTACAGCCCAATCCTAACCACCTTTCCAGCATCATGCAGCTGTGCCAATGGGCTGCATGATGCATTTGGGGGGGGGGGCAGTCAGAAACCTCTTCAAGCCTCTTCAACATTTGTTCCCTTACCTAAGAGCTGCATCATTCTTGCACTGGCATTGCAATGTTGGTTAAGATTGGGATGACAGTCACAGTAGGGAATATGGTCTAAATCAGGGGTGCTCAATAGGTGGATCGCGATCTACCAGTAGATCGCGAGGCAAAATGAGTAGATTGCGGAGTGCTGACCCCCCCCTTCAGGTGCCTCTGGGAGGAAACGCCAGGAGTAAGGCCCATTGTACTCAATGGGGCTTACTCCCAGGTAAGTGTGGCTAGGATTGCAGCCTCACAGCCTAATCCTAGGCATGTCTACTCAGGAGTAAGTCCTGTTATACTCAGTGGGGCTCAAGGTACACCAACATACATTGTACACATAAATGTTATATGTTATGATGGCGCGAACATTGTAAAAAAAACTCTGGTAGATCTCCGGGCCTTGCTGGGTTTCAAAGTAGCTCTCGAGCCAAAAAAGTGTGAGCACCCCTGGTCTAAATTATGGTGCTTTGCATGAAGGCAGATGCACACAACCAGTTTAACACAGAGTACTCAAGTGTCTACAAGGCCACGATCTTCCTGTAGTCATCATGCACTGACTGAAGTAGTTGTACATAGGCCTTCAATGACAGTAGTTTGGCCCTCCGCTGCATTTAGCAAATATAACTAGTTGCCAGCAGATGGCTCTCTTAATGTAAAGTCCTATTTGGCTAATTATGTAGATCTTCTTCTCCCAGTGGAAAGCCTGTTGTGCTCGTAATTTTAGGAAAGAAAGAAGTTACAGAAAGCAAAACTGATATGACTTTAACTGACATGTACATACTAGATAACTTCACTCAGAACTGTGCCAGTATAGCAGAACACTAATGGAAATGTTCCTATTATTTTATTAGATTGAAGATTCCTAGTGTTTCGGTATGGTTTATAATGTTCTCTTGTTATGGCATATGGCGAAGATTTTAACAATATCTGAAACTGGTGACAATCTTAAACAATTACAGTGAAGTAAGATCCGTTCAACAAGGGACTTACATCTGAATAAACATGTTTAAAATCATGCTGCATGCTAAATGTCGCTGCTATCCTATGCACATTTCTTTGGTAGAAAGCTCCACTGAACTCAGTGGGGCTTATCTAGAGTTGTGCTGTTCAACTGCACTCTCCAACACACAAGACAGTAAACCTTGTTGGATACAGTGATCCATGCTTAAGATTGCATTGAACTACAGAATGCAGTTCATCAGCCTGTTAGAGACGAAACAGCCAGACCAAAAATATGGCATTTTTGTATTATAGTCTTCTGATTGTGAGCTATTCTTGAAGTTCACATGCTGGAGTTTTAGAGAAAGAACAGTAGGGGGATGGGCTGATTTATTCTTTTCTCTCCAAATTGGACATCATCTCAAGCTGCTTTTCTCCTATCCCCTGTGGCCACCTGCGTAACTAGCTTTGTTCTGGCAGAGGCAGTTTTCTGGCAGTCGCAAAGTAGCTTCTGCCAGTGCTTGCTGCTAACTCATTAGCAAGGAGGCCAAAGCAGCCTCCCACTGCTGGAGGACGGCTGGAGATCTTTTGGCCCAGGGAAGCTGATGTTGAGGGTTGGAAGGAGGAGACGGGGTGGACGGGGCAGGGTGGGTAGAGTGTGGCAGTGATGGGAGCGGGGACAAGGATGGAGCAGGCCTGGGAAGAGGCAGCTTCAGCAGTGGTAGCAAACACCAAACCCTGACACACCCCTTCCAGGCCTGATCCACCTTCAAGAATCAACTTGGACTTGCACCAGTGATTGAACTGGCGCAGGTCTGAATAACCCTACAGCAGCTGCTGAGGCTTACACTGAGGCAAGGGGACAAATGTCCCTTACCCTGAGAAGCCCTCCAGCAACCAGAAAACCCCTGTGGGAGAGAGTGGAGGCCACACTAGCACCACTGCATCGCCACACAGGGATTTAGATAGGATTGGGTTATATTATTCTGAAGAATAGTTATGCATTGCTTTTCATCAAAGTTCACAAAGCAGAAGAAACGCCAGCAAAGAACCACCAGAAAAGACACTGTGATGGGGTGAAAAGGGTCAGTTGCTTTCCCCACTAAATATAAGTGAGTACCTCCTGGAAAACTACCTCTTTGTCCCGTGACTGTTCCACTCTTCTTAAAGAAGCTACAGGGCCAAATAAATACTGGAGCAGCTTGATAGCTGATTAAAACTTGTGCTAGAATAATAAAACAAAGATTAACTAGAGATATATTTACATTGTTGTATATAGGTGTCAGCAATTTCCTCAATTTTCTGACAGTGGCAGAAGAAGAAAAAAAAGATAATATTAACAATTAGCCCAATAGGAAGTGAGTGGCCAGAAGTCAATTGTTCAGGAACTTCCTGTCGATAAGACACAAATTGTTCTTTCTCCAACAAAAGACATTATTCACCACATTTCTAGCTGAAGTGAATCAGTACCAGGAAAAGAATCAGAATACCAAACCAGGAGTAACATGCAAGCAAGTACATTTGCTAGGGAGTACAAATAGGTTAACAGATACTAATTGAAAATGTTTATTACTATTTCAGTTTAAAGATGGCTAGTGCACATGCATTTGTCTTATCTCCTCTCCTGCCTGTATAGCAATTATTTTGGTGGCATGTGTCCTAGGGTAAGGAGGTTCATGAAAGGGAAGATAAGTTTTGGTGTGCATCATTGCCACCAGATCCATGCCCTTTCCGTATCCTCGCCAGCCACCCCAGCTTCTCTCCCTTTCCTGCTCAGAAATGCTTCCCCTGCTTCCCCCTCCCCTTCCACAGCCACCACTGACTTACCAGTGTCAGGGGCTCCAGGGAGGCCACTGTCACCTGACCACTGCAGTTCATTATTTGTGGCGACAGCCAGGCTTTACTCAGTGCATGTTGCATTTTGTGACTACAGTTATGTGCAACCAGTACATGTATTCCAGTGAAGCAGCACACCCATAGGATTGCACCGTAATTCTCACATATCTCCATGATTGCCTTTAATTCAACAGAAAATGAAAAAATAGTAGACCTGCGTGGTGCAGCAGGGTGCTTAAAGAGCAAATAATATATATTCCTACCTTTTTTGGGAGGGGAACTGGGTAATACAAAAGAGATTTCCAGAGCTGACCCATCCGTGAGGCTGACTGAGGTAAGAACCTCAGGCAGCATATGGGCAGGGGGGGTACCCATCTCCATCTGTCCACTTGCCCACTCACTCAGGCCACTACTCCCCCACACTTCCTCCTCTTCTCCACCTCCCTCTTCCTTTTCCAGTCTAGGGAGCGGAAGGAGGACAGGCTAGCTAGCACATCACCAGGTAAAAGGATTTGCATTTACCACAGCACCTCCAACCACAGGAGATCTTGGTTTGGCCCTGGTGATTTGGGAATAATCTAGATCAGGGGTGCCCAAACCCTGGCCCTGGGGCCACTTGCGGCCCTCGGGGGCTCCCAATCCAGCCCATGGGGAGCCCCCAGTCTCCAATGAGCCTCGCCCGCTGGAGACTTACTGGAGCCCATGCTGGCCCGACACAGCTGCTATAAGCGTGAGGGCGACTGTTCGACCACTTGCGTGAGCTGTGGGATGAGGGTTCCCTCTACTGCTTGCTGTTTCATATCTGTGATGCAGCAGCAGCAGTGAAGGAAAGATCAGCCTTGCTTTGTGCAAGGCCTTTTATAGACCTTGAGCTACTGCAAGACCTTAATTCATTCATAAGTTCCATCTCTAATAAATTCATTTATGCAAATTTATTCAAATTTTACATGTAAATTAATACTTTTTTATCCTGGCCTCTGGCACAGTGTCAGAGAGATGACGTGGCCCTCTTGCCAAAATGTTTGGACACCCCTGATCTAGATCAATGGTTCTCAAATTTTTAGCACTGGGACCCACTTTTTAGAACGAGAATCTGTCAGGACCCACTGGAAGTGATGTCATGACCGGAAGTGAAATCATCAAACAGGAACATTTTTCACAATCCTAGGCTGCAATCCTGCCCACACTTACCCAGGAGTAAGTCCCATTGACTATCATGGGAAATATATTGACTATCATACGTTGACTATGATAGTATTGACTATCATACGTTGAAAGCGTATACATGGTAGCCTGTTAAAAGTACAGATCTGTAACATTTCCCCAAATGCAGTCAGATATCATGGTAGCATCAAGTCTAATATATTAAAAATAAAATATTGAAATGAATGGGGACCCACATGAAATTGGCTCGCGACCCACCAATTGGGTCCTGATCCACAGTTTGAGAAACACTGATGTAGATCAAATGCAAGATACCTACATGCCTCTCAGTGTCATGATGTACAAAAACTCTGCAACTAATTAAACAAAAGTCTATATGCAATTGAGGTGTAGAATGAAGGGAGAATGCCGACTAGATAGCAACTGAAAGCCAGAGAGGAATCATAACAGCGAGCAAGTAGTGGGATGAGAATTCTGGACTTTATAGCTCTCAGACTTTAGTCGTGCTACCTGTCAGCCCTAAAGAGACAAGATTTGTTGTCCACATGAATTTGAGTAGATAATGTTATTTGAAGCGTATGAGAAGGGAAAAACAACCCTGCTCCTTTTCATATACTTATTCAGTTTTTTCCTCACTTCCTTTGGTTAATGTTCCATGCACTGAAAAAATGTGAGTCAGTCAGTCTGATGATATCTGTTGGTCTTCCTTACAAGGTCATGTATACATTTCTTCTTACCTCACCCATCTGTTATGATTTAAGTTCACGGGCACAGATGGAGTCACTTGTTACTGAGCTGTACTATATTGGAAAATGTAACCAGAAAGGCTCCTTTATATATATTTGCTTCTTGAAATTCACCAAGGTGAAATATTTTGCTTCAGTCTATGCTAGATATACTGAAGATATATTGACAATGGGAAAATAAGTAATAGTATAATTGTAGTTTAAGAAAAAAAGATATTTTTAATATTGATGTTTCTAATGGAGAGACTTAAACACATACTTCTCTCTACACATCATGTTTTGGATAAAAATGATCAGGGTGTTTATTCCATCTGGTGCTTGTTAACATTTCCCTCCTTTGTTAGGTACTAAGATTCATTTTATGAATATAAAATGAAGATAATGTTATTTGGAAAAATATAGACAAACTTCTGTGTGCTATGATAGGTCCATCTGGCATTTTCCAAGATGTGTTCCAGTTCGTTAGTCACAAACATAAGACTTAATAATAATGTTGCATTTCCCATAGATTTGCACACTTTGGGGGGGGGGGGGTTTCTGGGGTTCCAGGCTAGGAACTGTGGCACTGTCTTAATATCAACCACCCCCTAAAATTTTGAGCAAACTGTCAGAAGTGTGACTGTTAATGCATTCAATTGTGAATTCACAACTCAGAAATGTTTCAGATTGGGCAGGACCAGTGCTTTTTTTGTAAAAAAATAGGTGCAGGAACTCACAACTTTTTATTTATTTATTGTTAAACCATTTTTTATACATGCATGCGCACACACACACACACACATGTCCATCCCGTGTGAGATCCCTGATAGCAAAAGCACTCCTGCCACAGCTGGAGTGAAACACCCCATTTTTTTTAGGTGGGGAGGTGCTCCATTGGGCTATAGGAAACTCTCTCCATTGGGCTATAGGAAAGCCTATACGGTAGTTAAAGTGTTCAGAACAAATATATAAGGTCTTCAGCCCAGCTGGTGGCCATCAGTGCCTCAAGTGTTAGTTCCAAACACTTTGAACCTAAGACCTCTGGTGGCTCAGTGGTTAAATTATAGGTCTGTGGAGCCAGAGGCTTGGGGTTCAAATCCCACTGAGGAATAATTTTTTTTTTTAAGGTGGGAAGGTGCTCCATGGCTGCAAAATATAAAGGTTGGTTGCTAGTTGCCAAAAGGGGGGCCAGTTGAGGCTGCAAAACTCCTCAAAGTTCAGTCCCAGGCAGGCTCTTTTTTTAACTTTTTTTTTTTTAAGTCCCAGGTAGGACTTAACCCACAGCCTCCAGCAGGGGGCTCACTCCAGGAGCTTAACTGTGGGTTAAGTCCTAACTGGAACTTAAAAAAAAAAAAAGGTCAAAAAAGAGCCTGCCTTAGGTCTTAGGCTCAAAGTGTTTGGAACTAATACTTGAGGCACTGATAGCCACCAGCAGGGCTGAAGACCTTATATATTAGTTCTGAACACTTTGACAACAGGCTTTCCTATAGCCTAATGGAGAGAGTGCTGGGCTGTGGAGCACAAGGTTGGAGGTTCGAATCCCTCCCTAGCCAGCAGTGCAGAGTGGGGTGGTGCAGGCAGGGGAAAAAAGATGGGGGCAAGGAGGAGGGAAAAAAAGGGGGTGGGGTGGTGCAGGCAGGGGGGAAGAGAGGGGGCAGAGAGGAGGTGGTGCGTTCTATTACAAAAAAAGGTGGGGGCAGAGAGGAGGTGGTGCGTTCCATTACAAAAAAAGCCCTGGGTAGGACATTCTGAAGTTGTCAGTCATCAAAACAAGAAATTACCTAAACAAGGATATACAACTTTCCCACATGCAGCCGAAATGTAGTCCCAGTAAGGGAACAAATGTTCCCTTGAGGAGGCCTTGGTGACTGTCCCTCCACCCCCCACCCCCACAGCAGGATGCAGTGCACATCCTGTTAGCATGGCTGCATCGATGCTGGAAAGGTGGATAGAATTGGGCCCTTAGTGGAGGAAGTGGCTTAGAGAACACACATTTTCTGCCCTGAAAACAAATGCCTGGGAATGCAGCAAATGGCACTGTGCTGAGGGGATCAAAGGGTTAAAGTTCCATCTCTGTCACTGTCCTGATTGGGATATGGGCACTGAGGGGCTGCAGTTTACATTCTGAAAAAATCAACATGCAGATTCCAATAATGCAGTCCATGTAGTTTGGCCCATAGGTTCGCTAGCAAGGGTGGGCAAGTGAATAGGAGGGGGGAGTAGAAGCTGGAGAGAGAAATACCAGGCTGATTTCTGCAGTGAGGCATATTAAAGGTCACTCCTGTCTGGAAATCATATCTTGTAACCTGTAAGCCCTCTTCCCCAGTGGTGTAGGAGCTGTTTGTGGCTATACAGTGATAAGCATAAAGAACCCTATACACACTCAAAGGTCCTCTCTCCACATTCTCAGGTTAGTGACTACATGGCTAGTCAGTGTCATGGAAAGCCTTGGTTATACAGTTGGAACAGGAAACCAAGGCAATCTGCTTATAATTAAAGGAAAATGCATGATTCTATTAAACTCTCTTTCCACAGAGGGGGAAAATGGATTCATTTAGACTGCAGTCTCAGTAGGCTAGAAATAGAAACGGAGTGGGAGAAAAATGGGACAGGGAACCAGATTAATTAATAGCAGCTATTCTGGACACTTCTCTTATTACTATTAATAGTTTCCTTTGAGAAAGGTAATTGTGCACCATGTGCTTGGCAAGTGTAATTTTAAAGGTATATTCAATATGGTAATTTTAAAGGTATATTGAAAAACCACTCTTCAGAGCGTGATACCATAGTCTCCTGAGACTGAAGGATGCCAATGATATTGAATATAGGTCTGGCACATTCTGTAATTATTTTTGAAAGCACCAAAAATAATTATTGACTTGCTTTTCTTCTTTAACCTTTCTAGCTGTAATATATTAATATGATGGTAGTCTGGATTTAACGGCAGGCTGCTTGTTTACTTATATATCTTATACCTGTTTAGCAGGAAAAAGAAAGGCTTTTTATAACGAAAAAATGCTAGGGGAAATAGGAAATGGGAATAGCTACCACATTTTGGGGTCAAAACAGACACCTAATTGTGTCCCTACTTATGGGGTTCCACTTAATGGGGTCCCACTTAGGAACAGAGTGAATGACTGTCTAGTTCTTTTGTTACATCTTCCTCTGTTTTTTTTTTCTGTATTCTGATGCATAATCTGTCTCTCTGTGCCCCTGACATTTGTTTGAACAAATCACACCTTCCTGCTTTGTTTCAGCCAAGATCATTGCATTTCTAAGTATCACTGCATGCATTTCAATAGTCTCTGTAGTTTAGTGTTAATTTAACTGATAACAGATAGTAATTTCATTCCCATCTCATGAAAAGGAAAAAAGAGTTTAAGCATAGCCTTCCAGAGGCAGAAAACTTGACCACATGAATGTATGGACAGTAGTTCTATTATTGTGGCAGCCCTGTTAGCAAAGTAATACCACACCTACATACATTTTGCAAAAATGCAGTGTTTGAGCAAATTGTGCACATTGAGTCACGATTATATGGTATGACCTAGGAGCTTTATTTTTATTATTATTATGGCAGCACTAAGCTACTGAAACCATATGCCCTTATTTGCAGGCAAATAAGGAAATCTCTAATTGTAAACATTTTAGTATTTTTATTTTTCAGGAATTTTTCCCCATGTGAACTCCTGTGCATTTCAGTTGAATTATATACAGTGAATACAGTACTGTTAACACAAATCACAGCAGGACAGAACCCAAGCAGCCAGACAGGATATGACAAAGCAGGGAAGAATGAGTTAAGCAACATTTCTAATGAAGAATTTCTTTGAGCAGAACATTACACTTTTGAATGTGATATTTAAATGTGCTTATGCAATTGGCTGTTTCTAGTTATGTAAAAGGCATTCTAAGCTGCAATTGCAGCCAGAGCAAATGACTGAACAAAAGGACATAAAAACAATATGACAGGTTGGGAATCCCTTATCCAAAGTGCTTGGGACTAGAAGTGATTTGGATTTTGGATTTTTCCAATTTTCAAAGTACTTACATAATGACACATCTTGGGGATGGAGCCCAAATCTAAGCACTAAGCATAAAATTCATTTATGTTTCATAAACTCCTTATACACATAGCCTGAAGGTAATTTTATACAAAATTTTAAATAATTTTGTGCATGAAACAAGGTTTATCCATGAAACACATTTTATGATTGTATTTCTTTAGGCAAAATGTTTTTTAAAAATGTTATGTTGGTGCTCAAAAACCATATTTTGGAATACAGGTGGAGCCTCTGTATCTGTGGATTATTCTCCAGGACCCGCATTGAGCCAGACTTGGCCCAACCTGAGCCCATTGAAGGTGACTGGAGCTGCACACTGGTTGCCTCCAGAGGGTTTTCTGAAGCCTGCAGAGGCTGTGCACATCTGTCCACAGCCTCTACAAGCTTCAGAATGGCCTTTAGGGCTGAAAAGGCGCAACTTCCAGTTTTCTCAGGAAACCAGAAGTGATGTTTTTATGCCTTTTAAGGCATTCTGAATGCCATTCAGAGCGCGATACCATAGTCTTTTGAGACTGAAGGTTGCCAACATGATGATGAAGACATTCTGAGGCCTGGGAAAGCCCTCCTTAAAAGGCAAAAAAATGTCAGCGCATCTTTAGGGTGTCTTTTTGGCCCTAAAGGCCATTCTGAAGCCTATAGAGGCTGCAGGTGCACGAGCATGGCCTCTGAGGGCTTCAGAAAGCCCTCTGGAGGTCACTGGAACACAGCACCAGTTGCCTTTGAAGGTTTTTAAGGGGACAAAACAGCAGATTTCATTATCCAGGGAGAGGGGGTCTGAGAATACTACGGAGGCCTCACCTATATTCTGTATTTCAGAATTCTGGATAAGGGGAGCTCAACCTGTACATGGATTTCATTTAGTATTAATATTCTAAAATTGATGTCTGGATCTTTTCTGCAAGTTAACATTCTAGAACAGGGGTGCCCAAACCCCTGCCTGGGGGACACTTGCAGCCCTCAAGGGCTCCTAATCTAGCCCGCAAGGAGCCCCCCCGTCTCCAATGAGCCTCTGGCCCACTGGAGACTTGCTTGAATCCACACTGGCCTGATGCAGCTGCTTTCCGTATAAGGGCGACTGTTCAACCTCTCTCATGAGCTGTGGGATGAGGGCTCCCTCCACTGCTTGCTGTTTCACATCTGTGATGCAGCAGCGGCAGTGAAATGCAAGACCTTTTATAGGCCTTGAGCTATTGCAAAACCTGAATTCATTCATATGTTCTATATCTAATATATACATTTATGTAAATTTATTCAAATTTGAAATGTAAATTAATTCTTTTTTTTCCTGGCCCCCAACACAGTGTCAGAGAGATGATGTGACCCTCCTGCCAAAATGTTTGGACACCCCTGTTCTAGAATAAAAGACACATCTCTGGCAACCTCATCCAGTTTGGTTTCACAGGCCAACACACTTTTTGCTTCCTTAAACGTTACACCAATTCCTGGGTATATTTGAGGTGCAGATTCCAAAAATGGCATCCGTTTTGCCCTATCACGTCTAGTTTTGGAGATACGGCATAGCCTCTTTAGTGAATGGTTCAAGCAGCTTCCTCATGAGGAGGCCTACATCATGGCTTGCTCTTGAGGAAGCTGCTCGAACCATTCACTAATGAGGCAATGCTATATCTCCAAAACTAGAAGTGATAGGGCAAAACGGATGCCATTTTTGGAATTGGCACCCCAAATTCATATCAAACCACCATAAAGTTTGGGAAAAACGTTTCTGACCCTCAATTTTGTAGGCCTGTGTTTTTGCCCATAATGGCACACATCTTTGTTCCCTGGTCCCTCCTCCAGGCCTTAATCTGGGTGCAATGGTGATGAATGCAGCTGAGTCAGAACTCTGTCCCAGTTGGTGCCACATGAATAGCAGAGTGACTATCCATTTGTGTTGATTTGTGAATGGGGAAGCAGCATCTTCCCGTGTCCTATTCATTTTTTCTATTAGCCTGCTTATGCCCAGCAAGAGTGAACACTGACCGCTCATGTGTCTGTTGGTCATATTTATTGGGCAGTCTCAAGGCCATTTCCCCCTCTGTTCTTTCCCTTGTGTTAGTAACTAGCTTGCAAGCCCCTGAAAGGGACCTGTATTTGCACTATATGTAAAGTGTCGTGTACACTGATAGTGCACTATAAATAACTATACTTTTAAATAACAATGTAATTCTGAGGCAGTGGTATTAAATAGGGCATGGCCTGAAGGCCCAAGATATAGCCACGTTGCTGAAGCTAAGCAGTCTATCTGGGCAGTATGTGCAGGGAAGACGGCTTGAGAACCCTATCTAAACCATTCTGAACTCCATGAGGGCAGAAAAAAAGCAGGATGTAAATGTAATTAATAAATAATACTAGCAACATTTTCTAGCAAATAAAATTATCTCTTTATCTGAGGTGGTCAGGTGGTTCCTGGCAAAACAAGGAAGTAAGCATTTAAAAGAAGCCTTAAGTTTGCCTTGCTAGGAGAGCGGAATAAATAATACAGTATTCTGCCTTCTTCTCTCCCATACTGTTAATATTTAGATTTGTATAGCCTTTTTTTTTTTTTTTTTAGTATGCAAGGTGTTTCATGTGTGTTGTACAAGACTAGGTAATGGTTTGGGAGGTATGATTATGAATATCAGCTGACCACCTTCTTTTTCATGCAGAGTATTGGTAAGCACCTCTGGAAACCAGTGATGGCCACAGGCTGTATTTGAAAGGGGTGTGAATGACTCCAGCATACTTCTAACAGAAGATTTCATTTTTCTAGAACTTCTTAATGCGCTTCTCAATGCATGCTCTTCAGAGCTCTGGGACTCCCTGAGACCCCCTTCAGAGGCTCTGCAAGCACACCACACCGTAACTAGCCGCCATTTGCCCCCTGCCCAGTTTGCTTATCCTTCCCTCCTCCCTCCCGTTCATGGTTCTCCTTCCTCATTCCTCTTCTATTTTGATTCCTCGCTAGTGTTCAGCATTAGGCTTGGTGCTGCCCTGCTCCATGCATGCACTGGTGCTCTGGGGCTCCCCAAGAGCTCCATGTGTGTGTGTGTGTGTGTGGGGGGTCCTACAAGAATAAAGGGCTCTGGAGACTGAAAAGTTTGAGAACTACTTCCCTAGAAGGTGGAAGTAGACATAAGAGTCATTTGTGATTGAACCTGTTGGGGGGATAGCTGAAGTAAGAGCATGAGGTCATTCATCAATCCCCTCCACCATAAGTGAGAAACAACAGAATTTTCCTAGTAATGTAGCTGCAAAGTGAGATGGGCCAAGTTCATATGAGGAGACAGGGGCTGGAACAGATTCTAATAGCCTTGTACTGATAGAATTCACGTTCTGCTGGTGCAGCAGCTGCCGCCACAGCACACAGGCCATGGCCACAACTGCAATCAGCTGGTGGTTGTGGGTGCATGTCAATGACTTATGCAGCCCCTGCTGGAACAGGTAAGATGGAGGACGGAGTGTTCTGAGAGGAATCAGAGCAGGGATTGGGACTGTCTGGGGACGTGTCAAGGGTGGGCACGGGTGGATAGTGGCAGTGGCACCAATTTTTTATGACCCCAGCCTGGGCTCAGCACTCCTGCTTGAACACACTCAGATTTATGCCAACCAAACAGCTGGCACAGATCCAAGTATGACCACTGAGGATCAGAAGGTGGCAGAGTAGGAAAGTATAAAATATCTTCACTTATCTGTGGATGACTGAACCATGGACATCCCATGGTATGCAAGATGCTTTGCTCTGCATTGTTGTTGCATGCTCTGGACTGGCCTAGATTGAACTGTACGACTGAGAGCAAGCACAAGCCAATAACTAAAGCACCTTGGGGGGCAAGGTTGCTCTTGGGGGAATGAATGTACTGTTACTTGCTGGAGTGTTCTGTGTACCTTCGTCCAATGGTCAACCTGTATACAGGTTGAGTATCCCTTATCCACACTGCTTGGGACAGGTAGGTGTCTGGATTTTTGATTTGTCTGGAATTTGGAAGAATTGCATAAATATACCGGTAATCAGAAATGCTTCCTCTAGCTCTTTTCACTGTTACGTATATGGGTATCTGCTGGCTCATTTGACATTTTTAACAATGTCTGAACAGGTACACACCACAGAGCAGAGAATAGTACTTACAGCCTATCCCTGCACTGTATGTGGGAATAAGCACAAGACCTTCTAGTATTTACACTAAAGAAAGTTTAAAAAAATATATATCTTGAACAAAAATATCCAGATTTTGTAATAGTCCAAATTTCAGATGTCCTGATAAGGGGTAATCTACCTGTATTTTTTAAAGAAAGCAAATATTCCCAAAACACAATAACCTTCCAGTGCGTTCTACTCACAAAGGACACCAGACTTGAGGCAGGATAGGGTAAGTGTTCTTAACTCCAAGTTGCCCATTAAAGGGAAGGGGTCGAGAGTGGGTTGTCACCTAGGAAGTTCAGGGCAGAGGCATGGCATTCAACTCCAGGTGGGAAGTGCTGATTCACAATACAGTTTTTTAACCACTATACAACTAAAGTCACTTGAGAAGGACTGTTGATAGCAAAGCAGCGAAGGAGTCCCCAGTGACAGTAAGATGAGCTTGTGGTGTCAAAGGAATAGACGTCTAACTGGGAGAACGTTGTGGCAGTACTCAGATTGCAAGGGGGCCTGAGAGAACCTGCTTCTCTTACCTTTTGCCAGCCCCCTTAGCTATTGTTTTTAGAAGGATAATGCAGGAGAGGGGCAGGAGACAAATTTTGGCTAAAGGAAGGGGGTGAGGAAGTGGGACTTGTAGATTTCATGAAGGCAATGAAAGTCCCCCATCTCTACTTGCACATGGGCTGGCAGGGAGGGGAAAGAGACAAATTCTGGCTAAAATAAGGGGGTAAGGAAGTGGGGCTTGTAATGAAACTCCCCCATCCCTGTTTGCACATGTGCTGGCAGGGAGGTAAGAAATACAAAGTGAGAGTTTGTCCTAATGGGTGATGGCAAAGGGAGGGGAACAGGGCAAAGAGAGCCGGAGGCTGTGCCTTGTGGGTTTTGTGGGCCATAAGAAGATTTTCCTGTCTCTCTCTCTTTCTCTCACATACACACACACACACACTTCTGGAAAGAAAAGCACCACGTTGAAATGTGCCCAAACAAGCCTTTCTTTGGCACAGAATTTCTGCCTGTTTTTAGAACGTTTCTAGGCTGAAAGGACTGGGAGGAAATGGAGAATTCAAGGAGTGTGGACAAAAAGTAGCCAGGAACTCAACCCCAGTGTTTGCACTGCAACAAGGGAAAGCACAACTGCCAGGATCTGGAGGCTGAGAACCTGGTTGCAACGCAGCCACTTCTTCCTGGGACTGGTGCACGACGTCAGCCCTGACTCCCAGGGATGTGGATCCGTCGCTTCCCCCTTTCTCTGGAGGAGGAGCGTGCAAATGGACACTCCGGCAGGCACTCCCTGCGTGGCAAGGAGAAGCACTGCTCTGCCCCCTTCTCTCCGTCCCATGGTTTTCAGTGGAGTTTGGAGCTTGCTTTTCCCTGCTCCCCTCGACGCTGTGCACCCTGTTCAGTGAGCACCAGCTGGAGCTGGGGACCCCACGCCCACATGCCATCCCCATGCAGTGAGAAATCCGCGGCTGCCTCGGAACGGGACGATCCCTCCTCCTCCTCCTCTCAGGCAGCCCCGTCCAAGTAGCCTTTCCCTGACCATATATCTGCGAGGAGAGACTCATCTGCTGCTTTGGAAGGCGTGAGCGGCACTGCGCGGCGGCGGGTGGGAGAGCCCCGGGACTTTTAGGCTGCGTGTCTCTCAGGAGCATTACGGCACCCTTTGACTGTCTCCAGCAGCGGCAGAGGCAGCGAGAAGCGCTTCTGGCTGGCGGATCGCGGGCAGCAGGAGCAGCAGCAGCCATGGCTGAGCGCCGCGCCTTCGCCCAGAAGATCAGCAGGTACAGGGGGTCGGTGCAAAGCGTGGGCAAGGCTGTTGCAGAGCCTGCACTGTGACCTGTGGGACAGCCTGGCTCTAAGGGCCTAGCAGGGAGAGGGAGGTGTCCCTTGATTCCCCCCACCCACCCCCTGTCTTGCTGGGGGAAGGGGTGGAGATGATCCTCCTCTCTTTGTGCATGCGTGGGATTTGGGTGTGCTCCTGGCCCTGATCTGCTCAGTATGCACACCCCCAGTGTCTTTCTGTGTTGTGCATTTTCCTCTGGGCTGACTGGATGGGTGTGGGGGTTTTTTGTTTGCAGAAAGGGCATTGTGTGTGTACAGCACTGCATGACCCTGATCTGCCAGCACCTTGTGTATCTCCTATACATAGGATACACTGTACACTGGCCAAGGGGGCGGGGTGCACTGTGGGTGAGCTCCCATATGTGGCAGAATGCATGGGTATATGAGCTTGGGCTTGTGTTATGCAGGGCTTTGTGATGCTGTGAAGGGGAGTGATGCTTTGGGTGCTTGCATTGTATTGTGGGGGGGGGGGCTGTGTCTGTGTGGTCTGCATGTGCTGTGCTCTGGCTGGCAAGGTGGGGTGCATTGTGCTCCCTCTCTCCTTCTCTGTGTGCGGGTGCTTGGTCCCAACCTGCAAGGCCCTCTTTGTGAGGCATTGTTCTCTGTGTCAGTCAGTGGCAGGGGGTGCCCTGCTGTGTACAGGCCACCACCCTCAAATCTGTAAGAGTGTGGTTTAAAATAGGACTCTTAAGGAACTTGTCGTTTTCTCTTTCTGTGGGAGTGAGGGACACTGGTTTTGCCCCCATTGTTGTGATATTTTGTTGGGTGTGAGATTCTAATACTGTATGCACTATACACTGTGGTTCTGGAATGAAGGGCTAGGGTCATCATGCTCAAAGGGGAATCTGCGTGAATTCTTGTTTGTGTGCAGAATGAATAATTATGCCCTGTCTGTTGTACAGCATAGTAGAACACTCCCCCTTCCTAATATATGGACTAATGTGGACAGCTGAACACAAGTCTGATGTTCAGGTGGAATTTCTAATCCTTTCTGATATTCATTGGTGTCTCAGGTGCCTACTCTTAATTGTCATGCTATTTCCTTGAGCACTAGAGCTGAAGTGTCACTCCCCCTATGTTCTTTCTTCACAGAAGCTCGAAACAATGTCTTACCTTACTGTATGGGATGTGGGAAATATCTGGGTTATTAAGGCTGCAAACCTGTGCATGCTTACCTGGGAGTAGGCCCCACTGAACAAAATGTGACTGACTTCTGTGTAGGCATGCATAAGATTGGGTTGTAAGGTGGCAGTTCTACACACTTACCTGGGAGTAAGTCTCATTGCAAGTCTCAATGGGGACTATTTCTTCTTAGTCATGTGTCCAATTGCGCTGTAAGTTTCTGATCGGCCTCAGTATTATTTATATTCTTGCTACCCTGCTTTAGAGAGCACTTTTTAAATGTTTGTAGATTGGTTGTGGATCCAGTGTTTGAAAACTTAAAAATGGTCCTTCAGATTTTCATTTCATAGTATTCACTCTTCATGTTTGGATTTTGATGAAATCTGTAAAAACCCAACATTTTTGCCAACATATTCTCCCAGATTTGTATTCATTAAAGTGAGTAACCCCCTCCTCAAACTCCCGAACCTAGTAATGTTTACATCATGGGAAGGGGGACTTCAGTGTAAGTCAGGGCTTCTCAAACTAGGGTGTCGCGACACCCCAGCCTGAGGGCCCTGGCCTCTGCCCCTTAAGGGGGCTGCAGGGACTGGCATTTGCTTACCAGTCCTTCCAGCAGCCTCCTGGGAGTGTGGGGAGCCCTGCACGACCCTCCGTAGGGCTCCCCAGCCTTCAAAAAGTGAAAGCAGAGCGATCACTCTCCACTCTTCTGGTTTTGTTGTTCTTTCATTATTATTTTTCTTTGGATGGATTTTAGATTGGTTGAGTGGAAAGAGAAGGGAGCCTGAAGTCCAAAAGCACTCAATTTTAATTCTAGCTCTGCTTGTATATCTTAGAGGGCAAGGCAGCCACGCATTTACTCAACTTGATTTAAAATAGACTAGATATCCTGTTAAAATATATTTACCTGTCCTAGAATTACCCTTTCATTGTTTTGCTGCCCATGTTAGGCAGAAATGACTGCCTGAGGTATGTTTACAAAGGTATAGAAATTAAAAAGAGAAAATTTTTTGTTCCTTTCACTAATAATACTTGAAATTGGGCTCAAAAATGAAACTGAATGGCAGGAGGTTTAAGACCGACAAATGAATACTTTCTTCACATAACTATAGAATATGCTACCATGTGGTTTGCTGGTTGCCAGTAGCCTAGGTGGTTTCTAAGGGAGATTAGACACAGTGGCATTCACTGTGCCGCCCCGGGGCACTCCTCTAGGGGTGCCACCCCAACCTGGAGTGGGGGCCTCTCGCACGCACTTTCTTCCTCCCCCATTGTTCTGAAGGCTGAGGAGACTGCGTGTGACCTACCCAGCCCTTAGAAGGCCTTCTGGGGGCCAAAAATGATCACTTCTTGTTTTTGACCAAAAACTGGATGTATTTTGGCCCTCAGAACACCTGTGGGGGGCTTGATGTATAAATTTTGTTTTAAAATGCATTTTGTGACCCAAAGGCCAATATCCTGTTGTGTTATGTAACTTGTATAACCCTATAGCCTAGTTTATCCCATATCCCTACCCCGTATCTGAAATAAATAAATAAAAATTAAAAAAAAGAACACCTGTGGGGGGAAAGCCCTCATGGGGCAGCCCTCAGATTGGCATGTTGATATCATTGGTGTGTTGATACAATCGGCGGCCAACGGAGTGCCACGGGAAGGGGCTGCAGGGGGAGTGAATGGTGGCGTGGTGCTGCCCCAAGCCTGGTGCCCAGGGCATTTGACCCCCTTGCCCCCCTCAGGTATTCCACTGATTAGACAAATTTATGAAAGTCCTTCAGGGGCTCTATGGGCATTCTAGGATATAGGGACAATATGCCTCTTAGTTACCAGCTGCTGGGAAGCAACAGTGGAAGGGGGCTGTTTGCCTACATGCTCTGCTCATGGGTTTCTCAGACACATCTGCTCAGGCCACTCTGGGAAACTAGACTTGTTGCTGGACTAGATGGCCTTTGGTCTAATCCAGCTGGTTTCCCATTGTCCTGATAACTCAAGAGTGTGAATCACAGTATGAATCTGATATACTGTATATCAGGGGTTCCCAAACTTCTGGGGAGTAAAACTCCCAAGCTAAGTTTGTGCAGGTGCGGGGAAAATGGCAGCCACGCGATCCCCAGGATTGCACCGCTGCAGGGAAAGGGGGGCTTTTCCATCAGAACTTACCTGCTGCTGGGGTCCGGCAGGGGTGCAGGGAGCCCTGTAGAGCCCTCTAGTCTACAGGGTTCCTCGCAGCTTGTAGAATGTAAAAAAGAAATCATGACCCACTTCTGGTTTCGTGATTGCAGTCTGGAAGTGGGTCATGATAATTTTGTTTACAGTCTACAAGCTGCGGGGAGCCCTGCAGAGGGCTCAGTGGAGCTTCTCGCACCCCCTGGACCCCGGCAGCAGGTAAGTTCTGTTGAAAAAGGCTCCTTCTTCCCCTCAGCAGCGTGATTCTGAGGATAGCGTCAGTGCCAGCATTGGGGCCAGATAGCGTTAAGGGGCCAGAGTCTGAGGCTCTCAGGGCTGGGACATCGTGACTTTCCAGTTTGAGAATCTCAGCTGTGTATGGACTGGCATGACCTCTCTCTGCAACTCTCTGGCATCTCTTGTGAGTGTCCAAGCAGGCTGATTAGAGAGATGTTATGAATGGGTATTTTTCCTGCATGTGTATGTGTTTGGAGTGATGATTGTAAGCTATATCATTGGCTTTCAGTGTATAAGTAGGAAGGTGGTAGTGATTCCAGATTCACCCAGAGCAGGGGTGCTCAAACTTTCAACTTTAGGGATGCTGGACCTTTAACAAGTATATAGAAGAGAGAATTGCAGCAGGTGCAACTTGTCATCCCACAGATGACAAGCTGCACCTGCTGAAATTCTCTCTTCTATACACTTGTTAAAGGTCCAGCATCCCTAAAGTTGAAAGTTTGAGCACCCCTGACCCAGAGTAAAAAATTTTAATATAGTGCAATTCTCTGTCTCTCTCTTTCACCTTTCTTCTTATAATGCAGTAAGTGTGCACTGGATCCTGTCCCCTCCATTAAAAAGTGTTCCAGCCCTTTCTTCTCCTTGAAGAAGAAGAGCTGGCACTGTGCGAGGAAGCCCATTGACAAGGAAACCCATTGGTGAAATAATTTCCCTTTCCCTCCAAAGCCTATTGATCCCCTCCACTGGATAAAGTGCATGCCTTTTTGGTGTGGCTTCATCAACGGGGGGGGGGGGGGGAGAGGGGTTAGGATTGGGCTGCTATATAGAGCAAAAAAGAACTTGGGGGATAATGCAGTGAGTAGGATCTTATATGACAATCCTATTCAGTTAATTAAAGGTGCCACAGGAGATCTTCCTAGTGCAGGGGTTCTCACACATTTAGCACCGGGACCCACTTCTTAGAATGAGAATCTTGTCAGGACCCACCAGAAGTGATGTCATGACCGGAAGTGACATCATCAAACGGAAAATTTTTCACAATCCTAGGCTGCAATCCTACCCACACTCACCCAGGAGTAAGTCCCATTTACTATCATTGTTAAAAGAATATACATAGTAGCTTGTTAAAAGTACAGGTCTGTAACATTTTCCCAAATGCAGTCACAGACCAGGGTAGCATCAAGTCTATTAAAATATCAAAATGAATGGGGACCCACCTGAAATCGGCTCGTGACCCACCTAGTGGGTCCTGACCCACAGTTTAAGAAACACTGTCCTAGTGGATTGTGCCCTGGGAGTGACTTTAAAGTTAAGGTTTGTTACAGTCTTTAAGCAAGTTCAATTGAAATCAAAGGGAATTTAACTGATTTGTTTTATTATTTTTGTTTTGTTCACATTTTTATACCACCCTTCCTCCAAGGAGCTCAGGATGGTGTACATAGTTCCTTCCTTCCTTTTTCCTCACAACAACCCTGTAAGGTAGGTGAGGCTGAGAGCTAGTGTCTGGCCAAAGGACTCCCAGGAAGCTTTATGGCTGAGCATCGATTTGCACATGGATCTTCCAGACCTAAGTCCAGCACCCGAAATACTACACCATCCTGGCTCTCAATTTAAATGTGTCCAGGATCAGGCTCTCTAACTACTTACTGTAGCTTTTTCTTCTTTTTTCAGCCAACTAGGAATGTTCAATGTGTTTTGGCTGTAGGAGCACAAAGAAGCTTTTTCCCGCCCACTAGAAGATCTAAAGAACACTAATAGATCAAGTGCCTTCCCTAATGCTCTTCCTCCTTCTCACAGAAGTGGCTGTGTTGAATTGACCAAACACTGGCTGATTTAACTGTAGCTATTCACAAGAGAATGCCATTTGCACTGCTCCTGAATGGGCAAACTGTAGTAGACAGTTACTGAAGCTATTCCTGGTAGAGGACCACTCTGAAGGAAGACTTGGGGAAAAGAAGTGGCAATCTCTGCTATCACTGCTTTATCTGTGGGAAGAGTTGAAAGAGACTTGAGGGGAAGGACTGGGTTTGATCCTTGTATGCTAATCCTGTTGTTTTTGAATTTGCACCAGTGTCATTAATAGTCCTGCCCAAAGAGGACTGACATTTTCAGGTGAAGTCCTTAGAAGTGGGAATAAATGAGCCAGAAGAAGCCTGCACAGCCTATTTTGGATATTATCTGTATGCAAATACATCTTGGTCTGATGAACTGTTACTATGTAGGTGCAGCACTTTGAAATTGCAATCCAGTGGCCTATATGCAAGCTCTTCCTAGTGCTTTTTGACTCCCCAGAAAGGCCTCAAAAAGAACATAAGAACAGCCCCACTGGATCAGGCTATAGGCCCATCTAGTCCAGTTTCCTGTATCTCACAGTGGCCCACCAAATGCCCCAGGGAGCACACCAGATAACAAGAGACCTGCATCCTGGTGCCCTCCCTTGCATCTGGCATTCTGATATATAGCCCATTTCTAAAATCAGGAGGTTGCACATACACATCATGGCTTGTAACCCATAATGGAGTTTTCCTCCAGAAACTTGTCCAATCCCCTTTTAAAGGCATCCAGGCCAGATGCCATCACCACATCCTGCGGCAAGGAGTTCCAGAGACCAACCACACGCTGAGTAAAGAAATATTTTCTTTTGTCTGTCCTAACTCTCCCAACACTCAATTTTAGTGGATGTTCCCTGGTTCTGGTGTTATGTGAGAGTGTAAAGAGCATCTCTCTATCCACTTTATCCTTCCCGTGCATAATTTTGTATGTCTCCATCATGTCCCCCACCAGGCGCCTCTTTTCTAGGCTGAAGAGGCCCAAACGCCATAGCCTTTCCTCATGTATGTTGTAGCCTTTTCTCTAAGGGAGGTGCCCCAGCCCAGTAATCATCTTAGTTGCTCTCTTTTGCACCTTTTCTATTTCCACTATAACCTTTTTGAGATGTGGCGACCAGAACTGGACACAGTACTCCAGGTGTGACCTTACCATAGATTTGTACAATGGCATTATATTAGCCATTTTGTTCTCAATACCTTTTCTAAAGATCCCAAGCATAGAATTGGCCTTCCTCACTGCCACCGCACATTGGGTCGACACTTTCATTGACCTGTCCACCACCACCCCAAGATCTCTCTCCTGATCTGTCACAGACAGCTCAGAACCCATCAGCCTATATGTGAAGTTTTGATTTTTTGCCCCAATGTGCATGACTTTACACTTACTTACATTGAAACACATCTGCCATTTTGCTGCCCATTCTGCCAGTTTGAAGAGATCCTTCTGGAGCTCTTCACATTTACTTCTGGTCTTCACCACTCAGAAAAGTTTGGTGTCGTCTGCAAACTTAGCCACTTCACTGCTCAACCCTGTCTCCAGGTCGTTTATGAAGAGGTTGAAAAGCACCAGTCCCAGGACAGATCCTTGGGGTACACCGCTTTTCACCTCCCTCTATTGTGAAAATTGCCCATTGACACCCACTCTTGGTTTCTTGGTCTTCAACCAGGTCTCAATCCAGGAGAGACTGCCCTCTAATTCCCTGACTGTGGAGTTTTTTCGGTAGCCTTTGGTGAGGGACCATGTCGAACGCCTTTTGAAAGTCCAGATATATAATGTCCATGGGTTCTCCTGCATCCACATGCCTGTTGACCTTTTCAAAGAATTCTAAAAGGTTCGTGAGGCAAGACTTACCCTTACAGAAGCCATGCTGACTCTCCCTCAGCAAGGCTTGTTCGTCTATGTGTTTTGAAATTCTATCTTTGATGAGGCATTCCACCATCTTACCCAGTATAGATGTTAGGCAGATTGGCCTATAGTTTCCCGGGTCCTTCCCTTTTTAAAGATCGGTGTGACATTTGCTATCCTTCAATCATCTGGCACTGTGGCCGTTTTGAGGGACAAGTTGCATATCTTAGTCAAGAGATCAGCAACTTCATTCTTCAATTCCTTAATAATTCTTGGGTGGATGCCATCAGGGCCCGGTGACTTATTGATCTTTAATTTATCAATGAGGTCTGAAACATCTTCTCTTTTAACCTCTATCTGACATAATTCCTTGGTGAGGAGGGGCTGTTCAGGCAGCGGTATCTGCCTGAGGTCTTCTGCCGTTAAGACAGATGCAAAGAACTCATTTAATTTCTCTGCCATCTCTAAGTCTCCTTTTATCTCCCCTTTCCCTCCCTCACCATCCAGAGAGCCAAATGCTTCTCTGGCGGGTTTCCTGCTTCTAACATATTTGAGGAACTTTTATTATTCCCCTTAATGTTGCTGGCCATGTGTTCTTCATAGTCTTTCTTGGCCTCCAGTATCACCTTACATTTCTTTTGCCACAGTTTATGTTCCTTTTTATTCTCCTCATTAGGGCAAGACTTCCATTTACGGAAGGAAGCTTCTTTGCCCTTTACGGCCTCTCTAACTTGGCTGGTTAGTGTCGTGAATATGTACATGTTAGGCCTTGGTTAGCATGTGGAGCCTGAACCAAACTCAGTCAGTAACGGAGACGTTGCTAGCAGTTCCTAACTGCAAGAATGTGAGTAAACAAACACAAAGATTGTTGTCCCTCCTGTGCTGGCCAGAAAGGACAGACAACAAGAGTTACAACCTATTGGAATGTAGCACCTTTGCAGACAGAACGGCGCCTTATCAAGCTGATGAAATGCAGCCGTGGATCTCCAGTTAGGAGGGGTAAGAACTAAGAGGGCTAGCAACCAGGCCCACTTCGAGAAGGTTCTGTCCTCAAAAGTTCTCATTGGACAGTCTAAATAAGTATGAAGTCACCTCAGTACTTTTAGCATAAGAAGTATAATAATGAGGCCCAAGGGGTGTGTCCGGTCCCTTCTTGGATAGAGTTTTTGGGTGTAACATCCTGCACGTTGTGAGCTCCATTGTCCAACATGGGCAACTGGCCTCACAGGTAGCCTGGAGCTAAAAGATCTACAAGAGAAGCTGACCCAGGTGAGAGATAGGGATTAATAGAGATAGCCAGCTAGCTTTATTATTTTATTGCTGATACGTTTCCTAGATGTTTATGCCTCTAGCATTTGCTGCCTTATGTAACCTTATGTAACTGTATGTATTTAATAAACTAAAATCTCTTTTACTAAGTTGTTTCATTGTCTGTTGGGGACAAAGGTTCAGAATCCTGCCTAGCTGTTCAGCAAGCTACCAAGTGCTCATTGAGGTCTAGTAACTTGAGGACTGAAGCTTTAATCAGAGAAAGCGCTCAGTGCCTGCAAGGGATAGAATTAAGCCTAGAGGGTCTCAGTGTCCCTGGACTAAGGCACTGGCACATACAGGGTGGTGGCAGTACTACTGAACAGGGGGGCCTTGAGGGCTTTAGGGTTCGATAACCAAGAACTCTGAGCACCCCAAACCCCACCTAAGTTTGTGACAGTTAGCCATGCGGGCACCCTCCTGGGCTTAGTTGAGCCCTTCTTCCTTTGTGGTATACACCTCTGCTGGGCCTCTATTACTGTTGTTTTAAGCAGCCTCCATGCACTCTGGAGAGATTGGACTCTTTTTACCTTTCCTTTCAACCTCCTTCTAACCAGCCTCTTCATTTGAGGGAAGTCTGCCCGTTGGAAGTCAAGGGAGGGGAAGAAGTTGTCAAGCACTCTTGTCCTCCTTCTGTCTAGCACTTAGCCCTCTCTTCTCTAGGAGCAGGTCCTCAAGACGCCTCTCTGACCACCTTCCTCTGACTCCCAGTATAACACAGCCTGTGTCCAGGGCCCTGTAGGTATGGGGCTGTATCCCAGTAGCAGCCCACCTCATTGCCCAGGTCCTCTACATGCTGGCAGGGCAGTGGACCAGCTGGCTGGAGCCGCTGTCTCCAGAGGTGGCTTCTTCTCCCCTTTGCTGGCTTCAGTGGAGAATGTTTCAGTGCAGCATTAAGTTTTCCAGGGTGCAGCCCTGCAGGAGCAGTCTCAAGCAGTGATACTGTACATGAGAAAACAACACATTGCAAAGAAGTACTGCCAGTTTTCTGACAGTGTTTGTGATGTTCCTTAAGAGAGAACTTTCGTTTATGGGTGTCTACAGTCCATCTGCTCTCTCATGGAAGATTCTTTTCAGGATCCTTGTCACCCTTCTCTTTCATGCAAGAGATTTTTCAGGTGCATGTCAACACTTGTTTATAACATCTGAAACTGCTCTCAGTTGTCTCTTCGATGGCACAAGATTTCTACTTTTGTTATATGTCATAGAGTGTTCTCAACTATTTCTGGTCCATTAGGCTGACGCCATTAAGGCACACAGTGACCCAATTTGTTGATGGTTACAGGCAGCCTTCCTGTGTCCAACTAAATGAAACCTGAACCACAGTCTCCAGGGGAGTATTGTTGGTCATAGCCATGTGCTTAAATCACTTATTTCATTTTCGGATGGATCTGTTTTTACTAATATTTTTACAAGCCTCCTTCCTGACAATAAGATCTTCAACATGACTCTTTATTATGGCATTCTGGGAGATGGCCTGAAACAGCAAGAAGAGATTATTTATTTATTTGGCACTATCCATGGATGTAGCGCTTTAAAAGGACAGGCCCTTGACCCAAGAAATGACAGTCTAGAAATTGTCACAAAGGGGAAATTGGCAACAGGGGAAGAGAAGGGAAATGAAGGCAGAAGTGGAGGAATAGATTATTGTTTCAGTTACACATACACTCTGTTCTACTACAATGTGATAGTTGTCAGAGGCATCGCTAGGGGAAGGGCGGTGCACTAAGTTTTGGAGCCATGTGGAGGGGTTGGAAACAGAGGTGAATGGCTCCCAAGGGGAGGGGGAGGAGCCGCTTGCACGCTGCAGGTAGGCTCTCTGCCAAACTTAGTGCACCGCCCACCCTCTAGCGATACCAGTGATAGTTGTGCTCCTAAGAAACCTCATGTTATCAAAAATAGTGGTATAAAAATACAATTTCAGTGGGGAAAAAAGGAGTAAGGGGCTAGAGAGTTTCAGACTTGCAATAAAGTAATTTTTCCTGCAAGAATTTCAATAATAAAGGTACTTTTAATAGCTTCAAGTATATGTTGTTATTGCAAGCTAAAAATAATAAATTGTCTGATCAAAACTGACAAAAACAAAACTTTCTTCTCTCTTAACTAGCATTATCCCTAATGGTACCAGCTGTAGATTCTTTAAGCTCACAGGTCCTTTTCTTTCTTTCAAAGCATTTGATTACATCTAGTTTTTACTCCAGAGTAATTAATGGCTTTTCTTTTCCTATCACCAACAGCGCTATTTTTAGCACATCTCTTAAACACATTCTTACATCCTTTATCTGTTATGGTAAACAAAGCACAACATGGAAATAAGATGGCAAGTCAAGTACAAAATCAACATAAATTGCAGCACAGTTTGCAACCAATGGTGAAACATGATGCCAACTGAGCAACTAGCCACTCTGACAAAGCAGTGGTGTCTTCCTATGCTGTGCTAGTTTCTGATCATGTTATAACCAGTAGCAGCCAAGTGAAATGTTCTTGTGCTTCCTATAACATTGCTAGTTCAGAACTTTGAGTTTTAAGACTTATGCCCTAAGCAAGCCATTTATACCTCAGACTCTCTTCAGACTGGGAAGAGCTGCTGTTGCCAAACAGTTAAACTACTTCACAAAATGCTTTAGATAACTCCTGTAGCAAAATTAGATTCCTCCTAGAATCCAGGCCTAAAGGGTTTGCAGACTTATCGAAGGTGCTGAACAGAAATCTCTTGTTGCTTTTCCTTTTGTCCTGGCTGGTTTCAAGTGAAAGTGGCAGAGTTCTCAATGGCTTGCTTCAGAAGCCATGCCAAGTCATGGTTGAGTGCTACATGAATACCGAATCAGGGATTGCATGCTCCCCCCCATTTGAGAAGCACTGTTGCTCTTAATATAAAAATGAACTACAGTTCCTTGTTACATGTGAACTTGTGGAACTGGGTTTTGTTAACTAACCATAAAGCTGGTTCAAACCATGCCACCCAAACTAACCACCTGCCATGATTAGGGATATACCTAAGCACTCCCTCCCATTCCATTCTCCTAAATGCACATGGGATGTATATTTGTGTTCATCCAAATCTCCTCTTTGCATACAATCTAAATGTTATTTTACAGTTGTGTTTAGATCATGTGTGAGAAGAAGGTTTGGACACCACCACCTCCCACGATGAGAGAAAGGGGGAAAGCATGCTGGAATGGGAAGGAAAATGCTCATTATTCTGTCCTTACTTGTGTGGGGATGGTGGCAGCCTGAACAGTATTGTTGAACCAGCTCATAGTTGGATCAAACTGAGATAACTTCAATTTGATTGTGGTTTAACATCCCGGTGTACTTTAGCTATAATTAACAAACCTAGGAAGCAGTCCTAACTTGCACTGGAACAGGCAAGCCAGGAGGCCTGCGCTGGATTGTGGCCAGCAGCAGCTTAGTCAGAGGAAAGGGGAAACTTTTCCCCTTACCCCTGGGTAAAGGCTGCTGGCCCCAATGGGTCTCCTCGGACTTGTGCCACCTCCTGAGGTGGCGCAAGTCCGAGGAAAGTGGAGCGGCTTGAAACTGCTCTGTTCTCCCCGGGGACGGGGGTTGGGATAGCTGCCGGATCCCAGACCTGCCTCCCTCTCCTTGCCCACCCACCCCCAGGGCCGCCCATCGCCCTTCCTCCCCCCGCCCAGGAATGCCTCCCTCCCTGCCTGCCTCACCCACACCTACCTGTCACACTTGCGTTGGCCCGATGCAAGGAGCTGGGAGGAAGCCAGTGCGGAGGCCTCCGTCGGCCTCTGCAGGCCAGCACTTCTGGAAGCGCCGGCCTGGCTTCCTCCCACAGAGGAGCAAACGTGCTTTACGGCACATTTGTGACCCTCCCAGGTCGGCCCAAGGGACTTGGGCCAGCTGAACTTAAGGTTAGGATTACGCCCTTAGTAGTTCACTGTAAACTGGAACTAATTAATTGCTGGTTGCATTCAAAGTGAGAATTCTGTTTTCCTTTTTGGCAGCTTGGTCAGCTGATACCAGCAGGAGAACTTTATTGTACATTATGCTTTAAAAAAACAACAAAACAAAAACTTGTGCTTTTAAGAGCCCAGTCCTATCCAACTTTCCAGTGCTGCTGCAGCTGTGTGAAAAAGGCATGCATTGCATCCTGCAATGGAGTGGCAGTCATGGAGGTCTCCTCAAGATAAGGGATACATTTGTTCCCTTACCTTGAGGCTGCAGTGCAGCTGCATCGGCGCTGAAAAACTGGATAAGATTGGGCCCTTAAAGCCCAATCCTATGCATGACTACTCAGAACTTAAGTCCCATTGTAATTAGTGGGGCTTATTTCCAGGTAAATTTGGATAGATGGCAGCCTTAGTCACATTTGTGACTGATGTGTGGAAAATAAAACATGAGAATTCAGTGAAAGTATGCGTTTAATTTGACAAGCAGGATATGGCAGGGGTCTGAAAGCAGTTCTGTAGTTCATGGGCCAGTTTTAGAGAGGCATAACTGTCACTTTTTAATGTAACGTCTTCAGATGCTTGCAAAATGCACCTATGTTGATGGCCCTCAACATATAGCATGAGTTATCAACAAGCACAGGTGTAGTGCTTAAAGTCAGCATCTTTGCCACTCACTTCAGCGCTAGCCATTGCTAATTTATCCAGCGTATAAAGGGACATTTTGAAAAAGTTGGGCTTTGTGTGCTGTAATTGTAATTTTCAGATCTGTCTGGCAAAACAATTTTGCACTTTAATCCTAATGTGTTGCTAAGTCAATGTTACATTACATTATGTTACTACATTTCCAACATTACTAAGTCAGTGTTATACGGCTGCTGCAATCCAACCAAGGACCTGGCATCGTGGTAAGCCATGTGTCATTGAATTTCCGGCACAACCACTCACTTCCTTTCTTTTCTGTTTTTCCTGCATTGCTTTTCTTCTTGTCATCCGAGTTCCTAAATCTACTTGAATTCATTAAGTCAGTGGTTCTCAAACTTTTAGCACCAGGACCCACTTTTTAGAATGAGAATCTGTCAAGAACCACCAAAAGTGATGCCATGACCAGAAGTGACATCATCAAGCAGGAACATTTTTAACAATCTTAGGTTGCAATCCTATCCACACTTATCCAGGAGCAAGTCCCATTTACTATCATTGTTAAAAGCAGATACACAGTAGCCTGTTCAAAGTACAGATTTGTAACATTTCCCCAAATGCAGTCACATGCCTTACTAGCATCAAGTCTGATATATTAATATTAAAATTTTGAAATGAATGGGGATCCACCTGGAATTGACTTGCAACCCACCTAGTGGGTCCCGTCCCACAGTTTGAGAAACACTGCAATAAATTATTTCAGTAGATATGGAGCCTTCTGATGTAATAAAAGCACTTTCTGACCCATGCAAACAGTCTGTGGGCTGTATTCTGGATGCCATAGTTCATATCCTCTGATGTCACAACCTGTGATATCATAAAGAGCATTGGACTGCCCAGCTGTCTGCATTGTAGTGATCGAAAAACCTATTGTACGTTTGAAGGTTTATGGGCATCTTTTATTTTTAGAGTCATGCATATAGACATACGTACTCATCCTGTATTCCACTAAGATTCGACTCCGTGAAATGACATACAATTAAAAGGTACACAAGGTTACAGTTATAATTGTAGCTTTGTGGGGGTGTGTATGGCAGAGTCTTCATGTCTTTGGCAGTTGATTATGTAGTCCAGATTCCATTTTCGTCCAGTTTTCTCTGGATGAATGAGGCAGAAGGTGTTGTAGATAGTAAAGATCCTGACCCACAGAATTGGTCTTCTAGTCTTCTTTTGGCTAAATTAAAGAACAATGAAATGTGCACAAAGGGGTTTTTGAACAAAACCATTCTGGGGCAAATTCACTGCTGTTGGAGCCCTTCTTAAAAAGTGTTTGGATAAAACTGTGATCCTGAACATGACACACTGAATTTGAATTGAAATGGGAATAATAAGGGCATAGATGGTTTTTAAAAAAAGGTACAGCTCTCTGTCCCTTTTAAAGTTACTGACAGTGTGAGGGAAGCAAAATTAATTTGTCAAAAGCAGCTTCCACAGCAGCTTTGTGAAGTGTGCCCTTAATCTTGTAAGAACTTCTTACTGGCTTTCACCAGGCCCTTGACGGCTATAGAACCTGTTGTGTGGGATAATCTTATTGAACCACCAACACAGCAATATATTTTGTTAATGCTTTCTCCCTGAAGTACAATCTTTGAAATCTGATTTCCTGTCCACTGGTAACATTAGAAATCACAGCTTCTCCTTGGTGGAGGGCTGTGGGTGTGTGGCTTGTGGTTGCATCATGACAACGGTTGCTAAAGAAACTCCAGAGGCTTTCTTTGTCTGTTGCCAGTGAATTGTCAAATGAATGTGTGCATCCACAAGAAAGAGAAGCCACACATTCCATTAATAGCCTCAAATCGCTTACTGGCTCCTTTCCTGCTATTGTAAGGTTGCCTTGGGCCTTCACCTCGGCCTTCAGGGAATTTCACTGCAGAACTGAACTTGGTCTCAAGTATTAAGAATTAATTTGAACTATCCTGGAAGGAAAAAGAATCAGGATTTCTCAAAACAAATATCAGATACTGGCAGCGCATGGCTATGCATGTCTGCTCAAAAGTAAGTCCCATAGAGTTCAATGGGACTTCCTCCCAGGAAAGTGTGTAGACTATAGGGTTGCCACCTGAATCAAATTCATCTTGCTGTCAGCATCTTTTACTCCCAGGTGGGAGTGGCATTTTTAGCAAATCAGTATAATACACCAATATGCTTGCCACCTGCATTGAATATGTTGAACCAGTTTATAGGTAACTAACCGGTCACATCCTAAATACTTTGGGGAGGTAGCAAGATATTTTTTAAAAACATAAAATATCTAGTTTGGCAAGTCTTGAAGAGAAGGAAATTTTGGCTGCATTCTTATATGCACCTTCCTGGGAATAAATCCCATTTAATCCATCGAAACTTATTTCTGAGTAGACATGCATAAGATTGTGCAGTGACTTGTTTCCATAATTCCAGGTGCAGATGGAATTTAGAGAGAGAATTCTCTCCGTTGGTTTGTCAAAAGCTTGTGGCCTGAGCTACTAAGCTACTAGTGTGATTGCTCCTTCTTCAGGTTGAATCCCATGTTGCTCCAACAACATCTGAATAACAGAATGGCATGGGATGGATGATCTCAAAGGAATCAAAGGAATGATCTCAAAGCAATTTTCCATACAACTAACATGAGAAAATATCAGCACCATCAAAAGTGTTCACATTTGTGTTAAAATCAGTTCTCATAATTACTTTATTGTATATATTCGCTGTACTCATGAGACTTGCAATTCCCAAGTTTGTTTTTTGTTGCTGCAGGGATTATTTCTGTAGACTAGCATATGCAGGTGAATATAATGTGTGATTAGGTTTCTCATGAGTCTTACTGCAAGTAATCCCTATAATCAGCATTTTATTGATTATGCTGGCTTTACTATTTATTTATTCAATTTTTTATTCAATTTGTATTCCGCCTTTCTCCCCAAAGGGCACCCGGGGTGGCTAACAATAAAAAGATTAAAATACAGAATAAAAACCAATAAACATTAAAAATAAAGACAATTAAAAACAAGATAAAAATACAGAGCAGTGAGCAATAAAAAACGCACAGTAAAAACATTAATTTATGTGATGGGGAGGGGAAAGCATTGTGCGATGTAGAGCCCAATCCTAAATTGTTCCTGTGCTATATACAGTGCAGGTTAGAGAGCAGCTAGAAGTCTTCTTGGGATCTTCATTCCCCTTACCCTTAGTAATGCCCCCTTCCCCATCCCCTGAGTAATGCCCCAGCCTACCGTATGGGGCTTCTCGAATCTTTGCCAGCAATATAGCTGGTACAAATACGGGAAACCTGGTATAAGGCCAGGAGGGCTGAGAAGGGGGTTAGGATATGCTGGAGAGAGACTCAGACGATCCTGTCCCCTCCCAGGCCTGATCTGCCATTTGTTCCACCCTTCCCCTGCCCTCTCTACCCAGAAACGCTTCTTCCTCACCTCCCTGCCACCCTCTCCATTCCCCTGCATTGCTCAGTACCTTAACTGCTTGCCCCAGTGTCCACAGGTTCAGATGCAGTGCTGACCAGATGGTGCAGGCCGCCTTGCCGGTGCAGCTTACTCCCAAGGTCATGCCTACATTGCTGCGCATGCTGAAGATTGTACCTGCTGCTGCGCCTGCTGAAGGAGGAGATGGAATTATGCTCTTAAACAATGTTCACGACAGGCTTTTCTAAAGTCAGGGATGGGCAGATTATTCTGAACTAAGACCTACTGTTTGATAAACATCTGCCATTACAAAAAGGGCTAAACAGAATTAAAAATATGGAAAAGGAGATTCTGAGAGCGGTGCGTAAATAAATACAACCACAAATGATTCTGCATTCAGACTGAAGGCTGCATGTTACCTATTCCTGTTGAGTGGCACTTCTGCCTGTGAGAATAATAGTGTTGAATATTGTTAGCATAGCTGTTGCTTTGTATCAGATGACCCAATTGCTTCATAAATAGACTTGGTAGCCTATTATAGTCTCTATATACAGTATATCATTTTAACTTCCCCCTAGGACGAGGCTGAAAAATTATACAACTCTTGCTAATTTCCTCCTTCTTTTGAATGCCATGTGCTTAAAAAGTGTTGAAAATGGGAAAAAGCACTTAGCGTTCATGTGATGCCCGGTTTCTCTTATCCGAATGAAAGAAATTCAAATATCTGGTGAAAGAAATTCTAGCATGAAATGCAAACGTGTTCATTGGAATACTTTCAGGGAATCACATGAGTATTACGTAACGTCATACAGTAGATGTTTCCTGGTGAGCATAACCACTCCATTCATTATTTTCAAATGCTCTTGCACTCCAATCCTAAACATTTATTCAGAAATGATATTGACACTGATTTTAACAGACGTAACTGCCAAGTAAGCATGTTCGTGCCTAGATGGAGAAACAGAACAGAAAAGGAAGCTTCGTATATCTAGTTAATTGCTTACGTCTTTTCATGGCTGAAACACACTGAGAACCGGTTTACACAAACAGAGCCAGATTTTTCAGACAAAAATAGGTGTCATGAGTATAGTTTGTTGTGGAACCTAGTGACCATTTGAGAATTAGGTGTGCTACGGTCTGCTTCTTGCTGCTACGGTGTAGTGTCCACAGCAGTGTCTTTCTCCCGATCTTTGGTTGAAGGAAATGTCTGTTCTCCATATTGAGACATAGCTGTAAGAAGAGTCCTGCTGGATGAAACCGTGGTTTGACTGCTGTTCAGGAACTGCCCTGTCCTGGATGAATTTGGCTTAGCCACTACCTTAGATGGCATTGAATGGGGGAGATCACCACATTACATAGCAATGAACTCCATTGATTCATTATGTGTTATGTGAAGACCAGCTTTTTCATCCCTCTCCTGGCTCTACAGACAATCATTTTTATTGGGTGACTGCAAGTTCTAGATTTGTGAATGTATTTCCTTTTCTTATAGGCCTGGGCAGCACATGCTGGGGATTGAGGTGGTGGAAGGGACTGTACTGTTTCAGACTGCGTGAAGGAGATGCTGTTTTTGAATGCTCTTTTATGTAAAAACAATTGCTCTGCAAACAGAAAAGTAGTACAGCCAAGTAGCTGTAGCTCCCTGCAATCTGGAATGGTTATTGAACAATTGATTCTACCACCTCATGCTGTTGCCCAAATAGACTCGGCCTTTGTTTGGCTGCAGTCCTGGACACGCTTTCCTGGGTGTAAGCCCCACTGAACACAATGTGACTTACCTGCATGGGGTTGCACTGGTTGTCTCCCGTGTCCCATCCTTGTTAAACCTTCACCTCCCATTGCTAGCCTTGCATTCCTCTTCCATCACTGGCTTCTTTGATGACCCCAGTGTTGAAAGGTGTTGTCAATTTCATGCTTTAAAAACTTTTAAACCTTCTTTCAAACACCCCATAGACTCCAAATAGGCTCTCAGACTCTTGCACTCTGCATGCTGATTATTATGATTTAAGGCACTACTGGTTTAGAGTGGCACTGCATGAATTTACGGACACATGTTACTTCATGAATTAACCTCTGGGGTCTGTGCCTGGTTTTGTCCTTGTATTCACAAGGACATGTCCTTGTATGTATGGTTTTGTGTAACTCAGTTTCTTTCAGGGTTAGGGTTTGGGGCCGAAAGATAATCACATGGATATCACAAGTGTCAAAAGCCTTTGTAGCTGTGCTGCTGCACTGATGGTAACCTTCCTTCCCTTAATCTCAGAGCTGGTTTTTTCCCCAAGTGGAAACTGGAAATGCCAGTTAGGTATGAATTTGACTGCTCTGGTTGCTACTCTAATTAGATTAAAAATATAATAATAATAATAATAATAATCCGGATGGCTACACCATAATTAGTATTAGTGAAGAGTGTTTGTAAATATAATGGAGCTAGCTCTTCAAGTTTTGTGCCCCTTTTGCTCTTCACTCCACGTCCTTATATTCTCTCTCTCATCCTCTTTTATTGCTTTTCCTGTGCATCTTGGGCCACAATCCTAACCAACTTTCCAGTACTGACATAAGGACAATGCAGCTTCGAGGAAAGGGAACAAACATTGCCATACCTTGAGGAGGCCTCCATGACTACCCCCCAATTGCGGAATGCAGCACATGCCCCACTGTCACAGCTATGCCAGTGCTGGAAAGTTGATTAGGATTGCGCCCTTGTATAAACTGGGTTTTTTTTTTTTTTGTTAAAAAGAGGGAATACAGAAACCAGTCAGTTAAGAACTCACTTGATAAAGTTCAAAATCAGTCACAGTTTGCAAAGAATAAATATGATATGCATTTTAGATATGTATGGGTACAAAACAACCCATATATATCCACATACAGGCCAACTGAAATCAGTGAGGCAGTGTATAATGGATGGCACTCCAAGCCATATGAAACTTCTGTAACATACACGTTTTCTTTATTTACTCAGTAAAATCAGTTGGCATAGCCTCTGTCTCAGTCAAATAATTGTCTTGTTCTAGAACCGTGGCAGCTGAAGTTAGGAAGCAGATTTCAGGACAATATGGTGGATCACCGCAACTTCTCAAGAACCTTAACATTGGAGGCAGCGTTTCTCATCATACAACTGTAAGTATTTTTTTAAAATTATCATTCTCAAGAAATTTGTAACAATGCAGGTCACAAACTATTTAATTCAGGGGTGTCAAACATAGGGGCCGGGGGCCGGATGTGGCCTGCCGAATCTTTTATCAGGCCCTCAGGCTCTCAGCTACTGAGCAGTACTAAGGTATTACTGCTGTAAGGGCAGCCCACATGAAAATTGGGCTTTCCCATATCTTGAAATATGATCAAGATTTGTGTATTTTGTCTTCTGTCATTTGCAGCTAATGAGTTCCTAAGTCAGAAAAAGTGCTTATTTTTGGTTATGACCTGTTTAATGACATCACTTCCTGCCTAATGACATCACTTCCAGCCCTCAGCAGGCATCATGAATGCTGTTCGGCCCTCAGTATGCAACAAGTTTGATATTCCTGAATTAATTCAACTTGTTTTCCTAAATTTAAGAACATGGTTGCTAGCTCAAATACTTTATGCATTGCACCATCAAATGTGCTTAATTCTATAATATCCTAAAAATAGATTTCTTCAGACTCTACCCTTATGCTAAATGTATATTCCTCTTGCATACAACTTAGAAGTAGCTTGTACTGAGTTCTGTTTTCCATTTTATATGTGCCAAGTTTTGAGTTTGCTGCATAGCTAAAAGTGACCAGTATGGGCTGTTGTCAAAAAGCAACCATATATATGACACTCTGTATGTTGTCAATCACTAAAAATCTCCAAGATAAATGATCTTAAAAGCTTTTTCAGTTGGTGTGTCAAAAACAATTTTTTTCTGAAACTTTGCAGCACTTTTCTTTGTCCTTCTATCACATGAACACACAGTAGAGTGACTTGTTTAGGGACATTTATTTTTGCAGTGAAGGCCACAGAGTATGGGTCTGCCCCAGATTCAAAACCAGCCAGTTACAGTGATATTTTGTGAAGCCATTCAGAGCCACTCATGTAAATAATGTAGCTTCTTGCTATATTCTTGTAATGGCAAAATTAGGAGCTGTACATATCATAAGAACCTTGAAGGACACTGGTAATTAAAAATGCTAGAAATAATGTTCTGTTGTGTAATAGATTGTGTTTCTATAGATTGTGGGGCACGTTTCCCTTTTGGATATTGTGAATTGTAAGATAAGCAACTAATTCTTCAAGCTGTTCTGTGCTGATAGTAGATGAAACAAATTTGACTATCAGACTCTACTAGTGAAGGACAAACCTGGCCCTGCCAAGTTCAAATATGAAGCTGGAAAGAAGAAAACTATTCGCTTCAGAAAAAGTTTGTTGTGTTAATTTCCAAGGCTGTTCCAGTCCTGTCATGTTCCCAGTGATGTCAGTAATGAGGCTTCAGTCCCTCTCACAACCCCTAGTAACTCCTCCTCTTGCCTCTTCTCCATTATATTTCTTATGGCTCTGGCAGTGGCAGCAACACAAAGGAGACATGATCCTCTCCTCCCTCCTCCAATGAAGTTGTTAACACTGAGTTATTGCAGCTTGCTGACTCAAGAAGGACTAGAAACTGAAGTCTTTCCAACATCACTGACCCAGAGCAGAATTGCGGAGGGGGGGATCACAATTCCCAGCCTTCTTTGCACTGAGCACACTGAAACAACTGTGTACTGAGAATGGAGAGAGACGATCTTCCGCCTCCCCTTCTCTTTCTGATGCCTAGTATATATGATCACCACAGCGTGCACAGCATGCTTGGAAGTGTAGTCTTTTCAGTGCTTCTGCTGTAGATTAGTAGTGCTGGAGAGATTTTAATTCTTGGCTCCTTTTGTCTGATTCATTGTGTTGACTATTCACTAGGAATCATGGGAGGGAGGGGTGGGGAGAGAAACATACCTTTCCATTCACTTGCTCTGATCTGTTGCTGGAGCCCCTGGAGAGGAAAGTAGAGGAGGGGTATTATTATTATTATTATTTATTATTAACAGTATTTATATACCGCTTTTCAGCTAAAAGTTCACAAAGCGGTTTACAGAGAAAAATCAAACAACTAGTGGCTCCCTGTCCCAAAAGGGCTCACAATCTAAAAAGATGCAAAATAACAGCAGCAGACCGTCACTAGAAAAGACACTGCTGTGGTGAGGTGGGCTAGTTACTCTCCCCCTGCTATAAAGAGGAGCACCCACTTGAAAGTGTGCCTCTTACCCAGTTAGCAGGGGTATTAGGAAGTAGGGGGTGGAGGCACTAGGCAGGCGTGGCTTAAGTTTCATCACTGAAGTAAAATCTGAATTGGGGAAGAATTTTTTTACATCATCATGCTTTTCTTGCTTTGCAGGAGAGCATAGTGAAACTGCAAATTGAAATTTCAAACTGCCCAGGTTGGAGTCCTGTGGCATCACTAGTCAACCTGTTGGAAATGGACTGCAGAGATTCATAATCTCTGGTATATTCAAGACAATAGAGCTAGAATAGGGCCATTGGCAGTTTGCTTGCTCACTGGTGCATTTAGGTCCTTGCGGTTTGATTTACATGTGCTCCAACAAATGCTAGAAGATGACACCTTGCTGAAAAATTCACCTGAAAAGTTAAGGTAAAACCAAGTAGAATTTCGGGGAGTTGGAAATAGTGATGTTAAACTCATCTTAAGCTGATGCAAGTTACATTCACATTTTGAATTCTGCCACTTGAAGTCATTGTTGCTGAAGCTTGTGGTTCCACTGCAGTGTAGAAGTTGTGAGTTGCAGCACAATTCCAGCCCATACTGCATATCTTTCATTATTGGGAATACTGTTGTGTATTCATGCTTGGTTCACACAATCTTTGACAGGCAGTAACTTGAATGAATGATCTGACTACGCAGTGATGTGGTAGACTGCAAATCACCTGACAGGTAATGTAAAAGTCAGGTGGAAATTCAATAAAAGGTAGTACATTTGTTAAATCTTGTTTCATTTAAATATGAAAAGGTCAACGACTCTTACTCTTTTCTTTCATTTCTGAGACATTTCTTTGAACATTTGCCATTGCCCAATGGGGTACTAGAATTAGAGGAAGATTTATCAAGAGGGCTGATAAAAACTTGGCCTGCCATCTTGTGGCATTCTAGAAAAAATTATCTCACATATACAGTTTCACAAGCCATTTGGGTGCAGAAAACCCCAGGATGAGACACCAGAGCCCAGTTAAATAATATGGTGGCAGACAAAGAACAATTGCATCTCTTTGACATTTCTATAGTAAGAGCAACCAGTGCAGGTGCAACAGTTGCTGATAAGCAATGAATTAATGAAATAATTAAGGTTTACTGCCAGTCTTCAGGAATTAAAAGAAAATAGAATTGTGGGGATTGAAAAGTCCAATGCTAATAGTTACTGATATATAAAATATATCATTTATATAATATCTGTAGTTACTGATAAAGAGTTTTGTGCCTGGCGCCATCTTAAATTAGTTTGTCGCAGTTCATGTTGAGATTCTGAGACATGAGAAATGTGGGGGAATTCCAAGTTTAACTAGGCCATGTAGTAAAATTGGTCTACATGTACTTTCAAATATCCAACACTCCACATAATTATCTGATGTGACTTAGAGCCCAATCCTGAGCTCTGTGCACTGGCTTGCTGCCAGCATGCAGTGTTGCAGACATGCTGTAAGGCACATTTGTGGGGCTTAGCACTGGCCCAGCAGTGGAGCTAGCCCAGCGTGAGCTCACACTGGGCTAGCACAGGTGGAAAGCTAGTGCTCGGCCGCTTGGCAGTTGCTTGAACCATGGGGGGGTCAGAGAGGTAGGTGGGGTGTGGTGGGAGGCAGGAAGAAGGTGTTCGGGCGGCAGGGGGAGGACGGAGAGAAGGTGGGGAGGAGGCGTGCGGGTGGGAGGGCAGGACCGGTAGGGCTCATCTCCACCGGTTCCGTGTCGGGCATGGAACTCTTTGATTCTGTGGCAGCTCCAGAGAATGGCACCTCTCTATAGATCCCATTGCGGGGCTACTTTCCTGCCCCCGAGGATGTCCCCTTCTCCCGAGGAGCCCCCAGCAGCTGCCTGGTTGTACTTAGGATGCTACAGTAGCCATTTTCGGCGCTGCAGCAGCCCCGGTCTCCAGGCAGCTCAGGATTGGGCTGCTAGCTCCAGGAGACTCCATTGCACACATGTTCAGTGTTTGAAGAACGAATTCAAACTTGACCTGGTGAGAATAAATGAAGTACCTGACAGAAGCAGGAACAGTATCTAGGTTTTTGAGTACAAAGATGCATTTAAGATGTTCTCTAAACAAGAACAGATGTCTCGCAACTTTACTTAGCTATATGTTGTCCTTGCTTTAATGCTAACCTGGTGCAACATTTAGGGGCTGAATTAATGTTACTGAATTGGTGTACCGCTGTCCCAATTTGTTAGCAAACCCTAATCAAATACTGTACCTATGGAAAATTCTTAGGACAGGAACACCTATATGTTTTGTAGCAGGACATAGGAAGGCCCACTGCTTTCAGTGACTCTGAAAGAAGGTTGTCAGCAACTCCAAATTCCCAGAATGTAGATTCCCCATAGACAAGGGACAGCTCCAGGTAAGAGCCCTGGAACTTACGTAGTTCAATGTCATCATTCTTATCATTGGAATGGATAAGATATGGAAGTTTGGGCTGAAAATGTGTGACTGTAGTCTCAGGTGCCTTGTGTGCCTTAAAAAGCCCCAGCAAAACGCTTTCAGTATTGTTTTCGGTTTTGCTCTATACAAAACTGTGGAGAAGGAACTGCATTAAAACGAGACCATGAGTTCCCATTTTCTTATTCCTTATATGAGGCTACATGTTTTTCTGTTTTCATCATGAGAAAAGAAATGCAAAAATTTAGAGATCTAGAGTTACAGGCACAGGAGCTGGACTAGTAAAAATAGTTATTAGCTCTGTGGAGATCCTTCAATGACCTTAATCTTGTTGGCTGCCTTTCTTAATGAAAGATGAAAACTGGTATGGGAATGAAAACAAAAATTAGATATACTGATTGTGTTTTGGTTTGGTTTGGTTTTCCCTTTTAAAGAAGAAACGGGCAACAAAATAGGAATCTTTGTCTTTTTGTTTCTGGCAGGGCTCATTTGCCTTTAACAGCTGCCTTATAAGCAGAGATTCAACAGAACACTCTTGGCTCATTGCTGCATCTCTGTGCTGGGGAAATCTTCACCTTGTGTATTTCTACCTGTTGTGCATTTGTTAAAGGCACCGGCGCCCTGCTAGAGAAAAGGTGGCAGTATTTCTGTGACCATACTGAAATGTCCTAAGCAGGGCTGGAACTGTCAGCCCTGCTGTAGAATGTTTCTTTAGCATTCCTTATAACATTCATTTTCAACCACTGTGCCACAAATGGTCTGCAGGTGTGCATTGGAGTTCAGGGGAAGGTCATTTATTAGTAGGGCCATTGAGGGATGTGAGCCCCCCACCAACAACATGGTGTGCCTTGTCAGTTGTCATCAAACTGATGGTGTACTTGGACAGTTTTAGTATCTAGCCAGCGTGCTGCGAGATGAAAAAGGTTGAAAATCACTGCTTTAGAATGTTGGTGGAGGGGTTAGAACTCAGTTGTAGAGCAAACGCTTTACATGAAGAAGTTCCCAGGTTCAGTTGTTGTTGGCATTGCAGGGCAGGGAAAAATTCCTGTCTGAAATCTTGGTTAGCCATTGTCCGTAAGTGACGATATTACTGAGCTAGGTGGACCAACGGTCTGATTCAAAAGAATGTAGGTTCCAAATTGGACACAGGTGACTTTTTTGTAAGGCATAGAACTGTTACCCTCCACATGCCCAATCTTGTCTGATCTTGGAAGCTAAGCAGGGTCAGGCCTGGTTAGTACTTGGATGGGAGACCACCTGGGAATACTGGGTGCTGTAGGCTTATACCATAGTCTTTCGAGACTGAAGATTGCCAACCAACCAACCAGGAGTTATGAATAAAGCATGAAAGCAAACTTACTCCTTGTAAGCACGACATATTGTTGGGGTGTTTTTACTAAGAGCACCGTTAATGCATTGCTGAAAGATGAACACCAGTATATGATGTCACAATCTACATACGTAATCTTTGCTCTTCAGTGCGCATATTTTGCCTAAAGCAAGTCCATTTAGTTGTATAAGTAGTTCATCATTTTCATTCCGAACATGCCACAGAAAAATAGTCAGTCAATGATCAGTGCATTTTACTTTCTTCTTCATACTAAGTTTTCTTCCAACTCCAGCAGCAATTTTTTTTTCCTTTGTGGCTGTCTGCCTGTGGAGAAAATAAAAAAGCCACCTCCCAGAATTTTGGGAGCTTGACAAGTCTTTTCTCAATGGTTGAGTCTTCCAGCCATTTTACATTGCCAAAGAAACGGTAGTGTTAATCCTGAATCTGCCAGGTTGTGAGGCAGCTGGTGAAAATCAGAATTGGAAGTGATTTGAGAGCACAGTTAATTGGAGTTTTTTTAGGGCCTGATCCATAATGCTGCACTGTGCAGAAGTTCCCATGCTTTTCTCTGACCAGCAAACTCCAGCAAAATATATGACCCAGAGACAGTGATTATTACTAGGGTAACCCACCCTTCCGCCCAAGGGTATCTGAATGCTGTATGTAGTCCCTGTTCCACATTTTATATTCAACAACTGTATGCTTTGGGTTAGGCTGAGATAGGAACCCACTCAGCTTGTGAGGTTCATGGGTGAGCCCAGCCAAACTGAATGTCCTCAGTCCAACACTCTTTCCAGCACTGCATGCTGGCTCTTACATTGGCCTGGCCCTGTTGCTGTATAGAGATGATTTGGCCTGGCCCTTTTTATAGAGATGATTGCAGAGCAGTCAATAGTCTAGATTAGGACTTGCCTTCCCCAGTTGCCCTATTTAACAATCCAGCTATATTACAGCCAGAGCTGGCCCATCCATTAGGTCACCTTAAGAAGCAGATTGGCAGGGGGTGTTTTGCGAAATTCCCAGTTCAAGCTTCACCAAGAGAATCTATGCCCACTTTCAGCTAATTAGCTCCCCTGTGCCCCCCCCAACAATGGCCCTAGTTTTGCACTGCAGAACCCTATCACCAGGGTAGCTTGCTTGTTCAACCTACAGAGGTCCTCCTTCCTCCCCTTCCCAGCCAGCAGCTTCTCCAGCCTCCACAGCAACACCTTGGTCCTCAGCCAGTCCTGGGCGTGACAGCCAGACATCAGTCTCCAGCAGTCCCCATTCCAGCAATCCTCAGAAGTCCATTCGTCCTTTGGTCAGTCAACAGGTCCAGTAGCCCATCAGCTAGTCCATTAGTTTCTCAGTGCATTAATCCATCAGTTTAGCTCTCACTTGCGTGCGCGCGCGCGCGCATGCACGCACGCACGCACACACGCACTCTCTCTCTCTCTCTCTCTCTCCCCCCCCCTCCTCAAACTTCCCTCCTTCTATTACCCACAGCCCTTTTCCTTTCGGCAGCTGCTGCTTTTAACCCTAAGCGCCTTTTTGCCTCCAAGTGGCTGCAGTTATACAGCACACTCACTGAAATCTAAGGCTTGGCTGCACATACCAGAACCTCCTACCGCCTCCCGGGGGTGCAGGGAGCCCTGTGTGAGTGTCTGCAGGGCTCCCTGATGCTTTAGAAGTGAAAGTGATCGCGCCCCACCTCTGCTAAACCAGAAGTGGAGCATGATCACTCCACTTTCACTTCTCAAGCATCGGGGAGCCCTGCAGGCACTTGCCCAGGGCTCCCCACACCCCTGGGAGGCTGCAGGAGGCTCTGGTAAGTGCAGCCAAGCCCCTGCAGCCCCCTGAGCCGCTGCCTCCTCCCACCCCTGCTGCCTCCACTAGAACTTAGAGCAGTTTCAAAGCTTCCTGTGGGCCCTGGCCTTTGCCCCCTTAAGGGGTGGGGGCATCCCAGAAAGAACTTAGAACCATTTCCAAACTCCTGGAGAGTTTGAAAACCACTGCCTAAAGTCCTTATTGCCTGTAGTGGCTGCAGCTGTGCAGCACACCCATTGCTGAAAGCCCAGGCTTTAACCCTATGTCTCCCAGATTCAGCAGAGCAAAGGGCCGCTGCAGACACCACATCCTATCTCCTCACAATATCTTCCGTGATTCCAATACACCTGGACACTCTTTTTTTTGGCGGGGTGGGGGGTATCATCACCTGATAATGTACACCTTTATTTAAAAATCATTTGAATTAAAAATGTGAACATCTCCCACTTGGTGGGAAAATAGCTGTTCTCCATGGACCAAGTTGCATTTAACGTGTTCCTCAGGTGTTTTGGTTTTTTTCCCCACAATCCAGAGACAAGAGGTGTTCTTCATGACATTTATAAAAGCATCCCCAGAAGATTCCTATACCCCAGGATAATCTCATGCGTATGAGAAGTGGCTATTAGAATTTTTCCTGTGAATTAGTCTTCAGCATTCCCTGTGGACCAGTAAAATGAATGACACATGATTGTGAGGATCTTCTGGGCTTGCCGCCTCCCTTTCCTGATAGTAGCTCAGTTGGGAGAGATTGAAAGGGTGCATCATTTTCTGTCAAGAAACAGCAGCTACGGAGACAGCTGTGCCTATCAAATGTATCCCTGTTGTGTGTGACTCTTACCGAGCATGTGAATGCCTTTGTCAAAGATGAAGTTGGCAAATCTTGGATACTTGACCTTGTCAATCAGTTGTATGAGACATGCTTGGCCTCCATGCAAGAGAAAGGCTAACCTGTAGCATCTGAGGCTGCCTTCTGTCTCGATACTTAAGGTTCTTTATCTGTTTTTGAATACAGTAGAGCAGGCTTTGATCTGTATACCTAATGCTTTGGGTTTTTTCTTTTCTTGTTTGGTGTACAAGTGCAGTCCTGTGGATTGAGCCAAGTAGGTCACGCACTTGTTCCTCCTCCTTTGCTATTGTTTCTTTATAGAGAACTAGCCATGACTCCTAGTGCTGGAAAGCAATGGGTAAAGAAGTTTTTCTTTCCTAGCTTCTGTCTTAATTCTTGCTGGTCTCCTGTATGTGCATAAACATGTTTACAATATTTCATGATTACTTCTGGTATTTCTAGTTTCAAAGACCTTTGTCTGAGCTTTTGGAGAACCACTGCTGATCAGGGTAGAGTAGACTATACCGCGGAGTAGACCAATGATCTCATTTGGTATAAGACAAGTTATTTATGTTCATGTGTTCAGTTTGATGACATTTTGTCATTTTAATAACATACTTATATTAAAAGTAGATTGGATGACATTTTACAAAACTTGTGGGCTTTTTGCAACACAAATTACATAATAAAGTAGTACAGGTCGTATATTCTTGTATAAGAGCCAGGATGGTGAGGTGGTTTGGGAGTTGGACTTAGGCTGCAATCCTAACCACACTTTCCTGAGAGTAAGCTCCATTGAACAAAATAGAACTTACTTTTGAGTAGACCTGGTTAGGATTGTGCCCTTAGATCTAGAAGATGCAGGTTCAAGTCCTCGCTCAGCCACAAAGCTTCCTGGGTGAGCTTAGGCCAGTCACTCTATCTCAGCCTCACCTATCTCACAAAGTTGTTGTGAGGACAAAAGGAGGGAAGGAACTATGTACACCATCCTGAGCTCCTTGGAGGAAGTGCAATATAAAAAAAGGCAAACATTAAATAAAATATAAAACTTTTCTTAATAATTCTTGGAAATTTTGAAAATATAGAGGAGACATAAACTTATAATAAAACAAAACAAAAAAACCCCACAAAATATTTTGATTTACAGCTTGGTAGAGCTGTAAATTTTAGGGCGCAAGTCTAACTCTTTATGTCAGTGCTTTCCAGCACTGGCATAGCAGTGCCATTGGGATGTGTGCTGCATCCTGCAGTTGGGTGTCACTCACGGAGGCCTCCTCAAAGGAAGGGAATGTTTATTCCCTTACCTCAGAGCTGCATTGCCCTTATGTCAGTGCTGGAAAGCACTGACATAAGGGGTTAGGACTGCGCCCTAAGTTTGTCATTGTCTGGTAAATGAGGGCACATTCCACTGAGTTGTGTGTGTCCCTTATAGCTACAGTGCAATGAATGAAATATGCATCACACACAAACAGGCGTGCAGAGAAGATTAAGGAACTGATGTTTTGTATTGGACCAACTTAAAAAAATAGGGTTGCCACAAGACTAATAGTGCATAATTCTTCTCTAGGTGTGGGTATCCAGAGTCAAAGTAAATGAAAATAAGATGAATAAAGCTTGGCCAGAGCAAAGCACCCACTATTTTCTGAGAACAAAAGCTCTGAACTAGGCTACCTCTGTTGATTCAGTTGCGGCCCATTTTGTCCTGCCTTGACAAAATACCTTGTGTATCACATTCCAAGACACTTTAGAAATGAAATGGCACTAGGAAATACAACAGAGCTGTTTGGATGTAATAACAGATAGACATGCTTAGCTGACACATTGTTCATATTGAAGCAGACGGTATTGCAGGGATGCGGGTAGGAGAGGAAATAGAAACAAGCTCTGGCTGACTGAGAGAAGCACTAAAATATAGCAAAATACAGTGTTTGACATCCAGAGAAGGACAAAGTCGATAGGAAGCGGAGTTTTATTTTCAAGCTGGTATGGGGACATAACAGTGAAGAATAACAGAGCCTTAAAGACAAAACGCTCAAGTGTCCTTGTAACAGTCAAGTTATAAACATTGGAGACAGGGTTTTATAATGCAAGTGCTGACAACCTGAAGTCCACTTGTGCGCACTCACCTGATGGAGCTGGCTGGAGGATGATATTTATACTGACCCTATCAATTACAATGGTATCTTACTTAGGTAAGGTCCATGTGCGCATCAGTATGGATGTAACATATGCATATCTTTAGCATGGGTATTTCCCTTGTAAGATATGCGTGTCTTTGGAGAAGGAAGACTAATTATACTAGCTGCTTTGAGTGCCCACCAGGGAGAGAAAACGGGGTAGAAATATTGTAGATAAATAAATAAATTGTAATTAGTGTTACGGTGTTGAAGGCATTATAGTGATGAGTGATGGTTTCGTGTAACTGTGTTGCAGAGACTATTTCCCGGTGAACTTGACACAGCTAAAGAAGAACCACACAATCCACTAAATCTGGTCTTGAAGCAACCCCAAATACGTCTGGGACATATTTAAGCTGAATTCAGTTGCACGTTAAAGATCACATAACATGTGAAGCTGCCTTATACTAAATTAGACTATTCATTAAACAAAGCACGTGCTTCACAACTGAGCTGCAGTCCCCTCCCTGAATATGATTTTGTCTGCCACTTGTCATGTACTATCAAACCTCCATGATCCTCCAGTATTTGGGTATTTATATACCACTTTATAGCAAGCAAACACACACACACGCAGTTACCAGTTTTATATTTTCTAGGTATTTTAAATGATCCATTAGCATAAACAGAATGAATGGGAACAGTTTCATGATGGGAAGGGCTAACATCAAAGAAGGAAGCAGATAAAAGGTATACTAGGATGTATAAAGATTGTGTACTTTTTAGCAGACACTTGCCTTTGGGTTTTAAGGCATGTCTACATAAGCAACAAACAGCCCAGTCGGCTGATGGAACAAGTGTTCTGTCAGATTGACTGCCTTACATTAGTTGTGATACATCTGGCAATGCACTGAAGTGAAAGCATGGCAGTTGCAAAAGGCACTCCGACAGTGCGCAAATGTGTGTTGCTGGAGTGCAAGTGGGAAGGCTGGAGCCTTTCCCAGTGTGCTGGAGGGTCACCAGGGACGTGTCAATGTGGGTTGGAGACTGGGGCAGAGGAAGGGTGAATCAGGTACCAGAAGTGGGTGGGTTTGGTGGCGGCAGCAGCCACGGAATCCTAGCGCCCTTCCTGGACTTGTTCCTGCAGCCCAGGTCCACGCAGACCTGCATCAGCAATTTCACTAGTGCAGATCCAAGTAGACCCCTCTGCACTGTGGTGGCTTACCCCTGGGTAAACAAACAAATGTTCCCTTACTCAGAGGAAACCTCCGCGACTACCCCTCCCCGCAGGATGCAGAAGTAGACATTTTGGCATCACTGCATCAGCAGGGGGAAAAGAATAGGGTTGCGCTGTCCATGTTCTGCTTCTTCACAGCATGTTGATGGAATATTGTTGGGGCAACATGAGTATTATTGCAAGTTAGTAATTTTTCTGTGCTCTGATTTGAACTGACAATAATTAAAGCAAAAATGTTTGCCGAGTTGGTAGTACTAGTGCTTCTTTACAACTTGACACTTCTTTACAACTCTCCTTTGAAAGAGAACCTCGAAAGGTTGACTGGCACAATATTCCAGTGGCTCATTGAAGGGAGGTCTAAAAATGGTTTCCGTAATAGAAACTGGCAACCTGTTCACTTGGAGGGCAGTGCTAACAAATCCCTCATAATGATGGCTCTTGCCAGAAAGGAGCTAAGTTGACCTTCCAAAGCTCACTTTCTCCGCCTCTCTGCCATAAAAAGCCAGAGTTTAAAATAATGCGCTTTACTTTCATCTGCCAATAAGCTGACACAAACTACTGCATCTACCTAACCATGAATTTATGTTTTGCCTGTTTACTCAGGTGGTAGGCAATATTTCTGGCTACACAGATGGCAAGGCGAATGTTGGCTTCTGGTTTTGACGTTTATGTTTGTTTACATCTTCATGCTGCAATAACCATCTGAAAAGGCCTAGGAACAAATGTGAAAGCTTTATCTGGTCCTGAAACTTGCCAAGCTCTTGTGGCCTTTGTTCATTTTACCCTTCAGAATGAAGTCCTTTATTTTGTCAGTTTCACCTGTGAGAAGAATAAGACGGGCATATGCAATATGCCTGGTATAGGAACATATAGGAACATCAACCAATATGCCTGGTATAGGAACATCACTGTTCTGTCTCTGTGGGTGACCTTCTCTCTTACTGGAGACAACTTAGCTAGGATTGCTGAATTCCTTTTAGCATGTTATTTTAGTCCCTTGAACAACGTACGCAAATTTGAGACTTTTGTGAATACAGAATAACTAGATAGGTACATTTGCCCTAGGTTTTGGTTTGAGTCATTTTTAGGCATCGGTTGCCCAAGTGTGGATAAAAAGCACATAAGGGGTAAAGAACAAAGTGTTGTGTGGCTGTGGAGAAATCACTGTCTCTAGCCTAGAACATCTTATACCAGTGGTTTCCAAACTGCAAGCCATGGCTCCCTGGAGAGCCATAGAAGGGAGCCACGGAATCCTCGCAAAAAACCCACTGCACTACACAGTGTATACGATTGTGGCCCTAATCGGGAGCTGCAGCCAGTGACCCAGTAGGTCAAGGGAGCCGCCACTCAAAAATGTTTGGGAAGCACTGTCTTATACCAGAAATTTTCAGTCTTTTTCATCTCATAGCACACAGAGAAGGCGCTAAAATTGTCAAGGCAAACCATTAGTTCGTTGACAATTGACAAGGCACACAGCTACTATCAGGGGTTCACATCCCCCAATGGCCCTGTTGATTTATGACCCTTCCTCCATGGCACACTTCCAGATCATTCACAGCACGCCAGTATGCCAGTACACAGTGGTTGAAAAACGCTGCCTTATACAAATTTGTAGGGTGAAAATGGGTCTAATTACACAGGCCAACACACATTTTGCTTCCTTAAACATTACACCAATTCCTGGGTATATTTGGGGTGCTGATTCCAAAAATGGCATCTGTTTTGCCCTATCATGTCTAGTTTTGGAGACACGGCATAGCCTCTTTGTGAATGGTTCAAGCAGCTACCTCATGAGGAAGCCTACACCATGGCTTCCTTATGAGAAAGCTGCCTGAACCATTCACTAATGAGGCTATACTATATCTCCAAAAGTAGATGTGATAGGGCAAAACGGATCCCATTTCTAGAATTGGCACCCCAAATTCATATCAAACCATCATAAAGTTTGGGAAAAACCTTTCTTACCCTCAGTTTTGTAGGCCTGTGTTATAAGCCCCTGTTTTCTACCTTGAGGTTCTGTGGGAAAAGGTATGGTCCAGATATGATAGATAAGGCATGCCTATTCAGGCGTTTACCAATTGTTTTCTGCTAATATTTGAGAAAGGTAATTGGGAGCATGGAGACTAGTACTGACTTCGGTGTCAATATGTTGTCCACACTTAATGTTCCTGTATTTGGTGCTTATCTGGAGAGGACAGATTCTGACTGCTTAAGCTTATGAGTGATGGGGATATACTTTCCCTGTGCTCAGCTGGTGCCCTGTGCAGACAAATGCCCAGGATGTGTGGCAAGGATGCATGGCCAGCCAGTGCGCTACTGCTTTACCCTTCTCACATAGTTGCTGTTCTCAAATGGCAAATGCCTGAATAAAGCTAAAAGAATAATCAATCAATCAATCAACAGTATTTATATACCGCTTTTCAACTAAAAGTTCACAAAGCGGTTTACAGAGAAAAATCAAATAACTAAATGGCTCCTTGTCCCAAAAGGGCTCACAATCTAAAAAGATGCAAATGAATGCCAGCAGACAGCCACTAGAAAAGACACTGCTGGGGTGAGGTGGGCCAGTTACTCTCCCCCTGCTAAAAAAAGAAGCACCCACTTGAAAAAGTGCCTCTTACCCAATTAGCAGGGGTAATGTAATAAATACATTAGTTCAAAGACTACCTGCCTAGTGTTATTCTGAGGTTTATTTCCCCTGGGGGCTGGGGATAAGAATAGGCCCGCAGTTTGGCTGTACTTGTCGTAAGAGGCGACTAAACAGCCACCGGGTAGATGGGACTCGTCAGCCTGGGAAGGCAGCTCATCTGAGAGAAGGAAAACTCTGATCCCAAACCTCCACTGCCTTGTGGCTACATCCAGTTATGGAAAAGGCTTCAGGAGTCAACCTCGAGGCAAAATCTGGAGCCGGAGCCCCTAAGGCAGTTCATGGCTGAACACAGTCACGTTCTGGCAACTCCTGCGACGCAGTTGGAACCAACCGTATTGGCCTCTGCCTTTCCATTGGACCATTTCAGCGACATGGAGAGGGGGGATTTGCTGCATGGGTAACAGCCTATCCTCCATACCTACTTTACCCAGGCTTCGCGCACTGGAGAGGACACTCTGTTCCAGAACCACCATTCAGAGCGTGACACCATAGTCTTCTGAGACTGAAGGATGCCAACAACATTTTGTGAAGGATGTCAGCTAGTCTGTTTGGGAAGTTTTGTTTTTTTAATGAAAAAAAACAAAACAAATAAGGACTGAAAAACAAGCACAGCACATGGATTTATTCCCATTTTAAGTCTTGTCACATTTCTTTTCAACCCTGTCAGTGTAGCTGGTTATCTGTCTCCAAAATAATGTGTTTTCTGCATACAGTTTCACATCTTAAATCTTTGCAGAGGTTGAAGTGGTCTGTTTTGCTTTGTGAGAGTGGTTCAAGGTACACATTGGTGCCTTCCTTCTAGCTTTTGAAAATCATAGTACCTAGTAATTTACAGGGCTGGATCCTTTTGGAGACAATATTCATTTATGGTTGGGACGGGGAAAGACAGAAGATAATCTTAATGCTGCTTCAGATGTAAAGATTTGTTGCAGTCAGAAGCATGCAAAATCTATCCCACAGGAAATCTACCATCTTGAAAGTCATCATCCTTTCTGCAGTTCACTGAGTTAGATTATTTTACTATTTCACCTAGAGCACATCTATACCAGAGACTTGAACCATTGTTTAGGAATGGAACTAATTCCAAGTTGATTATGGAATTCAACTTTTGAGGCACTGAATGCCATCTAACACTAGGTAGAACATCCAGTTTGGCTTTTAGTCTAGTCCAGGGGTGTCCACATCATTTCTCTGACACTGTGTCGGGGGCCAGGGAAAGAAAGAATTAATTTACATTTAAAATTTGAATAAATTTACATAAGTTTACACAAATGAATATATTAAAGATGGAACTTATATGAATGAATGAAGGTCTTGCAATAGTTCAAGGCCTAAAAAGACCTTGCACAAAGCAAGGCTGGCCTTTCCTTTGTTGCCGCTACTGCATCACAGACATGAAACAACAAGCAGTGGAGGGAGCCCTCATCCCACAGCTCATGCGAGAGGTCAAACAGTCGCCCTCACACTGAGAGCAGCTGTGTCGGGCCAGTGTGGGCTCCAACAAATCTCCGGAGGGCCAGAGGCTCATTGGAGACTGGGGGCTCCCTGAGGGCCACATTGAGAGGCCTTGAGGTCCGCATGTGGCCCCAGGGCCAGGGTTTGGGCACCCCTGGTCTAGTCTAACACCTAAAATTTAATCTCCTAGTTTGACAATACACCTTGTTTTCTGTTTTTTCCCCTCCCCCCCTGAACTCTACTTTGGAAATAACCTGTTTCAAGTAAGGTCTAAAGACTGGACTGAGTAATTGTCCAGATTTTACGTTCCCAGAATTTTTGGTGGGAAGAGCCAGCCATTTTTTGCTTCGTTTATTCAAGCAGCCCTGCACACTGACGTCGCTAGGAGGGTGTGGGCCGCACCAGGTGACGCGCCGGGGGGTGACGCACCCTGGGGGAGGACGCGCTAACATCGCGGGGTTAGGAGCTACTGTGTCATGCCATACACCGTTGGCTGTGGAATGGCCAGTGGAGTGCAGTGCAAAAAACAGAATTGAAATCGCTCCTTTTGTTCAAAAGTTATGGCCAAAAAACCGGAAGGAAAAAAATGCATGAACCCCTATGGAAAGTGAAAGTGAGCCTTATCGTGTGTTTACTCATGAGTAGGTGTACTTGCCATAGTCTGTCAGAAAGGGCAGTCTGAGAGGAATCCAAGGACACCAGAATGGTCCCGATCCAGTGAATGCAGCCCCCCCAAAACACCCGAGAAGCTCCCCCTCCCACCTGCGAGCCTGAGCCTGAAATGAAGCCAGGTGGCTGCGTTTACTCGCAAGTAGGCGGACTTGCCTTAGTTGCAGGCTGAGAGGCTCCAAGGATGTCAGAATGGTCCTCACCCAATGAGTACAGCCCCCAAAAACACCTGAGAAGGAGGTTCCTCCCTCCCAGCTGCCTCCCTCCCAGTCTTTGGAGCCCAATGGAAAGCAAAGCAGCCTCACACTTGCGTTTACTATCGACGCCACTGGCCCTGCATGTGGCCTGAAACTGTCTCACAGAGACCGACCCAGGTTTGCCGAACCCTCCCCTCCAAACTCCATTTTTTGATTTTACAACCTGCAGACAGCTGAGGCACGCTCTTCTCCTTGTCTTTTTGCTTACCATCTGGCTTGAAGAAGAGTTTTGTAGGATTTGAAAGATCAGTGTTCATTGCTTTGCTGTTTTTCGGCTGGTCCTAATAACAACATTTATTGTTTGGTTTGGGAGTGTCATTGTTTGAATATATAAACAACAAACTCAGCTGGTTGCGTACCCACCAGTTTGTACATGAAACGGGGCCACCCACAGTTAAGGTAGTGGTTTCTGTATACATTGTGGGATTCTTGAGGTTTGCAGAAGTAGATACATTGGTAAATTAAAAGCAAAAGGAAAAATAAAACCAAGACAGGCTGATGCTGTCTGAGCATGCTCAGTGGAAATCAACAACAGCAGAACAGCATTTAGAGTGGAGGGATGAGAACAGAGAGAGATTTGTCCTGCTTCAGGCAAATAGACCAGTTTGGATTGGGATGGATGCAACATTTGTTGCAGGTCCCACTTGCAATTACGTTAATTCTGATCCATTTAAACAAAACTCAAAAATGCCCTTGTAGCTTTGGGTGGACAACCACTGTTGACCCACAATCTGTTCCTGACTGTGCAGGGCAACTTCAGGTATAATGTATTGTAAAGGCAGCTGCCCTTCCTTAGCTTCAGGCAATTCACATCAGCACCCCATCATCAAATGAAGGGTGTAGCTTCTTCTTTGATAATCTGGCTGCAAGATAATTTGGCTGCAAGTAGGAGGTCTAAATTGTTAATGCTCTTTAGAAGTACTAACTTTTCTAGGCTTCCTTTCAGTATTCAGCCTGTCAGTCTGAACAACCTAGCTTGAGCACCTTCCTTTTGCAAAAAGACATTTGCAATCCTGTTTGAGAAGGAAGGTTGCATCAAAGTCTTGCTTTTACATTTGAAATTGCTTTGGCAAGCAATGGAGGTGCTGCCTTGCAGGCTTTACTTTGAGCTGACTAAGCAACTGAGCAGTACTCAGGTTTTCATGACTCGGTTATGCCTAAGGGTGGAAATGTCTGTCTCCTGAGTCACCTTGATACTTTTGCTTAGGCTTGTGGCATAATGGAAATGGGCAGCATCAGAAATGCAGTGTCAAGCTCATGCATCTGTAGCACTAAATGCAACTGTGCTAGAAACAGGTTTAGTGTGGCATTACTTTGTTGGTTCCAGGAAGTGATCAGAAACTTGCTTCAGTTGTAATTGATCTTCACCAGCTGCTTCTGGGTTCAGTTCAAGGCGCTTGTCTTCATCTTTAAAGCCCTGGACCATGGTTCCCAAACTGGGGCATCACAACACCTCCGCTAGTTCGAAATGGTCACTATACCCTTAAAGGGAGTAGTGACATTGTGACAGTGGCATTGGCACTTCCACTAATGCGCTGCAGTGCAAAAAAGGGATTTTTTTCATCTACCTGTGGGTTGCCATGGCCCTCTTGAGGATGCAGGGTCAGAATGCCCCCCTGATGCAATCGTGACCCTCTTTCGGTTTGGTGTTGCAATGGTGTAATGGGGCCGTTCTGAGGCGCGGTAGGCCCACAAAGGGGGCTGTGTGTTCCCCGTACCCTCCAGAGGGCCATAGCGGCCCTCAGGTAGATGAAAAACCCTTTTTCAATGGTGGTGCAATCAGGGAAGTACTTTTCCTGCAACTACTTAGGTAGGTCCCACCTATCGTGTAGTTGCTGCCCTAGACAGTTTGTGCCTGATAAAGGACCACCTGACTCCATATGAATCTGCCTCTGGGGATGCCTTGGTGTGGGTTCTTTTGTTGGGGGTGCAGATCTAGGCATAGCCTTCTTTTTCACTGCACCCAGGTTATGGAACTCCCTGTCATGTGAGGCTAATTTGTTGTCCTTAGTTTGTCATGTTCAGGAGGTTGGTTAAAAGCACCCTGCTGTTTTGTGTCAAAGACAGAGGTCCTGAGCAGTGCTGTTTTATCTACTCTGCTCCCATTGACCTCAACGGGACTAACTTCTGTGCACAGGATTGTGTTGTTCATCAGGAAATTGTAACACATAATAGAACTCACAGTTCTGTATATCACTATTTTAACTGCAGAGAAAGCCAAATACTGTATTCTAATGCACATTTTACCTTTTTTGGTTTGGTGATTTTATTTTTTTTAATAGGTGCCTCTTACTGAACCTGTGGATCCAGTGGATTTGGAGGATTACCTTCTTACACATCCATTTGCAGTTGATTCTGGCCCACTGAGGGACTTGCTAGAATTTCCTTCTGATGATATTGAAGTTATTTACAGTCCCCGAGAATGCAGAACGCTTGTGTCGGCTGTACCTGAGGAGAGGTAAAAAGTTTTTAAAAAAATTAAGACCTTGATGCTACATAAAACCTTGTTAGTATGTATAGGAGATGGCCCAACTGCAGGAATTGACAGAGATGGAATTCTGGCTTGAACTGAGAAGCAAAGAAGGGAATGGCAAATTGGTTGGACAACAGAGACCCTGTCTCAGATGTGGCATAAAGATAGAAGAAAAATTAGGGGAGGGGGCTGTAAAACAATGCATTTAAAAATCAACCAGGGTGAATTATTCCACCCCAGTGTTGCCAGCCCTTAGAAGGCAACCTGTGTGATGACTTTCCTTCAGACATTACCAGAGCTGGGAAGGGGACATCCCACAGTACTGTCTATGATGTTCAGGTAATTTTAGCTTACTCACTTTCATGAGTATGAATATTGTTAAAGTACATGTGTGGGATTGCTCCCTGTATGCACTTTAACAATACTTTAAATCATTGGTTCTCAAACCATGCATTACAGTGAACTCACAGAGGCACTGTGGGATATCCCTGGTGGCCTCTTCTTACTGGTTTTCCTGGGTGCTGCCATCTTGGCTGGTATGTGATAGCCCAAGATCTTGTGTGACAGTGACAGGGCTCCATGACCAAGATAAGTTTGGGAACCATTGCTCCAAATAAAGGTGGAGGGGAAAAGCAGTAGTCCCTAGTGGCAACCAGGAACATATCTGTGCTAGCAGTATTCCAGCTTTATTAGTTATTATACAATAAAATGGTGGTTCAGTTTGTCAGTCTGAAAAGTAATTGGATTTTTATGTTTTGAAGTGACTGTTTATATCTTTCTTTTTCCACAGTGAAATGGACCCTCATGTGAGAGACTGTGTAAGAAGTTACACAGAAGATTGGGCCATTGTGAACAGAAAGTAAGTTGTAAATTTCTGTATTTTTGAGGACCCTTGAGATGTGGAGGAGGGGCTCTGATTTTCAGAGAACAGTTTCTATATTTGTTTTTAAAATTCACTCTTGCTGCAAGACCATATTGTTGTATCATGGATTATCACTTGGTTAGCCCAATCCTGAGCTGCCCGGGCAGTGAGGCTGCCGTGGTGCCATAATGGCAACTGCAGCATCTAACATGCAACTGGGCAGCACATGGTGGCTCCTCAGGAGAAGGGGACTTTTGTCCCCTTCCCCCAAGTAAGGGAAGTAGCCCCACAATGGGGCTACTCAATTCTGTGGTGGCTCTCAAGCTGCCACAGAGTCCCGTGTTTGACCACACGGTCAAAAACGGGGTTCTGGATCCATTGGAGCTGAGTTCTACCGATCCCGCCCTCCTTCCACCCCACTCCCTCCCCTGCCATGCCTCCTCTCTGCCCTTACCCGCCTCCCCCACCTCATAACCCACACCCCCTCCTCCCCGCCTCCCCCCACACCCCCACTCATCTCTCCATTGCGTGGCAGACTGGGCATATTTGCAGATATGCCCCCCAAAATGGCTATTAATGTTGAGTTTCCCCTCCTCATAATGTATAGTTATGGCAATTCAAGATATAATATTATTGCACTGTGCATTGTTCTACCTATACCCCATACACACCAACAGCCATGCTGGCTGCTGCATGGGTAGAGAGAAAGGATTTGCTCAGCGTGATGTTGACATGCCACATATTTCCCAATGTACACATTATGAGACTACAACACGGGGTTGTCATTGTTGGCACCAACCTTGTTTTGGTGATGCATCTGGAGTTTCAGCATTCCCTAGAATGCGTTGGTCTGTATAATGCCAAGGGTTTCTAATTTGGTCACAATGTGATCCATTATTAGTGTTAAATATGTAAATGTTGCTTGGCATTATTAAACAGTAGTCTGCAACCTTTTCTCAGCCACCCATTCCATTTGGCAACTATGTTCTCTGTGTCACGTCTTGATCATCACTTAAGTCTTTTGCTTTTATTTATTTGCATTCAGGATGGAGGCTACGGGGATATGGGAGAGAACTGCCAGCTAATTTTAAGGATCTTAACCTGTAGTTTTCCCAAGACATTTTAGTAGTTGTAATTGATGTGATACTCTCTTTACCATGTAGTTGAAACAGAGGAGAAGGCAGGGAATTCTTGCCTGCCAATTAAGATTATATGCAGAAAGAATAAACTTTATTTAATTAAATGGGATCGCAGTAGCTGCCTTGGAGCAGGCAGGTCTGGATAGAATAGGCTGGAATGATCACAGCATGGTAGTTGTGCTGTAGCCAAAACAGATGAAGGCTTATTCATGTACATTTGGTGGCTTTAATTCTATTTCTTTTCAAAAATATGGAATGGGTGGATTTGGCTGTAACTTGGTGCTAGAGCACATTCATTGCACAGAGAAAGTCACAGGTTCACTCTCTGATGTTTCCAAGTTGGGCTGGGAAATATCCCTGTCTGAAACTCCAGAGAACCAATACCAGTCAGTATGAACAATGGTGACCTTGATAGTCCAATGGAATGAGTCATTATGAGGCAGCTTCATAGTTGGTTCCATACTAATTTATTTCCTTGTTGTTCACATTTATATATATAACCCAGGGGTGCCCAAACTCCGGCCCGGGGGCCACATGCGGCCCTTGGGGGCTCCCAATCAGGCCCACAGGGAGCCCCCAGTCTCCAGTGAGTGTCTGGTCCTCCTGAGACTTGCTGGAGCCCGTGCTGGCCCGACACAACTGCTTTCAGCATGAGGACGACTGTTCGACCTTTCACCTGAGCTGTGGGATGAGGGCTCCCTCCACTACTTGCTGTTTCACGTCTGTGCTGCAGCAGTGGCAGCAAAGGAAAGGTTGACCTTGCTTTGTGCAAGGCCTTTTATAGGCCTTGAGCTACTGTAAGACCGTCATTCCAAGTTCCATCCCTAATAAATTCATTTATGTAAATTTATTCAAATTTTAAATGTAAATTCTTTTTTCCCCTGGCCCCTGACATAGTGTCAGAGAGATTATGTGGCCCTCCTGCCAAAATGTTTGGACACCCCTGATATAACCCTTCATCCAAGGAACTCAGGGCAGTGTACATGGCTTCTCTTCCTCTATTTATCTTTACAACAACCTGAGGAGGTAGATTCTGATGAGAGATAATAAGTGGCCCAAGGATGCTTAGTAAGGTTCATGACTGAGTGGGGATATGAATCTCTGTCTTCCTGGTACAAAACATGCTATTAACTCTGCTATATCTGTGACTTTTGGGCACTAGTTTCTTCCCTTTCAGGCGCCTCAGCAAGTCATCTGTTACGTATTAGAATAGTTAGTAGACTTTGCCAGCTGTTACCTAAGAGCCAGTTCATACACAGCATAATCTTTGTGCAGAAATGCACATTGAAAATATTTTGGTGAATTGCAAAATCAATATCTGAAGGAGGACTCTCGTAAAGGCTACCAACTTGCACCTGAAGCAAGGAAAGTGGCTTGGAGTCTCTTCTGGAGGATTGAACTAAAAGCCTTTGTATCTATTTGGCAGATTGAACTAAAAGTTCAACCATTGTGTCTTCATGTTTTTGGGATGTGGGGGATGCAGATGCATGTAATTTACATAACTGATTGCTAATTAAAATGGCTTTTAGTAGAGGTGAGATTTTTCAGTGATAAAGAAATAAAAACATAACCCCAACACTCTACAATTCTTATTTTTGAAAAAATTGACCCACCTGAATCTGTGAAAAAATAAACTATTTTCTAACACCTCTACATATTGGTCACTATAGGCTGGTTGGAATGGACTAGGGGGGTGCATGGGTAGTGATTGTGACTGCATCTGCTAACACTATACCACCTGCCTAGAACTCTTTTAAAACAATTATAATCATTTATAAAGATGCTGCCGTGGAATAAAAAATCCATGATTCCACTTTCTGTACCTTTCATTTTTTGTCAGAAAACAAAATCTGCAAAAAAAAAAAAACAACTGAAAAATCACAGCTCTACTAATTAGCAATAATCTACTACTGCTACTGCTACTTCAACCATTCTATAATGTTTGGTAATAGTGTTCTGTACAAGCACACAGGGTATGCTTCAGACATATGCATAGGACCTTCCTGTTTTCTTATTTGGAGGAAGTGATATATGGATTCATGGAGATTCTGGATTGTAGAAGAAGGTGTAGAATTCTTCACCTGCATTAGAGTCATTGGGTTGCAGCAAAAAAAAAAAAAAAATATGAAAGGAGGCCTAAACATCAACTGTCTACACTCAGATTTCTATTGGTCAAGAAGAAACTATATTTCAAGCAGGAGTTGTCAGATTGCCTAGCCACAAAAAGTTCTCTAGTAGTTCAATGACCCAAAGGACATAATTTATTGTCACAAAATTATACCATATCCAGCTATGTTATTACACTATATACTTCAAGTATCCCATTGTTGATGAAATGTTCGTGCTTGTTGGTCCTTATGGGCATGCAGATACTGACAGCACTTGTTCCTCATTGCAGTGGTGAATCTTTATAGTCTCATGGCTTTTTGAAAGGAAGCAACAGCATAATGTGTGTTCCACAGGTGCTGGCTGTTGCAAACACGCCGTAAAGCACTTTGCAGCAGTGCAGGGAGTTGGTATGCTGGTGGGAAGACTGTAACCTTCTCAGGTATGCCAGTGGAGTGATGGAGGCCCAGCAGAGCTTGTAGGCCTGGTGAGGGGGGTAGAATGGTGTGGGAGAGAGTGGGAAGTAGGTTTAATAGGATGGGGGAGGGTGGAACAGGGAAATGAGCAGGATAAGCAGATCAGGCCCAGGAGGGGCAAGTCTGGTGGCGGCGGATGCCAAATCCTAACCCCCTTCCTGGACCCAATCCAGCTGCATGGACTTTCTTCAGCGATATCTCTGACACAGGTCTGAGTTGACCCTTAGTGGCTACTAGGGCTTACCCCAGGGTAGGGGTACAAATTACCCTGAGGAGACCTTGAGTATCCAAAAATTCCCCTCAGGATGGAGAGTAGCCCTTACCAGCATCACTGCAACACCACACGGGAATTTAGTTAGGATTGAGCTGCCTACTGATTTTTAAAACTGTGGTCCTAAATAAACTTCACTGATATCCAAGAACTGCATTTTAAGAACAGAAAATCCAAATTCATCTTTCACATAACAATACAGAACATTAACAGGATGCTATTCAGAATAATTGAAATTATTTCTGGTGTGGGATTTGAAATTGTTGGTTACTTCTTTTTTATGAGGAGACATTGCTTAATACTTTCTGTTTTGAACAGATATCACAAACTGGGAACAGGATTTAACCCCAACACATTAGACAAGCAGAAGGAGAGGCAGAAAGGACTACCCAAACAGATCTTCGAGTCCGATGAAGCTCCAGATGGCAATAACTATCAGGATGAACAAGTAGTGTACCTTAGGAATCTGATACTTTAAAAGTTCGCTTTGTTATAAATGTGAGTTTTTTTTCCTTATTTCTCATTGCAACTGTGTTTCTTTACTTCAACCCCAGGATGATCTTAAAAGGCGATCTATGTCAATAGATGACACACCCCGTGGCAGCTGGGCTTGCAGTATTTTTGACCTGAAAAACTCCCTGCCAGACGCTCTTCTCCCTAATCTTCTAGATCGAACTCCAAATGAAGAAATTGACCATCAAAATGATGATCAGAGAAAGTCTAACAGACACAAAGAGCTTTTTGCATTGCATCCTGCCCCAGATGAGGTATGGAGGGGGGTATTTGTCATTGCTTCCGAGTGCACAGTGCGATCATGCACACAATGCACGCCTGCCCACACACATTGCCATTTTTCCTTGGGTTTGGCATTTCCGTAAGCAAGCTAGTGGGCACTTGTCCATTCTAGTAGAAATATATGAACAAATATATGAATTTCAGGAAGTGTAAAAAAGAAGGCGAAAGAAAAAGAACAGTGAACTGTAGAGTATGGAGTAAGACTCAACTGGAGTCTTCTTTGTCTTCTCTTTGAGCTACTCATGTTCTTTTCCATGACCTTAAGGGCTAGAACAGTGGTTCCCAAACTCCTCTAGAGGAGTTGGGAAGCACTTAAGTATTTGTGGAGGCGGGGCAATGGCAGCGACATGATCCCCAAGATTGCGCCACTGCTGGGCTCAGAAGGGGGTTTGTTTTACTCACAGGCATCTGTGCTGGCTTTTGGGGGTGTGGGGAACCCCATGTATGCCTCCGCAGAGCTCTCCAAGTCTCTGACTGAGTAAAAATAACGATAGAAATCCACTTCTGGTTTTTCAATTGAAAATCAGATGTGGTTTTCTATCGTTGCTCTATCCCGCTCCTTAAGAGGCCAGAGAGGAATGCTTCCCTGGCTGGTGGGTTGTGACAAACCGGTTTGGGAACCACTGGGCTAGAACTTTGTTTGAAAATGAACCCCAATAGTCTCTAATTTAGCTATCAAATTCTGTAACATTCTGTGGTGTCATATGTGTTCATCACAATCAGGTTTTTAAATACTTTAGCTCTAACCTATGAATTTTGCCAGCCTATAGAAAGAAATCAAAGTAGCAAAGATGTAATGGGATAAAGGATGCTCTTATCTTTCCTGTGTTTTATATCATTGCTGCCAAAGTTGCCTGAAGTATTAAGTCAATTAAAGTACAAATGTGGTCCTTTGGGCATTGCTTTACAAGGCATTTTCCTTACAGAGCTTCAATCTGCTAGTATCTAGCTATCCTCAATTGAATGCTTTTTCTGTTATTTATAGTTGCAGCAAGTGCCTCATGCTGTTAAGCTTTGAAGATTAGTATTGTACTTATGTCTTAGAAGAGAGGGAAAAACTATTTTACCCACTTTAACCATTTAATCGTACAGTGCATATTGTAAAAACAGCACATTCATTAATTACTGGGTTTGTGCACAATTCCAGGAGGAGCCAATAGAAAGACTGGGTATCCCTGAAGTCCCCAAGGAACACTTTGGTCAGAGGCTTCTTGTGAAGTGTTTGTCCTTAAAGTAAGTATTTGTTTAACTGGTAGATGTCAGAGTGTCTTATTTACGGACCTTCCTATACCTGTATCTTCATATTAGAAGAAGTGTGTTTAGGTGGATGAAAATATGACAGGAAATTTTGAGCCTTTTCACTAAACTTGCTTGAACTTTTTGAATTCCTCGGGAGCAGCCAGGCTGATTGGTAGAGTGAACAGTTCAACCTTGAACAAAAGCAAAATACTGTCAATGGTCTTCTTCAGCAAATAGTTGAGACCAGGGCTTTTTTTCTAATGGAACGCGGGGGGACGGAGTTCCGGCACCTTTTTGCAGGGGCCCCTCCCCTTTGGAGGCATTCCAGGAGGGGGGGAGCAAAGCAGAGGCAGAGTAGACAGGCACAGGATTGGACTCTAAAGCTGCCATCCTATCCACAGTAAGCCCAATTTACTAAAGTGGACTTCTGAGTAGACATGCATAGGATTGGGCTCTTAGGCTGCAATCCTAGGCACTTTCCTGGGAGTAAGCTCCATTGACTAGAACGAGACTTACTTCAGAGTAGACATACCTAGGATTGGGCTCTTAATCCTGGCAGATTAATCTCTTAATCTGCACCTGTTTTCACATGCTAAGGGCAGGTGAAAAGGGATTCTACGTGTGTACAATGCGCTGTCCAGCCTTGCCAGAGATCTTCCTCGTCCTTCCCCCACAAGCATGCCCTCCGCCAGCCAGCGTTTGCAGCTCCTCTCCAGCAGTGCAAAGCGGCTGCTCAGGGCAGCAGAGAACATACAATTGCATGCCAAGCACCTTCCCAAAGACACAGAGTATTCTGATACCTGAATTAAACCATATTTAATCACTTGTTTGCAAACGTAGCTGTTTCTATGTGCACCTAAGGACCCCCCTCATGTAAGAATTTCTTTTTTGTTCTTACTCCCGCAGTTACTTAGAGTAATTTTACTACATGGAACTCATGTAAGCCATTTTTTGGAATCCATTCACTGCTTCCTCTCCTCGAAGTAGTGCCACACTACATACTACACGCTACAAGTGCACCTGTACAGTATTTTTCCCCATGTGTAGAAAAAATAGCTAGGGGGAAGGGGATATGGAGATTGACAGCCCAATCCTATGCATGTCTACTCAGAAGTAAGTTCATCTTTAGGGGGGAAGCACATAAAAAATATTTTATTTCTCCAATTAAAAATGGTTTAAAAATAAATAAATAAAAGATTAACAAGTCGTGAGTTCCTGCACCTTTTTTTCCACAAAAAAAGCACTGGTTGAGACTATCATAGAATCATAGAGCTGGAAGTGACCCACAAGGTTATCTTGTCCTCTAGCACGAAATCCTCCTAGAGCATCTCGAGTAGGTGCCTGTTGATCCTCTTCTTGAAGATCTCCAGTGAGGGAGAATCCACCACATCCCTAGGCAATCTGATCCACTGCCAAAGCACCATTACCGTCAAGAATTTTTTCCATATGTCCAACTGGAATCTCCTCTCTTGCAGTATGTACCCATTGGAACTAGTCCTACTAGAACAGAAGTTTGTCCCTTTGGGGTCATAATGTCAAAGCTACATGTGTGGCCCTGCATGTTTCACTGTCCCCCTCTCCCATTACCAAGCTGCAGTTGAGGGTGGAAAGAAAAAGCAACTAGGATGAGTGAACTCCTGGTTCATCTTATTTTAAGAGGACTCCAGCCTTTTTTGTGTTCACTGAATATGGGGAGGCAGGCAACAGGGCTGTACCAACTAGCCATGCTCCTGCTCCTGTGTGTTCATTGGTCACACATGCTTAAACATCCCCATGTCAAGCACTTGTCTGCAGGGGCAAATTCAGTGTTTATTTCATTTGAGTGCTACTTGGAGACCGTCCATGTATTCCCATTTGGGAGCATCCCCATATCATACCTACCTTTTAAAAATGTATGCCCTTTTCTAGATCAGAAGGTAGCAACTCCAGATGCTCTATGTCACACATTCACATACATAAGTTCTCCATTTCTATAGGCCAGTGGTTCTCAAACTCTCTGGTAGAGTTTGAGAGCCTGTAAGTCCTTGCACAGGTGGGAGGAAGGCAGCAGGGGCGGTGGGAAGGCAGCGATGCAATGCCCAGCACTGCACTGCTGTGGAGAGGTGCAGGGGCGCACTTCCGCTCACTCCCTCCTGCAGCAGCCTCCCAGGGATTGGAGGTGCCCGGCACCAGCCTCAGCAAGGCTCTCCATGCAGCTCAGACCCCTGCAGAACGCGATCACAACCACTTCCTGTTTCTTGATTGCAAACCCAGAAGTGGTCGCGATCGTTTTCTGCAGGGGTCTGTGCTGTGTGGACAGCCTTGCTGGGTCTGGCGCTGGGCTCCTCTGACCCCAGGGAGGCTGCTGCAGGCAGGGGTGAGTGGGAGCGTACCCCTGCACCCTGATCAGAGACGCGATCCAGGGGATCATGTCTCTGCATTCTCCCCTCCCCACCCCTTAAGGAGGCAGCACCCACAGCTCTCAGGCTTAGGCATCATGACGCCCCAGTTTGAGAACCACTGCTGTAGGCTGTTAGACTTGTTTGTTTTACTTTAACTTTTTTAAGAATTGCAATATAGAACTATCTAGAAAAGGTTAATTTCTGTAGCTCATCTTCTGTCATTGAAAGCAAAGCAAAGCAAAACAGGAACCTTATTTTCCTGTTCAAAGCACAGTTGTTTCCCTGTGTCTGCATTTGGCTGTTCTCCTATGAGCAAAAGAAACAAAAACAAGCCACTCTTGTAGTCTTTGAGGCATCGGTCAGACAACTGCATGGTAAACCAAAGTTGAGGCTTGAAAGCCATGATGGTGTCTCTTTAAGACTAGAGACTTTGGGCAGAGTTAGCAAAGCTTTCACTGGGGAGAATGGAAACCTGTTAAGCAAGTTTAATGAAGTGGAGCTCCTGAATGTAGGGTTACCTGCAGCTGGTTCATTGCCTATAACTCTTCTCTAATAACATGAGGTAAAATTTTACTGGTATTCCCTTAGAGAAATAAAGCACAAAACTGATTTTCCACATGGCTGTATTCATCTTCTGTGTCCTCAGTTTGGTCAACCCTTCTTGTTAGGGAGCTCCAGTTAGACTGGAGTGCCCCTCTTAACAGAGATATATGTTGGACTTGTCTCATAGAGGGGAACCACTTTATGCCCTGATACTAATACAGATTATGTGGCCTTTTCTTTTACAGGATGCTGTAAGACCTTGTATCATGGTACTGTCCTAGAAGATTTTTCATGCAGTGAAATGAATAGCTTCAGTTAATTGAGATTGCCTTTTTACAGGGCTCTCTTCGTATTAGATAAGAAGAAAAGCATATTTCCCTTTAACGTACGAAGTTTACATGTATCTTTTGTTGTTTTGAAAAGACAGCAGAATTGTGTAGTCCTTGTTACTGCTGCTGGATAAGGAAGAAGTATTTAGAAATAGCTGCACTTTTAAGGACTGTTAAGACTGCATTCCTAAGCATGCATACAGGAAGTAATGGCCCAATCCTATCCCCCACTGGTGTGCAGGATGCAGGGCTGCTGGTGCAGCAGCTGCTGCTGTATCTATGCCAGCAGAGGACCAGGCCTGCCAGGAGAGGTAAGTCAAAATATGTTACTTACCTCTCTGGCTGCTGTGTAGTCCCTGATGGGTCTACTCAGATCTGTGCTAGCTCTTCTGCTGGTGTAGATCTGTAACTCCACAGGGAGTAGGTCAGGCCAGGGATAGGGGTTCTGAATACAGCCGCCACCAGTGCCACTGAGATCTGCCTGATCCATGTCCCAACACGCCCACTCCGCCAGTAAACCATGCTGGCAGCCAGTCTGCATTCCGGCAGAGCGGCTACTCGTACTCCAAACATAGGACTGAGTTATAAGTATCATTTTTATTTGCTTTCTTTTTGCAATTTGCATCTTGCTTCTTCTAAAGCAGTTAATAAATGCAGTCATTTAAAAATGCAGCGATGTCACAATGACTAATGTGTCTAGAAACTAAGGTAGTTCATTATACAACTAGCAAACAGCAGGAAGTCATTTAAACCAGCAGATCCTTCTGTATCTTAAAACAAAAGATCCCAGGTCCAAGCAAGCTATTCCCTTTGGAACAACTGTAGTAGCATTACGTTAAGGGTTGAGATGGCCCTGACTCTTATATTTGTGGTGGCTAAATGTTTACAGTTGTGGTAACATAATTTTGGTTTTATATTTGAATAAAATCAACATCTATATCTTTTCTTTCCCTTTCAAGATTTGAAATTGAAATAGAACCAATTTTTGCAAGTTTGGCATTGTATGATGTTAAGGAAAAGAAAAAGGTAAGTTATTTACTTGTCTTGACACTTCTTGCGCATTAAGCTTGGACCACGCGCAAACCTCTCTGCATAACTCGTAAACTGTTTTCGGCAGCACTGTTCTTTAATGGCAGGTGCCATTACTCTCCTCTCTTTCCCTGCATAATGAAATAGTGTAGTAGTAAGAGATCATGCTGCTGCTATGTGCCCCTTGGCGGTTCCACATATCTTGTGAGACAGGAACAGAATTCTGGATTGTAGACAAAAAACCACCCCCTCCTGGGTACCGTGGAAGTCCCATTCTCCATAGTAAGACCACATCAACTTGTCATGTTGTTTAGAAGGCCATGTCCAGGTCTCCTGCATGTGCTCAGCATAGAAGAAAGAACGCACTTTGAGCACTTGAGAACTTGAGAGAAGTAGGAAAAATGACTCTCTGCTTCTGTTTTTGGAGTGCTTGGAGAATGTGCTGCTTGATGGCATCTTCCCCCCCACATCTATAACGTTAGCTGTCATCAGTCAGGTGGTGGAAGAGGAAGACAAACCAGAGCGCTCCACTTAGTTTTGTGGTGAAGGGTTGTGTATACAGTGGTGATCTCTGTCTCACGTTCTTGACTCGCACGTGGTGGGCTTGAATTGGAGATACATGATGTTTGCATGTATCAGTTGCATAGCTATTTGCCACTATAGTTCTGAGGCAAGATATTGTTAGAAGAGGGTCATCTTTGGGTTAAAAGTTGTTCTAACCTTGATAAGAGTTGTTGCAAGGGGAGGGATGTCAACTGTTTCCTTTCTCCCAAGATACGTCCAGTTACGTAGACGTCAAGATTTGAGTGTCTTTCATTTTTTTAAATTCAGCCCAAGTAATTATTTAACACTTGTAACCATTTCTTGTACTGCTTTTTTGAGGTTTCATAGTTTTGTGCAACATAACATGCTGGGGGGGGGGGGGTAATAGGTTGCAATGTGCATGTCCCCTTAGCTCCTTGCACTCTTTATTTAGACATGCATTGTGCATAGTTTTGCAACCATGCTTCCATCTGCTGGATGTTACCTATGCAACCACATGAGGCCAACAAAGCAGTTGCCTCAAATAGCAGGTTGGTGGCAGACACTCATCTCTGTCTGCCATCTTGACTGCATTGCCCCGCCCCTTCATTTCCTGGAGAAGAAGAGGAAATGTGGAGGGGAGGCAAGTGCTGAGCTAGAACATTGGAGAATGGGAAGAGCAGAGGTTGGCACAGCATTGGGTCAAGAGGAGCAGCATTTGGCATGCCACCTCAGGCATCAGAAGTCTTGGGCTGGACCTGGGTATAATCATTCTGTCTTGTACTTAAGCTATCTAGCAATTACAAAATGTGTACCAGTATTGTTTAGCTAGCATCATCTTTTAGATTTCAGAAAACTTCTACTTCGATTTGAACTCTGAACAAGTGAAAGCCACATTGCGCCCTCATGTCCCTTCTGCTGCTATAACCACTCTGGCCCGCTCAGCCATATTTTCCATTACTTACCCCTCTCAAGATGTCTTCCTGGTAATAAAGGTAAAAGATTTTTGTTCTTGTTTTTTGTAAAAATGTAGCTGTTTTGGGGAAGAAAAATTGTTATTGAAAATCTAAATCTAAAGCATGTACATATATCTGATTTTCAAAATTTATATCGAAGTGCATTATTAAGCCATTTAATAATTCATTATTGTAGGATGTTATGATGGTCACTGACATTACAGCGTGAAGATGCACGGAAGAGAGGGCATTCAAAAGGGACAAAACAATTGCCTGAATTCAAAGAGCCATTAATTAAAACAAAGAATACTTGTAGGGACCAATTCTATCCAACTGTCTAGCACCAATGCAGCCCATAGATAAGGGAAGAAACATTCCCTTACCTTGACTAGGCCTCTGTGACTACCCTCCCCCCCCGCCCCAGAATGCAGTGCAAACTTTGTTGGCACGGCTGCATTAGTGATGGAGAGTTGGATAGGATAGGAGCTGGGCAGCCCAATCCTAACCTGTGCTGGAACAGACAGGTGAGCCCAGGGTTGGGGCTGTATCCAGTATCCAGCACAGGATTGGGACTGTTTGCAGCACAACCTGGGGCAAGGGGAATCACTTCCATCTTACCCCGTGAAACGTGGCAGCAGCCCTAAAGATCTGGCACAGATCTGAGCAGCCGGGTCCTGGGCCAGGCCACCCAGGAGGGGAGTTAGGATCCGGCCTAACTGCTGGATCCTGGTACCCTCCCTTCCTGAGCTCGGCCTACAAACAAAAGTTTCCTTACCTTGAGGAGACTGAGACTCTCCTCCCCTTACAGGATGCAGCACACGCCCCTTGGCATGGCTGCAGGGGTGCTGGAAAGTTGAATAGGATTGAGCCCTTCGTGTAACCTTGCCGGTCTCTTGCCACATGTCAGCCTGGGAGAGTCACCTAAGAAAATCACAAATGCAGTAGAGTTCTTAGAAAAGAGTTTCCAAATGCCCTGGGAAATATGTGAAGATTGAGATTCACATTACATTGTCCCAGATTGCCCAAGCAAGGGTGAAGGCTCATTGACAGCAGCGTTAAGAGGAGATTCTGTTCTCAAATTTTGCACACGTCTCATTGCGTAGCTTCTGAAGCTAGAATCTGCATATATTCACAGCAGTTGATTTTTACAAGATGAAAGAAAAAGATTAACACCAGGCAGCTGAGACCAGTATCTAACTAAAAGAGCTTGTGCATGCACATTAATGCTTGTAAACCCAATGAGATGAGCCTAGCTAGCAGTCATTTGTTGAAAATGTTCCTCAGTTTTTGCTCTGTGAGAAGGAAAAGGACATGAGCAAGGTAAATAAGCCAGAAAAATATCTTGTGGGATGTCACAGATGGGGTTGTCACATACTTCTTGCCCAGAGTGTTCATTCTGAAATCAGATTTTTTTTTTCTAGCTAGTTAGCCTTATGCCTATTTATAATGAATCTGGACCTGAATGAAACTGGTAGTGTGGGAAGAATAATTTTTAGGAATTCCTTTTCCAAAAACTAACCAGACTAACCTAATGATATGTGCATCAGTGCTGAACAGATGGTTGGTGTTGATGGCATTGACAGTGCCATTTGCCTGTTGAAAAGGGGACGGACGGACTTCCAGGCCAGTCTTTTACCCTCCTGCACTGAAATGGGAAAGGAGGACAAATGCTAGGTTGAAATCAGTCCACTACTCTACCCCAGAGGGCATCAGCAACATCACTGTGACAGTACAGGCATGCTCCCATATCCGTGGGGGTGTCATTCTGGAACCCCCCGCGGTTACAAGAAACCGTTGATATGGGTGAATGCGCCCCCCCCCGGCAGTAAGGGGAGTTCCACTTCTTTTGCTTCCGGAGAGTCCTCTGAGCCCAGCAGAGGCCATGGATGTCCATCCATGGATGTCCACCCATGGCCTCTAAAAAAAAAAAAGTAGACACTAAAAAAGCAACTTCTGGTTTCTCCTTAAAACCGGAAGTGACATTTTCATTGCCTTATACGGCATTTGGAGGCCTGGGGAGGCCCTCTGGCACTATTTTGACAGCGCAAACTTGGGATACTCCGTGTTGGTTCTTCTGTCCTGACATGATTGGCGGAGCAGAGCTCCATATACTCAAAAGCATTATAAAAGTTATATTAGCTCAAAATAAAATGTCAGTAAAATAAATGTCACTCCAAACCAACCTGAAAGCAAAGTGCAGTTACCAATCTAAAAACCTACTCTATGTGTTCCCAAAAAACACCCCCCCAAAGAGATGGTCGAAAGAATGCAACAAATCTGGTAGGTGGGACTCCCTGGTCCAAGGGTTACAGAGAATTAACTCAATCAACAGGAAAGCATTGGTCATGGTCCCAATCAGCTGAATCCGTGTAAGCTGCGGTGTTGTTGTTTGCACATACATTGCGGAAACCTTTCTTTCCTTTTTACAGCTATAGTTTATATAGTTGATGCACATTAGAAAGATCAGTCTTCTTGATTTGTGGTGGCGTATGCTGTATTATTTGTGCCTATGCTTTCGTCCCCTCTTTTTCCACAGCTGGAAAAGGTATTACAGCAGGGAGATATTGGGGAGTGCGCAGAGCCATATATGATTTTAAAAGAAGCAGATGCTGCAAAGGTAAATAAACTCAAAGAACAGTTTTAAGTGATGTCCTTTTCAGATAGTTGTGCTTATCAACTGCTGTGGTGCAGTGAGCAGAAAGTTTGGATGGAGATCTTGCTCAACTCTGAAGCTTGTGACGTTCCATGAATGAACCTTGGGCTCTCATGCCTCCTCTTTCTGTCCCAGTCTCTCTGTCTCCTGTTCTTCTGGTCTTCCTCTTCCCTAAAAAACCATAGCCTGCTCTTAACATCTGTACATAATCAAGGATTAAGTTGCAATTCTGGTTTGGAAGACCAGCCGAAGACCTCTGCAGCCCCACACCCAGGGCAAAGCTCTGCAATGGTGCCCCCCATGGGCTATCGCTGCCCCCCCCACAGAAATCTGCCCCCCACACTCACCAGAGACTCGCACGACTTCCTCCCATACCAGGGAAACCTCTGTCAGGTTCCCTGGCACTATAAACTGTGCTTCTGGCAAAGCAGAATCAGTTTCCGCCCCCGTCAGGGCTTCTGCAGGGTCTTAGCAGCTGGTGCCTGGAGCATTTACCCCAGGGAGATCTATGGCAGGCATGCAACTGTGGAGGACTAGTGCAAAGCACAGTTCATCAGTCTGTATATTACTGCAAAATATGGTTTGCCAGGAAAGAGAGGAATTTAGAATGTGCAAGACCAGGAGATACTGTCTGAGCCCAATGCTTGCTCATGTAACACCAAACAATGACCTAAACCAGTGGTTCTCGAAGTCCTACTCTGACTTTGAGACTGATGTAAGTTTTGGCAGGGTGCGGCAAGGGTGGGGGAGGCCCTGATGGTGCCTCAGCGATCACCAATCAGAGCTATTTGCGGCAGCGAGGAGGCTTCGAGTCTCCTGGGCCCTTCCAGAGGCCAGTGCAACTCCCCACTTGCGTGTAAAAGTCCTTTGATTCTGCTGCCACTATGATAGCTGTGGCACCATTGGGGAACCCATTTCTGGGCCACTCCCCTTAAGGGGAATGGCCCTCTTCTGCTTCCCCTGGTGGGTGTGACCCACCAGTTTGGGAACCACTGACTTAAACCACTGTCTCTTACCTGATCTACCAGAGTTGTTGTGAGGCTATATTGGGATTTCCTTTGCTCCTGGCACAAATAAATCCTTTGCTCCTGGCACCGCAAATAATTCTAAATAAATAACAGTAGAATGTGAACCTGTTTTGCCTCTTACTCTTATGCAACTTCCTCTTTTTATTATGATAGCAGGTGTTAAATGTGTAGCTATTATGTAGCTTGCAATCATTTGGAGAAATTCTTTGGAAATTCCCTTTGTTCTATTACAGCCTCAACCGCAGATGTTGTGACTGTCACTTTCATCTGCAGGAAATCCCCTCTTATTACCTTGCATATCTAAACCATGTTAAAGGGAGGCTTTTAAGACTCAATTATATTACTCAGCAGAATAGCAGAAGAATGTGTTTAATTAGAATAAGAACAGATCTCTTGCAAGTAAACAATTTAGCAAATTGTGGATTTTTTTCCTGCTAGCTCTGAACTGGGGATGATAATATTATTTTACTCTATAGAAATGTGGTGAGTTTCAGCTTTTCAAATCTCTAAAAATTTATTCAATTTTTCTGTAGTTGTATAATGCTTAACTAAACAGTTGTTCTTTTCACCGAAGACCCTGGTTGAAAATCGGTGGTATCAGTGGAGGGAGTATTCACATTTCAGAAAACTTGTAATTTTTACTTTTGCAGAATAAGGAAAAGCTAGAAAAATTAAAAAGCCAAGCTGACCAGTTTTGCCAAAGACTTGGCAGGTATCGCATGCCTTTTGCATGGACAGCCATTCATTTAATGAACATAGTCAGCAGTGCTGGAAGTTTGGAGAGAGACTCTACAGAAGTGGAAATTGCTACAGGAGGTAGGTATCTAATACATTCACAGGCAAATTTCAAGGTGAATATTACTTTTAAGGTGCCAAGAACTGCAAAACAATTATGAAATGTTCAAGGGGAGGCAGATGGTGCAGTAAAGTGCCTCTACTTCAAAATGCACCTGGGGGTTCATTCTAGGGTGGTATAGACCTATGGTGTCTATAGGACTGTACCAGTTGCTCCATTCCTCACCTGAATCTAAATGAATATTCTGAGTGAATGCGAAGGACTGAAATATTCACTAGCAGTGGAGGAGGTGTTTTTGACTAGATTGTATTTCTTGCTCCAGTGAAATACAGGACCACATAACTAGGCTTAGAATGAGCCCCTTGTCGGAGTCAGTCCCTCCTGGTTCCATTTTCATCTCACTCCAAATGACAGACTGTCAGGGACTCTCCTGCTCCTTTTTGCATTGGCTACTGCCTGCAGGAAAAATGTTGCTAAATCTGCAGCAAAGTGCTCTAAACCACAGCGAACAAAACCCCAAAGCCAATACGCCTGCTAGGAATGGCAAGGCAGTTGACAAAGGCTGACTGACAAGGCTCCCAAAAGCCGTGAGCTCAGAAGAGTGACAAGATGGCAGAAAAGGGCTTGAAAACAACTGACTTGCTTAATAGAGTAAGGCCCAAATCCTAACCAACTTTCTAGCACTGGCATAGCAGTGCCAGTGGGACATGTGCTGCATCCTGCAGTTGGGTGGCACTCACGGAATTCTTAAAGTAAGAGAATGTCTGTTCCTTTACCTCAGAGCTGCACTACCCTTATGTCAGTGCTGGAAAGTGGGTTAGGATTGCACCCTAAGTGCAGAAAGGGCTTCTGGATGGCTTCCTCCTAAGGAGTGGGCTCCTGATTGGTCAGTCAAACTTCCAATGCACCACCTCATGCCTATTGGTGCCAGATACTGCTTGCAACAAAAAGACTGTCCAATGACCAAGAAGGCACCCAAAATTGTGACCACAGACACTCTGATGCTGACAAGCCTGCTGTGCACATTAAAGAGGCAAACAAGGACTTGAAAGCAAGCAGTTAGTTGCTGCTCAAGACTCTCGTCTGTAGCATTGAATGGACCACCACTCCAACCCTATGAGGTTGTTCTTGCAATTTTATTCTTGAACCTGAAGCACGGTATATGTTTATCAGCTTGTTCTGCCTCTTCTTCTACTCAACAAGTCTTTGTAATAGGGTGAAATGAAAAGCACAAGCCTGTAATAACAAATAGGTTTATCTTTTCAAGGATTTCACTAGTAAACCATCTGTTATGCTCTCTAAAACCAGGCGGCTACCTCTGTGAGAGTGTTACAGGCTGATGAGCATTTTCTAAAGCAGTGGATTAATCGTTGCGAACTGCACAGCTCATCTGAAACCGCTGTTCAGCACCTTCCCCACCCCCTCCAAAACCACCAACATCATTATTTTTTTTTTTTGAGCAGGAGCAATACATAAATCTCCACATGATGAAGACTTTTATAATAGGCACAAGGCACTGGGATGCGGTTGCTGTGAGAGGAGCAGAGGTATTCCGCTGTGCTTCATGGTTTCCTAATGCCTCAGGAGTGCAATTTTCTTAGCATAACCACCTATTCCGTCTTGCCTTTTCCTCATAATTTCAGACAGCAAGAGTTTTCTTCACATGTAGTCTTTTGGAAATAAATGTAGCCTATTTGTCCTTTTTGTTTTGTTTATTTCCTGCTTTCTTTTTTAAAGAACGCAAAGGATCTTGGTCTGAGAGAAGGAACTCTAGCATTGTCGGCAGGCGTTCCTTGGAAAGAACCACTAGCGGGGATGAGGCCTGCAACCTGACTAACTTTAGACCAGCTACCCTCACAGTGACAAACTTCTTTAAGCAGGTATTGCATGTGCCCGTGTTACAGCCACCACCTTAGTGTGCCTTTTGAGTTGACATGGACATCTTTAGTGGTAAATAGAACAATATAATGACTTGTCAGGAGTAATCAGACTCTTCCACAGAGTAGCAAGACTCTTCTACAGAGTCTTTCTTGAGTTCAGGACATGCCCAAACAGATGTGTAACTATCTTTGGGTGCAATCCTAACCCCTCATGTCACTGCTTTCCAGTACTGGCATAGCGGTGCCAATGGGACATGTGCTGCATCCTGCAGTTGGGTGTCACTCATGGAGCCCTCCTCAAAGTAAGGGAATGTTTGTTCCTTTACCACAGAGCTGCATTGCCCTTATGTCAGTGCTGGAAATCACTGACAAAAGGGGTTAGGATTGCGCCCTTACTCTCACTCTGGAAGAGAGTTGGTAGGTAGCGTCACCCCTCCTCCATCCAATTTTGTCAGTACTCTCAGGGCCCAGGCTATAGAATGTGAGTTGAAATCAGATGCTGATCTTGAACTGAGGCCTGGAAGAAAAATGCAAGCAAAGCAACATCAAAGCCAACATAGTGTGGTCCGCACTGCTTATGCTTTGCACTGAAGTTTCAATAGACAAACTGAGGCTGCAATCCTATACACCCTTACCTGGAAGTGGGTCCCATTGAACTCAGTGTGGCTTATCTCTGAGTAGACATGCATAGGATTACACTGTGATTTGAGACTCATAGGGTTCCATGGCAGCGTTCCAGCCCTGATGCAGCTGCAGTGTAGTCCCAAGGTAAGGGAACAAATGATCCCTTAACTTGAGGATGCTTCTGTGATTGCTCCCCCTCTGCAAAATGCAGCACATGCCTTGTTGGCTGGCTGCATTACATGCAAAAGTTGGATAGGATTGGGCCCATAGAGTCTCACCTGGAAAGGGAGAGGCAAGGGTATGGTGTAGGCTGGGACTGATGTGTGAGAATAAATACATTATAGAAGCACAGAATGCATGATAAAACTCTTACAATTGCCCTTGAGTGATATGGTGCCCCAAAAGATCAAGTCTAGAGACCTCTTCTGATAGGACTAGAGAGAGTGATGGGAGCATTTTAGGACAATCTGGTTTTTACTGACTACCTGATGTTCTCTAGGCTCAGCTCAAGGCAAGTTGCCAGTTATGACTAGAGCTGTACATGTGTGCTAATGCTATAGGTGCAGAATTTGGTGCTGGGAAAAGAATTCAGCAACATCTCAGAATAAATAATTCAAAATATAAGAAATGATGCAAATGTATTTAATGTGCATTATTTACACAGATTAAGGAATTTAGCTTTTTTTGGGTACAGAATTTGGATTACTGTGACAGATCTGTTAATATTTGTTACTACTACTATTACTACTACTACTACTACAGCTACTATCACAAAGAACGTACTGCCTTAGTTATGACCTATGAAGTTGAAAATGGCTTAAATCAAATATGCTGCCTTCTTTCTTGTGCCACAATATACAATTAAAAAAATACAAAATAAAATGAAAACATTAAATAAAAAAAAGATTTAAATGATAAGACGTACCTTTTATGTTTTTATTATTACAAACAGTCTTTTCAACAAGCAAAACAAAACTGATCTAATTAAATACATAAATGTAATATTAGAGCCTTATGGTTGCAACCACTGAATTGTTTGGTAATGGAGCAGTTTGGTCAGGATCAAGGAGGCAGGCATATCCTAAGCGTAAATTAGGAGCTGTAAGTAAATAATGTTAGGAGAGGAGACATGTTCATATATGGAAAATATTTAATCCTCTTCTATTTCCTAGTCGAATCATTCAAAGATGACAAGCTAGATAGATCTGTAGAGATATGCAAGATTGATATTCCTTTGTTCCAGAGATATTCCAGAGATATCTTCACTGTGATGCTAGCATAGTGGTCACCTTATGTTCTACTACCTGAAAGGCCTGGGTTAACATATATTCAGTGTCATTCAGTGGATGGACAGAGTGGATAGGGAGATGCTCTTTACACTCTCACATAATACCAGAACCAGGGGACATCCACTAAAATTGAGTGTTGGGCGGGTTAGGACAGACAAAAGAAAATATTTCTTTACTCAGCGCGTGGTCGGTCTGTGGAATTCCTTGCCACAGGATGTGGTGCTGGCATCTAGCCTAGACGCCTTTAAAAGGGGATTGGATGAGTTTCTGGAGGAAAAATCCATTATGGGGTACAAGCCATGATGTGTATGCGCAACCTCCTGATTTTAGGAATGGGTTAAGTCAGAATGCCAGATGTAGGGGAGAGCACCAGGATGAGGTCTCTTGTTATCAGGTGTGCTCCCTGGGGCATTTGGTGGGCCGCTGTGAGATACAGGAAGCTGGACTAGATGGGCCTATGGCCTGATCCAGTGGGGCTGTTCTTATGTTCTTATGTTCTTATGTTCTTATTACTAAGAGGTACAGGGAGTGAAGCCTGTATCAGGTGACATCCGGGAGGTAACACCAAAATGACTACAAAGGACTCATTGCACCACAAGTCCCACAAAGCCCATTGCAGGGAAATGGTCCTTCCTCACCCCAAAGGGCATCTGCAAACACAGGGGAGAGGCCAGGGCCACACTGGGTGCCGCCAACCCTAGTGATGCCACTGCATATATTGATTTGTACAAAGAAGCAAACTGGGAGCTTTAAATGAGGATTTGGTGATCCAAATCATCATGGGAGATGTTGGGACATGGGACAGCTGAGAATACACATACAGCCCAAACCTGAGCTTCCTGGAGCTGCAGTGTTGCCAAAAATGGCTGCTGCTGCATCCAGCGTGCTCCAGGCAGCTGCCATCTCCTCCTTGGGAGAAGGGGACTTTTGTCCCCTTCCACAAGGTAAAGTGAGTAGCCCTGCAATGGCGTGCTGGCAGTGAACTGGTGCCCACTCTATAGGATTGGTCCTGTAGGCATCTTGACAGTTCAAACACCTGTATATCTTCAACTGAAATTTCGAAAAGGTGTGTGCTTTCAGCTGAAATGGTGCAACTTCAGAATTTTCATTTCAAGTTTTATTTTAGTACTTCTAAGTTCAGGTAGTAAGAATAACAATGAAGTAAGAAAACTAATTAGTGGCCTGTTTTAAAACAAAGATTATTTTAGTAACGGTTAAAAGATGTAAACTTGGCAGGATTATTAAACGTTATCTATGCCTTAACACTCAGTTCTATTGAGTGCTGAAGTAATTACATTTGACCTAAAATTCTATATCTAAATCTCAACATCTCTAAACATAGTGCAATATACTGGGGGGGGGGGGAGTAACCCAGTTTAATAATATATAATCTCAAGCTGGCAAATAATGAAATTAAAAAAAACAAAACAGCATGAATGGTTTTCCATTACCAGAACTTGGCTATTCTTCTTCTTCTTCATGTTAATAATAAAAGCACACTACCTTGTAAAATTATATTATAAAAGTGAGAGATATATAAAATCATAATGAATACTGTGCCATCTATGGTATGTAGCAGGTTACAGACAGTCTAGTGCTATGCACTTTGAACTTCTGACTGTCGCTCTTTGTGACAGTGTATTGGAGTTCTGCTGTTGCAAAATGGTCACCAACAGCCCACAGAGCAGTCTGTAGAATCAGGTTAAGACGCTGGGCAGCCCAGTCCTAAAAGGACTGGCTGTGCCGCAATACAGCCATGCCAAAAAGGCCGCTGCTGTATTCCGCATGGGCAGGGAGGCAACCAAAGGTCTTTTTGAGGTAAGAAAACAAATGTTCCTTTACCCTGTGTTGATCCGCACCTTGCCCAGTGGGGCTGCTCAGATATGGACGAGCTTAATTGCTGACACAGAGCTGAATAGCCCTGTGTAGGGCTTTCAAGCCCAGGAAAGGGGATAGGATCCAGTGGCAGCCTTTGCCACCATCCCCACTTCCTTCCTGTGCCAGAACCACCCTCCTCCTCACCCTCCTCTGCCCAGTTTCACCACCCACCCTTTGTGTCCTGGAATGCTCCCACACCACTTGGTGCCAGACTCACCTCTGATGGCTCCTGGAGCCTCTCCGACCAGTATAGGGGTCCAGTGCCAGCCCGCACTGCGCGTTCCTCCTTTTGCCTGCCGCGAAGTGCTTTATGGCACTTTTGCAACAGCCATCTCCCTGGCAGCATGTGCAAGACCAGTGCGGCCAAAGAGCAGGATCAGGCTTGTTACTCCAGTGTAGTCTTGCTCAGCACTAAATATAGTCTTTCTGTAATGTGGTCAGATGATTGCCACGTAAGAGGATAAAAAACCATTTATATCTTAATTCTACTGTGTTAGAGGCTTGGCAGTGCTTTTGTGAACACAACCATCTTGATTTTTTTTCCCCTTCTGTGGCATGAGTAACTGTTGAGTCAAAGGGAGTTGGACTGTTCTGAAATCTGAGAGAAAACCGGGCTATTCCTCTCTTCTCATTTTTTGAAAGTTTTGAATGTAGTATGTCAGTAGCCCTCTCTCCTGAAAGTAGTTTGGTGTTCTTTTTCATTAAAGCTTAATTTTAATTAGGCTAATTAGTCTTAGTGCAAACAAGCATTGGATTGACTTTCATGAAAAAATGAGTATGTTGTAACTGAAAAGAGAAAAGAGCTATTAAAATGTATAGCACTTATAAAGGCAATTGTTAAAAAATCAGGAATATAAAGGAGGATAATAAGGAATGCAAAAGGACAACTTTTTCTCCCAAGTGAAAATGATTGCATGCCTTTCTTTTCATTGACAATAGGAAGGTGACCGTCTGAGTGATGAGGATTTGTACAAGTTTCTTGCAGATATGAGAAGGCCCTCTTCTGTTTTGCGGAGGCTGAGACCTATCACAGGTATTTTAGTCATCGTAATGAAAAGGATGAGAGAGCTGTGATGTTGATTTTCTAGCTTACTCGTTTTTGACACCTTGAATGACATCCATTTTATTTGAAACATTTTGCTATTCAGTGCCAGCATGTAAGTTATTGGTGTAAGGCTTCTTTAAGCTCCAGATAGTCCTGGATTTGTCCTCTGGGTAAGGGAACATTTCTTTCCTTACCTGGGGGTAATCCTCTGCTGGGCAGCCCAGTCCTAAAGGTGATGCTGCCACAGGGTGCAGCGGTGCCTACTGCTGCATCCTCTGGCACCATGGTAGCCGCTGGAGACTCCTCGGGGGAATGGAACTTTCATCCTCTTCCCCTGGGGAAAGCCCCGAGCCCTGCAATGGGGCTTCTCCAGTTTTGAGACTTGAGAGACACCATGTTGGGCCGTCCTTCCTTAACCCTGCCCTCCCCCACCTCAGAACTTCACCCCCCTTTTCCTGAGGCCCTCACCGCCACCCAGATCTCTTACCTAACTCCTGGTGAAGTCTGGCTGGCGCTGGGCAGGGTGTTGTGGGCATGCCTTACCAGCACATTTGTGACACCCAGTGCTTGTGGTACGCTCATACTGCCAGTGCTGAAGATCTCAGGATTGGGCTGTAAATGAGTCCACTTGGACCTGTGCCAGCAATTTTGTGCAAGTCTCAGTGCAAGTCTGAGAGGACCTAGGAAGGCAGATCGAGACCGGGGAGGGGTATAGGATATCAGCGGTGCTCCTGCTGCTGCTGCTGCCCGCTTCCTAATCTTAGCCCTACCTGCACCTCTGCACTGATTTACCAGCACCAGGGCTTTTCCTGGGTCCGTTGGAATGCAGCCATGGCCACTCACGGCTTCTGGCATTGTCCTGACTACACTATATGTTGTGTTGCCTTTTGCGACAGCTGTAAAATAGGGTGCATTGCCAGAATGCGCAGTGTGCCCATAGGATTGAACCCTCCATCCATTCTGTCTGCCACGGCCCATGACTTAATTGTACTTAAGGGAAGAAGGATGCCTATAGAGTTAAGTGGAAGGCAGTTGCTTCCTGAAAGGGTAGTACAGACTTCTCTTCAAGTCCTCATTGAAGTGAGTTCTCAGATAAGGGAAGGCTAGAAATCAGTTTGAATCCATATTTTCACTAGTGTCTGCCATTTAACAAAGCAAGACTAAAAGGAAGAAAAAAACCAGCTTTGGTAAAGTTTCCCAGCCTAATCACCTGACAGGGGTTCTTAATCATTGCAGGCTTCAGGTAATGGCTATTTACAAGCTTGATTATCCTTCCAATTTCTCTCTACATAGCTCAGTTGAAGATAGATATATCGCCAGCCCCAGAGAATCCACATTACTGTCTAACTCCAGAGCTGCTGCAAGTGAAACTGTACCCTGACAGCAGAGTTCGACCAACAAGAGAGATTCTGGAGTTTCCAGCAAGGGACGTTTACATTCCAAATACAACATACAGGTAAGAGTAAAAAATTATATGCTAACTGTAGTACACACAGTGTGTGGCACTTTCCTTCATCAAGATGTAGTGATTGAGGCAGATCACATAGACTGATGAGTCTGTTCGGGATAATCACCCTTCTAGTAATCAGCTAATTGCTCAGTTAGACACCAGAGAGTCTGAGGGGAATATTGTAATTCCTCATTTAATGAATCCATAATAGCTATAGCACCTTCTGGTTTGTTTCTAATTTATGAAATCTGATTAGAGTTACCCTTTCTCAGTTCAGTGCACAGTCACAAGATTCTATAAAACAGATTGGTTAACAGGGTTGTTGTTCACACAATCAGAATGGTTAAAAGGCACGCTTTTCCTGTCTTTCAGCTCATATCAGTAGATTTGTTCACTTGCTATTGCATTAGTATGTCATAATCTTTAAGCCTATAAAGGCATGCCCCGGCATCCACAGGGGTTCTGTTGCAGAACCTCCCACGGTTAAGAGAAACTGTGGACGCCCCCCCCCCCAGGTACTCTGAACCTGATCGGAGCTGGTCAGGAGGCTGGTCAGGAGCTGGTCAGCCGGTCTGGAGTCTTTGCTGAGTTCCACAGAGGCTGTGTGCCCTCAGGGTACTCAGGGGCTTCCCTGGACCTATTAATGCCTTATAAGGCATTAAAAATGTCACTTCTGTTTTTTGGCCCAAAAAAAGTCATGTTTTTTGGCCCAATAGGCCATTCTGAAGCCCACAGAGGCAGCAGGCAGATGTATGTGGCCTCTGCAGGGCTCAGAACACTCTCCAGAGTCGAGGGGATCTCCCCTCACCTCCAAAGAGGACACACACGGGGGGTGCACATGGTGGGGGGTCCCATGGACCTGATCCACTGATACCTGAAACCGCAGATATGGGAGCCGTGGATACAGGGGCCCCCTGTATTTTTCCCCCCAACCTGATAGTTCTCATAATCGTTAAATTAAATTAGACATTTCATCCTTTCACATTCTTCTGAATAGTGGATACAGTTTACACTTTCACAGCTGTGTAATCGCCACCCTCCCTGCTCTTGTATGGGACTGAAAGAGGCAATATATGAATGTTAAGCAGTCAAACAATCCATATCCAATGTGAATGCCTTTCAAGTGCTTCTCTAGTTCTTCACAGTGGCAGAACAGGCTTTGAATTTAGCATATTCATTTAATCCATATATGTCTCACTGTTCCTTCAGGTGGTGTCTATAATGCTTTCTAATAGGAACATCTGAGAGTAGGTTGCTCTTTTAGACAAGCAATCTGTTCTGTCTCTGAGAATGTTTTTTCTCAGGATTAACCTCCTCCAGTTACTTCCTGCAAACTTTGTCATTCAGTACAATTGGTGATGAACATGGGAACTGAATATTTCACTATTGCTCTGCCAGTGAGCAAACTTGTGCTATGCCTGTGATGGCGAACCTATGACATGTGTGTCAAAGGTGACATGCCACAGTGTTTTGGGTGACACCCTGGAGTCTGCCCTGGTGACTGTTAAAGTCCAGGGTGCGTGTGGGATGGTCTCCTCAGTTTCCCACTCCCCTTCACTTTTGTGCCATCCTACCCTCTCCTGCACACTTGCTTGCAGATCTGATCAGAAAATGCCGCTGCTGCTAACCTGCCAGAGGCTTCCCGCTCACTCCTGCAAACATACTGCCCTTCCTACAGCAATGTGCTTCAGGAGCTGCCACATCAACCCACCAGAGGCTCCCACCTCTTCTCCCCCCTTCCCGCTCAGTCACACCGAGCAAAGAGAAACATGCTTTCTTTCACCTTCACCAGTACTAAGAGCTGTATGCCAAAGCAAACTATGTGACATTAAACTGAAGTACATTTTTCCCCAGAGATGGTCTCTGTTTCTGAAGTTGAATAACTCAGACCAACAAAGGCTAGAAAGAGCAACCTTTTCCCAGAAAACTGTATTTAGCACTTATGTATGTGTGATTGTCCCACCCCTCAGCTTCTCCACATGGGGTTAGGTCCACATCTTAAGGGCTTGGGAACTACATTCTTGGACCTGGGCATACTGAATACACCACTCCAGATCTGCATTCCTTGAGTTTATGAAGAGAGCAGAGTTCACTTTTATAGTCTCTGGGGCTTGTCTCCCTGATGCTGGCTGGCCGACTTTCTGTTTTCAGCTTTCTCCTTTGGGATTAGAGGTATGCCTGCCTTCCCTGGCACCTTTGTACCTGGGCCTCTACTCTCCATCTTCTTTTTCCTCCAAGGCTGTCACCCCTGCTACCTGTCCAGCAACTCTTCTGCTCCTGGTCCTCTTCATTGCCTCTTGCTGCCTGTGTCTCCTGCTGTCTGGTTTCCTCCCATTTTGCTGTTGTTCCCCCCACTGTCCAGCATTCCTTCCAACCTCCATTCCCTTTGCCTGTTCTCTTGCTCTTATCTTCCCTCTCCTGTCCTCTCCCTTCTCCATAGCTGTTTTTCCCATCGGCTTCCTGCTCTTAGTTCCCCATCTTGACTTCCTACTCCTGGTCTATCCATTCTCCATGACTATCTCCTCTCAGCTTCCCTCTCTTATTGTTCTCCCACTCCACCTCTTTTTCTCTTCCCTTCCCCCCCATCCAGACGGGCCTGCCCCTTTATACCTCCCTTCTCCCTTCCTGAATCTCTGACCCAGCCTCCCACAGAGAAGTTGCTGATGTCTCATCCTAAACTTCTCAGCAATGAAGTGTGGCCAAATGTGACTTGACACTTCTGTGGCTCTGGCTAATCCCCAGAGGCAATGGACACACTGGACAGCCACGATATGATAAACTGAAATAATTATTTACCATAAAACAGCCTTCTTTCAAACCTGTTCTGGGAACAGGCCAAATTTCTTGTTTCTCAAGGAGAAATTTAATAATCTTCAATGCCATATCGGGAATAGAGTTTTGAAGATAATGCTATGTCTCTTTTCAACTATGTATATTTTTAGGGATTAGGGCAGAGGGATAATAATTATGGTCAACCAACCATCAGGGAGTGTGCAATAAATCAATGCAGATAAGTCTTCAAGGACACATTCCTACCAAATAATAGATGTATATTACAACTATCAAATCTTTACAGAGGGCCTTGTGATACAACTTGAGATTCTAGAGATTTGGCTTTTGTTGGAAGAATTGGTACGCCACTGAAGGAAGAAATAATGTTAAAAAATGTTCTAACTGTGATTGATGTGGATCATTAATTTGTATCATTAAAGAGGGAAAATGTCCTTACCTTATTCTTTAGAAACTTATGCACCAATATCCTAACACACATTTAATAGATGAGAAAGGGTTTGTTGATGTAGTGAATGTTATGAGCCAGGTGGGGGGACAATGTTCAAAAATGATCAAAGCCCCTAACTCTGCAGCAAAATTAGTAAGAGATGCTACATTGTTTCAGATACTCTGCAAGATGTCAGAATGACTTTTGGTAGCTCTTCAACTAAGGGCGCAATCCTATCTTGCACTGGAACAGGCAAGCCAGGAGAGTTGTGCTGTATCCAGCACAGGATAGGTGCCCAAAGTGGCTCAGCCAAAGGTAAGGGGAAACTTTTACCTTACCTCCATAAGGGGAAACTTCCCCTTATCTCCGGGTAAGCCACCCTGGCCCCTATGGGTCTCCTTGGACTTGCACCACTTCCTTAGGTGGCGCAAGTCAGAGGAGAGCGGAGTGGCTTGAAGCCACTCTGAGCTCCTCGGGAACGGGGGGTGGGATCCGGCATAATGGCTGGGTCCCAGCCCTGCCTCCTGCTTCCTACCCACCCGCCCCTCAGGAAAAAATCTATAGTAAGCTAGAATCTAGGGGCAACTGTGGTCTACATTTATGCATGAGAAATTGTACTATGAACTCTTTTCCTGAATATGTGGACTCTTTTGCTAGTATGTTTGAGCAGAACATCTGATTACAGGCGTTCCTGGGGTGGGTGCCATCTGGTGTGGGACTTACCTGCAGAAGCTCCATATTCTGGAAGTTCAAGGGTGACATAATTATGTAATCATGTTGTCCCAACTTTCCGGGCTATTGCATAGCTTTAAATGTGAAAGCTCACCTCCAGACCACCTCTGTTCAGTGACTTGTGGCCCGCTCTGGGCCCAGTTCCTTTGTATTCCTGCCAGCAAGTGATGAAAACAAAATCATTGGTGAGGGCATGAGGTGGCTGGACCTGGAATGGGATGAAGATTGCCATACGGGGGCTCAGGCAGTGTGGTGTTAGGTGTTAACCCTCCTAAGGGTGATACCCAGTGCACCCTACAGCACCTACACCTCCATAGTGACGCCACTATGAAATGCAAGGATATAGATTCCACAAAATATTGAGAGCCAAGCTTTAAAAAGAAGTTTAAACCACTACTGCTTATATTTGTGTGTACTTTCTCTTTTTATTATTTATATATTGCCTGGTCACTTACTTTGGAAATTTTTTTTTAAATTTTTATTCTGTGATTTTTAGCACATCTACTTAAGTTTTTATATTGCTGATTTAAGGCCCAAGCCTATCCCATTTTCCAGTGCTGATGTAGTTGTGCCAGTGGGATGTGTGCTGCATCCTGTTGTGGAGGGGCAGTCACTTGGGCTTTCTTAAGGTATGGGAACATGTGTTCCCTTACCATGGGTCTGCATTGTGGCTACACCGGAGCTAGATAGTTGGATAGGGTTGGGCCCTTAATCAACACCAGAGCTATAGTTACATTAGCTGATGACATTTGCAAATTAACTACTTACTTACATCATTACTTAACACTAGATAAAACCTAGCTGAACAATTGCACAAAGTATCTGAATGTGTTTAACAAATGTTAAAAAACTGCAAAATGTATACTCTCAGCAGTGAGTGTATTAGTCAATGTGACTTAAAATTACCGCCTGAAGATCCTTCTTGTAGGTCTGATCTCCATCAGTTTAATTTTGACACCTTGATCTTGAAAACACAATTTGTGCCTATGAATGCTTCCACATAGATCTCCTTCCCTTGATTGGAAACTGCAGGCATAAAGCAGGTATGCATTGGGATGTTATCCACTTGCATTGCTTCACTTTCAGTGGGATGAGCCTTCTGGTGTAACCCAATGTGGACTTGGGCCCTTGTGTAATGAGGTTCTTCATTAATTTTCAGGCTACATGAGAACAAAGGAGTTCATATTGTGATATACAACCAGAGGGTTCAGTCAAAATTTTCAAAATCTGTAGGCTGTATCATCAGTTTGGTTGATTTAAGAAGGTAGGGTCTTCCTTTCTGAGGCTTCCAGTACAGCCCTCTTTTCTTCTTTTCAAATTTTCCTTTCGAACTTGGCTTGATGTATTTTCCATTCAAGTTTGTTTCCTCACATGCAGTGTACCACCAGCCACCTGAAAAAATAAACATAAAGCAACTACATTGTGTTTAATTGTATGGGTAGTTGCCGTGAGCATTTCATTGAAAATGGAAAACATGGCATATAAATGTTTTAGAATAAATAAGGTCAAATATGATGCCACAAAAATGTGATCACATGGACCAAGCCATTATAAGAAGAGCCATGTGGGATTAGGCCAAAGGCCCATCGAGTCCAGCTTCCTTTATCTCACATTGGCTCATCAGATGTCTCTGGGAGCAAGACAGCAAGATACCTGCATCCTGTTGCCACTCCCTGGCATTCAGAGAGAGAGACTGCTTCCTTGAGCTGCAAGCCTCTATTGTTAGACTGTACAAGGAGGCTTGTTTATGGTAAAAGAGTCTAGAAAGCACTGCTGCATCCCTAGAGTTAGCCATTGACTCCCTGGTTTGGAGTTCAAATCCTTTTCCAACTAGTTCTACCACTTCTGAAGAGCACTTCTGAAGAGCATTAATTCATGACCATCTTCTCTGATACTGAAATGGGAGTGTGAATGCATGCCCACAGTAGCATGTGATTAGTAGCATTTTGATTAAACTGCCTTGTCTGAAACAGCACGTGTATTATCTGGATGACCCTTATAAGTAAAAATATAATTTTATCATTTCCAGTGAGGTAGTTGAAATGGAATGCAAAGGAGTCTGTAAGTTATTTTTAGTTTAGTTCATTTGCAGGGCTATCTTATCTGATTGGCTGTAATATATTTAGATAATTCGGAGTTTATGTAAGCGGTGCTTTGAGTATCAATTTGGCACTGAAAATTTGAGATAGGTTGAAATACTGTACTCTGGATAACACCCATCAAAATCTTACAAGAGGGTGCTTTAAATTATTAAAGTTTTGCCATGTTTCAAGTGAAAGCTTATGGAATGCCAGTATGTTCTGCTGACTTGGTTTCCTGTGCAGGCACTAAAAAGCAGTTCACCAGTTTTTTTCCTAGTGTATTAGTAATTCACTTACAAATTTCTGTCAGTCCCAGGGCCCCCAGCCACCAGGCACTATGTGCTTCTGATAGCTGTTGTTAAGCAAGCTATTTTTCTGATTATAAGAAGAGCTAAAGCAACTGTGTGCTCAGAAAATGGCTACCTGAATCACTTTCTGGACAGCTGACTCTTTGTTCAGTGTTATCGCGATCCTTTGTGGAGAACTTTACTACTTTCTCTTCAGGCAGAGCACTGGAAATATTCCCAGTTATCTTGGAGAGGCGGACAGCGTAGTCTGTTTCCGGACCTCCCATTACAAAGGTGTACTCAATGTAACGTTTGTTTGCTTTCCAGTCTTCCAGCTCAATACGCAGGATGTAGTCAGCTTGGTCTACAATGGAATAGATCTTATGTAGACCCAGCCAGAATTCTCCTGAAAATACAAAGATGCACAAGTGTAACTATTATGCTAGATTAGAGATGAGATTTCCAATTCTTTTAATTAGGTAGACTATCTGAGCCTTGGGAACCCTTGAACTTTTCTGATAATTTCTCCTGAAAACCTCCTTTTGCTTTTAACTTTTAAATTATGCACTAATGAGCAATAAAAAAAGAAAGTAAAACTAAGTGTAAATAGAATGGAGTTTTGGAGCTTTTCAAAAGTCTGCAAGGGAGAGTCAAGGCAGACTTAACAAAAGCATGTGAATGAATCTCTGTGATAAGTGAAGCAAGTGGCATATATAAAAGTTAATTGCAATGGAAATGGAGTGTTAGCCCTGACAAAGAAATACACCCTTAATTGGCACTTTGGTAGTGTCATTTATTGGAGCACATTTAAATTCTGCATTTTAAGTAGACTACGTGCAGGTAAATGATAGAAGACGATTGGTGAAAAAGGTGTTCAGTAGGACTGGGGAAACTTACTTTAAATAGAGAATTGTGATGTAGCATGTGTGTTACGGAGTTCTTCACTGGACAAACTTGCATGCTGGTATTACAACATGTAATTCTTTAGGTCAGTTATGCTTATTGTCTGACCAACCACATGCTTTAAAAGATGTATGTTCTCACAATGCATGCACATCCTGGTCCCTTGCCCTACTTCCCTGGTAGGTCTTCTTACAGCCCCATACTATCTGGCATGATGGCAGAATATCCAGTGATGGAGCATGGCTTATAGCAGGGGTGTCAAACATAAGGCCCAGGGGTTGGATGCGGGCCGCGGAAGCTTTTTATCCGGCCCTCAGGCTCTCAGCTGATGAGCAGTGCTGAGGTGTTACTGCTGAAAGGGCTGCCCACATGAAAATTGGCTCTCCCATATCTTGAAATATGATCAAGATTTGTGTATTTTCTCTTCTGTCATTTGCAGCTAATGAGTTCCTAAGTGAGAAAAAGTGCTTATTTTTGGTTATGACCTATTTAATGACATCACTTCCTTCCTAATGACATCACTTCCGACTCTCAGCAGACATCATGAATACTATTCGGCCCTCAGTATGAAACAAGTTTGACACCCCTGGCTTATAGTGTCGTAAACACTATCCTGGAAGCGTGGATAGTATAATGCGACTTTATATGAACAATGTAAGAATACAATAATTCTAGAGATAGAGCAGCTTGTTTGGAGACAAGCTTGTCTAGCTTCTGATTTTTAAAATGGAGTTTATAGCCCTAAAATCAGCAAGTTGAAAGAGATGACACAGAAACCAGTTGAACTCCTTATTACGAAGTGATTTTAGGGTTGAAGCTACAGTACATAACTGTTATTATCTATCTATTGCCCAATGCTATCTCTGGCCAAGCCATGTCAGCACCTTGATTCCTGTCCCATCATCGCACATGAGTTAACTCAGATTGAAACAGATCAGCAGCAAAGCACGCTATATGATAGGGTGTTCTTGCCTGTGCTTTCTTTGCTAAGTGGATGATTAACCAATGCAAATAAAGGTGGTTTTCCTCTGTTGCTCATTTGGCACTATGATTGGCTAGTTAAACCTAGAGACTTTTTATGCCTCAAGGAAAAGTCATCTAGTACTTAATGGTGACCTAATGACATGATACGACCTACCTGAAAATGGCACATTGTATCTCTCGCTAGTGGCAAATTCCTGCAGCATCCATATGAGACATATGAGATTTTGTTTTAACCTACAAAGGTTCTTGAATAAGCCCTGTTTTCATTGATTAAACATTTCTGCAAGATGTCACTCAGAAGGTATATGTAAGGCTTAAATGGATTTCTGTTTGAACTTACAGAAATGTATTTGACCTTTTATATTCACAAGCTGCTTTTAACAGGGGTTTACTAAAGCAGTCTACATGTGATCTATTGCGAGGATTGACAAAAGGCCAAAATACCTGGCCGCAACAATCATCTCAGCAGTAATATACTTGTGGTCCACTGTGAGTGAAAAATCAAATGTATGCGTATTGACTTTGATAGAGCTTAGACAATTTATTCTCCATGCGTTTATTCTGCAGTTCAGGCCAAGTTGAGGAGTTTAACCAGTTTACAAACAGGCCCAACACAGAAAATGTGAGTAGGTCCCTAATGTCTCCAACATGTATGTTGGACTTCCTTTTGTGCACTGCTGTTTGCTCAAATTTTGTTCAGCTCTCATTTTAGCACATAAAAGCTACTTTTTGATGTTAGTAAATTTTGTCCCCCCAAAAATGTGCACTTACCTTCAAGGTTTCCAAAACCATTAATGTAGTTGTCCCAAGTTTGATTGAAATCCAATGATCCGTCAGATCTGTTTTGAATGACTGTCCACGAACTTTCTATGAATGAGAAAGAGAAATAAAGTATGATCTGTTCAACTGTTTTCGCTATTTGTTTGAACTTCACACTGTGCCCCGGTGTGGATGTAAAGCAGTGAGGTGCAGAAGATTGAGGTGTATTCCTCACCCCCACAAATGTATTTTATTGAGTATTGATTGAATATCTACCACCTGCATGCGCTTGTTCATACATGGATATGCCCTGCCTATGCAGTCTGTCCACCCCTGAAAGAGTGTACTTGCCTGTGGTTATTTATTTATCAGGTCATGACACCCTCATGTGACCCAAGAGAAGCATTTCAGTGGATGACCTTATGGATTTGTTTTTTAAATAGTGTATTTAATCAGCCACCTGTGGTTAAGTATCTAGACAAATCATGCTTTCTGCTCCCTTTCATTGAAAAAAATTCTTGCAAAATAAGATTGTGTGACACCAGGTCTGGTCAGAAGACATGTGCAAAGAGAACAGATGCCACATGCACAACTAGAACACCAACAAGATAAGCAAACTTTATGACCTTTGCTACATGAAAGATAAACGTGAACCACCCAGAGCTGCTGAGGCATGGGGTTGTGACCAGATTCCTGAACTATACAGTTCTAGCACCATCCTAGGCATGTCTTTTCAGAAGTCTTATTGTATTCAGTGGGGCTTACTCCCAAGAAAGTGTGTATAGGATTGCAGTCTTCATTCTTAAGGCTGTTTCACAAGGTACAAGCTATGGTGAGAAGCAGTCTGCTCAATTGCCCTTGTTTATTTGCTTTCCACTGTTTGTTCCATTGTGCAAAAAAAGTGTTTGTATGCATCTTATGTTGAAAAGGTCTGGTGTTCCCAATACATTTCAGTGGCATATTTAAAGAAAATTATATATTTTGGGTTGTTAGGCACGATGACATGCTGCAATAACTTTAAGTTAAAAAAAAACAACCCCAAAATGGGTGCATTTCTTATAATATCTAGAAAAGAGTATCAAGCCGAATCAAAGGCACCAAAAAACTAGGTAGACACGATGGGCAGATATATTTTTATTTTGTTTGTGAACCCATTGATCTGACTTGTAAACCTTTGTGAAAACCAAAAAGTGTAAGCATCAGTTGAAATAAATGTGTGTATATGGTCTTTTAATGTTGTTAGTAGCAGAAAACATTTAAAGTTCTAAATAATAAGTATTTTATAATATAGAATTAGTAGTGGGCTTTCAGCACTCGCAGGATAAAAATTATTCTGCTGAACTTACATGATTTCCATACTTAATTTTAAAAGCCCTAAATGTCATCTGCTTTTGTATGTACTGATCGTGGTTAATAATAATAATACTGGTATTTACATACTGCCTTTCTGATCATCTGATTACTCCTCTGACTTTATTCAAGGTGGTTCACATAGGCAGGCTATCTCTAATTTCAGAATCAAGAACCACACAACATAATAATAAGCAATATCTACATAATATGTATTCCAGACTAATGGAATGCTTCAGTTGATTTAGGGCAGCCTGTGTTTTCCAGAGGATACAGATAGTTTTAATGGGAGAATAAAATGGCCAGTAGTGTGGCTTATTTACCTGATTTCATTTCACAATATACATCAAATGCCTTTGAACCATTGGGCTTAACTGAATAAATTCCATCGGATAGTTCACCTCTGTTGTAAATCCAAGTGCAGTCAGTGGCATTGTCTAAAATAGTAAGAATTAAAAACTTACATTTGTTTTATTGGTGACAGAAGTTTAGAAAAATTCAGTGCAACCCTGAAGGTGTATGTCACTCTTCAAAGATCTTAGAACAGTAATTGCAATAGATTGTTCGGATGTTTTGGTTGTTTTTCTTGATTCGTTACATAATAGCAGTAATGTTATGAGGCAGAATCATGGGAAGGAGTGCCTAGAATAATTTTTTTGATGGTTAAAAATATATATTGTAAACGTTCTTGATTTTCCAATATAACTATACAAGCAAAATAGGGTTGTTTTTTTTAATGCAGGGCAACTTGTAAACATATATACCTATAGCAGAATAGATATTAATTACTAGTAGGATATTCACAGATGGTGACATACCAGAAAGCACTTTTGTTTCCTTTCCCAGAATTAATTGGCATGCAAAACTATGTTGCATAGTACCTAGCAAACAGCAATCAGAAATTACCTTTATAGTCTTGACCTCTAACAGTTGTGTCGCGTTGGGTATTCTTTATTTCATCTTCCTTCAGGGGGAATGAAATCTGTTTGCTAACTTGAAAATCTGGGCTGCTTAGCTGGGAAGAAATAATATTTTTATCTTACTATAAAATGAGTGACTCACATAGAAGCATCCACATATAGACCTGCTGCAACTCCAGGTGCAGTGAAGGGGGTGGATCTTGGTTGATGGTAGACCCTTAAGCCTTTGAGAAAAATATTGGAGATCAAAAGGAACCCCCCCTCCCCTTTCCCCATCTACTAAAATCCAACTCCTGTCATGGTTTGTGCATATGTACTTCCCTTTACCATTGGGGAATATTTCCAGACATGGAAGACAGTGTACAGGGAGTAATCCTGACCAGGAATAGAGGGTAAATTTTCTTTAGTAAATCTAACTTGCTTCCCGAATAGAAGGAGCTAAAAATCACTCTGTTCAGTGGTTGCGCTTGCATTTCACTTGTTTAGGCATGCATCAGTGCTTGGGATATACTATAAACATGTAATTTGTGTAGAATGCCTAAGATATAAACTACGTAGTAATGTTCAGATTGGAAATGCATATATCATTGGTCATGCAGTTTTCCTCTTTACAGGTGTGCCCTGGTATCTGCAGGGGTTCTGCTGTGGAACCTCCCATGGATATTTGAAACTTCGAATACTAGGGATGTCCCCGCTCTCCAGAGGGTCTCCTCACCTCCGGAGGCTCGTCTGAGTCCTGCTGAGGCCGCATATGTCCACCTGTGGTGTCTGTGGGGTTAAGCATGGCTGTGTAAGCTGAAAAAACAGCTTCAGTTTTTTTCATAAAACCGGAAGTGACTTTTTGGTTAAACAACCATTCTGAGCCCCGCAGAGGCCGTGGGTAGACACACACGGCCTCTGTGAGGCTCAGAAGAGCCTTTGGAGGCCAGGGAAGTGCTGCTCCCTTCACCTCTAAAGGATACATGGGAGACGTGGGGGTCCTGATCCGTGGATCTGCAGATAAGTGAAACCGTGCATACAGGATCCATGGATACGGAGACACTTGGTACACAAAATCAGAAGCTGCAGTATAAATACACAGTGGAGGCATACACTTCACAAATTATTTTAGAGTGTGGTGGAACTGCAGTCAAATTCTTAAGGCTATAGAGTTCCCAGTCTTCAAAAAAAAAATTCTGTACTTTCCTGTTGGTGTTCTTCACTCCGCTGTGCTCTTCCTTCAACACTTCTTTCTTCTCATTGCTTCTCTATTTCCCCAATGCCTTATATTTCTCCCTGTCCCTGTCCATAGCTACCTCTCCAAAATCACTTAGGCAGTCGCAGTCGCAGACCTACCCTCATTGCGCCCCCCCCCCTCCAGCACACCATCCCCTGCCTCTCCAGGATAGTCACTGAGGCTCACAGAACCTCTCATGATGTTCAGCAGCAGGCGAAAAGCCTTCTGAGGCTTCTCCCGCTATTTTAAACAATACTTCCGGTTTCCCAACGAAACCAGAAGTATTGCTTAAAACAGCAGGAGAAAGCCTCAGAAGGTTTTTTGCCTGCTGCTAAGTTCCGTGCAGGGCCTCACCCACCCACGAAATGGCTTGGCTGAGCAGGTGGGGTGGCATAGCGGTAGAAGCAGAGGCACTGCGAGTGTGGCACTCAGGGCCTTCCCTGCACCCCAGGTCCACCCCTGTACTTACAACCCAGTTCTATCCAGTTTTCCAGTACTGATGCAGCCTCAATGCTACCCCAAAGTAAGGGAAAAAAATGTTCCCTCACCTTGAGGAGGCCGCTGTGACTACTCCTCTACCACAGGATGCAGCAAACACCCCCTTGGCACAACTGCATCAGTGCTGGAAACTTGTATAGAATTGGGCCCTTAATATATTTGAAACAACCCCCAAGGTGGAGGTCATTCAAATAAGCAGCAACCAACCTTTTCTTCCAGGTCCTGTATTTGCTCTTGTTGTTTCCCCAGCTGAGCATGCTGGACTTGAACTATATTGAGGAGGTCTCTGAGATGGTTGTCTTGTTGCTTGACAAAGATCTGCAGAGAGAGCAAAAATGATTTCAAAGGCTTACTACTATACTGTGCTAAAGAGAACCAGCAGATATTTCCTTTAATCTTGTGCAAGTTTATAGTATTTTTACAGTCAAATCATTTGACCGTCTTTTGCCTCATAATCTTTGGGCTCTGGCCACCACTTTAAAGAAGCAGTGGATTAAGAATTGGTATTTTGGAACTGAAGGAAAGATGCTAACTGCCAAATGGGCTGGGTCAAAACAGCTATTTCTCTGTTCTGGAAGTTGGGGGGGGGGGAATAAAGCAACCATTCTGTTGGGGGGGGGAAAGAACTTTTCTTGCAGGACCGTTGATACTCACAAGGAAACTCCCAGATGTGATTTGGAGCAGCTTTGTGTCTTTTTTTGGAACTGGTTTATAAGTGTAATAGCTATGTCCATGGCCTACAGCACAATTCTGTTTATGTTTATTCAGTCATAATTATGAACATAACTATTATGTTCATGCCCAATACTATCCCCCACCAGTTTATGCAGTGCAGCAGAGCCATGAAGGCACACACTGCATGCTATGGTGGAGTGACCAGGAGGTCTCCTTGAGTTCCCTTGCCTCTGGTTAGGTCCCCTGATGGCCTATGGGTCTCCTTGGACCTATGCCAGCTATAGAGCTAGCATTAAGTCTGAGGAGAATAAGGAGGCAGTTGTTTTGAAGTATAGGTTCTGGCATCCATGTTCATCACCAGTATTTGCCCCCTCCAACCCACTCCTTACCTCCTGCCATTCCCTCAGATTTTCTAGTCCTTTGTCCTTTCCCTTCCCTCCCCACAAAATGCCCCTTTCACCAGCCTGCTGATTCCAATACAGTTCATCAACAGTGCTCCCCTTATGCTGCTGATGCCGCTTTGTGACAGCAGCTCAGAATTACCCACCAGCAGCACATTACACACACGATCACAGTGGGGCAGCCCAGAAGACTGGGTTGTCAGTGGGACTTAGGGCACAATCCTATGCATGTCTACTCAGAAATAAGTCCTGTTGTGTTCAATGGAGCTTATTCCCAGGAAAGTGTGCATAGAATTTCAGCCTTATTCCCTGGTGTGCATATATAGAATTGCAGGCCTAATCTCTGAATAGTCTTTAAAAGTTCCATCAGGGGGAAAAAGGCAGACCATAACATTGAAAATCAATTAGTAATTCTTATTATTTGACTTTATTCCATTTCTTGCTCTCTTCTGCCTTTGGTAGATTTTTTTTTCTCCCTTTCTCTGAAGTTATCACACACACACACAGTCTAAATTATACAAAGTTCCCAATGCTTTCATCTAATCCTGATGTAAAATAGTAGTTGGCAACCTTCAGTCTCGAAAGACTATGGTATCGCGCTCTGAAAGGTGGTTCTGGAACAGCGTCTAGTGTGGCTGAAAAGGCCGATTCGGGAGTGACAATCCCTTCCACACTGGGAGCAAGTGCAGTCTGTCCCTGGCCTGTCTCCCTGGCTATGGGCCTTCCTTCTTTGCCTCTTTGCCTCAGACTGTTGGCCAAATGTCTCTTCAAACTGGGAAAGGCCATGTTGCACAGCCTGCCTCCAAGCGGGCCGCTCAGAGGCCAGGGTTTCCCACTTGTTGAGGTCCATTCCTAAGGCCTTCAGATCCCTCTTGCAGATGTCCTTGTATCGCAGCTGTGGTCTACCTGTAGGGCACTTTCCTTGCACGAGTTCTCCATAGAGGAGATCCTTTGGGATCCGGCCATCATCCATTCTCACGACATGACCGAGCCAACGCAGGCGTCTCTGTTTCAGCAGTGCATACATGCTAGGGATTCCAGCACGTTCCAGGACTGTGTTGTTCAGAACTTTGTCCTGCCAGGTGATGCCGAGAATACATCGGAGGCAGCGCATGTGGAAAGCATTCAGTTTCCTCTCCTGTTGTGAGTGAAGAGTCCATGACTCGCTGCAGTACAGAAGTGTACTCAGGACGCAAGCTCTGTAGACCTGGATCTTGGTATGTTCCGTCAGCTTCTTGTTGGACCAGACTCTCTTTGTGATGTAAAATAATGCATGGATAACAACCACCAAATATCTACATTCTGATTAAACCCAGTTTTTCAGTGATTTTAAAATTTAGACACATGCACATACTCATTTTTAAGTAAGGATTGACACATACATTACTCGAATAAGCATGGTGATAGCTGTAATTGCATCCAGTGCAGCTCAAGTAATGAGGGCAATGACTAAATCACATGAGTATTGTAGATCTGAAGCACTGCATCTCAGCTCTGCATTTCCATCTGCAGGCATTATACAGCCTATGAGATGTGTCGACACCTTGTGAGTTCTTGTTATAAGGTGTGGGTACCTTGTTTTACATGGGTTTGATTTACACGCTTTTGAAATAGTGCGCTTTGAAAATTAATACTGAAACCTAATTTATACCTGCTAATTTTCAAAATAAATCAGTAAAACTCCTCTGTGCTCCGGCATGTTCGACTGGCTTTGTGTTCGTTTTTGAAATATGTGCTGGTTTTCAAGAACATAACCCTTGCATAAAACATGAGGGGCCTCTACCATTCGTAGCCTTAGGTGTTATTGTTGAGGGGTGGGTAAACTTTCAGCTTTAGGGCTCCTGGACCTTTAACAATTGTATAGAAGAAGGAATTTCTGCAGGTGCAGCTTGTGACAGATGACAAGCTGCATCTGCTGAAATTCCCTCCTCTACACAATTGTTAAAGGTCCAGGATCCTTAAAGCTGAAATGTTGCCCACTGCTGTTGTAGATCTCAACTAGGAAAAGCTGCGTTCTAGAATTTTCATGGCCAGAAAAAAAACCAGGGATTTGCAAAAATTCCTCGAACTGCACCAAAGCTGACCACCATGGAGAAATTCCTGATGGATGGTCTCTTTTCCTTGATTTTCCCCTATAACTTCAGTCTTGATTGTGATTTTGGATAGCATCAGTATCAAAGATAACACTTTGGTTTACTTGGAGTCTGCTAAGGCTGCAATCCTATACACCAGTGATTCCCAAACTTTTTAGATGGGGACTCACCTAGAAAAAGTTTCACCTTACCAACTGCTCAAACCTCTGTGGCTATAATGGTGATTGGGCAGCAGTGCTTCCTCCAAGTAGCAGTTTGCTTAACCCTCAATGCACATAGCCAAATTTGCCCTGTCAGTTTCATAAACCACCAAAAATTGGATTGGAGGCCACTGGTGGGCCATAGGCTCACAGTTTGGGAACCACCGCTATACACATTTACCTGGGAACAGGTTCCATTGAACTTAATGGAGCGTACTTTTGAGTAGCTTTGGATAGGATCGTACTATTAATCTGTTTCAGATCTACTTACTTTCAGTGATGCAATTTCTTCGGTTTCTTGAATTTCGGGCTCGGGCTGATGCAACTTAGTTAAAGTTTCTTCCAATCTCCCTACTTTATTTTGAAGGTGGATTTTCTCTTGTGAAAGTATCTCTATCTTTGAATTTAACTGCAGTGATAAATTCCTTATCTCTTCATTATTGACTTGCAGCCTGGAAGTAGTTTTTTTCAGTTCCTCTTCTTCTTCCTTAATCTTGTTGGTTTGTTGTGAGATCACATTAAAAGATTGGTCAAAAATGTTAAGCTTCTGAAAGATGTCATCCATCTGCCCCTTGGTCTTGACAGCAAAGTCTTTAAGGCCGCGCCCAAGCTGAAGCAACCCATTGGCTAGTAATTGCACATCATCCAACATAGCAAACCTTGACTTTGTTTCAGAAAGTGGAGTTTCAAAGGAAGAGTGATCTCCATCTATCCTAGCTGAAATAGCTAGAGAAATGATAAACAGCAAAGCTAGAATTATTTTCATTTTCTTTCCATCTAAAAGACACTAGTGACTTCACAACAGAAATGTTATTTTTTCTGGAGTTAGTCTTCCAGTGTGACAGGACTTAGAATGCCTATAAATATATACTTCTGGTCAACTCTGAAAAGTCAAGTTGGAGTAGTTGATCATTAAACTTGAATGAATGTAATCTGTGTCCTCTGTGGGTACTTCATGTATCAGAATAGGACATACCTTCTGACTAGCTTTCAAGTAGGAAATTTTCCCCACAGAATAGTTTACATATAGACTGGTTTCCTTGATATAAAACTAGTTCTCAAACTGATTGCAAGTTAGATTGTTCAGGTTGTCTTTGCAATTTGTAATCTTATACAAATTGTTGGTATATAGGTGTTGGTATATAAGTGTTGGTATATAAGGCACGGGATGTTCAATATATGGTACAATACAGTATATAAAGTTACAGCGCAAGTACAAATTATTGATACTGAACAGATCAGCTCAAGTGTGAGCAGGAGGAAAACTGAAATATATGTAACCCTTTCTTATCTATTAATAGCACCGTTTTAATAAAATGAATTTGAACAATATGTGCATTTCCCAGCCTTAAAGTAAAGGTGAAATTAGCAGGGGTAGGGTGGGGGAGAGCAGAATGGTGCAACAAGGGTTTGGGGAGAGGGCAGATCTGGACCAAGAAGGGTGTGGGTTCAGTGGTAGCAGGCCATTCATGGCACACCAATGGCACACCTGCAGCCCATTCATGGCACACCAATGTCCTATGGCACAATGGCTGAAAATTGCTGCCATAGAAGAATGTTCTTAATAGAGGGATCATGCAGCTTGGCTTTGTAAATGCATTTAAATCCTGGTCTTAAGCCGCTAATAATACTTAATGAAAATTTTATGAGCAAAGTACACTTTAAAGTAAATTTTCATATCCATTTTTATTTGAGAAAGCACATTGAGGAGCAAATGTATTCATGCCAGAACAAGGTAATTTAGGAGAGCCACGAAAGAAGAAGAAATCCTTCAGCAGCTGCCTGCAGAAATAATAAAGAGAACATTGATTAAGCAAGGTGACCAATGGGGATGAAATTCCGGTGCTTAATTCAGCATGAAGGTTTCCATTTGAAATGGAAAGAATTGCTAACTTTAGCTTACTGTACTGCATGGAAAGCAGAAAGATAATGTGGTTCAATAGGCCACCATTCTGATAGTACACGGACAATTCTGCATTTGCTATGAATGAAGGATCATGTTGGAAAAGCAGCATGAGACAGGGCTGTGGTTCCCTTGCGTAATCAGTGAGCTGTTGCATGAACCCAGTGTTTGCCAAACCATTGCCGCAGGGCATGTTGCAACTTAGGGATATTTTAGTTCAGGAGTTCATGAAAAACCAAATGTGAAAAACCTTGACTCATCGTTTCCAAAACTGGGAAGTGGACTGAGAAATGTCATGCATTTTGATTTTCTTATTGCTCATCACTTTATGGCTGTGTTTCAGAAATGTATGTAAGAAATAAGGCAGAAAAAAGGTAAAAATGCATAGCTTTTAATGCTAAGAGAGTCCGATGGAAGCACAAGACCTGCATTTTGCAAAGCTCCAGGGCTATTTTTCAGAGCTTGTGAATGCACAAATTTCACTATGAATGCAAACAGTGACCCTTGTCTCTTACAGGCAGATCCCTCTTGCCACCTCCCTTTTTCTGTGCTGTTTATCACTCTCCAAGCTAGGAGTGCCCCATATTCCCAAATGGTTCATTTACCCTTTCGTCATATAGACACACTGGCTCTCATACCTTGCTAAATAGTTATTGACTGTGAACAGTTCAACACACAAGAACTAGTTTAAAGCACACTTGGCCTTGCTCTTGCAGTTGATGCTCAGAAGTGGTAACAGATAGGTAGGCATATAAGTAAACTTAGAGCCCAATCCTATCCATTTCTCCCCCCACCCCCCACTGATGCAGTGGTGCCAGAAAGACTACCCCTCCTGCATTCTGAGGATTGGGCAGTCATGGAGGTCTCCTCCAGGTAAAGGAACATTTGTTCCCTTATCCAGAGCTAAGCCTCTGTGATGTGAGGGTTGGGTGTGTCTGCTTAGACCCAAGCCAGAAAAATTGCTGCTGCAAGTCCACATTCACCCACGACTGTAGGTCGGGCCCAGGAAAGAGGTTAGGATTTGGCGGCCACTGAATCTGTCCCGTTCCAGTCCGAATCCACCCTCCTCCCTTCCCCGTCGTTACCCCATTCTGCCTTCCCTCACCTTGTTCCATCCCCCCACCTCCTTCCAACACCAGTAGACATATTGAGGCTGGTGGGTGTCCAGAGTCAGCTGACATGTGACACTGCATCAGCATTGGCATGTGGCACTGACCCGCATTGAGCCTGACCTGTAGCCCTCCAAACGTGACTGGAGTTCCTGCAGATACAGAGGCACTACATATAGTAAAGCCTGAATCTATTTAGGGCTGCTCCAGTGTAATTCATAAATTTCTAGTATTTGTGTAATGTTCCGCTATTTTTTTGCTTATTTTACAGAAATATTCTCTACGTGTATCCCCAAAGCCTTAACTTTGCAAACCGTCAAGGATCTGCTCGGAATATCACTGTAAAAGTCCAGTTTATGTACGGAGAGGATCCAAGCAATGCGATGCAGGTACAGTGCACATATGTGTGTTTGCTTTGTTCCTTTTTGGTTTGTTTCCTGGGATGGAATGCCCCGGCTCTTTCTCAAGGACTGGATGCATACCATGTATACTGTGATGTGCATCTAGTCCCTATTAGCAGCACTATGCTCCATGCTCCCCTGCCCTTATCAGCCCTTCTGTGTTTTCTTCATCATACATTGTCTTCTGGTGCTTGCTATTCTCTAGACCAGCAGTTCTCAAACTCTCAGGGAGTTTGAGCCCTGCTGTGAGTTCTTGCAGAGGAGGGGGGAGGGCAGTGATGCAGTCGCCAGAATTGTGTCACTTGCTTTGACTCACCAGAGCCTGCAGCAGGCTCCCAGGGGTGTGGGGAGCCCCGCAAGAGCTTCTGCAGGGCTCCCCAACATGTGGAGACACTCAAAATAACAGTTGAGACCCACTTCTGGTTTCGTGATCACTCCAGTTTGAGAACCACTGCTGTAGACCTTTAGTTTTCTTCTTCATGGTGTTCTCATGCATGGCCAGAATGTGGCCAGATATGGAGTGGACATTTAATATAGAGTGGACATTAGCAGTGTCTCTCTTAACTTCCATACTAGATAAATCTGCTGTCTCTTATAGCACAGTCTTAGGCATGATTACTCAGAAGTAAATTCCATTGAATTCAATGGGACCTACTCCCAGTTAAGTGGGTTGCAGCCTTAAACTGATGTGTATAATAGATACATAAAGCATAATAGAAGCGTAGTGTCTGATCTTCATTTTAACACACCAAAATTGGTGTTTTACTTTAACTTTAGCCTATGTGCCTAAGAACAGAGAAGCACTTTTTAAAATGTCCCGTGTTGTTTTCCTTTTGCAGGTAATCTTTGGAAAATCCAGCTGTGCTGAATTCTCAAAAGAAGCATACACAGCCGTAGTGTATCATAACAGGTAAATTTCTAAAGATGGTTTACAAATCAGAAGGCACGTGGCAATATATCCACAATGCTGTAACATCAAGTATATGATGATGCTGTTTACATGATGCTGTTTACATTAGCCATAACACCTTTCTGAATCTGGAATCTAATGTTCTGTGGGGTAGGCGGTTTATTTGCTTAGGGAAATGGTGTTCAGCCTGTTTGGAAGGCCATAACAGTTTCCACTAAATAATCAGGTTTATAGCTTGGGGGTGCACTTGGAACCATCACTTCTGGAGCTGTTTTCACCCCACCCCACCCCCTCTCTGCCACTGCTACTGCCTTATTTGCTGTGGCAGGCCTAGGAAGGTCCAGTAATGTCTTAGGAGCACTACTTAGGAGCACTACTGCCTCTTACAGCAGTGCTCCCAAAATGGCTGCTGATGAAGCGCTGCATGCTCTTTCGGCAGCCATTTTATTTTAGCAAAAGCCTCTTCCACTGCCTTAAATGGCAGCCCATGGCAGCCCAATGCAAAATAGATTGAGGCCAAGGCACCTAAATCCTATTAAGATTTAAAGTGCCCAAATCCCATTTAAATTTCATTGGCTTTTTCAGGGATTTGTTATACTCTTAACTTTTAAATCAATCACAACTTGGCCCTGCTGTATGTCAAGTATTCTAGTAAAACACTAATACTCAGGACTCCACAAACATTGGCTAGGCTTTTAACCAGCCAAATTGAGGTCACCAGAAACCTGCACTTCTCAAAAGGAAAAGAGTTGAGAACTTTGAGAACTGTTCTTAGCATCATGTTAGAGATTTTTGCACCCTTCTGGTTTGCTGCTTGGGTTGATTGGTGCAGCCCTTTTTGGACTGCAAATGGCCCATCTAGTGGCTTGTGCTCTGAATGGTAGCAGACCTCAAATCCTTTAGCTAGAGATGATGAAGATTGAACACGGAACCTTCTGCATGCTAATCTTCTACAATATTTGTTTAATAAATGCAGAAGAATAGCTGAATTCTGGAAAAATAAGCACCTGCAGCATGAAGCAACCTCACTAATTATGAAACTTTGTATTCATGTTATCTCAAACAGATCTCCCGATTTTCATGAAGAAATCAAGATTAAACTCCCTGCCACTTTAACTGACCATCATCACCTACTTTTTACGTTCTATCATGTCAGTTGCCAACAAAAACAGAACACCCCACTCGAGACTCCTGTTGGGTATACGGTAAAATACATAAATATGTTGGGAGGGTGAGTGTTGGAGGCCACAAATCTGGTTGGTTGGTTGGTTTGGTTTATTTCCAATACTGTATTCTAGTCATTTCTTCAGTGGGCTTTGCAGTGTTGGCACCAGGTTACTGGAGATCTTGGGTCAAAACCTTGCAGTGCCCCCCCATGGCACCTCTGTTCATCACTTGATGGTATATTGGATTCTACCATTGTCACTAGTTCTGAAGGGGTCAGCCTGGCCAGGTGGGTCCTCTGATGAATGTGGGCCTTTGGCGAGTGCCTGACCTGATTCACCTCTGACATCACCTTTGGGACTTCGGAATAATATTGCAACAAAATCTAATGGTAGAATCTGGCTTCTTTGATAACACTGGGAACTAAAGGTTATATGATTAGCTTGAAATGAATCACATTTTAGAAATTGTAATTTGGGGCTTCTTACGATTTTAATTCAGTAAATAAGGCCTGGTTCAGATGTCACATGGAGCCATATTTTAACCACAAAAAGTGAGGAAACTTTCTGTTTAATGCCAAATAGGACAGTTTAGACTCAGTTCAGGTGTCACAAGGAATCCTGGTTTAGGCTGCAATCCTATACGCACGTATTGGCGAGTAAGTCCCAATGAAAATGAAATTTATTTCTGTATAAACACGCATAGCTAGTACTGTAAGTCATGGTTCCGTGTGACCATCCTGAGCCTCTGACATGCATATTCCTTCCTCCCACTCGCATGGGAGGGGCAGATATTTTCAACTTTCAGTTGTGGTTTGGAGTAAACCACAATTGGCTGTGATTTCCAAACCTAGCAAATCCCATATTGTTGTAACCAGAGTTGTGAATAATCTAGCGCAGTGTTTCCCAAACTGGGTGAGGACCACCATGGGTTGAGACCTGATTGTTGGTGGGTTTTGAAGCTGAAACTGACATGCTGATAGCTGAGGAGGAAAATGCTTTGAAATGGAAAGTGAAACTGACCTGCACACACTGGCGTACCTGGGGGAGCAAAGGGCGGCAAAAGCCCCGGGGCACCACACCTCTGGGTGTCAGCATCACTAGTCAACCCCCTGCTGTCATCCAGGCCTCCCCTGTGCAGGCCTCCCCTGTGCACGATCTCCCTGGCCCCTCAGAATCCCTTCTAAGGCCACAGGATAGCCTTTACAGGTCACTTCTGGTTTTCTTCGGAAAATCGGAAGTGATATTTAAAAGTCCTCTGGAAACCGTGTGTAGCTGCCTTATATGCTAAGGGGAGCAGCTGGGGGGGGGAACAGCATTCTGTAATCCCGGCCCGGGTAGGACGTAGCTGCACATGTGCATTTGCTCATGAGTATCTGAACATGCCTCAGTCCACTTCAAAGAGTAGGCTGAGAGGAATGCAATACAACCAGAATGGACCTGATCCAATGAATACAGGCCCAAAAAAAAACGCTTGAGAAGGAAGTTCTCCCTCTCCAAGCTGACAAGGAAAAGTGAGCCACACGTGTATGTTTACTCATGAGCAGGCAACTGTACTGCAATCCACTTCAAAGTGCAGGCTGAGAGGAATGCAAGGCCATCAGAATGGTTATGATCCAATGAACATGGAGCTCAACAAACCCTCCAGAAGGTGATCTCCCCTCCCCACCACCTCCATAGTAGAAAGGATAAAAACAGAAACTTGAGCAGCTGGTAAAGTGAAACATTTTAAGGGTGTAATCCTAACCAACTTTCCAGCACTGGCATAGCTGTGCCAACTTTCCAGTAGGGCATGTGCTGCCTCCTGCAGTTGAGGGGCAGTCATGGAGGCCTCTTCAAGGTAAGGTAATGTTTGTTACCTTAGCTCGGAGTTGCATTGCCTTTATGTCAGTGCTGGAAAGTGGGTTAGGAATGTTTCCTCAGCCCCTCTTTTTAATGTACCCTTGCACCCTAATTCCTGTTACTCTTTTATTGCTTTGTCCTAGTCCAACACCTTTAGGTAAGATTGTAAGTAAGATTAAGGCTGCAATCCTAACCACACTTACCTGAGAGTAAGCCCCATTGAACAAAATAGGACTTACTTCTGAGTAGACCTGGTTAGAATTGTGTCCTTAGTAAGATTGCTTCGTTTTGTTTTATTTTGGATGAATTCAAAATATTCTGTATACTTAATATGTACAAATAATGTTCGACTTTTCTTCCCCATTAAAGTGGATACCAATGCTTCAGAATGGACGTCTGAAGACTGGTCAGTTCTGTTTACCTGTTTCACTGGAGAAGCCACCACAGGCCTATTCTGTGCTCTCACCAGAGGTTGGTAACTACTTATGCTAATATGATTTATAAGAACAGAAGAAGAGCCTGCTGGATCAGGTCAGGGGCCCATCTAGTCCAGCTTCTTGTATCTCACAATGGTCCACCAGATGTCTCACAGATCACACAAGACATTAGGATACCCGTATCCTGTTGCCATTCCCTTGCATCTGGCTTTAAGAGAGAGGCTACCTCTAAAACCTGGATGTTGCATCTAGTCATCATGGCTTTTATCCTGTCCATCACTAGGCCTTCAGATACCATCACCACATCCTGTTGCAAGAAGTGTCACAGATTAATTACATGCTGGATAAAGAAACATTTTCTTTTGTCCTTTTTTAGTCTCCTGCCACTCAATTTTAGTGGATATCCCCTGGTTCTGGTGTACTGCAATTGTGAAAAGAACTTCCCTCTATCCACACTCTATCCAGTCCTTGAATCTAGGCAATTCTTTCCCTAGAAGGGAATCCATTCCCTTCTCAATCTAGACTGAAGAACCCCAAACACTGTAGCCTTTCCTCATAAGGGAGGTGCCCCAGCATGCTAAACTAGCAATTTTAGTTGCTATCTTCTGCACCTTTTCCAGTTCTACTGTATCCTTTTTTGAGATGTGGTTACCAGAACTGGGCACAATACTCCAGATGTGATCTTACCATCGATTTGCACAATGACATAATAATATTGGCTGTTTTATTCTCAATCCCATTTTTAATTATCCTGAGCATAGGATTGGTGTTCTTCAAAGTTGCCACACACTGGAATAACACTTTTATCAAGCTGTCCACCAGCACCCCAAGAATTCTAAAAGATATGAGGCAAGACTTATCCTTACAGAAGCCATCCGATTCTCTCTCAGCAAAACTTGTTCTTCTGTGTATTTCAAGACTTTATCTTTTATTAGGCTTTCCAACATCTTACCTGAAGCAAATGTTAGGCTGAGTGGCCTATAGTTTCCTTGGTCTGCTTTCCCTCTTCTTGTTCTCCTTAGCTGTCCTCCAGTCCTCTGACACATCAGCGGTTTTAAGGGCAAGTTGCATATTTTAGTTAGAACAGGGGTGTCAAACATTAGACCCGGGGTCCAGATGCAGCCCCCGGAAGCTTTTTATCCAGCCCTCAGGCTCTCAGCTGCTGAGGTCTTACCACTTAAACGGCAGCCTACATGAAAATTGGGCTTTCCCAAATCTTGAAATATGATCAAGATTTGCATATTTTCTCTTATGTCATTTGCAGTTAATGAGTTTCTATGTGAGAACAAGATCTGGCTTCTGGCCATTAGATGCTTAATGATGTCACTTTCTGCTTAATGACATCACTTCCGGCTCTCAGCAGGAGCCCTGAACGCTAACTTTGGGCCTCTGTATGAAATGAGTTTGACACCCCTGAGATAGAAGATAAGTAATTTCATACTTGAATTCCTTAAGAGCTCTTGGGTGAATGCCATTTGGGCCTGGTGACTTGTTAGTCTTTAATTCAGCAAGAAGATTTCAGTATTTAATGTCTAAAAATTACAGATGTCTAATGTCTTTAATGTCTAAAAATATTTAGATGTCTAAAAATGTCTAAATGTCTTTAATGTCTAAATGTCTTTAATGTCTAAAAATTACACGAACAGACAGCAAGCTTTAAAAGATATGCTTGTCATCCAGAAGTAATATTGACTAGAATGACTGTTTTTGTTAGAAGAATTTTAACTGTATGAAAAAAGGTGCTTTTCTGCTTTGTAATTACTAATGGCACATGCTCAAAATGGTTTTATTATTTATTGCTTTGTTATCAGGTGCCCCTGCCTGGAATGAAATGGGTAGATAACCATAAGGGAGTTTTTAATGTAGAAATAGTTGCTGTGTCGACCATTCATACACAGGTACGTATTAATAGCAATTTCTCAAAAACTGGCAAGGCAGCAGCTTTAGCCTTCTGGATACAAATTGTGAAATTTCTCACCAGGTTCATTAATGTATTTTCTTTGATGCATTTTTTGTTTAGTTTTGGAATTTTTTTAATATTAGTCAATGCAGAGACCCACTTCTGAACGTATTTTTGCTCGGATTTTTGTATATGTAGGATCCTTACCTTGACAAGTTCTTTGCCCTTGTTCATGCCCTGGATGAACACATGTTCCCTGTGAGAATAGGCGACATGAGAATTATGGAAAACAACTTGGAAAATGAATTGAAGAGCAGCATTTCAGCACTGAATTCCTCTCAGCTAGAACCTGTGGTGCGATTCCTCCATCTCCTGCTTGACAAACTGATTCTTTTGGTTGTAAGGCCTCCTATTATCGCTGGCCAAATAGGTACTTTATTTAAGTGGTTGTGTATTTTGTTTATTTTAAAATTCTATTGAAATCTTTTTATGGAAATGCATTTGTTCAACTACATTTTGAAATGCAATAGTTATGTTTAAGTTGTGGAGGTGCAAATAGACATTTCCACCATTTGCACATTACTTTTTGATGGCAAGATACCCATTCCCATGGCATATATGTTTCTCTGTTGTTTTCAGTGGAAGTGTGCCAGACTCAGCCAGATGTTCAGAGCCTTTTCCCTTGCACTGTGGCATGAGTGATCTAGCTGTAGTGTGTCAGGCCAGGTCTGATGCCTACATGTGCCCATCTCAAGATCTTTTCAGATATATCTTCTCTTTACTCTTTAAAACCCGTCTGTGTCCCTGGGTGTACATGCACAACATATAGGGCTGCCTTTAGGACATGTGGGCAAATATGGGTCTAACAGTGGTGGTAGTGCATGAACATGAAATATATGTTAAATTTTGACTGTGACGTTCTGTAAACCATTACTGTTTGTCTAATTCCTTGTGCTGATAAGCCCTTGGAATGTACACTATTCATTTTCCTTGAATGATTAATCATCCGAATAGTTGCTATCTTAGTGAAGCCAGCATTCCATACATAATTAACCTATAATGCAGATTATTTCCATGAGAAATTTATGGCAGTTTAGTTAATTTTTTTTTAACCAGCTCTGTTGTTTGTGTTTGAAATTGGCTGCTGTTATAGTAAGTTTGTTGATATTGATAAATAACGTGATATGTCACTTTTCATTTTATTTCCCTCTAGTCAACCTTGGACAAGCATCTTTTGAAGCCATGGCTTCTATTGTGAACAGGCTTCACAAAAATCTAGAAGGAAACCAAGACCAGCATGGCAGAAACAACCTCCTCACATCATATATTTATTATGTTTTTCGCCTCCCCAATACTTCTCCCAATTCACCATCACCAGGTATTGTCATTTAAAAACATTGCAAAATTACTACTATTACTACTAAGAATATTTAGTTTCTTTTTGCTTTTCAACATATTTTGCTTTTCAACAAAAAATTCACAAAAAGGTTTACAACCTAATTATTCACAGATTTTTCACCTGCGGTTTTATCTCAATGCGATGAGAAGGGCCCTTTAAATTAAAGGAAAAAAGCCTTAACATTAGCCTTTTTAATGTGGGAGAGGGCAGACAATCCATCAATCATTCTGTCTCCAAGCACTTAGAACAGCTTCACTCGGGGGCAAGCAACCCCTCCCTTCCTCCTGAGCAAGTGAAAGAATGCTAAGTGAAGTGATTAAGGTAGAAGATTACGCATGGCATTCAGGCAATCTTGAATCCAGTCTTTTGGCCTTGTCAGAAATATTCCATAGAACTGCTGCCTTAAAAAAGGTCTAAATGTCAAAACATATAGATACAGAGACTGGTGAATAGTTTCAAATAGCAATGAATCACAGAAATAGTCTCTATCTACTGTGTCACTGAGGAGAATGTAGATATGTCTGGTGTTCTGTTTTTAGGTCCTGGTGGCTTGGGAGGATCAGTGCATTATGCAACCATGGCTCGTTCAGCTGTGAGACCAGCAAGCCTGAACTTGAATCGATCTCGAAGCCTTAGTAACAGCAACCCAGATATATCTGGGACTCCAACCTCACCCGATGATGAAGTCCGATCAATCATTGGTAGTAAGGTAAGATTCACTTAGGGTGGAAGGTTGATGTTAGTAACCTGATACTTTTAATCAATAAGAAAATTAATTAGTTTATCCCTAATTCTTCAAAATAATCTTGTATTTTTGTGGTCAACTGGATTTGAAGTTCTATTGTAAGTTCAGTCAGCCATGACTAAGGCTGCAATCCTAACCAATTTTCCACCACTGACATAAGGACAATGCAACTCAGAGGTAAGGGAACAAACATTGCCTTACCTTGAGGAGACCTCCATGATTGCCTCCCACTTGCATGGTGAAGCACATGCCCCACTCGCACAGCTAAGCCAGTGCTGGAAAATTGGTTAGGATTGTACCCTAAGTAAGTTAGTCATGAGTAGGTCCCATCAAAGTCATTGGGATGTAATTGTGATTAGGATCCTAGGTCACTTAGATAAACTCAGGATATAAGTCTTTCAGCCCAGTTCTGTGCATGTCTACTCAGAGGTGAGTTCCATTGTGTTCAATGGGGTTTACACCCAGGAAAGTGTGTACAGGATTGCAGCCTTTGGGTCTCAACATACAATTTTTTAAAAAGGCCTTTAGCATTCACTGGAACCCAATCTATATTATCTGCCACAAATTGGACACACTCTGCATTATGTTATGATGGGTATCCATGCAAGTTGAAGAAAGGTGGGATAAAAATATATAAAATAAAATAAAATATTGTCACTTGTTCAGGGGGGCACTCAAAGGACATCTTCAGTTGTTAGCAATTTGCATTTTTAAATGCCTCCCTGCACAAGAACAATAGCAATGAAAGAACAGACTCTTTTATTGCAAAATTCTGACCTTTAATTCTTCCTTCCAGCCCAAATTATTTTATGGCCCACTTTAAAAGCGTTTTGCACCCACTTATGCAAAAAATCAATCAAATAACTTTATTTATTAAGTTGTTGACCCATTTGCATGGAAGGGCAGGACAAAAACAGAACTAAGGAATTAATAATTTTTGAACTATTAAAAAAAGCCCGTCCAAAAAGCGATGCATGTTGTTCTTATTAAACATTTAAGGCTTTGACTGGGAGAGCTAGGAATATTTAAGTATCCATTTGATGGTCTTGCTAATTAAACCACCTTGACCTTTTGTGAAATGCCCAAGGGAGTGATGTGCACATGGAATTTACCTAGGATATGATAAGTTTTACATGAGCTGCCTGGCCTGAGTAATTTGGCAATAAAAAATGAATATAAGCGTTCTGATAGAAACATATTCTGATGTTTAATAAGCGCTAAGGCAGAGATATTGTAAAACTTTGGATACACTTGAAGTCCTTAGCAGCCCTCAGTTTTACTTTAAAGGGTAATGATGTAACATACCAAAATCTTATCATTGGTTCTTTGCTGTATCTCTGAAGTCGAATAGCACCCATCCTGGTGCTTTAGAAAAATTACATATATTTTAAACCATCAATTGTATCTAGTCCAAAAGGATTTTGTTCTGTCTCTTTCACCAAGTATAAAGTGCCTAGAGAGAATAAATATATCAGTCATACAGTGGATTTGGCATATTATTTGCTGAACATTTCCTCAGTGATATAAGACACCAGAATTCCCAATCTATTCTATTGCTTTTTATTGAGGGGATTGGGTGCAGTAAACCTGCATAATTCAATGAAGGTTGGCTTGCCACATGCCCAAAAGTGACATTTGCAGGATGTAAAAAAACAAATTCATGCTGTATTTTGTACGTGGGCATTAGCATGCAAGTGACCTTCAGTGTTTAGCACACAGCTGGAAGCCATTGAAGAATAACTAAAAGCAGAGGTTGCCCCTGTGAGATTAGGCCATCAGACAATGGTTTTGAGTTGGTGTCTTCGATGGTAAATGATACTGTGGGTTCTTTTTTCAAAATGGGTTCGTAGTTGCAGAGTGTATGCACCAATGCATTGAACTGTCAAGGTTATGGCTCACTGTCTCCTAAAATGCCTCCAAAGTATCAGTTCATTTGGGAAGTGGTTGGGACTTGCCATCTTGATATGGCCTGTTATGTAGCATGTGAGATGTGTTACCAGACCAAAAGAACAGAAATGGCCACACATTAGTCAGCACTTTTCAAATGTGGTCTGAAGCTCCCTTCCCAACAGCATTCAACCCCAGTACTCAATCCCTGCTCATTCACAGGAGGCGAGAGTTAATCATATTGATGTGGGATCATACTGAAGTCATTGTTTGCATCTATACTACATAAAAGAATTAAAAGTGTCATACTGCCATGATCATAAATGCCAGGAGGGTGGTGGTGGCTATAATGGTGATTAGGCAGTAGTGCTCCCCCCCCCCCCGCAAAGTAGTAACTTTTTTGACCCTTGATGCACATACAATTTGCACTGTCAGTTTTGCAAACCACCAAAAATTGGACCACAACCTGCTGCTGGGTGAGAACCACTGCTCTAGAGTATTTGGTGGAAAAAGAAAGTATCTCAAAGCCAAAATGTAAGAGGTGAATTTGGAGTGATTAATATGTCTGCTCAGCAAAGTATTTCACAGAAGTGTGAAGGTCTATTGGTTGTGACTTTGAGAACTTTCAGGAGTTCTTTCATGTTTCTTCATAGTTTATACCTTTTCGGTTTGGAGATTTTTGGCCAACTATAAAATACCTTGTCAGCCTGCGTGGGAGGCATGGGAGGCCAGAAGTGAGATCAGACCCGGAAGATCCATCTGAAATGTTGTGTGGTTCTTGAAAGAGAGAACCTTCTATGACTGTAAAAATCCCCTTGAGGGATTTAGAAACGCCTGCCTATGTAAACCGCCTTGAATAAAGTCAGAGGAGTAATCTGATGACCAGAAAGGCGGTATATAAATACAGAGTTGTTATTATTATTACCTGCAAGTGGCTGCAGTAGTTCATAGTTCATAGGAGCATAAGACTCCATGAGACTTTTGAAATAGCAGTGTGGGTGTCTCAGATACTACGAAGATACCGATTGCTGCATGAGCCTAGGAAACCAATCTCTAGAAATGTATATGATTGACCTTTAGCAGAGGTTGATGATTAGAGGCACGAGAGAACATACGTGCAGTTGTGGAATAATGTTTTCGGAAGTAATGCTAAAATCAATATTTATAATAGCATAATTTAAAGGGAAATTTGGTTTTACTAGACAAATGCCTTTAATGTTAATGTGCATATAAACACCACTGGGTTCCCCTGACTTATTAGCATGTGTGTGATGGTGAGACAGTAGAAATAACCATTTGGACAAAAATGTAGATTGTTTTAACAGTACTAATTGACAAGGTGTTTGTGTTGAATACCCTTAGGTTTCTTTGAAGGAATTAATTTCTGCATGTTTCCTATACTATGTAGCATGCAACATGTAATATTTCTTTCCTTTCCCTACTGCTTTCTATTGTGTGCCCCCAGGGCTTAGACCGCTCCAATTCCTGGGTTAACACTGGCGCTCCAAAAGCTGCCCCATGGGGATCGAACCCCAGCCCAAGTGCAGAGACTACACAGGTGGTGTCTACATTCGAGCTTTCTTTCTATTGTCTTGCCTTGTCTGTGCAACCTAATAGACCATCTTATCCTGTTATGTTCACTCTACAGTCTCCTTGGCTTCTTTTTATCTGTTTTTGAAGATACTGTGATCCCTTGTGTGTGTGTATGTGTTTTACTCCTCTCTGCCACAATGCATGAAAAGCCACCAACTATCAACACTGGGTTGTATCCTATAAGGTTTACTTAGGAGTAAGTCCCATTGTGTTCAATGGGATTTACTCTCAGAACAGTATGTATAGGATTGTATTCTAAGTTTAGTTAGTCGTGACTAAGGAATTTAGTCATAACTATGTTTCATTGGAGAAGACTTCTGAGAGTCCCCTGGACTGCAAGGAGATCAAATCGGTCAATCCTACAAGAAATCAACCCTGATTGTTCATTGGAAAGACAGATATTGAAGCTGAATTTTAAATACTTTGATCACTACATGAGAAGGGAGGACTCTTTAGAAAAGACCCTGATGCTGGGAAAAATTGAAGGCAAAAGGAGAAGGGGACAGCAGAGGATGAAATGGTTAGATAGTGTCACCGAGGCAATGAACAAGAATTTGGACAGACTCCGGAAGGTAGTGGTAGACAGGGAGGCTTGAGTGCTGTGGTCCATGGGATCACAAAGAGTCAGACACAATGTAACGACGATGTTTCGTTGAAATTGATAAGACTTAGAAATTTCTTTAAGTCCTTTGTTTTCATGAACTAAACTTTGGATACAATCCACTGTTCACACTTGGTATATCAGTTGTTTCTGGGTGTGTGAAATATTGACGGTATATAGAACTGCTTTTTGTTATTATCCTTTTTTTATTATACAATTTTATACATTGGCTTGAGCATAGTCTTAGTGAGGATCCCTTGAAAAATCTGTGTTTTTATTTTGAAATATGCCATGAACCATTGTTACCATTGTCATAATGCCTTTTTCTTCATCATCCACCAATCCTTCTTTTGTTATGTGAATGGTTGAATGCAATGCACTAAAACAGTACCATTGCTTGCATTGGATCTGAGTTTGTCAAATGAACATTGGATGCTGAAAAAATGTGCCATAAGCTACACTATGGTTGCAAAGTATGAAATGTATAGTGATTTTTTAACATTAACCTTAGTTGCTTACTTCTTAATGCTTTGTTACTATTTACTCATTGGATTCCACCAAACCAAAGGGTGAAGTCAGAGGATACCGCCCAGCTTTCTTGTAGACAAACAACACAGAAACCTCCTCCCCACAAATTTGGTATAAAATAATGTTGCTCTAATTGAAATATTATATATAAAAAACAATCCTGTGAATTGAATTTGAAAATAAATTGTTTATGTTCTGTTTAAACTGCAGTTTATTTTACAGTTTTGAGTGGTTACAGTGATTTTTCTGAATTTTATTTTTGCCATAATAATTATACCTACTGATGGTTAGGCTGGAAGGAATGGCACGCAAGCCTTAAATATACTATTTTCTTGATGTATCAAGAGAATATAATGCTGCTACAGACAAGTTTCATGCTTTGCAATTTTAACTTTCTTTATGCAGAAACATCGCACTTGATGTTTTAAAAAAAACAAAAACCCAAAATCATGCAGCTCTTTTTAAACAAACAGTTCAAATGTTTGTTATTTGTCACCACTTTGTTTAAATGAGATTTGCATATGGCCAAGAGTTTGAGGCCCAGGCATTTCTGTTGTGGACTTGTTCTTTGTTGACGTGCATTTGACCCTGAGCTACAAATGTCATCCATAACAAATTTTAATGTGCTGTCATCATTCATTCATTTCCACCCCTGTAGGCTACAGATCGAAGTTGTAATCGTATGTCTTCGCACACAGAGACGTCAAGTTTCTTACAAACATTAACAGGACGATTGCCAACCAAAAAGGTAGATTTTAGAGAAGACAATTTGATATTGTACGGCGGGGCAGGGCAGCTAAGTCATTCTAAACCATTAAGTCATCGCTCCGTGTATCCTGTATTTCTGTCCTGATTTTGAGAGTGCTGAGTCAACTAAAGTTATGGTTACTCAGTTCTTTTTTAGTTTTCTCAGCTTTCTCTAATTGGATGGAATTATCCATCTAATAATCTCTAAATTACTCAGCTTTCTCTAATTGGATGGAAATGGTTATAAAGCACCCAGGACATAAGTTAGATGAGTCACTAATGCACAAAAGAAATGGGAACTTTTTTCCTCTCTGGTCATTCAGAGTGTTACAAAGATTAAGCAGATGCATATGATGTGTCAGTGAGCTCTGTGAACACAAACAATGACCTGAATAAAACTCTTCTCCTGAGAGAGGGAGAGAGACAGGAGGATTAGGGATGCTAAGCTCCTATTGCACTGGGATCTGGCAGGATGTACCTCTCCTCTCTTCATGACCAGGAGGGGGCAGACAGAACAGGAGCTCCTTCCTATTGGAAATCTACGGAGGTCAGGCTTTTCTTCCTCTACCTCCTCTTTTATTCTGTGAGGCTGAAGAAGGAGGACCGAGCTGTTTGTTTCGTGACTTGTTTCCTGACTGGTTGTAGAGTGAGGTGGCTAGGTGTACAGGTAGTAAAATGAAGGATAAGTGCAAATTTAGAGAGCTGTTGTGTATTATGAGCACAGTCCTATAGTGGCATTCTGCCAATACAGCAACTGCTACACTGGCATCGTAAAAGCACTGACTCAGGAGCAAGCAGTACCAGCGAGACAGCCTGCCCTGCCCCACTCCACCCCACCAGTGCCCCATTTTGAAACCCCAGCCTCCAGTGCAGGCAGGTAAAGCGTTGAGTGCCACAAGAGCAGGGGAGGGCAGAACAGATCAGGTGTGGGAGGGGTGGGATCGGTGGAGGCTTCCTCTGCCATGTCCTAACCCCCTTTCCCGGGCCAGGCAGCCATACATGGGGTTGCTCCGATGTCTGCTAGCTAAATAGCTGGCAGAGATGCAAGTAGCCTCATAGGGCTGGCTGGGGCGTTACTGGGGCAAAGAGGAAAAATATTCCCTTATTCTGAGGAGATCTCCCAACTAGTGCAGCCGGGGTGCGCCAGTGCTAGTTAGGTCTGTACATTTCCTGTCTCTTGTCTGGTTCCTTATCAAAATCCTTTTTAAAATAAAACTATCCAACATTGCATAGTTTCCATTTCACCCCTTTATGCTATCAGGAAAAAAACAGACAATATGTTTCAATTAATGTGAGACCTCAATGTTATGAGGAGAAGAAAGGTAAAATTGTTAATATCAATAAATAAAATTCTGGTCCAAGATTATGTGAAACATTTCTTACACACACATCACGCAGCTGTTGTCCAGTGCTGTTCCCTGACTCTTTCATAAAAGGACATTGTCATTGCTATTGTCTTCATGTACCTTGTTTTGCTTACAAAACATCCTGTCATCCTTCCCTGTGTGACCATTTTTGTTCTTTTCACTGGATTCTATTTTGTGACTTCTGTTTTTTGGGAATATTTGTAAAACTGACATCAATTGTGGATTTGAATCTGGCTAGCTTTTTCACGAAGAACTGGCCTTACAGTGGGTTGTCTGCAGTGGGAGCGTACGTGAAGCGGCTCTTCAACAGGCCTGGTTTTTCTTCGAACTTATGGTAAGAGAACAGGAAAAAACTTGCTTGTTGGGCTATTTTTGCTTTCTTTTTCTTTATTTCCCAGTTGATTTCAGCGGGTGGCATCCCATCTAGCACTTCTGCCACCAAGAGCCCACTGCACAAATGAAAGCTTTCTCTGTGAATGGGAAAAACTTCCATTTGCATAGTGAGCTCTTAATGGCAGGAGCACTAGTTGGAGGTACCACTCAGTGTACTTACAATAGTATAGCTGTTGAAATATCCTCAAAGAGTTGTTCCAGATAATGTGGATTACAGATGAACTGAGATCCTGGGCAGTGAGGGAGAGGGAATGATTTTTGCAGCTCCCACTTTACCATTTGGGCAGGTTTCGAAGGGTGCAAAAATATTTTGAGACCTGTTCCCATTGCTGGGGCAACTGAAATGTTGCCAGGGTTACCCTTGGCACCTGAGGTGGCACATCAAATACTGCCCTCTTTGCTGAACAGTGTGCGGGCTTCAACACTTTTCCTCCTCTTCTACTCCCTGGATTTAAAAAGAGAGAGTGGAAGGAACTGGAAGAAAGAGTGTGGAGCGGAAGAGGATGGTGAGTTAGAGCAATGGTATTTTAGATTTTCAGGCGTGGGGAGGGGGAGAAGAGGATTGGGGGAAATGGGCATCCCCTGAAAATTCATCACCTGAGGTAACTGCCTCAGATAGTCTTACACATGGACTTAGCCTGGACAACACTCCTTGTTTTGTGTAGTAGAGATTTCACTGCTTAGCCTTGGTGCACTACATAGCAAAACAAGGGGGAAAGTCTCCTGTTTGGCTGTGTGGACTTACAATGGCATTATATTTACTATTTGTGGTTGCCTAGGACCACATAATCATGAGAAAAATACTAATTTTTAAAAAGTACATAAACAAATGATCAGGTGGTGAGCAGATAGAACAAAAAAAAAAAGGAAATGGTAAAGACTAGGGAATATGTTGCAGCCCTAAACACATGCTGTTTACCTTGAAAATGTCTGGGAATGAAATCTGCACCCCTCGCTAATGTGGACTAATCTATAGCTATTGTTATAGCTGTGAAATCTGGTGTTAGGAACCGTATCAAATCACAACACTATCCATAGAGGACCTTTCTCCTGCACGTAACTGCAACTGGTAATATATGTTCTCTCCAGGTGAAAAGTATGGTGCATCATTTGTATTTTGCTGACAAACTCGATGCGGCAAGGAAGAATCGTTTTCCAGAGCGCTTCATGGATGACATAGCTGCTCTGGTCAGCACAATTGCCAGTGATATAGTCTCCCGGTTTCAGAAGGTAATGGAAGCAATTCAGCTGTGCTTTTGTCAGAATTTACTCCCTGATCCTGAAAGGTGCTTCTGAGCCAAGGAGAAGTTGTTGGATCAGGGCCTGAGCACAAAACTGCACTATTAATTTATGTTGCAACAGTTTGTTATTTTTCTTTCACTCATTCTTTTTTCTCATCACAGGATACAGAAATGATTGAAAGACTCAACACTAGTTTAGCTTTCTTTCTCAATGATCTATTATCTGTCATGGACAGAGGATTTGTCTTTAGCCTTATTAAGGCATACTACAAACAGGTACAACAGCAAATTCCAGATATGAAGAGGGGTGTCTGTAGGGTAGGAATGGTTCAGCAAAGGATGAAAGTGAAAAGTTTCTGGAAGCTGCAGCAGGCAAGAGAAAAGAAAGGGAAATGTGAGGAAGAGACAAATCCTCCCTCACAGTAACATAGATAAGAATGGTTAATTAGTGGGGTGGTGGCAACCTGGCTTGTAGCATGAAAGGCTGTCAGTTGGGGTCTGGTTCTGTGCCTTGTTTTTCAAAGAGGCCAGAGGGATCTCCTAAAAAGAAAAAAGAATTTACCACAATCTGGAGACAAGCAGTTGGGGGTGGCAGTTGCCATCTTGCTCAGCTTGTGAGTCTTGGCTGCATGGCGATAAGCCAACAGTGAAATAAGCATGCAAACTTCTTTGGGGACAGCATTCCACAACTGAGGTGCTGCAATTAAGAAGGCCCTATCTCTTAGCCCATTCTGCTTCAGAAAGCAATGAGTGTATTGTGAATTTTATAGGAAGTGAAGTATGCATGACTTTGGCCTGCTGTTTTTAAAGATATGTTTACTTGTTAATTTGTGTGATAATGGTTTGCTTTGGCCTGCAGGTATTAATGGTGTTTGTTCTGTATTCACAAGGTGTCATCCAAGCTTTACTCCTTACTGAACCCAAGTACTCTTGTATCATTGAGGCTGGATTTTCTCCGCATTGTCTGCAGCCACGAGCACTATGTCACCCTGAATTTGCCATGCAGTCTTCTTACACCACCTGCGTCCCCCTCACCCTCAGTGTCTTCAGCAACATCTCAGGTGAGCAGCATACTAGAGGATGCTGGAGCAGACTTTACTGGAGTTGTGGGACCAGAAGTAGGCATGGGTTTTTCATGTAGAATTCCATGTCTCTCTTAGCATTGTGCTATTTGGAATACAGATTTTCCTTTGGTAATCTTTACGGTTATTAACATGTGAACACATTACAAAAGAGCTTTGAATCATATGGGTGTTGGACAACCGGGAGCACAGAAATTCTTCTGAGAAAACATAGAGACATTTTTCCAGATAGTACATCACTGCTGAGAGCCAGCCATGTGGACCGGTGTGGGCTGAAATTCCCCCAAATGTCAACACTGCAGGGAACATTTCTATACTTGTGAAAGAATATATTTGATCCATTTGGAGCCCAATCCTATCCTTTCGCATCCCCAACACCATGCTGGTGCATGGAAAAGGAGCATGCTGTATGCAGTGGGGGGGGGGTGGATTGGAAGACATCAGAGGGGAAAGGTGAATTTAATCCCATTACCCCTTTATAGGCCTCCCGCTCCACAATGTTCATCGGACTTTCACCAGCTCTTTAGCACTTTAGCTGGTGCAAGTCTGAGGAGAAAAAGGAGGTGGGATAGGATCTGGCATGTACCATCTGTGTATCTGGAAACAAAAGGGCATGTTTGCCAGAAGTAGAATATTTTTTTGTTTACCTGCCCTGCTTTTTGGAATCTGCAAGTAACAGCCCAATTCTAACTTGTGCTGGAACACGCAGGCCTGCTGGCCTACACTGTATCCAGTGCAGGATTGCAGGTGGACCTGGCACAAGTTGGAGTAAGGGGACTTATGTTCCCTAGTATTGCCCCAGCCACCTCAGTGGGGCTACTCAAATCTGTGCCAGCTAAATTACTGGCAAAGATCCGAGCAGCCCGTTGTAAGGCTGGACTGCTCAGGGGAGGGGGGGTAGGATCCAGCCTAGTGCCTGGCGCAATATAGTGTATACAGTAAAACTTATGAAGGATGACTTTTTTTCCTGTAACAGAGTTCTGGATTCTCAACAAATGTCCAAGATCAGAAGATTGCAAATATGTTTGAACTATCTGTGCCTTTTCGCCAGCAGCACTATTTGGCAGGCCTGGTGCTTACTGAGCTGGCTGTCATCTTAGATCCTGATGCCGAAGGGTAAGTTTTTAAATTGTTTCTAGCAGGGTAGAATAATTCAGAGCAGATCTAAAGTCTTTCAGGCAGAATTCTGCCTCAGGCAGGTCTGCATTGAAATGTGCTATTAGAGGAAAAAGAAAGGGAGCATGTTCTTTCTCAGGTCCCAGTTTCTCTTGATCCCAGGAGCTCATTGAATTGCTTTGTTTGTTACCCCCTGATCTCTCCTTTTAGAGCAGCGTTTGTAGATCAGTACCATAAGGACTATGGTTCAATGAGATAGCCAAGTGTATGCAGAGATGGGGGGGGGGCAGCAATAAAAGGGGAAAGAGCCCTGTCTCCACTTGTGGTGTTCTATTTATCACAGGGTCCGTGAGAGCCCCATTAATACACGGGACTTTGGATCACAGCCAGTGTATGATTGTACTAAGCTTTCATTGCCACATGCCTAGACATTAATTCCACCTCTGAAATGTATGACCTCCATGCTTGTTAACGATCAGTTACTTTCCCCCAACTTTGCATTTTGCTTACCTGTACATTCTAGCAGTCCCATCTGACAAAACAAATGAACAGCCTATCCTGTTTTAGGCATTGTTTCTGGTTCACCAAGGATGTCACTTTGAGGCAGTTGGTTGAACTCTTGAATGACTGCCCACTTTCTAAAACTGATCGCTACAGTCTTATTTTATACCTTGATCATTGCATTTAAGGTTGAGGTGCATTTACCTTATACTCCTGCTTTGGCTTGTCTTATACGCATGTATTGTGTGGCATATCTCGAGTGTTTCAGACACCTGGATTTCTTTGCCCCTTGTACTAGTGCCTCTGAAAGAGTCTCTGTTCCTTATGTACTCACAGGATCAATGTTTGTGAAACTCTGTAATCAGAGTGATCATATGCTGTCTTCTACAATGTGGGCTAGCCACCAGTTTTTTCAAATACGGTCAACACAGGCACTTGATGCAACCACCAGGACCGAGATGCAGGGTCCAGCAAGCTAACTTTAGTCTCTCTGTGCTATGATACTAATGCACAGAAAACTCAGGGTAAAGAGCTCAGTTTAAAAGAGCAAAACTAAGGTGTGTTCAGGCATGTTTCCCATTGTGTACCATCTTGTTTGCTCTAAAATTATTAACAAATCCAACTCCACTCTGTTTTAACAGTTTGTTTGGATTGCATAAGAAAGTCATCAATATGGTACACAACTTGCTATCCAGCCATGACTCCGACCCACGGTACTCTGACCCACAGGTAAAGGCCCGGGTGGCTACATTGTACCTGCCTCTGATTGGAGTGATCATGGAGAGTGTACCCCAGCTGTATGATTTCACAGGTATTTTGTATGTTATATCTTTTCTCGTGCATTGAGAAAAATTGGCAAATTACCTGCCAGTTTGTTGTATTGCTGCCAAAGTGCCATCTTTCAAAGGAATAAGCAGAAGAATCCCTAACCTACATCCAATAAATAGGTGTTCAAAATGTACTTTTGTCTTTGAGAGTACATAATTTGGATAAAATTTGCATACAGTATTCAGTAATCACACAGTATTTTGAAAAATGCTTTCCTAGCAGCGCAATTCTATGCACATTCATTCAGAAGTAAGTCCCATTATGTTTTGTGATCTTTACTCCCATGTAAGCTTGCATGGGATTGCAACCTGAATCTCCTAGACTTAGCAGTTCTAATTAGAACCAATTCTTATGAAATATTATCAGACATCTGTCAGCAATTTTCAGTCTTTTTCATCTCATGGCACACTGACATGGTGCTAAAATAGGCAAGGCACACGATCAGTTTTTTGACAATGGACAAGGCACTGCTGGTGGGGGGCGCTCACATCTCCCAATGGCCCTACTAACAAATGACCCTCCCTCAAATTCCCACAGCACACCTGTGGACCATTCTCAGCACATCAATGTGCTGCAGCACAGTAATTGAAAATAATTCTCTTAAGCCATTCTAGTTCAATGATTGTATAGGTTTCACATCATGCTTCTGTAGCGAGGGCTTTATTGCATTATAGATCACATGGTATTGCTGAACAGGAAGGGACCATAGTTCATTGGTAGCATGTATATTTTGCACACAAGGGGCCCCAACTTCAATTCCTGGTAGCGGAGGTAAAAAAAACTTGTTTTTGAGATCCCAGAGCAGCCATTTTCAACCTTTTTCAGCTCACGGCACACTGTCAAGGCACTAAAATTGTCAAGGCACACTCCCAGTTTTTTACTTACATTAAATTGCTATATTACAATTAATTTTTCATTGATATAATTAATACAATTAAATCATTACATGACAAAGAGCACAATCCTAACCAGGTCTACTCAGAAGTAAGTCCTATTTTGTTCAATGGGGCTTACTCTCAGGAAAGTGTGGTTTGCAGCCAAAGACTGGGGGAGGGGACATTGGGGGGAAATATGCCTAGTGGGACTTACTTCTGAGTAGACATGCCTAGGATTGGGCTTTTGGTTGCACTCTTTTTTCTCAAATACAGGAGCAAGCAATTGGCACTTCTCTCTTTCCTCCTCTCCTCACCCCACCCCCTCCCACAAGCACATTCCCCCATCGCATAATTGCAGTTAACACCTCTCTTACTGTCCCTCCCCTCACTTGTCCACACCTTCCAAAGGTCTAGAATCACTAGCCTCACATTCCCCCCCAATTGCCTGCTCCTGTATTTCAGAAAAAAAGTGGATTCAGACACATGCCTAGGATTCAGACAATCCTAGGCGTGTCTGCTCAGAAGTAAGTCCCATTATAGTCAATGGGGCTTACTCCCTGGAAAGTAGGGCTAGGAGAGGAACTTGAGAGCACAGCCAAGCTCAGGCATGTCTACTCTGAAGTAAGTCCCATAATAGTCAATGGGGCTTACTCCCTGGAAAGTGGGGCTAGGAGAGGAACTTGAGAGCCCAGTCCAGCTCAGGCGTGTCTATTCAGAAGTAAGTCCCATTATAGTCAATGGGGCTTACTCCCAGGAAAGTGTGGATAGAATTGTGGCCCAGTGCCCTTCCTCTGAAAGGCAAAGGCAAGGCAGGGAGGGTTGCTTTGGGGAGTTGCAGGCAACTGTGGCAAGGAAAAGGGACTTCAGCCAGCCCATTCTTAGGCTGGTAGCCTCAGCAGACTCACTTGCTTCCTACCTGCTTGCCTGCCCCAGCTTCCTCCTCTTCATAGACTTGATACCCAATCCTAGGTGTGTCTACTCAGAAGTAAGCCCCATAATAATCAATGGGGCTTACTCCCAGGTAAAGGAGGATCAGGTTGTAGCCTTCCTCTTGCTCACAGCAGGATATCCCAAGCAAAGCACAGCAGGAGATCCAAAGGAGGCTGCTCCTTTTTCGACACTGCCTGCCAGCAGCTGCTGCCTGCCTCCTCTGGCCCCACGGCACACCTGAGGCTGCCTCGCAGCACACACAGCATTTGAAAACCACTGTCCTAGAGACTTGTTGCCACTCATGGTAGACAGTAATGGGCTAGATGGGTCAATGATCTGACCCAGTATGCTTCATGTATTCATGAAGCTCATTTTTTTTAATTCTCAGACAAATTACACACTTGTCACAAATGTCACACTTTAATCCTATAAATTTTCCTGCTCTCTGACTCTTGTATGTATGCCTGAGTCTTGTATGTATGTATGTACGTATATCCATCCATCACTTCATTCATTCATTCATTCAGCTTTGCATATTAGCTTCTTTCATTCCCCAAAAAGTCTTTCAAGTCTTCCTTAGCTTATTTACTATCCAGCCTAAAGGATGTTTCTACTACTCAAGACTATGCTAAATGAAAATGTATTAAGGAATTTGGTAAATGGCCTGTTGCCATGGTATTGCACTGAGAATGGCGTATTTCTCTGCAGAAAATCACAACCAGCGTGGAAGGCCGAGCTGCACAGCAGCAGAAGACTACGAAAGTGAGGGTGGAAGTATGATAAGCCAGACAGTGGCTATGGCCATTGCAGGAACATCTGTCCCACAACTTGCCCGGCCCAGCAGTTTCCTCCTCACATCAACGGTACAAAAGCATTCAGAGTATTTGAAAACAGAGAAGTATACATGTTCTGAAGTGATTCTCACAGGGCAGCAAGAGTGGGTGGCAATCATGATCGTGAACAGATGCCACTATTCTTTCCAGCAAGCTTCATGAAAGACAGAGAGTGGGTGGTAGGAGGTGACAAATGGAGGGTGCTAGAACAAGATTATTTCTATTCCTGGGAAACAGGGTTGTAACAATACACTTTTTGGCTGTGCATCAAGATTTAAGCTTCTTTTTCCCATTCTGAAACACATGAAAGACAAATACCCACGTATTTTAAGTTTTGAATTTCGAGAGCAGGTGTCAGGTCTCCTTGACCAGCTCAACTCCCTAGGGGAACATGAGAATAGCATTGTTTGGGCTAATATTTTGAGGCCCAACTAAAGGTGCACTTGTGATTTCATTTCGTTCTTCATATCTATTCAGACCAGCAGACAGCATTCGACGTTTTCAGCCGAGTCAAGCAGGAACCTTTTGATCTGTCTCTTGTGGGTCCTGAAGAATGCTGACGAAAGTGTCCTTCAGAAATGGTTCACTGATCTGTCTGTACTGCAGCTCAACCGCCTCCTGGATTTGCTGTATCTCTGTGTTTCCTGCTTTGAATACAAGGTATAGTGAAAGCAGCAGCCCTCTAACCAAGCAAAACATACCAGATACATAAATGACAGCAGGGCTTCCAAAAATGATCCCTGTATGATCCCGCTCTATTTCTTTACCAGACTAAATTCCCATCAACTTTTTTGAAAATTTCTGAATTGCGTGAAGTTAAGCCCTTCATCTCTCAGCCAGTCATGTAAGGGCCAAATCCTATCCAGCACTGATGCAACCATTTGAATGGTGCATGTGTGGTAGCCTGCAGTTTGGAGACAATCGTGGAGACCTCCTCAAGGTTAGGGAACATTTGTTCTCTTATCTCATGGCTACATTGTGGCTGTATCAGTGCTGAAAAGTTGGATAATATTGGGTCTTCCACTCTGTTGGTACTGCAGTCGCTTGAGCACCAGTGAGTGTGTGTTGTTTATCTCGTCACTTTCATGAAAGAGCCCGCTGCTGCCTCCTGTTTTCCTGAAGGAACAGCTGGCTGATCCTTATTTCCTACTGTATTTCCTACTTCTGTTTGTCCCCTGCTCCTGTGAATTTCTCCCTAGATTAAAGAGCTGTAGTTTTTATCAAAAATGGTGTATAAATGGCCAACAGTGGTTCCTTCCACCCACATCATACTTTGCACTTTATGGGCCTTCCGGGTATTTATTTGCTTGTTGGTTTGGTTTGAAGACATGATTCCTGTTTCATTCTCTTTCTTTTGTGAAATGTTCAGGGTAAGAAAGTGTTTGAAAGAATGAACAGCCTGACCTTTAAAAAATCAAAAGACATGAGAGCAAAACTTGAAGAAGCTATCCTGGGGAGCATTGGGGCAAGGCAAGAAATGGTACGCCGAAGCCGGGGTCAACTGGGTAAGTTGTTTCCCTTGACAGAAGTCTCTGAAACAGGCAGCCATCCCAGTAACAATTCCATGTCTAAGACGTAACAGCTTGATACTGGACTGGGCTACTTCTGTATATTTTAACAAGTGATTGCCAAGGAAGCCTCCTCTTCCACTTCAAAACACTATGTTTGCTTCAGATTGAAAAGGTTAGCTAACACTGATGCTCATCAATTTTGAAGCATGTCATTTCATGCCCTATTGAGCTTAATACTTTCATTCATGTTGTCATTTCTTGTGCACGGTGGGGTGCCCTGTTTGTCGTAGCTTGCTGTGTTTCAGAAATTAATACTGAAAGCATTTTTTTTTTAAATTGTCTGGCAGAAAGAAGTCCTTCTGGGAGTGCATTTGGAAGTCAAGAGAACCTGAGATGGCGAAAGGATATGACTCACTGGAGGCAGAACACAGAGAAGCTTGACAAGTAATTATTTAAATTTGGAATGACCATGTGACAAATATAGGGCTGGCCTTGCTCCCTTGGAAATTTGGTGCACCATGTTATAAGCAAGTTTAGAGTTAGTTGAACTAGGCAAGGACCAATCTCATAAGAATAAGTTTGAAGTCTGTTATTCGGGCAAGTTGTGTTGAAAACAGAGTGAAAGCTACCTAAGCACTAATAAGACCACTATAACATGCTCTAAATTAGCACTGAGATCCGTTCGTTGTTCCTGCAGGTGATATCCATACCATGGGTCACTTAGAGCAATTTGGAGTTCTCAAAGCTTGCTTTTTCCCCTCTATCCTAATCCATCACTTTCATTATTTTTCCACATGTGCTGTATTTTTAGAAGCCACAAACCAACCAGGTATTGTAGCATTGGTATACTACTGTATTTTGCTTTTTGGGTTTTTTTGGTTGTCGCTTTGTACTTCTGCATACTCTTGTCATTGCAATTCTGGTTTTTGATGCTTGTCAGAAGCTTTGTGTGCGCATATATGACTGAACAAGCCCCTTTTGCAATCAGGCATCTGTTGGTGTTTGACATGTTTGGCGGGGAGGGTGTTATTTAGCCATAGGAATCATGGACTTAGCTTGGCTTGGCATGCTTCTTGTCTTCTAAAAAGGCATTCAGTGTCAAGTTTGTGGTAAATGGAGGTGCTTTGCAGAAGTGTTTTGCAAAATGTCTTGGCTGTGAAATGTTAGGGTGTGTAACATCCCGCTACAGGATACCCCCTATCGCCCTGCAGCATGAAGCATGAAGAATATTGCAGTTACTATCTCTTTCCTGATCATGCAGTAATACCATTAATTAGGGTCACTGGCATTGCCCTATGACCAAAGCATTATTGTGAAACTGTAAGTGAAATTCTAGAGAAAATATGGTAAACGTTGCCTAAACACACAAAGGACAGATGCCTTTGAAACTAGAGACCGGGAATAATCCCAATGAGGCATATACGTCCTTTTAAGAACACTCTCCCTTTTGAAGTCCTCCTAACATTTGCAAGACCCAAGCGTTTACTGTCTTCTGCACATTTTAATTGTGCCTAACACAAGAACAGATGGACAGATGTTGGGTCCTGGGAATGATAATGTTTGTGCTAGTTCCCAGTCGAGCCTAAGAGTGTATCATGGATTTTGGATCACTAGATGACTCATCAGGGCCCAGAAAGTCATAGTTTGTCATCTGCAGAGATACTGTCCAGGTACATGAGTGGACTTCATGGAAAAGAGAGCCCTAAGGATCCTCCCCTGCACTCTTGCAGGCTCTGCATATGGGTTCAGTGAACACATGGACCCTTTCCTCCCAAGTCCCAATTTCTCCCATTTACACCTTGTAAGCCCTAGTATAGTCACTCCCGCAATGAAGTCCTGAAGACAACATGCTTCTTTCTCCAGGAGAAGACTTGACCCTAGAAAAGTTGCTTTTAATATTACAGTCGTGTGTTGCTTAGCAAAAGGGATACGGACCAGCACCCCAGGTGCCAAGCGAGGCTTCACATTATGCGAAGCCTCTGACAGTGAGGAGAGCTGTACTCCCCTTGCCTCCAGAGACTTTTCTGAGCCTTGCAGAGACAGCATGCATTCGCGCACTGCCTCTATGAGGCTCAGACTGGCTATTTCAGGTGAAAACATGCAACTTCCGGTTTCCTGGAAGTTCTCGTATTTTCGCCTGAAACAGATGTGCGTGGCCTCTGCAGTGCTCAGAAAAGCCTCCAGAGGTGAGGGGAGCATAGCTTCCCTCGGCTCTGAAGCTGGGGGTGGTGAACAGGGACCAGCGGCAGCCATCACATAGGCAGGCTATCGCCGGTCAGAATATCGCTAAGGATGCTCACCTGTATTATTATTAAGAATATTTATATACTGCTTTTCAACAAGAGTAGCTCACAAAGTGGTTTACATAGTAAAATAAATCAGTCATGGTTTCCTGTCCCCAAAGGGCTCACAATCTTTAAAAAAAATACAGAAGAGACACCAAGCCAGTGGAAAAGACACCATGCTGGGGTGAAGAGGGACAGTTGCTCCCCCCACCCGGCTAAATATAAGATGATACCACTTTTTAGTGAGCCTTCAATCATTTAGGAAGTCAAATAACCACCTTATGATGAAAAGGTTCCCATTCATCACCCTCCCATATATATGAAGGAGCTTGAAATCTAATTATGAATATGCGTTATAGATATTATTGCTGCCTTGCATTTCAGTTCAGAGAGACTGAGTACTGAATATGATTTTCAGGTCTGGTTCTGTCATCGGCTTAGCCACTTTGCAAGATGAGCTCGAGGGAATATTCTGGTTGAGTCATCCTAGGAACACTATGGGTGTCAATACTTTCATTAGAATTTTGGCCCCTCTTCTTAAGGGTAGACTGGGCATTTCTGCCAGCACATTTCCACAAGTGTGCTTTCTTCTTTTTTTCCATGTAAGGATAGGAAATGAAACGAAGATGTCCATGTGCGTGCACTTTGTAGAACTAGAGACCAGGAGAAATGAATGCTCCTTGATCTTAGCAAGTAATAAATAGCAATCAGTAAAACTCAGTGGAATGAGTAGTACTGTGCAAGAGTCAGACTCAAACCCTAGTATTTTCAGCAATATAGATTTGTTGTTTTTGAAAGTCAAGGGGATGCTTGTTTGTTTTGGGACCTTTTATACAATGTGTTCTTCATGCAGTGGCATATTGCTACCAATGCATTTTGTCTAGTCTTGACTTACGCGCACAGTAACATGTGCTGCTGCCATGCATATTGTTTCCGGCTTTTGATTTTTAAGATATAAATAGCCATGTTTAGGAAGCACCTATAGTGTAAATAAAGCGCACATTTTAGCACAGTGAAGCATTGATACAAATTTCTATTGGGTACTACCTACCCAGTCATACTGATGAGCCTTAGAAATTTTTCCACATAGCACCACCCTGTGTTCACATCATGAAATATAACATTGTGAGTCTTTTTTTGGGATGTGGATGGAAATATATTTTTTTTCCTGGTAGGCACCAGATTTCACTTATCGAGCAATATTTCTGCTGTATCCCTTGTAGTTGCAATAATTCAGCTGTGACACAAATGTTTTAGACATCATTTGGCTAAGCAGGAAACTGAAAGAAAATGGTCAGAAACTCATGAAAATGAGGATACAATCAGATCATTTGAGCCCTGTCTACGAGGATAGATACAGTTCAGTTGTGCCTTGTACAGGTTTGCCTTGTATTTGTGACTTGTACAGGTCACTTTTGTCACAGGTCACTTGGGTTGAGCTGCTTTCAGCCTTGGTAGGGAGTGGATGGATTTCCTTAGGCCAGTGGGATTTTTGCGTTTTTCATCCCGTTTGAATAGTGCTTGCACACACCAAACAAGTGATGCTGTTTCTCACAGCTAAAGTACCATATGTGCTGTTATGACAGAATAAAAAATATTTTTCCCCAAACAGAATGTAAGTTTCTTTAAAGGGTATGTACTTTTAATGCTCTTTTTCCTGTTAACAGATCAAGGGCAGAGATAGAACATGAGGCACTTATTGATGGCAACTTGGCAACTGAAGCGAACCTGATTATTTTGGATACTTTAGAGATAATAGTCCAGGTGAGGATAATGAAAAACGTATCATGGCTGCTCTTATATTTGTGCTGTATATATTTTTGTATATACTTGTGTGTATACATCCCATATAAGTGTGTATAGTTTAGCTGTATGTTTGTGGGCTGAATGTATCATGGTCCTGTGATGTGAGGAGAATCTATTTCTTGTGATCCTAGCAGCACTTCTTGGAAAAGCATACTGGACATATCTCTTCATGGCTGTTCTTCCCTTGCTAACTACATTTCCCTCATTTCTCTTTCTCTTGGGCTGCCAAGACTTTAGGGCAGTAGTTCCCAAATGTTTTCAGCAGGTGACTCCAATGACCTACTGGGCTGTTGGCTGTGGCTCCCCATTAGGGCTACATTCCTTTACGTTGTATAGGGTGGGAGGTTTTATGTGAGGATTCTGCTGCTTCCCTAGCTGGTTTCCATGGCTCCCCGGGCAGCCATGGCTCACAGTTTGGGAACCACTGCCTTAGGGGATGGATATACAGGCATTCCATTACAAACATTTTCAGTACTTCTTTTTGAGGTAACTCTAAAGGTAGTGCTCTCTCTCTCTCTCTCTCTCTCTCTCTCTCTCTCTCTCTCTCTCTCTCTCTCTCTCTCTCTCTCATATTATGTCCCTTATTTCCAATGTCCTTGCTTTCAGACGGTTTCTATGACTGAATCCAAAGAAAGTATTCTTGGCGGAGTGCTGAAGGTTCTTTTGCACAGCATGGCCTGTAACCAGAGTGCTCTTTACCTACAACACTGCTTTGCTACTCAGAGGGCTTTGGTCTCAAAGGTGAGTGTTCTCAAGTAGATGGGGAATAGACTGATCTGTGCCCTAATCCTACCCCTCCCCACACACACACCAGCCTGTGTGATGCAGCGGTGCCAACAGAATGTGAGCTATTTCTTATGGGGGGAAACCAGATAGCCTGAGGGATGTAAATAAAAATATTTCTTATTTCTTGTAATGTGCCGGGCTGCCAGAAGGTCTCCTCAGACCTACAACAGCTATTTAGCTGGCATAAGTTTGAGGAGAGTGTCAGCCTGGAAAAGGGGGTTGTTGGTATAGGACTCTGCCATGCGTGACTGCCACCAAAAGCCACCTCCACCTAGTCTGCTCCATGCCCCTCTCCTCCTCCAAACCATGCACAAACTGTCCCTACTACCACCTTGCCTGCTGTGGTGTAGTCTAGATGAGCCATTGTGGTCCCATAAGCACATGACAGCAGAACACTTTTTGAAAACACTGGACCAGGACTTTGACAGTGGATTGCAAAATACAGTGGTACCTCGTATAACGAATGCCCTGCACAGCGAAAAACTTGCAGAATGAAAGCGTTTTGCGAAGTTTGGTAACTCGCACAACGAATTTTTATGACCCGTGCTTCGCAAGACAAATTTTTGTTTTGTTTTGTTTTGGTTTGACTTAAGGGGGGATCTTCATGCCAGTTTATGATCCCGTTCACCCTAGTAAGGGGCGGATCTTCATGTCAGTTTATGATCCCGTTCACCCTAGTAAGGGGCGGATCTTCATGTCAGTTTATGATCCCGTTCACCCTAGTAAGGGGCAGATCTTCATGTCAGTTTATGATCCCGTTCACCCTAGTAAGGGGCAGATCTTCATGTCAGTTTATGATCCCGTTCACCCTAGTAAGGGGCGGATGTTCATGTAAGTTTATGATCCCGTTCACCCTAGTAAGGGGTGGATCTTCATGTCAGTTTATGATCCCATTCACCCTAGTAAGGGGAGGATCTTTATGTAAGTAAGTCCCATTGTGCTTGCTCCCAGGAAAGTTTGCACAGGATTACAGCCTTCAAACTCCCCACTCAGCATCCCCCCATCGCTCATTCACCCTCTCACTGCCCCATATCCTTCACGTTTCCCCCCATGATCACGGCAAAAGCAAGCAATTGAGTGCAGCTGCTCTGTCCTCCCCAGCTTAGAGCACAATCCTGTGCGTGTCTCCTCAGAAGTAAGTCCCATTGTGCTTACTCCCAAGAAAGTGTGCACAGGATTACAGCCTTCAAGCTCCCCACTCAGCATCCCCCCCTTTTTGAAATCCTCTGTACAGTATGTATGCCTTTAAAGAGCACTTAATAAACACTTTGTAAACCAAATTTGACTTTGTTCTGACTTTTCTTGTCCATAGGAACGCATTAATTAAATTTCAATGCATTCCTATGGGAAAACGCGCTTCGCAAAACGAAAAACTCGCATAACGAAAGGACTCACGGAACGGATTAATTTCGTTATGCGAGGCACCACTGTATACCACTGTAAGCCCCAGATTGGATTGGGCTGCCCATCTGATCTGGTACATGAACCACTTTGGTGTGGGTATCTTCTTTAGAAACTACAATGTTTAGCTACTCTGCTTTGAGAATTGGAAAGAGTTTTATTTTCCCCAGTCACTTCTGGCAAACCACAGATGAAGTCTTATTTTACTGGTGTGCGTGTATAGCTGGATCAAGAGGTGATAGCTCATTATCACTATAGTGCAAATGGTATAACCTTGCCATAGCGCTTCAGATGCTTCTTTGACCAGCTAACTCAGTTGGTCAAATGCATAATGTTTGTGAAGACACCATGGGTTCTAGCCCCACACTGGTCACTGGGACCAAGTGATGCTATCTGGAAAGTTTTTCTTCCTTTTCAGAGGTACCATACACCCTTTGTATGCAGAAAGTTCCAGATTCAATTCCTGGCATGTCCAGGTCAGGCAGAGAAAGAACCCTGTCTGAAACTGCAGCGAGCCAATGTAGATAGTGCTGACGTAAAGACTAAGGGCCCAGTCCTATCCAATTTTCCAGTGCCAGTGCTGCTGTGCCTGTGGGGTAGGCACTGCTTCCTGTGTTGGGGAGGAAGTCACAGAGGCCTCCTCAAAATATGGGAACATTTATTCCCTTACCTCCGGCCTGCGTTGTGGCTGCACCAATGCTGGAAAGTTGGATAGGATTGGACCCTTAGTCTGCTTCAATATAAAGCAACTTCAGTGTTTCTGACTACCTCCACTGACTGACTTCTCTTTTTTGGTGCCATTATAGTTCCCAGAACTGCTGTTCGAAGAAGAGACGGAGCAGTGTGCTGACTTGTGCCTACGACTGTTGCGTCACTGTAGCAGTAGCATTAGTACCATACGCTCCCATGCCAGTGCCTCTCTGTACCTCCTTATGAGACAAAACTTTGAGATTGGAAATGTAAGTATACCATGCACGTGCAAGTGCAGTGCAAGTGAGTGCATGGGGCAGCACCAATTGCTGAGGGAGGAAGGCGGTCACACCCAGACCGAAAGTCTTTTGTTGTGCTGGACACCCTTTAAAGAGGAGCACAAGATAGTTCTGTTCTGCTAGTTTGGGGATATGATCTTCATTGTTCTGGTACTGTGTAGTTGAGAACAATATCATTATTATGGTATCTTTCCCTCAGTAACCACTCTCTGTTTCAGAATTTTGCAAGAGTGAAAATGCAGGTGACCATGTCGCTCTCCTCCCTGGTGGGAACGTCTCAAAATTTTAATGAGGAATTTCTGAGACGTTCCCTGAAGACCATTTTGACGTATGCTGAAGAGGACTTGGAATTAAGGGAGACAACATTCCCTGATCAGGTTAGAAGGCATGTTACTGTATTACAGAAAATTATGGCTACTTGATTTCTCTGAGTCCTGCTAGGGCACTCCTCATTTAATTTTAATCCACCCTGCTTTTTGAACTCAGTAGGAATATTTGCTTTAAAAAAAAAAATTCACGTTTTTATGCCACCTTTACTCCAAGGAGCTATGGGTGGGATTCATGGTTTCTTCCCTACTTTTGGCCTCACAACAACCCTGTGAGGTACCTGAGACTGAGTGATGGTGATTGGCCCAAAGTCACCCAGGAAGCTTCATGGCTGAGCAGGGATTTGAACCAGGATTTTCCAGGTTTAACTCCCAAACCATTACACCATCCTGGCTCTCAGATTGGATGTTTTCTTTGCAGAATAACACTGTAGAGTCCAGGGGCTCCATATGGCTGATCCCTGTAAGAGCAGCAATTGGTGCAAAAGTTCAAGTAACATGTGGATTTTTGTGATGTATGTTTTTAACTCATGTGAAAACTTCAGCTGGAATTCCAGGTCAGAATTCAGTCTGTCAAAACTGAAATTAAATGGATTTACTGTATCTAGTTTGCAAATGAGATAGAAATACATTTCAAATGCATTTGAACAACTTTAAAATGTTTTTTTTCCTGAAAGTTTTTTTTTCTTGCCAAATTTAGGTTTCTGAATTCAGTTTTGAATTCAGTATATATTGAACTGAAATTTTAAGCTTTAGTAGAGTCAGTGTTGAAATGCAAAAATTCAGGTTTCTTACAAACTGTTTATCCAGTCAAAAAAATGTGATTAAACTCTGTGTTAACGGAATAAATGAATGAGGGCCCAATCCTATCACACTTTCCAGCACAGAAACAGCCACAGTGCAGCCCCAGGGTAAGGGAACAGACTTTCCCTTACCTTGAGGAGGCCTTCTAGTGCACTACCCCTTCTAGTGCATGATGTAGCACATCACCTTTGGCGTGGCTGCTTTGGTGGAACGTTGGATAGGATTGTGCCCTAAATAAATGATTAATTACAGAATTAGCAAACAATGACTAGGATTATATAAATGTAAAATTTAAAAGAAAACTTTCCCCCATTGTACTTCATTTGGGAGTACAATGGAGAGTGCTCTTTTCATTAGAATTCCTATCATACAAATCCAAAATTTTTGCTTTGTACTGAATGTTTCAGATCTTTCTGTTTTTTTGACACTTCAGGTTCAGGATCTTGTGTTCAACCTCCATATGATCCTATCCGATACTGTTAAAATGAAGGAACACCAGGAAGATCCAGAGATGCTGATTGACTTAATGTACAGGTACGGTTTTATTTGACTTGCTTTCTTCTGATAAAATATGAATAAGTGAACATGCACTGATGTGAATCTTCCTTCTTTAAAAAAACAACAACAAAAAAACCTAGAATTGCAAAAGGCTACCAGAATTCTCCTGACCTACGGCTAACCTGGCTGCAGAACATGGCTGGAAAACACTCGGAGAGAAGCAATCATGCAGAATCTGCCCAGTGCCTGGTCCACTCTGCAGCACTTGTGGCCGAATACTTAAGCATGCTTGAGGATCGAAAATACCTTCCCGTAGGATGCGTTACCTTTCAGGTAGTGCTTATTATTTACCAAACTGCACTGTTAGGTTACTTGTCTTTTTGCAAAGCTACAGTGAAAGGGCTCAGGAACTAATTGCCCAATCTTATGCTGTCCGGGTACCCGCATACCACGTGTTGCGGTGGGGAAGGCTGCTTTACAGCAGTCGCAAAACAGCCTCCGCTGACACACACTGCCAAGCCACTGGAGGGAGGCCAGAGCCTTCTGTGCACCAGCAGATGACCAAAGACCCACTGGAGCAGGTCAGTCTGTGCCGGGGATTGAACAGGGGAGGGAGAAATGGGAGAGGAAGTGGGCAAAACTGGGCAGTGAAGGAAGCAGAGAGAATGGCAGATTGGGCCAGGAGGGGGCAGGTTTTGCGGCAGCATGCACCAAATCCTTACCCCCCCTTCTGGGTCAACACAGACTTGCCACCAGTTCCTCAGGCTTTCCTGTCTTCCTGAACTTTAAGGAGGGCTGACAGAAAACCTTCTACTCTGTCCCCTCTTTGTTATTAGCTGTAACTGAGGTTTATACCTGACTGCAAATTGTGCGGGCTCCCCTCTCCTGCTCCTTGCCCTCTTCTTCAGATTTGTCATCTCCATTGTCCTAATAACAGAGGTGCCGGACTCTGATGCAGAGCTGTTTGGATTGCTCCTGAGCAGTTTCCATTGTTGTTGGCTGTGCTGATGGTGGACAGAAGAGGTTGGGGCCAGCAAACTCCCTGCACGGTGATCAGGGTTGAGATGTGCATGTCCGGACACCGGCGCACCTAATTAACATACTAGCAACACTGCATGGAGTCCCACACTACCACAATACTTGATGTCAGTCCTTCTGTCCTTTTTGCCATATCAGTGTCAGCTCTTAAGTGCCATAGTGAGAGGGTGGCTGCAGGGGTGAGGGACTGAAGGTCTTTTGCCAGAGATCCTCAAAATCACAGCACCAGCCCTGGAAGGGAACATGTCAAGCCAGAGAGAGGGTAGAGGGCGAGGGTTTGGAAAGTATTAGAGTGCAAAGCTAAACGTGAATAATGCGTTAGTATGAAGTCTGTGTTGTGCCGTGAGGAGAGGGTTCTTTTAAACTGAGGCCTATAGGAGAATCATAGTTGTTCTGCAGAGCAAAATTTTCCGCTACCAGGAGTTACTTGAAGATGACTATAATGACTTTATTTTCACTAGTGTCCCCGCTTTAGAAAAACACATTTGCCCCTCCTTGTTTCTAGTCATATAAACAGTCCCATTGCTTTAATGTTTACTTATATGTTGGTATAATTCATTCCAGCAAGACTGTAGCATAATATAAGCTGCTTTGATCTGTTATCTTTTAAACAGCACATTGTCCGTGTAAGGAGTGAATGCATATTAAATTAAAGGTTTGGTTGTTTGTTTGGGGAGGTTTAGAATACTATCACTGTTGCTTCTGAAAGAAAATATGTCGTATTCCCTTAGAACATCTCCTCCAATGTTCTAGAAGAATCTGCAGTTTCAGATGATGTCGTATCACCAGATGAAGAAGGCATCTGCTCTGGAAAATATTTTACCGAAGCAGGTCTGGTTGGATTGCTGGAGCAAGCTGCGGCCTCTTTCTCCATGGTAGAAGAGTTTAATACCTGCATTTAGTTCTGTAATCCTTTTGGTTGTATAGCATTAATGACCATTGTTTGACAGAAAACACTGGGCGCAACTCATTCACACTGCGCAAGAAATCTAAACTGGTGCAATTGCAGCTCAGCTACTTAGTTCCACTGTATACCTGTACCACTGTTAGTTAGGCTATATGTTGCTGATATGCAACGATTTTGCAAGTGGGGGCTGGCTCAGGGCCTGAGAGAAACCTCCATCACTGTCAGAATAGGTCCTCCGTGTGTGCACTTGTTATTTATAAGTACATCGCAGTTCCATTTATTATATATTCTACCTTAGATACAAAAGTATCTCGAGCATGTGTGTCAGTTTTACTGCTGTGAACATTTTAGTCATGTATTGTATTTGGGTTGCTGCTTGTTGGTTAATTGATTGATCCCTCCATCAGACATGCGCTGTTTTCTAGGCTGGCATGTACGAAGCCGTCAACGAGGTTTACAAAATCCTTATTCCAATTCACGAAGCTAACAGAGATGCCAAGAAACTGGCCACGATTCATGGTAAACTCCAGGAGGCATTCAGCAAAATCGTTCATCAGGTAACGACTTGGATTCCTCTTTGCAGGAGCAAGGACATGTTCAAATGCATTGGTGTGATCACCCTTCTCCATACTGCCCACATGCAGCTTTGCTCCAAATCGTTCGCTTCCAGTGCCCACTGACAGAAGGGATCTCCCTGAAGTGATGTTATGAAGCATAACATCTACAAGATGAAAAAATAGTCACAATGAAATGGTTGATTGCTTCTAATTTCTCCGCCCAGGTCTAATTCCATTGTGTTTATCTGAATAGGCTGTGAGTTCGTTCTTGTCTTTTCTCTGCCACTCCTTCTCACCTCCACCCAAAGTGGTCAAGATGCTGTTTGTGCATTATGGGGGTGGGGATGGGAATTGCCTTCCTTTTGAGTGATCTGGAGCTATTTGATTGGAAAGCACCTATTGCTTTTTTGGTTGTGCAAGTATTCTCCATGGTGCATGTATGAGGATCAATGGCCTTTGGGTGTGGGAAGTTCCGCTTAGATGCACCAGCAAAAGCCCTGGCAAGGGTTTTAAGAGGGAACTCTTAGGCATGTGGGGAAAAGCAAAGCTTTGCCTATGCTGTCACTGTTGCAGTAGAAGGAAAGATTTACACTGTAGCAACTATGATAATGCTGGATAAGGTTGGTCTGTAAGAAGAAGTAAGAAGAGATTGTCTTCTTGTCTTTAGTGCTTGTGAACGCCCCTCACAGATCCACACAGATTCTTTATACCAACTGCAACGGGGCAGCCTCTGCTCCTGTGCTGCTTGGTAGTCTCTTTGAGCCTTTGTGGGTTGGGGGGACCACATGACATTCTCAATTGGGAGTAGACCATGGGAGTGCTCATTATCTCTCTTACCTGATCCATTAGCAGCATCTTCTGAGTCATGGTTAAGCAGTGTTCCCTGCAAACAAGTATTTGAAGCCAGAGTTTGAAGGTAACTATAATTAAAGCTGGCATGAAAAAGGAACATTACATATGCACAGTAAGTGTGCACTGGTACTGTTGGTTAGGGGTGACTGCCTTTCATTTCTATATAGGTTCCCCTCCTCTCCTAAATTAATATGTTTTAGATGTAATGCATTTAAATTCATTTCTCAATATAATTTATATAAATATTAATTGAATGACCTATGATTAAATGTTACCGTTCTTAACTAGACTTCAGTTGTGTTCTACTTCATGGATGGAAATGAAGCAGTAATCATAGATACCCATGAACAGATGAACGTTGAAATTCAATTCTGGCAAACTCGGTTTTGTTGAAACACACAAAATTTGAATTTCTCCAGCAGTTTTCCGGTGACCAAACCCAAGGTCTGTAATTCAAGCTGGAACAGGGAATGTTCTGTAATAATTGCAGCCATTTACCAGATTCACATTCAGATTTTATTTTTCCTGCTTAATGATGGAAAGGAGGGGGTCAGCATGCTGTGTTATATCTTCTGGATTAAATTAAAATTAAAGACTAACTTAAATGTGTAACAGCTGAAAATCCTTCAGGTGCATAGTGCATTATATTGATATTTTGGTCGTATTGTGGCCTTTCTTGGAGAAGAGAGTGCTGATTTTGTTTCTGTGACATACCCTTTTTTTTTTTTACTTTTTGTTACACAGAGTACTGGCTGGGAGGTAGGTAATGTTTTAGTTAGTAAAGAGCACTAATAGATTGATCTGATGACTCCTGCCAATGCTTTGCCCACATGTGCTAGCGGTGGGTATTTCTGTTGCTGTCTGCTATTGACCTGAGTTGATTAACCAAAGAAATCTCAGTAAAACTGTTGTGGTCATTTTAGACAACTTAGGTAGTGCATGAAAGCCTCTGTGTCACACTAATGAGGTTCTTTGGTGAATGAGTCACTGTTTACCATCACTGATTTGTTGTTTTTGTATTCCATTTCTCATCAATATTGACACTGAATACCACCTCTTCCTACCATATTTTCACCCCCACCACAGGGGTCGATTTAAGTCTTAATGCTCAAAGGTGTTGAATTCAAAAAATTGATTCCCATTAGGAAAATGTTTACTCTTTTTTTATGTAGCATATACTTACATTCTGTACAATTGAAACCTCTTCTTTTACATGAAGATTTGAGCAACAGTGAAATTTCTTAGTTTAAGATTCAGATCCTAAATTCCTAGCATGTGGAACTCAGTGAGCAATGAGGAAGACTCCTTGGGGGTTTTTTTTCCTGTGAGCTCTAAAATTTGAATTCCCCTTGCAGTTTTCAGAGCACCAAATTTAAATTATTTGATGTTTCTCTCTAAACTAAAACTATGACATTAATCATAACTGGAACATACTACCAAAGTTTCTGTGAATTAGATATCAGCTCACCCACCCTGCCTCCAGCCTGTATAAGAATCCCAGCTTTCTCTTTTCTTACTCAGGTAGTATTAAACTCTCCAGGTTTCAGATATAATTTTGCTGAATTGGTAAAAGAGAAAGACTGAAGGATAGGAAAAATTTGACAAGTTTAAGAAAAAAAAAACAGGGATTTATTGATTACAACATGGAGAGCTACATCATGTTTTACTGGGTGTTTTCTTCTTCTTGAGCACCTCCTGTTGAACCCTCAAATTACTTTTTACACTGCTTTAAGTCTCAATCACATTGCTGGATTGTGATCATGGACCTCTCATTAATTTGTTTAGAAGACAGAGATTTTACGGAACAATTAAGGTTGTCCTGTGTTTTTTCCCCCCCAACAGATTTCTTATGTCTTTAACAACTTTGTAACAGACAGAAATTCAGCAGGTGCAGTTTTTCCCTCTGCTGTGCCTCATCAGAAAAAAAAGTTAGAAACTCTAAAAAGGCCCTATTCAACTTGTTCAAGTTGGAAGATAAGAAGTCTGAGTTAAGTACATCATGCCCATCAATAGTAGTTCTGCAGCTATCACTATCACAGAGTTAATAAGCAAAGTTGACTGCATGTGAGTTAGCCCAAAGAGTACTTTTTCTGCTACTAGGCTGATGCACTCCCGAGAATGTTAGATGCACTGAATTTCCATGGAAATAATTGGTCCTTAGATGTATACTTAACAAACTTAGAATTTATTGGTTTTAATAGAACTTAACTTGAGAACATGCCACTTTTGTACACTTCTGTCCAGTACATAGCACAGAAAAGCCAATCTTCATTTGGAGATGGCAGAAGTCTCTTCAGTATCTCCTGAGCTTGTGGTCCCAGATTATACTTAGCATAGCAGCCATCCAAGCCAAATTGTTGCTTCAGTGCTCCTAGGCAGATTTAAAAGGGCTGGTTTAAATTTTTTAGGCACACATATTCTTGGAAAGCATTTTGAGAAAACTGTTATAGCTGAACTAGGTGTGTTTTACATTTTTGTTTCATTTTTGCTTTTTTGCTCTTAGAAAATAATGCTGTGGTTTCAGATTCTACCCCCATCCCAAACCCCAAGCTAATCTATGCAAATGCCAATTTCTGCTTTGGATTCTCTCTGGCCCTTGTACTGTCTTGATCATTCTTGCTGTTAATATTAACTCATTCTGAGTTGCAGTTAAGGGGAGCCATGATAAATAAAGATCCTTATGGCCCATTTTATCAGGAGGACTGGCTTCATGATCCTCCAGCTGCAACGAGAGGGTTGAGCACCAAAGTTTTGTTTTGAATCCAGCTGATATTTTTATATCTACCCAGGATATGTCCGTGCTTTGGTTCAGAGGTGCCTACCCAAGCCCTTCAGACTTGAGGTCCCAGGCCAGACATGGTATGTCAGCCTCCCCAAGCCCACTTGCTCTTTGTGTGGTCCCCGGCAGATTTGTTAGGGCTTGTTTAAGTTTTCTGTTTTCACTTCTGTCTAAGAAACAATAGTTAAGAACTTAAGTTTTAACCCCAAGCATAAAGGAACTCAGTTGCTTTTTGGTATCTGTCCTTCCAAATGGAGTTTTTAAAACAGCCCACTTTCCTTAAAATGGAATGGTAACATTCATATCATGGTGGAATTGTTGTGACAAGGAGCCCAAACCATGTGGAGAGCAATCTGCTCAGCTTACTTTAAGTAGTACCCACACAGTTTGGCTGGTTCCATCCATCCATGCCATGGACCACCATTATGACCTGCCCAAGGATAACATATGAAGTATCTCCATTGTATGGCTGTTTAGTTATCAGTTAATGGGATGATAGCCTGTGAGCATCTTTTCTGATCAATGTGTGTGCTGCTAAATCGACCCCTGAAATATATCTTGGCATCAATTACAATGTTAACATCATTCAGTCATGTTTTTATTGCATGGTAAAACACACCCATGGTTTATGTTCTTGTTCACTCTTTGCACTCTTGCTGAACATATTTTCCTTGTGTGTCCTTTAATATCCACTGCATGCTTTTTTTACCCGTTTCCCATTTTTAAGTACTTTTTTTTGTTTGTTTTTTTGCTGCCAAATGGTGCTTATTTGTTTTGGATTTTCCCTAATTAAAATACTTTCTGTTTTCTCCTCTATTGCCCTGGTTGCTGATTCTCCTCCCCACTTTTACTATTGTCTGTTGTGGTAAGTTCCTACTAAGTTGTTGTTGGTGATCTTTTTTTTCTTTTTAAACTCCATGGCATCCCCCAATAATTTCATTTTACCAAAGACTTACGCCAGCTCAAGGATTTGTGACATGCCACATTGTTGTGGAGTCCAGATTCATCTCCTTTGGACTCTTGTAGGAGAACATCCTAAGCAAACTTCATTAGGTTAACCTATTAAGGCAGCAATCCTAACGTCACTTTCCTGGGAGTAAGTCCCATTGAACACAATAGGACTTACTTCTGAGTAGACCTGCTTAGGATTTTATCCTATATGTTGGTGGGTGGATGCTTCTTCTTAAATTATTATTTAGTTCCATTCAAGTCTGATGTTATGAATTAAAAAACTGGATCAACCAGGGAACACAAATTGCTCGCATAAAAGGCTTGGTGTTAATTGACTCTCTATCCAAAGTTACAAGATGTTTCCTGAACCAGTGATGGACTTATGGGGGTACCAGAACCTTCCTGTTGATAACAAAAGACCAAAGTTGGCAGCCATTTATGTTGCTTTTGGCTAAATAAATCCAGTTGGCAAAGCTTTTGGTTCATATGCAGAAGAAACTTCTTAAAACTTTATACCCAGCAGGTATTTACCATGCATAACAACATATAATGAACCCTTCATACATCATGATGGCTGTTTCCTGCTCTGCCAGTTCTGTAATGACTCTACAGCGTTCACCTTCATTCTCTTTGCCTCCCGAGAACCTATTATTTTTTTCTCAAAATAATAGATTGAAATGCTTTACAATAACTTCCTTTCTCATAACTGCATTCAAGCACTTTCAGAAACAAAGACCATGGGGTATCAATGTCTTTTATTTGCTTGAAAGCACTTAGCAAGGGTTTTAATTTCTGTGAAAACCTTTGGTCAAAATTATAGAGCTCTCATCTATCTAGAACACACTTTGAACAATAACATGATACTATATTATGTTATTGCCCATCCCATTTTCTGCCTGTTGTTAATGGAACCTCATTCTTTTGTTCACATGTTGCACATGTTCCAGCATGCTCTAGGGAGACATTTTGCTAAGATTTTCCTAGGCATCAATCCTTGAACACTTCCCCCATTCCCCCCCCCCAACGAATGGATGCTCGATGAAAGAACCTTCCTTTTTAAACACCATCTCCCTAATTTGTCTTAGGTGACCATTAGAAATGTAATTGACCTGAACCTCTTGTCATGTGCTACTTTTAATCATATAACAAATATTTCCTTAACTGTCTCAAGTTATTTCTAAGCTTATAATAAAGGTAATTTGAAAATAATATTGACTAAGATAATCAACAAAAAAACTAAAAACTTGTCAGCTCTCCCTAGTTGGGTAAGATGAACCTTTCCTCTTTTTTAAGTTTTAAAATAGATCAGGAAAATATTTTACTTACACTGATCAAAGACACCCCTAGGGTTTGTGAGATCCAATGTTAGGAAGGGGGAGTCTTCACAAGAACACAGTGGGATGTTTATAAAGCCTAGTGTCTGTATAATAACTAACTGGGATGTGGCTCTATATTTTAACAGATGAGTTGGAAGATAGCACCTATTGTCAATATGTGGGCCAGCAATGTCTGTGGAAAATGTCCTATTGTTCAGTCCTCAACTTCACTCCCACCCAGAGGTTCCCAAACTTTTTCAGCTGGTAGCTCCCTTGGCCAACCGGGCCATTGGCTGTGGCTCCCCATTTGGGTTGCAATCCTATACATTATGTAGGGAGGCAGGTTTTTTGTGAGGATTCCGTGGCTCCCCTCATTGATTTCCATGGCTCCCCAGGGAGCCATGGCTCACAGTTTGGGAGCCACTGCAGTCCTGCCTTCACACATTACATTTTTCCTACATGGTAACATTTCCCCATTCCATGTCGGAAAATGGCAGATACAAAAAATTCAACATCATGTGTGAATTACATGTACGTATCTGTTTTGCCATATATGTGTGTGCTGAGCAGCAGTGCTAGTTTTTCACCGCATGTATATGTGGCACACATAGAGATTAGTATTCTTCACTCCTGCTGTTAGACATGCTTTTTGCTTGCTTGGAAGCAACATTGCTATGAGAAAAACACCATGTGCAAAATGGTTGTAAGTGTCTAGAAATACATGCTGTTGTCACTGAGAGTAGCAATAAGTGTATTTATGTGAATGAAAGTTATAGGTATTTAAGGGGAGACAGTGGTGGTGGTTTGGTGACCGTACTAGAGGTCTGTGTTTTTGCTTTAGGTACAGGGATGTCTTTCAGCTTTTCTACCCTTTTCCTTTCCTCCACACAAATCCTGACTGTCTTCAGTTTCGCTTTTGAATTTTCTGTGCCTCCCAGTGAAATGATACACTAATTCAGAGCACTTCTAAAATATTTATTTATTGGGTTGTCTAATGCCTGTCCAGTCCCAAGATTGCAGAGTAGGTAATAGCACCTCTGTAAAACCTGTAATACGTAATTGAGTTTCCATGTCTTGCACAGGGTTGCATTACAGTGTCATTGCAATATTGGCTACACCCTTGACACTTATAGTCTTCCCAGACGAGTAGGTCTTAGGGCTGAACTCCACTTGACATGGAGTTCTTGCCTTGTTCTTCTGTTGGTTTGTTTTATTGATAAACAGCCTCAGAGGCTGAAGTCAAGAGTGGTACAGTGGCAGGTGGAGAGGGCTTCTTGTCTACTATTTCTCTGTCTGCTGTTTGTCTGCTCTAAGTCACAATCTGCAAAGCTCCTTTTCCCCTTGTAGCAGAAAACTCATGGGTCCAGGATATTTTTTGGCCTGTAGGAAGAACAGGAACATAGGGAAGAGTGGCCTTGAACCGAAAAATAATGAGTGGGGTAATGAGGTAAGCAGTGTTTCCCCCCCCCAACCTCTTTTTCTCTGCTCAGGCTATCAGACTGACTTCTGTTATTAAGAAAATATACTGTACATACACAGAAAAGTAGTACTCACTTTTCCATCCAGTTAGGGCCCTCTGGTTCATGTGCTACATTTACAGATAAGGTGAATTCTTGATTGTTGTCAACCCCCCTCCCCCAGTTTTTTCTGCACAATGTTCATGTGGAAAGGAGATGCTTGATGGAAAACGCACACCAAGGAGTCGTGATTGACTGAAGTTCCCAGGTACATGCTTATTGTATGTTTTTAGGAATGCTTTTCTCTTCCACATTTTGATTCCAGGCAGATGCGGCATAGAAACAAGGATGTCTTTTATGCAGCAAATGAGGCTGTTCCTCAGTAAAACAAGTAGTCCTTGCAGCAGTATTCATATATTAATATATAATGTAATATACATTCATATACACATATAGTATATGCATGTATGTTTATCATTAGACATAGTGAAAATAATCTGTATCTAGCTATCATATAAAGTATAGCACTTTCAGTTTTACTGAACTGCTCTCCAAAAGGATATTAACCAATTCAGACATTGTTAAAAAAAAAATTAAGGAGAGAGTTGTTTGGTTTGGAAAGGTAAACAGCAAGAAGGGATGTGTTATAAACACCGCAGGTCTCACCAACTTTCCAGAACTGATGCAGCTGCAGTGCAGCCACAAGATAAGCAAATGTTCCCTTATCTTGAGGAGGCCTCCATGGTTGGCAACCTTCAGTCTCGAAAGACTATGGTATAAGTAGTCTCGCTACTCAAAGGTAGTGTTCTCTGAAGTGCTACCTGTTCCACGCGCAGTGTCAGCTAGGCAGGCGGAGATCAGGGGTCTCAATGCGTGGATGAGACGGTGGTGTAGGGAGGAGGGGTTTAGATTCGTTAGGCACTGGGGAACGTTTTGGGACAAGCGGGGCCTGTACAAGAGGGATGGGCTCCACTTGAACCAGAATGGAACCAGACTGCTGGCGCATAACATTAAAAAGGTGGCAGAGCAGCTTTTAAACTGATCCCTGGGGGGAGGCCAACAGGAGCCGAGGGGCATCCGGTTCGGGACTCCTCATCCCTATGGGATGAGGATGGGGAGGTTAGAGAACAACAAGACAAAGGCAGAGCAGGAGAAGAAATTGGGAAAGGTAGTGTGATGGGATGTGATAGACGGTTTGGCACAATGAGAGGATGCGGGGACAAAGGAGCGAATAAGCAGCCCATCCTAGGGCATTCCGTGTACAAATGCTTTTATGCAAATGCCCGAAGTCTACGAGCAAAGGTGGGAGAACTGGAATGTCTGGTGACAAGGGAAAACATTGACATAGTGGGCATAACGGAAACCTGGTGGAATGCGGAGAATCAGTGGGATACCGCAATCCCGGGCTATATACAGGAGGGACAGGCAGGGACGTGTTGGAGGTGGGGTGGCCGTTTATGTTAAGGAAGGGATAGAATCCAGCAAAGTAGAGATTGAAGGTGGGTCCGACTCCACCGTAGAATCTCTGTGGGTTAAATTACCAGGCTTGTGCAGCGATGTAATACTGGGGGCGTGCTATCGTCCTCCAGACCAGAAATCTGGTGGGGACCTTGAAATGAGGAAACAGATCAGGGAGGTGACAAGGAAGGACAGGGTTGTAATCATGGGGGACTTCAATTATCCTCATATTGACTGGGTCAATTTGTGTTCTGGTCACGATAAGGAAACCGGATTTCTTGACGTGCTAAATGACTGTGGCTTAGATCAGCTAGTCACGGAGCCCACCAGAGGACAGGTGACTCTGGATTTAATTTTGTGCGGTGCGCAGGACCTGGTTAGAGATGTAAACGTTACTGAGCCATTGGGGAACAGTGATCATGCTGCGATCCGTTTTGACGTGCACGTTGGGGGAAGAATACCAGGGAAACCTCTAACAAAAACCCTTGACTTCCGACGGGCGGACTTCCCTCAAATGAGGAGGCTGGTTAGAAGGAGGTTAAAAGGGAGGGTAAAAAGAGTCCAATCTCTCCAGAGTGCATGGAGACTGCTTAAAACAACAGTAATAGAGGCCCAGCAGAGGTGTATACCACAAAGAAAGAAGGGTTCCACTAAATCCAGGAGGGTGCCCGCATGGCTAACCAGCCAAGTTAGAGAGGCTGTGAAGGGCAAGGAAGCTTCCTTCCGTAAATGGAAGTCTTGCCCTAATGAGGAGAATAAAAAGGAACATAAATTGTGGCAAAAGAAATGTAAGAAGGTGATATGGGAGGCCAAGCGAGACTATGAGGAACGCATGGCCGGCAACATTAAGGGGAATAAGAAAAGCTTCTTCAAATATGTTAGAAGCAGGAAACCCGCCAGAGAAGCGGTTGGCCCTCTGGATGGTGAGGGAGGGAAAGGGGAGATAAAAGGAGACTTAGAGATGGCAGAGAAATTAAATGAGTTCTTTGCATCTGTCTTCACAGCAGAAGACCTTGGGCAGATACCGCTGCCCGAACGGCCCCTCCTGACCGAGGAGTTAAGTCAGAGGTTAAAAGAGAAGATGTTTCAGACCTCATTGATAAATTAAAGATCAATAAGTCACGGGGCCCTGATGGCATCCACCCAAGAGTTATTAAGGAATTGAAGAATGAAGTTGCTGATCTCTTGACTAAGATATGCAACTTGTCCCTCAAAACGGCCACGGTGCCAGAAGATTGGAGGATAGCAAATGTCACGCCTATCTTTAAAAAGGGAAAGAGGGGGGACCCGGGAAACTATAGGCCGGTCAGCCTAACATCCATACCGGGTAAGATGGTGGAATGTCTCATCAAAGATAGGATCTCAAAACACATAGACGAACAGGCCTTGCTGAGGGAGAATCAGCATGGCTTCTGTAAGGGTAAGTCTTGTCTCACAAACCTTATAGAATTCTTTGAAAAGGTCAACAGGCATGTGGATGTGGGAGAACCCGTGGACATTATATATCTGGACTTTCAGAAGGCATTTGACACGGTCCCTCACCAAAGGCTACTGAAAAAACTCCACAGTCAGGGAATTAGAGGACAGGTCCTCTCATGAATTGAGAACTGGTTGGAGGCCAGGAAGCAGAGAGTGGGTGTCAATGGGCAATTTTCACAATGGAGAGAGGTGAAAAGCGGTGTGCCCCAAGGATCTGTCCTGGGACCGGTGCTTTTCAACCTCTTCATAAATGACCTGGAGACGGGTGAGCACTGAGGTTGCAAAGTTTGCGGACGACACCAAACTTTTCCGAGTGGTGAAGACCAGAAGTGATTGTGAGGAGCTCCAGAAGGATCTCTCCAGACTGGCAGAATGGGCAGCAAAATGGCAGATGCGCTTCAGTGTCAGTAAGTGTAAAGTCATGCACATTGGGGCAAAAAATCAAAACTTTAGATATAGGCTGATGGGTTCTGAGCTGTCTGTGACAGATCGGGAGAGAGATCTGTGGATGGTGGTGGACAGGTCAATGAAAGTGTCGACCCAATGTGCGGCGGCAGTGAAGAAGGCCAATTCTATGCTTGGGATCATTAGGAAGGGTATTGAGAACAAAACGGCTAATATTATAATGCCGTTGTACAAATCTATGGTAAGGCCACACCTGGAGTATTGTGTCCAGTTCTGGTCGCCGCATCTCAAAAAAGACATAGTGGAAATGGAAAAGGTGCAAAAGAGAGCAACTAAGATGATTACGGGGCTGGGGCACCTTCCTTATGAAGAAAGGCTACGGCGTTTGGGCCTCTTCAGCCTAGAAAAGAGACTCCTGGGGGGGGGACATGATTGAGACATACAAAATGATGCAGGGGATGGACAGAGTGGATAGAGAGATGCTCTTTACACTCTCACATAACACCAGAACCAGGGGACATCCACTAAAATTGAGTGTTGGGAAAGTTAGGACAGACAAAAGAAAATATTTCTTTACTCAGCGTGTGGTTGGTCTGTGGAACTCCTTGCCACAAGATGTGGTGATGGCGTCTAGCCTGGACACCTTTAAAAGGGGATTGGACAAGTTTCTGGAGGAAAAATCCATTATGGGGTACAAGCCATGATGTGTATGCGCAACCTCCTGATTTTAGAAATGCCAGATGCAAGGGAGGGCACCAGGATGAGGTCTCTTGTTATCTGGGGTGCTCCCTGGGGCATTTGGTTGGCCGCTGTGAGATACAGGAAGCTGGACTAGATGGGCCTATGGCCTGATCCAGTGGGGCTGTTCTTATGTTCTTATGTTCTTATAAGCCTACAGCACCTGGTATTCCCAGGCGGTCTCCCATCCAAGTGTTAACCAGGCCTGACCCTGCTTAGCTTCGAAGATCAGATGAGATCAGGCATGTGCAGGGTAATATGCCTCCATGACTGCCCCTCCATCACAGAATACATTTGCATGGCTGCATCAGCGCTGAAAAGTTAGTTCTGAGCTGAAAGGACTGAGCTGAAATAGACCTTCTATTGATCAGATGACCCAGCATAAGAAAATCAATGGAGTTTAAAGACAGGACATCTGAGAATAAGTTTGCAATCCTAAACACACTTATCTGAGAGTAATTTCCATTGAACGCAGTGAACCTTAATTCTGAGTACACACCCATAGGATTGTGCTGTCAGTAAGGTAAATGCAATTATAGACATTTAGTGCGCTCTATATATAATTTGATATAGAAAACTATAGCTCCCAATTGTCAAAATGAAGAACTATGTCTATGTGAGTGATTTCCACCAACCGCACACTGCAAGTTCATGGATGAGCTAGCATTCAAACTCGCATCACCTTGCTTATTTTTTCACTGAACCCAATCTCAGAATTAACTAGATAAGTAGAGATGGGTGAAAATGTTTTTATTTTTTCACAGATTTCAATCTTTTCCCAAGTTAGAAGTGCAGAAAGCAGTGTTATGTGTTTTTATTCCAAGGGTGCATTTTTATAAATTTTAATAATAAATTATAATTTTAAATGAATTATAATTCCTATTAGGTAGGTGATATAGGTGGTATAGTGTCAGCAGAGGCAGCCACATGCATGTAGAGGTGTTAGCAAATGATTTTTTTAAACATATTTTTGCAGATTTGGGGGTTTTGTGTTTTTTTTTTCAAAAACAAGAAGTGCAGAAAGCGGTGTTAATGTGTTTTTATTTTATTGTCACCCCCCAAAAAACCCACTTCTATATATTTAAGGCATTGACTTGAGAGTTTGCTAGCTTGGTTAAAGATTTACATCGTACATCTTGAAGTATCTGAGGATTTGCCTGTCTCGACTTATATAGATCACTTGATTCAGGGGTTGTTGGGTTAATAGAAACCAGATGAGACTAGTAGTGCCACTGTTCTTTGGAAGCGAGGTGGCAAATGCTCATAGAGCTGTCATCTTTTGCAAAGGGGCTAAGAAAACCTCTAGAACTGGTCATGTCATGCTCAAACTTTAGCTTCCTCTGCTAAGGTTGTGCAAGTAGCTGCTACAGGCTGCTTATTTGGACATCTTCAGTTTGTGGACCTGTTCCAGTTTGTGACCTGGGTGTGGTAGTGAGACCTTTCTTTTGGCCATGTTAATCTGTGATTAGAGATCCAGAAAATAAGTTATTTTGATACTGTTGAGTATGACATTAGTGATGTTATTCTAAGAACTGGAAACTGTTCCCAGAATTTTGCTCAAGTAGTTCTGGCTAAGCAGACCTCTGGAACAGTATGGGGTGATGGCTCATCATCTTCTTTGTAGGATCCAGTACAATTCTATCTGTTGAATTATGAGCCAAGGTAACACTGATGATACCATTTCTTTATTTCTTGATTCAAGCCTTCTCCAGCAGCTTTACTGTTTAGTGTTCGATGTTTGGCAATGATTAGGGAATGAATGCAGGCAAGCCAACTGAAATGGAGTTCAGATAAGACTGAGTACATGGTGATTGGTAGATCCTGTTGTTGTGTTGCTGGATGTTATAATTTTTGTTTCCTTTGCTAACTGAAGTTTGCAGTCTTAGAGCCCAATCCTGGGCTTGGTGTGCTGGCTCACTGCCGACGCGCACTGTCGCAAGCGTGCTGTAAGGCACGTTTGCAGACCCTACCGCCAGGCGAGCACCAGTGGTAGCCCAGGTCTGGCTGGCACTGGGCGGGCACCCAACCTCCACTGCTCAGCGGTCAGGGAGACCGCCAAGCAGCAGAGAGGTAAGCAGGGCCATGGGGGGAGGCAGGGAGGAGGTGTTCTGGGGAGGGGGGAGGCATACAGAGGGCGGGGAGAGGCATGCCGGAGGGAAGGAGCAGGGAGGGAGGGAAGCAGGACCAGTGGACTCACTGCCGAACACGGCCACTGACCTTTTTGTTGGCTGTGAATCGAATAGCCCCATTATGAGGCTACTCTCTATCTGGGGAAGGGAGCAAAAGTTCCCTTCACCTGAAGAGCTGCAGGCAGCTACCCAAAGCATGCAGGATGCAGTGGCAGCCACAGCCACGCACCCCGGGCAACTCAGGATTGGGCTGTCACTGGTTTCCTGGGACTCCAAAGTAGTTATTACCAGCTGAGAAGCTGCACCACTTTTTTGTCAGGTTATAAACTAGCAACTGTGATTCATGCTTTCATATTTTTAAGCCTTGACTACAATATTTCATTCTATGTGGGACCACTTGAAGATAGTTCTGAAGCTGCCATGCCAGCTGATGGAGACCTTTTCATTGATGGGAGTGGTACACTACTGTTCGAGTTCTTCCCTTTTTAATATTTCCAAAATAATTTGACATGATGATTGTGGTTTACAAGACCCTAAATGACCTGATTCTTGCATGTTTTGCACCTCTTTTTCCCCCCATCCTAACATTAATGTAGATGGAGAATTGCCTGTTACTTACTCCATTCATATATTGTTTTAACCACAAATAAAACTGGGAAATTAGCATTCTCAGTAAGTGCCCCCAAATGCCCCACTTTTCTTTAGAGCACTGGTTCCCAACCTCTAGTTTGTGGACCACAGGTGGTCCGTGAGACCCTGAGAATGTGTGGTCCACAACAATTCCAATTTTTGCCTCAGTGGTCCATGGGCTCCTAAAGGTAGCAAACCATTGCCTTAGGGTCTTCCCTAAAACTTGAGCCTGAGCATTTGCCTGACTGTCCATCTTTTTTGGTTCTGGCTGGAATTGGGAGCTAGTTAGAGGCCTGGTTTAACTCTTCTATTTTTCTGTTTTCTACATCTTTTGAAACATGTTACTGGTCCTGAGGCCAGTCCTGAGGGTGGGATGGAAGTTCAACAGATAAATTAAATAAAAAGGAGAAATGGGATGCACTGAGTGCTGCAGCATAACTGTGCCATGAGAGTAAAGGTGAACATTTGGAGTCCTTCCCTCAACTCTATTTTGTGACATGTGCATGCAGTGTGAATTCTTTTGTTTGTGCTTTTGATTTTTTTTTTTTTTTTTTGGAAGAAAGTCACAGACTTGGTGGCTTTCATTATCCAACTTGCTGCTCTCTGTTTCATTTTATCTTCCACAAAAGAGTGTGCTTCCCAATTTTATCAGGGCGCAGTTCACTACTGGCCCATTTGAAAGTAACTGGCTCTGGAATCCAATCAAGAAACAACTGCATTTCCTAGGAGGTAGTTTAGAACTATGAGTCACCCCAGAAATAAGGTGCCAGAACCCTCTTAATTGGTCTGCATCACTATGAAGTCAGATCCTGCACTAAAGTCGGTGGAGAGTTCACACTTCACTGTATACCCTAATTCCTACATCCACTTAAAGATGGAAGTAGGAGAGGGATATGTGTGGCTTCCATGGTACAAGGATGGATTGGCATGCCAAAATCCCTGCAACTTCAGAGCAATCTAGACAATTGCATGCGGTATACTGGGACATTCAAATCTACTTTCCAGTGTTTGCACTGCAAATCTTACCTTTGGAAACCTTACCCTGTGGTCCCTGCAGTTTCTCCAGTGTATGGTTGCATACACGAGATGATCTCTGAGATTGCCGTGTGGCTACAAGGTTTAATGATAATGTGGTTTCAGTCACCACCTCATCTCACTTTCACCTCTGTTGGAGGTTAATGTAATACTGATGACAGTGGAGCTGCCATGAAACTCATTGTCTTCCTGATAGAGAAGAAACCAGGAAAAAGGATAAGGTGATGCTAAAGTGCTATCATACCTATTTTGGCCTGCTCAGAAAGTCTTTTTTTAGCTTTTCAGCCCTGACTGAAACCGTTTTCTTAGTTATGGAACTGTAACAAGCAAATTATATAAAGGCAACTATTGGCACAATCCAGAGTGCCCTTTGGCTGGTGAAAGTCCTTTGCGCCGGCCCAGGAGGGTCGCAAACATGCCATAATGCACATAATTCCAGGGTGCAGGGGAGGGCAGGCGGTGGATGGCCCCAAGCATGGGTGGGTGAGTGGGAGACGGGCCTGGGACCCAGCAGTTATGCTGGATCCCAATCCCCGTTCCTGGGGAATTCGGAGCGACTTCAAGCTGCTCCGCTGTCCTCTGACTTGTGCCACCTCTGGAGGTGGCGCAAATCTGAGGAGACCCATAGGGGCTAGGGTGCCTTACCCAGAGGTAAGGTGAAAAGTTTCCCCTTACCTCTGGCTGAGCCACTTTGGGCCCCTATCCCATGCTGGATACAGTGCAAGCCTCTTGGCTTGCCTGTTCCAGTGCAGGATAGGATTGCGCCCTAAGCCACACATTCAGCGATGGCATGGTCCTTACTATTCTTAGGTCACAGTCTTGTAGTTCAGTAACATGCAAGAAAACTGCTAAGCCCAAGAAAAACTTTGTTCCAGACTTCTGGGAATTGGGAATGTTAGACCAAATCCAGTGCCATATCTGTTTAGGGAGGGTTATTTGTCCCTCCCTAAACAGAACAATGAAGAATACCTACAGAAGCAATTCTTTTGTAAGGATGCTTCTTAGTGAGTCCCAGCACTGCATTCTGAACTCAACTCTAAGTGAGAGTTGCCCCATCTTTTTCTGCAGAGCTCAACAGTAGTTTTATTCCATTGCATGACTGAGGCTAGCTTTCTTATAACTTTATGTGTGTATTTTAATGTTTGAGTTTGGGGGGCTTTTTTGCTGCAACTTGTTTTAATCATCTTTAGTTGTTCAGAGTGGTTCGTTTATTCTTGCATGACAGTATATTGAAAGGGGAAGAAAAATAATCCCAACATGTGCATGGGTGCTTGTACTGAAATGTCCTTTTGTCTTTCTGCACCTAGGACGGTAAGCGAATGTTTGGTACTTACTTCCGCGTTGGCTTTTATGGGACTAAATTTGGAGACCTTGATGAACAAGAGTTTGTTTACAAAGAGCCTGCAATAACAAAACTGGCTGAAATCTCTCATCGTTTAGAGGTGAGATTGCCACCGCAAACCTCAAATGTCCAGCCACAGTCCCTTGAGTTGATAGGGAACATATAAAGGGACCCTACCTAAGCTTCCCTGACACTAAGCTTGGTGAGAATAACTCAGGGGTCACACAGTCTCTTTGCTCCAAAGATTCAGGAGCTTCTTTGAGCAGTGCCCTATGGGTTGACTCAGCAACTGCAGTGGCTCATCAAAAGCCACCCCTGGCCATTGTTTGTGCAGCTCTGTTCAGGTTTTGATCAGTGAATAGAACCTGGACAGAAAGATAAATGAGCACTTTTACTTAGTTGGTCAAAAAAAAAAAATTTGTCTCCCAATTTTTTTTCATTTTTTGGCACATAAATTGGAAGTCAAAAGCTTTTCAGTATAAGAACATAAAAAGTGAACATAACCTTGTTCATAATTGCTGGCTCAAAGCAATTGACTATGAGCTATTTTACTCAACTGATGACGGATTCTGTAAGCCTCTTCTCTCTCTCACATCCCAATCCTAACCTGCACTGGCTCAGCCAGGCTGCAAGGCCAGCATAAGTTAGGAGGCATTTTCCACCTTACTCTGCTCTGAATAATGCTCCAGCCTGCCCGACTCAGTTTTCCACCAGCTATATAGCTGGTGGAACTTCAAGTGGCTCCATGTAAGGCTGCCTGGCCTGGGAGGGAGGATAGGGTATGGTGGAGTGGGCCTCCGCAGATCTCACCCCCTCCCAGGTTCGATCTGCCCCTATTCTGCCCTCTCCCACCCAGAAACTCCCCCTCCCCACCTCCAAACCATCCTCCCACTGCTCTCTCCCAGCACCTAAGCTACTCAATGCAAAACTCACCTCCAACAATGGCAGGGGTTCAGATCCAGTGCTGGCAGGCCGATGCAGGCCGTCCCTGCTTGCTTCTGAGTTGGTGCAAAGCGCTTTATAGCGCTTTTACGATGGCTCACACTGGTGTAGCAACCACTGCACCAGCGCTTCAGGCACATAGGATTGCACTTTAAGTCACTCACACACAAGCAGTTTCTGTAGCCTTTATCTTTCTCACACAGAGACTAGGCTATGTGGGCCCAACTTTTCTGTGGTTCTGCTTTGTGTGTGTGTGTGTGTGTGTGTGTGTGTGTGTGTGAGAGAGAGAGAGAGAGAGAGAGAGAGAGGGAGGGAGTAGGGGGGGCTTCAGATTCCTCTTTACAATGTGCTGTTGTTTTCAGGGGTTTTATGGAGAAAGATTTGGTGAAGATGTTGTTGAAGTTATTAAGGATTCTAACCCGGTCGACAAATGTAAATTAGATGCCAACAAGGTAAGAAACTGAAAATAAGTGTCCAGCTGAAACTGTGTCTTAGTCTCTGTTTGGATGAACATTTGTTTATGTGATATGAGAGATTCTCTAGTCCTTACATATTATCTTTTCCCACTCCCCGGTGACAGATGAGTGTTTAAGCTCGTTCTATCCCAGGGTCACCACTACTCGGGAACTTCCTGAACTTGTTATCTATACTCCTCTTTCAGTCTAGATATAAATGACAGATTTTAGGCAACCCTGGTTTAGAGATTAATCTGGTATTGTACCACTTCATAAATTATCCTCCCCAGGAAGATCTGGACAGAACTTGCGCTTCCATGTTTTGCTGTAACATTGAAACTAGGCCTCCGTCACAAAACCATAATGAGGAAAGTTTACAGATGGATATATCTTGTGTTGTAATAAAATCCATAGAGCCAGATTAAGGCTGCAATCCTATCCGCACTTAGGCTTTATTGACTATAATGGCTTTATTGACAAGTAGGCTTTATTGACTATAATGGAACTTAATTCTGCGCAGTTAGGCATGGGATTGGGCTCTAAGCTGTTTCTGCCCATCACAGCATGTATGCAAGATGGATCAAGTGTGTACACCTGTGGGCTGGGCAGAAATGGGTTAAAGATGGCTGGCTGGCTGGCTGAGGAACTGTGACTGACACAAATGTTAAGTTTTCTAAGGACCTTACAATGCTTACCACATCCACCCATTTTTGAGAGCTCTGCGTCTTAAGAATTCTGCAGACTCCTGCACTGATGGATGGAGAAAGCTGGACGAAATGAAGCCCTTGTCCATTCAATCTTCATCTAATAGGAACTGGGAGGAGGAGGAGCAGGGACAGTCAGCCCTCAGGGAGAGAGATTCCTCTGAGAACTGGAGGCATTTTATAATTTATTTTCATGCCTTCTCCCACACCCTGTTGCCTCTCATCTAGCCTTCCAGTTTAGGTCTTCAGTTCTTCCACAGGTGTCCTACATTCAGCATGTACCCACCCTGTCCATGTTTGGTCTTCATTTTGTCTCATCCCTCCATAAAGATCCCTGATGGGGGAACATGCCCCTGGCTTCACTCCCAAGATTTGAACTTTGCAACTGTAGCAATTCTAAGTGTGTGTGGGGCTTCATGAGTTGTTGGGAGTTGTTATTACGTGGCCTGTTCTCATTAACCCACTTTTCTACCTCAGGCTTATATACAAATCACCTACGTGGAGCCATACTTTGACACCTATGAAATGAAGGACAGGATAACTTACTTTGACAAAAACTACAATTTGCGGCGATTCATGTACTGTACACCCTTCACCTTGGATGGCAGAGCTCATGGTGAGCTACATGAGCAGTTCAAGAGGAAGACCATCCTAACAACATCACATGCTTTCCCTTACATCAAAACCAGGATAAACGTCATCCACAAAGAGGAGGTGAGGCCTGGGCAGTTGTAAAATGAGAAAGGGAAGTACTGGCACTGGAGAGAAAAAACCATACATAATATTGTTGTGAATGTAAAAAATATATGTTCCATAGATCATCTCAGCAAGCTAATTATTAAAAGGATATGTGTTTTTGGAGCACAACAAATGTGCTTTTAATTCATGGGAAGCTTTTAGTTGTCAACTACTTTTGCATTTCTAAAGAAAGATGTTCCAGGGAAAGTGATAGAACCTAACTAAGAAACTACCTGCTTCCTAGACATCACATCATGATACAGGTGCAGTGATGGAAGTCCCACTTAAGCCTTATGAACCTATCCATAGAATTCCAATGATGCCCAAACTGCTACTACATATGTTAATTCAGAGAATATGTTAATTCATGCTTATTCACAGAACAGCTCTTGGAATGCCTCACCTTTGAACTTTGAGGGATTCCAATCAATTAATGCAGGGCTTTCCAAACCCTGACACAGGGGCCAGATCTAGGGTTTGAAAAAAACCCTGTGCTCTGTGAGCAGAGCTTACCGTTCCTTCTCCGTACCATATGTATTCTCAGTAGATATGGGCACCAGGATGCTTTGGGCAGTCGCATCTGCCCGAATGTCCTATTGCACAACCTTCTGGGACACCGGGCGACAGACATAACTGCCCAGAGCATCCCGGTGCCCAGATCATAATACAAGTGACGCAGAAGTGGAATGGTAAGATCCGATTCAAACAGGGATTGCTTTTGGGGGGGAATCACAAGTTTGGCTCCCACTGAACTAATTGAAAGAATGGCCTCCCACTTGTTAAATTGTACTTACTTTGCAGTCATAATCCACTATGAAGTCATATTTTTTACAAATAGTTTCAGTTCAGGCTCAGGCTTTCTGTTGCAAAAATCTAATGTTTGGTTTCTGTATGCCGCTCAGACCTCTCACTTACTGAAAATTGGGCAAAGAACAAACTCACTAAAAAACCCTTTCATCAGTGTCATCAGTTTACATAACACCAGACTAGAAACTAACTGCCTGGTCTAATTCATCAATTAGGCACATATGTAAGCATACAAAAAACATTCAAAATTTTCTTTTTCCTTATATAGGAGATTGTATTTGCCTATAAGTGTACTGAAAGGGAGACTTCCTAACAATTTCCCTTCGTTCTTGTGCGTTTCTGGTTGTTTGTCGTCTTAGATAATTTTGACACCAATTGAAGTTGCCATTGAGGATATGCAGAAAAAAACCCAAGAATTGGCTTTTGCAACACATCAAGACCCAGCAGATCCCAAGATGCTTCAGATGGTACTTCAGGGTTCTGTAGGCACAACAGTAAACCAGGTAAGAGTACCCACTAGGTAGGTAGGTAGGTAGGTAGGTAGGTAGATAGATAGATAGATAGATAGATAGATAGATAGATAGATAGATAGATAGATAGATAGATAGATAGATAGATAGGAGTACAAAGCTGAGGCATCTTGTAGATTTCTTGATCAAAGACGTATAGGAATTCAAAAGTTGAACATGCTTATTTAAAAAAAAGTTTAATTGCTTTTGCATTAAAGAATTTATAAATAACTTTGTGTGAAGGAACCAAGAGAAGAGGGTACTTCTAAAAGTAATTACATTTGTGCTGCATACAATTGTTCATAATTTCACCAGTGAGTTTACTGTAACAACACCCACCAGGAAACAGCTATTTTTCTGTGAAACACACTCAGCAGAAACCAGCTATGCTCTGTGCTGACAGACATGGCATTGTAAATCCCCTTCCCAAGAACAATTTTTCAGTTTGGAAAAAAAAAATATGTATTTTGCTTCATTTAAACAAGAGAGAGAGGGAGGGATGGAGAGAGAGAGAGAGAGAGAATTTGTACATTTAATTGAATAAATGTACATGTGGTACTTTAAAAAAAATTGGCAGCTGTCCTGGAGCTTAGGGAAGGTGCATGACAGATCGCTGACTCATTACTGGTCAGTCTGTCAAATGCATTGTGACAGTCAGGAAGAAGCCAGATTCTTCCTGACTGTTGGGCACACATGGGAGAAGGAATAGAAGGCACAAATATGTTTGAATGCATCCCAGAGAACTGGATTAGCCTTACTCCAGCTAACTCTAGATACAACTTTAATGTAGACAGCATCTGAGAAAATCCAGTGTACTTCTGCCTCCACCCTGCAGCAATACAAATGCCCCTATACTCGTGTTTCCCAAATTGTGGTTCAGGACCCACCACTGGGTTGTGACCTGATTTTTGGTGGGTCACGAGACTGACAAGCTGATAGCCAACAAGGAAAGTGTATTGAGCCCTATTGAAAGCGAAACTGAGCCACTGTGCCATGGTCCACTGCAAAAGAGGATGCTAGGCCACCAGAATGGTCCTGAACCTATAAACGTGGAGATCGACAAAAAGGGGTCCAGCTATAGTAAAAAAGATAAAAATACAGGCTTGAGTGGTTGGTAAAGTGAAACTTTTTTTTAGTTTCATAAAGCTGGGTGGGTCCCAATATAGTGTTGTTTGAAAAAGTGGGTCCCAGTGCTAAAAAGTTTGGGAACTGCTGCCCCATACTGTTGAAGAGGAAGGAGGTTGCATGGTGTTGCATGTCTTTCATAGGAGCAGGATGTCTTCCGGAGGGAAGAGACCCTGCCTGGCTTTGTCCTTGCACAGCCTGGGCAGCATTAGCCAACCTGGGAAAACAAGGCAAATAAACAGGTGTTTGTTGATTGTTAGCCAGAACATACAGCAGGATTCACCCCTTTTTATTATGGAGACAGATTACCCTTTTGAGTCAACCATTGTCTATTCATGCTATTGTGTTTCTAAGGCCCTCTAGTAGGAACTTGGCCTTAAGATACCATATTCATTTTATGAATGTTTATGGTATGCATGAAATGATTCTTGTGAAAAACTTGCCATCTTCTTCTTTTGTTAAGGGGCCACTAGAGGTTGCACAGGTTTTCTTGTCTGAAATACCCAACGATCCTAAACTTTTCCGTCACCATAACAAACTCCGGCTTTGCTTCAAAGACTTCACAAAAAGGTATTGTGTTTTTTTTACTAAACAACTCTTTAAAAAAAGAAGTTGTACTGAAAGATTGTGTTTGTGACGTATGGCAAAAATATAACTCATAGATCTCTGTATGTTGTCATCTTTAAGGCAAGGAATTGACCTAAATTACCTTGATGTCCCTTTCCGCCTTTCAGTTCCAGCAAAATCTAGTAATTCGGATAGAATGTACTTCCAAATCAGTGCAATTGGGGTTGTTGCACAAAGTTAAGCATGAGTAAATAGGAATTGATAAAATGCTATTAACACTTTTTTTCTGTCTAGGTGTGAAGATGCCCTCCGCAAGAACAAAAGTCTGATTGGACCAGACCAAAAAGAATATCAGCGGGAGCTTGAAAGAAATTACCACCGCCTCAAAGAGGCACTTCAACCTTTGATCAATAGAAAAATTCCTCAACTATACAAGGCTGTCCTTCCCACCACTTGCCACAGGTCTTTCTAATAGATTTTAGCATTTCATACTATTAGCTCTCTAATAGATTTTAGTATAGCTTTTTGTTTAAAGGTTTGCTACGACCAAGTAGCAGAGAGAGAACGCAGGTTTGCAAATTGAAATCTCCTACTTTCTCCTATAAGAAGCTGCATATAGTTTCCTTATGATGCATCCAATTCAAAGGTAGGTCCTGGCTTTCCCACTCTGTCCTGGGCAGAGTTCATGTTCCAACTGACAGATTGTCCAGATAATGACTACTGTGTCTACAATCCACTAAGGTTTCTGAACACTTTTTTTTAGAAGAGCTGCCAACAGATGGAATGAAGTGGTAGTTTTATTAGGGTTTTTCTACACACTGGGACAGGAGTCATCAGTCCTACCTGATCCAAAAACAGCCATCAAGATTTTGACACTCCCTTCTGGTAGTACTAACCACTGGCACTTCAGATACAGGTTTATGAAGGTTTTCATTAAATGTCTGACATCAGACTTTACATACAAAAATAGATGGGGGAGAGTGCCACAGACCAACAAAGAGTTGTGATTTTTGTTTGTTTTTTAAACTTTGTAAGTCATATCAAAAATTTCAGTGGATAGTCTTCCATTGGGCAGTTGAGTCAAGTTCTTGAGTTCAGAAAAAACACACACATCTGCAACTAATAAGATTTAAAAGACCCATTGGATAGTACCCACTAGAAACATTGGACAAAACAATAAGGCATGGTAAGCCCACCATCTGTTCCTAGCTTGTAGCAAAATAATGCACATTGTGCTGGCAGTCTGCTTGAGATGTGTTTGTAAGGTTTCTTTGAATCACTGAATCGACAAGGTGCATTTGATGGACCTCATAGTGCTGAATGCTCTGGCTCGGAGCTGGTTGATTTCAGAGCAAAAGCAAACACTTTATGGGTGCAATCCTAACCAACTCTCCAGCACTGGCATAGCTGTGCCAGTGGGGCATGTGCTGCATCCTGCAGATGGGAGGCAGTCATGGAGGCCTCCTCAAGGTAGGGCAATGTTTGGTCCCTTTCCTCCGAGTTGTATTGCTCTTATGTCAGTGCTGGAAAGTTGGTTAGGATTGCAGCCTACATCACAGTGTTACTGAACACTAGAGAATGAGTGCTTTGTCATTCATGCTTTGAAAAGTAGTAATTTACCTCTCTTTTTTTCTTTCCCAGAGATTCCTTCAGCAGAATGAGTCTTCGTAAAATGGACATTTAAACAATTAAAAACAACGTAGGGTTTTAAGGTACTGAAAAAGAGTACAATGTTATCAACACCAGAAATCTTTTTAAATTTTATTTGAAAATAAAACTCTGTACTTCATTCAGGACACCTTAAACCCATTTTACTGACTTATATGAAAATGTTCAGTGGCCAAATTTTCCTTCTGATGAATTGTCAGATGTAGACTACACAAGAGCAACACGGCAGCAGTATGTGAAGTACTGATAAAACTGTAAACACTCCTGTTTTTTAAGACATTTTTTAATATTCAAAGGTACTCTAAAGAATCAACTTTTATTTAAAGCATTCTCTGTGTTTTTGTTTTGGTAGCTCATATTAATTTATATTAGGAGCTTTTGCAAATGCATTTTGAACCATTTTTAATGTAGTGATGTTTATTTCAATGGTACCATTAAATATTTGAATGTTTACACTTTATTTTATGGTTGCTCCACTTTTCAAATTCACCCATCTTCATGTACAATATCCTAGAGAAAGGTAAGCAGCATGGAGGCCATACTTGTTAATTTGGTGCATGGAATGCTCTGATGTTTATGCCATATCTATCATAACTTTATAGCCATATCTATCTGGTTAAGCGTGTCTTGGGGGGACAGGGGGAATCTAGTTAACAGGTTGCCTGATCCTAACGAACTTCAATAGCCACTAGGTTCAAATCCTGGAGGTCATCTAGTACAACCACCTTCTCAGAGTTGGCAGCTAACTACAGCATCCCTGACAGATGGCCACCAGCCCCTGCTTGAAAACCTCCACATAGGCAGGCTATTGCAGTGCCCAATAGCTCTGACCATTAGGAAATTGTTCCTCACACCTAGCTTGAATCTGTTTTCTTGTCATTTCAACCCACTAGTTTTAATCCTGACTTCAGAAACCACAGAACATAGTTCTTGTCCTACTTCTGTGTGACAGCCCTTCAGATACATGAAGACAATTATCATATTTCTCCTTCTCTTGCCTAGGTCAAACATACCAACTGTTCCACATGGGTCAGAACCCTCACCATTTTAGTTGCCCTCTTCGGAAACCCATGCCAATTTATGTGTCCTTTCTAAAATATGGTGCCCAAAACTGGACACAGTATTTCAAGCAACATCTAACTAGTGCAGTATAAATTATTTCTCATGATCTGGGCTCTATGGCTCTGTTAATGCAGCCCAACAATGCACTCACTTTTTTTTTTTTGTAGCCATACCACACAGCTGACTCATATTCAATTTATGGTCCACCAAACATTTCATCTGCTACTCCCAAGCCAGAGTTCCCCATCCTGTCCTTAGGCTTCTGATTAGTTATTCCTACTAGAAGACTTTACATCTGCCTCCATTGAACTATCTTGTTGGCATGGACCCACTAATGGGGCCTGTCATGGTAATTTTTAATCTTAATTTGGTCTTCCCGGGTGTTAGCTATCCACGCACATGCAGGTTTGTTTCGTGTGTAAATTTGATAAGCATCCATCTACCCCATCATCCAGATCATTCACAAAAAAATTTGGAACAGTATAGGGTCCAAAACAGAGCCCTGTGGCACTCTATTCAGTACCTCTCCAGGTTGATACAGAGCCATTTAACAGCACTATCTGAGTTGTTCAACTAGCTTTGAATCCACCTAACTTTAGTACCATTTTATCCACCATTGAGTAGCTGTAAAATGCTTTGTTGAAATTTAGGTACACTTTGTCCAGTCTATCACACTATCAAAGGAAATGAGATTCATCCAGCGTGACTTGTTCTTGACCAACCCATGCTGGTTCCTAGAATCATCCCATTATTTTGTAATTAATACTATTGAAGATAAGTAGCTTTAAGGTTTACAATTAGGCAGCAATACAAGTTTTAGCCTTTAGGTTCTAGTTAAGTCATAAGATCCAGTTCACTTCTGAGTACTGAAACAGATTTGGACAAGTATCTCATCCCAGGGGTAGAAAGAAAGCTGACACCATTTTCAGTCATTTTGAGACTGGAATGCACACACTAAACTCTCACATAGGAATGAAGAAAATTTATTTTTCATTTACAGAAAGCAGTTTGGTGTTTTGTTAATAGCAACTACAAATTTTCTCTAGAATGCGAGTACAAATAACTTTATTGTTTAAAAAACTAATATACAAGTAGTGTGGTGGAATTAGAATAGCTTTTAAATGCTACTGTGCTCTTAAGACATCATTCAACAGCCTATGTACAGGTTTATATTGCTAACGAGAATAATCTGCACCCTCCTGTATAGAAACTATCAAGTGACATCCATTTTAAAAAATGCATATTGTGCTGCTGCACAGAGTTGGAGACAAAGTGAATTTTAGTTCTGCAAAAATGGTATTAGGTGTTTACTGAATGTTGATCTGATGCAGAATGATTTACATATTCAAAACACAACCTCACGCTACAATTTTCTTATAAAACAGCAGGTAAGGAGTAGATGTCGACAATGAAATAGGGGACAGGGAATTCAGGAAGTCTTTTTCCTCTGTAACCTTCACTTCAGAATCATCAAAAAGTAGCCACTTCCCCTCATACTTCTTTAGGCTCTGCATTATGTGCATTGCTTTGTTTTCTAGTTCGTTAGAAGCAGTACCAGTCTGATCATGGTGTTCAACCTCTATGATTTCTTTAGTATGGCTACACTCTGAATTTCTAGCTTCAGTGATCATGCTAGCCATTTTGTCAGAATGAATTACTTTGTTACTGGGCAAATCATGGTTAGGTTTGCTTTTTTGTCCTCCAAGAAGCCCTACGGCTTCTATATTTTTTTTGTTCACTCCTTTATTAGGTTGAACACTTCCACCAACTCTAAAGGAGACCTCACCATCATCATAGTCCTCAGTGATAGCTCTCGCTTCTTGCTCAGTCAGTGGTTCCGGGCAAATTTCACACAATGGATCAGAGATGAAGTTATCTTTGTCTAATTCTAAACTATCAAGATCTGTAATTTTTACAGAGGCTGTATAATGCCCACTGCTGATTGTAATGCCACTGTGCATCACAACAGCAAATAGTCCATAGAGTTCATTGGCTGGGTTTATGCTCCAGTCATCCAAGGATAGCTTGAGAGGCGTCAGTAAAGGCGTATTTATCTTGGAGAGTCCACCATAGCAATCAAACCTTTTGGAGGAAAAAAAATGTTAGTTAGGTGGTATAGTCAGCTTTCCATAGTTCTCTCCCCGCCAGAGACAGTTATTCCTACTTCAGAAAGTGATACTAGTGTATAACAATCCAATTCTTTATTTTGGGTGTTTTCTTTTAAGCACAAGAAATTTCCTTCCTATATTTACATACAAATATTAGGTAATGTTCCAAAATGACTTAATAAATCTATTGCTAGGGCTGCAACCCCGTGTACAGTCCATGGAAGTAAGCCTCACTGCACACAGAAATATTTGCTTTTGAATCAACATGATTGAATTGTACTGCACATAAAGCTAGGACAGACTAATATGGTACAGGTGGCACTCCAAGGAAGTATCCCACAGTTAGCTTTCATTAGATTTCCAGGTGTCAACTCAACCAAATATTCACATATAATCTGCTGCAATGACTAATAAATCCAGTGACTAAATCATTATTTATGATTTAATCATAAATCATACTAAATCTACTCTCTCCCTTGTTACCAAGAAAGCAGGACAATCTTATTGTTAAATAGGTGCAGTACTTGTATTTTCTGACGTCCACCAAATGTTTACATGACCTACACTGGTGCTTCTAGAGAAAAAGGAAAAATCAGCACACCCATGTTTTTAAAGTAGTCTTATAGATTCAAATCCTTCTTCGATCCCAAAGTGAAAGAATCAACTTGTCTATAGACATAATTCAATTACAGATACACATTAATTCACATTTAACTTTGTTGTAATTACACCCTTGTATTACAGTTTTGCTGAGTCTGTTGTTTATACTGCTGGTATATTTGCTCTATGGATTACATGATGTTTGCAAATTCCCTATTCATTGCCTCTGATGTCATGGAATATTCACAAGTGTCCTAAAGTAAACAATTCAGTTAAAGGGGGGGGGGGGTTGAATACACTGCAGCTTTCTTGAGCAACTTAGGCTAATTTGCTCTAACCATCTCACTTCATTTGGTGATAGACAGACTGTAAATTCTTGTAAGAAAAGACCTTGATTTCTGAGGGACGAAAGGGGAGTGTGGTCAAGGAGATGGAGTGCATGCAGGGTTCACATTGCATTTGCCATTTTGAACCAAATCAGCTAACTCTGAGGCAAGACATTAGCAAATGAATACATTTCCACATTCCAGTTAACTTTTCGTTGATGTTCCTGTTCTAACTCAAATTGTCCAATGCACTTGCTTTGCATAGTGGGTGCTAACCTGCATAGAAAAATACCTCACTAGTGTGGTAATTTAGAAACGGCTTTTTCTAAGATATGCCTTCTTCTTCAGTCCTTAGTTGGCGCTTGTAGAGCAGGTTGTCCTCTCAGCCAATATGCATCTGTAGGATATGTATTATTACAAATATCAAAAGCTAGACCAGTAAAAATGAGAGAATATGGATTTAAGGACTTTACTGGAAGACTGGGATTAATTCTATAGTATGTTTTTAAAAAATTGCCTTTTACTTCAGTGATATTCTGTTCAGAATTTAATGACTGTCTATTGCAGTGATTTTCAATCACTGTGTCGCAAATGGTCTGCAGATGTGCCATGGGAGTTTGGAGATAGTCATATATTAGTAGGGCCATTAGGGGATGAGAGCCCCCAGCCAGCAGTGCAGTGTGCCTTGTCAATTGTCAAAAAACCAATGGTGTGCCCTGACAATTTTAGCGCCTTCTTAGTGTGCCTTGAGATGGAAAAGGTTCAAAATATCTGGTCTAATGGTTTAAAAATATGGGAATATGTACACAGATTATTAAACAATTGTTATGACTTTCAGCAGAGTTCTCGCTTTGGTACGGCCACTGGAGAGGCTGCCCTGGGCCCCGCACTTTCATGGCCAAATATGGCCTTGATGCCATATGAGAACCAGGATGGTGTAGTAGTTCTGGACTTAGACCTGGAAGATCCCCGCTCAGTCATGAAGCTTCTTGAGTGACCTTCAGCCAGTCACCATCTCTCAGCCTAACCAGCCTCACAGGGTTGTTGAGGACAAAAAGAGGGGAGGAACGGTGTTTACCACCTTGAGTCCCTTGGAGGAAAGGCAGCATAATAATGTAAAAAAAAATAAATAAGGAGGCCGTGCAAAAGTTAAGACAATTAGTGTCCAGTTGTTGTATTTAAGGTCTACTTGGATTTTTTTTTCACCTGTTGGAGAAAATGCTCATGATCAAGTGAGTGGAATTTAAAATTGGCCATTTTCCCTACAAGTTACAAGAGAGTATTTGCCTGTGACCAAAGCAACGAGGAGATAAAAATGAGACACATTATATCTCCTTTAGAAGCGGAGATAGTTTTGTTTAGTGGTTCAGAAGGCAGTAAGGAATGGCATATGGCAGGGATGGCCAAACTACGGTTCACAGCCACATGTGGCTCTGACATATAATGTGTGGCTCTCAGAAATATGTTGACCAAGCTCCTTTTTGCATCACAATTAATATAAAGAGGTAAATAAGAAATTTTCAAGCTTTATAATTTTTACCAGGTATAACCTGAGAGTCCACTGGATTAAAACCCAAATTTAACATTCATGATGAGTAAATATATTTAAGCATTTAAATGTTTCTTAAGTATTGTAGCTCTCAAACATCTGAAATTTATCATATCTGGCTTTTACGTTAAGCAAGTTTAGCTAGCCCTGGCATATGGCCTGCCATTTTTAGAAATGCATTGGCTTGAAGAGTACTTTGTTGCAATAGGGAACACAACTTGAACACACCTCGTGGTCTGGCATCTATTCATATGGGACACTCATTGCAAGCCTTGTCTTATGAACTAGAAGGGTGATATTAAACAAGCAGTTTAAACGCGACTGACAATGTGAGGTTCCACTGAAAGCACAAGAAATATTAATTGAGCAATGTTTTGGAATACTAAATTATGGTTCATGTTCCTCATTCCAGAATTAAGCTCACTGTGTAAGTGGTTCCATTTTATTATTCGTCCATACCTGGACAAAATGTTTTTGCAGCCACAGTGCCTTTTCACATAGTTTAGTCACAATACTCACTCTAAGCCACTAGCAGCAAAGCACTTCAAGTGGATTGTTATAACTTCAGGCATTTTATCAAACAGAAGACTGCGTTCAGCTTCTGTATAATGACAACAATTTTCACAGAAGTATTTGTCTTCTCCCACAATTCTTTCAACTGAAGCAAACTGTGAAATTGCCCACTTCAGAGTCTTCATTTCCGTTTTGGGCTCTGGAGAAACTACCCAAAGGGGGGAAAAAAGCATTATATTTAGTTAGCTCAATTAACTAAAAACTAACATTTTTAGTAAAGTTCTGGCAAGTTGTATTAGAGTTGCAAAGGTAAATTATTAAAATCACAGGGACAGAACTGAGAAATTTGATTTAGGGCCCAATCCTACCCAACTTTCCAGTGCTGATGCAGCCGCAATGCAGACCCAAGGTAATGGATCAAGTGTTCCCTTATCTTGGGGAGGCCTCTTTGACTGCTCTTCCACTGCAGGATGCAGTGCACAGCCTGTTGGCATGGCTACACTGGTGCTGCAAAGTTGGGTAAAATTAGGCCCTAAATATCTTAGAGCAGTGGCTCCCAAGCTGCAGAAGCCCTAGACACTGCTGCCTGATTTATAACTGCCAAGGGGCATGGCTAAAACGGTGATGGGGCAGCAGTGCTTCCACCCTCTCAGTAGCAGCTTGTTTAACCCTTGGTACACACAGCCTAATCTGCCCTGTCAGTCTCACAACCCAACAAAAATTGGGTCATGACCCATTGATGTGTCCTGGACATACAGTTTGGGAACTGCTGTCTGAAGAGAGTACTAGGATAATGAAGTGTTACATTTCAGATACGCAATCACCAAGAGCTCAAAAGTTTTTTTGCTGTGAGCTCAGAATTCCTGAAGCAAGGCCTCTGAGATCTTTCTCTAGACCAGCAGTCTCCAAACTGCAGCCCATGGCGTGCCAGGATTTTCACTCTGGGCATGGTGGTGAAGAGGCCCTACCATTCTGCCCTGCAGCCACCATTTGTCACACTTGATCTTCACAGAGCTTTTTCCGAGAAAGTGGCTCCTTGGTGTAAGGCACTGAAAAGATCAGGCATGATGAACTGTGGCTGCAGGGTGGAATGGTAAGGCCTTGCCACCACCACACCTGGAGTGAAAATCCCAGCACCAAGATCCATGGACCAGAGTTTAGAAGTCCATGTAAAAGATGGAAACTAGCAACTACTTCAGCATGTGCAGGAAACAAGAAAAAGTGAAGCAGCTTCAGATTAGGCAAGTGGCAGAGCTGCCTCCAGCCACACTCATAACGACCACAGAGCAGACTTGTAGGTCTCAGTGCCACACACCCACACATTTGCTGGCAGCCATATTGTGGATGCCGTGTTTTGTTTTCATGTTAACTTTACAGAAGAGGACAGAAGACAAGGAACAATAGAATGAAATTGACAGCCAAGCCTTAAATACCATCATCATTCATACAACATCTATGTCTGTTGTCAAACATCTGAGTAAGATTACTTCAATAGCATTCTACAAGACAAGTTTTAAAGTCAAAAATCTTAGTTACATTTTTCATCCTATCATGAAAGTTGGCAGGAATATAACAAAAAGAAATTATAAATACGTAGTGTATGTTCTCAGTAATTTAAGCAAATTGTGTAGCTATGCTTCCCATGTACTTTTGTCCTATCTAGACAAATAGAACAAATCTAGAACTAATGGGCTAGAAAGTGCTGCATACAGACATACTAACACTTTATACTTACTTTCAGAATTCTCTTCCACCTCTGAGACATCATCTTTTTGCACTGGCACACTGATGTCTTGAAAGTCTTCTCTTCTTTCAGTGAAACACTCACACTCTAAACATCGTGTTCGCAACACCAGCTTACCCTGGAAGAGTCTCTCCACTAAATTAAAGACAGCCAACTCTGTACATAAAGAAATATTATGTACCAGGTTAGATTGAACTCTTCCTCCTGGTTATTGTCTGTAAGAGATATATTCTAACAGTTTGTATAGGCATTCAGCTTCATTGGCATGACAACTTGCAGACCATAACTAGAATCTAAAGAGCCCACGCACTAATGCATTCACTAGGGTTCCCTTAGTGGCCTGTTCTTACTGCAGCTCCTTGAGTTGCATTTGATGCTACTTGTTGAAATTCCTTATCTTTGAGGAGCTTTCTGGAGGATCAGAAGGAACTGCAATAGGAAGAGGAGCTTCGGAACACAGTTGAAAGAATCTGTGCTCAAGCAAAAGTTCTATATAGCTCCTTAGGTCCCAACCAATAAGAGGAATACAATTACTATTAGGTATTACATTACCTCCCCTGCGAGACCCCTATAATCCTTTTAGATTCATGCAGATTCATTCATTCTCTCAAATAACTCAGGAGTGCAGACAATATAGTATTCATTTGTGAAATTATTTTTCACAACATGAGATAAGGAATGCTTATATGGGAAAAGTTTCTTGCATCTGAAAATAATTCTTTTACCAACCTACAGATTATAGATTATATTTTCTATTTTAATAAGAACTCAGATTTAACTGAAATTCAGTTGTCTACAAAATTAAAACCCATAGGTTGAACAAACATTAAAACACTTCTCAGATGTCTACAAATCTGGACTCTTGTACTTTCAAGTTAAATCTAATTAACCCAGCCTTGTAGTTTGCCATTCTTAATATTTACTCTGGCCAAAATGAGTATCCCTGTTGTGCCCTGCAATAAAGCTGCACTGTGGGGAAGGGGGATGGGCAGGTTTAATGCGCATCTGTCTCTGCACTCCCATATAGATATGTTAGGAAAATAGTGTAGGCAAACAACACTTCTGGTCTGTATTTTGCAATACTGAAACACCAAATCTAGCAATCATGTCTGTGTATGTCCGATTTGTTCTTTTTGCACACACTTGAAACAGAAAAAGTGTTCAGGCTCTGTGTTAAAACATAACCAAGCCAAGGAGGATGCTTTTGGGGGGGGGGGGGAATAGAAAAGAACCAATAATGTATTGGTCAAGAACTTGAAGACTACAAAGGAGATCAGCCATGTTCCCCCCATTGCTAACCTCTCCTGTGTTTTTCAGTCCCTTTTTCACCATCGTTTTCCACAGCAAAAGATGAATCACAATATTCTTTCCCTGCTTGATTACCACATTCAGACTTGAGGGAGACCTCTGCAAGTGCAGAGTTTCCAATTTCTTTAATCTGATCTTTGGACCCTATGTTTGTTGTTAGCTTTCCCAAACTACAGAATTTAGACAGAATGCTAGGTTGGTTGGTTGAAGACTTTAACCAGTTTAACTTAAGTCGTGATTTTTTCTGGCTCAGCTTTGTACTTTCATTTTCAATAGGATGCCTAACTATAGCTTCTGTGTGGTTTTCTAATTTTTCTTCCAGTGCTTTTCTCTTTGATCGAGTCCGCCTCTGATTTTCTTCTGCTGCAGTCTTCTCTTTGGTCACTTTGGATTTTTTCTTTTCATTGCCATCTTCCATATCACTTTTTCTTTTCCCATTTCCTTTAGTTTTGTCTTCAGTGTTCTTGATAGCTTGGCCATCTAGCACAGGGACATCTTCCCCAATATCATCAGTACTGTCTGTATTTTTACTAGACCTCTTTTCCCGTTCAACTGTAGGCTCTTCCAGTAATCTCTGCTTCAATTCTTCCTTTAAGAGCTGACATGTTTCTTGGATGTGTCCCAATATGCACTGCAATACTTCTTGGGCATCATGCTGCAAATATCCCTCATACATAGGGTTGAGTTTCCTATAAAAAGTACAAAACATCATGTACTGTAACATAAATGCACTGTTCAGCCTTATCCTTCAGTCTGTAAATGAAGTCTACTGGCACAGTTATAACTGGGATACACAAGATAACCAACTTACGGTTATCTACTAAGTAGAATTCAGATTCATGTAATCTGAATACAATTACAGGGGACTCTCATTATCTGTGGGGGTTCCATTCCTAGAAACCCTGAGGAGATGGAAAACCAAGGGTAGTCATAGTTTTCATCCCTCCAAATCTGAACTGGAGCACAGCTCCAGTTGGTCCTAGAGGTTTTCTGAGGCCCTGCATGACCACCCACGGCCACTGCAAGTCTCAGAATGCCAAAAATATTCAAAAAAGGTGACTTCTGGTTTTATAATAAAACCAGAAATGATGTTTTTAATGTCTTATAAGGTGTTAAGTACAAGGCAATGTAAACAAGGCACAGTTTTATTCTAAAACAGGAAGTCGCTTTTGTTTTGTATTTTCGAACACTCTGAGGCCTACAGCACGGCTGTGCACGGATTCTGCGGGCCTCAGATAGCCTCCGGGTTTGACTGGAACTGTGCTCTGGTTGGGGGGGCTGTTCACCACTCACATATACCACAGATCAGTGGATAACGCGGGCCCCCTGTATAATACTCCAGGACAACAGGAAAAATGTCAGAGAAAATAAAGGCATGAGTTACCTAGTTTTGCAAGCTTACAATGTATGTGAAAGTATAACTAACCATACATATTGTAGGCATTTTCAGCAGAGAGAATGCAATCACATTCAATCATTTCTAACATCAATGCCATGAAATCACAGTATAAAAAATTAACTAGAAACAAACACACTGACTAAGCATGTTAGTGAGTGTAACCTTTCATGAATGGTGTTACATTATCAAAACCTTTTTATTTTAAAAAATAAGATTTTTAAACATTACATTCAGATATTATTAGCAATACTAAGGTTTGTTGAACTCTATTTGTACCTAAGTGTGTTTAGCAGTCTTCTTGGCTGAGTAGCAAGTTCATCTGTGTATTTATCTGTATTTAAAAGAAAGCTGGCTTGAAGCTGTTCAATTGTAACAATCAAGGAGTGTAAACTGCAGACTAACTCATCATCTGCAAAGGAATCTTCTTTAGGGATCCCCTGTAAAGACAGAGAAAGAACTGTTTGCTTTGGAGCACTGATTTTTCATAACACTGGTGTACTGAACTTCTTTGTATCATCTTAAGATAAAATGATGTAAAAATTCAAAAGTGTTCCAATTTGAAGGCAAGTATAAAAGGCACAACATTATAAGCCCTTAAACACCTTAAAAAATAAGTTTCAAACAGACACAAAAAATCTTAAGTTACCAGTCTAAATTACCCAGCTATAGAACTAACAAGTAATTTATTTCTTCCTAAAAGGAAAGAGCCAAAGTGATTGGTTATGCTAACTCCATGGTATAGCTAACTCTCTTACGTAGTTGCAGTATGCCTGAAGGCAGATATCAGATTCTCACCTTATCAGTTTCATCCTTTAAGCCTTCTTTCTTCTTTGAAATTATATTAAATAGTTGTTTCACTCCAGATTTAAAGCCTGGGCAAAAATAGAGTACCTAAATACAGAACAAAGAACTGTAAAATGAAGAACACTGTGTGAAAAATAAATCTCAGATTATCCTTATAATTTCTCTTTTTTATACATTTGTACAATTTCTCAGCAGAAAGCCAGTGTGAAATGTAGTAGGTCAAGCATTTGACTTGGACTGAAGAGACCTGGGTTCAAATACCCTCTTAGCCATGGAGTTCACTGGGTGATTTGGGCCAGCTACAATTTATTAGCAAATCATACTTTAAAAAATGAGACACATTGCTGGAGTAATAATAGATATAAACCCCATGATCAGAAAACATTCTGGCTGCAGAACCGGGGGTGGGGGGGCAGGGCGGGGGGAAGGCATTGAGGAATCTGAGCAATTCCTGCTCTAACGGTTGCTAATCTCACACTCATTTTGTGCCTTCCATTGACAACTAGAGGTACCATGCAGGGTCCTTCAGTTGCTCATCTATAAAGAGTCATCTGTGACTCTCTCAAGCCACAGTTCAGTGCTTCTAGCACAATTAATGCACTAACAGTTTACTGAAATATTATAAGCTTTTTTAAATAAATCCATATAGTGGTAAAATCTGTTTGTGTTTTCTGCTTATTTTAACAAGCAAAACTGACTCACTTATGGCTCGTAGTGCATACCAATTACAGGTATGGATCTCATATGGGGAAAGTTATAAATTCTGCTCATTATAAAGTCTTGCCTATAAATTTGCTTAATCCAACACATGTAGATAACTATGAAGGAAACTTTTATGACTGGGAAAAATATTTGGCAAACACTATGATGTTGACCCAGGTATGCAAATAGAACACCACAAAGTAGTGTTCCTCCACTTTCTGCTAACTCTTAGATTGCAGGCATGTTCCACACTGTGCCAGAGAGTCTTCCAAACCTTAATAGCAGCTTTTCAAATGCAAGTTTGTATGTTCTAATTTCATTATGATTTTACCTGAAGGATGCTGTTAAGATAACAAGTGTTGCCAAGATTGTTCAAGCCTACAAAAGGCAGCATGTTGTCTTTCTTCTCACAGCAAACGGGTGAAAGTGACTGAGCTGCAGGAACTACCTGATCACTATTATACAAAGAGAGCCAGAAACATTTTAATTCCAAGATATGGACATATAACGTTTCCTCCAGATTAATTCACAAAATTACTGTAACCAGAAGCATTTGACAAGCAATGTACTCCATAGATTAAATTTTTTAAAATGTGGCCCCAACCTGCTTGAATGATCACCATTTTACATCGACTCAATCTTTAATTTTTTTTTACAGAAGAAGAATCTTTTATTACAGTCACTGACCAGAACAATTTTTTTTTACAGAGGATTTCCTCACAGTGAAATATCCTAGTGTATATATACAAAAATGAAGGCTCAGAAGGCTTTCAGAAAACATAGTTTAAGAAAGTATTCCCTATTGTTTTAAAAAAAATCAGTGTTTTGCTATCTAAAATTGAGTACATAGCCTAATTCCATATCTATATCAAGAGACAGAATAAACAGGCCACAATCAGTGTTTAAAAAAAACCCTAAAAATTCATAAGCTTAAATTGTAAGTTAAAAAAAAAATACTTGGTTTCATAGCAGACAGGCAGACCAATGCTATCCCTTGCCAGCCCATAGCATGTAGCATGTTACATAACCCAACAGCTAAAAAACAACACTTTTTTTACTTAGGCTGCCTGGCTTCCATTGGATCTCAGATTCACTAAATGCCAGAAGGTGTTTGATACGGTCCCTCACTAAAAGCTGTTGAGAAAACTCCACAGTCAGGGAATAAGAGGACAGGTCCTCTCATGGATTGGGAACTAGTTGAGGACCAGGAAGCAGAGAGTGGGTGTCAATGGGCAATTGACCAAAAAAGTGGAGAGAGGTGGAAAGTGGAGTGCCTCAAGGATCTATCCTGGGACTGGTGCTTTACAACATCTTCATAAATGACCTGGAAACAGGGATAAGCAGGGAGGCAGACAAGTTTGTGGATGACACTAAACTTTTCTGAGTGGTGAAGACCAGAAGGGATTGTGAAGTGCTCCAGAAGGATATCTCCAAACCGGCAGAATAGGCAGCAAAATAGCAGATGTGTTTCCATATAAGTGTAAAGTAATGCACTGGTGATGGGAACCAAAGTGAAAGGACAGTGGCGTCACTATGCACAAGCAACCTCATGTCCCTCACAATTTGGTACATGTCCAGGTACAATCGACAGCCGGTGCAGGTCTGTCGGCTATGTGCAGTGTGCCCACCCATAAAAGCCCTTTTGCACATACGCTAGCAGGCGTAGGGGAGGGATTGTCGCGTGGCTCCTTGCTTTTCCAAGATGGGACAAACCATACAAAACACAGCCCCACAGTATCGCGTTCAGTGGGTAACTTAATACTCTGTGCAATGGTCAAAGTGGTCAATATACAACTTATGGAAGTGGTCAATATACAGAGGTTGGTCTCCCATAGCGTATATGCAGTGTCTGTCCATACTGTGAAAATCAGGTCAACTTAAGGAGGTGGTCATTATAGAGAGGTGGTCAACTTTGGATGTTCTACTGTACTTTAAAAACAAGTGACCATCAGCAAAGTCAATATCCATCATGTCAGACCACTATCCTAGAGACAATTACATGGAAGAAAGCCCTATAGTACTCAATGGGACTTACTTGCAGGTAGATATACATAAGATTTCACTGTTAATCATGATTCATTATCATGTGTAGTCCTCTCCCAGGAAGAGATCAACTATGTTTACAGGCTCAGATTAGGAAACGCTAGTTTAAACTGCTATTATAGTAGTCTTATGTCAGTAGTATATCAGTAGACTGATATAGTCTTATATCAGTAGTATTATATCAGTCATGAAATTATGCACAACTGATATGCTATCTGCTTAAAGTTTGGCATTTCCCACTCCACCCATGTCTACAGGTAAAGAACTAAAGGCCCACAACAAAACTCAAAGTTCTTCCTACATTTGTGATGAGTGATTGAAAAGAACTCTTACATACATTTCAGAACACTCATATTCTGAAGCCTTTTGTTCATTTTCTTGTGAGTCTGTGAAATCCAGTGCTCTTTTTGTTTCTCTTTTCTGAAAAAGCTTTAATGACAGCCTGCTTTTTTTTGATGGGGTACCTCTTGAAAGTCCATTACTGTCACTTGGTAATACACCTGGCATTTTCCCCTGGACAGGAACGCTGAGAGAAGAATGAAATCCACCTCAAGAAAAAACTGTAACCTGCAGTCATGCCTGTTAAAGTATATAAAACACTGTTTTAGATTTTGGGAGTAGTAGCATGCACTGAGAGAACACTATGGCAGCATTTCTCAAACTGTGAGCACGGACCCACTTAGTGGGTTGCAACTTGATTTCTGGTGGGTCCTGCAGAGCCTTCAGTGAAAACATGGGTGATGGAAAGATTGCCTCAAACCCTGAAGCTATTCAGAAAATCAGATAGCAGCTAACTGCCCTGCAAAGAGCTGTGCTCTTGCAGTTTAGAAGCTTGTGATATAAGCTTGTGTGAATACAAGGTGATAAATGTTTCCCGTTTTTCTGGTCGTCCCCCCCAGTACATCAAGTACAGGTAGTGGGGGCAGGTGAAGGCTGGATCATATAATTAAGCCCATCAAGGCTTTTTATTAGGCTATTCATTAGCACTGCCTCATTACAAGAAATTGTTCAACTTTTTTTTTTGCAAATAAAATAAATTATTACTTGCAAGTAAATAAAAATTCTTTCTAGATCATCCATTAACAAAAAAAAGTCTTGTAAAGCTAGGTGGGTCCCAACATTTTCAACCACTGTGCTGTGGTACATTGGTGTGCTGCAACCTGTGTGCCATAGGAATTTGAAGGGTCATTTATTAGTGAGACCAATGGGGGATGTGAGCCCCCTCTACTGGCAGCATGTGCCTTGTCAAGATGATAAGGGCTGAAATTGCTGTGACAGTGTCATTTTAAGTAGTGGGTCCTGGTGCCAAAAAGTTTGAGAACCACTGCACTACAGCAACAATAACCAGACCATCACTAAGTGGCCTAGCTTAAAAAAAGTAGAACTTCTGCACTTATAATCAGCACAGATTGCTTGTTTCTATTCTTTAAAAACTATTTTGGGTTCGAGAAAGCCATATAGACCAGTGATTCTCAACCTTTTTCACCTCATGGCACACTGACAAGGCACTAAAATTGTCAAGGCATGCCATCAGGTTTTTGACAATTGACAAGGTGCACCATGCTGCCAGTGGCTCACATTCGCCACTGGCCGTACTAATAAATGACCTTCCCGCAAATTCCTGTGGCATGCCTATGGACCACTTACAGCACACCAATGTGTCATGGCACAGTGGTTGAAAATGGTTGATATAGACCAGTGGTTCCGAACCTTTAGAAACCTGAGGACCACTGAGGCGAAAAGTGGGATTGTCGTGGACCACATATAGCTGTGGGTGGTCTGGCTTCCGCCCTCTGTCGTGGTCTGTTTTCCAAGTGCTCCCCTACAGATTATCAAGGACAGAGAATGGACTCCCCACAGCTACAGCCACAAGCGTTTGTGGCTGTGGGTGGTCCCCACCCTCTTTGGTGGAGATTGCTTGCTTAGCAAGATACTGGAGGTGATTGAAGGCAACTTTTTTTCTGAGACCCCTTGGACCATTTCTCAGGGTCTCGTGGACCACCTGTGGTCCCAGGACCACAGACTGGGAACCAGTGACATAGATGATAAAGAAATTTCTGCTTGGTCATTTTTGCACTCAACACCTACTTCTGGATGTCTAATAAGAAGTGAACAGTGGAAGAACGTAAGTTGACAACCATCCATCCCTTTGGGCTGCATTCTGTATTAAGGTTACTTCAGAACACAAAGTCTGCACGTGGTTGGGGGACACACACACCCACAGCAGCAGCATCCTCCCCCCCCCCATGTGGTGGCTGGAGAGGCAGAGCCTCCCCTCTGGAGTCCTTTGAAAAGCAGCACTACCATGTGAGGTGCTCACTGTGTGACATGTGGTGACTGGGGAGGCAGGTGAGTCCTGGAAGAGTCCTTTGAAAAGCAGCAGCGCCACCCTGTGAGGTGCTCAAGGGGGGGGGCGTGTGATAGCTGGGGAGGCTCTGCTTCACCTGCCTCCCTGACACTGCACCTCATGCAGTGAGCAGCACACACGGTGGCGCTGCTTTTCAAAGGACTGGCAGGGAGGCCCTGCCTCACTGGCCTGCCCCCGCTTCAGTGGATACCCACGGCTGTCCCCGCCCTCGCCAACCCCGATCCCTGCCCCGAAGAAGGCACAGAAGCGAAGGCACGGAAGCCCCTTCAGACGATCGCAAGACACGCGTGTCGGGGGGGGTCGAGCCACGGCAGAGGGCTTGGCGGCTCCGCTTGGGGACATCCTCGGGGAGCGGGACATCCTCGGGGAGCGAGCCCGGAGGCGGCTGCTCCTGGTCGGGCCAGGGCCCCGCGCCCGCCCACCCCGCCCGCTACTGCCAAGGCTGCCAGAGTCGCCGCATCTCCTCACCCGCTACATCTTCGTGGTGGCTTCAGGCGGGCGGGGGGGGGAAGGCTGCTATCACGGGACGCCCCCTCCTCCCTGGGTGCTATGGAGACAGTACGGGACACTCCAGCCCGGTTCCCCTACAACGGGAAACTTGGCGCGTTTTGCAGTGCGCTCAGGACCCCTCCCTTCAGCCCGCTTCTCGCGCCCGGCGCCTCCGAGCTGTCCAGGGAGGTGCCTGATTTAAAATCCCACCTCGCCGAAGCCTCGTGAGGACACGGGCGCCACCGCAGCCGGCTTGCTGTACGTACTGGCGGGCGCCCGTTTTGTATTCAGGGTCACCCCCATAGCTGACCATCTCCCCCGCCGCCCCTTCGCTTCAGGCAGTTGGCAAAGCCAGCCCGAAAGGGGTCCTGACAAAAAACGCGCGCGTGCGGCGGTAGGGGCCTGGCTGAAAGAGAGCCAGCTGCGTTACGGGTTAACGGAGTTACGTAGAGAGCCGAAGGGGGATATGAATAATATCTCCTGTAGGCCACGCCCCTACTTCGTGGTTTGACCAATCGCGAGCGAGATTTGCTAGCCAATCATTTGCCAGCATGATCTGAAAGAGCGCCGAGCGGTGTTTAAATAGGGTAGTGTAACGGTCACTGGGAGGAGGTGGGGCTAAGCTCTGAGGGAGTCTGGGATGGAAAGGAAATATATATATATATTTTTTTAGGAATATATATTTTTTATTTTAAATTTTCTTAGTACACCTTATATTTACATTCCCGTACGTGAAAATCCGTTACATTACCGGTTTTATCTTTGTTTCTTATTAATACAATGTATTATCTAATTTACATCTAATATACAATTGTTACCTAGTATTAATTGAAAAATGTTGCACAAATGTTTCAATTTTCAGTTTTTTGTCACGTTATTGGAGCAGTTGTTCCCTGGTCCCAAGGCCAAAATTTTTTCCACTTGGTTTCTGACATTCTTTCTTTTTCGTATCTACTTAATGCATTTACTTTAAACAATATAAATTCAACCGAATTACTTATTTTACTTTCTTTTCCAATTTTAATTTCTCTGTTTCTTTGAAACGTTAATGCTAATAGTACAATTAAATTTATTAGACGTACTGTTGACCAGGGAACACTCCAATAGTTTATCACAGTTGGTTGTCTTTCATTCCTTTTCCTTTTCTTTGTAGTCTTCTTTCTTGGTCCTTTGAAAGATTCTGTTTCGTTTTGTCCTGAAACAATATTTTCCCAGTTCTATTTGGCCAAATCTGGCCAGTCCATTTTTTCTGCTAATTTTGTCCAAGTTTCTTTTGCTGTAATACAATTACTAACAAAATGTTCTATTGTTTCTGTATGAGGTTGTCCTGTTGTAACTGTTTGTCTTCGACATGCTATCCGAGTACAAGTTTGATCATTGGCTGCCAGCCATGGTCTGGCTGCTAAAACTCCATAAACTTGGTGGTATAACCGCCATCTCAAGTCCCACAGATAGAATGGTACTCTGTTGTCTTTAAAATATTCAATCGGATAATCTGGTTCTCTTAAATAGTTACATAAATTAGTTCTTACTTTCTTTTTTTCTAATTCTGGTTCAAAATAACATTTTTCTAATATATACTGATATGTTTTCTTTTTTTGTTATTTTCACAGAAGCTCCAAATTCTTTCAACATCTCAGAATTTATATTCCACTTTTTTACACTTCCATAAATTTCTCATAAATAATCAGGTCCAGTAAGTTTCATTGCCTGAGTGACATTATAAGATAAACTACCAGATTCCCACCACTTGTTACTCCAGTGTTTTCCCTTCCAACCCGATGCGAATGCTATTAACCAAAATTTAACATTTGTTCTTTTGACATCTTCAAATTCTAATTGAGCCCATTTTCCAAAGTTAAAGGATAAAAAAGTCGCTAAAAAAATTGGCCCTATAGCCGGCAGATCTAATCCTCCATCAACAGATCTAAATGCTGTTGCTCTTGCAAGTGGAAAATGGATGGTACCCCATAAAAATTTAAAAATCAAATTATCTGCTTCCTTAATCAACCACTGAGGAGGAGGGTAAGGAAAGGAAAGGGGGGTAAGGGGCGGGATGTGGAACGTTCATCTTGTGCGTTGCCAGAACACAGCGCATACCTTCTGCATGCCGTTCAAGGCTGCAGTCCTCTCCACACTTACCTGGGAGTAAGGACCATGCTCTGTAATGGGACTTACTTCTGAGTAGATGTACATAGGCTTGGGCTCTCAGGCTGCAGACCCATATACACCTACCTGGGAGTAAGGACCATGGACTGTAATGGGGCTTACTTCTGAGCAGACATGCATAGATTGAGCTGTAAATTCAGGTTCATGGTGGGGAGGTACAATTGAATCAGATATTTGCTGCAACTTGCCTTGTCCTCTTTTGGATAGGGTTGTCCCACCCACAGATACAGGGTGGGACAGAGTTCCTATACCTTTAACCATTGTATAGAAGTGGGAATTTGGGCAGGTGCAGCTTTTTAAACCCTTCCATGTTGAGCTGTACCTGCCCAAATCTCCTCTTCTATACAATGGTTAAGGGTATAGGTGCTCTGTGTGTTGTCCCCCCCCCCTTTAAGAACATAAGAACAGCCCCACTGGATCAGGCCATAGGCCCATCTAGTCCAGCTTCCTGTATCTCACAGCAGCCCACCAGATGCCCCAGGGAGCACACCAGATAACAAGAGACTCATTCTGGTGCCCTCCCTTGCATCTGGCATTCTGACATAGCCCACTTCTAAAATCAGGAGGTTGTACATACACATCATGGCTTGTAACCCGTAATAGATTTTTCCTCCAGAAACTTGTCCAATCCCCTTTTAAAGTCCTCCAGGCCAGATGCCATCACCACATCCTGTCGCAAGGAGTTCCACAGACCAACCACATGCTGAGTAAAGAAATATTTTCTTGTGTCTGTCCTAACTCTCCCAACACTCAATTTTAGTGGATGTCCCCTGGTTCTGGTGTTATGTGAGAGTGTAAAGAGCATCTCTCTATCCACTCTGTCCATCCCCTACATAATTTTGTATGTCTCAATCACGTCCCCGCTGAGGCGCCTCTTTTCTAGGCTGAAGAGGCCCAAACGCCGTAGCCTTTCCTCATAAGGAAGGTGCCCCAGCCCCTTAATCATCTTAGTCGCTCTCTTTTGCACCTTTTCCATTTCCACTATGTCTTTTTTGAGATGCGGCGACCAGAACTGGACACAATACTCTAGGTGTGGCCTTACCATCGATTTGTACAACGGCATTATAATATTAGCCGTTTTGTTCTCAATACCTTTTCTAATGATCCCAAGCATAGAATTGGCCTTCTTCACTGCCACCGCACATTGGGTCGATACTTTCATTGACCTGTCCACCACCACCCCAAGATCTCTCTCTTGATCTTTCACAGACAGCTCAGAACCCATCAGCCTATATGTGAAGTTTTGATTATTTGCCCCAACGTGCATGACTTTACACTTACTGACATTGAAGCACATCTGCCATTTTGCTGCCCATTCTGCCAGTCTGGAGAGATCCTTCTGGAGCTCCTCACAATCACTTCTGGTCTTCACCACTCAGAAAAGTTTGGTGTCATCTGAAAACTTTGCCACCTCACTGCTCAACCCTGTCTCCAGGTCATTTATGAAGAGGTTGAAAAGCACCGGTCCCAGGACAGATCCTTGGGGCACACCGCTTTTCACTTCTCTCCATTGTGAAAATTGCCCATTGACACCCACTCTCTGCTTCCTGGCCTCCAACCAGTTCTCAATCCATGAGAGGACCTGTCCTCTAATTCCCTGACTGGGGAGTTTTTTTAGTAGCCTTTGGTGAGGGGCCATGTTGAACGCCTTCTGAAAGTCCAGATATATAATGTCCATGGGTTCTCCCGCATCCACATGCCTGTTGACCTTTTCAAAGAATTCTATAAAGTTCGTGAGGCAAGACTTACCCTTACAGAAGCCATGCTGACTCTCCCTCAGCAAGGCCTGTTCGTCTATGTGTTTTGAAATCCTATCTTTGATGAGGCATTCCACCATCTTACCCGGTATGGATGTTAGGCTGACCGGCCTATAGTTTCCCGGGTCCCCCCTCTTTCCCTTTTTAAAGATAGGCGTGACATTTGCTATTCTCCAATCTTCTGGCACCGTGGCCGTTTTGAGGGACAAGTTGCATATCTTAGTCAAGAGATCAGCAACTTCATTCTACAATTCCTTAATAACTCTTGGGTGGATGCCATCAGGGCCCGGTGACTTATTGATCTTTAATTTATCAATGAGGTCTGAAACATCTTCTCTTTTAACCTCTATCTGACTTAACTCCTTGGTCAGGAGGGGCCGTTCGGGCAGCGGTATCTGCCTGAGGACTTCTGCAGTGAAGACAGATGCAAACAACTCATTTAATTTCTCTGCCATCTCTAAGTCTCCTTTTATCACCCCTTTCCCTCCCTCACCATCCAGAGGGCCAACCGCTTCTCTGGCGGGTTTCCTGCTTCTAACATATTTGAAGAAGCTTTTATTATTCCCCTTAATGTTGCTGGCCATGCGTTCCTCATACTCTCACTTGGCCTTCCATATCACCTTCTTACATTTCTTTTGCCACAGTTTATGTTCCTTTTTATTCTCCTCATTAGGGCAAGACTTCCATTTATGGAAGGAAGCTTCCTTGCCCTTTACAGCCTCTCTAACTTGGCTCGTTAGCCATGCAGGCACCCTCCTGGATTTAGTGGAACCCTTCTTTCTTTGCAGTATACACCTCTGCTGGGCCTCTGTTACTGTTGTTTTAAGCAGCCTCCATGCACTCTGGAGAGATTGGATTCTTTTTACCTTGCCTTTCAACCTCTTTCTAACCAGCCTCATTTGAGAGAAGTCCGCCTGTCGGAAGTCAAGGGTTTTAGTGAGAGATCTGCCCGGTATTCTTCCCCCGACGTGCACGTCGAAACGAATTGCAGCATGATCACTGTTCCCAATGGCTCCGTAACATTGACATCTCTAACCAGGTCCTGTGTACCGCACAATATTAAATCCAGAGTCACCTGTCTTCTGGTGGGCTCCATGACTAGCTGCTCTAAGGCAGTTATTTAGCATGTCAAGGAATCCAGTATCCTTTTCATGACCAGAACACAAATTGACCCAGTCAATATGAGGATAATTGAAGTCCCCCATGATTACAACCCTGTCTCTCCTTGTCACCTCCCTGATCTGTTTCCTCATTTCAAGGTCCCCATCAGATTTCTGGTCTGGAGGACGATAGTACGCCCCCAGTATTACATCGCTCCATAGGCCTGGTAATTTAACCCACAGAGATTCTACAGTGGAGTCGGACCCGCCTTCAATCTTTACTTTGCTGGATTCTATCCCTTCCTTAACATAAACAGCCACCCCACCACCAACACACCCCTTCCTGTCCATCCTGTATAGCTTATAGCCCGGGATTGCAGTATCCCACTGATTCTCCGCATTCCACCAGGTTTCCGTTATGCCCACTATGTCAATGTTTTCCTTTGTCACCAGACATTCCAGTTCTCCCATCTTTGCTTGTAGACTTCGGACATTCGCATAAAAGCATTTGTACATGGAATGCCCCAGGATGGGCTGCTTATTCGCTCCTTTGTCCCCGCATCCTCTCACTGTGCCAAACCGTCTATCACATCCCATCACGCTACCATTCCCAATTTCTTCTCCTACTCTGCCTTTGTCTTATTGTTCTCTATTATTGAACAATATTATTATTATTATTATTAAGACAATTATTATTATTGTCTTATTGTTCTCTTATTTGTCTTATTGTTCTCTAACCTCCCCATGCATGTTGGATTGATTCTGCTGCCAACCCAAAGCCAGCCACCAAAGGAAATAATTTCTACCACAGCATTATAAAAGCTCCATTTGGCAACCCTGGTGTTCAAATTACACTTTCTTCACTGGGAAGGGTCGGGCGACAGTTTAAGAAGTTACTGTAGTAGTTGCAGCAGTTCTGGGGAGAAAGGGCTGTGTGTGAGTGACTCTTCTTGCAGATCATGTTGCAGTGAAAGTCAACAAGTGGCCATGGAAAAACAGGTCACACATAAAGGTTCACGGGCTCCAGACCCCATTCTATCCAACTTTCCAGCACTGATGCGGCTCTGAGGTAGGGGAACAAATATTCCCTTACCTTGAGGTGGCCTCCATGATTGCCTCCCACTGCAGGATGCCCCATTGGCATAGCTGCATCAGTGCTGAAAAATTGGATAGGACTGCCCCCCCACCCCCATTCCTTCTGGGATTGCTGCCGTGTGATAACACATGTATGTAGCAGTAGATGACATCATCACCTGCTTTCCCTTCTTGGAGTCGTCCACAAGTTAGTAGAATAAGATGGCCATTGTTAGTGTGGCAAACGTCTCTTTCAGCCCTACCTCCTCTAAGCAACCATATTAATAGCAGATAACATTTAAAAGTTCTCATAACCTGCAGTTCCTCAGCAAGTGCCTCTCCAGGACAAGTATGACAGTGCTATTTGCATTTTGATTGGCATGGCAATTTAAAAAAATATTATTGTCACACAAAATAAGACCTGAGTTAGAGCACAAACTTCTCCATTTGCTGCTGTCTGGGGGGGGGGGTGGGATACACAGCAGCACAATCACAGCTAAAAATTGGGATTTCTCCTTTGTTTCCTATGGGCACTTCTGGCACAGAACCAGCAAGCCTCCCTTCAGACAATGGAGTTATCAGTTCAGCTTTTTTTTTTTTACTGTATAAGCTGATGTGGACAAAATGGGGATCATACAACAAAAGGAGGAGGCTAAAGCAGGAAGCGTTTATTACATGTGCAAATAAAAAAGGAATGGAGGCTAGGCAGTGTAATATGAGAGAAGAATGTATAAAGATAGGGAAATAGCACCAGAATAAGCAACAGAACAGGAAATTGGAGGGGTAAATAGTGAGGGTTTCATTTGAACCAGGAATCAGATCAGGAACAGCTTCACACTGTGAAGTGTCAAGACTGGAACACCTGAAGCAGTTTGTTTTGAGAGAGACCGAGAATGTGCAAAATGAATTCCTCAGATCCCACTTCGTAATCATATTCTCCAGTTTCCAAAATAGTGGTCTTACTAGCAAAGACCAAAGTTTCATATTCTCCAGTTTCCAAAGTCATAGTCTTACTAGCAAAAACAACAGGATCTTGTGGCACCTAAAAACACCACATTTAAGTACAAGCTTTAATACAGCCCCACAGCTTTAATACAGTTCACAGCTCAACCCCATGCATGTTTATTTGGGAGTAAGTTCCACTGTGTTCAGTGGGACTTACTTCCAGGCAAGTACAGGAATGAAGGCAGTGGTTCTTAAACCTTTTAGCCCTGGAACCCACTTTTAAAAACAATACTCTGTCAGGACCCACTTAGCTTTATGAGACTTTAAAAATATGTGACCTAGAAAGAAATAATTTTATTTACTTACTAGTAATTATTATTTGCAAAAAAAAAAAAAAAAAAAACCCTGATCCATTTATCATAAGGAGGGAACCCTAATGAACAACCTCAATGATTGAAGTGCTTAGTTATGTAACCCAGCCTTCAGGTAACCCCACTACCTGTCATTAACAGGGAAAAAGATGCTCAAACATTTATCTCCCTATATTTACAAAAACTTGTATGTACACAAGCAGGAACTCAGTTGTTTTGCAGGGCAGTTAGCCACTATCTGATCTTTGAATAGCCTCAGGACTTGAGGCAATTAGTAATCAGATCTTTACATCACCCATGTTTACATTGGAAGCTCTGTGGGACCCACCACAAATCAGATCACAATCCATCAAGTGAGTCTCAAACCCACAAGACACTTTAAGGTGTCATAAGACACTTTGGGTGCAATCCTAACCCACTTTCCAGCACCAACATAAGGGCAATGCAGCTCTGAGGTAAGGGAACAAACATTCCCTTATTGTGAAGAGGCCTCTGTGAGTACCACCCAACTGCAAGGATACAGCACATGCCCCATTGGCACTGCTATGCCAGTGCTGGAAAGTTGGTTAGGATTTGGGCCTTTTTTGGGTATGCTTCAACTGTCCTCTATAACCAGGTATGGCCCTTTTCTGATATCTGACCCTGGTACATCAAGACTCTATGGTGCTTTGTTAAGTTGGGGGGGGGGGGGAAGAAAGAAGAAAAGAAAAAACTCCAAATAGGATTGCCAGCATCTTTTCTGACTTTAGGTCTCACATTGTGTTGATACTGTACTCAGCTTGCATTCATGGAACTCAAGGCAGCATGCATAAGGTTTACAGCACTGGTCCTTCATGTTGATCTGACACAGTGTTCTGCCAAATCCCAATCCACTGGGCCTCATGCCTGCTTAATGCTGATTAGCTTCCCTTGTGAAACTCACTAGTGCAGCAAGCAAAAGTCAGAGTCCAGTTCCAGTCCACAGATTCCAAGTAAACCAGTCCAATCAATGAGAGTTGCCAAATCAGAGTCCAGAGCCAATAAGCCAAGTTACAGTCCAAGGTCAGGTTCCAGGTAAATCAGTCAGGGTATCCAAGTCAAAGTCCATAAGCCAGTCTCCTCTCCAACCTGCACTCCTCCTACAACCCACACCACTAGTTCCTCCAGGTGGTGTTTATATGCTCCCAGGTTCACTTTAGCCTCTAGTGGCTGCAGCTGTGCAGCACACCTCCAGCTACCACCTGGGCTTTAACCCTGCATTTACTTAGAGCAAGGGGCACTGTGGACACCACACCCTATCTCCTATTGCGGTAATATCTTCCGCAATTCCAATACACACGGTTAGCTTCATCAGAGTTGCCACATTGCACGTTGTCAGACCATGAAAATTGCAAGGTAGGGGCCATGTTTTCTTTGTTAATTAAGCTGTGTTAGCAGTCATAGAAAACAAAACTGAAGTACCAATATTTTTGTATGAATTTTTGTTTAGGCCAGTAATTTCTGACAGTTTTACATTCAAAGATAATGCATCAGGAAAATATAGTTTTCTAACAGATAGGTGCTTTGCATAGGAAGAACCATATTAAAAAAATGAAAGTTAGAAAAGAGCAGGAGGGGGAGATTTAACCCATATCCATGGTCTCCGCTAGGTGGTGCCCAGATAGTGTGCACTGTATTTCAAATCCTGTATAGCAATTCACAGAAAGCTGACCATACTCATTCCATTCTGGTTTACTGTTTTTTCTGCTGGAACTTAGAGTGCAGATTCTAAACACACATTTTACAATTCTTATTGGTTTCATCAACTTGCTTTATATGTGTGTGGTTAGGATTGCAAATTTACAGCCCAATCCTATGCATGTCTACTCAGAAGTAAGTCCCATCAGAGTCAATGAAGCTTGCTCCCAGGAAAGTGTGGATAGGATTGGGCTGTTAGTTACCAATGGATGACACTGCAATACTTCTGAGAATTCTGAGAAAATCCAAACTAAATGGACAATATACGTATTATGGGATTCAGAACAGCTATTATGTTCTTTCCAAAACAAGTAATTAGACTAATAACCTGAACCTAAACTTTTGACTGGAAAGTGCCTTATTCTTTCAACAGGGTTTATGTTAACATAGTAGCCTGATCCAGGGAGGCATTTGCTCCAGCATAGGAAAGGTGGGATATAAATTTTTTAAATATATAAATAAATATACCAGGAGTGGCCAAACTTGCTGAATGTCAGAGCCACATAAAATAAACTTTAGGTGTTTGAGAGCCACAAGAGGGATGTTTAAGAGCTGCAATATTTAATAAGTATTTAAGGGCCCAATCCTATCCAATTTTCTAGTGCCAGTGGAGCATGCATTGCATGGAGGGGGGAGGGAATCACAGAGGCCTCCTCAAGATAAGGGAATGTTTGTTCCATTAACTCAGGGCTGCATTGCAGCTGCACCTGTGCTGGACAGTTGGATAAGATTGGGCCCTAAATCCTTAAACACATTCACTCACCGTGACGGTTAAGCTTACATTTTAATCCAGTGGACTCTCGGTTTATACCCATAAATAATTATAAAGCTTGAAATTTTTTATTTACCTTTTTTTATTAATTATGATGCAAAAACTATCTCAGCCAATGTATTTCCATGAGCTGCACATTGCATGTCAAAGAGCCACATGTTGCTCATGAACCATGGTTTGGCCACTCCTGCCATATACCCTCATAGAATGCTCCACTCCTCACCTCACCTGTGATCAGCACTGCCAAGCCACTGTTGATCACTCATTGGGTAGGAGGGAGAGTGGAAGGAAGGTGCCTAAACATTTTAGATTGCTTGCCCTTTGTGGGCAGTATATTTATTTTGCTATATAATCTGCTTTGTGAGCTTTTTTGTTGAAAAGTGGTGTATAGATTACAGTATTCTTCACAATAATAGAGTTGAAGCACCTACTTTCCCTCTTCTCATCTAGAAAACATGGATCACCTGTTAGGCCATGTGCAACTGTTGGGCTTCCCCTCCTCCCCTGCAGCAGCTTTTACTGCTATCAGTAGTGCTGATCGGAGTGGAAAATCTGCATTCTTTTTGAGACCTTCTGCTTTTAAGAGAAACCCCTTGAGTCTCTTCCCAGAACACATCTGGCACCAGACAGTAGCATGTAGCAGTTGCCTGGAATAGAAAGCTCAGCAAGGTATTATGGCATGAAAAATAATACTGCTAGACAAACACTGGCAGTGTAGTGGTGTGTATTGTGAGTGGAATCAGTTGTGGGAATAGAGGGAAAACTGCATAGCACTTCTGACAAAATTGGTGTGCTCTGCAACAGGGAAAGGATAACAAACACCTTCTAAAATGCATTGTTGCTTTGTGAAGCCTTTTGGAGTGCACTAATTCCATTCAATACATTAGTCCCATTGTTTAAGTATCTGTCCTGTTGGAGGGACTCTGCTATGCATTGTGGACTGACACTCACTGTATGCCACATCAGCTGTGGCTTTTGAAGGTGCTTGCCTCACTCTCCCCAAGCAATGGAGAATCACCAAGTGACTCTTGGTATTAGAAGGAGCTAGAAGTTCACTTTTCTGCTGTTTCCTGTTGACCATCAGGTGCAATTGAACTTGCTCATCCTTTCCTCTCTAGGGTAAACTGGCAGCACTGTGTGGGCAGCAACCAAAGGGTGGTGCTGCTAACCTGTTTGGGGAAGGAGAAACACAGTTCCTTCTTTTTGCTTTTTCTCCTTTGTTTTGTCACAAACATTTGAATGCTTTCAGACAACTTCAGAGATAACTGTGTACTGAGCAGGGACAAAGCTAGTGGAGAGATTTGAGAAAGATTAATATATTTAGTAGGGTAGGAAGTAAGGGAAATTGTGGAGAAAGTATTGGGTTGAGTGTCCATTTTAAATGAAGAGGAAGTGCACAGGATGGGATTTGATTACTAATTCTAGGTATGTCAATATATCTGTGGAGGAATTTGTCGAATTAGGAAGGAATAGGTTGGTGGCCTTGTGGGTGGCTTGACCTACACTTTTGGGACAGAGCAGGGATAAGGAGGAGACTATGATAAATAGAGGGGAATAATTCCTTAGGGTCAAACTAGAGTTGATATACTGGAGATCTGTGAGTGGTATTGCCTGCCTTTTAAAAATTGTATTTTAAAGGGATTGGGAAATCAGAACATCAGGACTGCAGTACTGAGGAAGGAGGGATTAACCTTGTCCTTTGCACAATTCTTCCAGTATAAATTGTCTCCCGCCCCTTCCCCTGCACTGCTATTTGCTATGTTAGAGATGAGAGGCAAAAAAATAGAAGTCAAGGGAACCGGGCAGGAAGGACAACACTTTTGCTCTGATACAGAATTAAATGTAAATTGTTTAGGCAAAGACCCATCTTTTCTCCTCCTTTTTAAGATTTATGTAATGCCATTCTTTTCCCAGACTATTCTTGTTAAATGAAGGACCACCAAGGACCACCAAGATGACATATGTAGTCCAGTTCTTGTAACTTCTCTCCTGTGTAACCAAAATACTAAAGTCTGGAATTGTATGTGTAGATTGCACAGGACTGTATTACCGCTTCATTTCTGTGAGATCTTTGGCTTCAGCTATAGAGAACAGGAGCTGCTGCTGAGCTTCCCACCCTGCTTAGTAATATGCTCTGGTCATTCCCTTCCACTTTAATCTGATTTGGAAAGCTGTGGATGAAACATGAATGGAGGGTGGGGGTTATGGTTGCTTCAGGTTCTTTTTTAGTCCTTTCTCCCTTTGGTGCTGCAGAAAAGTGGAGGGCCAACCTTAATTCCAGCCTATCAAATGGATAAGCTTATAAACTATATGCATGTACTTGGGCGTATGTTTTGCTGAATTCAATGGGGCTTACTTCTAGATAGATATCAATAATGAAAAATCTTTAACAAACTCTTCTTTATTTCTAAATGTAGGGATTTTTTATCTCATATTTCTATGAAAGTCAGCTGCTGCTCCTCTGACTTGTGGCTGAGACCAAGCTGCTCTTTGTTTTGCCTTTATGTTCTTTCTGGGAGACAGGGTCCTTAGTCCTCTGGCCAATAGTAGGGACCCAGGTGTGCTGCCCTACAGGTCTGTAGCCCCTGAGCACTCACCAGTTGTTCTTCTGGCATATGTCCTGATTCTGAACCAAATTTGCACTATACATGTCATATGATGTTGCCTTGTGTAGGCCCGAGTTTGCCACATGCAGTGGTCTCGCACTACCAAGGGGTCATGGCTGATCATAGTTCTTCAACAAACATGTCTGTTATATGTCCCTGTATGTTTTCAGGCATTCACCTCTCCTTCACACTTTGGTTTCCACTGGGAGACATGCCTGCTGCTTAGATTGTCAACAGACCTTGCTGTATTCTGGAATATGTCAGTTTATCCTGTTCAAAATGAAGCAATGGCCGAAGGGCCTCTGTGGCTTCCCTAATTGACGTACTGTGCTTTTAAAGAGTTCCGCACAACACAAAGTAATGAAATGCAATCTTTATATTTCAACACAAAACAATGAAATATTGTAAATCTGACAAAAACAAGACAAAATGAATATCTGGGGACCACAGGCTTGTTTCACTGAAAATGGAACTTGCCACATTTATGGCTTCGGTAGCCATGAATTATGTTTCTCCTCTCCCTCCCCCCATTTCCTCTTAAGATGGCTTTCATATTGCAACAATTCCTCTGGCTCTGTACCTTGCTCCTTATAAGGGCTTCTGTTTTTTTGCAATGCCTTTTCATCAAAAGAGTTTGTATAAGGAAAAATGGAATTTGCTATGAGATGAAGATGTAGCTTTTGTAAATATTTCATATTAAATATGAAACAGATACACAAGAGTCGCAGAGCTTCACGGTGCATTGTTTAAAACTGATCATGAATGCCAGCTTTTTTTTTTTTTTAACTTAACACTATATAGAAGCTAAAAAGGAAAACCGCTTGCTGTGGCTGAGGCTAGTACCAAAAGTTAAATTCATGCTGGAAATAAATGATGCATCTGGGATTTGTGGATCCAGGGTTTACATTATAGTTGGATGTTCAAAAAGAAGCATATGTTCTGAAAAATTGTTTCAGTGTGGTATACATAGTGAAAAAGGACTGCTTGTTTATGTACAAAAACAAACTGTAGTGCAGACATTAGCAGTGGGCAGCCCAGTCTTATCCAACACTGGTGTAGCAGGGCCCATATTGTATCCAGGATTGGATTTGAGCAGGTGGAAGATCTCCTCAGGATAACAGTTGTAGTACCTCAGGCTGCTCAATGGGGCTAATCAGATCTGCGCCAGTTATTTAGCTGGTAGCCCCATGTAATGCCGCAGGCCCAGGACAGGGGTTAGGATACAGCAGAGGCCTGCTTTGCCACCCCCACCCCCCGATTTCAGTGAGAGAGAAGTTTGGAAATGTCTGACAGGCTATCAGAATCTTGCCACCGAGGCACATGCTATGAAGTATGCTGGCCAAAAGCACTTGTGTGCAATGCTTAACAGTATACTTTACTGCACTCTTTTGGCTTAGCCTACTCGTACATAATGAGAGAGAGAAGATAAATGAGCTATTATCCATTTTCTCAGATACATTCAACAAAATATGGCACAAAGCCCATCAAACATCCAACTTTCCATTTTTATGCTTTTTAAAAAAAATGAAATTCTAAACAGATATTGGATTATTATTGATTACATAAAACTTCACATTTGCAGTACTCTTAGCAGCAACTAGAGTGTCTCCCTTACACTAACAGGCAATCCTGTGCATGTCTACCCAGAAGTAAACCCCACTGACTTCAATGGGACTTACTCCCAAGTAAGCATGATCTGATTGCCACCAAAGTCTTTGTATATTGGACATTTTGGAGGATCTGTCGTGTCTGATCAAACCCTAACTAGTTTACAGCATCTCATACAGTACCCAAGGGGACCATGTTAAAACACTGGAAGTGTATCTCCATCTCCTTCTATGTTTCCTGAGTGGCTAAATTAAACCTTATTTCCTGAGGGAAACCTGTCATTAATTTCTAGAGATGTGAAATCCAGTAATGAAGTTATCTGGTCTTTCATGGGAGTTTTACAAATTAATTACTGTATAGCTTTCTCTTTTTTAATAGGTAAAGGAGGGCTAGAAGAAGCTATCTACCTTTTGCTGTTGTTTATCAGGTTGGACCTTGTCATCTGCGGATTTTTCATCTGCAAATTTGACTCAATGAGGGTACTCTGACCCGCATTGAGGCCCAACCTGTACCTTCCGAATGCCACTGAAGCACAGCTCTGGTCATGTTCAGAGGTCTGGCATGCCCTGACCTGCAAATAAGCTTTTCTGTGGGTTCCAGCATCCATGGGGGTTCCGGGAACAGATGCAGATGTAATGTATTGTATGTAATGCACATATATCTTCCAAAAGTATTCATTGTACCACTTATTTTCAGAAATAAATATACATAGTTAAAATTTATTGGTCTAAGTGTACATCGGTATCACAATATTTTGACTCACCAGAATTCCTGAAATAGCACATGCTGTGAATCCTAACTATAAAATTTATGGCTATGATGATGGCTCATGAGACTGTATTTATTCCAAATCAATTTACAAGGTCTCAACACCAGGCAAAATTCTGGTACCATTTCAGTTATTCTTGTTCTCTGTTTCAGCATCCTTAGAGGTGGCGAAAAGCTGCCTGGAATAAGATGTCCATTTGGGACAAGCAGGCATTCTGCCTAAAACTTAATTCCTAACATAAACAGTCACAGAGAAATCTTCAGTCTCTATTGAATCACCAGAACATAGTGTGGCATACAACAAATGAATGTCATCACTATCCAACATAAGCTTAAACAATGGGCACAATCCTAATCAGGTCTATTCAGAAGTTCTATTTTGTTCAATGGGGCTCACTCTCAGGAAAGTGTGGTTATGATTGCAGCCAATGTCTCATTAAAAAAATACTGTTGACTCAGCAAGGTCTCCTGAAAATGCAACTCTCTTAAGCTCACATAATTCATCTGGTTCTGTCTATTAACACCATCTCAATATGCCTGGTGCACCAGAAGCTGCTAATGTTTCATGTAAAAAATAAGGAAACAATTACCTAGCATTATCAAATATAAAAGGACTCCTGATTCAATTTATATTTAGAGTTGATGTAGTGCAAGAGTGAGAGTATTCACCAGAGCATGGTGTCTTTTCTAACAGCTGTTGCTCATGTTTTTCTGCATCTTTTTAGATTGTGAGTCTTTTGGGGTCAGGGAATCATTTAATTATTTGATTTTGGGCACAATCCTAACTAGGTCTACTCAGAAGTAAGTCATAGTTTGTTCAATGGGGCTTAGGAATTTCTCAGGAAAGTGTAGTTAGGATTGCAGCCTATGTCTATAAACTGCTTTGTGAACTTTTTTGTTGAAAAGTTATTACTATTATAGGTCCAGCCTATTTATACACGGATTTTTTATACACGGATTTGACTCAACATGAATGGCCCCCTGCAAATGAGAAAGAATGTGCTGATCCCTGGAGAAGGGGAAAATGCATCCCTTTAAAATCAGTTTTAAAAACTGAACAGTCCTTTAACAACAGCCTCCTTAATGAGAGAGAGAGAAAGAGAGAGAGAGAGAGAGAGAGAGAGAGAGAGGGCAGCAGGCTAACAATCCATCAATCCTTCTCTCCTTTGGACCCCTCCCTTCCCCCTGAGCATGTGAAAGAAAGGTGATCATTTTGCATTGGTGGAGGAAGGGGCTGAGTGAAGTGCTGATGGATTGTCTTCTTAATGACTCTTAGAATGAAAAGGTCAGCAAGGCTGTTTTTCAGTCACTGGAGCAAAGAAACTTTGTTTTTTAAATTGATTTGCTATAGTGCATTTTTTTTAATCCACTTGAGTGCTTGGAAGGGAACCCATGCGAATAATTAGTCTCAACCTGTACTACCATTAAATACCTTTACACTTCTACAAACATTGGTTCTCATTAAGTGCTGATGAGCCTGTGGTTTTTAAGAAGGAGGGGGGGTTGGAAAAGAGCTATCTCAACAAGCAAACCTGCACATGATATGTGCAGCACAAAAATGTTTAGATGGATAAGATTAAACCAGGCCTAATTCTATAAACTTTATGACTGCGGTCTGCAAAAATAGCTGCACTTGGAACACTGAAAGTATACGTTGCCAAAAATAACCACACACCGTACTTGAAATGCACAGCTTTCCGGGAGGCAAGATTTGTAAGGACCCCAAGGGAGTCTCCATTACAAAGCTGTACCCCCACAGGAAAGTCTCTTGCAACCTTTCGTTGTTTTTTTGCTACATAAACCATGGAAACACCAACCAATTTAAAATCCTGCTTCTGCCCTTGGTACTTGCAACATTAAACCTATAAATCTAATCAGCTTCCTGCGCTGTCAAAATTATGGTGTGAGTTTTGAGGACATTGTGCAAATAGTACACATACCATATGTTCCTTTATTAGCCTCCCTTCTGAGGCCCCAACACTGGGTAGAGACCTCACAGCTGGAAAGACTGCAAAATGCTCTGGTTTTCTTGACATGCCTAGAGTGACAAAATCCATTTGTTTCTGGCAAAGCAGGATAATTATTGATCAAATACTTTCTGATTGTTATGCTCCTGGAGCTCTGTTACTGCAGGAAATTTTGTTTCATGGAATGGGTTAGAATTTATTATAGGAAAAGAACCAGCTGCAAAGCACAATTGGGGGGAGGACATAAATTAGAGGCACATTTCACTCTTACATTCAAAAGAGATTAGTGCATTTAAAAATCATCTCTCAGGTAATAGTCTTGCAATTGTAGGAAGGGGTCATAATTCAGTGCTAGGGAATGTGCTTTGCATATAGAAGTTTCCAGGTTCAATTCCTAGTGGGGGTGGAAAACACCCCCCATCAGAAACCCCGGAGATCTGTTACTAGTCAGTGTAGTAAACAATATTGAACTAGATTAACCCATGGCCGGACTCATAAATTCAGTTTCATAAATTCAGGATAGCAGAGTTTGTAGATTGATGACAGAACTCAACTGAGTCACTTACAGCACAGCCCTGTGTGTGTCTACTCGGAAGTAAGTCCCACTGTGTTCAACCAGGCTAACTCCCAGGTAAGTGTGTATAGGATTGCAGCCTAAGAAACTTGCACTAACTTGAGAGAGAGAGAGTGCTGAAGCTGTCTTGACCTCACAAAATTAGTAGTTGTTCTTTCCAATTCTTTCCCCACCTCCTGCCTTTCCTTTGTCCAAGTCAGCTAGAGCTCAAGGATGGACCTCTGTTTTACAAATGGAGGAGATAAATCCATACTGTGGGCCATGCCAAGAAATCCTGGTGCCTCCCCACTCCTGACTCGCTCACTGTCAGGATAACACAGCCCATATTTTGACAGAATCAGGAAGGAGGAATGTTGCTTGGGGCACCCTCTCCTAAAAGGTATTATTTGAGTGGTAGGGGCATCCCACAAGGTGGCTCAGTCTTCCAAAGTGCACTTTGGTTAGTCTTGTGACACACTGCATGGGCTGATGGAGGGTTTGGGAATAAAGGTCAACAAATGACATTCTGAACCAACTTATATTTCCTTAGAAGTCTCTTTTGTTTCCAGTGGAATTTTCTTTCAGGTACATCTGCTTAGTATTGCAACCTAAACAGAATTTTAATGTCAGCAAAAGGAGGAGCAAATCCCTTAAATTTCAAACAGCTACTTTGGTGGTGGAGGTGGGATTTAAAGTCGACTAAGGCATTTCACCAGGTGCCTGGTAATTTTCACCACTGGGCAAATAATTCACAATGCAGCAGTTTCTTCCAGAACCCTAGCTTAATATGGCAAAATAAGAGTTCCATTAATTTGATTATTTTTAAGACTAAGCAATCTGTCAAATAAGGTACTTAATAGAAGTACTTTTTTCCTAGTGAAGGCTGGGATAGCATGAACCATGCATCTTTGAAAGAATATTGGAATTAAAGGCAATTCCTGTACTTGTTCACATAGTCTATAATAAGCATATGTAATTCACTTCTGATTCTGAAAGTCATAATATCAACTTTTAAAATAGCTTGTCAAATTTATAGCCAAAATCATTTGTAGCCTTTTGAACTAACCAAAAATTGAAGAAAAATGGAGTTGCCTGCTTCACCACCAGCATTTATTTATTTATTTTTATTTATTAAAGGAGAAATGCTTTAACATACTCAAATGTCAGTGGTTAGCACAACTGAAAATCAAATTAAAAATACAACATCAATTGTATAAAAACAGGGATCAGGAATTTACTATTTTTCCCCTGTATGCAAAATTCCTAAATGATCCTGAAGGTGGCAGCTTCGCTGGGAGCCAAAACAGTGCCCACTGTATCCAATGGCACCACCAAGGCTGCCAGAGGTCTCCTCGGGGAAAGGGGATTTTTGTTCCCTTTTGGGGAAAGCCCCAAGCCCCACAATGAAACTTCCCAAGTCTGCACCAACTATTTTTCTGGCGCAGACCTGAGAGACTCTGTGTTGGGTCTTCTGGTCCAACATGAAGTTCAGGATCCAGCAGAACAGAGCGCCGCCACTCCCACCCCCTCCCGCCTAAGTTCCTCCCTCCACCCCAGAATGCCTCTCTCTGCCCCCCCCCCCGGCCCTCAATACCACTCGGAACTCTTACCTAGCTCTGGGTGGCGTCACCAGTGCTGACTCCGTGCAAGGTGTTGTGGACATGCCTTATGGCACATTTGCGACACCCAACATCAGCACTGGAGCTCAGCACCAATGCTGGCCCAGTTCAGGATAGAGCCCTGAGTCGTATCTTCACCTCTTCCTCCAGCGGGCTTGCAAAGTGCATGGATGTACTACTGCAGATGTGAAATAATATTTTGCAATCCAGGTATTGGGCTCAATGAAAGAGAACAAAGGGAGGGAAGTTGCCTCCTCCCAAGTTAACATCACCCTTCTTTGACCCTAGCCCTTGGATGTGTGCCCAAATCATACAGGCTGGGGTATAGCCTTGCTGGCTACTTCAGTCCCAGGTCACTTGCTGGGTGACTACATCTGCCAGGTCATGGGAGGAGACTCTTTGGCCTTATCCCCAGTCAGGGGGGTGCTGAAGTGGCTGCAAGGAAGCCAGTTGTACTGGGGACCTGTAGCTGGCGGCCCACAGAATGGCTCTCTCCTCTCCTGGTTACCTGGTGGTGGTCAGGAAATGGGCAAAAGAATATGAATTATTCTCATTGCGAATGGGTGGTTGTTTGAATAGGTAAGTCAACCATAGCGGCTGGACCCCTATGGGGTATATGTCTGTGGGAGAGAGAAAAAGACAGCAATATGCAGCTTGAATTTGATTATGAGAGACAGAGCTGGGAATTTAGTTGAAATTAGCATGCCACTATCTCCATTTAGGGAGCTGCAGTTAGCTAGATAGGGGTGTAGCCTGGGGTAGATTGGAGGCTGTAGTGGCTGCTATCAGGAAGTCTGATCTGGGATTAGTGGTTGTGCTGTTCACTGAATGGGTGTATTTGCTTCCACAATGCTCTGCTTGTATATTTGTAAATAAAACCAGTATGACACAGAGAGAGAGAGAGAGAGAGGCTGAAGTACTGGATGCAAAAACATTTCATATAAAGGTGTCTACCCCATATGAACCTCAAGAAGGCCTTAGTGCAGGGCTTTTCAAACTGGGACCTCACGATGTCCCAGCCTGTGAGCCCTGGCCTCTGCCCCCTTAAGGGGCCGGGGGCAGGCTGGAGGCAGGGAGGAGACAGCGGCGGGATCCCCAGGATCACGCCACCCAGGGGGGCTGCAGGGGCTTGGGTGCACTTACCCAAGCCTCCTGCAGCCTCCCCAGGCTTCGGGGAGCCCAGCACAACCTGCAGCAGGGCTCCCCGCAGCAGTGAAAGTAAATGCGGAGTGATCGAACTCCACTTCCGCTTTAGCACTCCCTATGGGTAAGAAATTTCTGCCAATAAATCAAGCTTAGATCATCACCTTGCCTTAACTGGGAGGTCACTTACTTTTCAAGCAACTCCTGGCACCACTGCAGAGATAATTAGAGGGCTGTTAATCTCCAAGGCAACCCCTCCAAGGCAAAGCTGCAGCCAAAGGTAACCTTTTATTCTTCTCCTGAGAAAAAAAGCCAGAACTGAAGTCTTCCACTGAAATCAAGCAAACCTCATTCTCTTTACAGACCCTGCTACAGCCTCATTCTATTTTGTAAATGCTTGGTAGAGATCTGTTTTTTTAAACACCAGAATATAATCCTAGTTTCTGTTTGAAACAAAGTCCCAGGCTACAATTCAGTGCACCATTACTAAGAAAACACCCATGAAAAGCAGTCAAATAAAATCAGACAAAACTATAGTCAGACACACTCCTACGTTTAACATCCCCCCTACTTATCCGAGGGTCATAGAACATTCCATAATTTTTTGTTCAAAACATGCCTTTGATCGTGAGATTGACTTATACAAGTGTGTCTGTGGTACTCCTAAATGCAGCTAAATGCATTTTCCAGTTTGCATTTGAGGTATTACTCTTTTCCAGTTTATACTGCTCTAAAGCCACTAGGTGTGCTATTTACAAGTACATCCTTATTATCCTGTCCTCAGTGAATTGAAACTCTTAGCTTCTGATTTTTTTCTAGCTATCTCCTATTTATCCAAATGAAGTTATCTAACTGCTTTGGATGTTTAACCTACCCTTGGGAGTTAAGCTATCAATATAAAAACATTTAATAGAACAGGCCCAAATAGTATACATTTAATAAAAGAGGCCCCAAAATAAATGGGAGGTTTTATGGCAGTCCTTATTAATGGATTTCATCCAGTATCTTGTGTGCCTCTGCGTATTTTAATCCTATAAATCTACTGAAGATTTTAGCATGCTAAGTAACATTTGCCTTACTGGGGAGAAGCTCAAAGATGGCTTTGTCTGCTGAAATAAAAGAATTATTTTTGGTGTGGCAAACAGTTTTGAATCAGATACCTAGATGCTACTTTCACTCCATGCACCTCACAAAAATAGCTGTTAATGGCAAATATAAATATAATCCAGTCTATATGATACTGGTTTTTTTATTTCTTGGAGATATCTATCAATAGCAATGCCTGTTTACAATGTATCACTTAATTTTTCATTCTATTTTTAGAGTGGAAATATGCACGGCCTCAGTAAAACTTGGCAAACAAAACAAAGCAAAGGATCTGAGAGCAAAAACAAATTGTGAACTGAAAAATGGAACAAAAACAAAGACAATTGAACAGAGAAACAAAGCCTCTTTGCCATACAAAAAGAAAAAGAATTTCTGAACTGCTTACTCTGTAGTAGTCCAACTGAAGTCACTGCAATCATTTTGGGAATGTGGGATGGCAGATATATAAGACTCAAATTCCTGTTATATTTTCAGAAATGCAGCATAGGTATTTGGACTATTATATACTGCTTATACTGCTTACATTTTGCAAAGCCACTGTGTTTTTAAAGCTAAGCAATTCTAGGCTAACTCGTTTGGCAGAAAGTTCACACAGAGAACTTCACAATGTTTAAACATTATCCCAAATTCATAAGGATAAGCAGTAAGAAAATAAGCAACACAGAGCCCAATTCTATTCCCACCACCACCACCACCAATGTAATGGTGCCAAGGTGGCTACTGCTGCATCCTGCAAGTGTGTGGGATGGGGTTCATGCTGTGTGTGTGTGGGGGGGGGGTCTACTTGGACCTGTGCTAGCTAAATAGCTGGAGACTCACACCACAGGATCTCCCACAGATGTGCAGACCACACTGTGCCACAGTCAGACAGGGAAAGAAAATGCACCAAGGAAGCAAACCAGGAGCCAGATGAGTCCAGGAAGTGAGTCAAACAGTGTGCTACAGGAAAAATGTTCAAAATCGTACAGACATATAAACATAGCTGGCCCAGGCATGAAGCAACCTGATGCAGCTTTCATCAGTGGCAGGTCGGGAGATGGGGCCAAGTCTGCCACCACTTCCAGGCTGCCATGGACACAAGCTGCACTGACCCGCTCCCTGCTCACTTCCTGACCATATCCCATTGCTCTGTTTTTGCAAACCACAGAAGGGTGGAACTTTCAGTTTTATTCAAAAGAGAGCACGTGAACAAAGGAGCTCCTGCACTTCCAGATTTGTGAAAAACCACACGTAAGCATGATTTTTTAAAAAGCCAGGCAGAAGCAGCAGACCCAAGGTGGCATTGGGTGGTATCCCTGGTCTCACCACCCCTATATATGAAGGTATCTTCTCAGTATAAGAGTTAAGACCTATGTCCATCTATCTCAGTACACTAACTGGCAGCAGCTCTCCAGGATTTCATGTGGGAGAGGTCTTTCTTAGCCCCATCTAGAGATGCAGAAGATTGAACCTGGGATCTTTGGCATCCACAGTATATACTAAGCCACTGAGCTCAGCCCTCCAAAGCTATCATGGTGTACAATTCTTTCCTAGATTTATCAATATTTCAGGCCGAGAACAAACCTGCAAAAATCCTTGTGGAAATCAGCATTTCCCACAGAGGTAGCACACATGTGGCTGCAAAACGCACTTGGGTTTCCTTATCTGTGAGTTATCCATGAGATTTTCCTATAGAATAAGCCAAATACCCTTTTCACTTCTTAATGCATGAGTTCAGAAACTTCCATGTGGGTTTTGAACATCTGATTGGAAAACTAACGTGGTTGCCCAATACCCACAAATTCTGAGTCATCAGAGGAGGGGAGGTGGTGTCTTAAACTGTCTCCTGGGGAAGCGTTTGAAGGACTAGGATTACTGCCTCAGAAGGGCAAGCCTTTAGTGGGGAAAGTCCTGCCCCTTTCAGAGGGCAAGTGCTGCTGGGATTCATGCAAACACAGAAAGACAGCCAAGAGATGACTGGCAGCAATGGAGGAGGGACTAACACAGCTTATTCCCACAGGTAGACTCCTGGATTGGAGAGAATGTGTTGTTGTAAATCCCACATACGCTGATACTCATGGACGTACTAAGAACATAAGAACATAAGAACAGCCCCACTGGATCAGGCCGTAGGCCCATCTAGTCCAGCTTCCTGTATCTCACAGCGGCCCACCAAATGCCCCAGGGAGCACACCAGATAACAAGAGACCTCATCCTGGTGCCCTCCCCTACATCTGGCATTCTGACATAACCCATTTCTAAAATCAGGAGGTTGCGCATGCACATCATGGCTTGTACCCCATAATGGATTTTTCCTCCAGAAACTTGTCCAATCCCCTTTTAAAGGCGTCTAGGCTAGACGCCAGCACCACATCCTGTGGCAAGGAGTTCCACAGACCGACCACACGCTGAGTAAAGAAATATTTTCTTTTGTCTGTCCTAACCCGCCCAACACTCAATTTTAGTGGATGTCCCCTGGTTCTGGTATTATGTGAGAGTGTAAAGAGCATCTCCCTATCCACTCTGTCCATTCCCTGCATAATTTTGTATGTCTCAATCATGTCCCCCCTCAAGCGTCTCTTTTCTAGGCTGAAGAGGCCCAAACGCCGTAGCCTTTCCTCATAAGGAAGGTGCCCCAGCCCCGTAATCATCTTAGTCGCTCTCTTTTGCACCTTTTCCATTTCCACTATGTCTTTTTTGAGATGTGGCCCTCAGTTTGGTTTTATAATTCACCCTGATTTTAGAGACAGAAGCACAAATTGTAAGGCCCATAGAAGGTGATGGTTGCAGTTGTATTTGTGACGAAAAAGTACACTCAAGTAACATCAAGAACGATTATTGTGCAAACAAAAACAGTAGTTGTACTCACATGTTATACTGACTTTGATAACATTATGCTCATCCCTGCTTGTCATTTGGTTATCTCTGTGTTCTTGGAGATTAATGTTGACTCCTGGCAATCCCAGAGGATTGGCAGTCCCTTCAGAGGGATCAAAATGTGGCTTAAAAGTATTTAAAATAAAATAAAATAAAATGTCTTGTGTCTGCTTTGAAATCAGAAAAATAAGTAGTAGGTGTCCACTCAGTCAAGAAAGCAATAGCAAGACATCCCAACTCTTCATAAAAATAAATGCTTATCAATTTATCTTCAAACCATTAAAAATAATGCAGCCATCTACCCAATGTCAGGAAAATTGTAACCGCCTCGATGCCCCAAATGTGTGGGTGATATAAATTCATTAAATAAATAGGTAAAATCACATAGCATCAATGGGAATGAAATGACATCTACAGTAACAAATGTAATCTCACCCCCTTTTCCTTCATTAGTCACATGAAGCTGCTTTATAATGAGTCAGGCCATCAGTCCATATAGCTCAGTATTTTCTCTCCATGCTGATGATCAGCTGCTCTCCTAGGTTTTGGGGGTGGGGAAGCTTTTCCAGTGTTAGCTGAAGATGCCTGGAATGGAATCTGGGACCCTCTGCATGCAAACCAAGCACTTTGCTACTTCGCTGTAGCTCCATCCCCAAATAGCAAATGGAAATGTCAGTGTATGAAATTGAGAGAAATGTGGCAGGACATCATTGCTTAAGGCTGCAATCCTAACTACACTTTCCTGAGAGTAAGCCCCATTGAACAAAATAGGACTTACTTCTGAGTAGACCTGTTCAGGATTGTGCCCTAAGTTATTGGTCAATCACACTTTGCACTTAGACCTTGGAAGGTGGGAGTAGATTCACATCCTGCAGGTCAACTGGCTAAAATACTGCCTACATGTTTTCCCTTGTATCTTCATCATCATACAGACAGAGGCATAATATTTATAAAATTCAAAGATGGAGCCTTGGACATATCAGGGAGGGAGGAGCTTGCCATCCTCACAGGTCACCTGGCTATGAACCTGCTTTGGATACAACTGCCATTCATGGGAAGTATCTCTGGAAACAGAAGATTTGGGACAGCCCTGAACTCAAAGCTAAGACCAGACACTCCATTATGCAGTGAGAAAGGCAGGAGAGAAATAATTTGAATAAATGAATGAATGAGGACACAATCCTAACCAGGACTACTCAGAAGTACTATTTTGTTCAATGGGGCTTACTCTCAGGAAAGTGGTTAGGATTACAACCTAAATGAATGAATGAATGAATGATCCTGCTATGCTATTGTCAGTCCTTGGGGTCCATGTGTTGGCAACCTTCAGTCTCGAGAGACTATGGTATCGCACTCTGAAAGGTGGTTTTGGAACATCGTCTAGTGTGGCTGAAAAGGCCGATTCGGGAGTGACAATCCATTCCACAACGGGAGCAAGTGCAGTCTGACCCTGGTCTGTCTCCCTGGCTATGGGCCTTCCTTCTTTGCCTCTTAGCCTCAGACTGTTGGCCAAGTGTCTCTTCAAACTGGGAAAGGCCATGCTGCACAGCCTGCCTCCAAGCGGGCCGCTCAGAGGCCAGGGTTTCCCACTTGTTGAGGTCCACTTCTAAGGCCTTCAGATCCCTCTTGCAGATGTCCTTGTATCACAGCTGTGGTCTACCTGTAGGGCGCTTTCCTTGCACGAGTTCTCCATAGAGGAGATCCTTTGGGATCCGGCCATCATCCATTCTCACGACATGACCGAGTCAACGCAGGTGTCTCTGTTTCAGCAGTGCATACATGCTAGGGATTCCAGCACATTCCAGGACTGTGTTGTTTGGAACTTTGTCCTGCCAGGTGATGCCGAGAATGCGTCGGAGGCAGCGCATGTGGAAAGCGTTCAGTTTCCTCTCCTGTTGTGAGCGAAGAGTCCATGACTCGCTGCAGTACAGAAGTGTACTCAGGACGCAAGCTCTGTAGACCTGGATCTTGGTATGTTCCGTCAGCTTCTTGTTGGACCAGACTCTCTTTGTGAGTCTGGAAAACGTGGTAGCTGCTTTACCAATGTGTTTGTTTAGTTATCGAGAGAAAGAGTGTCAGAGATCGTTGAGCCAAGGTACACAAAGTCATGGACAACCTCCAGTTCATGCGCAGAGATTTTAATGCAGGGAGGTGAGTCCACATCCTGAACCATGACCTGTGTTTTCTTCAGGCTGATCGTCAGTCCAAAATCTTGGCAGGCCTTGCTAAAACAATCCATGAGCTGCTGGAGATCTTTGGCAGAGTGGGTAGTGACAGCTGCATCATCGGCAAAGAGGAAGTCACGCAGACATTTCAGCTGGACTTTGGACTTTGCTCTCAGTCTGGAGAGGTTGAAGAGCTTTCCGTCTGATCTGGTCTGGAGATAGATGCCTTCTGTTGCGGTTCCAAAGGCATGCTTCAGCAGGACAGCGAAGAAAATCCCAAACAAGGTTGGTGCAAGAACACAGCCCTGCTTCACGCCGCTTCGGATGTCAAAGGGGTCTGATGTGGAGCCATCGAAGACAACAGTGCCCTTCATGTCCTTGTGGAAGGATCTGATGATGCTGAGGAGCCTGGGTGGACATCCAATCTTGGGGAGAATCTTGAAGAGGCCATCCCTGCTGACCAGGTCGAAGGCCTTCGTGAGATCTATGAAGGCTATAAAGAGTGGCTGTCGCTGGTTCCCTGCATTTCTCCTGCAGTTGTCTAAGGGAGAATACCATAACAGTGGTGGACCTGTTGGCTCGGAATCCGCACTGTGATTCTGGATAAATGCTCTCTGCAAGTACCTGGAGCCTCTTTAGTGCAACTCGGGCAAACAACTTTCCTACAACGCTAAGGAGAGAGATGCCACAGTAGTTATTGCAGTCACCCCTGTCGCCTTTGTTCTTGTACAGCGTGATGATGTTTGCATCCCTCATGTCTTGAGGTACTCCACCTTCTCTCCAGCAGAGACAGAGGATTTCATGCAGCTCAGTGACGATGATCTCTTTGCAGCACTTTAGGACTTCAGCAGGGATGCTGTCTTTTCCAGGTGCCTTGCCAAAGGCAAGGGAGTCCAGGGCCACGTGAAGTTCTTCTAGGGTTGGTTCACTGTCAAGCTCCTCCAGCACAGGCAGGCACTCAATGTTGTTCAGCACTTCTTCGGTGACTACATTTTCTCTGGAATATAGCTCAGAGTAGTGCTGCACCCAGCGTTCCATCTGCTGCGCCCGATCCTGGATGACCTCGCCTGTGGCAGACTTCAGAGGGGCAATTTTCTTCTGTGTTGGACCTAGGGCCTGCTTGATACCATCATACATCCCCTTGATGTTGCCCGTGTCAGCTGCTATCTGTATCTCGGAACAGAGCTGGAGCCAGTAGTCGTTAGCACATCTCCTGGCAGTCTGCTGGACTTTGCTGCGAGCAGCTCGGAGGACCTGCAGGTTGCGCTCACTGGGACAGGCCTTGTATGCTGCTTGAGCTCTCCTCTTTTCCTCAATGACTGGTGTCAGCTCCTCAGAGTGGGCTTCAAACCAGTCTGCCGTCTTGTTGGTCTTCTTGCCAAATATGGACAAGGCGTTGTTGTAAACGGCATTCTTGAAATGTTCCCATCTGTTGGATGCGTTTGCATCGACCGGGCCTGGAAGAGATTCCTCAAGCGCTCGTGCAAATTCCTCCACTTTTCTCTGATCCCGGGTCTTGCTGGTATCAATGCAAGGTCTTCCTTCCTTTTTCGTGTGGTACAGTTGCTTTGTTTGCAGTTTCACTCTGCTGCACACCAGGGAATGGTCAGTGTCACAAGCAGCACCCTGATAGCTGCGCGTGATCTTGATGCTGGGAAGGCTGGAGCGTCTGGTGAGAATCAGGTCGAGCTGGTGCCAGTGCTTTGATCTTGGGTGTCTCCAGGAGACTCTATGTTGGGGCTTTGTGTTGAAGAACGTGTTGCTGACACAGAGACCGTGAAGACAGCAAAACTCTAGCAGGTGTTGGCCATTTTCGTTCATCTTCTCAGTGCCAAACTGATCTAAGCAAGTGGGCCACGAACTGTTATCAGCTCCAACTCTAGCATTGAAATCGCCGAGGATGAACAATGGCTCTTTTACGGGGATCTTCTTGATAGTGGTGGCCAGGTCATCATAGAATTTGTCTTTGGCTTCTGCTGGAGACGACAGAGTCAGTGCATAAGCACTGATGAGAGTGACAGATCCTGCTGATGACTGGAGCTGCAGGGACAAAATTCTTTCACTTCCCACAGTAGGTGGGATGATGGATTTCAGCAGGGTATTTCTGACCGCAAAGCCAACGCTATGTTCCCTGGTTTCGTTTGGTGGTTTTCCCTGCCAGAAAAATGAGAAATTTCTCTCCTTGACAGATCCGGAATCTGGCAGCCTAGTCTCTTGAAGGGCAACGATGTCCATCTGCAGTCTGCTCAGCTCCATGTCGATGACAGCTGTTTTGCGTGCATCGTCTATTTCTTGCAGGTCATCAGAGAAGCCAGGTGTCATTGTCCTTACATTCCAGGTGCCCAGCTTTAGGGCAGGAGTCTTCTGTTTTCTATTGCATGGTGCAGAGTTGTCGATCCGCTTGTCGGTTTTCACCCTAAACCCCACGCACCCCGTGAGGTTAACGGACCGTGGTGAGGCAACACCTTACTGGCTGGGGACTGCCCAGCTTAAGGCGGGTGGTAGCTGCCCAATGAGATGCAATGATCTCTCCCACCGTCGGAAGCAGCCCCTGGCATCACGCTCTACGCCAATCGAGTGAAGACTTATAACCGGTAACTGCTGCTTCCCGTGTTGTGCCGACACCGTATGGCGAAGTTGGAGTGTCCTCTCCAGTGCGCGAAGCCTGGGTAAAGAAGGTATGGAGGATAGGCTGTTACCCATGCAGCAAATCCCCCCTCTCCACGTCGCTGGAATGATCCAATGGAAAGGCAGAAGCCAATACGGTTGGTTCCAGCGGCGTCACAGGAGTTGCCAGAGCGTGACTGTGTTCAGCCATGAACTGCCTCAGGGACTCCGGCTCCTGATTTTGCCTCGAGGTTGACTCCTGAAGCCTTTTCCACAATTGGATGTACCCACAAGGCAGTGGAGGTTTGAGATCAGAGTTTTCCTTCTCTTAGATGAGCTGCCTTTCCAGGCTGACGAGGCTCATCTACCCGTTTGTCTCACCACTGCTCCCTCTTCAATTTCCTGATACCCACATTGTAGTTGACACAATTTGCCCATGTGCAAATACCCAACATTGCAAATGGCCATGCTGAGTTTCAATAGGTGAAAAATGATATGAACCTCCCCTGGCTGATACCATGCTACAGCTTCACTCCAGTTTTGAAGATTAATCTTCCTATGTTTAAAACCTGAGATAAGAGATTTCTGTGTGCTCAGTCTGTAGTTAAGTCAGGTGGATTTACACAGCAGAGAACAGCCTCATCCCTCCCTACCCAGCAGACTCAATGCTAAAACATCACCCTCTGGGTCAAGTGCAAACAAATGTGCGCCCCACTGTTTGGGCATTTGTCCACTGTTTTGGACAAGTGACAAAGAATGTCTTGTCTGTTCTGAAAAATTAGGGTCCTTAGCTTATTTTAGTTGCCTTCATCTAAGCTCCTTGTGTTTCTGGCTGTCTGCTCTTTATTTATAGCCAGACATGGCAGTATGTATGGCATGTACGTATATTAAATTATACACAGATGACACTCTTTAGACCAGTGGTTCACAGACTTTTTCAACTGGCAGCTCCCTTGACCTACTGGACCCACTGGCTGCAATTCCTTATTAGGGCTACAATCCTATCTTTTGTATAGGGCAGTGACTTTACTTGAGGATTCTGTGGCTCTCCTGGCTGGTTTTTCAGGGAACCACAGCTCACAGTTTGGGAACCACTGCTTTAGACAGTGTCAGCCCTTTTATGCACTTTGGAGACCTGTGGCTGAACTCATTTACCCACATATATTCTGGGGTCTCTTAATCCTATCAGTAGCACTGGCTCCCATTGTACTTAAGACCTAAGCATTTCTTATTATCATGGTGCTTCCCTTAATACTGCTGCCAGTCACCTACCACACCCTGTTTGGCTTCTCCTACCTGGGCAAAGAAACTAAGGAACTCTAGGATTTGTAGTTTTTGAGAGGGCACTTCACGTAGGTAGGGACAAAACTTTCTGCCTCACACTACAAGTTGTAGCCAGTGGCATAGCTAATGGGGTGCAGGGGGTAGCAGTTGCACCGGGCATCAAGCTTTAGGGGGGCAACAAGTTGAGCTTGACACCAGTGGCCAAAATTGTGAATATCTTGGTATGTATGAATAATACCATCATGTTATAAATCATTGGAAAGGTAATTTAATGCAGAATGCAATGAAACAAGCAGCACTGGAATATCTGTATTCTATCAAACGTTATGGCCAATTAAGCAGAAAATGAAAACACAATTGCCTTACGGAACAAAAAGTGGATTTCTCATAGGTCGAGACTGATTGTTCTGAGAGTCAGTGACATATTATCATGTTATTGACATGTTTCAATGACATGTTATCATGATACAGCATGAAACCAATAAGGTGTTAATATGAGCCGGCTCTATTTCCATGTATCAAAATACAGTTACACCTACTAACTGGGTAAAAGGCACTTTTTCAAGCGGTGCCCCTCTTATATTTAGCAAGGGGAGAATAACCATCCCTCTTCACCCCAGCACACAGTCTCAAACCTATCAGGGGCACACTTTTTATTTATTTACTTAATTAATTTGATTTTGTCTGGGGGGGGCTACAAAGCAATTAGGTGGCAAGCTGCTGGGGGGAGGAGGTGGGTTACTCCCAATTTTCACTTTTTAAAAAGTTTGGGCATGACGTCACTTCCGGTTGTGACATCACTTCCAGGGCAACATTTTGAGCTTGGCACCAGGCCGCACGATCATTAGCTACACCACTGGTTGTAGCATTTCCTGTACAATCTGAGTGTTGCTTGTTTTGGTTGGCTCCAGCAAATCTCAGAACATTTTATAAAATCTGAATGCTCCACAGAGATACATACACATGTGAAAATAAGTCTGCATAAACATCTGCAAGCATGATCAACAATTTAGCCTCAATGTTTTCGTCATGTTCATGGACTTAGGCCAGTATTCTTTTTCTGTTGTGTGGCCACACAGCTCAATGCCTTGGGAAGCACAGTTCAGATGTATTATATCATCACTGAGCATCCGGAAACGCCACAGAACTCTGGTGTGGCTGCTGAAGGGATTTGTGAATCTGCACAGATTCCTTAATAGAATTATTGGCTTTGGCCCTTTTGGGTATATAAACGATGTATATTTGTCTCATACTGCTGGCCATGCTTGGACCCTGAACAGACCATGCAGTATGACCACAGTGGTACAGTAGTTCCTGCCTGTACATCTGCTGTCAGTTTTGTTAGACACAAAAGGTCAAGGGGCACAGTTTGGATCTTCACTTGTCAAGACAGTAACATTCAGTTTTACTTTTCAAAAGGGACAGCTATCAGTGCAGAAGATCACTAAGTGCTACTAATTTCTTTAGGCCCCAAGGGTCTGGAAAGGTGAACTAATGAAGGTGCAATCTGCCTAAATGCAAACAATGGGAGCTTCAGTCTTAACCTTCAGCTTGCATTGCATTGTCTCTTTGCATTGTTCAATTGACTACTGTACTGCTTTTATCTGTCACAGGGATTAATCTTTATTGAAGAAATACCATCTGAAATATAATGGGGGAATTGCCTCATGCAAGACTTTCTCCTCTCACGATACATCAACCCAACATGACAAGTTCCCAACACATGTATTCTGAGGAAAAGAATCAGTCGCTCACATGACTATTCTCACTTTAATTCCATGCTAGAAAAGGTACTTTGAGAGTCAGCCTTGAGGCATATGTGGAAGCTGAAAGAGAAGCAAAATGAAGTCAACTACATTGGAAGAAAATACTCTTCCCAAATATTTTCAGCACTTAGATTGTGCTGAAAACACTAGTCTGCTTCTCCTTGGTCAGCACCCACCATACAGGCACCAGATGCACAAGCTAAAACCATTGGTAAACTGGTTTCAGCATGACACATATGTATGAAATTTCCACTCTTTCCTTGCAGGCAGTCTCCACTTTACACTTTCATCATCAGCGTTTCAGTTGTAAATCCCTTCATCTTGTGCGGAGTAAGACACCTTAAACCAGCTAATCTTCTCCTTCAAAAAAACTTCAACAAACCTGTATATCAAATGACCTAGAACCAGACAGAAATAATACATCAGCTTTCTTCATCTCAAATATGTGGGACTGGCTGTTTTGATTGGAATGCTGGGTGCAAATGACTACTGGTCATCACAAACATAGTAGTGGCTTTTAAAAGTTGCAAAACCGTTGCTCTCTTGGTTCTCTGACCAAGAACAAGTTGGTCGGTTGACTTTTATGACTCAGAAATGGTCTGGGTTTCGGATTACACAAAAATTTCAGTGGACTAGAAGTCCTGCAACCAAAAAATTAGCTGGTAAGTTCAAATCACTATGTGAAATTCAGTCACATCCCTCCCCACAACACTTTTTGGTCTTCATTGTCCTCTGAGGATTTCCAGGTCACAATATTGCAATTATAAACCATAACTGGCAGAATTCTCATGTCAGAGTCTAGACCTAGCAACTCAGTGTTCCTCAGTGCCCCCAATGTTCCCTTTTTGCCTGTTCGTTTTCTTCTTTCCAACAGTGCACAGACCCTTCTATCTAGGCTACTGTATCTAGGCCTCTTGCATCATTTTATCCTAGTCTAGCAGCGTACCTAGTACCACTGGTACACAGGGCAGACTGCTCCCACCACCCCACTCTTGGCTGCTCAAAGACATGGGTAGACCTGGCCTCCATGTTGAGATCCCCTGGGGGAGGCCAAGTCTACACGGCATTCAAAGTAGCAGGTAGATAGACCTGGACTCCATCTTGAGATACCCTCAGGTGTACTTGGCATTTAAATGCTGGGTAGACCAGGCCTCCACCTTGAGTTTCCCACAGAAAAGGCCAGGTCTACCCAGCATGGACAGGCACACTGGCACCCCCTTATGGCATGCACCCAGAGTGGGCCACCCCCTGTCCCACCCTTGGTAAGCTACTGCCCTAGACCTACTTTCTTCTTGGCTTTTCCTTCAATTTCCATTTTGTTTTTTGGATTCCTATTTTTTAGGTCATGGGCACCAATGTCATGATGTCACTTCTGGGTTCTCCCAGAGGGGGCCTCTGAAAATCATTGCAGCCACTGATGTGAGTGCACATGTGCTCCAGCCACTGTTCTGAGTCAGGAAGCACCTGGCGCTCCCGCGCGCTCAGTAGCACTCCTTTCCGACCTGGCATCTGGGGTGGGCCGCTCCTTTCTTGCTATGCCACTATTTGTCCCCTTTATTAACTGACCTGCTGGAATTCTTGTTCCACTTGTTCATTTGCACAAAGCCTTCACATCATTCTAATGCAGCTTTTATCATAAAATCACTCAATCAATCCACACAGCATATAGGTGAGGTGAGTCAAGGGAGCATTTCCCGAACATAGAAACAGGCATCTCCTTTAGCCATAAATAGTTTATTGCTCAGAAACAAGTCAAAGGGGATCAGTTTTCCCCTTGTAGGGCATCTTGCTCTAAGCACTGGAGCAGCATTTTCCCTGTTTCAGTGCAAGGGAAAGATTGATGAGTGGGACCTGGTGTGCTTGGGAACCTGATCTTGCATTAATGAGAAAACTGCTTTGTGACTGCCAAGCACCTCCTGTATAGGAGCAGACATAAGGCCAAAGAGCAGAGCAGAGTGCATACCTAACTGGCTTATTTGCATTGCTAGAACAACACAACACTGAACAAGGCCACATCTTGTCAGGATGAGGCTGCTGGCTTACTGGGGGAAGCTGTGGAAGGGGAAGGGAGGGAAAGACTTAGCTAGTGCTTTTTCTATACTAAAACACATAGTAAAAACACATGCCAATATACAATTGCCCGCTGCCTTTAATGAAAATAGAACCATGTAAAAATATGCCCTGTTGTGAAAAAAACACCTCGCTAAACAACAACAACAGGGAAATATCACATTAGGCATCCAGAAGGAGCAAACCTCTCAGACTATTTTTCCAAGCATGTTTTCCCTGTTTGATTACAGGGACAACTCATCTCGACTTGCTGATTTCAGTGTTTGGCAGCAGTTATGAAAGCCTGGGCCGTTTTTCCATCTAAAAAGCCTAAGGCTACTGTTTTTATAGAGGCTTGTAAAATCTATGGGCCACTGTACAAGACCACCCAATCTGTGATGATTACTTTTTCTTTTTAAATCATGGTTCTGTGCATCTGTTCTGAGCAAAACCTGGATATTTGCAAAAGATAGCTCAATCTGTACAGAGAGGAAGCTGTCAGTATTCTAATTCTGCGCATGGTGAACGAATCAGCCGCTAGTCCATTGTTCTCCACAAGCAAGGAGGTAGTGGGCACTGTCCCTAAACTTGCTTCAGTCATAGTGTACAGATGCATCTCTGCCATGGGACAGTCTAAAATGTGCTGAGCTCTGCACCATGACATTTTACTCTTGCACTAACAACTTTTGGAACACACCACAGTTCTTATAGAATGAAACATTCTGATATGTGGTGTCATTTGGGTGGTGCGGGGAGTGCGGGTTGCACCAGGTGACACCATGGGGGAGAAGTGATACCAAAACATCTTGTTGGTCCACCCTTCAGGCTGCTATGGCTCCAAAAAGGTGTCCTGCACATTTCCACCTCTCACCTCCTGGTACCACCAATTCCCACCTCTACCTGAATGGGCTCCTGTGGACTGCAAGCTGGGGTTGCCTTGCCATGTCTGTGCTCTGCCAGGTATTGGCACCCGCACACGTTGGCCTCTCTCAGCAGGCTGACAGGGAATACATGATCCTGCAGTTTCCAGGGCTGCAGAGATCTCGTCTGGGCTCCAGCGTGATCTTAGGTGACCAAGAAGCAAATGGGGCCTCAGTCAATGCACCACAAAAGAGCCGGCCAGCAGCTGCAGGAGCAAGAAGCCTGCTGGCGAGCTCCCTTGCCACCTTGCAGAAAGAGGTGAAAGGCTATGTACTCCTGCAAGCTGCTAACTGGCTCTTCTGTTTGTCTAGCAGAGCCAGCTGCCTCACCATGCAGTGCCACTTGGGGTCTGTGTATGGCTATCCAAGGAGGGGTCGAGGAGTGTCCAGGGGAGAGCTGGCCAGCGGTTCCCTCTCCTCGCCCCCCTTTCTGTCACACATAGAGGCTTGAATTTCCATCTTGCTGATGGTGAAAGTGAAGTTGAGGGGCTATTTCACAAAGTTCAGGAAAAACTGGGTCGCTGTATCTGTATGCATGCAATTGCAAGAGATACATATGGCCACAACAGAAACCTTAGCTAATTTTGACTTTCAAGCTAATGCTTCCCATGTAATTGCACGTGCACAGTCTCTGTACTGCCCTCACGCAGAAAGAATGCAACCCTGCAGATATGTTGTAAGAAGCAGCTGCCTTATACTGAGCCAGACCATTGGCCCACTTCGCTCGGGATTGTCAAAATGCTGACTGGCAGCAGGCCTGCAAGGGTTCAGACAAATTTCCCTGCCTCACCTGGAGGTGCCAGGGATTGAACCTCTAAAGTAGCATTTCTCAACCAGTGGTACGTGTACCACCAGTGACTCCGGAGGTAGTGTCTAGTGGTGCCCACGGGACTCCCGCCACTTGGCAGCAAGACCAGTGTGACAACATGACAAGCAGTGGAAGAAGACGCGGCTCAGCAGGCAGAGTTACAGGGCACTTTTTGAGTGCTCAAAAAGGCCCTCCTGTCTACCCTGAACCTCTTACCAGTGTTTGTTGCATCTGACCTCCCAGTTCAGAAGTAACTGGCAATTACATCATTGCCAGTTACTTCCTGTAGGTGAACCATGCAAAGTGGTACAGCAGGGGACAGATGTTGAGAAACGCTGCTCTAGAGCTTTATGCATGCAAAATATGGGCTCTATCACTGAGCAATAACCCCTCCCTGGTTGGTTGGTTGGCAACCTTCAGTCTCAAAAGACTGGTATAAGCCTACAGCACCCAGCATTCCCATGCGGTCTCCCATCCAAGTACTAACCAGACCTGACCCTGCTTAGCTTCTGAGATCACGCACATGCAAGGTAACAGTTGCTGCTCATAATTCTATAATGGAATGGAATTCTATAATGGAATCTAGAATGGGCCTCAGAAAGCTTCTTGGATGCAACTAGAAGGCGCTTCAGGATGCGTCTGAGAGATGAGGTGAGACCTTCCAGGATGGGTCTGGCACCCATGCTGAGTCAAATGGTTCGACTCTTGGTTATTGGTCACATGCTTTTATATTTATGCAACACCTTTAGTAAAATAATAATGAACTACTGTACTTTAGAAATGAATATAATTGTTCCCTAATGAGTAATTTAAATTTTGCATTATGCATATACCTTTCTTTCCAATAAATTAATGGCATATAAACATGACCATTAGACATAACAGTAACTAACCAATATACGATGAGTCAATGAATGAATGGGTTATTAAATGGCCCTCAGATAGCATTCTTGCGCAAACTGAGACAAACAGTAAGCACTGCAGGCACCACAATGTGCAGCGTAAGAGGCCCCTCCCACTTGTCTTTGGAGCCATTTCAGACAGTGACAGCCACTGCACGTGCTTGCCAAACCAAGTTGCATCTCCTGCACATTGCTATCACTGCCTAGAATGGCTCCAGTGGCAGGTGGGAGGGGCTACTTACACGGCGCGTTGTGGCACCTTCAGTAGTTATCCTTTTGCGCCCCCTCTAGCTACAGTACTGGCCCAAACTAGGTGTTTTAAAATAGTGGCTGCGATTGGTAGTCATCCAAATTATTATTTAGGAGATTCAGGGCCCAATCCTATCCAGCTTTCCAGCATCGGTGCTGCCATCACGCAGCCCCAAGGTAAGGGAAAAAATGTCACCTTACTTTGAGGAGGTCTCTAGGCCTGCCCTTCCACCACAGGATGCAGTGCATGCCCCATTGGTACAGCAGCAGCAGCACTAGAAAATTGGATAGGATTGGGCTGTCAGTGTGCATTTGTGGAATACTGAGGTACTCGTGGAAGTAAATTCGCCTGACTTCCTTCTAATCTAGCATGTCTGAATAAGGTCTGTGAACCACACTTTCTTCTAACCCTGTAAGCTCTTTTCTGTAATTCCAGATGTGAGGGATCTGGTTGCTGGCCCTCTGCATGTACCCCAAAGCACTGTCATGATCTCAGGTGCTCCAGAACCAAATCCCAGCACTCAAAACAAGTTTCAGGGGTGGGTCTTGTTGAATTTAATTAAGGTTTGTGGGTTAACAGTCCTCAAAGCCCCACTCATATATCACCGTCAATATTCTAAGTATTTAAAATTGTTTAAAACTTTGTATGCAAATGATAGACTGGAATTTTATGTATTTATTTATTGGCCATGCTTCTAACTGTATGTTCTCAGTAGTACAGTGGCTCCCAATCAGGTGGGTTGCAACCTGATTTTTGGAGGGTCACCAAAGGGTGATGGAAAGATCAGCTAATTGCCCCAAGCCCTGAGGCTATTCAAAAATCAGATACTGTAGCTGCTAATTTCCCTGCAAAGAGCTCAGCTCCTGCAGTTTGCAAGATAGCTGCTAATTTCCCTGCAAGGACCAGAGTTCCTGCAGTTTGCAAACGTGTGTAAATATCAGGAGATAAATGTTTGAGGGTCTTTTTTCTGGTTATTATTACTTATAAATAAATATTATTTCTTTCTAGGTCCCCTTTTTTTAAAGTCTGGGTACTGACAGAGGTCATTTCAAAAAATGGTACTCAGTACTGAAAAGTTTGGGAACCACTGCAATAGTGACTTGCAAAAGGGAAAAAAAAGGAAACGACATTAAAAACATACAGCAAAACAAAAACAGCAAGATGGCATTATAAGAGTCACAAAGTACTGTTAAAACAGTTGCTTTAATTAGATGCCCAGGCCATTTTTTAAAAACTCATGGTCTGGTACCTACAGGGCAATTTCCTGTTCCCTGTGCACAAGATCCTCCTTACAGTTGGGATCCTATCCACACTTACCTGGGAGTAAGGCCAACTGATTATAATGGGACTTACTTCTAAGTAGTCATAAGTAGGCTTGGAGTGTCAAACTCATACTCAAGCACACCTGTATTGGCATATAATACAGATACAGCAACAGCAAATGCAGACCTAAGGTAATTAATACAAAGGGATTACCAATATCCTGAACCAAGGAGGTTCAGGATATTTACCCCATAAAGATGTACTGTCAGTTAGATGTTATCTCTTAATTTTGGGCTGTCAATAAGCAGAGGAAGAGGATGGCAGCCAGTGGTTTACCCCCAGTCAATATCCCAGAGGTACACCACAGAACCATTGAGAGCCCAATCCTATGCATGTCTACTCAGAAGTAAGTTCCATCAGAGTCAATGGGGCTTACTTCCAGGAAAGTGTGGATAGGATTGTAGCCTTAGTGCCCAATCTTATGCATGTCTACTCAGAAGTAAGTCCCATTAGTGTCAATGGGGCTTACTCCCAGGAAAGTGTGGCTATTGGGCTGTTAGTGCCCAATCCTAGGCAGGCCTTCTCAGAAGCAAGTCCCATTATAGCCAATGGGGCTTACCCCCAGGTAAGTGTGGCTGGGGTTGCAGCCTTCCTCCGAACCTTTTGCCTGGACTGTAGTATCGCTCCGGAGCCGACGGCTCTCTGCCCACCCGCCGGAGCAGCGGAGGGGAGGAGAGCGGAGGGGAGGGCGGCTTTTTGCAACGCCAGAGCATTGTGGGCAGAATTTCCCCTGCAGCGAACGAGAGAGCAGGCTCGCAAACTCCGCCGGACTCCGGAGAGCGCTCTGTGGCCGGCCGCGGGAGGGGAGCTGCAGGCGTAGGCAGCCCCCGAGGCGCGGGAGCCGAGCGGAGAAGACTGATGGGCTCCCTCCAGCCCTTGGCCAGCTGCAGCCAGAGCCCCGGGGCCCAGGTAAAGTCACTTGCTTGCTGCCTTGAGCCCCCGCCGAGGCATGTCTACTCAGAAGTAGATCCCATTATAGCTAGTGGGGCTTACTCCCAGGAAAGTGTGGGTAAGACTGCAGCCTTTGAGCCCAATCCTATGCATGTCTGCTCGGTCCCATTAGAGTCAGTGGCGCTTACTCCCAGGAGAGTGCGGGTGGGATTGTAGCCTTAGTCCTCATCTTATGCATGCCTCCTCAGAAGTAAGTCCCATTAGAGTCAGTGGGGCTTACTCCCAGGTAAGTGTGGGTAGGATTGTGGCCTTTTCTTTGTGCGCCGCCGGCGGAGCTCCAGGCAAAAGGTCTGGGACCTGGATCCTCCTGGCGCGGTGGAGGGGTCTGGAGGAAATCGGGCTCGCCTAAGCGCGGGGCAGCCTGGCAGGGACGAGGGTGGGGCAAGCCCGGGGCGAAAGAGTCCGAGGCGAGAGGTGGGGGGGGGGGTCTGCGCAACGCAGCAGCTCCAAGGCGCTTTGGCGAGCCGGGCAACCCTCCGCTCATCATGACTCTGATTTCCCTCGGCGGGCAGGCTGGCAGGCAATCGGTGCCGCCTGGGATAGCCTGCATGCAGGAGGCGCCTGCCCGCCCCCTACAGGAGCCTGTGCAAAGGGAAGAAATTCAATCGCCTGACCATAATCGGTTCCTGCTGCCCCGTTGAAACCCAAGGACACCAGAAGGCAAGCAGCTTCCCCAAGGCAGCAGCCCGGTGCCTGCGCTGGGAACAGAAGCATCCCTTGCATTTTGCTGAGGGCTGCAGCAGATCCCCTCTTGCCAAAGATTCCCCGCCTCTCCCCAGCTCAGTTCCTTGTTCGGATTATCTTCCCCTGTTTGTTCGGATCTTTTCTCATGCAGGGGCTCAGATCTGGGACATGGGAAGTGATAAAGATGGGAGTCCCCCTGAAGAAGTACAGAATGCTACCCTCCCCCATGTCCCACTGGCTTCCACCACTGTTTAGGATTTGTATCTCTAAAGCATCTGCAGGGTGTCTCGAGAGTGATCTGCTGTATTTAATATGCAAATAATTCTGTGTTTGGAGGACAGATGATTGTGGAAAGCCTACAGGAATATATTTAATATCTGAAGTTAGCAGATCCATACAATGGACTGGTCTTTTTTATTTTCTTTGTTGTTTGGCATGCCAGAGATGCTCTTTAAGACTTCCATCCCTTACTGAAATGACTTTTTCACCCCCTTCCTGCTAGCAGTCCATTGTAATCAATAGTTCTAGTTTTGTGTGATTGGATTCAAGCCTGCATAGCCTTTGCAACCTTTTGCAAACCTGCATAGCACGCCCCCTTGAAAAGCTTAGTCATGAGTCAGGCATGCCTCTGTGAAGACCTGAACTCAACCCACCTGGTAGTTTCCTGCCATGTATGTATGTGAATTTAGAAAATATAATCTCACAGAGAATGATTTAAATATTAACAGAGAGATGCCAAGGGGCTCACAATTCCTTTCTGGCTCTCTTTGCCTCCTTTGTTCAAAACTAAGGGATTTCTTTCCTCTAATGCCTTGTGCAGATGTTCATTTTTAGAACTTATGGCAGTGAATTTCCTTTTAGTGTGACCACTATGGTATAGAAGCTTGTTTTTCCTTTCAGTTTTTGTTTTGTTAACAAGAGATGTGTGCCCTGTGCTGGATGCATCCTTTAAAACAGTGTTTCTCAAACTGTGGGTCAGGACTCACTAGGTGGGTTGCGAGCCAAATTCAGGTGGGTCCCCATTCATTTCAGTATTTTGTTTTTAATATATTAGAGTTGATGCTACCATGGCTTATGACTGTGTTGGGAAAATGTTACAGACCTGTACTTTTAACAGGCTACTCTGTATATGCTTTTAACAATGATAGTAAATGTGGCTTACTCCTGGGTAAATGTGAGTAGGGTTGCAGCCTAGGGTTGTCAAAAATTTCCTGCATGATGATGTGACTTCCAGTCATGACATTACTTTTGGTGGGTCCTGACAGATTCCCATTCTAAAAAGTGGGTCCTGGTGCTGAAAGCTAGAGAACCACTGCTTTAAAGGAAAAGGATATTGAGAAATAGCTAGATCAGTGATTTTCAATCTTTTTTATCTTGTGGCACACTGACATGGCATCAGAATTGTCAAGGCACTCCATCAGGTTTTTGACAATTGACAAGGCACACCATACTGCCAGTGGTGGGTTCACATCCCCGTTGGCCCTACTAATAAATCATCTTCCCCCAAATTCCTGTGGCACACCTGTGGACCACGGCACACTAGTGTGCCACGGCACAGTGGTTGAAAATGGCTGAGCTAGATGCTACTGCAGGACAGGGGACTCATCTAGTCCAAGTTTCCCCATACTACATGATCACTGGTGTAGTAGAGCAGGGAAGTGCTTAGCAGGGAAAGTTTAAAAAAACAAAACCTGTGTACTATGAGTGAGCAAAGTTTTTTGGTTTTTTTTTAAAGAGTGACCATACAGAAACGGTCTAGTAGTTACACAAGACTGTGAATCACTGCATTAATGGCAATGCAAACAAGTAAGGAGAATCACTTTTCGCCAGGTCTCTGATTGTATAGCAAATGCTATAATATTTGCAATAAGATAGATCTTTAGATAGATCAAAATGTCTTTAGACAAAAGGCAGTAAAACATGGAGAGACACAAGAACACAAGAACAGCCCCACTGGATCAGGCCATAGGCCCATCTAGTCCAGCTTCCTGTATCTCACAGCGGCCCACCAAATGCCCCAGGGAGCACACCAGATAACAAGAGACCTCATCCTGGTGCCCTCCCCTACATCTGGCATTCTGACTTAACCCATTTCTAAAATCAGGAGGTTGCGCATACACATCATGGCTTGTACCCCATATGGATTTTTCCTCCAGAAACTCATCCAATCCCCTTTTAAAGGCGTCTAGGCTAGACGCCAGCACCACATCCTGTGGCAAGGAGTTTCACAGACCAACCACACGCTGAGTAAAGAAATATTTTCTTTTGTCTGTCCTAACCCGCCCAACACTCAATTTTAGTGGATGTCCCCTGGTTCTGGTATTATGTGAGAGTGTAAAGAGCATCTCTCTATCCACTCTGTCCATCCCCTGCATAATTTTGTATGTCTCAATCACATCCCCGCTGAGGCGCCTCTTTTCTAGGCTGAAGAGGCCCAAACACCGTAGCCTTTCCTCATAAGGAAGGTGCCCCAGCCCCGTAATCATCTTAGTCGCTCTCTTTTGCACCTTTTCCATTTCCACTATGTCTTTTTTGAGATGCGGCGACCAGAACTGGACACAATACTCCAGGTGTGGCCTTACCATCGATTTGTACAACGGCATTATAATACTAGCCGTTTTGTTCTCAATACCCTTCCTAATGATCCCAAGCATAGAATTGGCCTTCTTCACTGCCGCCGCACATTGGGTCGACACTTTCATCGACCTGTCCACCACCACCCCAAGATCTCTCTCCTGATCTGTCACAGACAGCTCAGAACCCATCAGCCTATATCTAAAGTTTTGATTTTTTGCCCCAATGTGCATGACTTTACACTTACTGACATTGAAGCGCATCTGCCATTTTGCTGCCCATTCTGCCAGTCTGGAGAGATCCTTCTGGAGCTCCTCACAGTCACTTCTGGTCTTTACCACTCGGAAAAGTTTGGTGTCGTCTGCAAACTTAGCCACTTCACTGCTCAACCCTGTCTCCAGGTCATTTATGAAGAGGTTGAAAAGCACCGGTCCCAGGACAGATCCTTGGGGCACACCGCTTTTCACCTCTCTCCATTGTGAAAATTGCCCATTGACACCCACTCTCTGCTTCCTGGCCTCCAACCAGTTCTCAATCCACGAGAGGACCTGTCCTCTAATTCCCTGATTGTGGAGTTTTTTCAGTAGCCTTTGGTGAGGGACCGTGTCAAACGCCTTCTGAAAGTCCAGATATATAATGTCCACGGGTTCTCCCGCATCCACATGCCTGTTGACCTTTTCAAAGAATTCTATAAGGTTCGTGAGGCAAGACTTACCCTTACAGAAGCCATGCTGACTCTCCCTCAGCAAGGCCTGTTCGTCTATGTGTTTTGAGATCCTATCTTTGATGAGGCATTCCACCATATTACCCGGTATGGATGTTAGGCTGACCGGCCTATAGTTTCCCTGGTCCCCCCTCTTTCCCTTTTTAAAAATAGGCGTGACATTTGCTATCCTCCAATCTTCTGGCACCGTGGCCGTTTTGAGGGACAAGTTGCATACGTTAGTCAAGAGATCTGCAACTTCATTCTTCAATTCCTTAATAACCCTTGGGTGGATGCCATCAGGGCCCGGTGACTTATTGATCTTTAATTTATCAATGAGGTCTGAAACATCTTCTCTTTTAACCTCTATCTGACTTAACTCCTCGGTCAGGAGGGGCCGTTCGGGCAGCCGTGAAGACAGATGCAAAGAACTAATTTAATTTCTCTGCCATCTCTAAGTCTCCTTTTATCTCCCCTTTCCCTCCCTCACCATCCAGAGGGCCAACCGCTTCTCTGGCGGGTTTCCTGCTTCTAACATATTTGAAGAAGCTTTTATTATTCCCCTTAATGTTGCTGGCCATGCGTTCCTCATAGTCTCGCTTGGCCTCCCCTATCACCTTCTTACATTTCTTTTGCCACAGTTTATGTTCCTTTTTATTCTCCTCATTAGGGCAAGACTTCCATTTACGGAAGGAAGCTTCCTTGCCCTTTACAGCCTCTCTAACTTGGCTCGTTAGCCATGCGGGCACCCTCCTGGATTTAGTGGAACCCTTCTTTCTTTGCGGTATACACCTCTGCTGGGCCTCTATTAGTGTTGTTTTAAGCAGCCTCCATGCACTCTGGAGAGATTGGACTCTTTTTACCCTCCCTTTCAAGCTCCTTCTAACCAGCCTCCTCATTTGAGGGAAGTCTGCCCGTCGGAAGTCAAGGGTTTTTGTTAGAGATTTGCCTGGTATTCTTCCCCCAACGTGCACGTCAAAACGGATCACAGCATGATCACTGTTCCCCAATGGCTCAGTAACATTTACATCTCTAACCAGGTCCTGCATACCACACAATATTAAATCCAGAGTCACCTGTCCTCTGGTGGGTTCCGTGACTAGCTGATCTAAGCCACAGTCATTTAGCACGTCAAGAAATCCGGTTTCCTTATCGTGACCAGAACACAAATTGACCCAGTCAATATGAGGATAATTGAAGTCCCCCATGATTACAACCCTGTCCCTCCTTGTCACCTCCCTGATCTGTTTCCTCATTTCAAGGTCCCCATCAGATTTCTGGTCTGGAGGATGATAGCACGCCCCCAGTACTACATCGCTGCACAAGCCTGGTAATTTAACCCACAGAGATTCTACAGTGGAGTCGGACCCACCTTCAATCTCTACTTTGCTGGATTCTATCCCTTCCTTAACATAAAGGGTCACCCCACCTCCAACACACCCCTGCCTGTCCCTCCTGTAGAGTTTATAGCCCGGATTGCGGTATCCCACTGATTCTCCGCATTCCACCAGGTTTCCGTTATGCCCACTATGTCAATATTTTCCCTTGTCACCAGACATTCCAGTTCTCCCACCTTTGCTCGTAGACTTCGGGCATTTGCATAAAAGCATTTATACACGGAATGCCCCAGGATGGGCTGCTTATTCACTCCTTTGTCCCCGCATCCTCTCATTGTGCCAAACCGTCTATCACATCCCATCACCCTACCTTTCCCAATTTCTTCTCCTACCCTGCCCATGTCCCAACAATGTCTCTACAAGCCCTAACGGATCTCTTCAGACCTCACTCAATCTCTAATATGTTCCAGCAATAGCCCATTGAAGGAGATCACTGACTGGTAGGGGTTTAGCTAACCTGGGAGCAGTTACTTCATCTGATTGTAACTTTCTATAGTCATTGTTAGCTACTAACAGATACTCTCCTTTGATGGGGAGGGTTGGGTTAGATCAGGCTAGGTTGTTCATAAATAGGCAGGGCCAGCCCTTCCTCTGCCCTCTACAGAGATGAGTGCTATGACCAGTGCATAGCAGCATTTGTGAGATACAACCTGAGAGCAGGTGGCATGCATGCTTTGTGCTTGGAAGACACACCCTTTAAAAGTATACCATGTGCAGTGGCAGGAAGGATGCAGGGATAAGGGTGAAGCAGGATGATAATGGTGACATTTTAATTAAATGTTAATGTTCTCTCAGGGTGCCAAATGTCTCTGCCTAATCCTGCAGATAGGTTTGCCTGTTCTTAATGAATGGTAATTAGAAGGAATAAGACCACACTTAGGATGATTAGTAGTCATAATATCAAGCACTTAGCTGTGACATCTGGATCAGGACATGAACTGACAGCCAATTTTGAGTCGGGAACAAGTGATGCAGAGACTTCCCAACTGGAACACTTGTTATTAAGAGTGTTTTATATACTGCTTTCCAAGAGCAAGTTCACAAAGCGGGTAACATAGCAAAAGGAATGAGAAGATGGTTCTCTGTGGCACAATCTAAAAAGAAGCACATGGGAAATCAAGCAACAGCCACTGGGAGGAATGCCTGTGCTGCTTTGAATAAGGAAAGTTGTTATCTCCCTGCTAAATAGAAGAGAGCCAGTACTTTGAAAGATGCCTCTTTGCCTAGCTAAGCAGTGTTCAATTAGACACTTCTGATGTTATGGCTGATCCATGGCTGGTCCAAAAAGCAGCAGCCCATCTTCCCTTCTGTTTTCCAGTGACATTTGGTAAACCATGTGATGTGAAATCATCACATTGCAAATTCTCCCAGTAAGTGGCAATGAATGGACTGGAGAAGGGGCAGGAAACTCACAATGCAATGGCATTGCATCATGAAAGCACCTCTCAAAACATCCGGCGGTGCTGCCCCAGCATAGGTTTGAGCTCTTAATTTTAGGTATCACTGGTCTGTAAAACAACCAACAAATTAAAATAACGACTCCAAAACTGGGTTATTGATTGACACTAGTGGTCATCCTGAAAGACAGAAAGGCCAGGCTTAGACTACATTCAAAACTTATGTTCCGTATCAAAACTTAGCCAGTTAGTGTGTGTGAGGGAGGGGCTATGGCAGCACCACAATCCTCAAGATTGCACTGCTGCTGGGGGGGGGGTTCTAATCTGAGGGAGTGCTGGCCTCCTGGGGGTGCAAGGAGCCCTGCAGACGCTTCTGCAGACCAGAAGTGTTGTTTTTTTTTACCATTACAGAGGCTTGGAGAACCCTGCAGAGGCATCCTCAGGGCTCCCTGCACCCCCTAGAGGCCAGCAGTCCCACAGGTTAGTGTAAAAAAACCCCTCCCCTGGCAGCAGCATGATTCTGGGGATCATGTTGCTGTATTCCCAACTTCCCATCCCTTAAAGAGCAGGGATAAGTACTTCCCTGGCTGGTGGGTCTCAACCCACCAGTTTGGGAACCACTGCTCTTAGCTAATATATAGCCCACTCAGGGCCAAATCCTATCCATTTTTCCAGCACTGGTGTTGCCATGCCAGTAGTTATGGAGTCCTCCACAAGATAAGGGAAGATTTGTTCCCTAACCCTTTGGCTGCACTGCAGCTGTACCAGACCTGGAAAGTTGGATAGGACTGAGCTGTCAAACTGTTGTCCAGAATTATTCTGCTAGTTCTAGCTAGATCAGTCTGTGTCGGAAGCACAAGAACCTGTTTTTTCATAGTTTGCTAAACTCAAAATTGAACAGACTTAAATTATTCAAAGGCGGCGAAAAACTGGGTATGTGGGAGCAGGTGGTATAAAAGATGATTGGGTTGAAATGGGGTGTTTGGCCATATGTCAGACTGGCCCAGATTTGCAGAAGTATTTCAGCTGTCCTCATAAACCAGAACAAATCCACATGTGTGCCTCGGTAGGGAAAATAATGTAAGCCTTTGTCCTGAACCCACTGTTCCCTTTGAGTAAGAATCTTGTTGGGGAAATTGATCTTGAAATACTTCGTTTTGTCTGTGATGAGAATTTCCACTGACTCTGACCTGTGATTCTAGCTTGGATGTGAGGACCTTCAGAGTTTGCCATTGTGAATCAGTGTGAAGTTGAGAGTGTGGCCACCCTTACTTTTACTAGTGTTTTTGCAAAAAGTCTATTCTCTGTCTTGACAAATGAAACTTCTTTAGTTCTGTTTTGTGGGTTTGTTGTTGTTGTTCAAGCAGGGATATTATCCGCTACTATCATAGCCCTCTTTGGGCCCAATCCAGACCTGTGCATGCCGGCTTACTTGCAAGCCTTACCGCGAGCCCAGCACCGGAACTAGCCCTGCACTCCATGTGAAGTGGAGGGCGGGGAAATGCATGGCGGGAGGGCAGGACCAGTGGAGCTCAGCTCTGCCAGATCCGAAGCTCTGTGTCAGGCCACATAGTCCGACATGGTCTCTGATTCTGCACTAGCTGAAGAACCACCGCAGAATCAAGTAGCTCCATTGTGGGGTGGCTTCTCTTACCCGTGGGAAGGGGACAAGTGTCCCCTTTTCCTGAGGAGTTGCTGCCGGCTGCCTGACACACCTAGGATACTGTGGCAGCCATTTTGGCACCATGGCAATCCCACGTGCCGGGGAGTTCAGGATTGGCCTGCCCATCTCTAATCTATAACAATTTAATTCCTTTACCTCCTTATTAATTGTTCTATTTCTTTATTCACCTGGAAGACTTCGAAATCAATCTCCTTGGTGTGCTTCCCAATATTCCTTTGTCAGTATAACCAAGTCAATAGTTAACTCCTCTGTCAATCTTTTAGAAAACTCAGTAATGACAATCCAGAGAGACTTAAGTTATAAATGACAACAGTTTTTGCTTAGATTTTTCATTGTAAACAAACCTTCATTCTCGTTTCTTTCTCCACTGAATAAGGGCAGCACAGTTGCTATGATGCCTTATTGTTCTTCAACAGCAAGATAAAATATTGCAACCTAAAGCAGTAACTGAAAAAGAAGTAACTTTTCATCTGCGAATTATGTGTGCCACTTTGCATCATAACAGGCACAGAATTGGTAGTGCTGGTGATTGTTTACCATTATCTTTTAAAAGTGCCTTTCAGTTACAGGACAGGAAGATGTCTACCACTAGACTGAATACAGATGAGGAATAGGCAAAGCGAACTCTTCCTAAGTGGCAGTCTTCCCTTGGCAGAGTAGAATATATGCTGCTTCCATCCCAGCCCAATTAGGCTATTAATCATTGTGAAACATGTAGGACAAGCTAAAGACCAGGCACTTAATTCTGGTCACAAACTAGTCTGAAACCTATGAGATGCCACTGGCTTAAATGGAGTAATCCTGGTGTTAAAATGCTGATGACAGAAAAATTGCTTGGCTTCTCAATAGCTCTTAATAGAAGCAATAAAATATGCCTTGGTTAAATCACATAGAAAACCTCAGAGTTACGTCTGAATATGCTGGATGCTGCATACAAAGCCAGGAAACATAAGAGGCTTTCCATCATTCAGACACCTTAGCAATAGGGCCTTTTTCTGATCCGTAGGACTTGGTTGGTTATAGTTTACATTTCCCCTTTTATCATGATCCTCATGAGCAGTTTCTTGTACCTGTAATTAACCATCTGTCTTATCGGGGCCTGTGACTTTGCCAGAGGTAGCTTCCCCCTTCCACATTGGGAGGTTGGCCTCAAAAAGATTACCTTGCATCATTCTTATGGGGTCCCGCTGTCCTTGAGAAATCAGACTTTAACTCATGGATACTGCTCAGGGAAACAGATCTATATACAAGAGGAATTCTCACATGTCAGTTGATTCGGTATGCTTGTCTTAATCCCAATACATTCCTTGAACCCATTCTGGTTCCTCCTGTTGGCAGGCCGGGCCTCAGCCCTGGTCTTCCCATCTGGGGATGAACTGGTGCTAGTGGTGGCGAGTGGTTGCCTTGTTGCTGCTCCCACCTCTTCTGAGGTCACAGCCCCCCATGGGCAGGGCTTACCCTGTGGGGGCCATAGCCAACTTGGCCCAGGAATTCCCCCTGCTGCTCTCGCCCAGGGCATCTCCCACTCTTCCTCTCCCCGCCTGCCTTCAGGCCTCTTTCTCTGACCTCTTCTTATTTTCTCCTCCCAGTATCACTTCTCTTTTGTCTCCTCCTCACCTTTCTCTCCTCCACCTCTTACCCCCTCATCCCCCCAGTGGCGTAGCTAATGATCGTGTAGCCCAGTGCCAAGCTCAAAATATTGCCCTGGAAGTGATGTCACAACCGGAAGTGACATCACACCCGGGCTTTTTAAAAAGTGAAAATTGGGAGGAGCCTACCTCCTCCCCACAGCAGCTCACCACCCACTTTCTCTGCTGCCTCCCCCCAGTCAGTGGCATAGCTAAGGCATCTATCTGCTAACTGGGATTAAAGATTTTGTAGCCCCCCCCACATGACAAGATCAAATTTAATTAAGTAAATAAAAAGTTATTGGTTCCATGCTGTATCATAATAGCATCTCATTGGCACTCAGAACGATCAGTCTCATAGGTTAGTTTGGAGTTAAGCAAATCCACTTTTTGTTCCACAAGGCAGTTGTGTTTTCATTTCCTGGTTATTTTGCCGTAACCTTTAATAGAATACAGATATTCCAGTGCAGTTTATTTCATTGCATTCTGCGTTAAATTACCTTTCCAATGATATATAATACAGTATGAAGGTATTATCCATACATACCAAGACTTTCACAATTTTGGTCACTAGTATCAAGCTCAGCATGTTGCCCCCCTAAAGCTTGATGCCCGGTGCAACAGCTACCCCCTGCACCCTCTTAGCTATACCACTGCATCCCCTGTCTGCTTCCACTTGCTGGGGATTGCCATCTGACCCTGCCTGACATCAGGTGAGGCTCAACAAGATATTGGAACCTCACTTCTCACCTTCAATCTAGAAACGGATACATAGAAGACATCAAAGGCAAGTGGGATGGAGGCGGTTTTATTATGCAGGAATATGCAATGTCCTCAGTTTCATGTACAAAAGCTTATTTCCAAGAGGAAATGGGGACAAATGCATGATGCAGATGGAACTTGAAGGTTTTGAGCAAGGAAGCACCCCACAAGTGCATATGGCGGTAGTTCTGGGCATAAGGGGTGGGAGGGAAGAAAGGGCAGAGCCATTCAGGGAAGCCAGAAACTTTCAGATGATTGAGGATGGAGGCGATGGAAGAGCAGTAGTCATGGACAGGCTAGCAGACCTGTCAACTATGTAGGGAATGACTTTAAATGATTTATAGTCCAAGACATCTTTCTGATTACTTGTATTTCATGCTTCTGTTATTTTGTTTTTATCTGTTTATTTCATATTTGTATCCTGTGTTCTGTTCTGTGTTTCCTTTGCAATGACCTTTGGTCAAAAGCAATAAAAGGGATTGCTATTACTGTTTATAAAGGCTTTTCTGAGCCTCAAGTGACTCCTATTCCTTTTAACAGCTAAGTGAAGGGGAGAAGATTGGCAGCTTCTTTTCACACACACCCCCCACCGTGTTTTCAGAAGCAGTCAACAACTCTGAGATTGATGATGAAATTAATAGAGCAGAGAACTGTCACCCACAGATCTATCAAAGGGTCATTTCCAACAAACGTTCTGCAAATAGTCCAGAGTTCCTAGGTTTTGCTGGTTTACTAAGCAACTGTGGGAGTGTAATGGCAGTCGCATCACTGATTGGCTGAGAGTTACTAGCTGTCCTCGCGGCCACCATGCTCACTTTTTCTAAGCAGCCAATATACAGAATGTGTTCATTGGAAAGCTTGTAACATCCCTCTGTTGTCTGAAGTGCAGAGGTACCACTGGGCCATCAATGTACACTGTGAACAAAATAGCATTTCGTGTTCAGTTGTAGACATGTAATTCGCTAAGTATTTGGTGTGTGGACCGTCAATGGGAGGTGCTGACCTTCGCTGTAAGAGGCGTATTATTAAACTGTAACCCTGTTTAGGGAAAGGTTGGCTTGCATTTTGTCCGATGTCCAAGTTCTTATCCCTGAGAAGTCAATGGGAGCTTTGTCATTGGCTTCAGTGGGTTAATGATTTACCCTCCAGAAAATGCCCTGCTTTGCTGTCTGCTAGGACATGTTGAAGATGGAAGAAATTGAAATGAGAAACGATAATATGTTTAGGAGAAAAGTCCTTTTTTTTTTTTCTTAATGACATGAACCATTTACCTCAGAAAAGTCTCTGACGGGGAGGAGCTTGGAAACTAGTCTTTGACAGAAATGGAGGCTGAACATTTTCTGAGAAGAAATTAGTGTTTTTACTCAAAATGGATGGCTGCATGTATCCACGATTGCCATCTCATTAAATGGCTATTAGCTGATTACAGGATCACTAGAAGTTTCCCCAGTTATTTTGAAAGTAATTGAATTTGTGTAAAGCCGTTCTAAGTTAATTACATAACAGCCAGATTTGTTACAATGAATTAGTTTCACATACATTTGGGTCTGGGAAGGTCCTCAGATGGGAAAAAAAACAATTGGGGGTGGATTAAGGATTGCCCAGTGTTAATTACAGCTACCCATGAGGGTCTGGTTCATGCTGTGACTTGGCACATGATATGCGGGTAGCTAATTCCATGTGGGAGTCTTATGGCTTCTTTTGTGTGTACTGTATTTACAGTTGTGCAGAAGCAACACCTGTTTTCCCCAGATCTCTTACACTGTTCCTTTTTTCACTCCTCTTCAGTCTCAGACTGCACATCGAGTCTCACAGTGGACACTACCCACCTAGGCAACTACCCACCTAGGCAATCCTGCGCTTGATACAGCGCAAGCCTCCTGGGTACTTTAGGTACTCTAGGTACTTTCCATGCTCCATTTTGCAAACTGTGAGGCAATGTCCAGCTCAGTGCTCAGAAAATGTGTTGCAAATTGTTGTTTCCTTGTAGCCTTGCTTTATGGTGCTGTGCGCACATTGGCGGTGTACGTGCTCTGGCGGTGCAAGTGGGAAATGAGTGGGTCATGAGTATGTTACGACTAGAGATAGGTATCACAGTTACCTGAGAGGAAGACCCACTGAACACAGTGGGACTTGCTTCTGAGCACATATGTACTAAAGTCTAATCCAGGTAGGTCTAGAATTGGGCAGTAGGCTTTCAGTCCTGTCACAACAGTATCTCACCAAGAGGAGTTCCCATTGCCACAGTCAGTTTCTGGTATATTTTCAAGCTGAACTGCACCTCTCCCCTCTCCCAGGAAAACACCAACTGCCCAACAAGAAGCAAAAGCTAGAAGCAAAAAGGGAGGCATCCCCTCCTTATACTTTTATATTCTATAAATATGTAGAAAGAAAACTGTAAGCTACCTTGGGCACCTCCCAATGGAAAGGGAACAGGCAGGATTTTTAAATTTTCAAGCTATATCCTTGTTATGTGTTGGCTCTGCCCTTTGTAGGGGTTTTGAGGAGGGTCAACATGGAAAGGGTTATTCTTGGCTTCTATTTTTATGCACCAGGGCTGTTGAAAGCATCTGTTACACCTAAGACTGGCACAGTTTTTTCACTAGCAAATCCACACTGCTGGATAGGGGGCATATGTAGGTTTTTGAGGGGGCAGAACCGACTGCATGGCTGGGTCCTATTTCCATAGTATAAGATGCCACTTTTGTATAGGTCTCTTTGGGCGCAATCCTAGCTTGCACTGGAACCCATTGTGGCCAGCAGCGGCTTAGCTAGAGGCAAGGGGAAATGTTTCCCTTTACCCCTGTGTTAGGGCTGCTGGCCACAATGGGTCTCCTCAGACTTGCGCCACCTCCTGAGTTGGCATAAGTCCAAGGAGAGCAGAATGGCTTGAAGCTGCTCCGTTCTCCCTGGGGACAGGGGTTGGGATCTGGCATAACTGCCGGATCCCAGCCCCGCCTCTCTCTCCTCGCCTGCCTGCCCCTGGGGCCACCCATTGCCCTCCCTCCCCCCACCCAGGAACACCTCCCTCCTCCCCACCCCCATGCCTACCTTTTCTGATTGGGTCGGCCCTGCGGGGCTGACACAAGCACTAGAAGGGGAGCCGGTGCAGAGGCATCTGTAAGCCTCCGTAGGCCATTGCTTCTTGGAGCACCAGCCTGGCTTCTCCTTGAAGAGGCGCAAACGTGCTTTACGGCACGTTTGCGACTCTCCCAGGCCGGCCCAATGGACTCGGGCCGGTCGAATTGCAAGTTAGGATTGCACCCTCACAGCAGCATCAATGAGGCTGAGAATAGACTATAATAGGCACACATGGGGTCTACATGTAGTGTAGTTCTAGGCCTTGAATATTCAGGCCTGATGGATAACTTCGCACCATTTAACTGGATACTCAAAACAAGAAAAATAGGCTCTGTCATCCTTAATGTGTTATATGCAGTTGGTCTGATATTGCAGGATTAGCACCATATAGAAGAATGATGTTTCAGATTTAATGAACCTTAGATAGATTTTTATGGAATCCAAGTTCTTACTCACTGTAAAAATAGGGTTTAAAAATGCTTGGTGTGTATATACACTCTCACACAGATTTTGCTTAAAGCATAGCTATCCACTAAGATTAGAGTTTATGATTTTTCACATATCCAGATTACCAGAGTGGTACATACCTGGTTTAGATACGTAGCAAGTGAAAATATCTTCCTACAAACTGAACTTTAGCTTCAGAGCTGAAAGCACTGAGATAAGCAACTGTTCGCATTTCACTGAAACATCTCAGCTTGATTCCTATGCAGTGATACAAGGCAGGGAGGGGCTCTTCCCCTGGGCTTGCCCTTGAAAACAATCTCGTTTTATCCAACTTTGTATATTTCCTAGGTCAGGCATATTACTGTATATTAGAGACTTTTCATTAGTCTGTATTCTTATTATTTAAACATTTTCCTTTGAACATTTTTGTACTTTGTAAATGTTTGAGATTTTTTTTACCTCCATGTACATCATCTTGATATCACCTTAAGTGTGATTAAAAACCACATTACTTGATGTGATGAATAGCAATGCATGCCAAGCTGATATACTTCTGCCAGCTAAGGTGTTTTTACATAGGCCCTTCCAGGATGCACATCCAGGCTTTGCATTCCATACATAAGAACAGCCCCACTGGATCAGGCCACAGGCCCATCTAGTCCAGCTTCCTGTATCTCACAGCGGCCCACCAAATGCCCTAGGGAGCACACCAGATAACTAGAGACCTCATCCTGGTGCCCTCCCTTGCATCTGATATAGCCCATTTCTAAAAGCAGGAGGTTGCACATACACATCATGGCTTGTAACCTGTAATGGATTTTTCCTTCAGAAACTTATCCAATCCCCTTTTAAAGGTATCCAGGCGAGATGCCGTCACCACATTCTGCGGCAAGGAGTTCCACAGACCAACCACATGCTGAGTAAAGAAATATTTTCTTGTGTCTGTCCTAACTCTCCCAACACTCAATTTTAGTGGATGTCCCTTGGTTCTGGTATTATGTGAGAGTGTAAAGAGCATCTCTCTATCCACTTTATCCTTCCCGTGCATAATTTTGTATGTCTCAGTCATGTTCCCCCTCAGGCGTCTCTTTTCTAGATTGAAGAGGCCCAAGCACCTCCTTTCCTCATAAGGGAGGTGCCCCCAGCCCAGTAAAAATTTTGGTCACTCTCTTTTGCACCTTTTCCATTTCCACTATATCCTTTTTGAGATGTGGTGACCAGAACTGGACACAATACTCCAGGTATGGCCTTACCATCAATTTGTACATCGGCATTATAATATTAGCCGTTTTGTTCTCAATACCTTTTCTAATGATCCCAAGCATAGAATTGGCCTTCTTCACTGCCGCCGCACATTGGGTTGACACTTTCATTGACCTGTCCACCACCAACCCAAGATCTCTCTCCTGATCTGTCACAGACAGCTCAGAACCCATCAACCTATATGTGAAGTTTTGATTTTTTGCCCCAATGTGCATGACTTTACACTTACTGACATTGAAACACATCTGCCATTTTGCTGCCCATTCTGCCAGTTTGAAGAGATCTTTCTGGAGCTCCTCACAATCACTTCTGGTCTTCACCACTCGGAAAAGTTTGGTGTCGTCTGCAAATTTAGCCACCTTACTGCTCAACCCTGTTTCCATGTCATTTATGAAGAGGTTGAAGAGCACTGGTCCCAGGATAGATCCTTGGGGCACACCGCTTTTCACTTCTCTCCATTGTGAAAATAGCCCATTGACACCCACTCTCTGTTTTCTGGTCTTCAACCAGTTCTCAGTCCAGGAGAGGACCGGCCCTCTAATTCCCTGACTGTGGAGTTTTTTCAGTAGCCTTTGGTGAGGGACCGTGTCGAACGCCTTCTGAAAGTCCAGATATATAATGCCCACGGGTTCTCCCGCATCCACATGCCTGTTGACCTTTTCAAAGAATTCTATAAGGTTCATGAGGCAAGACTTACCCTTACAGAAGCCATGCTGATTCTCCCTCAGCAAGACCTGAGGGAGACGAATACGTCTATGTGTTTTGAGATTCTATCTTTGATGAGGCATTCCACCATCTTATCCAGTATAGATGTTAAGCTGACTGGCCTATAGTTTCCCAGGTCCCCCCTCTTTCCCTTTTTAAAGATTGGTGTGACATTTGCTATCCTCCAATCCTCTGGCACCATGGCCGTTTTGAGGGACAAGTTGCATACCTTAGTCAAGAGGTCTGCAACTTCATTCTTCAATTCCTTAATAACTCTTGGGTGGATGCCATCAGGGCCTGGTGACTTATTGATCTTTAATTTATCATTGAGGTCTGAAACATGGGGTGCTTCAGCATCTGGTGCACCTCTATCACTTCACACAGCTGATGGGAACACCAAAAGCAGTGCTGTACACTGCATATAATCATCTTCTCTAAGGTGAATATATGGCACTGGAGTTTTTGGAAGGAGGGACCAAATGCTAAGTGCCTGAATGCCATCATAAAGCACCCCCTCCCCCCCTTCAGAGCCATTCTGAGCAGTGAGAGTGAAGCAGAGGATGGCACTGAAGCCAAGAGGGCCACTTTACACTGGGTTCAGGCTGCTGAAAAACTTAGGGCACAATCCTAAACCCTTATGTCGGTGCTTTCTAGCACTGACCTAAGGGCAATGTAGCTCTGAGGTAAGGGAACAAACATTCCCTTACTTTGAGGAGGCCTCCGTGAGTGACATTCAACTGCAGGATGCAGCACATGTCCCATTGGCACCGGTATGCCAGTGCTAGAAAGCACTGACATAAGGGATTAGGATTGTGCCCTTAGTGTTTTGCCTCCTCCTCCAGGAACATCAGTGGGGTATGGATATCCCTGGGAAAAGAGAACTGCTTTTCCCCATGGGCATGGAAAGCTACTGTCTGTATACTCCTTTTCTCCCTCGTTCACATATTACAGTGTATAGTTTCATCCACTAGGAATTTCTCTACAATCGTGGACCCAATAAGCAATATCCTATAAAAGTTTATCACGTAATCACCAGTTACTATTAGCCTGCATAACCAGTTGAGTCATGGCCTTTATGGTGGTGGAACCAAAAAATTCCACTTACTATTCTGACCATTTGTAGATGATGTGCCAGCCATATGCTCACTGTCCATTCCTTTATTATTTGATAAAAGGTTTTGATTAGTTGTACAAAATGTAGTGTCTTAGAGATAGGAGAATCTTTGAAAACCTTTCAGATGTTGATTTTACTGTGCAACCTGAAATGACATAATGTCATGATCCTCAATCTGTAAGTAGAGTTTCTGAAATCATTGTAGTTTCTCAAGAGTATATGGCTTGAAACAGGTGTTGTAAATGTTAATCAGGCTGTTTTTCTGCTCAGTCTAATCAAGTTTTCAGAACTTCTCTCCTTCTGAGACAGAAATCCATCTTTAGTCCAGTGTATGAATTTGCTGTATCTTGTATCATCTGTGTTCACTTCCGCCTAACTAATTTTCCTCTCTCTGCTTCACCTGACAGATGGAAAACTCATTATATGTGTTTCTGTGTATCCAAACAGTTTCTGAAAGCATGCTCAACAAATATTCCCTAAGAGACCACATTTAACTCTGATAGGTTACTCTTGCCGGCAGTGCTGGTTGGCTGCTGTGCGACCAGTTGGACCACCAACTCAGAAAAACTCTTTGGAGACTCGTTAAGGCGGTGGTAGATCACACATGGATACTTGGCACAGGGGGAGGGTGTAAATACTATCTCATGACACAAGGTTGGGTAAGCATCGAGGGCCACAGGATGCTTCCACTGCCAGCCCACCTACAGTACAATCCTAAGCATGTCTCCTCAGAAGTAAACCACAATGGGACTTAATCCCAGGTAAGCATATATAGGATTGCAGCCCCACTTGGTTTGCACAAGAAGAGAAGGTTTTAATTGATTCTTTTGTATGTTTATGAATCTTTCTTCTGACGGGAATTTATTGAATCAGCATCTGAACCGTGCAGCACATGGGCGTGCCTGGATCCAGTCTGAAGCTCATTTTGTCTTTTGGATCAAAATATGGTTGCCGAGCCTGCTTTAAATGTCAAGCGTTTTGGCAGCTGGTTTTTTTGGATTTGTTTACAAACTCATCTACAAAAATAGAGACTGATAAATCTTAAATGTGCAGCTATGCTTGGAGGTGTGGCTCAGCCCCAGTTGTCTATGTAGCAGTCGATGAGAGTGCTTCTCCATCTGTTGAGTTCACGGTAGAGTGGGGAAGGTTGAGGAAGAATAATCAGTGGGACTAGCTAAGGCAGAGCCGGCTCATCCGTAAGACTGAATGAGGTGGTCTCTTCTACGTTTCCTCCTCTGCTTTGCTCTTCTCTTTTTAAATCTATGGAGCAGGAGGAGAAGCTGTAAGGACCCAGCTGATGTGCCAGCAAGTAAGGGGATAGTGCATTGGTTCCCAAAGTGTGCATTGCAATGCCTTAGGACATTGCAGCACGCTCCCAGGGGCATTGCAGGATGTCCCTAGTGGTCCCTCCTACCTGTTCCTCCAGGCGCCGCCATCTTGGATCTTGTGTTATCTTGCAAAATCCAAGATGGTGACACGCAAATCCCATGATTTAGATGCTACCGTCTTGGATTGCTCAAGATTTTGTGATATTTGGGCGCCACCGTTTTGGATCTCACGAGATTTTGTGAACTCCAAGATGGCGGCATCCGGCTGAACTGGAAAGGCTGCAGGGGCTTCTAGGAAGTTAAAAATATCCAAGAATACAGAAAAATAAACAAAAACTAGGGGGAAAAACAGGGCATTCATAACAACACAAAAACATACAATGTGTGAAATTGACCCTAAAACATGACTTGAAGTATCTAAATGGAATTTCATGGTTTGGGTTTCTCCCCTTGAATGCCTCCGGCATAAACCTGACACATCTTCAGCAAGATATCTTATCAGATCACAATCCAAGTCTTAGCTATACCTTGGATAGACTTATTAACTGCTACAGAATCTTTTCCTGTAATGAGATTTTTCCCCAGCCATGGACCTTCAAACTGACAGGCGACTTGACTCTGCTTTTCAGCTTAGAAACAATTGAATTATGTTTGGACTTCCTTTGTGTTCAATTTCCTCACATGTATGTCTCTGTGCCAATACGAAAGCTTTTTGTTCTACTTGTGTCTCAAAAAAGTCTTGCCTTTCCTTGCCTTTATTGACCTTAAGTGCCGTGGGGGTTTAGAACAGTCCTCTTATTTCTCAGCACTGGTGACATAATGCATTTTTCTTCCTCCCCGCACTCACTGCTACTAACAGTGATGGCAGCAGTTAGAGATGGGCAATTAGAGTTTTAATTGTGTCTCCTTCCCACCACAGGCTCAATCCAAAGAGGGCCCTGCGCACTCTTCCAAAAGCCCTGTCTTGTCTTTTACCTGCTATTCAATGACCGCAGTTATTTTACTGATTTTTCTTGCTCCTCGTCACACTTTTAACAGCTGCAGATTGTAACTTGAGAGATGTGAAACCATTGACAAAATGGTCCATTTCAAATGAGATGTTTCTCTTATAATCCATTGCTTAGGCTGCAAAAAATGATTTAACTGTTAATACCAAGGCATCCTGCAGTTTTTAATAAAGCTGCACTTATTCCATCAGGAAAACTAGCAGTGCAGAGGTCCATGTTGGGTTGGCAGAATGTCTTTAATTGTTAGCAACTTGTTTAGTGAACGATGCTCTATAGAACAGTGTTTCTCAAACTGGGGGTCGGGACCCACTGTTACCAAAAGAGGGCTGTTTTGTTTAGGGGAATTAGTACACTGCCCTTATTGGAAACTTCAGGACCATAGGCTGGATAACAAAACAGCGTAATGCAGAGAAATTCCCTTTTAGCTTAAGGAGGAGACTGGGAGAAAGATAACTTTCAATAGGATTATATTTTTATTGCAGAAACACACAGGTATACATAATGCACATGGAAAAATGGTAAGTATATGTCTACTTGAATCCTAGTACTTGGATCCAGTGTACCTAACTTTCATGGTGGTTGCGTGTGGAGTGTATTTGGTGCATCTGAGGAAATCAGAAAAGGATAGATTGTACGGAAGGATTTTAGGGTCCCTGATCTGCCAACCCAGTTGCTGACTAAAGATGGGGAGAGAAGGGGAGAAAAAAAGGGGGGGAGAAGGGAAAAGCAAAGATTTACTCTTTAGACTTTGTTGCTAAAGTCTTTGTTGCTGTGTGCATGGAGAGCTGGGGGTTGTGTAAACTTGTGACTTTTACCAGGGTTTTTGGAAATTGGGCCTGTGAGAGGTTTGGCCTATAACCAGATATAAAATCACAACTTAAAAGGGGATTTTCACGTAACACCACTAGGTCAGTCAGGAGCCAATTTCAGGTGGGTTCCCGTTCAGTGCAATATTTTATTTTTAATACTTTAGACTTGATGCTACCATGGTATGGAACTATATTTGGGGAAATGTTACAAATCTGTACTTTTAACAGGCTTACTATGTATATCCTTTAAACAATGATAGTAAATGGGGCTTACTCCTGGGTAAGTGTGGGTAGGTTTGCAGCCTAGGATTTCTAAAAATGTTCCTGCTTGATGATGTCACTTCCAGTCATGACATCACTTCTGGTGGATCCTGACAGATTCTCATTCTAAAAAGTGGGTTCCAGTGCTAAAAGTTTGGGAACCACTGCTAACACAGCTGTGTCACAGGGAGCAAATGCCTACCAAAACATGGACTTGCCTAGCCATTGCTCCTTGAAACAGGTGGAGGTCTGTGGTGGACTCCATCTCCCACTATGTTGCTTGCCCTGGTTCTGGTTAGAACTCAGGACACAGGCAGAATGAATTCAATAGTGTATGAATGGTATGTGGTCATTCCCTTTACTGGTTTGTTCAGATAATGCTCTGGCACATCTCATTAATCCCATGGGAAGGAGTATGGATGCTTAGAGCCTGATCCAGAGCCCTGCGCACTGGCTTACTGCCGGTGTGCACTGTTGCAAACATGCTAAAAGGTACATCTGTGACCATTATTGTGGACCCAGTGTCGAAGGGTCCCTATGGATGAGGAGTCCCGAACCAGATGCCCCTCGGCTCCTGTCGGCCTTCCCCCAGAGATCAGTTTAAAAGCTGCTCTGCCATCTTTTTAATGTTATGCGCCAGCAGTCTGGTTCCATTCTGGTTCAAGTGGAGCCCGTCCCTCTTGTAGAGGCCCTGCTTGTCCCAAAACGTTCCCCAGTGCCTAACGAATCTAAACCCCTCCTCCCTACACCACCGTCTCATCCACGCATTGAGACCCCTGATCTCCGCCTGCCTAGCTGGCCCTGCGTGTGGAACAGGTAGCACTTCAGAGAACGCTACCTTTGAGGTCCTGGCTTTCAGCTTCCTGCCTAATAGCCTAAATTTGGCCTCCAGGACCTCCCAGCTACACTTGCCCACGTCGTTGGTGCCGACATGCACCACAACCGCTACCTCTCCACCAGCACTGTCTACCAGCCTGTCTAGACAAGAAGTGATGTCCGCCACCTTCGCACCAGACAGGCAAGTCACCATGTGGTCCTCACATCCGTCGCAAACCCCCCTCTCTATGTTTCTAATAATCGAATCCCCCACTACAACAAGCCCCTGACCCCCCTCCTGCCGAGGAGTATCCCGAGTGCGTTCAGATACGGGCCCATCCCCTGGAGAAGGGGTCCCTCCTAGGGGATTGTTTCCCTCCTCTCCAGGATGATGTCCTCCAGCCCCGAGACTTCCCACCCGGGCAGCTGAGGAGCTGCACGCCTGAGGTTGGGACGAAGCCTGATCGTCCCCGGAAGTCTCCCCACGGTCCTCCTCTGCCTGCCTGCGCTTCTCCAGGTCACCCACCAAGGCTTCAAGGGAGCGGACGCGTTCCCTGAGACCCTGGAGCTCCTTGCACCGAGGACACACCCATGACTTATGCCCCAGAGGCATATAATCATACATGTGGCACTCGATGCAGAACACTGGATAGCCCTGCATCTGCATTGGATAGATATTTCAATGTGGTTTATTTCATTGCATTCTGCATGAAATTACGCATTGATTGATATATAACATGATGGTATTATTCCTCCAAACTCTGATTTTAGTGATTTTGAAAACTTGTGGAGTCACACACACACACACACACACACACACACACACACACACACACACACACACACACTCCGTGTCAACTTACTAACACCTTATTGTAGCAGTTCCCAAACTTTTAGCACCGGGACCCACTTTTTAGAATGATAATATGTCCAGGACGCATTGGAAGTGATGTCATGGCCAGAAGTGACATCATCAAGCAAATTAAAATAAATAATTATAAATTATTAAATTAAAAGAAAAGAAATAATTAAATAAGGGGGAGCCAGTCCTGTTCCACCAAGTGAATTTTCTCTGTAGTCTGCCTGCAGTAACACCCCCCCCCCCAAAAAAAAGAATCAGTGAGATTTTCAGCCCTACCCAGTGCCCAGTTAAAGTTCTTCTGTTTCAAGCATATCAAGATAAAGACCCACCTGGCTTTGCAAGTGCAAAATAGAAAACATTCCCCTTACTAGTTCAAGCCTCTTTTTTTGGTCCTTTTTCGTTGGGGGGGGGGGGGAAGGCTGCCTTCTGGAGCATTTGTTGCGCTCTAGTTCCATTGGATCGGGACCATTCTGGTATTCTCACATTCCCCTTTGCCTGGCTTGTTCACAAGCCAAGGTACGTCTGCCTACTCATGAGTAAACGTGACTGTGTGGCTTAGTTTCGCTTTTCATAGGGCTCAATACATTTGCAGCTGGGAGAGAGGGACCTCCTTCTTGGGTGTTTTTTGGGGGCTGCTTTCATTGGATAGGAACCATTCTGGTGTCATTGGCTTGCCCTTTCCGTACTATGGCAAGTACGCCTACTCACGAGTAATCGCGATACAGCTCAGTTTCACTTTCTATAGAGCTCCATGCATTTTTGGTTTCCGGGTTTTTGGCCATAACTTTTGAAGGAATGGAGCTGTTTCACTCTGGTTATTTGCACTGCATTCAGTTGGAAATTCCACATCAACGATATATGGCATGATGGAGTTGCTCCTAAAACCCCATGCCACTGTGGAGTGAGTTGCATCAGCTGACACAAGGGTCGAGGGGGAGCATGGGGAGAGCAGGGAAGAGGCAGGATGGAGGCATTTTGGAGCGGGGGCTGGTGGGACTGTGGGTGGGTGAATGGGGAGCGGGAGGTGGGGCCGGGACCCAGCAGTTGTGCTGGATCCTGACCCCGTTTCTGGGCAGTCCAAGGCAGTTCCAGGCTGCTCAAATTTGCGCCACCTCGTTAGGTGGTGCAGACCTGAATAAACCCATTGGGACCACTGCAGCGCAACACGGGGTAAGGGGAAACATTTTCCCTTACCTTGGGCTGTGCCACTTTTGGCCCCAACCTTGACCCACTGGTCTGCCTGCTTCCAGTGCAAGTTAGAAATTGCACCCAAAGTCTTGCAGATGCTTATCTGGAAGTAACCCCATTGAATAAATGGGGCTTATTTCTGAGTAAACATGCATCAGATTGCGTTGCAAGTGATTTATCTACAAACTCCTCTTTCCTCTTAAACTTTCTGGTATATTTGTCTGAGGAGAGACATGGATAAGATTAAAGCAACAGAAAATAAGAGGCAGGAGGAATAGACTCATCTTCTGCCAAGGTAGTAATATCTTCCGCTGTAGCTGCAGTTTCTGCCATCTTTCTGCTAGGCTTTCATTTCTAGCAGCTAAATCAAAAATGAAACACAATTTTATATTTAATTAAGGCTAAAAAAACATACAGATATATCATCACTATTCTGAAAAAAAAACCGTGTTGGTGATCTGAGCATTTATATGAAATATGGATAGGTTTTTGTTTGGGAAAGTTTAATATATGAGACAGAATTGCCAGCCCCAGAATCTGCTTCACCCGTCTTTACCCCTGACCCCAAATAAATATTGCTGTCACAGGATACATAGTTAATTATTGACAGTCTCTTCAATAATCCTGTTTTGATAAGACATAGATGTTCATACTTTGTATAAACATTTCCTCTTGGGAGTTGAACATTTTTTAAAATCAGCAATTCAACAGAACAGATATTGTCTATAGAAAACATAGATCTGAGCTATGAACTGTAGAAATGTTCTGTTCTTAGCATGTCTGAACACGAATTGTACCTACATCCTTCTGTGGTGTCTTAGTACAACTTCTATTTGCTTTTCCAGCAAGGTCATTGGTCAGCTGACCCACTTCTTTAGCAGCTGGAAAAATGCATGTTTTGCCAGTATAACTCTGGACTCTTCAGAAGTGTCCTGAAAGCTTCCTAGAAGGAAAAAAGCGTGTGTCTGTTTCTTGTCTTCCTTTCGATTTGGTCACTGGGAAGATGTGAAGGTAAACCCTACAAAATGCTGCTCTTGACTGCTGGTTTTAACTCTAATAATGAAATGCTAAATTAAATTGCTGCAATGCAGTTGGAAATGACAGGCAGAATGAGAAAGCTGTTGCGATAGCCCTTAATGAGATTGCATTAACTTGTCATCCCACTGGAGAGAAATTACCTGTGTTTTATAATCTCAGGGTTACATGCTTCTAATCAATCAAGAATGTCTTCCCTATGGCGAATGTTACCAGCATTGGTCTTCGCGATATGTGGGGCAATTCTATGCATGTTGACTCATGTGTATATTTACTCATGTGCAATCCTATGCATGCTTACTGCATTCAGTGACACTCATTTCCAGGTAAGTGTGCATCAGTTCGCAACCTTGGTGTTAAAATATTTTAGGTGACCTAAAGGCTGCTATTCTAAATGCGCTTACCCAGGAGTAAGCTCCACTGAACAAAATGGGTCTTACTTCTGAGTAAACATAATAGGCTTGTGCTGTAAAATAAGTGGTTTTTAAAATTCTGTATACCTAGGGACTTGTAGGCAAACGTGGCAAGTTACATTTTTCTATAAGAATTGTATATAGTATTTCAATTTTTTTTAAAAAGTCCTTGCATCATCACTGCAAGAGAGTCCTTATCTAAAGGAAATAAATATACAACCTTTGGTTTTCACTAATTCTGTATCTAGGATCTGTCTTTATTATTTGCATGTCTGCATATTTTATTTTACATAAAGCATATTCATGTTGATACAGAATCACCCACTGACATCAAAGATGCTTGTGTTTGGAAGTTGTCTGCCCAGAGATTAAATGCCAGCTTTCCGGGTATTGTTCTACTGAGATCCTGTCCAACAGCTCTGTGCAGAAGCTTCTTTCTGTGCTGTGTATTGATGGATTTGGACAGTACTCTTGTAAAGGTAGCTGCTAAGATGAGAGACTTCCATACAAACCTTTAAAAACCTTTGCGTAATCACTGACCAGTATGTATTGTTCACATATTATGGCAAAAGCTAGGAAAACACAGTATCTTCTGTCATGTAAATTCATGTGGACTTTGTTACTCGAGCAGTTATCCATTTCACCTAAAGCACATAGCAGCTCACTGGTCAGAAAAAAAGACATTGTAGAGGTGGTTATTTCTCAGACCGGATTCATGCTTCACTGGGGTGGCATTAATTGTTCATTCCCTGTGAATCTGCCCACTATGGTTTTCAGGTAATGTTTGAATAGCAGAATCACATGGGAATTTACCAGGCTAGTGCTGGGAATAGCACTGCTGAAATGAGAACTTCCCAAGTGACAACCAATGATCCAGCTGTTACTGAAGTGGCATGGGATCTATCCATACCACTGCTCTTGTAATATATGAATATAAAGTGGCCGCATGAAACACTCTCTGTTGACATGTTTGCCAGGTGCCTTCTTTGCTAGTCTTTAGGTGCATTACAAAGTCTGCTCTGATCTCTTGTACTTTAATGGTGTTGGAGAAAGTTTGATTGCTTTTTATGCTAATTACTAAGCCTTTTGTTTATCTGCTGTTTTCATTTATTGATCTACCTTATTGTTTTATTATATCTTAGTGGTTTACCTTTCAAGTTCTCTTGAGGCCATCTAGCAAAAGGTGGAGCAGAAATGCTCTCTTACAAACAAGTAATTTGCACTGTGAAAGAAACCAGGGCACAAACCTGTCCAGAAACCATATCTGGTAACCCAGAAGCTTGCCTGCTAATCCCTGGTGTATGGGACTGTCTAGTTTCGCAGTTGTGAGCAACATGCATTCTGCACATATTCAGATGCACTGATTCCTTACTTCAGATGTTCCCAGGTTGAGCTGTGGCATAGACTATACATTCCAGGGCTCAGCCCACAAGGTCCAGGGATTGGCATCTCTTGATTCAGATTAATAAATTCATTTCGTAGGAGTTGGTAACCTGGTTTTGCTTTCTCAGATAAAAGAATAGTTGTCATGCCTAAACATAATAAAATGACCCTTTAGAGGTGGCTTTCTAAGAGTAGCTTTCTTAGAGTGGCTTTCTAAGCCCTGCCATTCAGCTCTTTCACTCCTCTATGGCAAATTTGCCATCTGAAGCTTCAAGATCAAGGCCCTCTCCCTCTTTATGATATGGGAAGCAGCTATCAGAGAAACATGAGTTCTGACACACGTTAGAGTGTCACATGGGGTGTTGCCTGACATGTTTATACACACATATACATGGTGCTGGGTACAGGCCAAGAGAGCATGTCCCAGACCTGATGCCTTTACCTGGGCTTATGCCATCAGGTCCCACAGGCCTTTTGGGTAAAAGGCCAACCTTTGGTACATAGGAGCGACCTCCCCCTCCCCTCGCTGGCTTGTGAGAAGGCATGCATTTGAAAATTCCATGACGAGCTGCATCTTGCCTGGTCATTTTACTCAGAACTGCAAACAGTGCCATATCCTGGGAACATCTTGACTTGGAGGTAAACAAGACCATGTGTGGTCACGAAAGAGGTGCCTTTAGCCCCAGCTTCCCTCACGAACTTCATTAGACACATAACTGAGAGAGACTTAGGCCAATCGAAGTGCAGGCTTCTTGGCAATCAAGGAGTTCCCTACTGTACCTTTCTCAGGGTGTTGCACAATAGGAGACAAACTCCTATTTGCTGGGTTGGGCAATCCAGGATCTTCAAAAAACCAAAGAACAATCCAAGATGAGCTCACCCCACAAGAATCCCCTTGGGGAAATTTCTCTAGAAAAAGTCCAGTCACAGACTATTTGTTGTTTGGTTCTTTGGTTGCACTATCCCTTCCATCTGGCATCGAGTGTCACCTCCTCATGCTGCATCAAGCTTACCCATTCCCTCTGTGATGCAAGAACGGCTGTGCCCACCAGTACCCAGGACAGTACCAGACTACTCTTTTCTTTCAAGATGACTACTTCTCCCTCCCCCTGAGCGCTACAAACTGTAGCTCACCACCCCCTGAGCCTCCCTCCAGGAAGCCTTTTCCTGGGAAAACAATCTTGTCTCCCTTGCTTTGCTTCCCTCCCTGACACTGATTGAGGCTACAGCCTAACCCCGCCCCCAGGTTTGTTTATCACATCCTTCTCCTTCCTTCCCACCCCTTTTGAACTGAGAGATTGGTGTGTCTTAGCAAACAATCTGTGCAGCAATTCAAGCCTTATCCCAGCAGAGATGGCTAAGCAAGCTTGGCCTTGGCAGGCCTGACCATTTGCCCAAATACGTCTTCTTTCTCTTGTGTGCAGTCTAATCGATGACACATGTAGTATTTCTGTCCCTTCCTCCGTTTGTTTTGTGTGCATGGTGTGCATCTAGGACTCCTATGTCCATCTTTTGCTATGTAAGGGAGAGGCCCACAGGGTTAGCTCCAGGCCTCCCTTTACCAATGCAACAAGGAGGACCACTGCTTCCAGTTAATCTCCTCCTCAGAGATCTGGGGCATTGCTTAAGACTGACTCAGCCGTGGGAAAGGCAAGTGAGAGAAGTGCTTATAGCAGTGGTTCTCACACTTTTAGCACTGGGACCCACCTTTTAGAATGAGAATCTGTCAGGACCCATCAGAGGTGATGTCATGACCGGAAGTGATATCATCAGGCAGGAGAATTTTTAACAATCCTAGGCTGTAATCCTTCCCAGGAGTAAGTCCCATTGACTATCATTGTTAAAAGCGTATACACAGCAGTCTGTTCAAAGTACAGCTCTGTAACATTTCTCTAAATGTAGTCACATACCATGGCAGCATCAAGTCTAATACATTAAAAATAAAATATTGAAATGAATGGGGTTCATTTCTCGCAACCCACCTAGTGGGTCCTGACCCACAGTTTGAGAAACACTGGCTTATAGCCTTTCTAGGGTCTTGCTCCTGGCCTGTAACCCTGGTCCAGGCTACAGACAGCACAGATCTTAGCCATGGCCTCACACCATGGCTGGAAAACTTGATGATTCAGTTTCATTTATTTCCCCTTCTCTCCTAGTTTTCAACCCATCCTCCTCCTCTTCCACTACCACACAGTTCCCTATGTCTGACCACCCCTCTTCAGTAATCTCCCTTACTTTCTTAAGATGCTAATGTCCTATTTTCCTGCCTCTCCTTCTGCCTCCGCTTTGCATATTAATACATCAACTATTTTTTGGTAAGGATTTCCTCATTTTCTCTCAGTCCGTCTAGCAGCCACTATTATTTAGGGCTTACCAGTGTGTGAGTGAGTGCTTGGCATTGCATACCTTTTTGATTCTCCCTCCCTGTTGTTGTATATTTATTCCCAAAACATATCTTGTTGCACCTATATTCTTGTCTTTGTCCTCCTCATTTCATGCCAGTCCACTGAGTTGCACCATGAGCCTCTACACTCCCTCCCTGCAGGGGTAGCCTGTTTCCCCCTGAAGTACTCTTAAAAATGAAAATGTTTGCTACTTGTGTTTCTTGGAATGCTTTTAGAGAGTCTGTGTATGGTACTGAGGAGGTCTGTAGGGCTGTGAGGAAGAGGAGATGGAAGAAGATACTGTCATATGCAGGTGAACATGCTGTACAGTACTAATTGGGATGGAAGGAAGAAAGACAATACCTGCAACTTGAGAATATGGTACCTTGACTTCCTACTGCTATAGGATTGAAGAATCCCTCCATTCTACAGGCTGCTTCAGACATTCTAATCTGTAGCACTGGTGAGATAAGAAGCATGAGTGAGTCATTCTGCTTATCTCTTCTTCTGTATAAGAAACCCAGAGTAGTCCTGTGTTTTCCACTTTGCCTCCTCAATTTCAGAAATGTGTTGGTTTCCACTAACATAATGTTAGGGCTACTTCAGCTGCCTGTAGAAAGGCTGAGAGAGGAAGCATGAGGGACTCATGCTTCCTCTCCCTGAACATCTTTTATGAATAAAACAGGTGGTGCATACTTTGGGAGGTGCATAATTTGTCCTAGCATTCCTTCCCAGATTGTTCCACTTCAGAGTGCCAGTGGCAATTCCAGGGTCCCATATAATTTGGGCTGCTGAGAGCAGGTTCGGGCCCCAGTTAAAAAATGTCTTCAGCTGTCCCACTGAGAGTGGACCAGCTGAAAATCTTTACACAAGAGAGAACATATGTAACATTAGTGGCCCTCCTCTTGACCTCTGGGCCCTGATAATTTGTACCAGCTTCCCCCATCTCGCATTGGCACTGCACTAATAGGAGTCAGTACTGATCATGCCAACTTCTAATTACTGCACACATTACCTGAGCTTTTCTTTCCATCTCAGTCTCCTTTCCCATGTCATTCTGAATTTCCTGAAGTGCCATGGATTGTTCCTTAACAATGAAAAATTAACTCACAAAGATACATGTCCTCGGAGCAGGCACTATTTCAGTTAGAAGAAGCAACATTGATTTAAAACTGTTGGGAACTGCTTACTGAAGAAGGGCTGCGAGGAAAATAATTTCGTTTCATGCAGATGGAAATAGTCTAATGGCACTGAGTTTAAAAATAAATTCCTCTGGTGACATGAGTAATTTGCACATAAAGTAGAAATATAAAGAAATGTGACAATTGGGTTTTGTAACAACCCCAATAATGTTGGTTAACTTTCTTCCCTATTTTTTTTTCTAAAGGTAGACTGCATTTCTTCAGGTGAAAATCAACTGATGGCTTGATGTCAGTGGACTGGATAAAATTCTGCATTATGGAGCACACAGATGGTATGCATGCAGTACTTTAAACATTATGTTATGAAAGGCAAGAACTTGCCTCATTGAGCAAAATCAGGAAATGAATTTTACTGCAAAGCCTTAATTTATGCTCTTCTAGTGGTTAGTTTTTTGCATAGTGGAGGATTTTAATATCTGCATATGAACAATTGCAGAATCTGGCAGTTGCTGCAAAATAGGGTAATTTTCTAAACTTCATAAGTGTAGAGAAAATCTGAAGGTGGTTGCTGCTACATATTTAAAAATTAGAGGAGTTCCAGTACTTGGGTGGAACTCCTGTTATAACTGTATTTGGCCTCTTCTTTTGGGGAGAGACCATAGCTCCATGGGTAGGACACACATCTTGCATGCAAAAGGTGCCCACCTCATTCTCTGGCATCACTAATTAAGATGTGTACAGGTGTTAAGAATGGAAAAAACCTTTGCTTGCAACCTTCAAGAGCAGCCCCCAATCTGAATAGGTGGGACTGAGCTAGCTGGATCCAAATCAAAATAAGGCTGCTTCATATAGTGTTTCCTTGATATCAGTGGGGGATCCATTTGAAGACACCCCTCTATGGATACCAAAATCCACTGATACTTGCATCTGCCGGGGGAGGGGGTACCTCAATTACTCACTTGAAGGCCACGCCCAGACCTCCATAGATCACACTGGCCTCCCAGCTTCCTCAGAAGGCTTCCTGGCCACTTCTGGTTCACTCTGGCAACTTCCAGTCACATCCAGTCCACCCAACCTTACTGCAATCTTGGTTCCCTTGCTTTGCTTCCCTCCTTGACACTGGCTGAGACTACTGCCTACTCTCACACCATAAGCAGCCTCCCCGCACCTTAGAACACCTCCAGACATGACCAGAAGTTGCCAGCACAAACCAAAAGTGGTTTGTATCCAGGAGTGGATGCAAAAAAGTGGGCACAATCCAGGAGGCCTTCTGAGGCCCTCTGCAGCACAAGATCAGCCTCCATGGATGATGAAATCTGCAAATGCCAAGCCCACAGATAAGGAGGGCCCATTGTGTATTGATATGTTATTAGGCCAATTTTACTTTTGTACTTGGGCATACAAAGTAAAATGGGATGTGAGGTCTGTGTGGCAGGAATGACATTGGAGCCCCACTCATGAAGACGGGTGCTTTTTCAAGATACCCCTGTCCCGATAGGGTATCCTGATACGTGTTCTTCTGGTTTCGCACAAAAGTGCCAGATTAAGAGCCGGGGAATTTTTTTATCACTAGCACAGTTAGAAAGCCAGTGTCCATGAATATATTAGCGAAAATGAGTATGAGGGCAGGGATTTATTACACATGAGAATCATGCAGCTTTTAAAGCAGGCTTGTAGTACAGACCGCAAAAATGGTCATTTACATAAATATCAATTAGAATGATGAGTTAGCAAATTCCTGACAACTTCCAATGGCGCAATTATAGGATTTGGCATCAGAAAACAAGATTATACATTTGCACTTGCCTCTTTGGGACCATATCTCTAAGCCGACTCTATAGCTGTGTCTCCGATGACAAATTGCCACCCCTGCTTTTCCCTTTTTGCCTTTCGGATGGAGACTGGCTACACGATGATTTAGTGAACTGCCTTGCAGTTGTGCCTGGAGCTAGAGCTAGCATTTCAATAAAAAAAATATGCATACTGATGTAGGCTGGTTTTCAGCTGTGCAGCAGTGACTCTGCTGTTGCAGCCTTAGGGACAGCTTGGGGTGGGGAAGCCAATTGGGTTACTTCAACACAGCCTGTTGGGTCCTTCTTGTCTGGCATTTATATATTCTTTTTGTGATCTGCCTTTTGGTGCTCAGAACAACATTTAACTTCATGACAACATAATACTACATTGCTGAAATGCAATGAATTCAAACTGTCAATGGACACAGTCCATTCCTCCAGGGATCTGCATAGGGCTAAATGAATCTTGTTCAACTCCGGGTCTGCCCTTTGTATGTACTATGCATAAAGTACATGTGCACTGCAGTGCACTGGCTATTACACAGGATGGATGGACCGCTTGGGGCTCAAGTTTCTTGGGACCTTGGATAGGAGAGTGATGGCTTAATTATATGGAAGGCATCCACCATCATGTTCTGTGTAATGTCCAGTATATCCAAAGGACCAGCCAGCAAAGCGAGGGAGGAAGGGGGACTGTTCACATCTCTCCTGAAGTGCTTGCACCATTGCAAGAATGCATTGTGCCCTGAGTGTCACAGATAATCAAGATTAATAAAGGAAAGACTGACATCTAAATGGGTTTTCTAGATATTCAACCTGTGTGTCTTTTTTTTTTTTCCACGATTGCTCTCAGGGACCTAGAAAGTATAAATTGGAATGATTTCATACTTTCCAGAATTTATTGTTATTGCTTGTAGATTATAGACCTGTTTTTATTATCAGACACCTTTGTTTATTTTAGCAGGTGACTGGACACCAAAGACAGAGGATCAGGATCCACCTCAAAGCCCTTATTCTGTTGAAACACCCTATGGCTTCCATTTAGACCTGGACTTCCTGAAATATGTTGATGACATTGAAAAAGGCAATACTATCAAGAGGATTCCAATTCACAGGAAGGCAAAGCACCCAAAATTTAGCACGCTGCCCCGAAATTTCAGCCTCCCAGAAAATGGATCCAAGGCCTACTCATCCTCTCCAAATAAAAGCTTCCTCTCACAGAGGAAGGCCTCATTGGGAGCAAAGGATAGCACCTCTCTTGTCACGTCCAATGATGCACCCCCATTTTCAGCCCATCCCAGTGAGCCAAACGACAGAAAAAAGGCCCTCTTAATAGAGACTATCCAACAAGATAATGTGCACCTTGAAGAGGAAACTAGCAGCTCTAGAGGAAGGCCTCAGCTGCTGAGAGCATCCAGTATGCCTGCTGCACTTCCACCTACCCAAAATTCAGAAGCTCAACCAGCAGCTTCTCCGCCACTGGGATTTTTTCAGTCTTCTGATGGAAAGGGCCTAAAATTTGATTTTAATCCTACCAAGGAATCATTGGAATTAGATACTTTTAAAGGGTCTTCATTTATCTCCCCTGAAAATGTAAGAAATGTGAAACAGCATATGAATATGGCAGCCCAGGACAGTGAGAAGCCTATGGAGCAACAGGAGAAAGCTACCCTTGTCTTAGACCAGCAACAAACTGAGCTTCTTAAGAACAGAATTCAGCTCAATGCTTCAAAGCAAGTCCAATATTTAACATCTCAGGAATTGCTTGTAGTTGTGGAGAATGGAGAAGAGGAATGTGGTATAACAGAGATAAGTACCTGTCCATTGTCCATCCAGAGTGAATCAGCTTCTTCCAGGCCTTTAGACTACTTGCCTGACAACCAGGCCCAGGAAGAAATAGAATTGAACATATGTGAGACTGTTCCAGAGGTGCAGGATGAGGATGAGAAGGATGAAGTTACATATCTAGGTACTAGAGAGAGGGAAGGAAACTGGAATCATGAGCCTTTACTCTTTGAAGAACCTAGCAAGATCATTGCCTTGAAGCAGCACATTGCCATTCTGGAGAAGCAGCTAAATAACAAAACAGAGGAACTTGAGCAGATTCGAGTAGTTTTGAAGCAGCAGGATAAGGAAATCAAGGCAAAGGAGAGAAGCATTGAAATGCTGGCAATTTCCAAAGCTCAGCTGGAAGAGAAACTCTGCTGGGAGAGCGCCAAAGAAATTAAACCATCTGTACCGGCTAAAGATGCCCTCCAGTACCATGATGCCGCTGTGAACACTGAACTTGTACCTGAAAAGGTATCTGAGGTGGCATCATCTGACCAAGGGTTTGATGGAAGCATTGCTTCACCTGCAGAGGCTATAGGATGCAATGCATACAGAGCTGATAATAAGAATCAGCAGGTCAAGAAGATAGGCAGGAAACCATCCCAAGTAGACCGTGAGATGTCAAGCATTCCTGTTAGCATTGGAGAAAAAGAGAGTGCATCTTTTCAGAGACAGAAAGAAATGGAACAGGATATTGATTGTTCCACCCTTGAACGGAGCTACAATGAGCTGAAGACTGATGAACACGTTGATAATGGCAACTATCAGCACGAAGTATACAACTGTGGCATGCAATTCTCGGATACTGGTGCTCCAAGAAGAGAAAGCTCTGGGGTAGAGACTGCTGCCTCAAAAGCAGAAGGAAAGACAGGTATCTCTGAAGAAGCTTTTAGAAAAGATATGAATGAGGGGGAAAGCCACCTAGCATCAAAAGGTTCATCTGCAGATCCTACTGTGGGGCAGTATGTGAAGAAAATCCAGGACCTCTTACAAGAACAGTGGACTTGTCTAGAACATGGATACCCAGACCTGGCTAGTGCAATTAAGCAGCCTGCCTCGAAGCTCAGCTCCATCCAGAATCAACTTGTTAATTCCTTGAACTTGCTACTCTCTACCTACGCGACTCAAACACCAACAGACAAGGAGAATTCCAACACGCAGTATCAACAGTTGGGTAAATAGTCTTGGCGGAGCCAGTCTTCTTTTCTCTTATAGTGGTGTTAGTCAGGGTTAGCACCACTGAGAAGTTTGGAATGAAATAAACATGTTTGCCACTTCAAAATAAAAGTGATTTTTTTTTTTTTTTTTTTTGGTAAACTAAAATATTCTGGTGAATTTTCCATATCATTGAAAAAGCATTTTCAGTGAGGCTATTGGAAACAGAACTGAACATAATGCTTCCTAAAAGCAACCGTTAAAAATGTATGAGCCAAATGCAAAAGAAATAAGATCTACATATGAAGTTGTCTTCTACTGAGTCAGACCATTGGTCTGCCTTGTTTTCCAACACTGACTAGCAGGTGGTTCTGCAAAGCTTCAGGCAGGTCCCCCCCTCTCCCATTCTCCCTAGCGATGCCAGGAACTGAACATGGGACCTTCTGCATGCAAAGCATGTGCACTACCTCTGAGCTACATTCCCATCTCCTAATATCTAACATCACATAAATGCATGGCATTATACTAATACAATGCATTTCATTTATGCCATATATCTCTTGGACAAAAAAGGAGCATGGATCCTAGGAGAGATAGTTGTACCTATCCCACCAAAAGAAGTTGGAGAAAAGTATTCCTGCAGTCTAGTCTGTGAACAGGGGCCTCGATGCCAACACCTGATTCCTGAGCAAGTGCCACTGCAGCAAATATCAGCATTCCTGGGTCAACAAAATTCCTCTTCCCTTTGATCGTTACCATGCAATGGGCTTGTTCATGGTGAGATGGGAGCAGGACTAGCAATGAACTCCTTTGCAGAATTTATCAGTTGCTTAAGGTTTATGCTGTGGTTGAGGACGAATTTGTCTCCGTCGCAGCATAGCCTTTGCATCTGTGCTGCAATTGGTTAGCTCTAGCACAAAGCTAAATTCCACTTGTATCACCTATCTTCCTGTTGCAGTATCCTCAATCCTTGCTTATTTCATGAAGACTTCTGTTGGCACAATAGTGATACAGAACATCTGGTTGCCACTCTATTGATGCCTGGTGTCAATGAACCATTTCATAGTTCAATCTAACGCCATAAGAGATGCCACAGGAGTATACTGTTCGGTATAACTGCCAGAAAGTTAAGGGCTCCAACCAGTTTCCAAGGGCTAATCAACCTAATTTTCTAACTGTCTTCATGGAAGTTAATACGAAGATAAACAACCTTGTAGTGAAACCACTATAACAATTGTGCTATTGCAGCACCTCCAAAATTCACAATACCTGTCTCCATGCAATAGGAAAACATCAAATCAAGCATTGATTCGATCTTGTGTTGGATCAGTTGTCATCTGGAAAAGACTTGTAGTTGTCATGAAGGCTATGAAGCCCCTTGCTAAAATTACCCAAGGCAATAAGACTCAGGCTGTAATCCTATCCATTTTTTCCTGGGAGTAAGCCCCACTGCTCTACTGTATTCAGCAGCACTTACTTCTGAGTAGACATGCTTAGGATTGCACCATGAGTTTTGGGTGTGACATACTCAGCTACCTCAGATTAGAAACCAGTTTGGAGAATGAGAATGGGAGGTACACCAACCAAATCTGCCCCAGAATCATGCATTCTGTGTTGAACAAAATAGAACAAGTTCTGATAAACTGATGTACATCCTTACAGTGCTCTCCTTCCACCCACCCCAATCTAAGGTTGGTGCTGAACTGAGTAGTGGACAAGTGCCACCACTTACTCAGCTGCCTTGTCATTAGTTAAATCAAGGATTGATGCTATACTGCTTACTACAAGTCTTGTGCCAAAAGATCAGGGACTGCACTGGCCTTCACTTTTAAGACAAGGAAACAGAAACTATTTCTTTTTCTAGTGCAATGGTTCCTAAACTCCTACAGGAGAGTTGGGAACCAGATAAGTCTTTGCAGGGGTGAAGGGTGGCGATAGTTCTGTCACAATGGCATTGCCACCACAATCAAGGGGCTTTTAAACTTATCTGGGAATAATGCTGGCCATCAGGGGCGTGTGGGGGACTTGCAGCCTCCTCTGGGACTTCTCTACTGCTCCAAACAGCTCTCTTTGATGATCATGACAAACTCCTGGGTTGTGATAGCCAAAGAGAACTGTTTGGAGTAGTGGGGGGGGGGCCCACAGAGCCCTCCACACCCTGCCGATGGCCAGCGCTACCCCCCCCCAGGTAAGTTTAAAAGCCCCTTGATTGTGATTTCTTGGCCACTCCCTTTAAGGGGGAATAGTCTTCCGGTTCCCCTGGTGGGTTGCGGCCCACTAGTTTGGGAGCCACTGCTCTACTGTATTCAGCTTCCTTTTGCCAGGTTTCACCCTTGTGCTCTTTAGGCTTCCCAACTGTCTGTCATAACTAATAATAAGTTCATCTTGTCCCCTTAGATTGAACATGACTTAGGCCAGGCAGTGTAAGATGCTTGATGGGAATGTCCTCAGCCTAATATCCTAAGGAGTGATATGGACCTAGAAGTGACTGAGAAAAAGCCCTGTCCACTTCCACAAACTCCTGTGCACATCTCTTCCACAGGATAAGACAATCCCTTCCTATCCATCTAGTTGATAAATGATCCTTATATATGCTATCTCATACTCTTCAACCTTCACATTGCTCTAACATCCTCCCTGGCTCCATTGTCAAGCTAATTCATTTAATATACCACCAGCCCTCATCTCTTCACATACACGTACAATCAATTGGAAACCTTTCAACAAAATTTAGGCAGCTTGGGAAGGGGCAGCATCTTCCTGATGGCGAAAAACTGTTGTTCATAGTTGCTACAGCCACTTACATTAACACCACAATCCTATATGTGTCTATCAGAAGAAAGTTCCATTGAGTTCAGTGGGGACCTATTTCCAGGTAAGTGTGCATAGGATTGTCCTAGTTTCTGAAAATAGTGCCTTAAAAGCAAGTAGCTACATGAGACAGGCTCTGAGTTAGCCCTTTTTCCAACAAGAGCTGAAACAAAATGTTTCACAGAACCAAGTATCTGATCAGTGTTTTGGAATTTAAATCTAAAGTTTTTAATTTCAGAAATTTAAAAAGGGCATGTTTTAAAGTCATCTTAATCTTAATTGTTTTAAGACAATATGATTGAATGGCCAGTATTTTGTATCTTTCTTTGGCCAGCATCATCAATAAATGGCTAATATCGTAACGAAATAGATTTAGCTAAATTTGCTCAATAATTGTTGCCCAAATTCATTGTGTGTCTGAGTAAGTGCAAGTTTTCTAGCTAAAGCTCTAGTGAAGGGGTGGTCAATCATTCAACATTAGGGCTCCTGGACATTTAACAATTCTGCAGAGGAGGGAATTTCAGCAGGCGCAGCTTGTTATCTCACAGATATTGAAAGGACCTAATGTTGAAAAGTTGGCCACCCCTGCTCTAGAGCAATGGTGTCAAACGTGTTTCATATAATGGACCAAATAGCACTGCTGGCACTAGCTGAGGACCAGAAGTTACATCATTAAACTGGTGATGACCAGAAAGAAGCACTTTTTTCTCTGCAAATGACAGAAAAGAAAACATGCAAATCTTGATCATATTTTCAAGGTATGGGAGAGCCCAATTATCATGCAAACTGTTTCAGCAGTACCACTTTTGCTGAGGCCTCACTTCACAGCTGAGAGGTGCTCTGCGAAGTGATGCTTTGGGGAAAAAGCAGCATTGCTGAAAGTGCAGCCCACTTGATAACTGGGCTCTTTCAGGGCCTCCTCTCTCTCAGCCCTCTTGGTCTGCCCCTCCCCTTATATTGTATCTTGCCTTCTAAGGCCTTCTCTCTCTTCCTCCCAGTGCTTCTGCAGAAGCAGCACTGATGAAAGGACAGCGCTGGGAGAAAATTATGAGTTGGGCCTCCCTTTCAGTAATGACGTCTTGGTATAAGCGGCACTGTTGAGTCAGCATGATAATTGGGCTCTCACAGCACCACCCTTTCTGAAGGTCTGCTTCTGTTGAAGCATCATTTTGCAGCTCGGCAGCTAATGGTGGTACTGGGAGAGCTCAGTTATCAAGCTGGCTGGGCAAAGAGATTCCGCGGGCCAAAAACACCCAGTGGGCCTTATGTTTAACATCCCTGCTCTAGAGTGTCCTGAAGTTGCTCTGTGCAGGCACAGATCCCATCATTGTGACTCTGTAGAGACTACAAAGAAAAATAATGGCATATGGGACGACCATACAGCTGTCATAATGTATGTGTGTGCTTTACCACGTGGGCCAGAACTGTAAGTCTCCATGCATACACCGCACCTTAAGCTCCACATTATGAGCTCATCTATGTGGGAAGGTGCTTATTTATAACAGCTGTCTGAAGCCCTGCCCACCCAGAAGTGTTTTCCATCAGAATCCACAGTGCTGTTGTGCAAGAACACACTAGTAGGATTGGACTTTCGTTGCAAGAGTTTACTACATGCAGCTTGTAAAAAGTGTCTGATAACCTTAAGAATGATAAGCTATTGTAACATTCTTGATATTCTGTGTTTTTAATATTTCTATTAGAAATCTCTCCAAGTACAAGTCTTAAATCTATTATGAAAAAGAAAAACACTGGTTTCCATGCAGGAGGTAACAGCACCAAAAAGAACCTTCAGTTTGTTGGGGTAAATGGTGGGTAAGCATCAATTAAAGAGTCAAAACTACCCTTTTCCTGTAATGCTGTCATTATGTGAATGCTAAAAGACAGATAAGAACAGATTTTGCCATATTAAATATGACCTCATTTATCCTTCCTTCAATCTAACATTGCCATGATGTCCTATAGGAAGCAGTGGGAAACATCTAATATATTGCAGTATTGAATATTACTACTGGTAAGCATTGCTTAATGACAGGGATACGTTCTCCAGTCCCCATCATTATGTGATCTCGTCGTTAAGCGAGACCCTGAACCCAAAGCCTCTGGAGCCGAGGGGATTTGTGCTTCCCTCCAGAGGCTTTTCTGAACCCTGCAGAGGCCACGCATGTCCGCCCATGGCTCCTGCGGGGCTCAGAGTGGCTGTTTTGGCCAAAAAAACACAACTTCTGATTTCTGTAGGGAAACAGGAAGTGACATTTTTATGCCTTATAAGGCATTCTGTGGCCTGGGAAAGGCATAAAATTCAAAGGGGCTGTGGGTGGACCATGTGACTTCTGCAGGTTTCAGAAGAGCCTCCAGAGACAAGGGGAGCACAGCTGCTCTCACCCTGGAGACTTTGGGTTGGGGAAGAGCGGGATCAATGACGGACTGTCGTCTTTGTGGTCCGTCTCTGATTGGCAAGTTGCTAAGCAACGTTGACCTATACAGTAACATGAATGAAAAATCAACGAACCTCAAAACCAACAAAAAACGTAACAAAAGAAATGGTTACCTTTACATGGAAAAAGTAGAAAAATCACACTGTCATCATAACTAATGTGTGGGTTGAAGATCTTCCCTTTTGGATTTCTGTGGAGAGAGGCAAACAAAAGTGTACTTTATATGCAAATTGTATAGATATTTAAGCCCTCTCCCTCACTCACTCTTTTACAAAGAGATACAGTTGACTATCAGTATCCACAGATGATCCGTTCCTGAACCCCTTGCGGATACCAAAACCTGCAGATAAAAGAATCTGCTGATTGTGGCCATCAGAGGACCTCTGGATGTGACCAGAAGTTCCTTCCAGTCATATCTGGATGTGTTCTGAGGTGCAGAGAGGCCACATGTGGCCTCCCCACACCTCAGAAGGCCAGCTGGAGCCTTCTGACATGCACTTCCAGTTTGGCAAAAACTTGGAAGTGCATCTCAGAATGCTACAGCAGGCCTTCTGAGGCAACCAAAAGACTCTTCCATTTGCATCGGGAGATACAGTGAGGCCTTCCTGACCCACATTGGGTCAGATCTGCAGGTCCTGAATCCATGGATGAGGGGGCTGATAATTATTTCCAAACCTTTTACTCAAGGGACCTGTGAATGAAATTTTGTGAAGCGTACAGTATCAACTACTATTGAAGTTGGTGTTAAGGTTACACCACCTGTGTGCTCATTTAGGGTCCTAAACATCTAGGGGGTCCACAACATTTTGCTTGCAGAGGAAATGCAAGCTTTAAATAAATAAAGCTCCTAACTTTGAGGAGTAGTTAACTGTTTTTCTCCTATGAATGAAAACTAATTGCTTTCACAGTTCATTTCTCAGTACAGGCTTCAAATTCAAATGTACTCCAATGACTGTTTTTCACATAGTAGTTGTTTGTAAACTCACAGCACACTGACTGTTCTGATACAATATGGGCAATTGGGCATCTGTAGCATTGATAAGATAGAGATAAGATTGTGATAAGATAGAGATCTGTAGCATTGATAAGATAGAGATAAGATTGTGAGATAAGGCAAATTTTATCCCATCCTGCACTAATCTCTCGTGGTGGTGGTTGTGGTGGTGGTGGGGAAATGGGCCTGTCCTAAATTTGTTTCATTGTGTGGCTGAAGGCTATAGATGATCAGCATCCACGTGTGCAGTTCCCTTGTGGTGAGTTAACATGTGGCAACCATGTGGCTGCTGGTTATTTGAACTCAGGACTTCCATTCAAAAGATGGTATGTTTCCATGGCATTTCTGCCTTCAAAGCAAATCCTTCGTAAAATTTCATAGGTTCTCATTGCCATTCTGAATTTGGAAATAAGGCTTAAACTCTTCCCCCTTCCCATTCCTGAGAAGCTTTAGCAGGCATTTTTGGCCTTGGCAGGGGTATATGGAATAATCTTAGGGATAAGAAGAGGCAACATCAGGAGAAAGGAAATATCTCTGCAAGTTCGGACTGGTCTGGCCAGGTAGCAAACACTCATGCTCCCAAGGTTACTTGGTGTCCTCAGGACAAAGATCTCTAGGTTTTTTGGGGGGAAATCATTGTTGCCAAGAATGGGTGGAACACTTGAATAAAGTTGTGGTGTCACAAGACCCTCATAAAAACAGTCAAAGGCTATCCCTACCTATGCCAGGATCTTAGAGAACAACTCTTAAGGCCCCAATCGCTATCTACTGGGTCTCAACACATGGTATGGAAATCATTCATGGTCTAATCCTATGGACTGTGTTTTCTACCATAAAGGCATGTAAAACAGTACATATGCCTTTATGGCATTGTGCCTTGCATGACGCCAGCTACTATTTTAGAGCTGCTGCCACAAACAGTGTTGCGCACTGCCACAGCTGGTGACCTGATCCGATGCAGGTAAACTAGTACAGGAGATAGGCGATGGGCAGGGGGAAGGGCAGGAAGTGGACTGGGGGAAGGCATGGTTCCCAGCAGCACAGGATCCTATCCCCATTCCCTCTCCCTCACTTTCCTTGAACTTAACATCAGCCAAATAGCTAACATAGATCAGAGGATACCCATTGGGGAAGTGAACAACTGACCTTGTGGAAGCCTCCTTGACTGCCCCCCCCCCCCGACTGCATGCTACTGAATTGGCACAGCTGCATAGGTGCTGGAGAATTTTCAGCAAATCCTATGCATGTCTACTGAGAAGTAAATTTATATAGGATTGTAGCATTAGTTAGGATTGGGACCTGAATTGAATAGCCCGGCTCTTTCATTATACATGGAATAATTACCAGAGCCATCATATATTATAAATGGAAGTGTATAGAAATCTTTCTTATAATTTAGGACACAATCCTAACCCCTTATGTCAGTGCTTTCCAGCGCTGGCATAGCGGTGCCAATGGGACATGTGCTGCATCCTGCAGTTGGGTGTCACTCACGGAGGCCTCCTCAAAGTAAGGGAATGTTTGTTTCCTTACCTCAAAGCTGCATTGCCATTATGTCAGTGCTGGAAAGCACTGACATAATGGGTTAGGATTGCGCCCTTAATGTCATACTCTATGCAAGCACAAGGATGTGGCTCAATGAGCTATTGGCCTTTAGAGTTTCAAATTCATTTAAGTGACAAACCTAGTCCAGATCTGACCAGTAGTCATATTCGTATCCCTGTATGATAGTGATGGTATGTTAAAATCTGTTCTTCACATTTTGGAAAGCATAGCCAAAACAACTGATTAGCCTTAACAAATTGTTGTTCTTCACACGATCACCATTGTTGGACACTAGAATTGGTATTTCTAGGGCCTGCACAAAACAATTTGGTGTATTTTTAAGAACTTTTTTCAGCACCAACCTTTTTCATGTAAGTACAATGATATTAGAGCAGTGGTTTCCAAACTGTGGGTTGGGACCCACCAGTAGGTCACTACCCAATTTTTGGGTAGGGTTGCGAAATTGGCAAGCTGGTAGCTGACAAGGAGAATGTATTGAACTGTATGGAAACTGAAAGGAGAAGCACATGTGTGTGTTTACTTGTGAGTAGGCAAATGTGCCTCGGATCTGATAAGATTCAGCCAAAGGGGAAAGCAAGGCCACCAGAATGGTCTCTATCCGATGAATGTGGAGCTCAACCAATACTCCAGAAAGTGTGTCGTGTCTCTCCCCCCACCCCCCCCATCATAGTAAAAAAAGGATAAAAACAGGCCTGAGCAACTGGTAAAGCGAAACTTTTTTTTTAGTCTTGTAAAGCTAAGTGGGTGTCATTTAGAGTGTTGTTTTAAAAAGCGGGTTCCAGTGTTAAAAAGTTTGGGAACCAGTATATTAGAGCACTAATCAAGAAGATCAAAACAAATCGCAACAATGGCAGACTGCTGGGCTACTTGCTCTAGGGCAGCCATTTTCAACCACTGTGCTGTCGTCAATGTTCTGCAGGTGTGCCATGGAAGTTTGAGGAGCGTCATTTATCAGTAGGGCCATTGGGGGATGTGAGCCCCCTGCTGGCAGCATGGTATGCCTTGTCAATTGTCAAAAGAACGGATGGTGTGCCTTGACAATTTTAGTACCTTGTCACTGTGCCATGAGACGAAAAAAAGTTGAAAATCACTGTTCTAGGACATTATAGAGATTGTACCAAGTTACAGAACAGATCATGCACCATATGAAGGAAGGGCAAAATAAAAAAGCAGAACCATGAGGATATCAGAAACAAAAATGAAAAACCATTAGCAGGAACTACCATCAATGCCAATTTAAAAAAATGGCTGTTCTTGGGGAATTTTTTTCTTCTTTCGGCACTTCAGAGTAACCAAGGAACAAAAACCAAGTGGGAAGGAATTATTCTGGTCTACATGCATCTTTCACCTCTCTCAGCCAACATGTTGATTTAGAAAACTGGGAGCACAATCCTATGCTTGCCGACTCAGAAGTAAGTCTGATTGTCTTCAATGGGGCTTACTCTTGGGGTAGTGTGCATAGGACTGCAGCCTGTGTGTATCATTTGTACATACATTGGAAAGCCATATTTATACAGAGTTTAGTTTGCTTTGGAATTGGTTCTAAGCATCAGCCTTTAGACAAATTTCAGTGTCATGTGCATAGTTACCCATGAAGAATTGCCTGTCATATTTTCTTTTGGCATCACTGGTGGGTCATGGAATTACTGTTTTGAACAAGCTCCAGCTATACTTTGCTGGTTAGAAAGCAAGCATAATATACACGTATGATGTTATTAAGTCCTCCGCACCTATGAAGGGTCAGTACCTTTTATGATTTATTACATGTATATCCTGCCTTTCTTCCTTCATGGGCCTCATCATGATACACGGGGGTTTCCAGGTGATCACCCATCCAGGCACTGACCTGACATAGACTTGCTTAGCTTCAGCAAGGTGACTGTACCATCTGCCCTCAGACAAGTCTTGGGACTGGGGCAACTTGCTACACTTAGCAAGTTGCTTGTGCGTGAGATTCTTCGTACGATAGGAAATTAAAACAATCACAACCTTGTGGTCTGCTGAATATAAAAGTTAAGCATCTTCTGGGTTCAGCGGTTTTGCTTGCAGTTCTCTGGTTGATGGAAAGGTGAATAACATGTCGTATCCTCACTCAGTTATGAAACAACATCCAGTGAGGATTCAAGTTGCGAAGAAAGCACATCGGAAGGGAATTCAGATAGTGAGACAAATGACCGGGGAGAGCAAAGATGGCAGAAAGAGGGCAATGAAAGTGAACACACAACATTTGAAACCTCCCAGTGCATGAAGGAGGAAGCCACTGAGTCAGAAGAACCAGAGGGGACCACAAGAGCAAGCATACACCACAAGGCAGAGAGGTAATAAGACATGGCAAGCCAAGGTTTTGTATGAACATGTATAATGGCCTCAGGCAACAGATAAGTCATTCTTTCATACTGTGCTGAAAGGCTGATACATTGAAATAACAGGGATCCATCCAGTGGTTAATAGTTATAAGACGTCTGTGTGACAATGTTCTAACAGTAAAGATATTATTGCTGGCTTCATTTGGACTGTTATGGTGATCTCTCAGGGATGAATGGAATTATCCATGTGGATTTTAAAAAATATTATTTATTTGTAAAGCACATGATGCATTTACATGTCAGGCTTTGTAAATTATTTGCCTGGACTGCAGAATAACAGACAAAATCATGTACATTGCATGTGAGTTGATGTATTTTTAAAATAGAATGGAATTGGAATGCCAATGCATCTTCCTGTTAAGGTCTGACTCTAGCATAGACACTGCCACCATATGGCAGTTCATCAGTGGGCCTGTAGTTCTGGAGGGAAGGCCTTGGTGAGCTAGATGTAGCCAATGGACCTCGTCCCAAAACAAAACTAATAGTACTCATCTCACATGCCAGAAATAATGACCGAAATCCAGCATTGAGATAAATACCCTTAAGTATGAGTATGTTTAATTCTGTCTTTGACTCTGGCCTTTATAGTATGCCCTTTAAAACAAAGTATGCCTCCAGCTCAAATTATTGTTTTATTGTCTACATGTGATTTCCAATTACAGTTGGATCACTAGCATGCTGAAAAAGAATTCTTGTGAAGTAATGGGTGTTGGGAGTTTTGTTCTGAAATACTCTTCCCAATCAAAGTATACCAGTTTTTTATATCTTACCATAAACCCACAAAGATGTTCTTCATTTTCAGATTTAAACCCTCTGTAGACTTTTTGAAAGGATGCCAGATCTTGAGCAAACATCTGTCAGAAATAAGGACCACCAAGGACAAATTATTGGTACTGGTATTTTTCAACTGTGTCTTATCTGATTCTCTTTGAACATATTTAAGAAAATAATCATACATCAATGATTGTTTTCAAAGCTTTTGATAAAGTAGCACTAATTCTTCATAGATATGCAACAGTTAGCTCCAGAGTTTCCCTTTCCAAAATCCAAACTAGCAGCATTGTGGCCTAGTTGTATAAATGGAGCAGAGAAGACTAACAGCCCAATTTTATTAAGGGCCTAAGACAGTAAGTTTTATGATCCAATTGTGTTGGCCCAGTTACAGTGGCACAAAAGGTATGCCACTGTGGCATATTTTGGAGCTGCTGGCCCAAATAGCTGGCAGCTCCACACATGCACTAGAATCACTTAGAGCCTCTGCTGATGCGGGCAAGGTGGTAAAGGGAGTGGTTCATGGAAGGACTAGAGTGGAAGGGGAGAGGGAGAGATTGCTCACTGGCCTTTTCTTCTTGGAAAACGTGGATACTGGGGGCGACAATTTGCATGTGTGTCCATAAAAAGGCTAGATGATATAAAGATAGTATAGTACATAGGTGTCTTCATTATGCTTCCTCAGAACTCCCTGGCAGCTCAGGAGATCGTGAAAGAAGGCTGCACTGGTCTGCTGACCTGAGCAGCTAATTACTTGTGGGTTTTTTCATTGTTTTTTTACAGGTCGTGCCTCTTTATCCACCGAGGTTCCATTCTGAAACCCCCAGAGGATAAAAAAAGATCCGTGGATTCCAAATCAGAGGGAAAATAGCTTTAAAGATCCACTTCCAGATTTCTTGTTCCTCCCTTGTCACCCTAGAATGCATTGGCATAGGTGCAATACTGCATTCAGCCACTAGAAGTGGTGAATAGTGGAATCTAGTGGAATGAAATTATAATTATTTAAGAGCGTGAAAGTGGAAAATTGGATTTTGATGCTTTCATCCTTGTTACAAAGCATTTAAAGGTGGACCTCGGTATCAGTGGTGAGTCAAATCAGTAGATACCAAATCAGTGGATACCAAGGTCCCACCTGTACTCTTCAGTAAGTGTCCTTGAGGAAGAGTTATGCTGGATTCATTGGGCCAATTAAAACATCTTGATAAACTTTTAGTATCGCACCTGGTTGGAGGCTTCCTCACCTTTTCTTTTTCCAGGGCTGCTTCACATAGGGCAAGTCTGCATCACATATGGTAAATTCAAATATTTATCATTGGTTAGAGTCAAGATAGATGATCAAACGCATGTTAGCTTTTAATAAAAGCTTTAGGACCCAATCCTATCCAACTTTCCAAATGCTGGTGCAGCCCTCCCAATGGGGCATGCACTGTAACCTGCATGGGGAGGCAGTCACTGAGGCCTCTTCAAGATAAGAGAATGTTTATTCCCATATGGCTCCGTTTTACTCCCCCCACTGGGAATGGCTCCGAAGGGCCGCTTGCCTGCCCTGCTGAGGGTCCCCACCAGACTGGCTGCTCCGTCCCCCTCCAGCTACACCACCGAGCTTGACCACTAGACTAAATTCAATGCTGATTGTTTTTTTTTAGAGGCATGCTCTAAGCACAGTCTGTCAGGAGTGGTTCCGAATCTCAAGTAGGAAGTCCTCCAGTCCTGAAATGGTTGCGGCTTACCTCCGAGAAATCCAGGCGATTCACCCGCAATTACAGAATATCATCGTAAACCTGGCTGATGGGAATGGAAATTCAGCACTTCATTACAGCGTTTCTCATTCCAACTTTCAGATTGTGAAGCTTCTTTTAGAGACTGGTAAGAATCCCTTAAGCCATTCCTGCCCAATGTTGCATATATGCCACAGGGACCAGTACATCTGTGGGCCAGGCAAAAAATGGGTTAATTGTTTTTGATGTGGAAAGTTATTTCTGCTCATTTCTCTTCTCAATACTACCTTTTCCTCTCTATTCTCACTACTCAGCCTGGGTCTTCTTTTCCTTTCCCACGACTAGAGCAATCTCCTCCCTGGCCCTCTTTCATTATGACCTGAGCTTGTCTGCTCTTCACGTCACAGTCCTTCAGTTTTTGCCTTGCTTTCTGTACACATCAAGGACCCTTTTCACCTCTTTCTGCAGACTTCCAATCCATGCCTCATTTCGTACAAGGTGCTGTTCTCTTTTTAGGCTTATCCAATGCAACCATTGAGGTCTTCTGCCTTCATCTCGGAGGCAGTCTGTACAGTCAAGCAGTTCTAAGTTCCAGTGCTAGTGCTGCTGTGCCAATGGGGTATGCATTGCTTCCTGTGTTGGGGAGACAGTCTTGAAGGCCTCCTCAATGTATGGAAACATTTACAGCTGGAAAGTTGGATAGGATTGGGCCCTAAGGCTGCAATCCAACTTTCCAGCACTGAGATAAGGGCGATGCAACTCTGAGGTAAGGGAACAAACATTCCCTTCCCTTGAGGAGGAGGTCTCCGTGACTGCTCCCCAACTGCAGGATGCAGCACATGCCCCATTGGCACTGCTATGCCTGTACTGGAAAGTTGGAAGTTGGCTTTCACGGACTGCAGTCAGCTTCTCCCTAGCTTTCTGCTGCACCTTATTAAGTGGACTTAACTCCATGAAAGCTTATGCTAAAATAAATTGCTTGGTTTTTTACGTGCTATAAGACACTTCATTGTGTTCCTTGAACAGAGGCAGTGTTCTCTGTGTTACAACCTAGCACAATCCTTTTATTCGACAGTTGCAAACTTGGCCCCTGTGCTGCCCTGAGCCAACAAAATACCACCCCATGCTGCCTCACCCCCACTGGGCATGCCTGGAGGCCTTCTGAGGACTCTGGAAAGTCCAAAAATGTAACTGAAAACCGGAAATGACATTTTTAGGCCTTCTGGAGGCCTCAGAAGTCCTCATAAGGCCTTGGAAAGCAGGCCTGTTAAAAAAACTGGGCAGTGGGGGAGGAGGTCATGGTTGTGCCCCCCCCCAGGTGAAACCCAGTGCATTTGCCCCCTTGACTCTCCAGGTATGCCAATGCCACTCACACAAAAGCAGGTCCATTAGCAGATGAAATCTCAATGCAGCAAGTGCACTTGGTACATACATAAAAGGTGAATGGCTCTCAAATATAGATTTGGCCGACTAAAAACTTGCCATTCTCACAGTGGGAGAATGGCTATACTGAGAGTCTGACTAAAACAAGTGTTTAAGGCAGTAATAGGAAACTAGCAGTCAGCAATTAAAAGCTGCATTCTAAATGATTGAACCATTAGGTCAGATGTGAAAGAGTCAAGTGGCCTGCTGAGATTTTTATCCAGTAAACATGCATGTATTCCCAGCAAGAAGAAAGAGGCTCTTTGACTTCCTGGTTGGCATGACAACCTGTAAAATGTTAGAAAAATGCCATATTATCATATGCGTCTGTAAACCAATTGTTGAACTAAGATTTCCAAGCCACCCCACAATATTGAAACAAGGTGGTTTTGTTCCCTGGATAGATGCCCCCAGGCAGCTATATTCAAAGCTACACTTTGAGTTTCAGTACTAACTCATTTCAGGTCTATGAAAGCAGGACAATATAGCATGTTCAGGAGTACTAGCGATGATGCAAACCATAAGAAGCCTGTACTGTCCACTTTGGTTGGCCACAACACTCCAAGCAGACTTTTTTTCCCAGTCCTTGAGATCTTTTATTAGAAGATTCCAAGATTGAGCAGAGGATTTTATACACACAAAGTATGTGGTTTGCCACTGAACCGCTTTCTTCTAGCTCAGTGTTTCTCAGCCAGTGGTACAGGTACCAGCAGTGGTACTTAAGGTGGTGTCTGGTGGTACACGCAAGATCCCTGGACACCTGCCACTCGGCAGCGATAGTAGGAATGCGAAACAAAAAACAGTGGTAGGAGGTTCGGCTCAGCAAGCAGGGAATGGGAAAAACAGAGGCTGGCATATCACTAAATTCTGGGAAGACAGCATTTGGCACACCATATCAGGTGCTCAGGTTTCAGGCTGGCCCTGTGTGCTTTACTCATCGGTTTCCTTTTGCGCTCCTATTTTTGTGTAACAGCCTCTTTCCTGACATTTGGCCAACCAATACACAATCCAAAGGGGTACAAGTAAACTTTCCACACTGCACCAAATGCAATATATAGTCTCCTTGTTTTCTTCCAGATAAGGGACCATAACCCTTCCTACTATTTTGAACCTTTTTGGGACAGAGGACTATTTATTTAGCTAGATAAACCACTTTTTGAGGTGTTTTTTTTTTGTAAAACATGATATATATTATATAAATAGCTAGTTACTATATATATACTATATATAGCTGAGAGAGAGAGAGAAAGCGAGAGAGAGCATTTCACCCACCCAGTACAAATTTACATATTCAGATATCAAATTAAATATCAATTATTCACAGTTAAGATATTTCAAGCACACCACCCTGGTAAACTGTCTACCATCAGATACTGGTCACCCATGTTTCCTCTAGGCAATTTTGCACTCTGTTGACCTCAGCTGACCAGAGGTTACAAAGTTGCTACTGTTCACATATAGGGACCTGTTCATGCTTACTAGCAATGGCCTGAGAAGCACTTTCCATATTGTGTAACATGTTTTGTGAAAGAATGGCCAATGACTCCTTCCCATATGAACTTTATCCTTCCTTCTCATGACACTACCAGTAAATTTGGATTGGCCCTTATTCTAGGATGAAAGTGGGAGCCCCTAAAGTTGCTGTTCATCTCATTCGAACGTTTGAGTCAAATGTCTGAATGTTTCAAATGTCTGAAGAAATCAGAAACTGAAATGAACTGAAAGGTTGTTATTCCAAGATGATGTTCTGTGAAAACAGGGTGTAGTGCTTGCATAAGGAATGCAACATATTTGGGGAACCTCTACAAGATACAAAGCTTGTGTTCACTTCTCTCCTTATGACTTCTCCATGTCTTGGTTCCAAAGTTATTGTTTTAAAAGAAGGCTCCTAAATTCTAAGAAACATCTGGGAAAAACTTGGTTTTGAGGGTCATCGCAATTATCCGCTTGGCCCATTGACTAATGTATTTTTAAAAACTATTTATGCAAAATGTTTTGTGATTAAGTCACTACCTATGAGACACAAGTAAATAGCATTCAAATATTGCTGCACTTATTTTATGCTTCTCTAACTGCTGATAGAGATATCTGACAAATCTTGTCTCTTTAGGTATCTGTGATGTAGACCATCAAAACAAAGCTGGTTATACAGCAGTAATGATCACACCACTAGCATCAGCAGAGACGGATGAAGAGATGGAGGTAGTTACAAAGCTGTTGAAAGAAGGCAATGTTAACATAAGGGCAAGTCAGGTATACGGAAATATTTGCTATATTTTATCTTTCAAGTGTCAGTAATTGCATCCATGAAATTATTTTTGTTAATGTGATCATAGGTATTAAATATTATTTCATAAGTTGTTGATTCAGAATTATCACCCTGAGATATAAAACGTACGCAAACAAATACCCCGAAGTTCACAGTACAATTCCATGCATGTTTACTTGGAAGTAAGTCCCACTCTGTTCAGTGGGGCATACTCCCAAGTAAGTATGTATAAGATTGCAGCCTTATAATGCTTCCTACATTATTGATGACATCAGCTTATTTAAATATTGGTGAACTAACTTTTGAGCTCTATCAAGTCTACTGTTGAAAGGTTGAATCTATATCTTGTGCAGCTATTGCCCTACAGAGAGAAGTGGAAAGGAGGGTTAGGAGGTATTTTGCATTGACAAACAAATAAAAGTGTGATATGAACCAACAGAGCTCATTACATGACATACCTCATAACTCATGGGATGGCAATTGCACTTGTGACTGTATTGGGTAGTATTGTGAACCATACAGCTAAATTATGGTATCAGCACACATAATCTCCTTTAAGGCCAAATGATGCTCTAGTCAAGTCAAGAATCCTGTTCTATAACTGGAGTAAACTCAATGGTTTCACCAAGATCTAGTAATCTGCGAAACTCTTTGGGGCTTAGAGAGTTGAATTTCCCTTCATGCAACAACACAGCTGCCACCGGTGTGCTTGAGAGCCTTGTCTGAATTTTGGGCAACACAAGTGATTTTGTGCAATGATGGCTTTGAAGTTCATAATACATGTTAAAACAGTGATTTTCAATGTTTTTCATCTCACGGCACACTGACAAGGCATTAAACTGGTCAAGGCACACCACCAGGTTTTTGACAATTGACAAGGCACACCATGCTGCCAGTGGGGACTCACATCTCCCATTGGCCCTATTAATAAATGACCTTCCCCCAAATTCCTGTGGCACACCTGTGAACCACTTGCGGCACACCAGTGTGCCACGGCACAGTGGTTGAAAATGGCTGCGTTAAAGGATACAGATACATCTCCTTCTTATTTGCATCCTTTGCAGTTTTGGGCCATGTTTGTCTTTTAATTTACAGAAAGCTGTGATTTTCTGAAGAGTACTGAGAAAATGAGAAATGGTGTACAAAAGCTAATTCTGTACCTTGTTCTTGGAATTTTCTAGGGAGGCCAGACTGCCTTAATCCTGGGGGTGAGCCATGATAGGGAAGACATGGTGAAGGCCTTGTTGTCATGTGGGGCTGATATAAACCTTCAAGATGACACTGGGTTGTCACCTCTAATGGTCGCTTGTCAGTATAACAACACTGAGATTGTGAAACTTCTCCTGACCCACCCAAGCTGTGATTCCACATTAAATGACAAGGTGAGAGAAATACATACTTGTATGTGCAATACAGGAACAGTAATTTTTGCTCACATTCACAGGTCATCATAGGTTTCATAATTTTAGGTTCCATACTGTACTAAACCATACCATAAGAATCTAGGTCCCATAATGCAGTGCAACAGTAAGCAAAAGAAATTTGTATGGAAAAATGTATTTATGTTGTGAGTATAGATTACAAAACTTATTATCCAGTGAGACTCAGAATGGAATGAAAACACAGCAATTTGTGAGAAATCACCACTTACACCAGGGGTGTCCAAAGTTTTTGGCAGGAGGGCCACATCATCTCTCTGACAATGTGTCGGGGGCCGAATTAATTTACATTTCAAATTTGAATAAATTTACATAAATGAATTTATTAAAGATGAGCTTATATGAATGAATGAAGGTCTTGCAATAGGCCTATAAAAGGTCTTGCACAAAGCAAGGCTGGCCTTTCCTTTGCTGCTGCTACTGCATCACAGACGTGAAACAACAAGCAGTGGAGGGAGCCCTCATCACACAGCTTACTTGAGAGGCCAAACAGTTGCCCTCATGCTGAGAGCAGTTGCGTCGGGCCAGTGTGGGCTCCAACAAATCTCCGGGGGGCCAGAAGCTCATTGGAGACTAGGGGCTCCCTGAGGGCTGCATAGAGAGGCCTTGAGGGCCACAAGTGGCCCCAGGGCCGGGTTTGGGCACCCCTGACTTACACAGTGGTGGTAAGCTTCATTGGGGGGGGCGTTCTGGGGTGGAGGGAAGGAAGCGGGGTAGGAGGGGGTACAGGACCGGCGGAGCTCTGGTTTGTTGGATCCAGATTTCCATGTCAGGCCTTCTGGCCCGACATGGAGTCTCTCACATCTGCACCAGCAAAATAGCTTTGCATTGTGTGGCTTGGAGCTTCCCCCAAGGAGGCCTCTGGCTGCTTCCTGGAGCCCACTGGATGAAGCAGTAGCCAATTTGGTGCTGCTGCTCAAGGGGGAACCCAGAAGCTTAGGATTGGGCTGTAAATGTGCAGCAGTTTTGGTTCCTTTCATATTTTAGTACACTGCATAGGATAGAGAATTTACTTGCTGGCAGAAGCTAGAGTAAATGCTATAATTAGTTTGATCCAGATGAGTTCTATCGAGTTGTCTCATAGTGAAATTTGTTCTATTTTGAAATAGAATTTTCAAGCCAAATAAGTCTGAGATAGCCAGGCCCTAACTTGTAATGTGTCTTTAATTGCATTCACATGGAGACAGCTGGAGCCTATCAGCATCTCCTTCCACAAACAGTCCATGTTTATTCAATATGAAGCTCAGTGTTTGGCTGTTGAGATAAAGAGTCTCCTCCATTAATGAGCAATCACCTCGGCTGTACCTGCAAGAGCTCACCCCTTTTTAATGTTTGGGAAATGAGCCTTGTTCTATTGATTATTCTGCAAAAATAAGAAATTAATAAAAAGATGGTTTGTAATACTTCAACCAAATCTGCAATACTGCCCCTGAAAGATGCGGATTCACAAATGCTACCAAATCACAAGAAAATGGGCTGGGATTCATCATGCCTGGTTCATGTTCTCTTTGAAGGGATAATGTATCCATTTGGTCCTAGCAGGTGCTTCATTGTTATCATAAATATGGGCCTTCTTTACTTAAAGGTGCACATAGAGCTTTTGACACATGTACACTGATTGTCTGGGAAAAGCAGCAAGACTAGGAGTGCTGGCACTGCAATAATCTCCTTTTCTCTTTTTTATTTTTCATGTAGGCTGGTAATTCTGCTTTGTCCATAGCTTTGAAATCTGCCCACATGGAAATTGCAGAGCTCCTCCGGACCCACATACAGCGCGACTGCTCTCTGAATACATAAAGGGAAATAGAAAATTCTGTGTGCCGGGATGAGACATGAGTAACAAAAGACTCTTTCTTTTAGCCAACTCTGTAACCAATTTATATGCCAATGATCGTAGCTGATAACTGCTGATTTCTCCACTTATGGAAAAGGGGGAACTATGTCAGCTATTGCGTACATTCCTAATAGATGAGTCACTCTCTTAAGCCTGCTTTTATAGTCTTACCCTATGCACAGTGGCACAAATAACCCTAATGGTTAGATGATTGCTTTGCCTTTTATTAACAGTAAGTGTATTTTCAGAAGTCAAGTTCTCTCATCGCTTCTTAGGCTGGTAGTTGCTTTGAGCTTATTTATGATGTTTCAAAGAATTGGCCTCTTGAAAAGCATAGTGAAGCTACGTGGTTGGCCCTGGGTAGTGGTTTTGTGTTTTTAGATAGTGATGGCCAAGCACCCTTCAGGTGTACAGTTTTGTACATTCAAGGATTTTTCAGGTAGGATGACACACCAAAGCTGTTCCAGGTTCAGTGAAGTTATAGGTAAAGTTTTTGTGATATTTATAGTATCCTGGTAGTCAGTTGCTATCAGTGTGTGTCAATTACCAGGGCAATATGTACCTGGCAAAGAAGGTAAAGCTAAATGGGCTTGCCCTCCTACTGCATTTGGCACTCTACTGGTCCATGAAAGCCCTTTGGTTGGTGTATAAAGGAATTCAAAAAGTAAATGCCCTTCTTACTCCAACAAAACAGAGCACATAACCATACTGTATTTTTTTTTTTTAAGAAAAAGAACAGAGCACATTACTTTCTGAGACATCACTGCCAGTACAAATAAACACTGTTGGCTGCTTCTGGGGAGTCCTGATCCCAGTATTGCCCCAAGGAGCAATTACTACCAGCTGCAATTACACTCTTATGCCTAGCTAGATGTTGCAAGAGACATGAAGTTGCTGCACTTCATGCAGTGACATCACTAGAGGGGTGCGTGCCTCACCGGGTGACATGCATTGGGGAGGGTGACACCACTACTAGCCAAAAATTTTTAAATCTTGGTATACCATCATGTTATATATCATTTGATGTGCAATTTCATGTGGAATGCAATGAAACACAACTGTGTTGAAATATCTCTATTCTAGCAAAAGTTATAGCCAGAAAACTAGCAAGGTTGCATCATCATGCCTGCCACCTGGCTGTTGCCCTGCCCACTGCAATGGGAGGAGATGCATTATGGGGGTGACATGCTGGCCTGCACCAAGTGATGCAAGTCCTAGTGACACCACTGTCTTCAAGTCTCCTCCATTCTCGATAACCCTTATTTTTATGTGGTGAAAAACATGGGCTTACTGGATAAGAGGCACTTTTTCAAGTGGGTGCTTCTTTTTTTAGCAGGGGGAAACTGGCCCGCCTCACCCCAGCAGTGTCTTCTCTAGTGGCTGTCTGCTGGTGTTCTTTTGCGTCTTTTAGAACGTGGGCCCTTTTGGGACAGGCAACCATTATTTGATTTTTCTCTGTAAACCGCTTTGTGAACTTTCTGTTGAAAAGCGGTATATAAATACTGTTACTACTACTACTAATAATCTAATCATACTATAGGGTTTCCCACCCTGCTCCTGACAGCCAGCAATCTGAGGCAAGAATAGGGAAACTCATATAACAGCACATCACACATTGTGTTAAAAAAGATGTAACCAGGAAGAGAGGAGACAAGACATGGAGCTGCAGGATAACTTGTCACGTAATCCAATTAATCTATGAGTAGATCAGTGTTTCCCAAACTGTGGTCACAACCCACTGGGTCATGACCTGATTTTTGGTTGGTCATGGGCTTTTTGTGACCAGAAGCCACTTCTGGGTCACACTGATCTGCAGCCCACATCACTGGCCCCGTCATGCCACATCAACACCAGGGAATGTCTTGTGGAAGCTACCTGCAAGGCATTCTGGGGTGTGATGTGGCATGAAATGGGCAATGATGCAGATCATGGCTGGCACGACCTGGAAGTGGCTTCTGGTTCTCGCCTCATATTGCCTAGCAGCTTTGTGGTTGTGGCAGGCCCAGAATCTACTGTGGATAACAAAGTGGGCTGCAAAGGCAAGAAGTTTGGGAACCCCTCACCTAGATCTTACATTAAACATACAATTGTCTCTTCCACAGTTGTTTTTCCTTTAGAAATAGTCAAGACAAAGGCCTGATCTGGATTAGATTCATGGAATGTAGAGCTGGGTGGTGTGATCCTTCTCCAATGTGCTGGTTTCCGACTGAAAACTCTGGCTTGAACCTATTTACCCACAAATGCACCATTTGCTGCAATGGCTTGGGAAGAAAAACCCCCTGATCCAAGAGGGTAATATTTGTTGGGAATAGAGCCTGGGGGAAAAGGTCAGGAATGCACTGAGGTTCTGACCCAGATCAGGCCCCTTGTGAGAGCTCCTGTAACAGCCATTTCTAAAAAAATAAAAATAAGCATGGGAGAGATAATTACGTGTGTAGCGTATTGTCTAGTTTGATTCTTAGCCAGGCCCTGATATTAGTTGTTCTGGCATTACAGCACCATATCATTAGATTAGGACATGAAAACCTTTAAATGGAAAGGCACTTTTAAATGTAAAGGTGACCCTAGGCATCCTTTATATAGCATATCAAGTATCCAGTCTGGCTGTAAGCACAAGTAGTGCAGCAATACTAAAAAAAAAAAAATTGGGCTTTTTTTTTGTAACTTTGGATAAAGTGTTACTTGTTACCAGCTATTGCAAAGCATGTCTCAATTCAGTTGTAAGCCATACTGAGCTATTGATTACTGTTGGTTCCTGTAAGTACCAGCTGTCAGCAATTACTTATCAGACAGCCACAAACATGGATTGGCCCAATTATGTAAAAGCGTACACTGAGAAATCGAGAAGGCTGCCTCGTACTGAGTCAAGCCAGTGGTCTGTCTAGCTCAGTATGCTGGCTGCTGGAGGCTCTCCATGCTTTCAGGGAGGAATTTGCCTAGAGATATCAGGGATTGAACTTGCAACTTTCTGCATGCAAAGCAGATGCTCTTCCATTGATATTCATCTCCTCCCCTTGAAGGGGCCTTTGGTTTAGATCAGGGGTGTCAAAGATAAGGCCCGTGGGCCAGATGCGGCCCGCAGAGCCATTTTGTACGGTCCCCTGGCTTTGGGGGAGTTTGGAGCTGCCCCACCCCCGCTCACTCCAACAGCGAGCAGAGCTCTGCGGCTGGAGAGAGGGCTGGAGCAGCTGTGTGTGGTGTCTCCGGCGCTCCCTCCAGCTGCAAAGCAGGCCTCGCCCATGGCTGGAAGGGGCGACTGAGGGCTGGAGCACTTGCACGGGGCATCCCTGGCCCTTGGCCCTCCCCCTGGACGCGAGCAGGGCTCGTCCACAGCTGGAGAGAGTTCAGAGGGCTGGAGCAGCCATGTGCGGAATCCCCAGCCTTTGGTCCTCCCTCCAGCCGCAGCCAGAGCTCTCCCAGGCTTTGGTCGCAGCCAGAGGGGGGCCTGGGAGCCGGAGCCGATGTGTGTGGCTTCCCTGGCCCTGACTAGTGGCAGGTAGGTGGGGGCTGGGGGTGACTGGGAGGCTTGGCTGGCTGGCAGGCAGGGGATGCTTTGTGGTAGGATGGGGGGTGGGGTGGGGTGAAGTAGCAGAGTGAGGGGGAAGCCTCAGCTTTAAAAAAAACAGGAAGTGATGTCACAAGTGACATCACTTCCTGTGTTCAGGTCACTTCCGGATGCCACATTTAGAGTTTGGCCCTCAGCAGGTGCCCTGAATCCATTGTGACCCCCAGGGTGAAATGAGTTTGACACCCCTGGTTTAAATGGCTCTGGTGTAAGAATTGAAGCAAACTGATTTGGGAAATAGTTGACTGTATCAGATCCAAACACATTACTGTCTGTATATTGAGAAAGCACAAAGACTTTGTTGTGTGTCCCTTTGGAATTATCATATAGATGACTTTTACGTTTGCTAATTGAATTTTAAATTAATCAGCCAAGAGGAAGCCTTGAAGTATATTTCTCACTGAATGTTTGGGCACAATTAAGATGTATTGTGCTTCCCCATTTCTTTCTTTTTAAACCAAGCTAACCACCAAGAACAAAATCACTTCATCATAAACTTCCTCATGAGGATTATTATTGTTTGAGATATTTTCATAATTAGGTTCTGCAGAGCTATCTCTGATTATGGCTTCATATGGAAGGTGCCTTTTGGGCAAACATCTGTTCTCTGGTTTCATCAGCCTAAAACACTGCAAATCCCTAACTTGGTCGATTGAAACCTGTTGCAGTAATTTAGCTGCCATATTGTTCTATTTACTGAGTAATGTCCACTCACAGGGTAGTCAGGAGTTCTTCCATGGTCCCTGGCAGCTTTCCAGAACTCACTATGCTGCATACATGAGACAGACCTTCCTTGAATTCTCATTGGTTGAGCACAATGAATTGCAGATACACATTCCATAATTCAGAGAACTGTGCAACCAGCCCTTCATTTCTGATAGAGCTTTCACCCTCTCCTGTTTTCAAATGGCACCCTTCCTTTAATATATGTTCTTTTTAACTGTTCCTGTGATCGGTATGTACCTTGTGTCCCAATCCTAACTACCTTACCCAATGGCATAACTAGCATTGTGCCATTACCCAATGGCATAACTAGCATTGTACCAATAGAGTTTGCTTTACAGTTGTTGTAAAGCAGCCCTCGCCAATGAGCAGTGGCCTCTTGTGCATTAGCAAACCCATAGACCCCTGCCAGAGCATGTAAGCCTGTGCAGGGGGTTGTAGGGAGGTGGAAAGGGGGTTGAACTGGGGGGGGGAGGGCAGAATGGGAAAGAGGGTGAATGGGGCAGAGGAGGACAGGCCTGGGAGGGTGTGGGATCAGTGGTGAGGCATGCCAAATCCCTACTCCGTCCCGGGCTTGATCAACCTTCCCGGGTCAACATGGATTTGCGCCAGTGATTTAAGTGGCAGAGCTCCAAGTTGCTCCATAGCAGCTGCTGGGGCTTACCCTGAGGCAAGGGGACAAATGTCCCATTACCTTGAGGAGACCTAAAGCAGCCAAAAATCCCCTGCAGGGTACCGCAGAAGCCATGTTGGCACCGCTGCCACACGGGAATTTAGGTAGGATTGGGCTGTGTGTGGCTATCCCAAATTTCACCTGAAAATGTAATGCTTGAAATGAGTCCGTCTTGGGTACATGCATGTCTCTCAGGTCACTCTTGCTCAACTTTTTGAGTATATTCATAGTGAGCAATGTTTAGAATGACCTCCATTTTGAGCAAATAAATTGAACAAAAACAGCAACCCCCTGCGCTTCACAGCATGGTACTCCTGATAACTGGGTGTGTTTCATAAACAGGATGGGACAAGGCATGGAGTAATAATAATAATAATAATAATAATAATAATAATAATAATAATAATAATAATAACGGGTATTTATATACCGCCTTTCTTGGTCTTTATTCAAGACTTTATTCAAGGCGGTTTACATAGGCAGGCTTATTTAAATCCCTTATTAAATAGGGATTTTTACAATTGAAAGAAGGTTCTTTCTTTCAAGAACCACTACACTGAGGTGTTTCATTCTGATCTGGCTTCACATCCTGGCCTCCATCCTCCCACGCTAAGAGCAGATGGAATTGCTCGACTTCAGCTTGTCAGCTGCTTCAAGGTCACACGGTGCCGGTGGCCTCGAACTGGTGACCTTGTGGATGTTATCTTCAGGCAGACGGAGGCTCTACCCTCTAGACCAGACCTCCTGCTACTATCAGTAGCATTGCTCTTGCTGCCTGGAATGGCTCTGATGGCGAGGAGAAGTGGCAGCTTCCACAGTGCTCCTCCAAAACTTAGCGCTTTGCTCCACCTCTGAGAACGCTACTGATTACTATTAAAATAAAGATGTCCACAAGGCCTTTTGAGAATGCATATGCTCCTTTAGGGCACACCTAGAAGAATGCTGTTAGTACCAAGTTGCTGAAGGCTCAGGGTAAAGGATTTTAACGGTGTTCATATGGCATGTCGCTACCCCATGCTCCCCTCCAAGCTCCGTGGTGGTGAGTGGTGGGTGAAAGGCAGAAGTAACTCCTGCCCTCCGCTAGAAGAGACACAGGGTTCTAGGGGAGGTTCAAATTTGTAGATATGTCTGTCTTGGCCAACTCATGCCACTGCTGCCATAGTGGACAGATTCAGGGGTTGGCTTTGTCAGGTGGTTCCTTGGGTGGATGTGAACCTTTGACAGGGCCCATCTTAGCCACCCATGGTTCAAAGGAACCATACCAAGCATGGGAAGCATCAGCATGCATCTAATGCGACAATGGCAGAGCTGAAGAATTTATAGCAACAGAGTATCCCCTGTGACGTAAAGGACTTTCCCAACCAGCATTTCTTCAACACCAGTGATGGTGATATAATAAGACTGAGTAATACTCGGACTATTAAGACTAGGTAATAACAGCCCCAATTTCCTAGTCTTCACCGAGGGCTGAAGTAGATGTGACATGGAAGATCAATGGGAAATTCAGGTCAGGGTTAAACAACACATCCACTGCTGCTTCACTGATCCAGTTGGCAGCCCCACCTGACTGCTTTGAAGGAACGGGAAAACTGCAGGAGATCCTGATTACAGCTCTTCCTTGTCAGGTCTAATTTGGAGTGAAGACCAATTCATTAAGAGCACTAAGTGTTTAATCGTTTTCTGTCAGAATCCGACATGTATCTGGAGCGATTGCGTTCTGTGAGCATTTCTGACAAATTCTCCCACAAGATGGCTTTCATCTTTCTTTTTTCTCCCAGCAAAGACCCTTTGCCTTAACAGCTGCATGAGATGTAAATACATGTGACCAGGCTACATTCGTTGGATTCCAGCCTGCTGTGCAGCTGTTAAAGTCAAAGAGCTTCTTTCCAGAAAGGTGGCATTTTTATCACAGTGGAGAAATGGAGAAATGGGTTGCTAGATTAAACACATCACATTTGGACACAGTAGCATAGCTAAGCCAGGATGGGGGGCACATTCCCCCCCCCCCCGTGGCAGAGTGGCAGTTTTCTACAGGCTGTGCTGGGGGTATGACAGCACTTTTCAGAGGTGAGCTAAAGTGACCCTTCCAACTGCTCTTGTGTCACTTTGGCTCCAAATGGAGTAGTTTCTGGGGCTGTGCATATGCAGAGGAGGGGGTGACAGCACAGGCATGGGTGGGGTGACCTGATGACACAGGGGGCATCATCATATCACCCGGCCTGGGATTATCCCCCCCACCCAGTTACACTGTTGTTTTGTCACAGACCAAAGAAAACTCCAGCCTATAGCAAATCTCAGTAATTTGAAATATAAAAGTGCATTCCTTCAGACTTGAACTTGAACAGACTCCTTCAGTACATTGAACGAACATAATCACTAGTAGAGTAACCATCCCAAAAAAGGTCTATGTGAGCTTTGCTGTAATTTTCTATTAAAGTTCGTCATATTAGCAGGTTGACAGAGTCTCAGTTCAAATTTTCAGAAGTCTTGCAGTGATGGGAAACTTCATGAAATGTTTAAAGACTGCCAGAATTGATAAAGGCAGCCGACAGGCTTAGAAAAGTAATCAATGAAGAGTTCAGCTCAGTAAGGCTGAAAGAAGCACAAAATCAATCGGAGAAACTAGCTGAGCTGTCAAAATAAGCATATCGGGCATTCACTCGGAGGTGAAATAATGGTGACCAAAGCAGAGCAAAGGTATGCTTTAAAAATTTAAGATTATTATTGAGCTGTCCTTGTTAAAAATAAAACAACGGGGCCTCCATTATTCATGGAACTGCTACACTGAGCTTGGAACAAAATAAAAATGGTCCTGACAACTGAACAAAGCTTCCTTTTGTGTTGTTGTCCTTCCTTCCTTCTCCTTTTTTCCACCTCTTTCTTTCCTGCAATTGACCCCATGAACCATACATTTATGAATATGGGGCTCAGGGTGGTATACATAATTCCTTCCCTTTTGTTCTCACAACTCTGTAAAGAAGGTGAGGCTGAGAGGTAGTGACTGGCCCAGCCCAAGGTCACCCAGGAAGCTTCATGGCTGAGTGAGAATTTGAACCTGGATCTTCCAGATCATAATTCTAACTCCTGAACCATGACACCATCCTGAATCTCAATTCTGTTGATCAGGAAAGAGAAAAAGTAACTTCCTTTCACAGAAGGTATCAGTTGCACAACTCTCATTTCAGGCCTTCATGCCCTTCCCTTTTTCCAAGGGCTTGAACTGAACGTTCCTTTCATTATTGTCTTCCAAGGCAGAAAACACCCTATTTCACCCTCAGGACTCCAAAGACCCAAGAGCATTTGGAGTCTGTTTGAAGCGTTAAACAACAAAGTCAATCTACTTTCCATTTATTTCCTAGGTTATTAATGGTTTCTTACTATGCTCAACTTGTGACCCAAGAAGCTGAATGCAGCACACAAGACATGCGGTGGCAAGACTAGAAGGACGGCAAAATGACAAAGCCTCAATGCACCATGTAAGCAGCCCCTCCTACTTGCCATCAGAGCCATTACGAGCATGCAGGAGACACTTGGTTCAGCAAATAACTGTGCATTGCCATAGCTGCTTACATGGTGCTTTGTGGCGCCTGCAATACTTACCAGTTTGCACCCCCTCTACCTACGCTACTGAAGCCATGTATGGTACTCCATGCACCCAAACAAAGGCAATAGGGTATTACGCATTAATTTATGAGGGATCGGAGAGAGATGGCTAACAAGCCAGAAGGGGAAACAAAAAAATGGACAGTGTCTTCTATAAACATGGGAATCATAAGAAGGAACAGCAAATTTCTATCAATTGCACAAGATTCAAAATGTACTCTGTCACTGAGTAAAATCTATTCCAATTCAAACGCAAATATAAAGGAACTTGCAGTCCTATGTCACAATGACTAAACAAACACACAGGGTCTCTCTCACATCATCAGTGTAATGTTCCACAAGGTCAAAGTTCAAATAAATACACTATTGTTGTTGTACTGGCCTTATTGGGATTACCTGCATCCTTCCATGGTATGTTGGTTTTTCAGCCTCATCCTACACAGACATTCAGTACTCAAGTAGCAAGTAGAATATTTAGCAAGAAGAAATAGTGCAGTGGCCAATCTGGACTTGGCCATTCTAAGGGCGTGGAATTTACAACAGATCTAGCCACCCACAGAGCCGCTGGAGTTGTGGAACTTGGCAAACACTTCTTGTTTGGGCTCATGCGTGACTGAGAAATCTCTCCTTCCATCTGGTCTGACACAGCAAGGCCAAAGCTGCATTGTATGTTCAGCCTATTCCCCCCCCCCCAATTATTTTCAAAAGTCCTTATTTCACCCACCAGCTTCCCATTCCAACCAACATCTTAAAAGTCAGGAGACTAAATATATTTTCATTTGGCATAAACATCCCATTCAAGCTGCTGAGCACATTGGAAAAAAATCCCACCCTACTCTTCAATAATTCCTTTTTAGACATACCCTTGTGTTTCTCTTTTATTTACTTACACTATGATTAGACCACCTTCTAAGAAAATAACCCCAAATGTTCATTGAAAGGTGAACTGTGCAGTAACCATAAATGAATCTCTCATATGCTGAACAACAGTACCAACAACAAAGAGGCCAAGTGACTCCATTATGTTCCATAAAAGATCAGCGTAAGTGCCAAAACATGCTGAATCCATGTCTTGAAAAGGGACCATTTTGGTAACCTTACTATTTACAAAGGTAGAAACAGTTGGAAGAGGAATAACTAAATGTTGCTACAGCTATCATTCTTACACAAGACAAAGCACCAGCCGTATGCCTGGCTACTGTTTTATGGCACAGTTTTCAATTACTCAGCAGCGATGTCATGATGGCAGTGGCGTCACTAGGATTTGCAGCCCCCAGTGCAGGAGACCAGTGCGACACCCCCATGATGGACCTCCTCCCATGCAATGGGTGGGGAAATGCCCTGGGTGGTGGGCATGGTGATGTACCATTGCCCCACCCCCGTTGGTGTTTTGGCTATAACTTTTGATAGCATAGAGATATTTCAGTGCGGTTTGCTTCACTGCATTCTGCATGAAATTACACATTGAATGATATATAACATGATGGTATTATTTGAAAGCGCAAAAATTTTACCCTGTAGTGGTGTCACCCACCCTGTGTGTGTCACCCAGTGTGGACTGCATCCCCTAGCGACACCACTGCTCTAGGAGGTGGAATGTGAGATGCACTTGTGGTATGTACTTAGGGGAGGGCAGGAAAGGGGTTGAATGAGCAGGGGAGAGTGGAACGGGGAGGAGATGGGGCAGGATTTGGACAAATAGGGCCTGGGAGGGATGGGAGCAGTATCAGCCAGGGGTGCGCCAAATCCCCAGGCCCTTCCTGGACCTTATCTGCCTGCCAAGATCAATGCAGACTTGACTTGCTGCTACAGGTCTGAGTTGACTCATTCTGGCTGCTGGGGCTTACCCTGGGGCAAGGAGACAAATATCCTGTTACTCTGAGTGATCCTCAGCTGCCCAAAATCCCCTGCAAGATGCAGCATGGCCAGTGCTGCTGCACTGTTGCATGGAGCTTTAGATTGGATTGGGCTGAAAGGCTTTACATCTTTCGTTCTCACAGGCTTTATCATGCATTTTAGCTCTCATTTTCCTGCACCACTTATATCCAATATTCTTATTCCTTAAAGAAAGATTCTTGTAGCACTTCAAGACTAATCAGTGTATCATAGAATAAGCTCTTGAATTCAGTTTTATGTTAAAATCAACATATGCAACAAGACTTGTATTTGTTCAGGAGACAAAAACAGCTACTTTATAAATTCTGTAAACAGAATGGCTTGATTATCAAAATCATTGTGCAAAGTCACTTTTTTTGGCTGGACATTCACTGCTGCTATTCTTATGTTTACAATTATACTTTGCAGAAATTATTGGGCTAGTGAAAGATGGTGACACCAATGGAACCATGGACTATTGGACTGCTTGTTCTCCCAAACATACTTATTAGGTTCCCATCCTAGAAGTGTTAGATGGTTAGGTTGTTTAGAACCAGCTTTCAGCTTCTTACTTTACAGACAAACTTTTAGCTCAGATTCTACCAACCATACTACTTTGTAGTTCTTCAGCCTTGCTCAGTGTGTGTACATTTTTTTTCATTAAACCGATGCCATTTTGGGAGCTGTTATTTGTATACAGTGATAGCATATAATCCTTTGTTTAGTTGATAGAGACAGGTGTTGACTCAGCACTTATTTTTGTGTACATGAACCAAGTAGCAGTGTCATTTAATCTCTGAACAAAGACTTCAGTAAGTGCTTGAACACTGTGTTCACACACAATATGCCAAGTTCAAAAACAGGATGTAGACTGCTAAATAAGCAATAACAATTTTTTAATTTAGTGCATTTTAATAATTTTTTTAACTGAGCATTGAAAGCAAGAATATGAATCTTTTCCTTCTTTCTTCATCATCATCATCATCATCAATATGCAAATACAAAATGTCTCAAGGAGGACCACCCTGAGGTTAAGAGAGTACGTTTCAGTCACTCTGTTCAGAACATCTGTTTATCTGTGTGTTGCTGGTATACCTGAAAGGTTTAGGTAGAAGCACCAGACACATTGCTTAAAAAACAGGTAAGGTTGTTGGGGCCAGTCTGAAATGGAAGAATTTTTCTCCTGCAAGCTGTCATGATATAAGCATAAAGATATGTGAAGAATGCAAACATCCAGTCCATGGTTTAATGTGCGGTCTCCCTGAGTCAAACACTGAGGAATCGGCAAGAATGGCAGGGCCTCTGGCTCAGAAATAAACAACAAAAACCAGCCACTCTATTCCTAGCATATTTTAAAACATGAAGCAACATTCTTTCCTCTCAGGACAGATTAGAAAGGTGGAACAGTTTTCTAATGCCACCTATGCCAAAGGCAACATCCAGACTGCAAGGTTCAGGGGGATTATGCATGTAAAGTCCCTTGGATGCAGTGGACTACATACAATCTAATTTTTGTGTTAATTTTATTCTTTGGTAGGGTTGTGTTTGGACAATGAGAGCCCTGGCATTTGAAAAAACAGGGACAGATGATTGTGACTTAAGAACAAATAATTCCAGCTAATAAAATTACTAATGGTGGGTTCACCACAAATCAGGGGTGGATCCAAGGGGGAGCCATGGGTGCGTGGCCCTTCCAAACTGTTGCACCAGCAGGGAAGGGTGCCCACCGGGATGGGTAGCAAAATCAGGCACAAGAGGAACGCCCACTGGGCAGAACATTGGCGGTGAGATTACGTCACATGAAATCACTTGGTGTTTCCATCCCAACTCTTTACCTTGACAGGCAGTTTGGCTGGCCAATCAGTGAGCACATGCCCATTTCAGTAGGGGCTTGGCTAGTAGTTATGGTCTCCTGGATAATTCCCAGACACAGAGAAGGACTAATCCACATCCAGCCATTCGAGAATGGTGGTAGTGTGGCTAGAGGCGGGACAAAACAGTAAGTACTACAGGCACCGCAACACTTTGTGTAAGTGGCCCCTCCCACTTGCCATTGGAACCATTCCAGGTAGCGATGGCAATGTGCAGGAGATGCTGTTTGGTTCAATGAGCATCTGCACATTGCTATTGTTGCCTGGAATGGCTTCAAAGGCGAGCAGGAGCAGCCACTTACACAGTGCATTGTGGTGCCGGCAGTACTTAATGTTTTGTCTCCCCTCTAGCTATGCTACCGAAGAATGGCATTTTCAAATAAAGGACAAAGGCTGCTGCAGGAGGATATCACAGCAGCTTTTAGGATGCTGACCCATCACAGCAGCTTCCAAAAATAAGGAAAAATTAGCAAAAAGGAAAACAAATAACAAAAAAGGCAAGAAAACTGGGAATGGATCAGAATTCCCTTTAAATGTAAATGTCCAAGGATCGAAGTAGGATGAAAAATGTGATCTACATGCCACTATAGACCTTTCCCATGTCTACTGATGTGAATGGATATTGAAAATCCACAATCTCTACTGATGTGAATGGATATTGAAAAATGAAAACTATTTTAGAATATAAACATCAACAACTCCTACCTTTCAGCAGGATCCAAATGTTTAGTATAAAGACCAAGATTATATGATCACCCTTGGTGAGCTTGAATAGTGCCTTTCAAAATCTGGTGAGATCTGCTTCACAACTACACTTCACAGACCTGCTTCACAACTATCTTAAAGGCACAGCGGGACGGTGAGGTAATTATTATAACTCTCTCCAGGGCCTATCATAAACCCACAAATAAGAAGTGATCATTTAACTTCTCTCAGCGTCCCCTATCTGCAGAAATCATTGCTTATTGGTTTACAATGAAGCAATTCTTTTTAGTCAGCAGTATTAAAAAAATAATTCTCCAGTTCTGCAGCTGACAACAGCATCTAAATCTACAAAGCAATTAACCTGTCTCATATAGGGGAGAGAATGGGGGCACTTCAAAGGCGAGGACGAAGCATGCATGTTGACAGACATCACACATTCCCAAAGGTGGTCCATTTAATTTAGTAACTTATTTAAGGTATAGTTTCAATGACTGTGGAAGTAGCCTGACTATATAGTCCAGGTATGAGTAGCTCACTGTGTCCAAGAATTAAATCTTTCTACGGAATTTGCACCAACACTATTGTCTGATGTTCTCTAGGAGGTAAGTTTAGAAAAAAGTACAATTGATATCCTCAGGACTTAGCCACTCTTTAAAAAAAAAACGTTTTTAACTGAATACTTACAAGATATACGTTCAATGGGATAAAGAAAAAAATATGTCTGAAACTCATTCTCTAACACATCACCAGTCTCCCCCAAATCAATCAATCTCTACAAATGTATGCAGTCTGGTACAAGAGGGAGAAATCTTCAGGACACCACCCAAAGGAAAAAAATGGAACACACACACAAAAGACGCACTTTATCAAGTGGGGCTCCTCTTATATTTACCAGAGAGAGAGAGAGAGAGAGAGAGAGAGAGAGAGAGAGTAATTGCTCCATCCCAGCACCACATCTTTTCTAGTGGTTGCTTCTGGTGTTTCTTCTGCAACTTTTTAAAATTGTGAGCTTTTTGGGACAGGAAGCCATCAAATTATTAGATTTTCTCTGCATACTGCTTTATGAATATCAGGGCGCCAAGAAGGGAGGGGTCTTGGGGTCTCTATATTATATAGATTAGGCAGGAAGGGGGTTTACAGCACCCTGCATCTTTTCAGCCGCAGGGCCTTCAGCCTCACAGGGTTCTGGAGCCTCCCTTCCAGCTAGTTTCAACTCTGACCCTCTCCTTATTTTCTCCTGTCCTTAGCTGGTCCCTGCCCTTTTCTGGTCACCTTCTGGTCCTAAGCCTCCTCTCCTGGGAAGCAGGCAGGCTCCTTAGGATACTTACCACACATTGCTGCATGTCAGCCACTCCAGCATATGCAGGCGCACTCCATTCAATGGGCTGACTGCCTGTGTCCTACCCTACTGAGGCTTTTCCCGCCTCTTCCAGTCTGTACCCAGCTCTGTGCCCACCAGGCAGGGTGCCCCCTGAGTTGAGTAAGTACGGCACCAGACAGTGAACTTTTTATATAAATATTCTTTATAACAAAGTGTTTTAAAGATGCAAACAGATTCTGATAAATGTTATTCTAACTTGTTTCACTTCAATGAACTTGTAAATGCCAAAATGTTGTTTAATCATATCCAGTTAATCTGCTGTCTGTATGGAAAGATCTTCAGGGAGAACCTGTTCTAAAAGGAATAGGAGAAACAGTTTATTCTGGATACATATTAAATAGTTCTACATCTAGTATCTGATCAATGCCTGTCCTGCAGTTATACTTCTTTTACATTATGATTTATAGATGAAATTCTTTTGCATAACTTTGGGCACAGTCCTAACCCCTTATGTCAGTGCTTTCCAGCCAATGGGACATGTGCTGCAACCTGCAGTTGGGTGGCACTCACAGAGGCCTCCTCAAAGTAAGGGAATGTTTGTTCCCTTCCCTCAGAGCTGCATTGCCCTTATGTCGGTGCTGACACAGTGCTGGAAAGCACTGACATAAGGGGTTAGGATTGCGTCCTTTGAATAGTTTTATAGAGATATATGGTCTTAAGCTTTGTTTCCATTGTTATGAAACTTTTTTGCCAACATTCAATAGCGAGAGCTAAAAAAAAATTAAGTGCAACAAGATATCCCTGAAAGAACATATCCACTTTGCACATAATGCCTCATATAGATGCATGCTTGGCCACTGAAAAGTTATTGACATTTATTTGGTGGCAAAAGCTCTAGTAACCAAATGCACATCTACAAGAGGTATGTTGTGCAACTTGGATGTTTGCTCTCAGGGGCTTCTTCCCAAATACCCATGGATATAACATGCCCATGTGGGCCTGACCTGTGTCACATACGTTAGCCAGATGGAAGAAGTACTGGAGAATTTTTAACTAGCTAGTTTTGGGGAGAATGTGCAAGTAATGTATAGTTTTGCCAGTAGGCTGTAGTGGAGAAAAATAAGACTGCCCCCCAGTTTGTATTTTTAATTCTCAAGGTAGAGAAATTTCTCTAGGTAAAGAGATTGATTCTCTAGGTAGAGAGATTAAAAAAGAAAAAGACAAAAACTTTCTCCTTTCCAAACTTGGACTTGCAAATGTGAAATGTTGTCAACTGCTCCACCTACTGAAATTTTAGGAGAATGAGATAAAGAACTCAACACATTTTTCTCTCCTGTGTTTCTCACCAAATCAATTGCTTTTTTTTTGTTTGATGAGACATTTGCTATATCGGAAAAAGAGTGCAGAAACACTAGAGAAGAAAACTACAATCAGCACTGGGCAAAAAAGTGTTGAAGGTTTATTTCTCTCATTTAAGCTTTCAAAGGGCTCGTTTTAAGGGATAGTAGTAGTTGGCAGTGCTGAATTCGAGAGACTTCTTTTCAGTTTACACATTTGGATAAATGGCATGGAGAAGCAAAGTCTTATTTTTCAAACACTATTTGAATTCAGAGAACAAAACTATGCACAGTTATTTTACAGAAACTAAGTTCAATAATGGAGAAATTTTACACACACACACCCCACTCTATTTCGACAAAATAGACACCACCACCATGAATTATGATTCATTTGAACTTCTTTCCACAATTCTCAATCCAGCTCCTTTATTTCATATCAACTAATACAATGGTTTATCACAGCAGGTGATAAAAATAGTAAAAATACAAGAAACTCTACTTAAACACTTCACACATATTTAAAAAAGGTAAACTTCTACAGTGTTCACATACAGATCCAATTGGCAAACAGGAAAACTAGTAGAATAATATCTCTCCTTATGCAAGGGATTTGTTTTAGAAAGTCAAGCACTGTGTGAAACAGCGCTATAGAAGTTCAAAAATATGTATGAGGAAGGAAACTGGTGTTGATTGGCCCCACACTTCCCTCCAATAGGCTGAAATAGCTGTCAATTACTCCAGAACAAAGGGTGATGTAACAAATCAGTGCTAAAGGGGTGTATTACTGTAGTCCCAAAGAATACTCTATGTGTGTGGAATGACTCTTGCCAGTTTTGGGGTTGGACCATGACAATTTCAAATTTTTGCTCAGTTTTGGAGGAGCAGCTTCCTAGTGGAATTTATTGTTCCATCCTCCTTGATTACTAGTTTGTTTCTGAGATCAAGCCAATGTGTTGGGAAGTCAAAGTTCTAATGACTTGGGACCAAGTTACTTGAGGGACCATCTCCTTCCGTATGAGTCCACTCATCAACTCCATTCATCATCTGAAGCTTTGCTCTGTGCTCCCCCTCAAACAGACATGTAGTTGTGCATGATGTGGGACAGAGCCTTTTTGGTTGTGGCCCCTGGCTTTGGAACTTCCTGCCTCTGAAGTCCACCTTGGTCTCCTTGCTTTTTTAAGTTTTAGTTCGGGGTGTCAAACTCATTTCTTACGGAGGGCCACATAGCATTCATGATTCCTGCTGAGGGCCGGAAGTGATGTCATTAGGCAAGAAGTGATGTCATTAAACAGGTCATAACCAAAAATAAACACTTTTTCTCACTTAGGAACTCATTAGCTGTAAATAACAAAAGAGAAAATATACAAATCTTGATCATATTTCAAGATATGGAGAGCCCAATTTTCATGTGAGCTGCCCTTTCAGCAGTAACACCTCAACACTACTCAGCCTGAGGGCTGTATAAAAAGCTTCCGCGGGCCACATCTGGCCCCCGGGCCTTATGTTTGACACCCCTGTTTTAGATGCTTGGTGAAGGTACTTTTATTTCACCAGGTGTTGTAGTGTCTTTGATTATCTGCTGAACGTATTCCACTCTCTGGCTGCATTTATATATATATATATATATATATATATATATATATATATATATATATATATATATATATATATATATATATATATATAGAGGCTCCTAAATGGAGCCTCCTTGAGAAAACCTCCCCCAAATGAAAAATAGCAGACAGACCCTGCAGGACCTCCAAGTCAGACCAAGACTCATCTCTCCTCCCACGCTGAAGCTTCTCCCTCACTCAAGACTAGTAAACCAACCTGAAACCCTAGATGGTGAAGAGAAACAGAAACAAGATCTGCTCCAGCCCTGCAACAAAGTCACAGTAGGGCATGTCCACCACAAGCACAAACATGCTGTTGCCTTGTGAGCAAAGACCAAGAGCTGCTCTGGGAGTTTCTGGACCAGACCTAGACTGTCTTTGGAAAAAGACTTCTGACATCACAAAGAGCCTAGCCCTGATTAGCTCAAGGGACCTTGTGATGAAAACACAGCAGACTTCACAGTTAGGCAGGAGCATCACACCAGAGCTATCACTATTTCCTAAGACGTTTTCCCAAGCTATTTCCTAAAACAATTCTACAACACCCTCCCCACCAGCCCTCCCTGTTAACTCTTCACTCTCTCAAAGCACACTTCCCCTAAACTTTACTCACCTCTCAACAGGTAAAAGCAGCAGCAGAGGTGGCAAGGAGGAATTTCTCTCCTCTTCTCCACAGTGCACCAGAAACACATTGGTGATGGCAGCCCAGGATTTTACACTCTTCAGAGCCCTAACACAGGGGTGCTCAATACGTCAATCGCAATCAACTGGTCGATCGCGAGGCAAAATGAGTCGATCGCAGGCTTCTCTCCCGTCCACGCATCCCTGGGAGTGAGCCCCTTTGACTCTACTGGGGCTGACTCATGAGTAGACCTGGAGAGGAGCAGCTCGCAGGCTTCTCTCCCGTCGTCCATGCATCCCTGGGAGTGAGCCCCGTTGACTCTACTGGGGCTAACTTACCTTTCCCCTGTTTTTGCACTGGTATGTATGAAGATCTGCCCCCCCCCAACTTCCATCTGTTGGTTCTGTGTGCAAGGGGTTTTGCACTGGTCTTGCTGTGATGTCTATATAGAGATCTTCCCTCCCCCACACCTTTCCCCTGTTTTTGCACTGGTCTGTATAGAGATCTGCTCCCCCCCCCACTTGTATTGGAATCGAGGAAGATCTGGTGAGGAGGTAGATGTGGTGTCAGCAGTGGCCCCTTTAAGGGTAAGGCCTGGGCATCCAGCAGAGTGTGCTGCACAGCTGCAGCCACTTGAAGCCAATAGGGCCCTCAGGGATATAAGAGCACCTGAAGCAGGAAGGGCTCCACTTATTTATGTGAGTCAGCCTTTTCCTACATGAAGATCATTAAGTTCCACCATGACTGATGAACATTTGGAAGTGTGCTTGAGGCTGGCTGTCAGCAGCTACTGTCAGGACTATGCATCCTTGGCTGATTCACTTCAGTGCAAGTCATCAAAGTAAACTCAAGTAATTACAAAAATGTTTATAGTTAATTATGTTGTGTTGTGCAATATTGGCTCATGCGGTTATGCAAGGTACACCAACATACATTGTACACATAAATGCAATATGTTATGATGGTGTGAACATTGTAAAAAAACTCTGGTAGATCTCTGGGCCTTGCTGGGTTTCAAAGTAGCTCTCGAGCCAAAAAAGTGTGAGCACCCCTGCCCTAACACATTAATAGCCCAATCCTCTCCTGGGCTGGTGTGCAGGGTGCAGCGGTGCTGACACAGCCTCCGCTGCACCCCAAGGACTATTTGGGGCTTGGGCAGCAGCAGAGAAGTAAAGAAATATTTTACTTACCTTCTCTGCCACTCCCTAGTCCCCAATGGGCCTATTTGGATTATGCCAGTTATTTTGCTAGTATAAATCTGGTAGGTCCAAGAGGACATGTTGGGCTGCTGAAAAAAAGTATAGAAATAAATATTTCTATAACTAAATGATTCAATAGAATCAATAATAATTCAGTTCCTAGTGAATGTACACCCTGCGGCAAACCTGCTTTTGTTGATGTGCTATGTACAAAATGGACCTTAGAGCAGCTTAGATGGGGGGGGTGTCTGCATTTGTATTAGTTGCATTTTACTAGAAGTTGCAAGTTGCATTTGTATTCACTGGAGAGCAGGGCCCATGAGAATGGGGTGCAGGGGGTAATTGGCACCTGGGCTCAGGGTCAAAAAACGGGGCCCAGGAACCAAAGGAGAGGGCCAAAAAATTTCCTGGGATCTTACATTTTCCGATATCACCAGGGCCCATGAGAGGAGGATGCAGGGGGTATATCACACACATTCTAGGTAAGCCCACATAGTTTTATATACTGTGATTTGTAGAAATTATTATCCCATGATCATATGAAATTATGATTCAATTGAGACAGGAAAAGGCCCAAAAGAATCTTTGTACCCCCAAAAGGAGGCCCAAAAACGTTTGTACCCCTGACCTGACCACCGAAGTCACCAAGCACACAAGGCCCATACCAATTTTTTATACCTTTTTTAATGGAATGTTAAAGGAATCCTTTCTGTCAATTAGCTTTGGTGGGATTACTCAAATGAATGTCTTCCCACACTCAAGGTCATTCTAAGTAAGACTTGCTACGCTCGACCATAACGTTAAAATAATCTTGCCATGTGTCTTCTCAGCACCCAGAACCAGAAACCTCAGGCAGTTTAATTATTGTGGTAGGCAGGATTCTTTATTTCTGGCAGCAAGGGGTTATTTTTTAATTTTATTTTCCAATTAAGAAATCTATCTTCCAAAGTCCACTTTGCGCTGCAATAATAATTTATTCAATTTTTTTTACCTGCTTCCCAAAATGAACAAAGATGATAGACCCCTGGGAACATTAATGGCTCATAACAGAAGAGTTATGGAGAGATTTCTTGCTTATCTGGCAGGAATGCCAAAGCGGAGGGCTATAAAGACAGATAAAATTGTCTCAGCTGAGCATGATCTGGCAACTCGATTTCAGAGAGTAAAATGGCTTTAATATAAGACGCTGAAGATAATAGAGAAAAAGTGCCACTGTGCTGTTTCAGGGTGAGGGAGGTCAATGTGGAAATATCTTTGAGGGCATAATCGAAAAACATAAATACAGCCTGAAGAGCCTATGATATGCCTATATCATGATGAGACTTGGTTATGAGACTTGGAGCTTGCTTTTGTACGCTTCTGTGTCCGAGGAATATCATGGTGGAAGTAATTGCTTCTGAAATAATTTGTCTGTCTTCTTATTTGTTCTTGGTTTGGACTGCTCTTTCTTCCCTGGCAGATGATCTGTGTCTGCCACATCAGGAGGCAAGAAAGGAGATGGGAATAACTGGTGTAACCACTTGGCCAAAGTGGGGTCACTTAGATCAGTGGTTCTCACACATTTAGCACTGGGACCCACTTTTTAGAATGAGAATCTCAGGACCCACCAAAAGTGATGTCATGACTGGAAGTGACATCATCAAACAGGAAAATTTTTCACAATCCTAGGCTGCAATCCTACCCACACTTACCCAGGAGTAAGTCCCATTTACCATCATTATTAAAAAAATATACAGAGTAGCTTGTTAAAAGTACAGATCCATAACATTTCCCCAAATGTAGTCACATACCAGGATAGCATCAAGTCTAATATATTAAAAATAAAATATTGAAATGAATGGAGACCCACCGGAAATTGGTTCGCGACCCACCTAGTGGGTCCTGACCCATAGTTTGAGAAACACTGACTCAGGGCCCAATCCTATCCAATTTTCCAGTGCCAGTGCAACTGTGCCAATGGGGTGTGCACTATATCCTGTGGTGGGGAGGCAATCACAGAGACCTCCTCAAGGTATGGGAACATTTGTTCCCTTACCTTGGGGTTGCATTGCGGCTGCACTGGTGCTGGAAAGTTGGATAGGACTGGGCCCTTAGATATTTAACAGACAGTTAAAAGGAAAGAGTTAATTCAGTAATGGTGGCAGTGTGACCCCATTTTCAAGTCCTGGCACATCTACAGGAGCAGATGAGGACAATAATACAAAAGACAATTTAAGTACAATTGAAATTTAGTATGTCTTTCTTTTCCTAAACAGCCAGCATAATGACAATTTAAAAACTGCTTTAGACTCAGTGTCTAGGGATTTTTTCCTCCTAGGAATGCCCACAATTAAGATATCTCACAGGCCTCTTGTTTAGTTCAAATCCATTCAGGATGCTGCTGAGCTTGGATCTTCTGCTGCTGTCTCCTCTGCTCTTGCAGACTACAATGCCCTGAAATAACCATAAATTTGCAGGTGGTTTCTGTAGCCCTCCTGAGATTAGCCTTCTGCCTCAAGCCTTCTGAACTATCCAGAGAATACCCAGGAGAGGCCAGGTCTACCAGCTACTCAGTGGCACTTTTGACACCCAGGGTGGACTGCTTGTGCCCCGCATTTGTTATGCTACAGCTCTCAACTTTCCCTGAGGTGAACCTTCTGCCGCTGGCACCCTGAACTGTCCAGAGAATGAACTGGGAGATTTCTAATCACCCTTGATTTGATATAGAAGGACTTCTCGCACCAGGCTGATTCTCCTCCAGCAATTAAAAATGGACAGCAGATTTGGTAGGCATTCCCTCTCGGCAGAACTGCTACACATAGACATTGTTCCACTGAATGACAGCCTTAGAGGCTAAATGCCTTAGGTCTTTTTATACCAGAACCAAACCATCAAACTACAAATGGATTCTTATTTCTCACTTGTCAGTCAAAAAAAAAAAAACCAACAAAAAACAAAAGACAACTCTCCCCCCCTCTCTTTTTAAAAAATTGCCAGAAATAGCAATACTGCTAGAAAGAGTAGTACACTTTACCCAAATGGTCCCTTGTGCACCAAACATATTTGGGCAGCCAGGTGTTCTTCAAGAACAAATGCTAATTGTCACATCATGGAACTTAAAATTGCCTAGAGAGCGATGAAAACAATAATAAAAACCCCAAAGATTCTTAATGCGTTCTGCACAACCCTTTCCACATCATCACTGCTGGAGCAAATCACACTAAAAGGAACACAGGTTGAAACTGGTTTGTAGACAAGAAGTGCTCTGCCCTTGTCTTCTTGACGAGACTATTCAGAGAGACTTCAGGTAGGGGAACCAGAGTTTCGCTACTAGGAGCTATACTCATTTGCTGAAATTCCCTTGCTCTCCAGCGCTTCCTTTCCCTTGATGACAAGTAGCTTTGGAAATAACTACTCACAGGCATGATGATAACTTCTGTATGATGAGAAAACTGCTCCTGCATGGATTTGGCCAACAGCATATAGGCATTATTATCTAATACATCAAGCATGGGAAAGTAAATGTATCTGATGGCAAACCCGGAACATTTCCAGCTGTTTTCAAATCCAACTGTTTTCCTTCTAAGGCAGCACAGAAAACGGGAAGTTTGTTTCCATCAGAAAGGGATTCAAATATCACAAAACTGACCAGAGAACAATCATCCGCTTCACAACAGATGAGAAAAGGAACAATAATGAAGGCTGTCCTTAAATGGACAAGAAATACAATACAATACAGCTAAATTATTGCCCTGAAGACATAACAGTGTGGAGAAAAGCAACAGTATTATGCATGAGAGAACTGTCACTGTAAAAATTGATGTTTTGCACTTGCTTAAAACATTAAATGCGTGGATTTTCTCTTGCATGGAGATATGTGAGTTGCATAGTTGTATCACTTCAATGGGCTCTGGTTGCCACACTTCCCTGGAGATAATCAGGATTTGATTAACCACAAAGAATTTAGTGGCATTACAGTTTAAGTGAAATTTGACACAATGGTCTTATTATTCCAGGTTAATGCCTAGATTGCTTCATTTAAACTGCCTACCGGATAGTATTATTTGAATTAATCACCTCCTGATTATATGAATGCATCTTAAGCGTTGTGAGTAATTTAGGCAGAAAGCACAATCAGTGTGCGAGGTGCTTTAAATGATATTCCACTCTGCTTACAAAGCAAGGAATTTTCTTTAAATCTTTAAAGACAAGCAGTGATGGGGTGATGCCAAAAGCAGGGCAACGTGCGCTTCCCTGCAGTCTGACAGCCTTCAATTCAGTTTGGATAAGACTCAGAACTCCCTGGAACCTGATGCAAGTCAAGAACCCACTTTTGATACAGGTATTGGTCTATGGGAGGAAAAAGGTATGCTTGTTTCTAATGCAAATGTTCCCCTCTAAGAGCTTCTCCACCTGTAATCCAGGCAAGCATAGGAGATCTGAGTGCTTCACAGCCTAATCCTAACATATCTTCCCATCCCTGTGCTGATGCAGTCATGCCAAAGGATCCTGCATCCTGGGGGGGGGGTGTGTGTCACAGAGGCCTTCTTAAGGTATGAGAACTTTTGTTCTCTTACCTCCGGGTAGGCCTCAACTTCCCAAATGAGGTCTACTTGTGCCAACACTTTGGCTGGTGCAACTCTGACTGGACCCAGGGAGGTGAATTGAGGTCAGGAAGGGGGATAGGATATTGAAAGCACTACGGCCGATAGTGGCCCCCTTCCCACCCTTGACAAACTTCCTCTCCACCCCAATCCTTACCATATTCGTCCTTCTCCCAGTCCTGTTCCGACCACCCTCTGCCCCCTGCCCACCCCTGTGCCAACTTACCAATGTCAGGACATCTGGGATCACTGCTGTTGTACTGCAACCTGGTTGTTTGTGATGCTGGAAAGGCCACTGTGTTGTTGGGATATAAGTTCTGACATTGCAGTGGCCTGTTTTGATTGGGCCCTCATTCTCTAAACTCAATCACTGTTATTTTTGCACAAGCTTTTTGTTGCCTCTGTCTTTATGTTGGAGAAATGACAGCACGTGAGCTGAGATACCCACATACGGTCAGCACACATGTAAATTAATAATAATAATAATAATAAATGTAGCCTTCACCAGCAGGAGCAGTTTGTTGCTTGTTAGAAGATAGATTCATGGGCTGTTCTCTCACTACATTTGATCAACTTCTTGTTCTGTTTCTGAGGGTATTGGGTTGAAAGATAAGACATTGCAGTGCGGGACGGAAAACTCCACCCCATGCTGGAATGGCTTTTTCATGATGCCAGATCCAGCCTGTGGGCCAGGGTTTGGTGCCTGCTGCTTTAGACCATTGGATAACCTCTGGATAGGAAACAAACCTGTGTGACTACTGGGAGTCAAGCTTAGGGACTCATGTTTAAAGCAAGAATTTGCCCCTTGCCTCAATCTAGGTTTTTATCTTAGCAGATGCTCTTATTGTAGCCATCTTGGGCCATTTGGCTCCAGTTTCCTTTTGTTTTCTTCTGTGTGGAAGGATATAACTGATCTACCAAACCTCAGAGAAGCCTTCCAGCTGTAGATGCAGGTGGAGGGAGAATTGCCTGGTTCCCCACATGCATGACGTTCTGTGCAGCTATTTGTTGTAGGAGGGGGCAAGACTTGGGCACGCTGTTTAAAGGCCAGTGCCCAGGCTTCCCCAGGCCTCTTTGTTCCTCAGCAGCAGCGGAATCCACCCACCCACCCTTCAAGTAAAGTCAGAAGTCTAGCTGGTTGCCTTTTGAGGAGTGGTAGGAATTTTGTGGCTTTCCCCCTGATTGGCCATGGGGTGAAGCTTTTTTTTGCCTACCCCTGACTGTCCCCTTGGGTTTCTTGTGGGTATTTTAAGCCAGGTTGGCCATGACTGGCAGGCTAGTGCAGAAACGGGAGGAGGAATAGGGAACCGGTGCCTACCTTTAGGCAAGCAACAGGCCGAGTTAAGGCTAGTGCTGATGCCCGAGGCTACCCGGATCAGGGTCAGCCTGGCTTGACCCCAGAATGGAATTGGGATGCTCACTTTTGTGGTTCCCCGGCTCAGGGTGGGCAGAACAATTCAGCTGCCTTGACCCCCATTTCCAGGGAGAGCCTTTGGAAAGCTCAGGTTCCGAACCAAGGTGGTTCGCCCAATGGAGGGCTCAGACAGGACCTGTCTCCTTTTAGTTAGGTGCCCGCACTAAAGGGGGGGTGGAGTATAGCCAGGACCCTTTGCATTACACCAATCGCTGGGCAGCTTTGTATTTGACTAAATCATGGCCCTGTTTTAACCAAGTCTTTTGTGTCACGCATGTTTGTGGGTGGATACCTGGGCAATTAGCACATATAGAAGGGGTTTATATCCTGCTTTTCTATTAAAATATTCTGATAAGTTTATATCATAAAAAACAAAATAGTATAAAATCAGAAATCACAAAATTACAATATAGGATCCTGCAACGGCAGATAAAATTTCTGCACAGTAAATTAAAATGGCACTGACAGAGAGACTGATTCCAATCTACAGATAAAATCCAGCTTAAATAGGATCACCCACCAATGGTAGATATTCAGAGGATGACCAAGGGCAGACCTTCCTAGGCAAGGAACATCACAGGTGGGTCTGGCTACCAAAGAAGCTTGTTCCAATACTAACCAACCAAACATAGGTCAGATTGTGGCTCCATTAAAGATAAGCAGGCACATTCATATAGAAGGCAGCAGCTCTAAATGTCCCACTTCCAAGCTTTACAGGGATTTAAAATTCAAATCCAGTTCTTTGAACTGGGCTCAAAAATGAATCAGGAGTCAATGTAGCTGTAGAAATAAGAGAGGCACATGCTTCTGATAATTGCCTTCGTTCAATAGTCCCGGTGCAGCATATTACACCAGACGTTATCAAGCATTTTGGACCAGACAAAGGGACACTCTAGGCAGTTGCCTCTAAGGCCCAGGTGCAAATCCTGCCCACATCCCTATGCCCACATGGCTGAAGAACAAAGCAGCAGAGCAGTGGAATGGTAAGAGCTGCTCACAGAGGGGAGGAATTTGGATTAACACCAGATCTGGTTCACAGGCCATGGTTTGGCAAGTTCTAGTACAGTAACTAAGGAATGTGACAGTCTGGCCAGATTTGTCCTCTCCAGGAATGGACTCAGCTACTGCACCAACCTAAGTTGGACAATGGCACCGCTGGTTACCACCATAACTTGAGCACTGTTTTGCCAAATTCCCTTTCCAAACTTGGTCTAGAGAATTTATGCCCACTTTAAGCCAACTGGTTCTCCTCTTCACTCGAAATAGCCCTAATTCTGCAGAAAGCAGTGTTTTCTACCCCACCATTAGGGTAGTTTGTCTGTTCAACCTGCAAAGATCTTTCTTCCTCTCCTCTCTTGCCAGCAGCTTTTCTAATCACCACAGCAACACCTTGGTTCTCAGCAGGCCCTGGGTGTGGCAGCCACACACCAGTTTCCAGCAGTCTCTGTTCATTCAGTCCATCCTCTTTCCTCGAAGCTTCTTCCTTCTGCTCTCTGTCTCCTCTTCTTCCAGTCTCTACAACCTCCTTCCTTCTACACCCACCACGTTTCACTGCTTCAGGTGCCTTCATCCCTGTTATGAGCTGTGCAGCACATCCACTGCTATCTAAGGCCCTGGTGTTAACTCCATGCTTGCTTGCAAGAGCAAGGGGCCACTATTGACATCACATCCTAGTTCCTCAAGTGATCTTGTGCATTTCCATTACAAGCATCTGTGTTCAAGGGGAGTGCTACCCTACCCAGCACACGCTGTTGTTCCTAGATCAGCAGTCCCACTGACCAAAGGCACCTCTGCCTTATCTAGGTAATCAAGCTTCAGTTTGTTCAAATCTGTTAAATCCATTATTAATCCCAAGACACCCATTCAAAACCTCATCAGGCTCCCTAGTATAGGATGGAAAAGGAAGTTCATATTTAGACTAATGGTTCTCAAACTAGTGGGTCTCGACCCACCAGTTTATGTACTGCATCCCCCGGCCCTTTAAGGGGTGGGGGAAGAAGAGAGACAGGGAAGCGATCCCCAGGATTGTGTTCCCAAGGGGGTTGAAGGAAGGGCGCTTTCAATTGTACTTTCGGTCAGGGCTGCTATAGGCTGTAGGAGGTGTGAACATAAGATCATAAGAACAGCCCCCACTGGATCAGGCCATAGGCCCATCTAGTCCAGCTTCCTGTATCTCACAGCGGCCCACCAAATGTCCCAGGGAGCACACCAGATAACAAGAGACCTCATCCTGGTGCCCTCCCCTACATCTGGCATTCTGACTTAACCCATTTCTAAAATCAGGAGGTTGCGCATACACATCATGGCTTGTACCCCATATGGATTTTTCCTCCAGAAACTCATCCAATCCCCTTTTAAAGGCGTCTAGGCTAGACGCCAGCACCACATCCTGTGGCAAGGAGTTTCACAGACCGACCACACGCTGAGTAAAGAAATATTTTCTTTTGTCTGTCCTAACCCGCCCAACACTCAATTTTAGTGGATGTCCCCTGGTTCTGGTATTATGTGAGAGTGTAAAGAGCATCTCTCTATCCACTCTGCGGCGACCAGAACTGGACACAATACTCCAGGCATAGAATTGGCCTTCTTCACTGCCGCCGCACATTGGGTCGACACTTTCATCGACCTGTCCACCACCACCCCAAGATCTCTCTCCTGATCTGTCACAGACAGCTCAGAACCCATCAGCCTATATCTAAAGTTTTGATTTTTTGCCTCCCTTGCATTGGCATTCTGACATGGCCCATTTCTAAAATCAGGAGGTTGCACATGCACATAATGGCTTGTAACTCATAATGGATTTCTCCTCCAGAAACTTGTCCAATCCCCTTTTAAAGGCATCCAGGCCGGATGCTGTCACCACATCCTGCGGCAAGGAGTTCCACAGACCAACTACACGCTGAGTAAAGAAATATTTTCTTGTGTCTGTCCTAACCCTCCCAACACTCAATTTTAGTGGATGTCCCCTGGTTCTGGTGTTATGTGAGAGTGTAAAGAGCATCTCTCTATCCACTTTATCCTTCCCATGCATAATTTTGTATGTCTCAATCAGGTCCCCCCTCAGGCATCTCTTTTCTATGCTGAAGAGGCCCAAACACTGTAGCCTTTCCTCATAAGGTGCCCCAGCCCTGTAATCATCTTAGTCGCTCTCTTCTGCACCTCTTCCATTTCCACTATGTCCTTTTTGAGATGTGGTGACCAGAACTGGACACAATACTCCAGGTGTGGCCTTACCATCGATTTGTACAACGGCATTATAATATTAGCCCTTTTGTTCTCAATACCTTTTCTAATGATCCCAAGCATAGAATTGGCACTCGGAAAAGTTTGGTGTCGTCTGCAAACATAACCACCTCACTGCTCACCCGTCTCCAGGTCATTTATGAAAAGGTTGAAAAGCACCGGTCCCAGGACAGATCCTTGGGGCACACCACTTTTCACCTCTCTCCATTGTGAAAATTGTCCATTGACACCCACTTTCTGTTTCCTGGTCTTCAACCAGTTCTCAATCCAGGAGAGGACCTGTCCTCTAATTCCCTGACTATGGAGTTTTATCAGTAGCCTTTGGTGAGGGACTGTGTCGAACGCCTTCTGAAAGTCCAGATATACGTATAATGTCTACAGGTTCTTCCGCATCCACATGCCTGTTGACCTTTTCAAAGAATTCTATAAGGTTTGTGAGGCAAGACTTACCCTTACAGAAGCCAGGCTGATTCTCCCTCAGCAAGGCCTGTTCGTCTATGTGTTTTGAGATTCTATCTTTGATGGGGCATTCCACCATCTTACCCGGTATGGATGTTAGGCTGACTGGCCTATAGTTTCCTGGGTCCCCCCTCTTTCCCTTTTTAAAGATCGGTGTGACATTTGCTATCCTCCAATCTTCTGGCACCGTGGCTATTTTGAGGGACAAGTTGCATATTTTAGTTAAGAGATCAGCAACTTCATTTTTCAATTCCCTAATAACTCTTGGGTGGATGCCATCAGGGCCCGGTGATTTATTGATCTTTAATTTATCAATGAGATCTGAAACATCTTCTCTTTTAACCTGTATCTGACTTAATTCCTTGGTCAGGAGGGGCCATTTGGGTAGCGGTATCTGCCCGAGGTCTTCTGCCGTGAAGACAGATGCAAAGATTTAATTTCTCTGCCATCTCTAAGTCTCCTTTTTTCTCCCCTTTCCCTCCCTCACCATCCAGAGGGCCAACCACTTCTCTGGTGGGTTTCCTGCTTCTAACATATTTGAAGAAGCTTTTGTTATTCCCCTGAATGCTGTTGGCCATGTGTTCCTCATAGTCTCTCTTGGCCTCCCGTATCACCTTCTTACATTTTTTTTTGCCACAGTTTATGTTCCTTTTTATTCTCCTCATTAGGGCAAAACTTCCATTTACGGAAGGAAGCTTCCTTGCCCTTTACAGCCTCTCTAATTTGGCTCGTTAGCCATGCGGGCACCCTCCTCGATTTAGTGGAACCCTTCTTTCCTTGTGGTATACACCTCTGCTGGGCCTCTATTACTGTTGTTTTAAGCAGCCTCCATGCACTCTGGAGAGATTGGACTCTTTTTACCTTCCCTTTCAACCTCCTTCTAACCAGCCTCCTCATTTGAGGGAAGTCCGCCCATTGGAAGTCAAGGGTTTTTGTGAGAGATTTGCCCAGTATTCTTCCCCCGACGTGCATGTCAAAACGGATCACAGCATGATCACTGTTCCCAATGGCTCCGTAACATTGACATCTCTAACCAGGTCCTGAGTACCGCACAATATTAAATCCAGGGTCACCTGTCCTCTGGTGGGCTCCATGACTAGCTGCTCTAAGGCACAGTCATTTAGCATGTCAATAAATCTGGTCTCCTTTTTGTGACCAGAACACAAATTGACCCAGTCAATATGAGGATAATTGAAGTCCCCCATGATTACAACCCTGTCCCTCCTTGTCACCTCCCTGATCTGTTTCCTCATTTCAAGGTCCCCTTCTGATTTCTGGTCTGGAGGACGATAGTACGCCCCCAGTATTACATTGCTCCTCAGGCCTGGTAATTTAACCCACAGAGATTCTACAGTGGAGTCGGACCCACCTTCAGTCTCTACTTTGCTGGATTCTATCCCTTCCTTAACATAAGCGGCCACCCCACCTCCAACACGCCCTCCCTGTCCCTCCTGTAGTTAAGCATGGTTGACTTAGGGTGCAATCCTAACCCACTTTCCAGCACCGACATAAGGGCAATGCAGTTCCTAGGTAAGGAAACAAACATTCCCTTACCTTAGGGAGGCCTTTATGAGTGCCCCCCAACTGCAGGATGCAGCACACGTCCCATTGCACAGCTATGCCAGTGCTGGAAAGTGGGTTAGGATTTGGGCCTTAGTGTCTTGCAGCAACCCTATTGATTCTCATTTCTAAGATTATGCTCTGGGAACAGATTATGGTCTAAAGGCAAATATAACAGGTCTGTAGTTACCTGAGTTTTATCTGCTCTCTTCAGCAATAAAGTTAGGTTTATTTGCACAGTGCGGTATTAACTATTCTCCAGTCCATTAGGTATACCACCATATGTATGCAAGTAAATTTTATTTAGAATCTTTGGAGGTCATAAAATATATTACTGATATACATAAACATACAGTATGTTTCACTGCTATTTTTTTTTTCCTCACAGAAACCAGCAGCATTATAAAGCAGACCAGATACCCATAAACCCAGAAAAGCATGAAGCAGGGATAAAGAACTTTCTGCAACCTGCTGGAAAGTTCTTCTGTGCAAGATTTACCATGCCTGTAGAGAAAGCCCCTTCTTTTCACAGTAGGGCTTCACAGGACAACTTCCTATTGGCCTGTATCCACCTTGCTCCTTTACATACAGCACTTATTCCCTTCACAGTCACTGATTTATCTGTAGGGTACAAAGCAGTTTTGGGCAGTACTTTTTTTGTAACATAATGAGAGTGCAAATTACAAGCAGCAGTTATATCATCTCCCAATCTGAGCCATGAGAAGTGCAAAAAATCTCTCAGTACATAAGCTCTACATTCTTTAAATCAGAAACATGTGTAAAAGGATAGTTGATTGCATCAAATTTAAAAGAAAGGTTACAACACTAAATTATGCATTTTTGGTCAAGACCAAACAGAGTCATAATTGGGTTTTGCTCACAATCCTCAAATAATTTTAAAATGTGTGTGGCATACTCAAGTTTCAAATAGGTGTGCGGTGGAACCAGCAGACTTACAAGCTGAATGCCACCAGGCTTAAGAGAGTTCTTCACAGTTTTCTGCATGGGCCATTTTCCTTGCTTCACTTTGGAATATCATTAGCATGACTCTGCATGCTGAAGACTAGGTAGAAATCCTTTAAAATGCAAATCTCTTTCAGGCACTATTCATGGAATACCCATAAATGTATTCCAATAGCTTAATGCACTTTGTGATTAGCTACATCCAAACATAATACATAAAACAAATAAAGACAACATTCTTAACAAGACAAGCCACTCCTTCGATTATTCCTTTGTCACATTTAACCAGATCAGCACAGATGCTTGCTTCTGAACAGTCAAGATGAATGTTATTGCATTCTAACTGAATTGTACAGTACATAAACATGCATTCTACAGTAGTTGCAGGTCTGAGACAGAAAACTGTCACTTTGTTTTACTGATGCTGAGAAATTGTTCTGCAGAATTGATTGTGAGTTACTTGATCCATGAGGATTTTTTAAAAACTTTTTTATTACGGTCATTAAAAATGAGTAGCCCTATTCCAAATTAAGGTGCTTACTGCAGCCTCAGTTAACATTTACATTATGTAAAAATATCAATTTCTAACTCCCTTGAGACATGCCTTTCGTGAAGTTTTTGCTCTCCGAGACACATTTCTGGGAACCAGACAGCATTAAACATGACCCAGATGAACTGAAGAGAGACTGACAATCGACTTGTCACAATCACCACTAACTTACATGTTTCTACACAAGGAAATTTAGTTAGGGAGGCTGGCATTATATCGTTCAAACCTTAATTTCCTGTAGGAGAATCTGATATTTCATCATTGGAACAGCAATAATTAAATTACATTGCAACATTTTCTGGTACAGCTGAAAAGGGAACTAACATAAAACAAACCATGACTGAGAAAAGTCACTCAGCATTTATTTCTGTTCATCAGATGGAATCCAGGGATGAGCTACATTCTCTCCTGTATATGTGCTAATTCTAATTTCAATTATCACACTTCCTAAGTGGTTGATGATAATTATGAGTAAAGCAGGAACTGGGAACATAAGAACAAGGAAATACATTCAAGGAAATAGTTGGCGGAGATGAAACAATTGCACAATTAGTTTCAATGACAGACAAAATGAACCTCAACAACAGATGTAAACTGCACAGGCAACAGGATTAACATGTGCTAACCATAGCTGGAGTTTGGCTTTCATCTTGCACAGCACTGTATACTGTTGTATAGCAGCTCTAGTAATGCTGAGAAATAATTGCATCTAGCCCAGACTGCATTTGCAGCAAAGCTCAAGACAACACAGTTAGTGTCACAGTCCCTTTCTGACGCTTCAGAATTGCTACAGCTTGCTCGTGAGTCACGCTTTCCAGAGACTCTCCATTAACAGCTAAAATCTGATCACCACGCTTCAATCTGCCGTCATCTGCAGCTGCTCCCTGCAAAACAAGAGAAACAGGACATCAGAGGCAAAGCAATTTTATGGGGCTTAATTAAAAAAAGACACATACGTTTCTGTGAACTGTGACATTCACTTGCAATTATAAGTGCTACCCAGAGTATACTGTGGCAAAAAATGCTCCAAAGGCTTCACAGGAGGTGGGAAGTGATTCTGCTGTACTTCCCTCCTGAGTGGAAGAATAAGTACCCCTTAAAGGCCTTGGCCAAATTACTTTGTGTTGCTAGTTAAGGCATTCTGAAATAAGGAGTACTATTAAGTCTCTGGAATGGTGACTTTATGGAGAAACCAATTTCAAAGCAATGGTTGGCAGTACGCACCACAGACCAGTAATACTATTCTTCAGACGCAGGCTTGAACATCAAGGAATTTTTATTTCAAGAATACTGTACACGCATATCTGAACAGCCTACTTTAACTTGTTGTTTCTGTTGGAAGCTTGCAATTAAGTCTTAACAATAATTATGGCTAGCATTTAAGTCCATAAATGCTGTGATACATATTGGGTTGCAATTAGAAATCCTAGCTGGTCAATGCTTTGAGACAGGGTGAGAGCAAGATGGACTGGAATGTAAACTAAGGGAGAGAGATAGCTAAAAGATGAAGAAATCTGAGGTGCAGCTCTAACATGAATGAAACCAAGCATGAAGCTGGATGTTACAAGGACACAGTAAACTTTCAGATGGAAGCCAGAAAGCAAGCAGCGCTGCACCTCTGGAACTGCTCACCACTTGGGAAAGTGGGGCACACAAATGAAACTAAGTCAGCTCACATGGGTCTCTTTGCACAATAGTAGCTTGTGCAGCTAGGGAAAGGGACGGTCAGGAATACGGTTGATAAAGTTCACAAAAATCAAATGCTCTCAGTCCTTTGTTTCCAACAGTGGTCTGAAGTCACCAGGGGACATCCACCAAAGTCGAGTGTTGAGAGAGTTAGGACAGACAAAAGAAAACATTTCTTTACCCAACGTGTGACTAGCCTGTGGAACTCCTTGCCACAGGAAGTAGTGATGGCATCTTGCCTAGATGCCTTTAAGAGGGGATTGGACAAATTTCTGGAGGAAAAGTTCATCATGGGTTATAAGTCATGGTAGGTATGAGCAAGGTAGAGGTAGGCTGCCTCTGATTGCCAGATGCAGGGGAGGGCACCAGGTTATGTGTGTTGTCTTGTGTGTTCCCTGAAGCATTTGGTGGGCCACTGTGAGGTACGGGAAGTTGGACTAGATAGGCCTGTGGCCTGATCCAGTGGGGTGGTTCTTATGTTCTTATTAAATGGTCTGTGGCTTGGTACCAGTACTTGAGAAGCCGTGCTGTGCTAGGACTTATTTGCACATTATCCTAATCTCATAATGTAGCCCAATATATTGGCTGTATGTCTGGTCCATGTGCCTCCCGTATTTCTAGAGTAGCAGCACTTACAGGAGAGTCCCCTCAGATGACCTAAGAGGATGGGCTGGAATGTATGAGAGAAGGCAGTCACCTCAGACAATCCTGGTCACAAACTCTGAAGGGCTTTAAGGGTCAATACTAGCACCTTGAATTGGGCCCAGAAATGAATGGGCAGCCAGTGTAGTTGCCAAAGCAGCAGTCCAACAGAATCAAACCACCTAGCTCCTTAAGCCCCCCGCATTCTGCACTAATTGTAGCTTCTGAACTGTCTTCAGGGGCAAACCTATACAGAGTGCATTACAGTAATCCCGTTTGAACAGGGACAGAATACAACCCTGTGGTGCTCCACATTATAAAGGCCACGTCACTAAATGGGTGTCCCCCAGCATCACCATCTGGGACCTATCAGCCAGGAAGGAGTGGAATCACTGCAAGGCAGTGCCTGCAAGGCCCAGCTCAACCAACCAACCGAAAAGGACACCATGGTCAGTGGTATCAAAAGCTGCTGAGAGGGCCAACAAGACCTGCAGTGATGCACTCCCCCTGTCTAGCCCTTGGAGAAGATCACCATGTAATGCAAAGAACAGCTCAGTTGGAAGGAAGGTATCTGCATACTGTCAGGAGGACACAATGAAGAACTTTATGAGCACTGGTGGCAGCATGGGGCAGAGTGTCAGAAGACAATGCTTTCCAAAAGGACAATGCCCCCCTGCTCCAAACCCAGCCTACTTTCATTAAAAATGAATGAATGAATGCATTTTTAAAAAGAAAACAACAGGCAATAAGCCTGCAAGGGACAGTCATTTCAGTTTTCTAGAGACCGTAAGACACTGAGACACAGAAGTGGTCCACTTCCTCATCAAACAGTGGCTTTGATCAAACCAGAATGGATTTATGGAGCGCATGCCTTTCAGAGCAGTCATATGACACATGCTTAGATTTTTCTTAAGTTTACCTTTGCAAAAATGGTCTTGACATAAATGGGAAGGTCTCCATGGGGACTTCCGTAGCCTCCTACAATACTAAATCCCAATCCATCTGAGCCTTTCTCCAACACAATGTACTTGGGCTGAGGTACTCTGAAAAACACAGCAAATGCCACTTAAGAGTGCTCACTTCATAAGTGGAAACATAGCCTAATAGAAGTTAACCTATACTGAGCCAGAAAAAGGCTGCAAACCTACACACAACTTAACTGGGAGTCAGTGAACTCAGTGGGATTTTCTTCCGAGTAGACATGCACAGGATTGCCTTGGAATAGCCCTTTTAGCCCAGTAGCAGCTAAATGTCTCAGGCAAAGGTCTTTCTCAGTTCTGCTACCTGATATCATTCTAATAGGCAAAGCCAGAGATTGAAATATGGACATTGTGCCTTTAAAGCATTTTCTCTACTGCTGTGCTGTAGGCCCTCCCAGCAATTACCTAACTATAATAAGATTACCATCTCTTTTTTTTCTGTCAGGAGTCCTCTGCTTTTATCAACTGTAAGCAGCAGAAATCAGCAAGAAAACTTCCCCATCGTTGAATCCCCATACTAAGAAGAGTTTCACTATTTTCTGCATGTTTCAGTGTTTTTAAGAGCCCGAGAGCCCTTCCAGCAAAACATTGGCAACTAGGCGATAGGAGCACAACATTTAGCTCCTCTTCCTTGACCATTTAATTTATAAACTATTTTTGGTAGAGACCTCTAGTGTTGTACATCCTGCTCAATTGTATTCACCATCTGAAAGTCATGAACTCCTCTATAGGGCTAGTTGTAGAGCAGTGTTGAGATGGACAGCGAGAAGATTGCAGGCTAGAAAAAGGGTTCTGTGGCCCTTCTAACTGTGATTCAACATTTATTTTAAAAAAACAAAGGTCACTAGCAATATCACCCTCGGTGCAACTATTATTACTGGGTTTCCTGCTGGTCATATATGCAGGAAGAAAGTCTCAGTGTTGTTTAACCAGGAATGCGGTGGTACAGGAATGGACAGGCCAAAAAATTCCAACGGGGTGGACAACAACTCATCAAGATACTGGTCCTGAAACGTGGATGTGCATCTGACTTACGGGAAAACCCACAAAAAGGCCTATCTCTTCAGGGAACACATAAAAACATGCATCACTGGGAGCACTTGCAACAAAACAGGAAAACATTTTATAAGAAGTAATCCAACACCAAGAAGAAACCATATTTCTGTTTTTCTGAAACTGATGCAGAGAGAAACGTGAAGGTGATTTTTTTTCTTTTTCTTTTTCACTGGTGTTTAAGACTTTATGGAGCACACATGGGTCACTTTCTCAGAGAGATGCTAGAAGCCATTCCTCATTTAATTTCTCTAAGGGCTGATCATCTGGAATTGCAGTTGTCATAATTCATCTCAAGCGAATATACAGTCAGGCAGGAATAGAATCAACATGACAACTCATCAACAGAGAAAACTCAGGGGGGTGGATTGTCACAAATCAATCCAAAGAACAAAAACAAACCTCTTCCAGCAGCCTGGAAGATCCCTGCATGCATATTTTGTGTGTAAAGCAGAAACCATCTACCAGAGGAGAGAACAGAAAAGCACTTCAACAAGTGCTGGAAAAATCAGGGGGATGGGGGAAGGTGGCAGAAAGAATGGGAATGACAAGAGAAGGCCTGACCCATATTCATAAGCTAACAAGACTGGGATGTATCCACAAAGTCATCTAAGTCCACTCCTCACACTTAGGTAGGAAGGGGATGTAGCTGAGGGAGAGTAGAGCTCTGGGACTAGTTCTCCAGCTAAAGTGCTTAGGTGCTGCCTTTGAAATGTTTTTCCAAAGTGTTTTAGCTGAGAAGAAGCATCAGACGCAGTAGGAAATAAACTGAGACATTTGTTTAGGGGCAAATGCCTGTGTTAAGTATCTAGGCCATTTGCTTTTCTAAGGATGAGCTGAAAAACAGTATGTGGCTCATATTACATTAAGGCTACAATCCTATGTAAATTGTCCTAGGAGTAAGTACTAGTGAGTACAGGATGACTTATCTTTGAATGAACATGCACAGATTAGCACTCTAACATACCTTTTATATTTATTGGGGATATATTTTAATCCTATGTTTCCATTATATATTTGCTTGAAAACTATTGCAGCCTACTCCAGGAGTTTGGGTTCAAAAGGAGCTAGATCTTTAAATGAAAAAAGTTTCTAAAGCATCAATTGAATACTCCCATTGATGATGTCACCACTCTTATTGAATGAGAAGCCTGGAGTTCTGCTCCTTATTGCCCTACCTGAACAATGTATTGAATTGAGAAAGTGGCACAGGATTATATATTTGCATAGTTCAATGCCAAATCCTATCCATGTTTTCAAATCCCAATGAATTCAGCAGAACTTACCCCCCAAATGATGAGGCATAGTATTTCTTCCATTTTCCTGAGGGCCAAATTACATGTTACAATGTGTGTGTTGGCCTGGTGTTGTTTTTGAAAAATACAGTGAACAGTGAAGTGTGCACAATGTAGTGAAACTGCAGTGGGGGATAGCAGGGCTATAACACCTAGCCTCCCCCCACAGTTTCTACCCTGATCACTTGTGTGTATACACCCCATGCTGTTTACAGTCAAACCCCCCAAAACTTCAACTGAAAGCCAGAATAGCATGGGCTGGGTGTATTTGGGACAGAAACCATGGCAGGGACTAAGTGGCAAGTGATTAATTATGACAGATTAAATAAATATCACAAATGCATTATCCATGCCGTTAAGCAAGAGCACTCTCAACTTCTCTGGAGTTCTCTAAACAACTTTTGCCTAGACCATCAACAGAACAGCACACTTACTCTGGGTCTTCAGGGTGGTGCTCAGTAGGTGGGCTGATGTTCGTGCCTGCAGTCATGCTCTCTAGCTGGCTGGCAATGGCACTGATATTGGTGTCAGCTACAACCTGCGTATCAGTGTGGAAGGGAAAAAAACCATTAGCTAGGATACTGGCAAGCAGTAAATGGTTAATTCTTAAGCTATAGATCTCCCATTTAAAAAGTGGATTTCTCAGGTACTGATATTGGAAGTTGCAGCCTTCAATAAATCTTTGCTTCAACTAAGTAGATATAGTCTTTGAGTGCCTGGATGAAAGACACTAGGAGTCTAATGTAAGCTGCTGAGCTTTCTCATAGATCGTTGGATATAAGAAGCAACAAGCCAAACAGTTTTTGCTGATTAGCAGAACGAACAGCAGCGCAATCCTAAGCATGTTTACTCAGGAGTAACTCCCACCACATTTGAGAATATTTACTCCCCAGAATGTATGCATAGGATTGCAGCCTATATGGTGTAGCCAGGATAGTGTAGTGCAGTGGATCCCAAACTTTTTGAACTGGTGGCTCTCTTGACTTGCTGGGCCATTGATCACAGCTCCCCCTTAGGGTTACAATCCTACATGTTGTATGGGGTTGTGGGTTTTGCGAGGATTCCGCAACTTCCATGGCTGATTTCCGCAGCTCCCCAAGGAGCCCACAGCTCAACAGCTTGGGAACCACCTATGTAGTGATTTGGGAATAGACTAAGCCCTAGAAGATCCAGGTTCAAATCCCTGCTCAGTTATGAAACCTCCTGAGTGACCTCGAGCCAGTCACTATCTTTCAGCCTCTCCTACCTCACAGGGTTGTTGTGAGGACAAAAGGTGGGGAGGAACCATGTACACCACCCTGAACTCCTTGGAAGAAGGGCAGCAAAAAAATGTGAAAACAAACAAATGCATTTATGCATGCATTTTTTCTTGACTCTCTTCTAGACTGGGATAGCAAGAAGAATGCATCCACCTCCTGCAGCTTTTCTGCACTGGCTTTCTTCAAAACTATTCTAACAATGAATTAAAAGTTTGAACATGTTACTGTTGAGCACAAGGAAGAACTTAACAAATCAAAATGTTTCTGCTAATAAGCCTGGCCATCAAGATGAATATATGGCATCCGCCACTAAAAGGAAGGCACAAGAAACCAGATATACAGAAGGGAAATCCATTCAAAAACTGTATTGCAATACAGGTGAGGCCTCAATATCTGTGAGTGATCTGTTCTCAGATCACTTGCTGATAACGAAAATTGTGGATAGTCAAATCTGTGATTTTCCACCCCCTTCTCCCTCCGAAGGGACCGGAGCTGTGCTCTGACCCCCTCTGGAGGGCTTTCTGTAGCCTGCAGAGGCAGCGTGCATCCGCCCACGTGCATCTACTATGCTCATAGATAGTAGCATTCTTAAAATAAATGATATTTTCTAGATTTCAGGCTGACAGTGTATCAAACAGCTTGTAATATTTGATGTTTCAACAGTAGTACTGCATATTACTGCACTTGAAATGCAAAAAGAGACTACAGTGCAAATAATACTGTGATTTGCCAGTAGAACTGAACAACTACAAAACTTCTCATGTTTCCCATTTCCTTTTTTAGCTGGCAGCAAGTCATATCTATATTCACCAATCTGTGGCTGGCAGTTAGAGCACATCTAAGTTCAACAACCTTGCAAAAAGCTGCTGCTTATCTCATTACTACACCTGCAGACAGAAGATTAAATTAAACAGAAACATCCAAACAGCCAAGAGGGATAAAATGTTCCCTTAGGATCCTAATCTCTCATTTGCAAACAACATTAACGAACTCCTTTGCCATCCTTCCCAGGACATATCGACAATAAGCCTTTTCCACACCAGTGGATACAATTATCTGACCTTTCATAGCCAGTTACCAGGAGGTGCTTTAACTGATAACAGAATTACTTAATGATGTGTCACTCATGATTATCAGACTGATAGAATGGGTCCACTTCTATTGGTTGAATGCAAAGCCAACACTGGGGAAATAATAAAAAACCAGTTCCTTAAAATTAAATATAGTTGTTTCCTTTTACCATGTCCCCAATTTTGCTGATACATTGGGGATATTGATACAACAGTATCAATATATGGCGTAAAGCTAAACATGATCTAGATCGGGGTGTCAAACTCGTTTCATACAGAGGGCCGAAATTAGCATTCAGAGCTCCAGCTGAGGGCCGGAAGTGATGTCATTAAGCAAAAAGTGACATCATTAAGCAGCTAATGGCCAGAGATCAGACCCTGTTCTCCTATAGAAACTCACTAACTGCAAATGACAGAAGATAAAATATGCAAATCTTGATCATATTTCAAGATTTGGGAAAGCCCAGTTTTCATGTGGGCTGCCATTTCAGCTGCTGAGAGCCTGAGGGCCGAATAAAAAGCTTCCAAGGGCCACATCCGGCTCCCGCGCCTTATGTTTGACACCCCTGATCTAGATTTTGTACTGAAAATACATGTATTGCAACATTTGAAAATGAGATTAGGAAAAATTATAATGAACAATTACAATTATAAGAAAAACTCCAGCTTTTATTTTTGTAAGCCAATTATGGTTCAATAAGAACCATACTGCAGGTGGAGAGGTAGCCATTTTAGAACATGAATCTTCTGCAGTCTGCTTTTCTGGAAGTATTAATCCATTTCTGCCCAACATTGCATATACACAACAGGGACCAAATGTGTCCACCTGTGGGCCGGGCAAAAATGGGTTAATATAGTAGAAAATAGAATGAGCAAGTATTTTTGCATTTTGGTTACTAGCATGTATGGGGCTTCCGGCATTCCAAAATGTTATTGCCAGTTTTCTATTTAGGGAGCAGTTTAAGTTTCAAAACAATACCACTGACTGATCGCAATAATATGGTAACATCCTAAGATAATCTTGACATTTTTTTCAACTCTCAAAGAAGCCAACAATGACATTTGGCTAGATTGTTTATGGTTTTGGGCTCCAACTCAAAAGCTCCTCCCATCACCTTTCAACTTTCTCCCCCTTTGGTTTTTATCCTGTTCACCTAACTTGACCAACACTTATGAAGAACTATTATGTTTGGTCCCTGTGCCAATCTGTGTGTGCCTGATTTGCTACACAAATCAGATTATGTTCCTCATGAGGTAAATGTATCCTGAGCACTGAATCCACATTAGTCTAGATTGGATTTTAGAAATCCACTCAGAACCTTTTACCCAAATATCATTATGCAGATTAAAACCTTCACCTGCATAAGGCAGGTGGTGTTCTGAGGTTATGAGCTGGATGATTGTAAATTGTGTGTGGATTGCAGCCTTAAACCTCAATTGTAAGCCTCCACATCTAGCTAGTGGAATACATTTTTCTCCTTCTCTACAAGAGGCTCCTGCTCAGTAGAAATAAATTAGTGACCCATTCTAATACTTGAACATATTTTCAGATAGCAGCATTCATTCAATTTGTTATACTTCACTGCAGTGGCAAGGGCATTTATGCATAAAAGCTTGACTACGTGCTGATTAGGCACGTTAAGGAAATTTTTCTCATCTAAATTTGGAACTCCCTTCCAGGGGAACTAAGATCTATCCCTTCCCTCAGAGCATTTCAGCAACGGCTCAAAATGTTTTTGTTCCATCTGGCGTTTGAGTGATAGGTTGTCTGTCTCCTGTCCCTCTGTGGCAGTAACTTGGCTGTAAATAGTTTGCCCTATTTCTTATGATTTTTATGGTTTCATTTATTGTTTTTATATACAGGTGGAGTCTGATTATCCACAGATTTTTCATCCACGGGTCTGGCTCAACGCGGGTCCCCCGAACCTGCACTGAGCCAGACTGGTCTCCACCTGAACCCTCCAAAAGGGGACTAGAGCTGCTCCGGTCCCCTCTGGAGGGCTTTCTGAAACTTGCAGAGGCAGCGCACGTCTGCCTGCTGGCCCTGCAGGTTTCAGAATGGCCCAAAGAAGTGAAAAAGTCACTTCTAGTTGGCTGAAGGTTTGGGCATCAAACCTGACTTCCCCAGGCCTCAGAATGCCTTATATAGTGAAAAAAAGTCACTTCCAGATTCCCTCGAGAAATGGGAGAAAGGGGCGGAAAATTGCGGATTTGATTATCCACGATTTTCAGTATCAGCAAGGGGTCCAAGAACAGATCCATCACAGATACCGAGGTCCCACTTGTATTGTACATTTTAGCTGGTAATTTTAAGCCACCTTGGACATCTGCTCTGGTAGAAGAAAAATCTTTGAAATAATTACCTAAAAAATTTTCTTCCTGGATATTGAATTTCTGGATCACTCAATATTGTCCATGGAATCACACCAATCAATGAGCAATCTGATCTTCTGATTTTTTATTTTTGTGTTTTGCTCAGATTGCTGAATGTGTTAATTTGCAGCAGTTTGGATTCATGCATTGTACATATTTCTTTAAAGTTTACCAATGTGCAGAAGAATACGCATACATTGATTAAAGCACTAAGAAGAAATTCTGATGCAACTGTGTGATTACATCAAGATTCCTTTTAGTGGTGTTTTAATCAATGTAAATATATAGCCACGAGCATTAGCTATCTTGTGAGATTTGGGAGTCACCACCCTGGATCTTGCAAGATTTTGTGAGATCCAAGGTGGCACTGGCTGAGCCCGTAAGAAGAGGCTGAGGTGGTGTTGTGACCCAGGCACGTTTGGGAACCCACTGCCATAGAGGACTAACAAAATGGTGCAGGGGACTTTAGTCTTTAGGACAGAATCATACAAAAGATTTTAGGTGGCGAGATGTGAGTTGAGAAAAATCAGGACCTTTTGCTTGCTTTTCTGCATTCAGATTCACACGTTTATCTGGTCTGCTTCAAAAGCTTAGATGCACTACCCTACCACAAAAACTTGAAAAGTAGGTTGAGCACTGTCATAATAAAAATGAACTACACATTGAAAATCAGGATCTGAATGTGAGACAAAACAATTGCATAACCACTTCAACATTTGATCAAAGGTAGAAAACAAAAACAAAAAAAATGCAAGCCACCTTCCATTCACATTTTGTGATTTTTTTTGTGAATGTGTTTTTACCATGTTTTTAATTGTGTTTGTTTTTTATATTCTTTTAATTATTGTTGTAAGCTGTCTTGAGTCCCTTCAGGGAGAAGGGCAGAATACAAACAAACAAACAAACAAACAAACAAACAAACAAACAAACAAACAAACAAACAAACAAACAAAATCTCTCTGCTTTTCCCCAACCACTACCTTCTAAAAACTGGACCCTAAAGGGCTTTTCCCCCTAGCTGTTTGCAGTTTACAGACTTCAACAGATGAATCAAAGGGAGTTTGACCCAGCGAACCCCAACTTCAAAAATATTAGGTACAATCCATTCTAAGATAAGCTGTTTTATATCCTATGGATTCCAACAGAAGAGTGTTAAGCACATATCTACCTCTCCCTCTTGGAAATGAACACATTTTATGTAGATCATACCCATTCCTTTCAGGTATGCTGTTAGCCTTATAACACTCTCCCAAGCCAGCAGCAAAATTTCTCTTATACTTCCCCCATTTGAAGAACAAGGACATGATGGACAGTTTGCTCAAAGCTATATAGCAAAAGAAAATCTGACAATTTTTTACATTTTAAATAGAAAGTGACAAAACCTAACAGTATAAATGATTGCTCATGGGTGGCAACAAGCCATTTCCCTCCTTCTTGTTAGGCTTTTATAGAATCATGTTCACAATCTGTATGGACAGAAATAAAACACCTTTGAATGCAATCATTTCTTGCTTTCATCTTGCATAATTCAAAACAGCAAGCACCCTGCTGAGCCACGATGTCCTGCGCCAGCGATGCTCAGCCTTTGCTTAAGAAAAATCATTTATCTATCCTTGTGCAGCTACATGTTCCATTTATCATCATACCTGCAGGATGATGCTCCCATAAGCATTCTTCAGCAGATTAACTGCATCAGCATGAGACAGCCCATCCAAAGGCTGCCCATTAATACTGACAATCCGATCACCAACCTGAAAGAAAAACAAAAGCAACAGAAACATTAATGGCATTAAGACAAATTGGATGAGTGCTTAACATTCCTTGCACGTTTGGCATTGCCAGGTTGTTGGTTAAAGACGTGCTGCATTTCCAGTGATCACAACTGTTCCTCGTAATGAGGACCAAAAACACTCTTCTTAGAATAGCAGCCGACCACTACCAAGAAAGAACTCACACTTTCCCCCCTTATTTCCAGAAATTAATAATAGACATCAGAACTCAGGTGGAAAAGTTCTACAGAGGTCTACGAGAATACAACTCATTGTGAGTGATGGCCTGTGGTCTATCAAAGTGTATTCTTTCAGTATAAAGCAGTGATTCTCAAACTGGGGCATCACGACGCCTCAGCCTGAGAGCCCTGGGCTCTGCCCTCTTATGGGGCAGGGGGAAGGCAGAGACACATTCCCCCCTGGATCGCACCTCTGATCAGGGTGCAGGGGCGTGCATCCACACACTCCTGCTTGCAGCAGCCTCCTGAGGGTTGGAGGAGCCTAGTGCCAGCCTCAGCAGGACTTTCCATACAACACAGACCCCTGCAGAATGCAATCGCGACCACTTCCAGTTTTGTGATTGAGACAGAAAGTGGTCACGATCACATTCTGCAGGGCTCTGCGTTGTGTGGAGAGCCTTGCTGAAGCTGGCGCCGGGCTCCTCTGATCCCCGGGAGGCTGCTGCAGGCAGAGGTGAGTGGAAGCATGGCCCCGTGCCCCTCCACAGCAGCACAATGCTGGGCATCATGTCTCTGTCTTCCCTCCTGGATCCTGCTGCCTTCCTCCCCCTGTGCAAGGACTTACAGGCTCTCAAGCTCTATCAGAGAGTCTGAGAACCACTGGTAAGTATTACTGGAAAAAATGCAATGCAATAACTGGAAACAAGTGTTCTTTGGGCTGTGTGGCTCCAGATATCAGTGAAATCAAAAATAATATATAAAAATGGAATTAAAGGTATGAGATTGTATCCTAAGGTGATCTTCTGCAAGGTCTTCCCAACCTAGGTCATCGTCCTTTTAAGTGCAGATATTCTAGGAGCACAAAAATGCAGTGGGAATGGCAGAAAAATCCACTCCGCCTTGTGTAAATTGAGCTTCTCCTACTCATACATGAAGACCTTAGGATACAACCCACAGACTATTGCACAAACCACATTTCTACACTTTAATGCTTTACTTTTAACAGAACCCCTTTGAGATGCTGTAGGTGAGAAGCAAAGGCAGATAAATTGCACTATCAAATACCCATCAGAGGGGTCAAGTAGCATGCAGTTGACACACAAACATCCTACAGTCTTCATCTCCTCCAGTCACATCACATTGATGTTTAGATGTTAGTCAGAAAAAAAATATCTTCATAGTAGAACCAGAAGATGCTCAAAGTAAAAAGGCAACTGTCTTCATTCTTCTTCCCATTCACTCATCAATGAATGCAATTGACTCCAATGACCGTGATAGCTCTTCAAAGTGCTGGTAGTAGCATGGAAATTACTGCAGAGTGCAGATTCATAAAGCTCACACTTTCACATTCATCAGTGGCATCGCTAGGGGGTGCGGGACAGACCGGGTGATGCGCACAAGGGGGGTGACGTGCACTTGGGGGTTACATGCTAAAATCGCAGTGGTTAGGAGTAACCCCATCATATTATATACCGATGGATGCGGAATTTCGAGCAGAATGCAATGCAACAAACCAGATTGAAATATCTCCTTTCTATCAAAAGTTGGGGCCAAAAAACTGGAGAACAAAAAAATGCATGGAGCCCAATGGAAAGTGAAAGTGAGCCGTATCGCAAGTTTACTTGCGAGTAGGCAAAATTGCCTTAGTTTGTCAGAAAGGGCAGGCGGAGAGGAATCCAACAACACCAGAATGGTCCTGATCCAATGAATGCAGCCGCCAAAAATACCTGAGAAGGAAGTCCCTCCCTCCAAGCAGATGAATGTATTAAGCCTTATAAAGCAAAAATAAGCCTCATGGTAGCGTTTACTCATGAGTAAGCAAACGTGCCTTATATAGTGTGGAAGATCAGGTGAAGGAGAGTGCAAAGCTACCAGAATGGTCCTGATCCTATGCACCTGCAGCTAAACAAGTGCTCCAGAAGGCAGCCTTCCCCCCCTCCCACACACACTAAAAAGGATCAAAACAGGCTTCAGCTAATAAGGTGAACTTTTTTGAGACTTGCAAAGCCAGGTGGATCCTGACCATGACCTGGTTTAAACAGAAGTTCTTAAATTGAACTGGGCACTGGGTAGAGCTGAAAACCTTGCTGGTTTTGGAGGGGGAGGGTGTTATTGCAGGCAGGCTACAGAGGACATTCACTTGGTGGAACAGGACTGGCTTCTGCTTATTTAATTGATTGTTTTACTTTAGTTATTTATACTTATTTATTTTAATTTTCCTGATGGTGTCACTTCCACCATGACATCACTTCTGGTGGGTCTTGGACAGGCTGTCATTCTAAAAAGAGGGCCCCAGTGCTAAAAGTTTGAGAACTGCTGCAAAAACTGCTGCAGTTGACACCCTGGGGTGTGTGTGTGTGTGTGTGTGTGTGCGTGACACCACTAGTGACCAAAATCACTAAAATCACAGCCTGGAGGAATAATACCATTATGTTATATATCAATCAATGCATCATTTCATGCAGAATGTGTTCTGTCTTTGTTCTATCAGAAGGTACAGTCAAAAAACCAGTGGGGACGGAGTGATGATACATCACCATGCCCACCACCTGGGGTGTTGCCCTGCCCACTGCGTGGGGGGTGACGCGCTGGCATCCTGCACCGGGTGACGCGAACCCTAGTGACGCCACTGACATTCACACAAACACCCACACACAGAGTATTTTTCTCCCTGCAACATCCGTTAACAAGAATAGCAACACATGTTGAAGAAGAAGAGTTTTTTGAAACAGTAGAACCTCCAAAGTTGACCACCTCTCTATAATGACCACCTCCTTAAATTGACCTAATTTTCACAGTATGGACAGACACTGCATATACACTATGGGAGACCAACCTCACTATATTGACCACCTCTGTAAGTTGTATCTTGACAATTTCGACCATTGCACAGAGTATTAATTTACCCTCCCTAAGTTGCCCACTGAACGCGATACTGCTTGTGCATAGTGAAGCCACTGTCCTTTCACTTTGGTTCCCATCACCAGTGCATTACTTTACACTTATATGGAAACACAACCGCTATTTTGCTGCCTATTCTCCAGGTTTGGAGAGATCCTTCTGGAGCACTTCACAATCCCTTCTGGTCTTCACCACTCAGAAAAGTTTACTGTCATCCACAAACTTGTCCACCTCCCTGCTTATTCCTGTTTCCAGGTCATTTATGAAGATGTTGAAAAGCACCAGTCCCAGGGCAGATCCTTGAGGCACTCCACTTTCCACCTCTCTCTACTTTTTTGGTCAGTTGCCCATTGACACCCACCCTCTGTTTCCTGGTCCTCAACCAGTTCCCAATCCATGAGAGGACCTGTCCTCTTATTCCCTGTGGAGTTTTCTCAACAGCCTTTAGTGAGGAAAACATCTTCTGGCATTTAGTGAATCTGAGGAGACCCAGTGGAGGCCAGGCAGCCTAAATAAAAAAGTGTGTGTTTTTTTTAGCTGCTGGGGCTATGTAACATGCTACATGCTATGGGCTGGCATTGGTCTGCTTGTCTGCTATGAAACCAAGTATTTTTTTAACTTTCAATTTTTTTTAAGCTTATGAATTTTCAGGGGTTTTTTAAACACTGATTGTGGGCTGTTTATTTATAAATAGTAAGCATCACAAGAGGATCAATTCTCATTGATATTTGCAATAAAACTTTTTAAAAATCCAATCTAAATAATAACTTGGCCTTGCATTTGTTGCATTTGTTGTCCTGGGAGCTAAACATGATAATATTTAAATGCCTTTTTCCGTATGTTGACCACCTCCCTATGTTGACCAATTTCCTCCAGTCCCTTGGGTGGTCAACTTAAAGAGGTTCTACTGCATTTGCATAGTTTTGGCATAGCAGGGAGAATGTCTTGCTGCAGGCATTACTGATATGGTTAGCAGAAGTTACAAAGCTATTCTACCTTTTTAAATGTTAGCTTTGTCATCAATCAAACAAATTTAGGGGCCAGTTTTCAATTTAAACATTCACAGCATTAGAGATTACAAGGAAAATGGGTGTAAATATTCTTTTCCTTTGGTTTTAGACTACAGTTATTTTCTGAATATCTTTAGAGAAAATCCAATAAGACCAAATAAGACAGCCAAGATCATCCCCATACACTGAATGTCTCATGGATGTGTCTGGAGATGTACTCACATGGGAAAGAACAACTTAAGACTTGGGAAGCTTATAGAAATAGTTTCAGGTACCTGGAAATAATTCTCAAGATTGTAAGGCTGACAATGTGTGGATAGGTTTTCACTTGCTACTATGAAAACTGCTGCATCCATGAATGATCCCAAGTCACAATTTACATTCTTCACACAGAGAAAGTGGAGAGAACACTTTAATGTCTGAAGTGGCCTTTGAATTACCAAATATTTTGATGGGAATCATGTCTGAAAAGGTATGCAGGCCTGAGGGTGCATGGAAGACACAATGAACCTAGATAGCAAGACATATCTGTGCAAGGTAACTCCATGTCGGGTTTTATCTACATTCAGAAAAGTAGTTCATGATCTTTCAGAGTCCTCTTTCTGGCAAAATGATAGATTACACAACAGGGGCTCATGCCCTTGATTCTGGGTGCCAGAGAACATTTAAAGGCAGATTCCCAAGGTTACAGTTAGGCAGTCAATCACAGTAGCACACACAGGTATGGGTTAATTAGAAGTGAGAAAGGAGCCTTCAGAGCTGGAGACAGAAGTGGACATGTCCATCAGGATATAACCCTTGCAATAAAAGCAGTCCTCTCTGGAGAGCATAAAAGCAGCAGGAGGAAAATAAAATCAATATCTAAAGAGACAACATTCCCTTACTTTGAGTTTGTGAGTACGTGCTGCTACTCCACTTGCTTGAATCATGGCAATGAAGATTGGAATGTCTCCTAGTGGGCTTCCCTTGCCACCAGCTATGCTGATACCTAGAGCATCATTTGGGCCCTTAACAGAGAGATTATTGTTAAAATTAGCACTAACACAGTTCTAAATATGAAATGCACACAGATACATATAAAAATAGGTAATTTCATAATAAATAAAATCAAACATACTGTACTAGTTTTAATTTGCTGTGAGTCAATTTGTGTGTCCCTTAAAGGACAGAAGTGGAATGTAAACCCCCCAAACAAACACACAAGCAAAGAAACAAACAAAAACACGCTCCAATTTCTGTGCTGGATTCAAAGAAACACAATGCCTATTTATGAGTGTTTTACCACTTCTATGATCATCATATAAACTTGGGTGGCTGAGTGCCTATCAGTCTGAACATGAAATGGGGCCACCCTGAGCCAACATGGAGATTTCTACAAACAGGGGTACAAACAACTCCTTAGGCATGCAGAAGATGATAAATTTGGAAGTTAGAATGAAAAGGGGGGGGAACCCTAAAACAAACCAGAGAGATTGAGCAAGCTCAGTGATCCCCAAGAATTATGGAATATTCAGCTTACAGTTGGAAAGAAGCAACAGCAGAACATTGTGTGTGTGTGGGAGGGGGAACATGAGCACGTCTTTAACAATTAAAGATGGGTATTAAGAATTTGTTCTGCTGGACCTTTGTGGCAGGTTGCACTTGTTAATACAGATTTCACAGCATGTGCATGCAGGGGGTACAGTTTATAGAAATACAATTCACAAAAAAGTTGAATGTTTTGAAACAATGAGAAACACACAAACCACTGACCCTTGCAATCTCCACAGTCCTGGGACCCATATCTGCTCCAACTAAGAAAGAAACAAAAAATTATAATTAAGAGATAATGCCATTAGAAGACTACGGCTTCTGGACTAGCAATATAGTTGCCTCAGAACAGAGGGAAGTGCCGTTCTAGTACTTTGGGAGAAGGTTCTCTTGGGAGAAGCCAGAGTGTGGTTCGAGTGCTCCACCAGACCAATCTCCCTGTACCTGCATGGTGGTGCGAGGAACAAGAGCAACTTGTCATGGTGGTAACAGGCTCTCTGCAAGTCTCATGGGCCTGCACTTCTGGTGGCAGGAGGTGCGGCTAAGAGTTCTCCATTTTGTGCTTAAAGGAACGAGAGCCTTTTTGTCCCTCTGTCTATAAGCAGCTTCCCTTCCCAAATTCCCCAGATTCTCAGACTACATACACTGCAATGAGAATGGACTATTGATATGTTGGAAAATAGCATACAGATGAAATTTAAGCTCTTGTCATGAATTTTATCAGAATTAAGTAATGAAAAAGATACAAGACCAGCCTGCCTGTGGCATGCTAATTAACCAGCTTATTGTGGCATGAAGCTTAATAGGGAACAGCTAAATTTGCCTGTTGCATGAAAGATTGAAAATGGAATTTGGGCTACTTCAAACCGAGTAGAAAATTAGAGATTATAATTAACGTATTAGATGCTCCCAGTTACGCACTTCATCCTCCACAGTTGGTTATCAGCTATTTAAGACAGCTCATGGTTCAGCTGGTCACTCTAAACTTCAAAATCTCTGGTTAGTCCTAAAATAGCTTGCTTGCTTTTTTGCAGCAAGCCGTTCTCTGCTGGATTTTCCTGGAGGTTTTCCCAACTGCAGACATTATTGCAACATGTTCTCCTTTGACACACAGAAGTAAATAGATGCAGTTTTTCAAGTCAACACACTAAGAGATGGCAGTGAAAATTCACAAGGTATTATGGAGCGCACTTTCTATCCTATACCTGAATTTCTGTGGGAGGAGTCAGCAGCTGACCTCTTCGTGCTGACAAAACTCTGTAAGGTAGAGATGACTGGAGCAAACGTAGGGTGAAAGTGACTGTGAATGCTGTGTTGGCTCATCTGAAAATGAAAGGCAAAACCAGTAAGGCTTAAGAAAGAAACCAAAAGATATTGTAGCGCTCTGTCTCAGAAATTCAGACAGAGTTCCATCAAAATTAGTGCCGAGATAGACAATGAAGTGATGTTCTTATTAAAATTGAGGTCTCACAAAGGCAAGTCATAGGGACGTTCTGTATTCTATTAACACAAAGACAAACAAGGGGAAATTTTTGCCAGTCTCCCCTTACCTTTGCATTCACTTCATTCAGATCTGTTCTGGGGAATCCCCAACCTCTCCAGAATAGATTTTGGGCAAGCACAGAGGGCTGCTATGCTGAAAAGGCAGCAGGAATTTTCACTTACATTAACTTCCTTCTGTGCACTCTCCTTAGTGTCACTGGTAGTTTCTGTTCCCCCTCCCAACATACCAGCAGTGCAGTGAAATTGTTTCAGTGAGACCCATTCTTCATGCAGCCCGATTCTGTTCTGATTCTGACTTGGAAAGAAGTCCCTCCAATTTCAGTAAGACTTACTCCCAAGCAGTTACCATATGCTTAGTATTGCAGCCTTAAATAACTAGTGACAGTGCTGCACTCAATTCAATACAGTGGATGAAATTGTGGATAGCTGGGATTGGCATAGATGTTTATCAAAGCCTCAGTCTCTACCCATGTATGGATACTATTCTTTTCTCCTTCAACAAGTAGCTCTCTTATCCATTAAACATCCATGGCTGCAACCTGTTCTTTTCTTAACATTACTGAAGAATCCTTCTAAAAACAGTGACAAATAGTGCTATTAAGACTGTGAGCCTTCATTCTTAATAGCACAATTTGTTACAGTTTCTGGAGTTATCATCCACTGGTGTGAGGAAGAGAGCAGGTTGCAGGTCTTATTTTTGAATTGTTTAGAAGCACTATCAATGTATAGTAGCTAAGAGAAACACCTATGGAATTGGATGAATTCTAGCTCTTGAAAGCCAACCAGACCATTTTATGAGGCAAATACACTGCCCTGAAAATCTAACACATTCTCATGTTAGATGCAAAATCTTATGGGAACATTCACACAAGGCTGCCCAAATATCTTCATTTAAAATAAACAGAGATTGAGTGGAGACATGTATGCATGGGCAGAGAGCAGAGTTCTGTTTGGCCTACTGGACCTATGCAGGAGGGAGTTTGTCTAACATACCCTTTGCCTTTTAATATTCTGCAAAAGCTTTAACAGGATAGAAGATCAAGGTGTTCTGAATGGCAGAAGCATTTTCCCCTCAACATTTTATTCATCTATAACGGGAATCTATCTGCCAAATTGCACCAGCTTCACCTGAAAAAAAACTCATCTGGCTAAACAGATTTTCAGGCCACAGACTGCTAATGAAATTTCTGCAGAATCTGGATTAGTGCTCCTCAGGGTCCATGGAGAATTCATTAGCAACAGCTCTCTAGAGGACTCTTCAGACTAGCAGGGAACACAGCAAAGAAAAAATATGAATGTAGACTGGGCAAATTGCAGTTCAATAGTTCAGGTGAAGCAAAATATCCAGCACTCATCAGAACTTGGCACCTGGATGTCTGCAGCAGAAGGGCACATGGAGGGGAAAGTAACATCAGATGGGAATAAGAACCAGTGATAAATGGCTTTGCTAACATCTCCATGTCTTCCTGTGAAATCCTAGAGACTGCTGGGGTGCTTTCTAAAATCAGAGCATATTACACCCTTTTCTTATTATTGCCATATGTTGTTTTAGTATACTGATACATGACAACTTGTTTTAATTGCTTGCTGTGTATTTTATTTGTGTAAAACTTGTTAACAACCTTGGTGGCTCCAAGTAAGCTGAAAGGCAATATAAAGATGGAAAAATAAATTTCATTCTATCAGACTCATTAGTTCAATTTCTACTTTCATGTAACATACAATTACTTCCCAAAAGTACACAGGAAAAAAAGGGGGGAACTCTATTTCTAAGATACCGTTCTAAGCCTGTTTTTGTCCTATAATGCGGGTGCATTATCTAATGAATAAAGGAACTTTGGTCACCAGCAATACTTAACAAATTTGATTGTATGAATTATCACTGTAACTGGATTCTAAAGCTTTTTTCTAGCAATCACTTTTGACAAGGCAAAATAATCATGAGCTGATTTTAGCTCATCAGTTTCACATTTCTTATTCATGCACCACCATCTGTGACTAACCTGGCTGTTCTCAGCTGTTTTCCGTGATGACAGCCAAGACCCAGCTCTCAGTCGTCCAATTTCTAGCTGCACAAGCCCTTGAGCACACTAAGGATACAAAAGAAATACAGCATGCAGTATTTATAACCTGCTGGAAAGTTTTCATTTTTCTAGATATTCACATTGACTTGCAATGACATCTTCTAAACCACAACCATTTTATAACACGAGCTTAATTAATGATATGAAAAGGAGATTTATAAAATGAAGTTAAATGTCCTGGGCAATATCTAGCTCCAAGAAAAGTTCATCCTCAGTCCTTTGGAGAAGACCAGCTTATTTCTTCCAATGGTGAAACTAATCTTTAAAAACCACCATCAATTAAAAATACTGAAATTAAAGTGAGGAAGAGCAGCCCCTTCTCAAATTCATTAAATAAAACAAAAGCCCATTTTCAAGTTCAGGAAAAACACCTGCTAAATTCACCAAGAACAGTTCCACGTAAAAAAGCAAGTGGGTAATGGAAAAACTCCATATATTTTTTTAAAAAAATTAGAAACATGTTAGAAAGATGGCCGAGATCAGTTTTTAGCACCAGGACCCACTTTTTAAAATGACACACTATTGGGACCCACCTAGCTTTACAAGACTTAAAAAAAGTTTCACCTTACTAGTTCAAGCCTCTGTTTTTATCCTTTTGCTGTACTATGGTGGTGGTGGTAGGGGCTGCCTTCTGGAGTGTTTGCTGAGCTCCATATTCATCGGATTGGGACCATTCTGATGGCCTTGTATTTCCCTTTGCCTGAACTTCAATAGGAGCCAAGGCATGGTTGCCTGCTCATGAGTAAAAGCAGTGTAGTTAAGTTTCACTTTCCATAGGGCTCAATTCACTTTCCTTGTCAACTATCAGCTTGTCTATTTCACGACCCACCAACAATCAGGTTGCGACCCACCAATGGAGTCAGGACCCAGAATTTGAGAAACCCTGGCCTAGATCAATGGTTCACTTGCTTCATATGAAATGAAGGGCTATTGCAAAGTCTTGTGTCCTGAGGGAAGACAGGAAATGCGCTCAAGGCCATTGAGATCAACAGCTCCTGAGAAATTATCAAGGACCTGAGGCAACACTGGTTTTTAAATCTCCTGTAATATATATTTGTTTCATGTATTGTAAACTGCCTTGACTGCCTTTGCCAAGGCAATGTGGTAGATAAATGCAATAAATAATAATTGCTTTCTTGCATCAACCTGGCATTTTGCAAAATAGCAATATAGTGCAGCTGAGCACTCAAAAACATACTGTTCACTTACCTTGAGAATGGTGGCAACCACCTCTTGCGAAGCCCGCCTTACATCCTCGCCATTGACTGACAAGATCTGATCTCCTTGAATTAATCTCCCATCTAGGTCTGCAGCTCCTCCTTTGACAACGTCTGAGATAAATACTCCACTTCCATTGCTAACAATGCAAGCAGTATGTCTTATTACACAAGCAGAAATACATTCCAAATGCAATTTGAAAACAAGATAGTAAAAAGAAGTTATAAACTCTAGGAATACAGACATTTAGACTTTTCTAAGCTAGGACAACCAACACATAGTCGGGTTGCTGATCTCATTTATAAAACAGCAGGAATTGATCTGGAAAATCAAAACATGCTCATGTCCACGAAAAGAACTTCTGGCTAGAATACCAGTGGGACTTGAAGCCCTAAAAATAGCCACAGAGGCTAGGAAACTGCAAGATTTGGTCTCATAAAGGTAGGAAACTCTATTTTGGCATGCTTTGCTTATGTCTAAAGGGTTTTAAAATCAGACCCCAGTATCATCTGACATCCATGGTGAGTAAAATCCATGGATACCAGGTTCCCACTGTAAAAAGAAAAAGTTATTTGCCTTTCCACTCTGCTCCTTTCATCTTGAGCAAAGTCAGCCACACGCACATACACCCCAATTCACAGGGAAGCAGACAGCAGCTGATTCGCTGCAATCATGGCTGGCTTCCAATGAAAAAAACCTGCAGGGTGCCTGTGCCAGCAATCTCTGGGGAACCAGAAAGCAGAGTTGCCTCCAGCAGGTTAGGCTGTAATCATGGCTGTTTTCCAATTAAAAATACCAGGGTGACTGGCTTCCAATTAACAAAAAAAAAAAAAAAAAAAAGCAAAAAAGCTGGATGCCTGCATCAGCAAGCTCTGCAGAGGCAGCAGGAAGAGTTGCCTCCATTCTAGGGTAATGCTGAGAGGAGCCAGGAACCTCTTCCTGATCTAGAAGTGGGTAATTAGTGCTATTTGTAACCTTGAGAGGCTTGGAAAGATGGTTTGACCATGCCAAGGCTACTTTTGCACTTTTTGCTCTATTTTAAAGCATTTAAATGGCAACCCCAGTATCTGCAGATTTCAGTGTCTGCTGGGGTTCTGGAATGGAACCCTGGCAGATACTGAGGTCACACTGTATATTAAAATGTCTGGAGATGCAACATCAACTTTTCTTTTCTTTTTTTGCAACATTGTTAAAGAGACTAAGTCTTTTAGATTTCCAAATGAACTTTAATCTTTGGTAATTCTAAAACAGCTTCTTAGGGATTACTATTGGTATATTCTCTAGTACGACTCGCTATCACTATCATCCTAATGACAGTTATTTTCCCATACCAAGACAGATTCAACTTATCCCTTTTCACAATGTCCTTTTCTATATCATTCCATAGACTCTCATAATTGGCTGTCTGTGACAGATCAGGAGAGAGATCTTGGGGTCCTTGTGGACAGCTTGATGAAAGTGTCAACCCAATGCACAGCAGCAGTAAAGAAGGCTAATTCCATGCTTGGGATCATTAGGAAAGGCATTGAGAATAAGATTAATATTGTAATGCCATTGTACAAATCAATGGTTAGGACACACCTGGAATATTGTGTCCAGTTCTGATCACCACAACTCAAAAAGGATAGTGGAGATGGAAAAGGTGCAAAAGAGAGCAACTAAGATGATTACTGGGCTGGGGCACCTTCCATATGAGGAAAGGCTACAACATTGGGCCTCTTCAGTCTAGAAAAGAGGCGCTTGAGGGGGAACATGATTGAGACATACAAAATCATGAAGGGGTGAACAGAGTGGATAGAGAGACACTCTTTTCCCTCTCGCATAACACCAGAACCAGGGGACATCGATGAAAGTTGAGTGCTGGGAGAGTTAGAATAGACAGAAGAAAATATTTCTTTACCCAGTGTGTAATTAGTTTGTGGAACTCTTTGCCACAAGTAGTAGTTATGGCATCTTACCTGGATGCCTTTAAAAGGGGATTGGACAAATTTCTGGAGGAGAAGTTCATTACGGGTTACAGGTCATAGTAGGTATGTGCAAGCTCTTGGTTTTAGAGGCAGGCTGCCTCTGACTGCCAGATGCAGGGGAGGGCACCAGAACACATATTGTGCCTGTTGTCTTGTGAGCTCCCTGGGGCATTTGGTGGGCCATTGTGAGATACAGGAAGCTGGACTAGATGGGCCTTTGGCCTGATCCAGCGGGGCTCTTCTTATATTCTTATGTTCTTATCTTCCAATCCTCTGGCACTGTGGCCATTTTTAGGGACAAGTTGCATATTTAGTCAAGAGATCAGCAACTTCATTCTTCAATTCATTAATAACTCTTGGATGGATGCCATCAGGGCCCGGTGACTTACTGATTTTTAATTTGTCAATTAGATCTGAAACATCTTCTCTTTTAACCTCTATCTGACTTAATTCCTTGGTCAGGAGAGGCTGTTTGGGCAGCGGTATCTGCCTGAGGTCTTCTGTTGTGAAGACAGATGCAAACCTTACTTAATTTCTCTGCCATCTCTAAGTCTTTTATCTCCCCTTTCCCTCCCTCACCATCCAGAGGGCCAACTGCTTCTCTGACGGGTTTCCTGCTTCTAACATATTTGAAGAAGCTTTTATTATTCCCCTGAATGTTGCTGACCATGTGTTCCTCATAGTCTCTCCTGGCCTCCCGTATCACCTTACATTTTTTTTGCCACAGTTTATGTTCCTTTTTATTCTCCTCATTAGGGCAAGACTTCCATTTACAGAAGGAAGCTTCCTTGCCCTTTATGGCCTCTCTAACTTGGCTCATTAGCCATGTGGGCACCCTCCTGGACTTAGTCAAGCCCTTCTAAACTTAAGAAGTTAAGCCTTCTTCCGCACACGTAAGCAGTAAAATCTTGTATATTATATTCATTTACAATGTACGACAAGTCATATCAGTTTGTTAAGGAGTACCATGGCTTTAGAATGCTCTTTTTTGTTGTTTTACAATAATAAGATTCTCTTCTAAACCAAGTTGTGACTAAGTAGAATTCTTACCGTTTCCCAACAATGCTGAGTCCTAATCCCCTCCCCATTTTCCTATGAAGATCTACATGAAAAATTTCCAAATTCTCTTCGTCTTTATAATGAGCTTCATCTCTATACACAGCCAGTTGTACTTTCTGAGGAGTCTGCCTCAGGGCTGTAATGGCTTCTTCATGACTGGCATTCCTCAAGTCAATGCCGTTAACCTGGACAAACAAAATATTATATTCACAGTAATGTTTGCTTATTGGATTTAATTAGTCTGGTAAGGTAACGCTTCAAAACAAGTGACATGTTGTCAGGTTTAGAACATAAGCCAGGTGAAATTTGCAGGCAGTAAGCAAGTTTTCAGCTTAATGAAGTAAGCAATGTAGCATTTCCTACTCCAAAATGTTGTAGCCAGGCGGTCTGCGTGAGTTCCACGGCAAAACCTAACAATGAGAATTCTCTCACTTTTTACATTTTCCAGATTAATATGACCTATTATTGGATTTCATTTGAGAGTTTTAGAAAATCAAGGCTGGAGGAAACACAATATTCTCCAACACCCCACAATAAGGCAGGATTTGGGGCATGGGTTATGGCTCAATGGTAAAGCACAGACTATGCCTGCAGAAAGCCCCAGCTTCAATCGATGAGAAAGATCTCTACATGGGACTCCAAAGAGGTGCTGCTAGTCAGCATAGACAATGCTTTCCTCGATGGATCAATGGTCGGATAGGGCAGCTTCATATAGCCTATATATGAGAAACCAACACTTATAGCCCCACGCAGCTAAGCCAAAGTGATCAGAACCCACTTCCGGTCTTTGATAGTGAACCCAGAAGTGGATTGCGATCGCCTTTTTTTTTTTTTAAACAGTTTCTTGAGGCTTGAGGAGCCCTGTGGAGGTGTCTGTGGGGCTCCCCTCCCTCCCAGATACCAGCGCTGCTTGAGGAGGTAAGGAACGCCAGCAGAGGCACAATCTTGAGGACTGCGTCTCTGCCTTCCACTCCCTCCCTGTCTTAAAGGGGCATAGGCCAGTGCTTCCCCGATCGTAACCAATCAGTTTGAGAACCAGTGGTCTAAGACATGAAGACAAAGGAAGCTGCCTTATAACTGAGTCTGACCACTCATCTACTCTGAGTAGCCACTTTCTGTGTTTTAAAATGAGTATTTACCTGCGCTACCTACCTGGGACCTTCTGCATGCTAAATATTCAAAAAAAAAGTGATAACTTTATTTTGTGACCCAGTAAGATTTAGACAATTTCTTTAATCTGAGCTGCAAGAGAACCATTTTACTAGATTCCAATAGATGGCACACAAGACCATTACTCGAGTCTTCCATTAAATTGCTCTTAAAACTAAATGTCAAAATACTCCTATTTAACAAATGGAGCCAGTACACTAATTTCTAACTATCAGAAACCCATTTTGTCACAAGAAGGAAATCTGAAACGTATTTTATACCACAATTCCTGAAGGATTAATGGCTAACATTCATACTGAAGTCCTTTGAGGCATTTCTCAAATGTAAGGGGCCACCATTTAATTTGGTTGAGAACAAGTGGTATTTTTTTTCCAAAGAAATATCCACGTAGAATCAGATGAAGCAATTTTGGAGAACATTGCCCTGAAGATGCCTCACTTATGAGATATGTATTTTCTAAACATTTGTGAAAGCATCACCTACCAAAAGGCTTTGCCCTTGTTTCAATGCTGCTGCGCAACTGGTGAAACATATTATGTTTGGGGCACATGGGCAAATGAATGTAGGCTTCCTCTAAATCTGTGGATTCTATAAAGTGAAGGCTCCTGCTATGGGTCTTCAGATTTCAATCTGGAAACTCTTACACTGGTTTAGCAAGTGAGGTTTATTCAGGTTTCCAGTTCCTCTGTTGGATGCCAGTTCTTTGATGCCTCTGATGCAACTGTTCCTCTTGGAAACAGTGAAGAATATGCAGCAGATACCTGAATGCTCCTTTCACTGCTGAACCTTTTAAGTGCTGTGTATCTTTATTAGTTAGTCAGTAGATTATTGGATTGAAGATTTGACAGAAATCAGTCTTTGGGGCTACAGTTAAACTTTACAGGGTACCCCTTCCTGTTTGTTTTGAAGACCCACAAGTCAATGCATCAGCCATGTTATTTTTAGGATAAGCCATTGGAATGCACTGCCAGTTCAAACAAATTCTGAATATAAAAGGGCTTATGGGAAAAGGGGAGTGCACATGCAATCATGACATAATCTCCCCAACATACCATGGTAAAATTCTATGCTCATACAGTTTCTGGATACAGTACTTAACATTTGAAATTTGAAAGTACTTGAAATGTGGGTTCTGATTTCTCCCATAGTTGCCCTTAGATATCATAAGGCATGTTATTTTTCTTTTACTTTACAACTCTATCTCTCTCTGTGTCACTTGGCTCTAATAATGGGTTGCATCGCAACTGCTTTCATTTGCAGAAAAAAAATCATTTGAGATGGGAGGATGATCATCAATCAGCCTGCTAACCTCCGTCTCTGACTAGCTGCTCCCAAACCTCAGGAACAGATATTTGGGGACTGTTGGAGAAAGGGACAATTGACAGAAATCACACTTACTTACTTCCACAAGCAAACAAAAGAAGGCCTTTAGGGTACAACTTAAGGTAATTTAATGAGGCTTAAATGCAAGGCATTATTTTACTCTGGTTTCCTTAATTCAAACCCAAAGGCCATAAACTGCATGCACACAGAGCAAATAAACCCCAAAATATTTTTCCTGCAAGGTCTCATCAGCTGCTATGGCCATCACATTATTAATTGCGTTTTGTTAACGTACAGTTTTGTTTTTTTAAATAAAGGACAGGAATGCCAACTAAAAGAAGAAACATTGTGTGAAAGAGCTATATGAGAAATTCCCAGGTGGTTCTCAATGTTTTCCTAACCTCCTTACAAAGAAGCCATAATAGGTGCACTGGGAATGTGTGTTGACCTGACAGTGAGAGGTTTGCAGCTGCTTTGAGCCCACAGTGGTTTGACTCTTTTCTAAGCTGCTGCTATCAACACAGACCATTTTTCACTTGATTCTCTTTCATTTAGGAGCCCTATGAAACATATGCAAACCAAAGAATTGCTTATGCCAACACACCCTCAACCGATATTATATTTATGGAGAATTCAGAATCAGGGTAAGTTTATAGAAGATTTTCAATGTTTGGAAAATAGTTCTTTAGTACTCAGTTCAAGAGATGTACACAGATTGTTTACAAGAGTGACACAGTCACAGAACTAGTTAAAATAAAGATTAAAATCCACTTTCTATGAGATTATAATGGTAAATTAATGACTTCAGCCATACATTCATCTTAACTTCAACATAATGCATGGTTTTACTCTTAAGTCATATCAGTTTTGTATGGAATACAGAAATGCCAGAAGAATTAAAAATGAACCCTACCTCTAGAATCTGGTCACCAGCCCAAAGTCGGCCATCTCTTGCAGCTGCACCTTCTTCATAAACTTCATGGATAACAATAGCATCCTAGTGGAGCAATGCAATTCTGTATTAATGGTTATAAATTAAAAACACAATCTAAGTTTGCAGTTCAGAATGCAGGACTGAAATATTAAATTATCATATCCCATCATAAAAATTATAGCAATATACACTATCTCACTATAGCATTTCAAACTCTTCTGTTGCACTTAGTTGGTAAGATATAATAACGGTGATCCCTTAGGCCTGCGGTTTACAAACTCTGGGAGTTTGAAAGCTGCAGTAAGTGCTTGCAGGGAGGGGAGGGAGGCAGCGGGGACGGGGGAAGGCAGTGACGTGATTTCCAGGATAGTGTCACTAAGGGGGGCTGCAGGGACTGGGATGCACTCACCAGTCCCTGCAGCAGTGTCCTGGGGGTGCGGGGAGCCCTGTGCGAGCTTCTGCAGGGCTCCCCAACCTGCAGAAAGTGAAAGTGGAGCGATTGCGCTCCACTTCCACAGAAACCACTTCCACAAAATCCTGGGGATTGTGTCGCTGCCTTCACCCCTGCCCCACCCCTTAAGGGGGCATAGGCCAGGGCCCTCAGGCTGGGGCATCGCAATGCCCCAGTCTGAATACCACTGCCTTAGGTAGTTGCAGGATTATTCACTCTCTCTGCTCAGCCTCTGACTTCCTGGGGAACAAATTTTCCTCATCAATCATAACCATAGTTATGTTCTACACTCACACCAACATTAAATATAGTTAACTTTATTAAACTTAAAACCCTGGTTTCAAATCCTTGTTAAAGGGGAAAGCATGGTTAACATTAATTCTAACATCATGCTTAATCTTGGTTAGGACAGATGGAATGAAGTGACACTGGAGAAAGGAGAGAGCAGGCAACAGTGCGGCTTTATTGAAATCCCTTAACCATGGTTAGCAGATAAATAAAAGATTTATATATCTTCCTCTTTCTGTTGCTACAGTTTAGAATGACTACATATATTTTCCCTGTATCTGAGAGTAATCCTATGCAATAATTCAGATGTTAGCTAGTTATAAATGAACAGTAGGTCAGTTTGCATATTAATCCTGTTTAACTTTTATGAGTAGGGTATTAGAAAAGACTCTTTTAAAGCCTTCACAGAGATGTTCTGCATGAATCAGGAAACTAGTGCCTCATTGCAATTCAATCTCCAGAGAAATGAAATCCAGAAATTCATTCGTTTTATGACTGAGGTTGGGAAACAGGCAGTAGCAGCAGATGCTTTAGGGAAACTTTCAGAGATATACTTATTGTCAGGAATGGACATCTCTGACAGGAAATGAGGGGGAAAAAAGGACTTCAAACAGCATATTTGTTATCATTTCACCAGCAATACAATTTGGTTCGAAACAGAATGCCAAATGCCCCCGTGGAATGTTTCCTAGCTATTTGCTTTAATGACCAGCCATATAAAATTTGAGAGGGATTGCAAACACTCTAGAGGACAGGCTAACAAAATCAAAACCATATTAATAAAGTGAAGAGCAATGTAGGCAGCAAGAGAAATGAAATTCAGCAAAAAGAAAGGTACAGTGCTGCACCTAGGAAAATCAGAAACACACACACAAATATGAAGCCGGGGAAGACTGACATTTTATTGGTGATTCATTATAATCCTCGTATCATTTGAAATGCTGCTGACTACTCAGTCAACAACCTGAGCACTTCATTGCTATAGGTTGTGCCTCTTTCCTTGTCTTCTTCCTGAAAATTAATTAGTGCAGGGAGAGCTGTTAAGGTACACCTGACCTTAATTCCCTCTAGGATACTATAAGGACCTCATTCAGGCCAATTCCATGGTTACTGTGACTGCAAATGCTGAAGAATTGCCACTGTTTACAATCATGAGAAAAAAACGTACCCTGTGCCAGTGTAGACTAATACTGCCCCTGAAGAGAGCGGAGTGGAGCTAAGAAATGCAGCAGGAGTGGGGTTTGCCGATATGCTACCAGACATGCTGGAACTGTGGATCATGTCCATAGTTAGTGTGTCTGAATAGAATTTATGAGATTAATTGAACGATTAGGGCTGATGGAAAAAGGGGTTCTAGGCATCTATATTAAGAAGACCCTTTCTGAAGGGTTTCACCTAAAGCAACCCACCAACCCCACCTAGACTGCTACCTAGATTAAAATAGAAGTGTGGGGGGGGGGAGGGTTTCAAAGGGAAAAAAAAACTTTACGCATAGTTCATAAGCATACACATCTTTGTAGGCTGTACTGGTCCTAAACTTTACAACAGGGAATCCTAGAGCTATTCCCTTTCCACAAGTGTATGAAACCTCATGGCATAGTGAACTCCATGTGTCTGGTCAGAATTCTTGGAAAGTGGACTGTTTACGTGGAAGATGAGGAATGAGAGAGAGTGGAAGGAAACCATGTAGAGAGAGACATCCTCAAGGTTGAAAAAGGACAAAGTAAAAATCTGGAACTGCAACTCCAGAGGCCTCTTAGTCCTCTGGATAATACACTGTCCTCTGATGTCCTGTAGGTAGCATTATAACTACAGTCATACGCTGCGTAACGACAGGGATGTGGACCAGCATTCCTGTTGACAAGCAGGCCTTCGTGCAATGTGAAGCCTCTGGAGGCGAGAGGATGCTCTGCTCCCCTCGCCTCCAGAGGCTTTTCTGAGCTTCCAAGAGGCTGCATGCATCCACGCACTACCTCTCTGAGGCTCAGAATGCCAGAATCTCGTGAGAGATGTGACTTCCGGTTTCAAGGAGGAAACCAGAAATCATGCCTCTCACATGATTGGGGCATTTTGAGCCTCACAGAGGCAGCACATGAACGCATGCTGCCTCTAGAAGGCTCAGAAAAGCCTCCTGAGGCGAGGAAGCAGAGTTCCCCTCGCCTTTGTAGACTTGGAGGGAACGCCCAGGTGCAAACACATGGCAGCGGTCATCACATATGTGACCTGTCACTGGCCTGAAGGACGTTAAGGGGTGCACACCTGTATTTTCCAACAAGGGTCTAAAGTAGTGGTTCCCAAACTTTTTCAACTGGAGGCTCCCTTGACCTATTGGGCCATTGGCCACAGCTTCAATTAAGGCTATAATCCTATAAATTGTATCGGGTGGTAGGCTTTTTGCAAGGATTCCATAGCTCCCCTGGCTGGTTTCTGCGCTGCCCATGGAGCCACTTCTCTCAATTAGGGAACTATTGGCCTAAAGTGTTACTCTAAACTAAGGGTGTCAAACTTGTATCATACAGCAGGTTGAACAGCATTCAAGATGCCTGCTGAGGGCTGGAAGTGATGTCATTAGGAAGGAAGTGATGTCATTAGGAAGGAAGTGATGTCATTAAACAGGTCATGACCAGAAATAAGCACCTTTTTCTTATTTAGGAACATTAGTTGCAAATGACAGAAGAGAAAATATGCAAATCTTAATCATATTTCAAGATATGGGAGAGCCAGATTACACAGGCCAACACACATTTTGCTTCCTTAAACCTTATACCAATTCCTGGGTGTAATTGAGGTATTGATTCCAAAAATGGTATCCGTTTTGTCCTATCACATCTAGTTTTGGAGATATAGTATAGCCTCATTAGTGAATGGTTCAAGCAGCTTCCTCATAAGGCTTCCATGGTATAGGTTTCCATGGTGTAGGCTTCCTCATGAGGAAGCTGCTTGAACCATTCACTAATGAGGCTATACTATATCTCCAAAACTAGACGTGATAGGGCAAAACGGATGCCATTTTTGGAATTGGCACTCCAAATTCATATCAAACCACCATGAAGTTTGGGAAAAACTTTTCTGACCCTCAATTTTGTAGGCCTGTGTTATCATGTAGGCTGCCCTTTTAGTAGAGACAGCTGATCAGCTGAGATCCCAAGGGCTGAATAAAAAGCTTCCATGGGCCGCATCCAGCCCCTGGGCCTTATGTTTGACACCCCTGCTCTAAACAGCACTTCTCATCCCAATTATACCCTTCCCCCACATACTTTAATGTAGGGGGAGAAAGTTTTAATCGGCTTTCAACTGAAGCTTTTTTCTAACTTTAAATAATGCGAAGAGGATGCAACTAGAATCAGAATGGGCCCAAATGGGCAATGGGCAAATGGGCAAAAATGGGCCCAAGGGCCAAAGCCCATCATGATTTTGCTGGGCATGCAATGCCCTTCCTACTTTATCATTCAACAAGTAGGCCAAACACTCTCTTAAAGTAACTTGCTTAAGAATGATTTAGGTATATGACATAGGTGACCCCTTTAAACTCTGCATCTATGTACATGGAGAGAGAAAATCTTTATTTTTGGTCTCCCTATTCATTGTACAATAGTGTGTATCCAGCGACTGCTGGTTTTTGCTTTCCATCTTTAAGATGGTGAACCCATGAGGGACCATGAAACATTTTTTTTGTTTATTTTGCTACATAAATCATTTTGCGATTTTTGTTGCTGTAGAAAAGCAGGACATCTATATTTTTAACATCATCATCACTTCCCTATCCTTTCTCATACATCCCATCTGAAATACGGTTCTTTCTATAAGTTCCCAACTGCACCTCTAACTAAATATTGCAAATTCTTACCACAGATGGAGTGTCTTAAGTAAATATGTGAAGGCTGCCTAGTGAATTCTCAGAAAACAAAATCCCAGAGTCCTTTTTGTAGCTAAACTTAGTGTAAATAGGCACATATTATTTATTCAGGCCTTTAAAAAAAAAATTTGGAAGCTGTTTTCCTGTAATTCTGAGCTCTTAATTCTGACTGCCTCTGGAAAGGGCAGTCAGCAGGAAATCATGGAACTTGTTCAGTTTAAAAACATTTTTCTTGAAGTAGCACTGAATCGCTCAAGGCAAGGTGACTTGAAATGAGAAAGAAAGACATAAGAGGCAGACAACAATATCCCCAAGTCTTGTGAGCAAGAGTGTACATAAAAATGTCTTACTTTGCAATCCCATTGCTTTACAACCATTTGGCTACTGCAAATCCAATGAACTCAAATCAATGAACTCAAAAATGTGGCAGGTCACATGCACACATGCTTTCTGGAAAAGAAAGGTCACCACACAGCTGCAGAAGGCAAAAACAGGTGGGTCTCCAGAGTAGGGAATTCTAAAGAGGCCAGTTCAAGACCTCCCATGGCACCTGAGTGCTCTGCTTCGCCCCTGGTGTTCTGCTAGCCTCTGCTCCTCCCACTACCTGGACTTAACAAGGAAGAGGGGCATGGACTGGAAGAGGAAGCAAGAAGAAAGGTAAACTACAGTTGACTCTCAGTCTTCAGTGTTCTAGCCTACCACTTTCTCCTCCTCCATTTTTCTTCTTCAGCTCCATTCACCTTTTTCCAGTCCAGGAAGAGCAGCAGTGGAGGTGAATAAGCAGATAGATATGGACACTCCCTGTCAATCTACTGCCCGGCTTCCATGAGCCTCCCAATGCTTTATAAGATATTAAAAACGTCACTTCTAGTTTCACTGAGGAACCAGAAGTAGCTTTTTTTCACTGTTGAGCTCAGTCTGAGCCAGGTAGAGGCTGCAGATAGACATCTGCTGCCTCTGCTGGGCTCAGAGGACGCGAGGGGAGAAGAGTTCCCCTCATCTCTGAAGGAGGCATGTGGTGGTGGTGGTGGGCCCGATCTGCGGATAAGTGAATCTGTTGGTACAAGATCTACAGATATGGGGCGCCCCTGTATTAATCTGTTTATCAAACTTTGCTACCCCCGTATTCGGGCATTGGCATGCAAATCATTTCCAGCACACACACATCAATGCAAGTCTTTTTAGGTAGCAGTTCACACACTTTCAAGAATTCACATATACATTTACACCCATTCCACAAGCAGCTAACTTATTTATGTACAGGAGTAAACACCTCAGAACCAGATTACAGAAAAGAGCCAGAGCATGTTCTGAGGGCCAGGGAGACCTTCCCAATCCTCAGAAAGTCTTCTATGGCCTTCAGAGGGTCTAAAAATATCACTCCTGTTTTACTGGGAAAACCAGAAAGTGACAATTTTTGGTCTTCCAGAGGCATTCTGAGAGCCAGGGAGACTGCGCGTGGCCTCCCCAGTCCTCAGAACACCCTCCAGCTCCTATCATGTTTGGTCAAGCAGATCAGATGCTTGAAGGGGACCAAAGACCTGCCGCAAGCTGGTTAGAGCCTTGCTGCAGGCTACATGTTGCCTGCGGGCTGCAGTGTGGAGACCACTGATCCAGACAACTAAAATTTGCTAAGAGCAAGTGTTACAGAAAAAAACCAGGAAGTATGATGCTGTTTTTCTTTCTTTTTTCATCTTGAAGATGTCAAGCTTACAATATTACAGAAAACAAACCACCAAGCAACTTACAAGTGGGGTATCTTTCCCTCCTACAATACTGAGACCGAGCCCTGACCGCCCCTTGGATATTTCTATAATCATTTCTTGCCCAGGAACTATTGGGCATGTTGCTGGATCCAGTGGCACCAAAGGAGGTGGAAAACTATCTGCAAACAAAGGAAGAGGAAGCAATCAATACACAGGAATAAGCCAGTGAAAAGGTTATGTTTCACTTCTATCAGTGGTTTCTCCACTCACATGCAAGTGAAGCTACATGATCAGAGCAATGAGACTGTGGTCTCCCCACCATGCTGTCCAACAACCATTCTGTGAGGCAGAGGATGTATTTTGTATTTCAAACATCATTTGAGTGTATTTGCCCTCTTTTAATGACCCCCACAATTCCTTTTTCTTTAAAATTGTGAGCCCCCTACAAAATCATAAACTGCCTTGGGCCTCTCCCAAATGGGAAGAGAAAAACAAGATATAAATATTTTGCATACACACACTCATGAAAGTTACTTGTTGCTCCATCTAAATGTAACTAAATGGTACATTTACAATGGTAAATGTACCCTGATGGTACATTTGTGAGCTCTGTAAAAAAAGATTCCTTAGCACTACGTAGATAATAAGTACTGACAGTCATGTGGTAGTGACATTTTCTTCTAAGAGCAGTTTTGATTTAAATGGTGGCCAATAATATACAGTGGGCCTGCTGTATCCGTGGCTTCAGGACCCACAGATTTCACTAACTTGAGAGTTGGCCCCATATGGACTCTCCAGAGGTGACTGGAGCTGGGGTACTTCTGGAGTCTAGCCTCCAAAGAGATCTAGTTGCCTCCAGAGAGTGCTCTGAGGCCCATGTAAGCTGCGCGTGGCCTTTCCGGCTCCCTGAAGGTCTTTAATATCACTTCCGGTTTTCCCAAAAACTGGAAGTGACTTTCTAAGGGCTCCCTAAAGCCTCAGAAGGCATTTGGAGTGCAAGGGAGGCCATGTGCTGCCTCCCTGGATCTTGGAACACCCTCTGGAGGTGAAAGGAGCACAGCTCCCATTGCCTCCAAAGGAATAGAGAGCCCTGAGACCTGTAAGGGCCCACCTGTATGTATAAATTGGAGCTCCTACTGGAAACTGGCTCTGACTGGCAATCAGAGCTCTGTGAAGCCAGGGGAGCTTGTACAGGGGACTGTGAGCCTCCTGCATCCTGCTGGAGACCAGTGCAACCCCCCCCCCCCAGTGTAAAAGCCCCTGGGTCCCCACTGTGGTGTAATCACAGTGGTGCCATTAGGACACCCATTCCTGGGTTACTCCCCTTAAGGAGAATGGCCCATTTCCAGTTCCCCTTGTGGGTCACAACCCACTAGTTTGAGAACCACTGATCTAGATTTAAAAGTAAACTATTCCTATAATTGTCCTAAAAAAGGATAATGTGATGTAATGCTTGCAGGGTGTTTTTCAGATGGCAATAGATTCATACTTCGGCTGGTGAAGTCCGTCTCTGGAGAATATGATGATGTAGGTGCCAAAGAGATCTCATGTAAATTGATAGGGATTACTGTAGAAGACTTTGATTGCTTTAACTGATTACGAAACTGGGAGGAGAAAAGCAAAAAGAAAGGAAAGAAGTTAGTTGAAGTGTTAAGCCTTCTAAAACTCAAACGAACAGTTTAAACTGTAGTACAGAGATCTTTACAGGGATCAGGAGGTGTGTGCAAGAGAGAGATAGGATTTTACAACTTGAGAAGTAATGGCCTAAGCTTTGATGCTGTGATTTCAGAAATCCATTTAAAAGATGCCAGAGGAATTTTGTTTAGTGCAAGATTTAAAGAGCCTTATTAAATCCTCAAAGAGTCTTGTAACACTCCAAAGATGTTTATTTCAGCATAAACCTTTGTCAGCAACAGTCTGCAGTAACTCCCCAAAAGGAAATATGCCATATTACTGGAACCTCCAAGTCCTCAGCCACCACTTAAGGTTTCTCTCTTTCCTCCCCCCGCCATGCCCTCAAGGGGGAAGTAATAATGCTACACCAGTAAGACAACACATGAACTGTGAGCACTTAACTAAGAGTGCAATCTTAACCTTGAGTTAGGCCAGCACAAGTCTCCTGCGCTGGCTTATGAGTGTTGCGAGTGTGCAGTAAACCCGACTCAGGAGTCTGGTAGGCTGGCACAAGGACGCCTGCCAGCTTCCCGGCACTAGATCCACATCAGCAGGAAGTATGTTTGCATCAGCGGCAGGGTGCCAGTGTGGGGGTTTGAGGAGAGTAGAGAGAGGGCATTTGGGGGGCATTCTGGGGTGGGGAGAGGGCAGGCAACAGGAAGGCCAGGCCCAGGAGGAAGGGTGGTAACAGGATCCAGCATTTAGAACTGATCCTAACCCCCATCCTAGGTGGCCTGGCCTTATACCTTGCACTCTTTTGGTGGCGCAGATCTGAGCAGCCCCATAGGGGCAGCTACCCCATGACAGGGGATGAGGGGAATGAATTCTCTTTACTCTGAGTTGTCCTGCAACCCAGCCCTGCCCTGGATGCGGCACAAACCAGCTGGCCTGTCTGCTCCAGGGCATGTTAGGTTTGGGCTATAAATCAAGTGGATTATTTAAAACAAAAAGTACCCATAAAAATTCAACTCCTAACCTAATATATCCACTTTTACCAGATTGTTATTCAGGAAATCATTTTTCTTTTAGATACTCACAGGTATCTTTCCCTTCTCTCACTTTTCTCTGTCAGCTTCTGAGTTCTCCAACACCCAACCAAACCTATCTCTCATCACTTTGATGAATCATTCACATTTTTTTCCTTAACACCACCAACCCTAGTAGAGTTCTAATTCACAGTTGACCAATACACATGGCGGGTTTTGTATTCTTTCCTCCTCTGAACTTCATGTACAAATCAACAAACAGCAGAAATATCTGCTGTTGATATATTTCATCATACCATCCACTTCATCAGATGCATAAAAGTCATCTTCATGAGTCTGATGGACTCATGTGGACAGTGGACTGTCACTGATGAACAGTTATTATGAAAGAAACATATTGACCTTTAAGGTGCTACAAAAAAGACTTTGCTATTTTGCTGCAACAGACTAACATGGCCACAACTCTGGAAACTGTTAAATCCGGACAGAATGAGCTTTTTAAAAAAAAATGTCATGCTTATATTATGTCTGGCTGTTGTATGAGTTTCTTAAAAACATGACAATAACCAAACCCAAAAGGTAAACTCAAGTTTAAAACGTTCTGAGTTGAATGGGAACAAACAGGATGAGCTCTTTTAAAATAATTGCTTCAAATTTAAGACAAAAGAAATACAAATACACACATTTTCTGGAGGTTGCTCTGTCTTAACTTGCTGATGGTCCATCACTTGTTTGTCAGCTTTATTACCGACATCCTAAAAATAGTTCCAGAATTAAAGGGTTATTGTAAGGCACAGACCAGTGCAAATATATTAATGCAGAAATCCAACTGATTTCATTGCGGCCCCTACTTTTACTTTCCCTTCAAAAAAGTGACCCAAGACAAGGTAATGCACAAGTTAGCCTAGGTACAGACTATGTCATCTTCAGAGGAGTCTGAGTCCCCTGAAAAACTGCTTCTGAGGATTAGGGAACTCTTGTAGTGTCAATGGGATGGGGTCATGGATAGTTCCCCAAACAAGGCACAAGCAGACTTATAGACTGGTGGGAGGGGAGGAGCCATTTTGTGAGAAATCAACTAAAGCCCATTTCCATCTTTTAAGAATACAGCCAACTATTCTAACCAGCTGAATACTGTGCCTGTAAGAAAGCGGTCTCCAAAACTCTACATAATGTTCATGAAGTTGTCTAAATAGTGATTAGTGTGCCTGAAGTTGTGAGGATAAAATGGGTGGTGAGAAGCATAAATGTATATTTTCCTGAGAGACTTGGAGAGAAGGCGGGATGTAATGTTATTACATGCAAAGGACAGCTCTGAGGAATTTTTTTTTCAACAAGATCATGTTGCTCATTGCTTTAGAAACTCATAAAGGTTGGATGAGGTAGAAGTTAACACTGCTGTTTTTTGTAGCATATTTTAAGAGCTGAAATATGAAAATGTGCCATGAGGAAAACGTCCTTCAAATATTTATTTCTTATACATTGCCAGCTCTGTTCTGACATTATGTTGCATTATTACATTTTGGGAGACATCAGGTTACTGCAAAATATAAAACCCACTGTATGCTCACCAATATTTCACTTGTCACAGAAATATTGGAAAATAAGAATATGAAGTCCTTTAAAGCAGCAAGCCAACAAGTTCAGCTATTGCTTGAAGGTAGGACTGATTCAAGGACATAAATCCTGCAGCCAGAGTTGTTTTCAAGCTGAAAGAGCCTTCTGCTAAACAAAAATTTGATTATCTTCTATCTACGATGCAGCAACGCAAGAACACAGATCTTTAACGTACACCAAGCTGTCACTCAAGCCATTCTCTTGTCAGACCAAAACCTAAGATTAATTGCTTGGTAAGGAGATGAGGTGTGAAGCTGGGATTGGGAACCTTCCCATTTTTTTGTTTTTTAATGCAATGCATTAAAAGCCTGCTCTTCAAAAAACACAAAAATCTGTTTTCAGGTAACTTTTAATGTGTGTCTTTGTGAATACAGTATCACATATGTTATGAAGATAAGGCACTTTTGCATTGTTCTTTAGTTGCATGGGACCCAGTTACATAACTTGGCACTTCTGAAAGTGACTTCTTGCATAGAAAAACACCCAAGACCTGATAGTAGAGAGAAAAGAAAGTTTCTATAAATGGCTGCCACTTCACCAGACAAAATTAGGAGTTCCCATTACCAGCTTCAGTAAGTGCCAAGCCAAACTAGCATGTGGGGAGCTCTTACTTACTTCGATAAACCTTTATTGGCATACTGGAAATCCACAAGCAATAACATTATAACACAGGAAATAAATGCAACTTTACGGGGTATTAGCTTCTGATCTTTGCCTTAGCAACTACCGCTAAAAATTCCGCCACCAAATTGGTGATAGAAGGGGAATAGTCACTGAGAAGAATTGGGAGAGGATCAGCAAGAGAGACAGGAAGAGAAGAAAGAAAAGGATCAAGTAAGGAGGACCTGAGATTATGATGGACAGTGCACCGAAGAAGGATGTGATCCAAAGTATCTGGTTCAACTGAACAAAATAAGCATAGTCTATCTGTATGCGGGATTTTAGAAAATCTTCCTTGATGTATTGCAGATGGGAATATGTTCAGTCTCGCTAACATGAAAGGAGAGCTCTTACTTTTCAAAACTAATAATGGGAAAAATCCAGCTGCAAATATATTTTTGCATCATGAGACTGTGATCACTGTCCAGAAACATAGTTAAAATGCCTTAATTCTGATAGAAAGATCAGTTTTCGTTTTGTTCTTTAGCCATAATCAATACATAAAGGAAATCTTAACAGAGGAGTGAAATTACCACCAAAGAGGTCTCATACTTCATATTCAGGTCTATTTTAGAGTCTTTAGGGTACTTTCAGGTAAAAAAAAAGGGGGGGGACCTAAATAGGAACCTCATAAAAACTACGGGAACAACAAAAATGTTACTTGAGTAACAATAAATTCTTTTAAATTTTAATTAAAACTTTTTAAATTCTTTTAAATAAATCCTACCACTAAACCAGTTAAGAGTTTTCCAAAGAGTTCTTTAAACTCTTTTCAATGCATATTAAGTCCTTAAGTTCAATGTTTAGCTTGTCTTTTAACTCTAACTCAACTTTTAAGTTCACAGATTATTTTAGCCACATTTGAAGGAGTGCTGCCAAAAGCATTAAAATGGCAGTAGCTCACCCCTTCCTAAAAAAAGTCCTCTTTGGATCCTACTGTGGCTTCAGGATAGAGACAGCCTTGTCACCTTGGTGGATGATCTACACTCCCGGTTGGATGAAGGGAGTGCATCTTTGTAGGTCCTTTTGGACCTTTCAACACTATTGATCAGTGTCTTTTGGGGATGGCTGGTGAAATTTGGGATTGGGGACACCGTTTTGTGGTGGTTCCACTCCTGGGCTGACAGATCCCAGGTGGTGGTACTGGGGGACTCCTGTTTGGCACCTTGGCCCTTGGGGGTGTAGGGTGCCACAGGGTTCTATACTGTAAACATGGGGTCGCATAATGTTATTTAGTATCCACTAGGAGAGGGCATTCAAGGATTTGGAGTTAGGTGCCTGGTGTAATAAAGTTAAAGAAGTGGAAGCCCTCAGCTTCAAGTTAAAAGTTCAGAAACACTTAATTGTGACTGGGAAATACCTCCAGGAGAAATGCAACACTAGGCCTGAATTGCTGCAAATTGCCTAAAAAAATTATACTGTAAATCATAAAAATGTACATAAATGAATCAAAAACAATTTCACATACAGGCAGGCACCCATATTCATGGGATTTTCATTATGGAACCCCCTGCAGTTATGTGAAACCACAGATACAGGTGAACACCTCTCGCCCACCTTCCGGAACCAAGGGGAGCTCTGCTCCTCTGGCTGCTGCAGGGTCCTCCAAGACCAGCAGAGGGCACAGACAGAGGTCTGCTCTGTCTGCTGGGCTTAGACTGAGCCTGACAGTTTAAAAAACACAACTTTCAGTTTCTCTGTGGCTTCCCCGGGGGCCTCCCAATGCCTTATAAGTCTTAAAAATTTCACTTCTGGTTTCGCCGTGAAACCATGTCAAATGTTTTGAGCTATACAACTCAGTCTGAGCCTGGCAGAGGCTGAGGATGGATGTCCTCAGCCTCTCCTTGGCTCAGAAGCCCCTCTGGAGGCGAGGAGAATGGAGTTTCCCTTAACTGGGGGGGGGGGAGTACCCGGACCACAGGGATTAGTGTTTGCCTGTATCTGCAGTTTCCTGTATCCATGGGGAGGGGAGGTTCTGGAACAGAAACCCGGTGAATGGGAATGCCTGTATTAGCCCAAAACTAAATCATCTATTGCAGGTACTTAATTTGACAGTTAAAGAACGTGAGCATCTACAAACTTCTCCACAATTTTGCAGTTTTCTAAGTGACATACTTTTCCTGATTGGATAAATAGGAAGCCAATCTCATCTCCAACATTTTGCATAGGGGATAAATGAAACTGTCAAGTCTCAGGTAGGACCCAAACATAGGATCTCACAAGCAGGTGCATGTATGTGTATTCCATGATCATGCTGCTTGATTACCCAGAAGCACATAATTTAAAGTCATCCTGAACCATAGTATCCATTTAAAAAAACACATTTTTAAAAAAGAAATGTCCAGCTCTTATGGCTAAAGGGATTGCCTGAAAATGCCTATGCAAATCTAGATGGATAAAAACAAAAAGTCTGAGTAAGTTTGCCAATGGGTGAAATTCTCACTGCCCCCTTGCACAGTTCCTTTCCCCCATATCACTTTCAGAAACAACAAAAAAAGTTATGTAACATAACATAAGCAAATCTATGTGACATGTTAATTTCTGCAGGTTGCAGAATTCAACTTTTTTTTGCAGAACAGTTAGATTATTTTGGAGCAAATTAATTCCCCCCCCCCACTTGCACAATTTGCCTGGTTTAGGCAAACTGCTACTCAGTTTGTGGATGTGCATCAATATGACAAGTGGATTTTGGTTGGTTGCTCGATGGGAATCAGTAGAAACCATTGCTGACTTGATTGAAAACCTAGTGAACAAAACTTCAAAATATGGTGAAAAGTCTCATCCATTTGGTCATCTCCTTAATTTAATAATACAGTTCCCAAATGTTAGACTCTCTATCTTTCCTTACTACTTATAGCTGTCTTCCACGACTCTTTTTGCCCTTTAGATTCAAAATGATAATGTCAACTTGATGCCATCATTCTCCATGCCATCCATTTAGAAAGGTTCATATTTTTGTACAAAACTTTTGTGACAATCATCTTTCATTTAAGACTTCCTCTCTCTTTTACTCCCACTAAACATATAGTTCTATATTTTGCGTAGTGCAGGGCACAATCCTAACCAGGTCTACTCAGAAGTAAGTCCTATTTTGTTCAATGGGGCTTACTCTCAGGAAAGTGTGGTTAGGATTGCAGCCTTAATGTCTAAAATGTGTCTTGATTTGCCCCAGTGTCTGGGTCCCACATTCAATTTTGTGCCATGAAGAAGTCAATCAACATTTCAGTCCCATTACCAAAAAATGGTTCTGGAACAGAAATAATCTGATTTCACTCCCTGGAAAAAGCAAATTGTCAGTTTGGAGATACTCTGAATACATTCCAATTTGTGGATGTGTAGAGAACAGCAGTGGCCAGGAGTTACCAACTTCATTTGGTGTGCAAATTGCAACCTTTTTCGGAAACGCTTGACTTGACCATAATAATTCATATTATGATAATCTCCAGGTTAGAGGACAGTAATATACTCCACTTGGGACTATGCTTGATGACAGTTCAGAAAACAGCAGCCAGACTGTTAGGATAAGCCATATTAAGTCTTTCTTATACCCAGTTCACTGGGTGTTTTGGGATTCAATTCAAGTTGCTGGCCTAGGGCCTAATCCTATCCTACTTTCGAGCACCAGTGCAACTGCAATATGGCCCTGAAGTAAGGGAACAAATGTTTCCATACCTTGTGGAGGCCTCTGTGACTGCAACCCCAGCACAGGAAGCAGTGCATACCTCATAGGCACAGAAGAACTGGCACTGGAAAATTGGATAGGATTGGGCCCTTAGGCCTTTCAAGTTCTAAACAACTTGGGACCACGCTACTTTGAGAAGCATCTGCTGCCATATGAAGCTACTTAGTGGCTTTGCTCAGTTTGTGACGCCATCCTTGCAGTCCCATCACCATAACAGGTTCAACTGGTGGTGAATAAGAGAAGGGGACTTTTTGACTGTGATGTCCAGGTTATGGAATAGCCTTCCAAGAGAAGTGCAGTTGACTCTTCTTTGATGTCTTTTAAGGGACAATTTTGTTTAAGAAGGCACTGTTTTGTTAAGTGTTTTAAGGTTGGTTGTTTTTACTGCTTTGTCTGCTTTACTGCTTGATGATCAGTGTTTCTATTGTATTTTATATATTCCTTTTTTATATTGTTTTATCTGGATTATTGCAAGCCATTTGTGTTCCTCTGTATTTACAACTATTAAAACAAAATAATGCACAGTCTAAATAAGCCAGCCACCATTTGGGGCTGATCGTGGGATGTAACAATAATCTAAGGTCATTTCCTGCTTTGGATTCCTTTATCATTCCTTCTCTTTTCACCAGTACTGGGCTCGGTAAAGGAATTAAGGTATTTCTTACATTGCTTACTAGTTTAGTGAACACATCATCCGTTGAGCTTTTCTTAAGAAATTCCAAATTGGTATCATCTTCACCACTTCCAGATTCGATGGTACTGTGATCCTAATAAAAGAGTTTTATTTAAAAAACTTAGAAACAAAGCCATTGTCTATTTCACTTAAATTTGAACACCACTAAAAAAAAAGGAGATCATTTTTTGAAAGACTCAACAGATGGTTTTGGTTTGTTTGTTTTTTACACTCTGTGTCCAACTGGTCATTCTGACTCTAATTCATAGAACCACAAATGGGTGGATTTCATAGACTGTACTTGGTTGTGGAAAGGCAAATTCCAACCAGTTAGATCATAATTCCTGGAATCTCACTGTAATCCTAGCCTTTGCTTGAACAGAAGAGTTCCAAGTACAGAGATTAGAATCTAAGGCAGTATCAAGAGCTCCATAGGGCACAGATGAGTGGGCCCCTGGGCTCTGTATGTGCAGTAAATGACCTCTTTTTAGTTCACAGCTCTTTAGCAGACAATACATTCATATTTTCAGATACTGATTTACAAGCATGACAGCTACAAACCTGTCACAATAAAAGAGAAAGCTGAGATTCTTTGTAAATTTAATATATCCCAGATTCTGTCCTTTAGATGCATAAAATTTAATGAAACACTGTGTGTGCACCTTAGAAGCACTAACATACTGGCTGTGCTTTTTTCTGTCTGAAGTTTTACTGTGGCTGGTGTTAAACTTTTGCAAGTCACCTTGGGAACTGGTTTTCAGTTGAAGGAGGGGTAATAAATAAGTAAATGAAAAAATAAAACAGACTTCCAGAATATGAAATATTCCATTTTAATTAACTGGAAAGTTTCCATGGCTTTCGGTTTTTACTTTTGTTACTTATGCGTTCAGTTCAGTTTGATTTTTGGACATCCAAAAACAAAAAAGGATAGATCAGCCATCAGATCACAGCATACTGGAAAGAGGCACCTTCTGTCTCATCTAAACACCTTACTTGGAACAACAATATGATTAATACACAACAGAATACAAAATTATGTAAAACACCAGTTCTATCTAAAATAACAGGGCAGGGCTATCCAAACTTTTTGGCAGGAAGGCCACATCATCTCTCTGACACTGTAGTGGGGACCAGGAATAAAATTTGAATAAATTTACATAAATGAATATATTAGAGATGAAACTTATATGAATGAATGAAGGTCTTGCAATAGCTCAAGGCCTGTAAAAGACCTTGCACAAAACAAGGCAGGTGTTTCCTTCACTGCTGCTACTGCATCACAGATGTCAAACAGCAAGCAGCCCTTGTCGCACAGCTCACATGAGAAGTCGAACAGCCACCATCACGCTGACAGCCATTGCGTCAGGCCAGCATGGGCTCCAGCAAATCTCTGGAGGGTCAGAGGCTCATTGTGGACTCCCCGTGGGCCGGATTGGGAGTCCCTGGGGGTCGCAAGTGGCCCCCGGGCCGGGGTTTGAGCACCCCTGCCCTATGGGTATGAAGTCACACAAGAGGTAGGAAGCTAAATTAGAATGTTAACACTCAACACAGGAATACAAAAATCTTCAAAAAACAAAACAAAACTGGAAAACACAGTAAAAGGACTTACACTCTATTAGCCAACCCATGATAACAATTCATTTTAAATGTTTTCTAAGGACCAAGGGCAAGGGTATACATACCATGAGAACATGAAGGGAACTAAGCACTACGTTTTGTTTTTATGACCTGATCATAAATAAACATAGCGGTTCAACTTGCAAGATAAAAGCAAAAGACAAAATCATGACCATCTTATCACACTTTGGAATTTCACACCATGACATTTAGACATTATGTACATCATATCTTTGTTCTGGTTTCCAGTGAGCTTGGCAGCAGCCCCAGGGCTTCACAGCTGTAGCAACGTTTCTACATGGGTCAGACACCACTCTGTTCTCAGTGGAAGCACAGAGGAATTGGCCATTGTCCAAGACAATGGTTTCCCAAAGGCAACGGTGTGAGGTTGAAATGTGCATCGGGCATTAAACTATGTGTGTTTACACTAACACACTGTCCTATCCAACATGGAAATGCAGCATGCAAATTAAATTGGATATCTTGAATAAAAGGAATCACAGGCAAGTTATATTTCCATCTACATAAAAATGTACTGAATCTCATTTTCTCCTCTTTGCATACAAGATAGCCTTCTGAATGCAAGAGTAATCTAATTTTTAAATCAACAATGTCTTGGATGTTAATGAGACCTGGAGAGAATTGACAATTGACCAGAAAACAAAAGTTTGGTCAGTTTCTTTTTCCCCCCAGACCATTGTTATTAGACAACAGAGCCATTCACTGGACAGCGGTCCCCAAACTCGCAACCGCTGCGTAACGAAAAACCGGTCCCTGTTTGGACCAGAGCTTACTGTTCTACCACATCGCTGCATGACTTTCAGTGAAATCAGGGGACAGGGACACTTTGAGCAGTCACATCTGTTGCCCAGCATCCCAGAAGGCTGCATAACAAGACATCTGGGCAGACATGACTACCCAGAGCATGCTTGTTCTCTGATCTCACAAAAATCATGCAGAGACGTGGTGGAACAGCAAGCTCTGCTCATGGGATAGAAGGGGTTAGTCCAAACCCCAGATCCGGCTTCAAGGCCAGGGTCTGGAAGGCCCTGCACTAAACCATAAAATGTAGAATGCCTCCCCATGTGCTGCTGGGGTAAAAAAGACTGGAGGCAGCAGTAGTGTGATCAGGTAGCAACGAGAAGTTGCTGCTGTGTTGTCTAGTTGGCTCATTTATTCAGCATCACAAAGAAGACAAGGCTGCAGTGGTTCAGAACCAGAGTAGTGGCCAATGCAACAATGTAGGCACAGCAGCTCAGGGCTTTGACCACTAAGCTTCCTCTCTGCCTTGTTCAGTTCTCAGTCAAGCCAAGCTGTTCCAACCTGCCATGAGCCTGCAACCAGCCTATTTGCTTGGCCAGAAAGATAAGAGGTAACGGGGGGGGGGGGGGGGGGAGTGCTATTAGTCAGCCAGCAATGGGAACAGAAGCAGCAACACCAAGTAAGTACCAGGGTTCACTGGGTGAGCAGGAGAAGATGAGATATTATTTGAGTCTCTTGGTCTAAGTCTGAGTGTATCTGTACCAGAGTACATGAGTTTGTGTTTTCCACATGATGAATGCCTAGACCAGTGGTACTCGAAATTTTCCAGCTTGCGCCTCCCCTGATCCTTGTAGCCATTGGCCACGGCTCCCCATTACAACACCTCACCTCAGTTACTCCCAAAATGGGGATGAAGGTGTTATAATTATACACTAGAAACAAGGCTGCCAGCACTCTGAGGCTGCAATCCTAACCACACTTACCTGACAGTAAGCCCCACTGAACAAAACAGGACTTACTTCTGAGTAGACCTGGTTAGGATTGTGCCCTGAGTCTGTTAGCAACACACCTGGAGGGTTTTGGAAAGGGAGGGGGGAAGTGATGAATTTGCTGGGGGAGGGGAAGACTTCGTTTTGTGTGTATCTGCTAATTGCAAACTGATGCCAACTGAGACCTAGAGACTGTTTGGCTGGCATCCTAACTCCACTTTCCTGGGAGTAAGTCCCATTGAACACAATAGGACTTACTCCTGAGTAGACCTAGCTAGGATTGTGCCTTTTGTCTTACAATAGCAGCCAACAGAGTACCCCCCCCCCCAAAGGAGGCAGAAGGGGAATGGCTAAAAAGGAATGGGGATTTTAATTTTTAATCAATTTTTGGAGACGAAGCCATTAAGAGTGGCTTTTTTCTTCAATTTTGGAAGGGGAGGAAAAAGAGAAAGGTGAAGATCTTGGGTTAAGCTGACACAGACTCCAGCCTATGTAGGTCTACTCAGAAGTAAGCCCCATCTGAGTCAATGGGGCTTACTCCCAGGAAAGTGTGGAAAGGATTGCAGCCACACAGAGCAAGATTACAACTCACCCCAAAGTAGATGGGGGCTGCTCACACACACCCAGCATGCAGATGGCACCCCTGTTCCCCCAGGCAAGACAGAGGGATGCAGGCTGGGGCATTTGGACACTAAGAGCAGGCTGGGCTCCCCAAGTGGAAGACTTACTCTTCCCTCCAGCTTTGAAGCCTGCCAGGAGCGCCCCTGTGCTGATGAGATGCAGCACCTCAGAACTCTTCTCTCTTCCAGGTTTGACCAATCCCAGGATGCCCAGGGCGAGGGGCACACTGGGAAATGTAGTCTTTGGGGCGAGGTTGCACATGGAGGGCACCAGGATGAGGTCTCTGAGGGCACCAGGATGAGGTCTCTTGTTATCTGGTGTGCTCCCTGGGGCATTTGGTGGGCCGCTGTGAGGTACAGGAAGCTGGACTAGATGGGCCTATGGCCTGATCCAGTGGGGCTGTTCTTATGTTCTTATGGAGAGAGCTCCATGAAGAGATGCGGCACCTCTGCCTGCCTGCCTGCCCAACCAGCCTTCTCTCCCACCTCTCCCCAGCATGTTTCACACACCCTCCCAGCCTCACACTGCCCCACCCACCTCATTCACAGCTGCAGAAAAGCAGCAAGTCAGCAGGCAGCATGTGCAGCAGAGCAGAGCAGCCCAGCCCAGCCTCTCTCCCCAAGATGCCTGGCGAAGCCCCTGGAGGCTAGCTGCACCTCCCCAAGGAGGCAGGACACACAGATTGAATACCTCAGGCCTAGACTATATGTGGATAGCCTTCAGCTGGGGTCACTGTCCTGATTTATACAGGATATCCTATTTCTTATTTTCCAGTTGCAACAATATTGTACTCTGAATTGTGCTGTGATCTGTGGAAGTCTTATATATGTAGATGTTATTGCTTGGGGCAGAGAACTTGTAACAACAGATGTATACCAGAACTAAACAAGGCATTGTCTATGGGCATATGCAAGCTCTACCCCCAGATCCATTCCTGAGTCCATCCAGAGAATAGAACTTTTTAGTCAAGGTTTGTGAATTCTAGTTATGGACTGTATCTTGTAAAATCAGGAGACTGTGCTGTACTGTTTTAAGCTGACACAAGATAATCTGCTTACTTCCTAAATTTGAGTCTCAGATGTCTTTCTAACTAACCTGGTAGAATTCAAACGGAAAGAAACATCCTGATCTCTCATACATGATGTGACGCTGCACTTGAAAACCTTTAACTGGCTTTCAGAGAGTAAAAATATTTTATTTGCCAAGTGAGAAGCTGTGCCCTAAAATCTCTGCCCTCCTACATGAGAGGGAACAATAGTTCTTTTGGGCACTATTTGCAATTAAAGACCAAGAGAGGAGACTCCTGTTTAAACAACATAGTATGCGGTAGCCACAGTAAGATGCTGCTCTCAATATTGGACCGAAATAACATTCAACCCTATTTATTTCTGCACATTTATATCCTACCAGTTTCTCTAGTTTCTGTGGGGGTCAAGTAGAGTGTCAATTAGAAGATGCTCCAAGATCATCTGACAGGGCCATGCTATGTGTACCACCACTGTTAGACGTTAGGGGGGCTGCAGTGAGAAACGGGGCATTTTGGGTAGTGACACGCCCTTCCCTTATGAGCTAAATTCATCACTCTATTCTGTTTCCCCTCCTTTTCAAACAGGGGCCCTTTGCATGCATGCTGCTGAGCCGCCGCAGCGGAGGAGGCAGCAGTTGTCTACCTCCCTCCCCGCCTCTGATAATCCAATATTTGAAGTGACCAACACCTTGTTATAAGGTTGATCCCGGGTGCAGACATGTCCCTCAACATCATAACAGCCAACCAGCTTTAGTAGCTGCCACACTCAACCTGGATATTCAATGTGCCAGTCTTATGATATCATAAGCATTTGCTCCTTCACTTGGAAGGAACTCAACAAACCCTGAGAGGGTCACTTCAGAAAAACAATGAGTGGCTGTCCATGACAACCGAAGTGCTGGCCCCTTGATACTAGGAGAGGGCTTCAGGGGTCTCTGAAACAATTTCGACTCAAATTCAGCTGATTTTGCCCCATTAATTTCTGTAATCATTTTGACTCAAATTCAGCTGATTTCACTCCATACAAATGTTCATTAAGCGACTGAAATATTTTCCAACCTATTTAGCACCTCTCATGAAGCAAGGTGGTACCAAAAATTTTGTACAGCGCCAGGAACCTTAATTAAGCAAGGGAAATTCATGTATGGCTGAATCTCTGCTCAACACTTTTCTACAGCCCAGGGTTTAAAGGAGATGAACGTCTGGATTTATATTATCTTGCTAATTATGATTAATCTTTCTCATTTAGGAAACACTAATCGAAAAGCATCTTACCTCATTGGAAGACTGGGAGCTAGAGGGTAATGGGAAAGGAGCAACAGCCATCTGGTTAAAAGCATCATCATTGCTGAAAAACAAAAGACAGGGAATATTAAATAAACTGCAAAATATCTACTCACGCTCCAATTTTTTCCTCTTTGTCAGTTTTATTTGTTATGCTTATACCCTATATTTAATCCATAAAGCCTAAGGTGGCATTGTATAGGGTTCTCCCAGGCATGTACTGAGTATTGTCAGAAATGACAATATTTGAATTTCAGGGACCAAGGACATCATGTACGCAGAAGTGTACAACAGATACCTAAATGACTGTGCAGTATCAAGGAGTACATGATATTCAGCAGAACTTCAATTTCTCTTTTAACCAGCACAGCATGTTAAACATCAATTTTCTACCTCCTTTTGTTTTCCCAAGCAGACAAACCAATTATGATGCAGCTCTTGCTGATGAGAATTAATCAGCATATCTAAAAGCTCCATAACCCGACATAATTCTTGTCTGGTGCCAATTTAGGCACTGCCACTTTAAAAATAAATAAATAAAACAAATGACAATGCTTTAATCAGTAAGGGAATCAGCATAAAATCTCTGTGGCTCTTAATGCAACCTGTAATGAGTAACTGAGATCTCTTATATTTTATGACTATCCTATATGCTGTAAAACTCCAGTAATCTGTGGCAATCCCAACAGTTTAGCATCAAAACGAATATGGAAGTGATTGCACTTCTGCAAAAAGCAAGCAGCAAAACAGCAGCACGAGTAGCTGAACCCCATGAATCCAGTCAGAACCCTATTGGTTTTACACTGGCATTGTGTTACACTGCTGGACAGTGCTTTGGTTTTCTCCAGCTAGTTCCATTCTATGACTAAATGTGTGCATTAAGGTATGTACCTCCCAACAGTCTGGCCAATCACATAATTTGGGACCACCTATGTCCTGATGATGACTGATTATCAGACTTTTACTGTATATATATTTAAATATCTGTGATTATTGGCGAAGAAATATCAAAGGCTTTGCAGTGTGTCAGAGCCCAATGAAAATGCATCATCACTCCTTCTCCCACCTTCCAAAATTCAAAGGAAATTTGGGAAGGACATTCATTCAATTCAGTTATCATGAGGAAAGAGCAGTGACCTTTGGTGTACATGCAGAAGAAATTACACTTGTTTGAATACAAATGTAGACATGCCAGCATCCCCCTGTCCTCATAACACTTAAGAAGACTCACCCATGTCATTTCTCCAGAAAGAAATAACCAAAGACACATAAGAGACAAAAAGAAAATGAAATATGTGATGATGCCATAACACAAAACAGGGCTACTATTTTTAGCAACAGCCTCTGTCAAGCAAAATGAAAATGCATCATCCAATGTCTAGTTCAGCGGTTTTCAACTGCTATGATGCAGTACACTGGTGTGCCACAGGATCAGATGAGGCAGGCAGGCAGTCTGCTTGGAGCTTGCTCCTGCTAATGAGCAGGCTGCAACCTGATCCTCACTTTCCTGGGAGTAAGTCCTGTTGGCTACTATGAGGCTTACTTCTGAGTAGACATGCATAGGGTTGGGCATGAAGGCGGTTGTTGCCTGCCTGCATGCTGATTGGCCAACAAGAGAAGCCTGGAGGAGCCAGGAGGTGGGAGCTTTGGACTGAGTGAGAAGAGAGAGCCAGAAGCAGGCATATAGCGAGCGAGTCTGCTGAGGCCCCCAACCTGAGGTTTCAGGGTCCCTGAAAGTCCCTTTTCCTTGCCAGTTTGCCTGCAACTCCCCAAAGTGACCCTCCATGCACTTTGGGGCTTTTAGAGGAAGGGCGCTGGGCCACAATCCTATCTACACTTTTCTGAGCAGGCATGCATAGGATTGGGCTCTGGGGGTGCTAACCCATCCACACCTTCCTGGAAGTAAGCCCCATTGATTATAATGGGGCTTACTTCTGAGCAGGCATGCATAGGATTGGGCTTTTGGTTACACTCTTTTTTCTCAAATACACAAGCAGGCAATTGGCACTTCTCTCTCCTCTTCTCCCCCACCCCCTTTCCCAGGAATATTTCCGCCCCCCCAAATCTCACAATCACAGTTAGCAACTGTCTTACTGTCCCTCCCCTCACTTGTCAGCACCTTCCAAAGATGCAGAATCACTGCCTCACATTCTCTCTCTCTCTCTCTCTCCCCCACCCGCAGTTTAATCCTGCACTTGTTTCAATCATGTCTCCTCACTGCCCCTCACCCACTATGTGATCAACCTGCCCTGTCTTTGCCAACACTTTGTGGCACTTTTGATAAGAATTTGAACATAGGATTTTTCCTCCTTTTCAGAAACCACATATACTTCCCTCTCCATGCTTCTTGTCAAATTTTTTGTCATGTAATGATTTAATTGTACTAATTTTATTAATTCAAGATTAACTGTAATGTAGTAATTTAATGTAAGTAAAAAACTGGTAGTGTGCCTTGGCAATGTTAGTGCCTTATCAGTGTGCTGCGAGCTGAAAAAGATTGAAAATGGCTGGTCTAGTTCATCATCTAGTATCCAGTTCTAGTCTTAAGAATTCTTTGAATCCCTATCACTGTTTACAGTCTGATGCTTCACTGCCCAGCGCTGACACTGGGTGATGCAAACGTGCCTTAAGGCATGTTTCCGCCACCCAGGGAGTAAGCTCTGCCGGCAGGGAGGCCTGTGCCACTCCAACAATGCCGCATTTGGAGCCCTGGCTGCTGGCGAAGACAAGGTAAGTGCCAAGTGGCATGGGGAGGGTGGCAGGAGGCATTCCTGGGTGGGTGAGAGCAGCCCAGGAGGGGGCTGGGACCAGCAAAGGCCTCCTCTGCCAAATCCTATCCTCCCTCCCAGGCTTGAAAGCCCAACACAGGGCTTCTAAATAGCTGGCACAACTCTGAGAAGCTCCACTGAGCAGGCTGGGGTTTTACTTGGGGCAAGGGGACAAATGTCCCCTTATTCCAAAAAGACCTCCAGCCTGCTCAAATTCAGCACAGGACACAGTGGGTGCCGTTTAGTGCCACTGCTCTTGTGCTGGATAGATTTGAACACTTAGTTTGCTATTGCCATCTGCTATTAAATCTGCATTGCATGTCATTTTAAAGAGACTGTCATTTTTATTCATGTAAGCAGCACTCTTGAAAGTAAAAACCAGATGAAAAGAGACTGCAACTCAGTATATATCTACCGTGACCGTACTTATTCAAATGATTCTAGTCCTGCTTCAAGGGAGGCTGCTTGAAAGTAAAAAGGTACATTTTAAACAGTACCACAAATAATTGCTTTTTGTAATACCCTGTCTGCAACTCTAAATCAGAATCTATTCGTAACTAAAGAAATGGAAAACCCCTTATAATGGGGGAGCAGGTGGATGAGATGGGTCTGAGCACAACTGCTGAATTACAGCTGACAGACAACTGGGTTGACTGTATTTTAGGCTGTGGTGGTACAAGAGTTTACAGAAGTGTTGTGCCTGAAGATCATTCAGATCACAGATCATTCAACCTCATCATCAGTTAAAGGTGTGCATAAGTGAAACGGTCATGACAAATAAAAAATATTTCCTGACCTAACCTCAGACACAGTACTTTCAAACATCAGCAGTTCACCCACTCAGCCGCCTGTCATAGAACAGTTGCAACAGAACATGTGGCCTGCCCCTACTAAAAAGCTCTGCATAGGGAAATACAGTGAACATGCATGTCTGACTACACATGAGACAGATAAGAGATCATTGTATGATGAACAGGATTTTTTTTTTCCAAGAAAAGCAGAATGGAAGAAATCACTTCCAATTTTGACATTCATTCCTCCTCACTATTGTTGCATTGTAACATCTTGCAGATCCCCACTTGATACCCAGAGGGGCTTACAGGTAGTAAACATTTCCATTCATAAATTATTGTGGATCTAAATCGTTGAATTGTCTTGGTTATTACTTAAATTCTAGTCTAATACCTCAAGTATTAATCTTGAAATAATAAATTTTGTTCATGTCACATTTAAAAAAAATTACATTTTATTGTTAAAGGCTGTTAGCCCTGGCTATTGGACTATGGCAGGGCTGCTCTAACCCCAGCCCGGGAGCTGGAGCTGGGGTTCCAACACATCCATCTGCCCAGTGAGTGGACCTTACCATTCTTACCATAGTGAGTGGACCTTACCATACTAGACCTTACGGGTATCATGTGTAGGTCTCCGTGATCAGGGGACAGGGATGCTCTGGGTACTTGCATCTGCCCAGACGTCCTGTTGTGCAGCCTTCTGGGACACCAGACATCAGATGTGACTGCCCAGAGCATTCCTGTCCCTCAATTGTAGAGGACTACGTGCAGTGCCCGGGTGGAACAGAAAGATGTGGTCCGAATGGGGACCACTTTTTGATTGCGCAGCAGTGGCAAGTTTGGCCACCGCTGGACTATACCAAATAACAATGATATATGTTTTGTCTAAACAAGAAAACAGATTGATGATATATACATGAATGACCCATGTACTTTGACAAACTTATGGCACTAATGAGATTATGGGGAGTAGTGTTTCTTTAAGGTCAGAGATTTTAATTTGTTAGGGAAACAGCTCAGACTAATTGAGTACAAACCATTTTGCTACGCACTGAGGAAGTATTTACAGTGAAAAAGTGAATACACAACCATCCAGTGCATAACCTACAGGTACTTTAAAAACATTTTTACAGCGCAATCCTAACCAAACATCCAGTGCTAATATAGCCTTACCAATGGGGTGCTTGCTGTACTCTGTGCTGGTCGTGGGGTAATAATGGAGGCTTCCTCAAGATAAGGGAACATTTGTTCCCTTACCTCAGGGCTGCATTGGCACCAGAACATCGGATAGGATTGGGTTGTTTTCTCATAAGTGGTTTCTGTGTAGGACATGCATAATGTTAATAGAACCTTTAAACATCTATTCTCAAAATTTTACCATGCTCTTTAAACAAGCTGAAAAACATATGGTACAGAGTGGCTTATGTCTTTTCAGTATATTATCAACTTGCTAGAAAATGCCAAATACCCCTAATGCATTTTGGGTTCTACAGACGATCCATAGAGAAAAAAGGGACATCTGCTTCAGAGGCAGAGCAAGGAGTGTAGACTTGAGTCACCTGCGTCAATGACTCTGGCACTGACTGGACTGAGGCCATGGGCAGCCCAATCCTGAGCTGCCTGCAGCACCCAGGCTCAGTGGCTCCACAGCGGCTCCTGCGGGAGGATCCTCGGGAGAAGGGGAAGTTTGTCCCCTTGCCCTGAGTAAGGGAAGCAGCACCGCAATGGGGCTACTCACTTTAGCAGCAACCAAAAGGTTGGTGCGAAAGTAAAGGCACTTGTGTAGGGCACACAGCCCTCCATGAGTGCCTTGGATCCTGTGGAGCTCAGCTCCACGGATCCACCTCTCCCCCTCCCCCCGACACGCCTCCCCCACACCCCTGGCCACACCTCCCCCTCCCCAGAATGCCTCCCCCACACCCCCAGCTACTCCCCCCTCCTGTTCCACAGCCCAGCGGTCCAGGAGACTGCAGAGCTGTGGAACCTGGGCAGCCGGCACTGGGCTAGTTCTGACAGGAGCCCGGCAGTGAGCCCCGCAAACGTGCCTTATGGCACGTTTGCAACTGTGGTCCGCAGCGCGGATCTGTGCTGCAGACCTCAGGATTGGGCTCTCAATCAGCACTGATTCCCTATGCATGCAGATTGGTGTCTGTGTGTGCTTGTTTACTGTTTTTGCAGTATGAAAGACCTAGTGAGGTCACCATTCAGACTGGGCAAGCAGCAGGGAACATAAGAACATAAGAACATAAGAACAGCCCCACTGGATCAGGCCATAGGCCCATCTAGTCCAGCTTCCTGTATCTCACAGCGGCCCACAAAATGCCCCAGGGAGCACACCAGATAACAAGAGACCTCATCCTGGTGCCCTCCCCTACATCTGGCATTCTGACTTAACCCATCCCTAAAATCAGGAGGTTGCGCATACACATCATGGCTTGTACCCCATAATGGATTTTTCCTCCAGAAACTCGTCCAATCCCCTTTTAAAGGCGTCTAGGCTAGACGCCAGCACCACATCCTGTGGCAAGGAGTTCCACAGACCGACCACGCGCTGAGTAAAGAAATATTTTCTTTTGTCTGTCCTAACCCGCCCAACACTCAATTTTAGTGGATGTCCCCTGGTTCTGGTATTATGTGAGAGTGTAAAGAGCATCTCCCTATCCACTCTGTCCATCCCCTGCATAATTTTGTATGTCTCAATCATGTCCCCCCTCAAGTGTCTCTTTTCTAGGCTGAAGAATTTCTAGGGAATTTCCAGTGAGAAGGCAGGGAAGAGTTAATGTTTTCCTTTCTCATCGAGCAAGTAAGGGGGAGGCAGAACCAGGCTCTCTTGTCCATCTCTGAAGGAACTTACACAGGCCAACACACATTTTGCTTCCTTAAACATTACACCAATTCCTGGGTATATTTGGGGAGCTGATTCCAAAAATGGCATCCGTTCTGCCCTATTATGTCTAGTTTTGGAGACACGGCATAGCCTCTTTAGTGAATGGTTCAAGCAGCTTCCTCATGAGGAAACCTACACCATGGCTTCCTCATGAGGAAGCTGCTTGAACCATTCACTAATGAGGCTATACTATATCTCCAAAATGATATAGTGGAGATGACATGATAGGGCAGAACCAATGCCATTTTTGAAATGGCACCCCAAATTCATATCAAACCATCATAAAGTTTGGGAAAAACTTTTCTGACCTTTTACAGGCCTGTGTTATCATTGGATGAAGGATGGGTGGTCTGTTTTTTTTTTCCTTTGGATGAGGAAGGACAGAAGGAGGACCCAAGGGGGTTCATGTCTTAAAGTTGGCTGGAGAAACCCAGAGAAGGGGAAAAAGGAGGCAGGGAAATGGAGGGGGGGGAAGGCGAATCATAGTGATCATGCTTTCCATGGTTCCTGTGGGCTATGTTGTTACTTAGGAGGAGGAAGCCAGTGCAAATTGGACTATTTCTGAGTAGAGCTGCAAAGGATTGGATCATACTGATAAGAGTCCCAGCTGCTGCATGTAATCCTCCGCCCTCTTGCCACTTCTGTCTCCGCTTTCACATAGTTCGTCCCACCCTTCCCACCTTGTTTACAGATGGGATGGGGACATCATGGTAAAGTTTAAAGAGAAATCTGACAAACACACACACCGGCAGTAGCTCCATTATTTCCCATGACTGACTTTTTATAGGTAAAGACTCTGGAAAGTTCAAATTTTAAAGGTAAAGACTTGGGACTAGAGTCTTTTTGAGTCGCCAAAATGCTCTGGGTAACTCAGAAAGTCTGCCCATTAGAACTCATTTTCTAGTTGAATAGCAGGGGGGCAGAGACTCGTGACTCGACTCAAGCCACGCTTCACTCACGATCAGCTACATACTGTTTTCCTTGCTTACATGTAATAATTTTTGCTAGCACACAACATCCTGTCCTTTGGACCTGATCAAACAGCTGGCAAGGACTTGGCAGAAGCTGTTGGTGCAGCAGCAAGAGGGAGACAGAAGACATGACATGTGAGTGGGAGCAGTGCAGAGTCTCGATCCCAGAGACAAGGAAGGCACAGATCAAATTTGAACTTTCCAGAGGTACCAATTTGGAGTGAGGGTACAAAGGAAATGGTAGGGTGCTAAAGCAAGAAAAAAGAACCACCATCTCATTGGAGTTCACATCCATGACAAACAGCAGATACCCGATTTCTCTACCATTACCCTTTGATGGAGTACACGGTTTGCAGCACGCTGATAGGTGTTGTGTAACGCAATCCTATCTTGCGCTGGAACAGGCAGGCCACAAGGACTGAGCTGTTTCCAGAGCAAGACTGGGGCCAGAATTGGCTCAGCCAGAGGCAAGGGGAAACTCTTCCCCTTACTCCCAGATAAGCCACCACAGCCCCTATGGGTCTCCTCAGACATGCCTCAGGAGGTGACGCAACTCTGAGGCATACGGAGTGGCTCAGAACCACTCCATACTGCTCAGGTAACAGGATTGGAATCCAGCATAATTGCTGGGTCCCAGCCCTGCCTCCCACTCCCTGCCTGCCCGCCCCTGGAACGCCCTTCCCCCGCCCTGGAACGCCTGCCTCCCACCCTCCTCAGACCCCTGTGCCAGCCGAGCTTGGTCAGCACAGCCTTCCCTCTCCGCATCAGCACGGAGGCTGGATGCGGCCTCCATGGGCCGGTGTGCATCCCTGCATCGACACGTGAGGAGGAGTAAACATCCTTTAAGGCATGTTTGCAGCCCTCCCGGCCCAAGGGATTAGTGCCAGTCTAACTAGCAGTTAGGATTGCACCCTTAGAATACTAACCAGGGGGGAAGGGTGAGAATGGGATTTTAGAATAATAGCATTAGTAGCAATGCTGGAATTAAACACCACTGGAGAGGAGAAAAGGATTTAAACAAAATGCAGGCCATCTCATATGGCAGGCAGGAGTATCAGCTATTGGCATCCCTGCAGTACAGCACAAGATGCCAAATCACAGATTCATTAGTGAATTGGCTACAAAAATATAACATGATTAAATCAACAAAGTGGGACCTTGGTTGCAGATTATACGTACAAGTCTGCACACTGAAGAGACTTTTGAAACAGAAGGTTTATGTTAATATTGCAGTACTTTTCTCTAAAGGCATTTTTTCTTTAAATGAGAACAGCACAATATCTACGGAGAAACCGGTTAGATTGTCAATTGCTACTTGCCACGAGATCACTTTCTGTAATCAGAGGACATTTGCTTTTTGTTACCATCTTAATGGTGCTCAGTAAGCAATGCCAAACAAGAGATGGGGAAAGTTTGCTTTTGAAGGTGTTCTAGTCCTCTGAGCCAATTCCAAATTGGGCCTACATGCCAAGCCTAACCAATAACAACCTGAAATCCCCCTCGTATTTTGGGTTCTAGTTGCTTCAATTTCCCATCCCTTTACCGAACTTGCCCAGTAACATTATCAGGAGTAAGACGAGCCTTGATTCTTAAAGGCAGTGAATTTATAACAATTTAATTGAAAGCATCTACTGGATGCTTCTTTTAATTAAGTCAATTAACAATGGGCAGGAAGATCTCTCTCACGCTTATAAGAAATTTAACCACTCTTTATTATGAGTGTCATTATACTTGTCTTTTAAAAAACCAGAAATGCAAACATGGGGCACATTAGGGGCACAATAAAAATACACAAATAATCCTGTCTTTCACAGTTCAGGTTAAGAAACAATCCTTCTTGGAGCCAGGTTCATACATTTCTCTACTATACTCTTTGTGGCTTTTCACCACACACATTTTCCACATGCAGTTAAGTAATGGAGAATGAGTTGTTGTACATGACATTTAATTTTCAGTCGCTGGGTAAAGTAAGGAGAGGCTTGGGGCTAGATCATTAATCTCCTCTGGATGCCTCGCACTGCTAAAGACAGCAACTAATTTATTTTAATAGCCCTGTTCTTACACTATTGCCACGTGTGGTCTATCTTACACTTAAAAGATCCAGGCATAAATTACTCAAAAATATATTGCCTCTTATGGAATCAAGGAGTATGGAATTAGCTACTGTTTATACTTCCTGGAGTTCAGAGTCAATATCCTGTAAGTATCAAAACTAGTAATATCTTCCTTTCATTGTTTTCAGTGAAGGGAGCTGAAACTATCCCCATATTTGGCCCCTTTCCTCCCACTGTCTCAAGTTCCACCAGACCTAAATCAGGAGCGCAGAAGGTTAATTTTCTTTTTCAGACACCAGAATATATTAACCTAGCTCTGAAACTTAAGACAAAAGTTTACAACTCTGGCTGCCAGCCATAGACACCTTGTAAAATATTGTGTGAATAAGAATCAGTGCACATCTACAGAAATCGCTGATGCATAATGTTTTCCAGAAAACTGAAAAATAATATTACAGCATGCCTTAACAAATAAGAGAAGATCATTAAGTTAATTGACTACAAAATTGGTTTAACAGGTACTGAGATATGCCATAGCCAAACTAAGGGCGCAATCCTAACCCCTTATGTCCATGCTTTCCAGCAATGCAATGCAGGGCAATGCAGCTCTGAGGTAAGGGAACAAACATTCCCTTACTTTGAGGAGGCCTCCGTGAGTGCCACCCAACTGCAGGATGCACCACACAGCCCATTGGCACCGCTATGCCAGTGCTGGAAAGCACTGAAATAAGGGGTTAGGAATGCGCCCTAAATGTATTTTCGGGGGGGGGGGGAAGGGATAATTTCATAATATCCATCCAAGAAGAGAATTTGAATAAGTGACCATCCTTTGAAGGATAAAATCAAATGGCACATTTTTGTATTAATTCTGTGGGTAATCCTCACAAGAACTTCAACTTTATGTGTGTTTTAAGAAATATTTTTCTAAGAGCACCATGCTTGTACAGCCTTTTAAAATAATATGTCAGAGAGAGTCAAGTGTGGTTTAGTAATCAGCACAGTGGATAAGGGCCAGGAGAACTCGGGTCAAAATCCTTCTTGGTCATGTAGTTCAATGGGTGACCACCAGTTCTCAGTCTGTTACCTCCTGGGATAAATGTGTGGATGAAAGGGAACAACTAACATATGCTGCCCCGAGCACCTTGGAGGAAGGGTAGGATATAAATGAGAAAAAACATTTACATTTTGCTTTACCTTGTGAAGCTGATCTGTACTATTGTCCTATATTGCAATGGCACTATAGGTGAGGCTTGCCAAGTAGCTTGACAAATTAATGGCCAATGCAGAATTTGAATGGGGGTTTCTCTGCTCACACTTTTAGAAGCTCTGTTATACTAGATGTTAGCAAACTGAGCCATGAGTGAAGTACATTTAAGTTCCATAGATTTATAGGAGAGATTAAGAAAATTCTTACTTCATTTAAATCTCTGCAACTTGATGTTCAACTTTGAGAGGATGATTACCCTGGACTTATAACAATTCCTCTTTTCTGCACCCAGATAAAAACTGGTTGGTGTTATATCCTGTAATATTTCAACACAAGCTCTCTCACACCAACCATACTATCACATCCCCAAGTGCAGTCCAGTGTCTTTCAAGATGTCAATTGTCACCATTTACAAAACTGTGTTTCAAGAAATAGCCACATAATCAAGTAACAATATTGTCCTTGGCTGCCTACCTTCCCCTAGTGGTAGTTGGACTATTTACACCCCACAATTATGTCACTCCATCTGCGATGAGATCAGTTTTTGACAGACAAAAACCCTCAACCTGTCTTCCTCTTATTGAGCAAGAGAGCATGCCATCTATTCCTCCAATCATGACAAAGGCAACAGAAATGATGGCTTAGGTCAGTGGTTCCCAAACTTACCTGGGTCACAAAACCCCACAGCCTCATTGGCCAGGCACTACCATCTTGGATCAAACAAAATTTTGTGAGATCCAAAACAGCAGTGCCCAAATCTCACAAGATTTTGAGAGATCCGAGATGGTGGTGCTCAAATTTCATGAGACTTGGGCACCAAACTTGAATCTTACAAGATTTCACAAGATCTAAGATGGCAGCTACCTAAGGTATAGGTAGGAGTGGCCACCAAGGACATCCCACAGTGCCCCTGTGACCGTGCTGCAACGGCCCAAGGCGTCATAATATACAAACTTTGGGAATCCCTGGTTTAGGCCTTAAGAATGGCAAGTAGAATTCTGCTCATGGAGCAAGGCTTTCCTTTTACTTCATTCTGAAAGTCAAGGGAAACATTTGATGCAGCATGAGAGGTTGCAGCTGTAGGGTGTAAACCAGAACTGGTATAAAGGAGAGGTCTCTCCCCCCCCCACTCCATTGTGTGTAAGCAGATGTACTTTTTACTCATGCATTTACACCAAAGGATCCAAACACCCCCAATCATAGTAAAGGGGCAGGTTATCTGTGGTTGAGGTGGTCCCAGCCTGGGCTGCAAGCTCATGAGGAAAAAATTGGGGCGAAATTCTACATCCTGCTTGAGGATGTTATTGTGAACTTCTTTCCCTGTATCTATACGAGGTTTCCAGATCTTGTGAGTTTTACTGGATTCAATCAGTGTTAGAACAGACCAAGCAATATTCTGAACAGTAAGCAACAACATGAGGTCAACCTCTAGAGCAGAAAGGGAGACTATGCTTGTGGAGAAAACTCTAGACTCTAGAGCAGGGGTATCCAAAGTTTTTGGCAGGAGGGCCACATCATCCCTCTGACACTGTGTTGGGGGCCGGGGGGGGAGAACTAATTTACATTTAAAATTTGAATAAATTTACATAAGTTTACATAAATGAATATATTAAAGATTAACTTACATGAATGAATGAAGGTCGTGAAATAGCTCAAGGCCTATAAAAGGCCTTGCAGAAAGCAAGGCTGGCCTTTCCTCTGCTGCCGCTACTGCATCACAGACGTGAAACAGTAAACAGTGGAGGAAGCCCTCATCCTACAGCTCATGCAAGAGGTCAAACAGTTGCCCTCACGCTAAGAGCAGTTGCATTGGGCCAGTGGGGCTCCAACAAATCTCCGGAGGGCCAGAGGCTCATTGGAGACTGGGGGCTCCCTGATGGCCGCATTGAGAGGCCTTGAGGGCCGCAAGTGGCCCCAGGGCCGGGGTTTGGGCACGCTTGCTCTAGAGCAGTGTTTCTCAAACTGTGGGTTAGGACCCACTAGGTGGGTCATGAGCCAATTTCAGGTGGGTCTCCATTTATTTCAATATTTTATTTTTACGATATTAGACTTGATGCTGCCATGGTATGTGACTGCATTTGGGAAAATGTTACAGATCTGTACTTTTAACAGGCTACTATGTACATGCTTTTAACAATGACAGTCAATGGGACTTACGCCTGGGTAAGTGTGGGTAGGATTACAGTTTAGGATTGTTAAAAATTTCCCTACTTGATAATGTCACTTCCGATCATGACATCACTTCGGGTGGGTCCTGGGTCCCAGTGCTAAAAGAGTGAGAACCCCTGCCCTAGAGCACATAGTTTGAAAGAAAGGAAGAAGTGTCCCAGAGTTCTGGTGCACAAGTAGGAGGAGTCACCAAGGAGCCAACTGCGAAAAGGAGAGAAAGGGACAAGAGCCATAACAGGGATGCTGCGATCAACTGGACAATAGGAGCCAGGACTGGTGATAGGATTTTAATATTGCAGAATAACTTAGCTTTGGACATAAAACTCCAAACATAAAGGTGTAAAGGAGTTAGGCATCTGGTCCCCAGAGTGCTTAGATACTTGAGTCCACAAACAGAACTTAAAGAGGTAGTTGTCACTCCTATGAACATAAATACCACCCATCAATCCTCTGACATTTCAAAACATGTAAGGCCTTTTGTAGAGAGAAAGAAATGAATGCACCAAGCTCACAGAAATATGCTTGGGTATTGGAGCCAAGACAGTAATGGTGGATCACATTTACTGAACAGGAACAACTAAGCACTACACACTCAACACATAGCAATAAGACAATAGCGGTGCCTGTGGCGCTATAATTTAATAAGATAGTTGGCTAAATAAAAGCTTAGTGCCAAATGACAAGTAGAAACTGAAGATAGAGCAACTATACCTCTGACAGGCTTTGGGGGTTAGGAGCAACAAACAGAACATGAGTCAGCATAATGGCTGTGGTAGCAAAAGTACCACTACATACTCTGTCACAGAAACTGGACCAGTTCTGGTACTCAGAGGGAATCTACCACACCAACAACAAAGATGGAGTTAGAGGAGTAAGAGGAAGAGATAGAAACACCAATATGCCACAGGCCAACAGGACAGAGGCTGTCCTCATATGGCTACTCCTCTCTCTTATATCCTTGCAGCATGCCCTTGCTGCCTGAAAGGTTGGAAACATAAGAATTAGATTTGTGATGCTGTTGTTAGGCAATGACCTAACACGAACTCTCCCTGCTTCTGAGATATCCATCCAGAAACATGGACATGAACACCCTGACCTAAAGTTGTATGCTTGGAGTAGCCACAGTAGCACACAAGGAGCCCTTTAAAAACATTAACATCTCATACTCAGTGATTTAGAAGGCAGGCAAAAACGGTATGGGAAAAAACTGAATTCAGGCTATTGCTTCTCTTTCCAAAAAGTTTTTTAGTAGAATTGTAATTTATTTTGGAAAGGTATCCATGCTCAGGGCTGCCCATTCATGCTGAAGCAGCCACCTGAAGCAGACTGCCCTGGATAGTGTTTTTGGGATGCCCTCCCACTTACTCACTAGCCCATCAGGTTGCTGCGACAAGTTCAAGCTAGTTCACATAATACAGGTTTCACAATTGTCTTAAAATGGAGTAAATTAAGAAAAATTGGGAAATCAATATGACAACAGGCTTGAACTTTTTGCAGCAACCTGGTGGGTGGTGAGTAAGGCTGAGAAGCAGCCTCAGTTTTAACTTAAATTCCATTTTAACTGGATTCTTATGTCCAAAGCTAAGTTACTCTGTGTCACACTGGCCTTCCAGGTTCATGAAAAATTACAGTTTAATATCTCAGAGACAACTTTGCATGGGTTTGGCCTAGTAGCAACTGCAGAACACAAAGTTATATCATACTAGAAAGAGACCTGTGTGTCAAACTGCAAAATATTTCAATGACTGTATTGGAATTGCGGAGGATCTGGCGAGGAGGTAGATGTGGTATCAGCAGTGGCCTCTTTAAGGGTAAGGCCTGGGCTTCCAGGGAGTGTGCTGCACAGCTGCAGCCACTTGAAGGCAATAAGGCCCTCAGGCATAAAAGCACCTGATGAAGGGAGAGTTTGGTGTGGGTAGCAGGACAATGAAAAGCTTGAGGAAGGACAGACTGGAGACATGGACTGATATGTGAATGGACTTTGGAAGCTGCTGGAGCAGAAACTACTGGAGACACTAAGACTGGTGTTTGGCTGCTGTGCCCAAGACCTGCTGAGGACCAAGGGGCTGCTGTAGTGGCGGGAGGCTGCTGGCAGGAAGGAGGACCTCTGTAGGTTAAACAGGTGAGCTACCCTGGTGGTGGGGTCCGGCAGTACTGTAGGGTCTTTTTTTGAGGAAAGAAGGGGAGCTAATTAGCTGAAAGTGGGCATAATTCTCAAGGCGGAGCTTGGACTGGGAATCTGGCAGAACAATGACTTGCCCTTGAATGAAAGCAACAGCAGCCTTCTTTTTTACCAGAAAAGTCAACCTCTTTTGTGGCTCAGACCACTAGTTTTTGACCTGATGAACCCAAATGTTAATGACTATATTATGCTTACCGTATAAATACCAGTTTGACCTTTGATGGGGCAGTCTTAATTATTGCAGAAGCATTCTGATGACTTCTTCCATACAATATCTGGTTATTTATCTGTTTTATAAAAGGATAACATTGAACACAATTACAGATTAAAACATTAGCACAAGGTTAAGAAATGCTTTGTAACTTTATTACACCATGATTAAATCTGAAGGAAATTTCTCTCCCCCTCCCCCCTTCACATTCTAAAAGGGTAGGATTTTTTTTTTTTTTACGTATTCCTTGGCAAAAAACAGGATTTTTACTTGCTTGTATTCTGGCATTAATTATCAATGTGAATAATGGCTATCAATTGGAATAATTATGCCACAGTAACAACTTTGGGAGTAAGATCAATTATATAAACAGCCATTTACCACTTCAAACAGAACTACAGAATGAAAAAGAGATAAAAATTACAAATAGCATAGAATGGAGAAGCTATAAATCCCAATTCCTGTTATCCTATTACAGTGTCAAAGCATATTAGCATTTTACCTCACATTGCCAAGAAGTACTGATCAGTATTCCACATGAGTCTTTTTAAAAAGTGCAATGGCATTTTAGCAAGATAGTGTGCAAAATGCATGAAGGGCAAAAAAACTCAACAAGAACCCTTTTAGGGCATCATTCCATCACTTCATGTAAAGTGAAGTTTAGCTGTGATATGATTTCCTTACAAAGCTTGTGCATGAAAACAAATTAACCTTTCTTCATAATTAAGTCCTGGACAACTAGAAAAAAATAAATCCCAGTGGGATACCCATGTTAAATCTGCTGCAGCAAACATAACAAAATCTTTGTGGGATGAGAGGGCTAACAAATTTATTGTAGCATACACCTTTGTGGACCACTTCTGGCCCAACCCTATCCTCCCTCAGATATTCAACCTTTCATCTTATAGCACAGTTAACAAGGTAGTAAAATTGTCAAGGCCAATTTTTTTTTTTTGACAAAGCACACCATGCTGCCAGTGGGGAATTGATATCTCTCAAGTCCTTACTAATAAATTACACCCAAACTCCCACAGCACACCTGTGGACCAATGCAGCACACTGGTTGAAAAATGGTGCTCGAAACAAGAACCCTATATCAAGAATTCGATTTGCTACCTGGCTGACCGATTGACCAACTGTATATAGTTGAAGATTTGTTTGTGTGTTTTACATGCCAATAAAGGATTTCAAGAATCCTATAAGGGCAAAAATGGGATAGTGGATGTTAATGGACTTTAAATTTCTATAACTTCTATAAAGCTATAACTTTAAATTTCTACCCCAAACAGTAGTGCTAAAAATCACTAAATTGTATACTAAAAAAGTTTGCCACTATTAAACACCCTTGAAATCAATGAGACCAATTAGTTGTTACTAACTTAAGTTCCATTAATTTCAAAGGAACACGGGAAACTTGATTTTCTTAGGATACAGTCCACACTAAATAAAAAAAGTAAATCAGAATTTATTCGAATACCAGGTTATAAAATATAGGGTTGTGTACAAAGAAAATTAAGATAAATTAATCTCAAAGATTTCAAAGGCAATCATTGGTAACTTCCTTATGATACAACCCAAGACTCAATTGAGTACAGTAACTGCTTTCTATGATTTTCAACACATTTTATTCAGGCAAGCTAGAGCCTGATACATTTCAGCACACTGGACAGCATTCCAGCACTGAGCAAGGCACACATGGGGAAGATTTTTGTGATGTTGGAATTCCATGAAGTTGACAAGTCAGATGCATCCCAAAATCTGAGATCTGAGGTGATACTTGGTCATGTCACAAGACCATAAACCTTTAGAAACAGGGAAAAAAAAAGAACTCTTTGGCATTGTTGCGGGGCAGGGGAGACATGAAAAGCTGTAAAAACAGGGTCTTTGGGGCTAACTAATAGAAATGATATCATAAATCTAGCAAGAGGGCAAATGTGGTATTTATGAATCATTATCTGGAGGATTATTAACCTTTGTCTTCAGAAGAAAATGAACCTTAAAAAGAAATTTTCTTTTAAAAAGAAAACTAATCTGACTCTAAAGCAAAGTAAACTCTCAATTTCTGGAAATTGTCTTCATTTTTCAAGAATATGTCACAACTTAGTTTTAAAGTTGTTCAAATTTCATTACTGCCTCTATTCCTTTCTGAACAAAATGTAACAGAGTTAATATCTACCTGGTAAAATTAATCCTATCCAAACTCAACGGATAAGCTAAACATAATTAACCGAATTTAAAGCAGAGTTTTTAAATTTAATTATAAAAAAAGGAAAGATGGCCAAAAGAATTCCCCATGTTTTTATCATCCTGTGTAACCATTCCACCACACAAGAAAAATTCATTCACTTTCTTCAAAAGCCAAGAAGTTCTTCTCAGAATGGCCTAATATTGCATTCGCATGTTCAGATACCATGGTAGGAGCAGATATTAAAATCCAGCCAAAACTGAGTTGCATGACAGCAGCTAAAATGTCAGTGAAGCTCAGTGGTGCAAGTGAATTATGTGTGCTACAATGTTTTGTCAATGAACCCATCTGTCTTTCCTCATGCAGCACATGAGATTTCATTTTTAAAATTGTTCTGATTAAGAAGAAAGTTCAAAGTGAACCAAAGAAAGAAATCACATGAAAGAGCATTAAGTCCCTCCTTCATAGTGTAAGATCAGGGTAGAAATCTTGAATTATTCCATTGGGTTTAAGTCAACGTGATTCACAAGGACATGTCCTGCTTCCCAGTCTGTATTTAGATCAGTGCTTCCCAAACTTTTTAGCACCTCAACCCAATTTTTTAAACAAACTATCAAGACCCACATAGCTTTACTAGACCCAAAAAATCTAGAAAAATATTTTTATTTATGAGCTCCTGGGCTGCTAGAAATCTTAAATATATGGTATGGGCATGCAGACATTTGATAGACTCTCCCTAGAAATGGAGGACTCTTCCCAAAATCTGTAGTCATTCCAGGGAACCCAAAAGGCCAAACTGGAGAGTAAGAGGTGTGGTTAGGAATTTCCAGGCCAGACAAGAGGCTGAAACTGGGTTCACTCAGGATCTACAGCATGTCAGTTACTAGAGAAAATTGAAAAATGTGACATTTTTAATTTGGGGCATGAAGATTACTTCTTCCTGCCAGGTTAGCATTCCAACCACAAGGCTGGTCTCTCCATCCGGATTGCCAGCTGCTGCAATTTTCTTCTGCAGACTGGGCAAGGATACTTGCCAATTTTTTTTTTATATTTCAAAAACCAGAGAGAAAAAGCAGCCACTTACCAAAATCCTTTTCAACAAAACAGGATCCTTTTCAACATGAAACTGTCAGCATGTCCCATATTTTTTGCTTCAAGGGACCTCACAAGAAAGGAGTGAGGTAAGTGACTGCTTCCCCACCTTGTATACATCTTAATAACTTACATCAGGGGTATAAAATATAAGGCCCAGATGTGGCACACGGAAACCTTTTATCCAGCCCTCAAGCTCTCAGTGGCCGAGCAATGCTGAAGTGATACTGTTGAAAGGGCAACCCACATGAAAATTGGGCTCTTCCATATCTTGAAATATGATTAAGATTTGCATATTTTCTCTTGTCATTTGCAGCTAATATATTTTTAAGTGAAAAAGTGCTTATTTTTTGTTGTGACCTGTTTAGTAACATCACTTCCTGCCCTCAGCAGGCATGATAAATGCTATTTGGACCTCCATATGAAATGAGTTTGACACCCCCTGACTCAGATGGTCTGGGGTTTGTCACAGGATCTGATCTGGGTCCTTGGGGAGGACACCATCTTCTTTCAAGGTCACTCATAGCTTTCTGTTACTATATGCACGCCTTTCTAGCAATTTCAGATTTTCATCAACAGTTAAGTGTTCTCCCTCCCTTTCCATTTCTTCACACATGTGCACACACACACAAATTTACCTCTAAAAGTTCATCTCCGATGTGCATTCTTCCATCTTTTCCTGCAGGGCCATCTGAACTGATGCCCACAACAAAAATGCTCATTCGAGACCTGTCCTTGTTACCAGCAAGGCTGAGTCCAAGTCCATTCTTATCCTTCTCAAGTTCAATAATGTGCAACTCGCCTGGTAGATCTGCATATCTTTGTCTGATTTTCTCTATAAAAAAAGAGGCATATAGACATATTATGTTTAGAGATGGTACTCAAGGAATACACACCAGTTTGCTTCAATTACTTATTGGTCTTCTAGTCTGGCACTTGAGTTTCATCAGTGCTGAAAGATTCCTAACTTCCAGGGTTGATTAGGAGGAGCATCTGCCATTCTAAGCACTACACCAGTCCCAATCTGATCTACAGACAATGTGATGAAACATTGGGAACTGTTAACAGGTTCTAGAGAGGTGTCACATCACTGGCAGGGATTGGATACACACAAGAGTAGATTCACATGAGTTCCCCCACCCACCCACAATTCCATTGGCAGGCAGCCTGTAGTAGTAATTCACATGGGATCTACGAATGAATTTAATGAGTTTTTTTATTGCTCATGGCATGTCTAGGCAAGATTACATGGAAAGAGACCAGATGATCAATGAATTTTATTTACAGCATCCTGTGCAAGGCTATTCTATTTACAACAGCCTCTGCAAGATGGTAACTGCACAGACTATTTTTGTAGCGGAAAAAAGTAACTATTCAGACTACCCTTGGATATTTGAGCTCTGTCTAACTTTGATGAGATAGATGTTAACTCATGCACACAAAAACAAACATGGGGATGATACTGTGTCTTCCGCGTCTTTGATGTACCCAAATATTTGCAACATAAAAGCAAGCAAGAAAAAAAACAGATCGACTATCATTACTTAGCTGAAAGAATCATGGCCATCTCACCCATACCCACAGCACTTCATATGTTTCCGTAAAATTGACATTTAGTAAGAGAGACATATTGTCCAATAATGACATTGATAGATTTTAGATCCCTGAAAACTCATCCACATTCAAAACAGATGACAGTGAGAAGGTTTAAGGTATTCTGGAGAATCAAAGAGGGAGAGCAAAGCAAACTGGAAATGCAAAGGTAAGCAGGATGAGGTTACACCATGGAAACAATGTCCAATACCTGGAGAGTCTTAACACATGTAATGTATTTAATAACTTAATTACATGCATTGAGGATAAATATTTTGCTCAGTGTAATTTTGGGTATGAACACAAGCAATTTAAGATGTTAAGAAGCAAAATAAGCCCCTAAGCAGTTTTTTATAAAAAGCATGACATGTTAGGAACTCCCACTCAATTTGATGCGAACTTCCACTACCACTAGTTTGCTCTGTATTATATCAACCAATCCTAATAGTCAATTCCATTCTTCTGATCTTCATAGTTTGGAAGGAATGCTTTTTCAAGAAACCTAAACTGCTTTCATACTATTATTTGAAAGCAAACACCCATGAGCAGTGCAAAGTGAAAATCTATTAAAAAATGAATGAAATGAGATCATAAATATACAACACACTCTTGACAGCATGACTATCATTCCATTCCAACTACCATTCCATTGGGACAGTGTGTTAGCAGTACAATATTAACTGTGAATAGTGAATGTTTCTATAGCAACAGTAGTCAGACTGAAGAGTAGTCAGAAAAAAAGAGTAAATTATCAAATTAAAGAAGAGATCATGCATATGCCACAATACAAAATGCTGGAGGTCTAAAACCACATCTAGTTTTACAACATGAAATTACATACAGCAATCTGTTTTCTTCATGCCTAAGACAAAGCAGCCTTTTATTTTATTGCACAATAAGTGCAGTTTATTCTGATCTGCAGAATCAAGACATGTTTCCACAGGTCAGCTCTTCTACCACACTTACAGAGCAGTTCAATTTTTTAAAAAAGCAACTATTTCTCTGGCTTGTATATTTATTACATGTACTTGTGAAAAGTGACTGTGCAGCAAATCATGGAGACCTACTGAATTGTGCTTTAGATATCCCTGACACTTAGTCACAGCTTCCCCTTCATGCCTTTACCATCTTGAGATTTTACATACAGTGGTGACATTGTGCTTTTCTGATGTGCTACCATGATGCTGACACATTTGTCCAGTACCCTTTTGTGCATGTGCATTCAAGTTAAACATTCCCAACAGGCAAATTCTATGCAGAAACACCAATCCAGCCCATTTCCCAAAATAATGCAAAGCTGCAGATAACAAAATGGTTATCTGTCCTACAGCGAGGCTGCTCCCCTTCCATATCCACACATGACTCATCATTAATGACATTAGAGCAGGGCCATTAATAAGCATAGTTCAAGGTTTAATACAGTATGAGGTTTTTCCCAATTTGCCCTCACATTTGGAACTGCCTTACTGAGATGATACGTCTTGGGAAAGAATGCTCAAGTGCAAGACTTCAGAAGCAGTTTGACAGCTTGCTACCTAAAGGTTGATTGACAAAGGCATGTACAATATTTGGTTGGTTGGCAACCTTCAGTCTCGAAAGACTATGGTATAAGCCTACAGCACCCAGTATTCCCAGGTTTGATTACTCATCACTCATTGGGTCACAATGGACCATATGGACTGCCCAATTACAATGCAGCAGGCATATGCAGTTACATCAGAAGAGTCTACGGTAGTACTCGATTTGTGATGACCAACTGTTCATCAATTCGCACTGCAATCACCTAATATGAACACAGGCACACACAAAATCTATCCTATGCTAGCTAAATGCTTTCATTCAGACAGCACCTACTGCCAATTTAACTTCTGGAGTGCTCAGTGTGGTATCTATTCCCAAATCACTCCATTTGCACTATCTACCCATGCTTTTAGGAAGGATGTGCAAACACACATGTGAATTCACAGTGGCAAGTATGGATGATTTGAACATCCAGGCTTACCTCCTTGCCATTTGCAGGAAATTACTGCAAATGCTATAGACTGAGTTGGCCTATTGTCATTTAGCTTCTGCAAATTCTTTCATTTGTCCTATATAGAACACTTCTGTTTCCAGTAAGCGCTCTCCAAGTGATACAATACAAGCCTAATGCAAAATCTTACAATGACTTAGTGAAAGATGAGCATTTATTTTACTTTTGTATCTGGAAGAAGCAAACGTACTCGGCATTCATTGTCAGGGCTCTGCTCTATATCCCATTACCGTCAGAGGTTCATGTGGCAGGAACAAGGCCTTTTCAGTGGCAGCCCCCTACTTTTGGAATTCTCTGCCCCATGAGGCCTGACTAGTCCTCTCATTGTCTACATTTAGGCAGACAGTGAGAATATTTCTGTTTTGTCTAGCTTTCCCCCATTTCTTCTGCTAGTTATTTGTTTTATCTACTGTTGATTCTTTGCCTTGTGTATTTGATTATGTTTATACAGCTGAATTTTTTTTATTTTTTAAATTTTGAATTTTAATCTGTAATCTACCTTGGTACTCCCTTGGTTGGAACCACAAGGCAGCATAGAAATATTTTAAAGAAATAAATAGCATATGGCAGTGGTTATCAAACTTTTCGCACCAGGACCCAATTTTTAGAATGAGAATCTGTCAGGACCCACTGGAAGTGATGTCATGACCGGAAATGACATCATCAAATAGGAAAATTATGTAACAATCCTAGGCTGCAATCATACCCACACTTCCCCAGGAGTGAGTCCCATTTACTGTCATTGTTTAAAGCATATACATAATAGCCTGTTAAAACTATAAATCTGTAAAATTTCCCCAAATGCAGTCACATACCATTGTAGCATCATGTCTATTATATTAAAAACAAAATACTGAAATGAATGGGGACCTACCTGACATTGGCTTGTGACCCACCTAGTGGGTCCCGACCCACAGTTTGAGAAACATTGACATACAGTATAGGAAAATATATTTTGTCTAGCATCAGAAATGCCAATAGCATAACTGTGAAATGCAGACAGTTCTCTCCCCCATCATGGAATTTCAATCAGTCATATTTCATAGGCTGAGAAGCAGAAGACAGAGGATAAAGTTTGCTATTTGCACAATATAATAGGAGTGCAATGTCATAGGATTCAGGTACTAACATTCTAATCTCCAACCACAAGAATAGTCATATATACAGTATGAGCAAGTATTAAGCTAGTAAAAGTTCTTGGGTGGCACTCTGCTCACTGGGACTGGACCCAAGCAAGCTAAATGAGAACAGATTATAGTGCCCAGTTCTTCACTCAGGGCAAACCATTTTGTGTAAATATGAACATGCAGTGTGTGTGTGGAAATCCTTATGAAGTCCATATACAAAATGACACTTATGAGGAAAAAAAGATGAGAAGTAGTTCACTGAAGGACTGTACCCAGTAATTGTAATTTACACCACTCTGAGAAGCAAATATTCATCTCTATACCCCAGAGTCATGCTTATTGAGACAAGACTGATGGAGAGTTCTCACATGTTCTACTATATGATTAATGAACTGCAAATTCTTTTTCCTGTTTTAGCACTCCACTTCCAGATCCTATATGCCAGATGTTTATGCTCCATCAAATCACAATCTGAGATTCTTCTGGGCAGAAATTATGTTTCTTTTCATTCATTTTCAAAGTTTATTTCTTTTCATATGTTGAATTTGTACCACTGCATTCATTCATCACTAATACTTTGTTAATTCCATCTCATAATTATTTTTTAATAGAAATTAGTTAATAGTTCTGACGCAGGATTATTCTTTGGATTTAGGGACTATGGATGATTGCATATTTCCATCTTCTTTAAGGCTGCATCTCCAGAGTACTGATAAATTGAGTTCTGTATACACACAGTCATTTCTGAACAGTGATTTTTTTTTTAATGAATTGGTGGATTCTGTTCCATTGCTACCTAAATTCATCTCACAGTGGAAGTGAGAGGTACTATAACTGGACAGAGAAGACAAATGAGTCATGGAACAATTCATCTTAGTACAGCTGCAGAAAATGTTACATGCACTCCTCTTAGCATCACAGTAAAAGTTTTAGAAAGCCAACAGGAAATATCTGACACTTATCGGTAAATTGAAAGACCAAGGACCTTCAGCAAATGACAATACTTATCCTCATTTCCACAATTTACCAGTTGTAAGCATCCTACACGCGCCTTCAGGATGCAATTATTTCTGACCTTCAGTAGTGCTTTTTAAGAAGCCTTCAATAAATGACATGTTTTCATTCCTATTTCCATGATTTACTGGTGAAATGTTAACATTTACCATTATAGGCTGGAAAATTGCTATTTTTTTCAGACATGTAATTGCATGTACAGGCGTCACCCCCCATATCCGTGGGAAATCAGTTCCAAGTTCCCCCCACATGGATACAGAAACTGCGGATACAGGAGAACTCTATCTCTACACCTCCCCTGTACCCATTAATGTTGTTTGTAGGCTTGTGGCAGTGTAAAGTACTTCCTTTTACAGGATGCTATAAGCAGGCAAGCTTACAGTGTGTGTAGGCAGACTGAAAACTTGAAGAGACTAGATTGAATGTTAACAGGAGTCTCTTCAAGCATTGAGGCTGCTTGCAGTCTGCCTACACTCGCTATAAATTTGCATGCTTATAATGTCCTGTAAAAGGAACAAACATTTGAGAGCCAGGATGGTGTAGTGGTTTGGGAGGTGGATTTTAGACCTGGAAGATTCAGGTTCAAATCCCCCCTCAGCCATGAAGCTTCCTGAGTGACCTTGGGTCAGTCACTTTCTCTTAGCCTCACCTACCTCATAGGGTTGTTGTGAGGACAAAAGGAGGAGAGCTGCTGTGTACACTACCCTGAGCTCTTTGGAGGAAGGGTGGTATAAAAATAAACAAACATTTTGCCACAGTAACCCACAGTAATGGGCGCAGAGGGGGCTGACTCTATGGATACAGGGGAAGCCTGCATAGATCTTAAGAGAATTTTAAAAGTTCCAAATAAATTACAAGTATTACAAATAAAAAATATAGTTTGACAATAGATTCTCTACGATCAGAATCTTTTTTTTGCTCCAAATCCAAATGAATGGGAAAACTAATGCATCAGAACCAGGGGTCCCACTCAAGTCTTCCCAAGGACAATGTTTAGCCGAGACATATGATTCAATTCAAGCTTTGGGGAAGGATAGGTTGTGAACCTTCTAGCAATGGTTTGTTGCCAGGATGGTGCAGTTATTGAGGAACTGAACTGAGACCTGGAAGATGCTGGTTCAAAACCCTACTCAGCCATGAAGTTTCCTGGGTAACCTTGAGTCAGTCATTGTCTCTCAGCCTGACCTACATCACAGGGTTGTGGTGAGGACAAATGGTGTGGAGGAACTATATACTCCACCCTAAACTCTTTGGAGGAAGAGTGGTATAAAAATGTGATAAATAAATAAAGTACTTTCAGGAAGCTAGCAGGTATTCAGCTGCCAATATCAGCCTTTGAGGTGCAGGTGTCATCTAAAGCTGCATGGACAGCCCCAATAAAGGTAAATCACAAAGTGACTAAAAAAAAAAATCTGTAGTGATACAGATTATCCATGCTCTAAGTTTTGAGTTTTTCCATCCTATGACAGTAAGGGGAGTATCAATTACATATTGCAGAATGAAATCCAATTCACACGTACACCTCCTAAGAAGCAGCTCTTTCCCTTTTAATTCATGCTCATTTTGGTAGGGATTAAATGCTACTAATTGAAGAGTATTGGGAGGCTCCGACTTCAACAAGCTTCACCTTTTCCCCACTGCTTAAGACACTCTTCACAGGGCAGCTCTGTCCTCTAAATTACAGACTGGTTCGTAAATGAATCCCAGGGCTATCATGATGCTGATTATTCAATGTACATACAAAAGTCCTCTGGGGTTTCCTGCTGACTTTGTAGAATATGTGGTAGTTTATTGAATTTGCATCTTAATATGAAGCTCAAATGATCATTTTGTAGAAGTATTTACTGCCTAACCATATGCATTTCAGACTTTTATCCCACCCCTCCTCTTTTTGTTCCTCCCTCCAGCTGGTACAGTTTTTCAGTATTCTGCATTAACAATGGGAAGCCAGTTAGCATCTGTTTTGGCAAAGAATTCCATTATCTACTTTCATTACAAGATACTTTACACAAGGCAATTGTAATTCTGTTATTGCATTACACAAATGATATTGAAAACTTAGGGGTTTTTTTTTGTTTTTTTTTGCTCTCATGGAGTAGTAATTCTACACACAGATAGCTGAGTTTACATAAAATGGCAATTGATGAATCTTTCTAAAAGTATTTTATCAAACAATGAAGCATCAAATTTTAAAATGATAAACACACACAAAGGAATAACATAAAAAAGGTGGGCTTTTTAAATTAATAGGTAAAAGTTGCAATCCTTAGCACTTGATGATCTGGAAAGCTCTATTAATCAGCTCAGCAAGCTAACCAACCTCAACTTTGCAGCCAATGCTGTTGACTGTTGAAAATTAACCAAGTCTCAACTGAAACTGACAGTACTAACAGTATCCCAAGTGCAACCAACTGCTACAGTAACAGAGACGTTCTAATACCTGGAAAATTATGATATCAGGCAACACTTTTAGTCTCTGAAATGCTGCATATCACAACTTTTAATTATCTAATTTCTTTTTTCCAATTTGTTCTTAATGATAATTTTTTTAAAATGTTCATTCTTATTTAACATCCAATAATTGTGGAGCTAATTTTGGTATCACAAAGAGATTCTTAACAAGGGAGGAGTTTTTATGTGACCCAAGTCTTCAGAAGTTTGCATGCTGCTGAAGCCTCTGCCCACCAGAATTACAGATGTCTCAATCAGATTTAGAATATCTGTACAGTTTGTGATCATAAATAGGAGTTAACAGATGTGGTAACCACAAATAGTCTGATGACCAAGCACCCTTGGATAACCAGCAAAAAATAAGATTATTCCCCTCTTCAACATTACCTGTATATTGTAGAACTCTGAGAAGGGCAAGGAATATAGCGTGTCACTTCATGTAGGGTGAAAGAAACAAGGGATCAGGCACTTTACATCAGGCACTGGACATATTTAAAAGCTGCAGAAAAGTATCAAACAGAATTTCTAGCTACCAAGGCCAGACAAAATGTGAGGGCCTTCAACTGAAAACACAAGGTGGGGCAAATCTAAGATTGTAACCAGAAACCCATGAGACATTTAAGGCGCAATCCTAACCCACTTTCCAGCACTGACATAAAGGGTAATGCAGCTCTGAGCTAAGGGAACAAACATTCCCTTACTTTGAGGAGGCCACCCAACTCCTGTGACTTCTATGAGTGCCACCCAACTGCAGGATGCAGCATACATCCCATTGGCACCGCTATGCCAGTGCTGGAATGTTGGTTAGGATTTGGACCTTAGGCAGGCCCTAGGCTAGAGCTTTTGCTATTCATTTTATTTTTTTGAGTAGGTAAATCCTACAGAAAGCCTCACATGTGGGGGGGGGGGATGTGAAATGGCTGGCTTTTTCCAAAGTTTTAAATATGTTGTTGAACACATCCACTAGTGAACTCCAAACCACCCCCAATTTATTTGCCTTTTTAATCGCCTGCATGTCAATATCAAAGCATTTGCCACTACATGGAAGTGACCTTCTCTGGGGACAGTGAGCTACCCATCAGTTATTCATGGAGAGTAACAACTGCTGTGTTCAGAGAGCTTCTGCATCATCCAAGAATCCTGCAGTGCTATGTACGCAAATGGCAAGAGAGTGGAGTTGCAGGAAAGAGAGCTATCTGCACGTCTTTTTCGCTGTCTTATTGCTGATATGGCATAAATGTTTTAGCTAGATTAGGTAGGAAATAGAGTGGGCTTATGGTTGATCAGAATCCTGACAGTTCTGATTAAATATAAGCAGAGAATGAAGACATTTTTATCCTTGATAAAATCCTATATTTCTATAACAAGCAGTTGCATTTACTATTCTGATGGGCAGAACTGAGCTTAGAGAGAAGAGGATCATTAGGAAGCAGGGCTCAAATACAATGGCTAAGAATGCCAAAAAAAAGTTTGAATAAACACTGTTGAAACTATTTATCATTTTGTCTTTACAAAGTTGAGAAAGATTAATGTACCAACTAAAGGTTTAAAAAATGCAAGCATTTGACTGACATAAGAATCTTCCTCAGATAAAACCGCATATTCAGACCCATCAAAGGTGCTATGCCATTGATTCCATTTATCCTCTGGAACATGCTGGTTGGTGCAATGAAGCTATCTTCTCTGTTTAATATGCTTGTCAACTAAAAATGGGTTTACAATACAAGCCTGTGCATTCCTACTCAGCAGTAAGCCCCAATGGGTTCAATGGGCCTAGCTCCTAGGTAAATGTGTACAAGATTATGGTCTTATCCAGTGGTACTCAAACTTTTCCGGCCAGTGGCTCCCTTGACCCCCGTGGCTGTTGGCCATGACTCCCTATCATGTTCCTGAGGGCTGGAAGTGACATCATTAAACAGGAAGTGACCAGAAATGACCAGACTGAACCAGAGTGACCAGACTCTCTCCCCCCTCCCTTTGCCAACTGCATGGAAACAACTTTAAGACCCCTGGTGACTGGTAAAAGAAGCGTTTTATTTGGGGAGGGGGAGGAAAGCGGGCAGGTTTGAAGATCGAAAGGGGAGAGTGGAAGAAGGAGGGGGTTGAAAAGAGAGATTTCACTTTGATGAGAAGCGATCCCAGGCTGGGAACTAGGAACCAACCAGATAAGGATCAGCGAGGGTTAAGGACTGCAAGCTGAGCATGCTTGGTACTTGCCAGATGGGGGTTGGAGTCGAAGAGCTTTGGAAACAACATGAAGTGAACACAGAAGGCAGCAGCCTCGGAGTGGAGGGAGAAGGGGGGGCAGCAGCCACTCTCACAGCTGAGCAACTCCTGTTTCTTCTGCTTTAAAAAAAAGCAAAGACGATGGGCAAAAGGGGTGTGACTATTCTGCCCAGGGGTGTGACTGTATCACTGCGAGAGGACATCCCGCGCCTCCCCTTTGAGTTCCTGGCGCCTCCCTAAGGAGCTGCGCCTGACAGTTTGAATAACACTGGTCTTATCTCTTGACTGTATCAATTCTGTATCTGTGAGATCACCACAAGCATCAACAGAGTGCTCACCACTTGGTGTCATAAGAACATAAGAACATAAGAACAGCCCCACTGGATCAGGCCATAGGCCCATCTAGTCCAGCTTCCTGTATCTCACAGCGGCCCACCAAATACCCCAGGGAGCACACCAGATAACAAGAGACCTCATACTGGTGCCCTCCCTTGCATCTGGCATTCTGACATAACCCATTTCTAAAATCAGGAGGTTGCACACACACATCATGGCTTGTACCCCGTAATGGATTTTTCCTCCAGAAACTTGTCCAATCCCCTTTTAAAGGCGTCTAGGCTAGACGCCAGCACCACATCCTGCGGCAAGGAGTTCCACAGACCAACCACATGCTGAGTAAAGAAATATTTTCTTTTGTCTGTCCTAACCCGCCCAACACTCAATTTTAGTGGATGTCCCCTGGTTCTGGTATTATGTGAGAGTGTAAAAAGCATCTCCCTATCCACTCTGTCCATCCCCTGCATAATTTTGTATGTCTCAATCATATCCCCCCTCAGGCGTCTCTTTTCTAGGCTGAAAAGGCCCATTCTAGCAGCACAATGTGTCACAGCAGGCACAACCAAGGAAGTAGCTGTATTATCCATTTCTGACCCACAACAGAGTAAAACAGATTAAACTGCCACGAAGCAACAGCCAATGATCCATGTCGATCATTCTTGAGAACCTGAAGTGCATTCTGGAATATCATTTGAAATGCCACATGTAAGCTCAAGCAGCCTTAAATGCCAAGCTACCACGACATCACCACAAGAATTATTCACTACAAATCAAGAGGAGCAGTCATCCAATACTTCATATTCTGCCGTACTCCAAATGCTGGGGAAAAAAAACTGAAAGTAATATGGCAACAAAGAAAACCTCAGAGGATTCGTTCAAAAATATGGGAAATGAGTATACAACAGTGCTCTTTACGCTAAATCCCACTTCACATCTCTCAGACCACACAGGGCAATTAGTAATCACTCCACCAAAAAGCCTCTTTGAAGTGGTCTAAGAAAGCTCTCTACAAATCCCTAGCAATATTACAGAGCAAATCATGAAATGTTTGTCCTTAGTTCTTCTTTCCCATTGGTCAGCAGCAAGCATGAACTTGAACAACTGCAACATATTTGTATTCAAGGGAAGAGCAATTTGTTTTCGGTGAGAAAAAATTACCCGAGGAGTTTACATTTATGACAAAAACTAAATTAGGGAATACAGATGAGCTTGTAAACATACTGATAGCGTTAAATACATACATTAAAATGCATTTATACATTACATTACCATACATTAAAATCCATTTATAGAATCCCTCCCATGTCAGTCCAATATCATAAGAAAGAGAGGCAGAGCCTGAATTAATTTCATGCAGGTTTCATTCAGACATCTGTCAACTGGATGTCCCAAGGCATGCTGGGGACCAAAGGGAGAGGGAGAGTGTTCAGGTCAATAAAAGTTGTGTGTGTCCCCCAAAGTGGGAGGGCTATTCAACTGCATGCATTCATGGAACAGCATGCGGGTAGGGCAGGTTGTCTCCCACCAGAGTCCAAGGCTTGCTGGTTTGCCTCATTTCAATTTGAAAAGAGGCAAACCAGCAAGCTTTGGACTCTGGTGGGAGACAACCTGCCCTACCTGCCTGCTGCTCCATCCTGTGCAATCTTTTCAATCTGAAAAGAGGCAAACCTCTCTTTGCCTCATATTGAAACGGGCTTGATATGAAAGGAGAGAGCATTGTGGTCAAGGAATGCTTGCCAGGCTCAGATGCTCCAGTCATGTTCCGCCCTCAAAATATCTTTTGAACTACATGGAAATCCACCCTCCTAGTTTAAAAGGCTGCTTTCTCCAAGAACAATTGTTTCTCCTTCACAAGTTTCACAGACATATGATCTATTCACAGTTCATTACTTCGGTGCATTTAGATGTTCATTAACAGGTGTTACTCAAATTCACATTTCACTGAAGGCAACTCATTGCAGACAGGCTGCATCAATACTTGGGCATATCCTAAGTAGCCCTGCAGTTCCAGACCTAGCAAGTGATAGATATGCAAAAGGTTACTTCCATGTGTAGATCCCTGGAGCTGGATCTGGTAAGGACTCATGGGCAGGAGGTGAAATGGTTAAAATTAAAAAAGAAAAGGTTTACTCCCTACCTTTCTTCTGTTCTTTCCATTAAATGTCAGTATGCCTCTGAATACCAGTTGCAGGGTAGGGAGGACAGACAACCCACAGTGAGGTTGCTTCCACTGTGTTTCCTGCTATGACCTTTCCAAAAGTCTTAGCTGGCTCCCACTGTAAAATATTAGACTAGGTGATCTGCTCTGATCCAAGAGAACTCTCCTTGTATACCACAGCTGTCAGGGTTAAGAGAGGGGCTGCCACTGACAGCATGCTGATTCAGGGCAGTAATGCCTAGTTGTTAGCATGCTCCCTCCCTTTCCTTTCCCCTCTATCCCTATTTGGACATGCAGCTTACTTTGAAAAGGTCTTGGTATACTGAATCTGCTACCAGCAGCCCTGGAGATCAGGTTAGCCAAAGGGGCTTGCTAGGCAGAACTCCCCTCATAAAACCAGTTGATCAACAATCACCCAGTTTGGCTAGTCGTGGCTGCTTTGAACCCAATTTGCATTTCTCCCTCCTGTCTGGTAGCTTCTATAAGGTTTAACAGAAGATCTGCAGAGAGGGGGGTGACAATGCCCTGAAACCATGAGGATCACCCACAATTACAAAGTAATACACATAAAATATATTGATTTTATGACAATAGCTCATAAAATGGTTTGACACAAGTAGTGTGAGAACAAATTAAAAATAGGATGACTTATTTTGCTTTATCCCAGCACCCCTTACCATGCTGATATTGTCCTTAGTGCAGCTGAACTTGTCACATTTTCACTTTTAAACTGAAGGTAGCACACCAGATACTTGGCAGCATTTGAAATTCTAAAACAGATACAAGTCCCTGTACCATCAAGACACTCTGCTGTTTAAGTATGACCATCAGCTTTCTCTCTCAAAGCCAAGTTCAAGCTGTAATTGCTTTGAACTTCGGAAACTGTGAGCCCAATCCTATCCAACTTTCCATTACTGTTGCAGCTGTGCCAAAGGGGTATGTGCTGCATCCTGCAGTGGGGGCGCTGTCACAGAGTCCTCTTCAAACTATGTTTTGGCTGCATTGGAGCTAGAAAGTTGGATAAGATTGGTCCCCGTGTCTTCCTAGTGCATGTTATATAGATCTTCAAGATAACTGGGCATGTGAGAGAGAAAGAGCTAGATAAAGAGGATGGCCAGTATGGCTAGGCTTCCTTACTAAACAATGAAGGACATGAATTGCTCAGTTTTCCATTTCCTTGGACTTTGACATTTGTAATACCTTACTTAGTAAAGACATTTGCCATGGAGATGAAACTTTCCTGATGCCAAATGTTATATCAGGTTAAGCTAGGAGCATGGTCTCCATTTCAAAACTATGTCTCCTTATAGTGATTCAAGAAGTAGTGAAGTAGGCTCAAGAAGTAGTGACTCAAGAAGACATTTGAAGCTAACAGAAGCGAACTGGTCCCAGGAAGTGAGATCTTGTGTTGAAAATCTCATAGTTTTGAAATACTTTCAAGTTAAGTGTTTGTAATTATGACCATAAAACCAACCATCAATCCTTAATCAAAGACTTTCCTGACTTAGCCTTCCAGATGTCAAACTCTTTTGAGCTAGAAAGGAAAGAGATCCTTCAACAGCCTTCTCAAAAGTCTAGAACAGCATTTCTCAAAGTATGTTCTTAGGAGCCCTGAGAAGGGTTATTTATTGGTAGGGCCACTGGGGGATGTGAGCCCACCCCCCACCCCCCGCCAGTATCAAAAAAACTGATGGCGTACCCTGAAAATTTTAATGCCTTGTCGGTATGCCACAAGATGAAAAAGGTTGAAAACTGCTGCCTTAAAGGATGTCATGTTCTTAAAAAGAAAGAAAACTGTTCTCTAAGAACAATTACTATGCAGTGCAGATTTTACACTTATTAACTTGCATAGATTTTTCACTATTTCTCATCAATGCCTTTATTCCAGATGACAAGTTACAAAAAGAAAACTTAAGAAACTGTGTTAACATAAAATGATGGAGGCAGTGTTTAATGTTGGCAGAATTTTTTTTTCAGCCATCTGATAAAATACTATATCACTGAAAAATATAAAGACAGTGTCTCTTGATGCACATCTGACAGATAAGCTATCCTGATATTGGCATAACTTTTCTTGTGTTTGCTTTATAGAATTAGAAACAACCAGATGATGTGCCACACAGCAGTTAACATTTGGTGTCCTAAACCACGGCAATTGAGTACATTTTTGAAAAACTCTGTATCAGAAACAATCCAAATACTCTGCTTCTTATTTTGCACATCAACTCTGTACATCTAGAACAGGGGTGTCCAAACTTTTTGGCAGGAGGGCCACATCTCTGACACTGTGTCGGGGGCTGGGGGAAAAAAAGTTAATATACATTTCAAATTTGAATAAATTTACATAAATGATTAGAGATGGAACTTATATGAATGAATGATTGTCTTGCAATAGCTCATGGCTTATAAAAGGCCTTGCACAAAGCAAAACCGGCCTTTCCTTTGCTGCCACTGCTGCATCACAGACGTGAAACAACAAGCAGTGCAGGGAGCCCACGTCCCACAGCTCACATGAGAGGTTGGCCGTCACGCTGAGAGCAGTTGTGTTGGGACAGCACAGGCTCCAGCAAGTCACCGGAGGGCCAGAGCTCATTGGAGATTGGGGGCCCCTGTGGGCCAGATTGGGAGTCCTCGAGGGCCGCAAGTGGCCCCAGGGCCAGGGTTTGGGCATCCCTGATCTAGAACTAAACTAAATGCCATTGTAGTTGCAACTTAAATTTTCTTTGAAGACACTAAGAGCCCAAACCTGAACTTGAGCATACCGCCAGCACTGGGTGTTGTAAATGTGCTGTAAAAGATGTTTACGGCACCCTCCGTGTAGAGACCACTGTCGCCAGCCCAGCACCAGTTGGTGCTCAGCCCGGCACTGGAAGGACACTGCCTGAAGCAAGAGAAGAGCTCTGGGCAGCAGTAAGGTTTGTCAGGGCAGGGGGGAAAGCATTCTGGTGTAGAGGGTGGGATCAGCAGAGTCCTGCTCCGCTGGATCCACTGCTTCGTTTTGGGCTGAAAACCCCAACATGAAGCTCCTCCAGTCTGTGCTGGCAAAATAGCCGGCACAGACTAAAGGAGGCCCACTGCAGGACCTGCACCCTTACCTGGGGGAAGGGGAGAGTGTCTCCTTCCTCCAAGGAGATTCTAGCAGCTACCACATAGGAAACAATGGTCGCCATTTTGGTACCGTTTCTCTTCTGGGCACCAGACAGCTTAGGATTGGGCTAAGCTCAAAAACTCTGTAAACAGTCTAGCGTGAAGTACTAGAAGTCGCCTACGTTCACTGACAAAGAATTTCACTTCAGAAGGAAATACAAAACATACCTATTTCTTGTCTCATAAATGCAACTGAAAAAGGTCACTCATCTTCTGAATATGTCTACTGGTCTCTCCTTATTGATACGATGATTACAAAAGAAAGATATTAAGTCTTCAGCTTGGAGAGAATTATAATTAAGTTAAACTTCAGTTGCAATCAACAAATTGGATGGGATGTGCACTGTGACAAATATTCTTTAGAACTCCCTATTCCTTCTGGCAAACGAGATGCAACATCAAGAGATTCGCGAAAGCAGGAAAAGCTATAAGAATAACAGCCACATAAAATGGACTTACTCATTAGTTTTGCCTCCAGGAGGTAACAGAAGCCCTTAGAGAGGGAGGTGCTTTAGAACAGCAACAAAAAGATTTTAAGTGCAACAAATTGTATAATTCTACAGCAATTACTTTCGAATTCAGTATGAGTGTCCTGCTCATTGCCACCTTTTCTTTTATCCAATATAAAGGAATTTAGCCCGGGGAAAATGAAGCTATTTAGGTACGTCTAAACGGAGTCAGTTCAGCTGAACATGGTAACCTGTATAGAATCACAGCATACATTTGGTCTCTATAAGGAGGATTCAGACAGTTGCTAGGAGGGGCTACACCTAAGCCAAGTTAGAAGGAAGAGGAATTTACATGAACAGTGTTCTGCCTTTAAATAAGCCTCCCCCCCCCCCATTTTGGGCAATGAAAGGCCCAAATAAGTTCATGGGGAGCAAGGGGACACATACCTTGGCAACTGACCTGCCAAGACAGGGAATGCCATGTTATGCTACAGCAATGAAATTGCTCCTGAATGCCAAACAGCTCTCATTGCCATCACTACATAGCCAAATCAGACTTAATCCATGACACCATCGCATTGACTATGAGATCCAAGCTAAGGGCAGATCTCATAATGAAACAGAAAGAAACAGACTGTTCAATTTGTAAAAATTAGTACCAAATTAGTACCAAAGTAACAGATTGGGAAAACAAGGGATGTAAATAAAGCACGAACAGATGACAATAGTGGCAAAGGAGAGAGTTTTCTTTGGTTGATGCCTTTCAACCCCATCTAAAGCAAAAACTGTTCTTGGAATAGCAAAAGCTCTTCTGATACTTCTCCATAAATCTGTGCTCAGTTAATTCAATCAAGTTGTATGCTCCCATTACTGGCATACAACTCTGTGAGAATCTCTCACAAATAGCACCCCTACTGGAACAAACTTGTCTATAGGCCCTAACATAACATTACATGCCTGTCCTAATGACACACAAAGACAGATACTGATTGCCATCTATCCCTCATTTACATTCTGTCCCTCACTGTAAAATCCATAGATTGGAAAGACGTCATACTGATGGAACGTCCCTGCTACCACATTGATGCTTTGCTATGTGCATTTTTAGAGAACAGTATGTCAAAATCTGCAAAAAAACTTATTTTATGGTTCAAAGGCTGCCATGCAACAAATACATCCTTACAGCCCACCCATACCATCCTCATGGTGGATGGTGATGACTGCAGGACTCTCACTGATCCATCAACATGGCTACCAATGAATGTTGTAGGAACAGCACAAGCTGAGCAATCTACATAGCCAAATTTCTGTGGTAAGCACCAGAGAGTACTGGGGACAGATGAAAACTTGCTTTTCTGTTAATGGTCCCAGTTACGTGCTACAGTCCTCAACTTCAAGTCGCTTTAGTGGTGATAAGAACCGGCAAATTACAAACATGCTTGGCCATATGTTCATGGATGGCGTTAGCACCCATGCCCGAAATTCCAGAGTATTCTTCCATCTTATTCCAGCAAGCTCTGTTAGCCTGCTTTTCAAGGTAAGATCACACAACTGAGTACTCTAAATAAAAACATTTTTCATATTCCACAATAATAATAATAATAACTTTATTTTTACCCCGTCTTTCTCCCCGAAGGGACTCAAGGCGGCTTACAACAGGTTAAAACAGATTAAAAACATAATTTAAAACAGATAAAAGCATATTAACTCATATCATAAAAACAGCAGTCAGATAAAAAGCAGTCAGGTAAAAACGGGCATAGAGCAGCAAATCATAAAAGAATCAGGCCTGTAAAAAATATTAAAAGATGTTGAAAAGATGTTAAAAAGGCCGAGAACTCAGAAGGCTTGTTTAAACAGAAGGGTCTTCAGGCCTCACCAAAAAGTCTCAAGAGAGGGAGCCATTCTTAAGTCAAGGGGAAGGGAATTCCATAGCATTGGTGCCACTACTGAGAAGGCCCTATTTCTTTCCACCGCCCCATGTACATCCCTAGGAGGCGGCACTTGCAAAAAGGCCTTCTCTGATGACCTAAGAGGATGAGCCGGATTGTACGGAAGTAGGCGGTCTCTAAGATACCCTGGCCCAGAGCAGTATAGGGCTTTAAAGGTCAAAACCAGCACCTTGAATTGGGCCCGGAAACGAATGGGCAGTCAATGCAGCCGCTGGAGAAGCGGACTGACAGAGTCAAACACAACATGTTTGCTATTGATAATAGCAATGTTGGACTTCAAAAAAAAAAAACAAACTTACAGACAGGCCCCAGGACCTTATATAAGGAAGTATTGGTCTACTACAGTGGTTTCCAAACTTTTTAGCATCAGTACCCACTTTTTAAAATGACACTCTTATCAGGACCCACATAAACCCAATAGGTTTACAAGACTTAAAAGGAGATCTAGAAAGAAATAATTTTATTTATTTACTTACAAGTAATAACATTTTTATTTATTTACAAAAAACTCAATCCATTTCTTATAATGAAGCAACCCTAATGAGTTTTAATGAACGCTCTCCTTCCTTTCCCACATGTCCCAGGAAAAAAAAAAATCTTCTAGGTCAGTGGTACTCAAACTTTTAGCACCGGGGCCCACTTTTTAGAATGAGAATCAGTCAGGACCCACCAGAAGTGATGTCATGATTAGAAGTTACATCATCAAGCAGGAATTTTTTTTAATAACCCTAGGCTACAATTCTAACCACACTTACCTAGGAGTAAGTCCCATTTACTATAATTGGTAAAAGCATATACATTTACAGCCTGTTAAAAGTACAAAGCTGTAACATTTTCGCAGATGCAGTCACATACCATGGTAGCATCAAGTCTACCATATTAAAAATAAAATACACATTGAAATGAATGGGGACCCACCTGAAATTGGTTTGCAACCCACCTAATGGGTCCCGACCCACAGTTTGAGAAACACTATTCTAGGTTTTTTGGAATTCTTTATTAGGGGGCATCAACTAAGACATATTCATCTCCTTATATTTTACATAAGCTTGCAAACCCCAGGAGCTAAGCTCCTTAAAGGGCTATTAGCAGCCATCTTGCAAACTCCAGGAGCTGAGCTGTTTGCAGGGTAATTGGCAGCTATTTTTAAATAACCTCAGGACTTGAGGCAATTAGTTATCTCACCTTGCCATTACTTGTGTTTACATCGGAGGCTCTGCCCCACTAAAAATCAGGTTGCGACCCACAGTTTGGGAACCACTGGTCTACTATATACCAGCTCTATTTTCAAGAAGTCTTTGACTGCTCCTTGCATAACTTGGGTAGGTTTATTACACGAAATTGAGACAGGTTCTGTTACATTTCTAAGGCAAAAATGCAGTTAAACAAAAAGAAAAATGATGCAGTAAGTATATATGCACTCATGATGGCCCAAGATATGAAATAGTTATAGAAGTACGTTCCAGAGCAGATCTAAGGAATACACAAAATGCTAATTTCTGCTGTTATAGTAAATACTCTGTAACCAATAAATGCATTTGCAGAACACAGCCAGCGTTAACAGGCATTTGAAGTTTTCCTTCCTAGAGCAGATTATTTACACTTCATGTTCCCAAGGGTCCCAGTTTTAAAATCAAGTACTGTTTGAAGACACATTTTAGACATGCAAAACTAATAAGCAAGCAGCATGTTCCGTTGTCTCATTAGAATTTTACAGCTGTGCTGGTTGGCTAGATCAGAGATGTTCCTTACTTGTTCCCTTACAGTCGCATAGTATTCTTTGTAATGGATACTACTGAAAAGATGCCATTTCGAGCCACAGATTCAGTTTTTCTAAGAGCCTCAGGCATGCATTAATGGAATATTATCATTTATCTTCAATCTGGCAAATGCCTATGCACTTGCTCTAGCAACCTGTTATGTCATAGCTCTAATTGCAAGTCACTGCAGTGATGCAAAGTGTTCCTCAGTGATAAAGTGCCAGCTTCACAAGGATAATTCTCTTTGCAATTCTCCAGAGCCACCTCTTCCTACACTAAATCAAGCTTCATGAAATTCTACATTGTCAATATATGACAAAAGCAGAAGTCAAGAGAGGGAAGTCTCTCACTCACACACACTAACCCATTACAGTCATATCATCTAAAATGAAATATTTAGATCTGTAACTTTTGTGTATGCCTTACATATAATCGCTCTCTCTCTCTCTCTCTCTCTCTCTCTCACACACACACACACACACACACACACACACCCCTAGCACCCCCAAACTAAATATCTGAATCCCACTAACTGCATACATGGCAAGGAAGAGGCAATCACATCTCACAGCAAGTGAGCAAAACCACAGTATCGTTTTTGTAGAAAACAGCTTGTTTGTTTACTCACATTTTGTTACTCCACAATGGAAATGCTATATTTATTTCAACAGAGCTTTTTATTGCATTCAAACATTTACCTAAGAGTCATCTTAGGCAAAACACAAAAGAAGAGCCATCTGTTTTTACATTTAAGTAGTAGTTAAGAATAAAATAAGTTAAAATTGATCTAAACATTCACCACTGAATCCTGATCCTGTCAGTTTCACAGCCTGATTCAAATGGATTGCATCAATGGTTTCAAACTTAGCCAATGCATTTTCAAGGCACTAGAATTCATGCCAACACTAAATCTTCCTACACATGATTAAGTCAATGAACAAATCAAAATATGCTGCTATTCTCATTTACCTTTTCCTCTTTATCAGTTAATGAAATGCTGAGAATGAGCTGCTGGAAATACCAGAATACGTACCTGGGAAACCCCCTTGTACCATTGCTGTATCAGTATGCACTTCAAGGTATCTGCATTCCTGACAAACATTCAAATGCTGCAAGCAGCTCAAATCCTCATCACACACATACAGAGAGACTCCGTGCTTGCCTTTCTTCGGACGACCTTGGGCCTGTCTCAGAGATTTCCCTTGCCTTAAGGGCAAGCTGGCAGCTCTCTTTCTATGATGAGAAGTGATCAATTACACTTAATTTCAAGCCTGTCCACAAGCGAACAGTTACATCTGTCAGCAAAACTGCCAGCACAAGTATGCAGAGAAAAGCAAATCTCTGGTTTCCCACATCTGACCCACTGACGCTCTACTGCTGCTGCAGCCACTGCTACAGCTGCTTCTGCTGTGTTATTGCACTGCTGGAGATCACTAATATTCGAATGGCATATTCCCCTGTCCCGAAGCACAAGTCAATTTAACATAACCCCTTCCTCTCTCAATCAGCGACAACTAATACAGTTCTGAGTGGTCCAGGCTTTATTGCAGAGAAACGGTTTGTGACATCTAGTCACATTTATTTACAGAGGCTTTTTTCTGGTTCAGATCATCAATGACTGTCTACCAGCCCAGCAGACTTACTCAAGTATTACCTTGCTGTTTTCTCATTAATTGAGATGCACCAGAAGATTATGCTTGAGCTCAAGAAACAAAGATATCTTTTAACAACGGGCAACCTATCTGACTTCTCACCATTGCCTGCATTTCAGTGAAGGCTGCAATCCTATACACATTTACCTGGGAGTAAGTCTCACTGAACTCAATGAGGCTTACTTCTGAGTAGGCATGTATAAGATTTCTACTGGATGTATACTCCAATTTGCATGGAAAACTGGAGCACTCAAAAATCATGTTTGAAAAACAGCTCATCAGAGGCACTTTGGAAGAGGAATTCCCTATTCATCAATCATCATCATCATAAACTTTATTTATATCCCGCCCTTCTCCCCAAAGGGACCCAGGGCGGCTCACAACATGTTAAAAACAGATTAAAAAAATAATTTAACAGCAAATAAAAACGTATTAAAACACATTAACAGATACCATAAAAACAGTAGTCAGATAAAATATCAGATAAAAAGAGCAAAACGCAGCAAATCATAGAGGAATCAGGCCTGTAAAAATACTAAAAGATATAGAAAAGATTTTTAAAAGGCCATGAGAAGGCTTGTTTAAACAAAAGGGTCTTCAGACCTCGCCGAAGTATCAAGAGAGGGAGCCATTCTTAAGTCAAGGGGAAGGGAGTTCCATAACGTTGGTGCCACTACTGAGAAGGCCCTATTTCTTGCCGCCGCCCCAAGTACTTCCTTAGGCGGCAGCACTTGTAAATAGGCCTTTTCTGATGACCTAAGAGGATGAGCCAGATTGTACGGAAGTAGGCGATCTCTAAGATACCCTGGCCCAGAGCAGGGTATTCATCATTGGCCCTAAATTGGGGCCTATATTGGCCCTAAATGCTAATTTTCTTTTCTTCGTTTCCTCTTTTCTCTACTTGAGGTACACGAATGTACACACATCCACAGACAACCTTCTTTTGCCCATTAGCACACAAAGTCCTTAAGTGCTTTACATTTCAGCTTCCCAAATAGTTGTTTGGAAACAGTACTTCTGCAGCAACCACTATAAAAATGGATGCACAGATGCTTTATACACATAAGCCCTCCAACACCCCCCCATAGTATTAAAGCATGTATGGCAGTCTTCAATAGTCCTTTAAGAACAGTTTAAGGTGAGAAAGCTAAACACTTTTCCCAGTTCAAAGAAAGACTAATAAAAAATGATTAACTGCACAAACATATTAAACAGGAATTAATGTATAGTTTACGAATTAAAACCCAAACTCTATGAGTACAATGAGTGCTTTTCTGAATCATTTTTGAGGGTCCGAATATAACTTCTAGTACATTAAGAAAACCTAATCACCATTCTAATAATTTATTATGTCAGAGGTCCACTTTTTCTAGAATGGATTCTACAGTTAATTTCTGGTTCAGCAACATTTGCTGGTGACTGCAGTGACATCTATTGGAGAAGCATTGTTTGACTGTTGCAGACTCCCCTTCACCTTTGGACAGATGTATTACATCCTCTTTCCCTTTGAAACAACCAAATCATTACATGTGAGCCCTATCAGTCCTAAGCAAATCCCCTGGAGACATTCTCTCTGATAACTGCACATGGCAATCAATGCAAGTCAAGTGCCAATTAACACACTTTGCCTTCTGTCAAACTCAAGATTTAACAAATGATTATAATGTTTTATTGCATCATATGCTGGGTACCATGGTGTTCTAGATTGCTTCAGCAACAGAAAGCATGTCTCAGATCAGCTTTACATTTGGGAAGCCCAAGGCAGCAAGAGTTTCAGACAGCAAAAGCTGAAGGGGCCTTTATAATCTTTCCCCACAGAACTGCATTTCGTCACTGTTGAGTCCAGAGTGGGTCTATAATCTGGATTTATAACCTGAAATCTGAGGGATGACAGGCAGAGATGCAGCTTAGACACCACTATCTAGCTGGGCCAGATTAACATAGTAGCAAAAGTAGCATGTGCCCCACATTTCTGAGGGTTTCATACTAAATGCTCGCAAACTGCCTCTGGGGAAATCAGCATCTCACAACTGGCAACCCTGTTGTTTACATGTTCATAATAGTTACGGACATCATTAACATCATGATACGAACAAATAATTTTGTTCAAATTTAGCTTCACCGCAGTTACAATCCTATTGTGCCGGCAGCTTTGGCACTAGCAGAGTGTGTGCTTTCATGGCACAATCACAAAACGTGCACATTGCAACAGCAGAAGAGTTCAAGGCACTGGCGGTAAGGCCAGCTTGCTGGTGCTCACAGAAGATCAGATTGTGCCAAAACAGGCAAGCTCCATGTGGGCTGGTTTGGGGGGGGGGGAGGAAAAGGGCAAGGAGAGGGCAGGAATGTGGCCTCTTCATAATATATGCTACAGGCCCTGCACTAACTTAATCCGGCCCTGCTAACTAGTTCCGGTTTAAAGCCATGGGGGGGAGAGCTAGGGAGAACTAGCCCAGCCAACAAACAAAGCCTCTTAATAGCAGCAAACTGAAAAGAGAATCATATAGTACTTCCTGAGCCCTCTAAAGGTATTCAGAATAGGGTTGTTCACTCACTGATCTGAGCAACACAGAAGTCTTATTCAGATGTTTGTAGTGATAGACACCATCCATAGTTACAGAACACCCAGGAACAAGTCAGCAAACCTTGCCCCCAAATTCCCTAGCTTTGCCCCCTCTCCTACCTGGAAGTAGCATTTGCCTGAAGAGGCAAATTTGTCTACAAGGAGAGAATTTCCCTGTTATCTGGAACACTCGGTGTCGAATGAAGAGGGAGAACGTGCAACGGGGAAAGAATCATGCATAGTAGATTCAATAGTATTTATTTCAAAATAATCCAGACCTCAATGTACAAATGGCACTTAAGTGCTTTTGCATTTTGCAAGTAAATTCTTTAACATGATACAAATGGGAAAGCCCAATAAATCAATAGTGAAACTATAACAAAGGTATATATAATTTATGTATTACATTTAGAGAATGATGCCAAACTCCCAAACTAAAAAACAAAAAAAAACCTGTGTTATTCCATCAAAATGGAGAATCATTTGCAAAAAATATAATTTTACCCCACAAGTACGGATGTCACAAATTAGACTACTCCTTAACAATAGCACCACAGGTTAAGTACAAACTCTCAATTCAGAAATGCTTTCATTCTAGTCAAACATCACAAAATTTACCCTCAGTAAAAGTATCCTCCTCCTCCTCCTCAGTGCTGGACTTTCGAAGTCCTTTATAAGGAGGTGGTAGTTTCATGGGTGGTGGCACTCCACTTTCCTTCTGAAAAGACAAAAAAGGAACATTATCAACAGGAACCTCACAGTTAATTTCCCATTTTCTAGGAAAAAGAAATCAGTTACTGTATGTTGCTGATTTAAATGCTATTTCCAAAGTTTTTTGCATAGTAGACTACAGAGAAAGAGAGAGAGAACACCAAAATAAGTAACTAGGCACAAATCATTTTTGAACCAGTGCCAAAGACAGAAAACAGAAAATTGATTTCATATAAGGTTAATTAACACATCTCCATTTTTTCAGAGGGGCTTTAATCTTTTAATAAATCTATGGTTTTTTCCATGTGCTTCACAGAGGAACACTTTCCGCATAAAAGCTCCAGAGGCATTACAGACTAAATTATTTTACCTACTCCAATCAAACAAGCTATATATTAAAACTTGCAAGAAAATCCCATTACCTTACAAAAATAAAGGCACTTTTGATAATTATGCAGATAGCGGTACATATCCCTAAAACGAAAGGCTTAGGACTATTGCAGCAGACACATCCAAGCATCTGTTTCTCTTGCTCAAATGAACTGAATCATTCTCTAGCTGCACAGTTTTAGTGATCTCAGGCAATCACAGTGCTAATAGCAAGATGCACTTTCGTAAACAAAGGCTAAGTAGTGACTGTCATGAGATCAATACAAAGGACCAAAAAATACTTTTTTCTATAGTAGAGAGTTATCACTGATAGCTCACATGTCATTTTTACAGTATTTCCCCCGCTGCATTGCATATACTGTAAAAAAAAAAAATTGAAGTGCATTGCACCCATCAAGAAAAGTACACTAACTACAATACACTATTCTAATCGTACTGGAACTATCTACATTTTTCTGATCAGCAGGAGACTCCTGAGAAGAGATACTGCCTGATTTTTTTTTGGGGGGGGGGGAGATGGGGTTTCTGCTACCACCCAAGAAAAAATATATATACTTTGACTGTGCCCCACCACTGCTTCCTCATTCTGCTGGCTACTTGGAGAAACAGATGGTGGGCAAGGAGGGGAGAAGGAGACAGAACCTGCCCCACTCCCTTATTTCTACTCTGACACTGCCTCCTTGCTCTTACTCCACATGCCCTTGCTTAAAATAAACAGGTTAAGTGGAATATGCTGGGAGTCCCAGCATGCTTCATACAACGTGTTTATTTTAAACAAGACCACACAGTAAAAGCAGAGAGGCTGTTCAAGAGTAGAAGGCATGGTAGGAGGGTAGGTAGAGTTTGCCACACTCTGGCTCTCCTTACCAACCTGGTTTTGTACCAACTGCAGCAGTAGCAGCAGCTTCCCTTCCCCTTCCCTTTCAGAAGTGCTAGAGCAGCGATTTTCAACTAGTGTGCCATGGCACATTAAAGTGCTGCAAACTGTTCACAGGTGTGCTGCGGGAGTTTGGGGGAGGGTTATTTACTAATAGGGCCATTGGGGAATGTGAGCCCCACACCAGGAGTGCAGTGTGCCTTGTCAATTATCAAAAAACTGATTGTGTGCCTTGACAATTTTAGCACTTTGTCAGTGTGCCACGAGGTGAAAAAGATTGAAAATCACTGTGCTAGAATATCCAGAAGGCTGCAATTGCCTGAATCCTCTTCCTGCTGACTTTGAACAAGCAGGAAGAGGAACAGAGAGCTAATTGAAGCTGTTCAGCAAGCAGTATCAGGCTGCCAGTTCATGTTTAGCTACCTGTCCCCTAAAATATCTGGATCTTTTTCCACACAGCATAGCAGTCTATGGGCAATTTTTCTTTACCTCTGCTCATTTATGGGCTAACTCCCAAAACTGTTTCATCCCTGACATCTTTCCATTAAGATTCTTTAACAGTCATAGGTTGACAGGGACAAACTCTCCAAATTCAGAAACATGTGAGGCATTTTCAGATGAATTACTGCACTGGTTACAGCTTTCACTTAATGGGGGAAATCCTTCACACAGCTTTCAATGGAAAGCTTTTTCCCCTCAATTAAAATAGCTTACGGGGAGGGGGGCATGGAAAATCAGGATCAGAAATGCAGCATAGGAAAACTCCTATTGTCCCCGTAATCTCCACTGCACTGTCACCCCATTTCAGCCTTTGGGGGCTCTAATTCAAAAATGCAAAAACAAAAATGAGGCAACCTGCATGTTGTAGGTCAAGTCCAATTTGACCCTTAATCTTTATTAAGCTTAGCAGCCCTAGTTTCTAATACTTTTTAAAATGTTCAGTTTAAAAGTTCGATACACAGTCTAGTGCCAGGACTCCATGTGTCCTGTGAGATTCTTAAAATTGCTCATTCCTAACTAGCAGCTCCAAGCAAGACATGACAAACCACTTTTGAAAACTGAAGGAGTTTCAAGAACTGTTTCCTGTGCAACATAGAGGGGTTGAGTGAATGAGCTATTATGAAGACAAGTAACTGTTTTGTCCAATGGTATAACAGACCTCGAACAAACCAAGCGACACAGAGAATATAAATCTACTTAATAGATTCTGCTGGGGTTACGTAAGCATTTGTGCACAGTGAAAGAACCTCTTAGGACTGTGACTATGAGTCTTTTGAAATACGTATCATATCCATCCATTTCAGTGCTCAGAAATCTACACACGGCAATTTTGTTAGTGAGACACTTCAACTGATACCTAATCATAGGCCAGCTTCAAAACTCATATCTTCCATTAGCCTTTGATCACATACTATGTACCCACATGGTCTAATAGGACTCTAAGTGATGAAGAGAAACACTTATCACTCATAATAAAAAAGAAACCATTAGCAGAGCAACCACATTTTGTTCATGTTATGAATAGCTAGGCATACTGCATAATTCAACAGTACAACTTCTACACGCAGCCTCATGCAAGATTTTAAATTTTATTTCGGAACAAGTATTTCTGCTTGAATAGTATGAAATAATGTTCTAAACTGGCAACTAGGGAATACCTAAGTGTTGTAAGAGAGTCTGTATTATGATGTAGGCCTGGTTTTGATGTATCCATGATAGTAGAGCAGAAACTGAGTTATGGTAAACAAACATTTAGCAGTCAAACAGTGAATAGCTCCTTCGTGGAGCCCACCAAGAGCCAGTTTAAACATAAATTTTCACCCGCTCCATTATGTAAACCTGAATTCTCACAGTCCATGCTTTGATGATTTTAATAAATGTTAAACCTTAAGTCCCAGAGTTTTGAATTCCCTTCTTCCAGGAGCACTGATAAAGTCAAAGTCTATTTTTCTTACACAGCTTCAATTTTCTAATTTTAAATTAGCTCTTTATGCAATTGAAAAACCTGCTTTTTATTGGAATGCATATTTGATCTCTCTGACAGATTCTCTTTTACATTAACAGCATATATGCCTGACACAGAAAGCACAAAAGATGCTTAACTGCATTCTAGTGTCACATATGAAAAACACTGTACCAAAATATCTCATTACATTGATATAAAAGCCTCTTCCATTTGAACAATGTTAAAGTAGCATTTAATTTGCAAAGAATAGTTTGAATTTGCATGTCTAGGAATGGTTTGTGCAATGGATTGTGCATTTGGGGGGGGTGAAGGAAGATGTGCATACTCCCACTCTGCCACCACGCAATGAGGATGGGTTGCTTACAGCAGCTCATGAACTGGCCCATTATCCAGTTAATATGATGAAACCTGATTCAGGAGGACCAAAAATGCAAAACTTTTACAAATTTAAAGTCTATTCTGGAATTCTCTTTTTGACATACATTTTCTGAATTACCTCAGGCCCATTCAGGCTTTGATAACACAAGGTCCTAAAATGAAATTCAAGAACATCATGGCATGCATTATTAACTGTTACCCTGCACGTGCCCAATCTCGTCTGATCTTAGAAGCTAAGCAGGGTCAGGCCTGGTTAGTACTTGGATGGGAGACTGCCTGGGAATACTGGGTGCTCTAGGCTTATAGCATAGTCTTTCGAGACTGAAGGTTGCCAACCATGAACCATGGGATGCATTTAAAGTATATTTTAGAATCTTAAATTCAAGTCACCAGTTGCAATGCTGGAGTAGATCCATGACCAAGGAAACCTCAAATAAAGGTTATGCCAGAGTGGCAGGCATTTGTCTCTCAATCAAGTTTAGCATCCATTGAAATCCTTAAAACATGGGCTATGAGAATTCAGATTTAATGATAGATCTATAAATTAACCTTTTTGCAAATTTTTTAATGTGAAAAACTTCTCCATGCAGTGGTTGTGGTGCTTCTCAAGCCTACCCCATTATCCTATAATATCACAGAGATAGAGGATTAGCATTCACAGACCAGGACTCCTGACTTTGATATCTAGTATCTCCCCATATCATCCATTTACTTACAGTCACATTTGTCACAATGCATGAAAGTCAGGTAGCTGCGATGGTATCAACCCTGTTGCTACAACTCATGCCCCACACATTACATTTCATATTCCATATTCCATACACATACACTCCAGCTCAGTAGATTGCATTTAAGCATAAGATTAAAACTGCAATGTAAACACCTAACAAGTCACGGGAGAACACAGGAATGATCGAGCCAACATAATAATAATAATAATAATAATAATAATAATAATAATAATAATAATAATAATAATAATAATAAACTTTATTTATACCCCTTCTCCCTAAAGGGACCCAGGGCGGCTTACAGCATGTTAAAAACAAATTAAAAACATCATTTAACAACAGATAAAAAAATATTAAAAACACATTAACAGATACCATAAAAACAGTAGTCAGATGAAAAGTCAGATAAAAAGAGCATAAAGCAGCAGATCAGGCCTGTAAAAAATACTAAAAGATGTAGAAAAGATGTTAAAAAGGAACTCAGAAGGCTTGTTTAAACAGAAGGGTCTTCAGGCCTCGCCGAAAAGTTTCAAGAGAGGGAGCCATTCTCAAGTCAAGGGGAAGGGAGTTCCATAATGTTGGTGCCACTACTGAGAAGGCCCTATTTCTTGCTACGAGTAAATATTAAAACATATTCTTCTTGCTACGAGTAAATATTAAAAAACTGTCACTCACACCTTAATTACAGTACTTTTGAACTACATGTTTAAAAACACTACAAAATAAAACATTGATGGAAAGACAAATGTATAGCCTGGATGAGGGATTAAGGAATTGCAATGTGGATTCCTGTTTTAAGAAAAACATTATAATCTACCCATATACCTTCACAAAATACAGTGATATGTGCTTTGTCATCTAATATACTTTAATTGCTTCCATATCCCAGATCAAATTGTACATTCAGTTATCTCTAGCATATGAAGAAAATTTATTAAGCAGAATGAATTTGTGCTTATTGCCAGCTGCAAATACTGCCAAATTGCTACTAGTGTCTACAAAAGTGAACGTTTCCTAGCTCTGCCAAGGACTGGCTCCTGTAACTTTTCAGCTACTAATAATTTCGAAACGTTTCTGTCCCTTTTCACTTATTAGTTTAACATTCAGGATCAGTTCTGTGTTTTAGGGGTCCTTCTGCAAACTGCCCTTCATGGGCCCCCTCTTATCTGAATTTCACTCAGATTTGTGGTGGCGTTTGCCTTGACCGTGTAGCAACTCTCTGGGCCTGGAGAGAGTCACCTCCACTGTATAAAGAGAACATAGGTGAGCTAGGTGATATGCTGTGGGCCCTTCCAAGAAGGGATGGTCCAACATGATCTGCCACTTGCCATTTCATGCACTTGCAACTCCCTCAACTCAGGTAGACAGCAATCCAGCCCCTTACCACCTTCCCATGTGATACTTTCCAGTAAAACAAGAAATTTGAGTGTTTCCAGATGTTCTGCGCTTCCTGTTCTATTTAAAGGGACTTGGGAGGAAGGAATGAAGTGAGTGGATATGGAAGTGGATTGCCATCTTTTGTAGAGTTTCTTCAGGTTCAAGAGCACAAGACCAGTTTTTTTAGGTTGGATTCCAGAATAAGACCATGTATTAGACAGTGTGGGCTGCTACAGCCTCCCATTCATTTCACCAAAGCAAGCACTTTGAGAAGTGAACATTATTGGCTCCCATGACTCAGAGTCCTTGTGCTACATTTTCAAAAGAACATTCAGGTACATCATACAGAAAATTGATTTTTACATTTTAAAATGGCAAGGAGGGGAGAGAATCACCAGTGCAGAGTAATTCACAATAATAATCTTGCTGACTAAAACCTAACTTGCCCCATCGGCACACCCATTTATAGATGAAGGCGTTGGCTATCTGATGCAGCTCTGATTTCTAAATCTCCAAAAGAAAAAAAAAATCCATTGTTGGTATGCATGCACAGTCTTAAAATGTTATGTTTTCTTTTATGTCTTGATACCCTACATTAAAAGATGCACATGCTGACTATAACAGAGTTATTTTCCACTGTTACAGCAGCCATGAAAAAGCTACCTTACACAGCTTTTAGGAGGATTAGGAATTTAGCCCTTGAACAGCATAAAGCAGAGATCTAGAATCCAGGAGGTTAAAAGGGTGTTAAAAAACTGTAAGTGGATGTCTTTTTTCTTTTCTTGGATGAAAAACTATAGAAAATGAAAATGAGCCAGCAATTCTCTAACTGCTTATTATTGGGGTTGCTGTTTTCAAGGCCTAAATTCTGAGCACTATAATTTGCATATTATGCAGATCAGATGTGTTAATTAGGCAAATCAGATTTGCCATTTCTGCATGCTCATTTGTGCAATTTCCACTGGGTGCTTCACCTCTGTTCCTGCTATGTTCTGGGTGAGGTGGCAAGGGGAAAAGCTATGGAAGGTCTTAACTTGGCCACTATTTTCACTATCAGAGAAGAGTAGTTTGCGATAGTAGCCTTTCATCTGCACCAATTACCCAGAAATGCGTTGAGTATGCAAAGACTTCATCTACCCACCACTTCTAATTTTCTATGAATTTCAGCTTTCCAAGTTAAAATGAAAATAGGATTCATGTGTAGGATTACTGAACTCTTTTTTTGTAGGTTTTTTAAAATTAAGACTACAATAGCCAACAAATAGAAGATAACACTGTGTGAAATATCTCTTTATCTTATTCCAATTCTCCATCTTAGTGATAATGGATTACACATCTTTCCCTAACCCTATCTTATTCAGAAAAAAAGATGTAGTTATCAGCCATATTGGTTAGTTGCATTCAGTGCCAGACACTCTGCAATTAAAAAGTCATGGCACTGTAAGTCACAACGCAATTAAACCCAGCAACAAAATCATAATACTTATATTTTTTTAAATGACAAAATTCAGCAATCAGACTTTATGAAACCTTGTTAACAGGTAGCAGTATCTGCAAACTCCAGCAGACTTTCAAAAATAAGCATCTTTACCATGACCAGTGCTTCTTCCAGTCCTACTTTGTGGCTCACAGCTTCATCTAGCTGTGTCTAGGGAGTGTCATTCACTCCCTCTTTACTCAGGACCCTTCCACCTCTAATCTCCCTTTCCTTTGTCACCTGCTTCTTACTGCTTTCCTAGTTTCCCTGGTAGCACTTGATGACTCCTCTCCTTTCCTTGGCTGCTTCCTCAGTTCTTCTTTCCTTTCTGTCTTCAGCTTCCTGACCTCCCCATCATTATCTCAGTCCACTGTCTCACCCCCCATCCCATAAGTCCCACTCAGGAAGAGTTCTCTGTATGGCCAATGTCCACGTTTCCATGTGAATGACAGTATTTATATACTGCCTTTCTCAAAGACTTGTAGTCATGAGTCACATAGAATCAAGGTGTTTTACATAGGCAGACTGACCATAAATCCCGTTTTTCCCCAAACAGGGCTTTTACAAGTTTTTATTCTAGGAAAGAAACTCATAGAAACCTCCATTTTTCCAAAGGTTTCACTTCATGGTGCATCCTGACTGCACAGCTTTTGATTATGACAATAGGTGCAAATAGGCGGTTATTAGCCTATTGCTGACTGATGCCCAAAAGATTCAGCTTCCAGAGAGAAGTCAACTGAATCTGTAGCAGTAAACACAAGAGAGATCAATGCACTTTTCATAGCACAAGCTTTTTTGGATGACAGTTCACTTTAGATAAAAGATTAAAAATTGCACACAGTTTATGGTTTTCTCTGCTGAAGTTTCTTGGGGAAAGAGTACTACTTATATTAGTAGTATTAGAAAGAATAATTAAATGTGTCGTCAGCAGATACTGAAGGATTGGAAGCCAGAATTTGACACAAATTTCCATCTACAAAAGTGTTCATGCTGTGTATGAAAGATAGAAGGCGGCAGAAAAAGGAGATAAAGAAAGGGGAATCAGATTAAAAATGCATTCGGACTGTAATTTCAGGAAAACAACCTGAAGGGCTGGATAAACTGTGGGAAGAGGTTGGGGTAAAGCAAAAAAGAAAGGATAGCTTTTTAAAAGAGAATCAAAAGCCAACACTGAAGAATCACTGCAGATACAATCTAGAAGCCATGGGGCTAACACCTACTCAAAAAGGGAAAGAAATGCTTACAGGTGGGAAATTTGGCAGTGGCCCTCCATTTGAGAATAGGCGAGTTACAAGCATATTCTTATTTTCTCTTGTGAAAGCTGGAAAGCATGAACTTGATACAGTGCTGGAGACAATCACAGGCATGCAGGGAAGTTAACAACTTGGGCCCAACACACATTAGGGACTGTAGGCTCTCATGTGTCTCATTATGATCTCTCAAGAATACCATCTCTGTGTTAAGTTCAGACAGTGAGGACACAAGAAGGGTGCTCTACATGGTTCTCCCCCCCCCCCATGCCCAGTTGTTGAACTCTCTCTCTGTCATTGCAGACTCAGTCCAAGCATGGGCAGCTTTCATAACTGATTAAAACCAACCACTTTAGGAAAGACCTTGGGATCCGGCTCAAGATGACAAATAGGAGGGAAGTGACAATGGTAATTTAACATAATTCAACATTTAAATCTCTTTTATTAGCTTTTATTTTTTATTTCTATCTTACCTACCCCAAGCCAGAAGGGACAGTTTATAAATCCACATTCTGTTTTTTAACCCAGCAGAAATATATTTCAGAATATAAAATGCTGGAACCCAATGCAACAGTAATTTTCCCTCTTTTTCATCCCACAGCACACTGACAAGGTGCCAAAGTTGTCAAGGCACACCATCAGTTTTTTGACAACTGACAAGGCATACCACGCTGCTGGCAGGGATTCATATCCCCCAATGGTGCTACTAATGAATGGCCTTCCCCAAACTCCCACAGCACACCTGCAGACCATCTGCGACCTAGTGGTTGAAAATAGCTGTAATACACCTTCCCTACTTTCTCCAAGGGCACAATCCAAACTGTGTCTTGGGCAGATGTGAGTCCCTTGTGCTGGCCCGGGAGTGTTGCAAAAGTGCTGTCAAGCACTTTTACGCCACTCCGGGGGAAGAAAGGCCAGCACATGAAGAAAGGTCTCCCCATGCCAACGAAAACTCCAGGGATGGTGAGCTGGCGCAGGGATGGTAAGCTGGTGCAGGGGCCTGGGGGCTTGGGAAGGGTGGGGGGGAGGCATTTTGGGGCAGGGGATGATGGGTGGTGGGCGGGGCCATGGATGGGCAGGGAGGGAGTAGGAGGTGGGGCCAGGATCCAGCAGATATGCTGGATCCCAACCCCATTCCCAGGCAGCCTGGGGCAGGCCTGGGCTGCTCAGATTTGCGCCACCATATGAGGTGGTGCAGATCCGAATAGCCCCATTGGGACCGCAGTAGTTCTCCCTGGGGTATAAATACTGTTGTTAATAATAATAATAATAATAATAATAATAATAATAATTCAACCAGAACAAGTTTATTTGCTTTTTGAATGGTCTGATTAACTTTTCCCCTATTTTCCGACAAAATGTATTTTTTCCATTATACTCAAATCTGAGCAAATACTCTTATTTCTTCTCCTTTAATTAAGCAGCAACTGAGTTATTGCTTTTATTGCTGCTCTGCTTTTATGCATTTGATGTCATAAACAGCAGTAAACAGCAAGTGCAACTGCACAATAGTTTATTTACCTTTCCAAATTTACTAGCATAGCTACAAAAAAATTGATGGATATTATTCATGTTCTTCCTTTTAACAGAAATCTCTCTGATGTTTTCAAGTTGACTGTACACTGCTATATAAACCTGGTTTGGGGGAAACAAAAGGTAACATTGGCAGTACCTGTTCTCCTGCTGTGCCTTGATCTTTGTGGTCTTTATTTTTCTTTGGATTTACTATGGAAACCATCTGCAGAATACAAAAAATAATTAAAAAAATAAAACTGATCTAAAATGTAATACATTACACATACCCTTTCTACACTACTAACTACACAGTCCCATGAAATTAACATGAGTTTCACACATACTATTTAAAGTACAAGTACAAACTCCTCATCTACTATAAAACATAGTAAATCATTACTATCATACTTTACCGTTACTAGAACTTTATAATTTGATAGAGCCTCTCCCAGAATGGTGTGCACAAAATATGCACAAAATTTTATAATCGGATACATTGAAAAAATGACAAATACGGAAAGAATACAAAAGCAGGTTTAGTAAAAACAGTATTTTAGAGGTGCAGGTAACGTTGTCCATTGCTACAAGCAGCATAAGAAGTTAAGATAAGCAGCAAGGTGACCAGGTTTTTAAAGGACACCAAAGTATTCACAGGATGATGAAAACTAAGAAGAACTCAAAGAGGGTCTCTCCCACAAAGTGGGGGAGCAGGAAACAAAACGGAAAATGCAATTCAATATTTAAGTGTAAAGCGATGCACACTGAGGCAAAAACATTCCAGTTTCACATATACATTGGGGTCTTTACCTGTGTCTTTACCACATATTATTTTGGGGTCTGAGTTGTCAGTGATGAACCAAGAAAGATCTTGGGGTTGTTGTGGACAGCCCAGTGAAAGTGTTGAACAAGTGTAAGGCAGCTACAAAAATTGGCAAAATCCATGCTGGGGTCATTAGAAAAGGGACTGAAGGTAAAACTGCTATTAGTATAATATTGTCCAAACCAAGACATCCAGGGAGCGTGCTTTGCCCCTTCTGCATTTCACAAGGCCAAGCGTCTCCCTCTTTCACAGTAGTAGAACTGGGGGTCATCCAATGAAATTAATGGGAGATTTCGAATGGACAAAGGGAAGAAAGTTTTCATACAATCAGTTTCATACATCAGCATAATCAGTTGATGGAATTCACTACCATAAGATGTAGAGATGGTCAGTTCGCATCAAAGTTCACATGGCTTTGGAAGCAGATTAGTTCAATCCACTGAGGACAAGTCTATTACTGATCAGTCATGACAGGTAAATGCCATCACTAGGATCAGAGGACTCTAAAAATCAGGGGGCAGCAGGGGAAATGGGCATGCCTTCATCTCTTGCCTGTAGGCTATAGAGGGGCAACTAGTGGGCCATGTGGAAAACAGGATGACAGATTAGACCAACCTTTGGCCTGATTCAACAGGGCTCTTATGTATTCAGAAGACCTTATATAGAATGGATAACTGGAATCTTTATTTCTTTAAAGAAATCATCCTTTTTACTTCCTAAACACATATTGTTTCTAAAGAAATATATTTAGCTATGTAAATTGCTTTAAGAACCACTTTTTGTTGAAAGCAGTATATGAAATATTAATCATAATATTGTATAAAGAATTTTGACTATGCTATGTCTGATGTGGGGGGGAAGATGGGCATTCTTGAGGTTATTGCTACCCTATAACTATGGAACTGCTTTAGATATTTCTTTTACTTAGGTTGCCTTTTAGTTGCCAGAAGCAAGCAGGTATGATAATACAGAGTGGGCATCCCTTATCTGAAGTGTTTGGGACCAGAAGTGTTTTGGATAGCGCAGTTTTCCTTATTTTGGAGTATTTGCATATACATAATGAGAGATCATGGGGATGGGGCCCTAGTCTAACCACAAATTCATTTATATTTCATATACCCCATACACATAGCCTGAAGGTAATTTTATACAATATTTTTAATACTTATGGGCATGAAAGTTTGTGCATGAAACACAGTTTGCGATTTTAGTTCTTTAGGCAAAAAAGTTTTTTAAAAAGTCATGTTGCTGACTTTCGGAACAAAAAAGTTCCATATTTTGGAATATTCCGTATTTTGGAATTCCGGATAAGGGGAGCTTTTTCTGGTATTAAATTTTATTTTGATGTTGTTACCTGCCTTGAACCTTTTGGTTCTAGGGCTAGGAGAGCCAGAAGCACGCTAATATATATACCTTTTTCATTTTTTTTTTAAACCCAATATCAACAAAAGATGTTATCAACGTTCTCTAAAAATAGGTCATTTCTGTAGCTGGATTTGGAAACCAAAGAAATAACTCACCCTTGGGAAAGCAGACAAACTCTGAACAACAAACACAATGGGGTCGCCTGCATTTTTGATGACTTCTACAGCTTCTTCGTGAGTAGCATTTTGCACATCAGTTCCAGAAACCTGCAGGAAAAAAGATCTTATAGTTTAAAGATATTCTGTACACCTTGCAATGCAAGAAGTTCGCTACAGCTCTCAGATCGTGACACTCTGTAAACCAACAAGATCACTAAAAGGTTTCCTAAAACAAATGCATGCAATATGAATTGAAATTTAAAAAGCGCCCTCAATAGTTACAACACAAGATTGTGCCCATGACAAAAGAGATGCATTTACATTTACAGATAACAGCAGTATCAGATATGCAAGTAAAAGAAATAAAGTAGCCACAGGGTTAATGCTTGAATGTTAATCCTTGCTTGAAGGTACCAGCTCTGCAGCTGCTTTGGTATGGTACTTGCTTACAGTCCATTTTTGCTACAGACATAATGTGACATTTGTTAAGAAGTCTATGGGTTAATCAGTGGATATGTAAGTAAGTGTGTGCATTTTGGAGAGTTCTGTTTTGTGAAAAGGATTGAACCCAACAATCCTCTGAGTAGTTTCAGCTGTGTGCATGAGTTAAGAAAGCATGAACACAAGGAGCATAAGCAAGTTCTATGATTAACATCTCAAGTGACTCATGTTTCTCTCTTCCAGAAAAACACACATGCTGTCCTCCCATAAGGAGTGCATACACACCTCCACAGGGGACATGCTCAAGTCCATTCTTTAAAACATCAACAGTATGTGGAAATACAGGATACACAGCTTACTTGCACATCTTGCATTCGCCCCTATTAGCAATTGATGCCAGTTTCTCAATGTTTATTTGGGTTATTTACTCTGAAGTGGATTTGCTTTGCTTTTTGAAGTATGATGCATTTAAGGTAACCCATGCAACTAAGCAGATACAGACAGCTCTGTTCTCTTTAAAAATAATAAACTTACCTCAAGTATTTTATCACCTGTTTTCAGAGCATTTGTTCTTCCTGCAGGGCTGTCTTCCAGGACTTGCTTGATAAAGATACCTTTAAGCTCTTCTCCATTCTTTAGGCGCTTTATAACTGTATGCCCACCGACAATACTGATGCCCAGAGGCACATCAGGATCTCGAGAAATTTCAACACTGTACAATGCAAAACAATACATACTCAAAGCGTCTATTATATAATTTTTTTTAAAACTCTGCAATTTGAAAGCTAAGCTAAACAGATTGCTCTTTGTAAGGTGTAACATAAGCCTTTTGAAATGAGAAGCAATTTGTACATTACAGCCTAGGGGGAACTCCAATTCGCTAACACTCCTTTTTATGCAAAGATGCAAAGCAGAAATTCACATCTCAAGCTTACCAAAGCCCACCATTTGATAGGATGCAATGTTTTGAGGCTATTCATCCCACCTGCATTAGAAAAGTCAGGCAATGGTTGCATTCACCTATTGCAGCAATCACCAAATTAGTAACCACTATGCATCAAAAATGCAGTCATTGTTCAGACCGAAACTTACCATTCTGGTCGGGCGTGGCTCCTAGGATCCTGCAGAGCGGAACTCCCGCCCCTTGGCACACCTCCCTATGCCCTCTTTCCGCCCCCTGCTGGCCTCCTCCCTTCCCGGAACACCTCTTCCCTGCCCCCACCTACCATGTCGCTGCTCTACCGTGTTGCTACTCAATGGTCTGGGAGACCGCCAAACCATGGAAACTGGACAACTGCCCGGCGCTAGCCCACCAGCTGGCGCTGGGCTAGCATGGGCTGCAATCTTAGCCACACTTACCTTGGAGTAAGCTCCATTGACTTTAACTGGTCTTACTACTGAGTAGCCAGGATTGAACTGTCTTTTTTGGGGGGGAAGCTTTTAAATGCTGACATTGGGGGGGGGCTAGCATTTCTTTTATGAAACATCTTTTAATCTGTGATCTAACTGTGTTTTATTGTTTTAGTGGTTTTAAGTGTTTTAATGTTTTTAATACTATTCTTATTGTATTGAAATATTGTTGTAAGCCGCCTTGAGGGCCCTTAAGTGGGGTGAAAAGGCAGAGTATGTATGTATATATGTATGTATGTATGTATGGTCTTTATCCTTAGACAAATGATATGGAACAGAATAATAATTCATGTTTTGGTCCCATGGACACGTTTGCCTGATGCTGAACACATGCCTAGGATAGGTATGCTTGTAGTAGACATCTTGTCTGTTAAGAATTTGGTGGAACTTCCAAGCCTTGACAAAAGTTTGCTTAAAGTAGTTCTTTTAGGCTTTAACACTGCTATTCCTGACAGTAGAAAGCCTTGCATCAAAGCATACATAGATGACTGCTTATGTTTCCTATGTAATTAATGTGCTTGAGAGGCAAGCAAATACACCTGGAGCAATTCATTGTGAAAAACAAAGATGGTAAGTAAACACATCCATATCTGATACTCAATTAAATAAAGTGGTTGAAGTACCAAGATGTGAGTGCCCATACATCAGAACTCTGCACACTGTAATTTTTCTGTCCATTTCTCTTAACAACCATCAGAGGTTTCAAAACTCTCTCAAATTAGGGACCTGCCATATGGATTAACAGCAATGAACACATGCTACTTACTGTGTATGTGGCTGGACATCACCTTTGGCTTGCAGTCACAGAATGTGAAGCTATTTTAAGTATTTTGGGGCCAGTATCTCTTCCACACAAACAGAGGTGTAGCTAAGTCATTTGACACCCGAGGCCCATAAATTTTTGTCACCCCATAAGACTCAATTAATTAATTATTAATTATATTATTTATTTATTATTAATTAATTCACATTTTTATACCACCCTTCCTCTAAGCATCTCAGGGTGGTGTACATGGATCCTCCCCTTATTTTGTTCTCACAAAAACCCTGTGAGGTAGGTGAAACTGAAAGATAGTAAGAGTCATGACATGAAATGAATAATAATGGGCAGAAAATAAATGCAGTAAATATTTCCCCACAAGCAATGGATGAACTTCTGCATCAGATGGTATATAACATGATGGTATTATTCCTAAAAGCCACGATTTCCAAAATTTTGGTCACTAGGGTGTCACCCCCCCCCCAGATGTCTCACTGGCCTGTTTTGAGTTAAGGCAATGGTTCTCAAACTTTTAACACTGGGACCCACTTTTTAGAATGACAATCTGTCCAGGACTCACTGGAAGTGATGTCATGGCTAGAAGTGATATCATCAAGCACAATAAAATAATTGTAAATAATTAAAGAAAAACAAATACCGTAGATACTTGCCTATAAGGCGAAAATTTCTTCCCAGAAACTTAGCCTGAATCATTGCCCCACCTTATCTCCAGGACAGGCAAGCAGCGAGGGGGGGTGGGAGGCGAGTGAGCCAGCCAGCCAATCACTATTGTGGGAGGGAGGGAGGGAGGGAGAGAGGGAGCAAGCTGAGACAAGAAAGAGAGTGATCTGCGGAGAGGTGTTGTTGTGCAGGCTGGGGCTGCTGCTGAGCGTTCGCAGCTGCCCATGGGCGAGTTCCACTGAAACCCTCCTGGGGGAGAAGTAAGGGATTAATTGCCATCCCTGAGGTTCCTACCCCACACTTGGGGTTGTGTGTGAATAATCTTATTGGTTCACTTTAATGTACTTCACACTTTGGCTTTTTACTAGTTGTGTTCTTGCAGCCTTGCTAGTTGTCCTGTTTATTATAATATGGATATTTTAAATTAAGTTCTTGTATATGTATTCCCAGAGGCTTTTGATGCTACATTAACCACGGGGAGGGGGATAATCTTATGCTTGAGAAATTATCTCTGAGTATTTTCTTGATCCTTACTAGTAATACATTAAATTTTGAAAGGGTCAGGAGATAGAATAATTCATTTAGGTGGAATAGGTGCTTTGATGGCTGCTAATTCTTGCCTTATTTCCAATGGTCTTCCTTCACCTCACCCTCTTTCAATAGAGAAAAGTGGAGATAACTGGACTAAATTGTGAGGTCAGAGCATGCTGAATTTCATAGCAAGAGATTGATAGTGTATTCATGCTTCTTAATAATATATTTGAATTAATTGTAGAATATATTATTTAATTTTTATTTCATTGTATGGGACGTGCCAAAAATGTATGGGGCCTGGGTGCCAAATGACCTTCACATGCCACTGAGTCAGACAACCTCATAAGTTTAACCCCTGACTTATACGAGGATCATAGAAAATTCCATGATTTATGGCTCAAGACCTGCCCTTGACTTATCTGTGAGGTCGGCTTATGCTTGGGTGTCTGTGGTAATTAAATAACGGGAAGCCAATCCTGTTCCTGCAAGTGAATTTTCTCTGTAGCCTGCCTGCAATAACACCATCCCCCAAAATATCAGTGAGATTTTCAGCCCTCCCCTGTGCCCAGTTCAGTGTAAATTCTTATATTTCAAGCATAGCACTATCAGGACCCACCTGGCTTTACAAGTCTAAAAACAAATAAAATAGACCTTACCAGCAGAAGCCTCTGTTTTATTCTTTGGGGGGTGCTGTCTTCTGGAGCATTTGTTGAGCTCCACTTTCATCAGATTGGGACCATGCAGCTATCCTTGCATTCCCCTTTGCCTGACTTGACCAGGAGCCAAAGCACGTTTGCTTACTTGTGAGTAAACACGACCTTGTGGCTTACTTTTGCTTTCCAAAGGGCTCAATACATTCCTCTGCATGGAATACATTGGAGGGAGGGACTTCCCTTTTGGGTGTTTTTTTGGGACTGCTTTCATTGGACAGGAACCATTCTGCTGCCAGTGGATTCCTCTCAGCCTGCCCTTTCCGACAAACTATGGCAAGTTCACCTACTCACGAGTAAACACGCAATATGGCTCGGTTTCATTTTCCATAGGGTTCCAAGCATTTTTCTGTTTCCGGTTTTTTGGTCATAACTTTTGAAGGAAAGACGATATTTCAATCAGGTTTTTTTGCACTGCATTCCACTGGAAATTCTGCATCCAAGGGTATATAGCACGATGGGGTTACTCCTTGTTAGCAGTTGTTGGGGCATTTGTGGTGTCACCCCCCCCAAGGGTGGTACCTGGGGCGGACCGCCCCTGCCCACTACGCCACTGCACACAAACACTGGGCCAGTATTCCTCTTGCACAAATAAGGCCATTTCTTGTATCACAGATACACATGGCCTAATTTGCCACCAAGCGTACACTCAACAGGAAGCTTCAAGGCTGGCCTATACATGGAGCCAACTGAAACAGGTTGCCTTAGGCAAGAGATTGGTTACGCAGCTATCACCCAACACTGTACACCCACTAACTTCTATCTGCCTTTGCTGCTTTCTTCTGCTTCCTAGATTCCCATTTTAGTTCACCACTCTATTTTCCTCTACTCCATTCCCCTCTTATACTTTGTATCTAGGGAAGAGGAAGAGGTGATTGCTGGTATTCCCTGACTAGTGTGAATTTGGTGGCATCAGGCATGTTGTATCAAATCCCAAGTAGTCTTTGACTGACTTTTGGAATCTGCAGGAAATTATACCTACCTGATGAGCGCATCCTACCTGTTTAACCCACTTCTGCCCAGCCCACAGGTGTAAACATTTTATCCCTGTTGTGTATATGCAACACTGGACAGAAATGGCTTTATCACTTAACACACATTAGGAGTGTTAGATAAAATTAGGAGGATGTAGGCGGTATAAAAAGATAGCAGAACCTATGCACAGAAATCCACAGATGACTCAAAATTCAACTGCACATTTCAGCTGCAAAGAAAAATTGGCAACTCTGTAAATTATATGCTAAACCATTTTAGCAGAGATGCTAAGCATTAATTGTATCTAAAGTATTTAGCAAAATCCAAGGATCACAATGCTAGAATATTGTTTTACGGATGGTCAAGGAAACCAGCTTGGGCAAAATATGAAAAATAAGGCAAGCACACACTTCAGACCCAAGGGTCTCAAATAATTTAAAGCAGAAGAAATATGAAACTTTGATCATCGACATACATTTGGGGCGGCCCCCAGTGACTGAAAACTGGAGTTTCTTCTCCTTCTCCTTCTTCTCTCTCAGGCAATTCACTAAATAAATAAAACGGAGATAAATTTCAGCTGCCTCCACAGGCAATATAGCATTTATCTGCATAATGCAGTCCAGAATGCCAGTGTCAAATCTGCATGTTCCTGAGAACCAAAATCCTTGAATGCTTGTTTGCCTAGTGGTAAACAAATGGTACTGAAGTTAAAATGCCAGCAAAACAAAGAATGTCATTCTAATACTGGGGTTTCTGTTAATTAAGATACCAAGTTTATCTGTCTTGACAAAGGTAAAAATATTGATTTTGTAAAGTCAAGCTAATGTTTCCATTCAGCTTAACAAGCACATTGGCACAAGAAAGATAAAGCATACATGATGGTTTCTTTTGTTCTTGGCTGTTTTCCAGGCACAAAAGATAGTAGACATTGGAACCATATATATGATAAAGCTGCCCTGGAGGAACAGGTCATTTGTTCCATCTACCACATCAGCTTCTGTGGTGATAACTTTCCAGGACATTTGAAACAGGTGACAAGCTGCCCTATGGCAAGTGGGTTTAAATTTGGGTGTAAATTTGAAAAGTCAGCTGTAGAGTATGATGTTGTCAGGCCCTATATTGAGCTATTCTTCAATGCCTGAAGCACATGTTTTTATTATGCTGTTAATCAGTGTATATTGACCATAGACTTAACACTATGATATTTGCAGCTTAAGTGCCATGATTGTTGGGAACCCTAATTTCTCAGTTAGTCAGTTTTAGGTAGACAGTAGCTTCTGAAAAAGTAGCACTGCAAGATGCTCAAGTGGGTGGGTGGGAGCAGCCGCAGACCTCCGCAGCCCTGCACCCGGAGAAAAGCTCCACGATGGTGCCCCAGTTTGCGGTCTGCCACCGCCGTCCCCAGACAGAAATCTACCCCTCCCCTACACACCAGAGGCTCATGGAGCCTTGCACAATCTCCTCGCACGCCAGGGAAACCTCTGTGAGGTTCCCCCGGCGCTATAAACTGTGCTCCGGCAAACCGGAAGCACAGTTTCCACCCTTGTCAGGAGCCTCAGAGAGGCATCCGCGGGGTCCTAGTGGCCAGCGCCTGGGGCATTTCCCCCAGGCAGGTCTATGGTAGGCATGCAACTGGGTGGGAGTGTGCATTTGTGAGGTTATGCCAGAAATACATTTCTAAACTACAGGGAGAGCTGAGAAGGAATAAAAGAAAAGAGGAAGAAATAAAAGAAAACTGGCAGATACTGAATGACTGATGTTGCAAAACTTGGCAGCCCAGCAGACACAAGGGCAAGGAGCTCTGAGAAAGTGGAACCCACCACTTTGTGATGCCGTGGACAAAACCCAGTTTAGACCAGTCCAGAAGACTCCCTCCCCAGAAGACCAGTGTGACAAGGCCTATGGAAAGTCAATGAGAGACTGCTACTGTGAAAGGCATCAACCAAAGGTTTAAAAGACAAGATACTGAAGGAGGCTGGTAGAGATCCCATGTAGCTGTCTGTTCAGTGCTCTAGGTCAGCAATTGCAACACATGCAAAACAATTGGTTAGCCTTGGTATACGTGAATGAGATGATCATCTCAGTGCTGAACTTGTCATTGTTTATCTTCTACACTGACACCTACATACAGATTCCCTACCCAGGCTGGTCTCTGACAAACATATACTAGGTTTACAATAAGGACTTTTATGTTCTTCTAATGTGTGTGTTCTGGTTTTGCACAAAAGGGTAAGATGCTTGGTTGCTCTTTAATTTTTTTTTATAGAATTATTTTTTAGATAAAAGCTAAAACCATCCATGAAAACAGGCCATTGGCAGAACTAATTCAGCTTGAGCAGAATAAACGTTCTGCTAAATGCTAAATAGCATTTTCTAGTCAAGCATCCCTTTCATACCTAGAAAGTCTTGCTTTAGACAGGGCAGAATCCTGGCTGCTGGAAAGGTCACAGTCTTCAGGCTTCTGTTTGCTTCTTCCAAAAGCTTCAAGGTCATCATCAATACAAAGAGGATCTTTGTGGCCATTCTGTATCCCTGCACCTTTCAGTAAAAGAATAGTTATTGATTACCTCTAAATCATAGCAACATGAAAGAAATGCTTAGGAACAGGAACTATCTGTGAAGAATACAGGTAATTTTGGGTGTGTCAAGTACAAGTTCATTGGGGAGAATACACATTGTAGAGATAGTATGAAATACAGGGACTCATATTGAACAATTATTTCTGAAAGCTTGACATCGGTGCCTCTGAGGTAATCCTAATGACAGCAAAATGTCTAGACCTTATGTTCCATGGTACCAATACTGGAAATGGAAACTTTGTCATGCTCTTCTCTACCCCCACTGCATTTAGAGAGCTTAAATTAAGCTCTGTTATTTTGATCTAGCCAGCAACAGTTAATACAGTTGGACCTTGGTATCCGCGGGAGAACCATTCCCAGACCCCTGTGATACCAAAACCTTATTATCATCATCACTAAGCTTAATACTCTGTGAAGCAGTTCATCAGCACTAAGGTGTTCAAAGACTACATGACAATTTTGATTTTGTTCCGTAATCAGTTGAAATTCTTGCAATGTGAACTCCATTAAATGCAAGATTTGTTGTCTTAATGAACTTCTTGCAGGAGGAAAAATTATGAAAATGTATAGGTTGAGTCTCGGTATTCACGAGGGTTTTGTTCCAAGAACCCCCACGGATGCCAAAAATTACCTTAAAGGAAATACATTTAAAAAACAATGTCCATTTGCTCAGTGATTTAAAAACAGCCTTGCTTATCTTTGTAATGCCTCTGTCCTGCAATCAGTCGCTCTCCAGGCGCTTAGAAAGGCTCACTCCAAGGCAGACCCTTCCCTTCACCCAGAGCACTGGGAAAGAATGCAAAGAGGAGGTGATAATCACTTCTTTGCATTCTTTCAAGTGCTCAGGGGGAAGGAAGCGTTTGCTTGCCTTGGAGTGAAGCTGTAAGTGCCTGGAGGAAGAGAGGGAGTGACTGATTGATTATCTGCCCCTATTACAATGGTAAGTGAGGCTATTAGACATTTTTACCTTTAATGGGCCCTTCTCATCTCATGGGTTTAGATAAAACCATGGGTGAAATATCTCTGGATAATTAAGTTATACCTGTATAAACAAAATCCCCAAAGACTATGAAAGACTAAAGTTGAAGTAGCTAAAAAGTGGTTACATTTAAGTAATTTTTTTTTATACAGTATTAACAGAACCAAAAAAAGACACAAACGCAAATCCAGTTTATTTTTGTTTGTTAAAGACTTACTCATTTCATAACCGTCCAGTATAGCATTTGGTTGGAAGCACTCTGTTGAGCTTTCAGGGAACACTGAATCGTTTTCTTCTGCCTTTGGTAAAAAGAAATAAAATCAACTGAAAGTTGTCAACCCACTTAAAACTGCAGTGTTGCAAGAGATGGCCAAGACCGGAAGCCTGACTTTAAACCAATTCAATGCAAGATTTTTATGAACAGAAATAAAGCAATCATAATTGAACTCTGCTTTCCAAAGTAATAATTATTGCAGCTAACTTTATTTATGCTTTTGTAGCACTACATTAGCGAAATTAGGCATAAATTCCTTTATCTGAACATACTCAACATTGCCCAGGCAAATATGGATATTTGAATTTGAAATAGAACTAAGAACAGCAACTCCTGAAATAAGTAGGCATTTTCCCACCCTGATACTTCACATTAAAACACCTTTACCCTTTTATCTTTATTGATTATGCACCAGTGTACCTCTTCAGGACTGACGCCCACTGCAGGACTCAGTTTTGGCATTTTAGTAGGTTCCAGTTCTGTTTCCCATCGCCGTGTAACTTCCAAGTCCATTTCAGTAGATGATGCAAGTTCCTTCATATCTACTAGCATGTAATTATAGCCATCTTGATTCACATCATACTCTTCATCCACTAGCATCTCCCTCTCTTCACCAAGGTCCTTTGACATAGGCTTCAAAAATTCATGCATTTCCCAAGACTCTTTATTAAAGTCTATTACATTATGGGAAAGTTGAAACTGCTTCCCCAAATTCAGGATCGGCTCATCAACCAGTTCTTCTTTGGAGAAAGAGTCATCTGTGAAGGCCTGCATAAAACATCAAAGCAGAATTTTGCAACAGCACTAAAAAAAAGTGGGACTCCTACTTTCTTTTAAGTTGAGTCCTGGGAATGCCTTAGACTTTGCAACTACTCTCTGTAACTTTATTCTACTTAAATTTTTACCATACAATTTTACACTACTGAAGAGTGAAAATACATATTTAAAATAAGTTCACACAGAATAGCACCCAAGATGCATTTCTTTGTCCAAAGGCATAGTTATTAACAGAACAGCTTGTAAAGTACATCTGAGCAAATGCCAGGGATGGGGAATTTGTTGGGTAAGGCAAGTTATTAAGCCAAAGGAAGGAGTTTAGCATCTCAAAAATGGAGGCAGCCTTATTCTAATACTGGTTTTCCAGTGTTCAATGGGGCTTACCTAAGACTAAGTATCTACGTGATTGTACCCTAAATGGCACTGTTTTCTACATTTGCACAAGGCATTATTTTAAAAGCACATTTACACAGAAAGAGGATCCGTTTCAAGTAAAGTTTTTGGGTATGTCCTGACTGATCCAGTGAGTACAACATCAACTCTTCCACTGCATACCAGTAAAAAATAGACTGCAACCACCTCCACAATAAGAATTTACATGTTACAAACAAAGAAAGGAATCTAGCTACATATTTCTATTGTAGCTCCGCTTTTCATGCTTCCTCTGCATCATGAACTTGGAAAACTGCACATCTCTCCCAGACCTGCACAATCATTCAAGAGTTCTAGATGCTCAGCACTCTTTTGTTCACTACATAAAAAACAAAAAAAATCCAGAGTAACTTGCTAGCTTTCTTCCACCATCTCTTAGGGTGATTATGCATTCAGTGCTGAAAGAACATTCAGGCTTATACTTTTCTCCCCTTTGGAAAGTAATCCCTCCCTTACTTCCTACTTCACAGCAACCCTAGGGCTATTCCCATCTTATGCTATACTCTGGTAAATGTGATATATGATAATAAATGTAAACATAACTATGTGAATGACTATACTGGGGTCCATTCTTACAACTCAACAATCTATGTATACTGCACTGACTGGAAATTGTGAGTAACTATACCCTGGTATAGTTTAACACATGAACAGTCATGATATTCACATTGGGCAAACTATGATTTATGAAAACCATAGGTTGCCTTCAAATCAGAATTGGGAACCTCATTCAAATCCTAATCCATTATTGTTGTTCGGAAGCAAGGTATAGACTGCAATAACTAATTTGCTCCATTCTAAGGTCACAATGAATGATAGTTACAGCATAGAATGATAGTCCAGGATAAAAGGAACAGAATATGTAAAGTGATAAGGAAGCATGCAAGTATGAATGTTTAGCAATGATGTATGAATAGGACTATATTGACAAAAACAGCTAAGGCTGCAATCCTAACCACACTTTCCTGAGAGTAAGACCTACTAAACAAAATAGGACTTACTTTTAAGTAGACTTGGTTAGGATTGTGCCCTAAGTCATCAAATGCTGGTTTAAAAAGTTGCTATTTGGGGGGAGCACTATTGCCCAATCATTACTTTAGCCACATTGCTTGAAATTTACAAATCAGGCAGCAGCCTCTAGGGCAGCCATTTTCAACCACTGTGCTGTGGCACGCTGGTGTACCACAGATGGTCTGCAAGTGTGCCACAGGAGTTTGGGGGAAGGTCATTTGTTAGTAGAGCCACTGGGGGATGACAGCCTCAGCTGGCAGTGCAGTCTGCCTTGCTCATTGTCAGAAAACAGATGGTGTGCCTTGACAATTTTAGCATCCTCTCAGTGTGCCATGAGATGAAAAAAATTGAAAATCACTACTCTAGGGCCTTTGAAAAGTTTGGGAACCACTGTTATAGGGGTAGCAACAGGTCATATCAAAGGAAATCAAAGGTGAGGGAATTCAATCTAGCTCATAGGTCTGATGTTCTCCAATCTTATCACAGATATTCAGAAGAAGATAATGAAGCAAATTGGAGATGCAAGGATATGTAATGGATGCAAGGATACCCATTACTTGGAGCAGAAAATGTGCATGCCAGAAACAGTAACATTGATCTGAGTTGATTATTTCAGGTTAAGTGCAACTGAACATAAAAAAAGATTCCTTTTGCCCTGACTAAAGCAAAAACTCTCCCAAAAAACCTCTATTCACCACTGATTTAAGTTTTAATGACAGTAAAAAAATCAATAGCTACCATTGGAGCTTCAAGGACTATTGGTGACTCAATATTATTGATTGGTGCTTGAGAGGCCAAATTTCGGGTAATACTCTTGGGCTCCATAGAAGTTCCATGCAGCTTATTTTCTCCCTTAAGAAAGGAAAACCAATAATCAAAACACACCAAATCCTAACTTCCTGGAACAGAAAGCAGAGAACCTACAAGAAATAAGTTTATGGTGGGCACAGCTGGAAACAAAGCCAGAATAATTGGAGAAGGTAAACTAGGAACAGTTAAATGATGAAAATAAAATAAAATAAAAAAATCAAACACATGAACAACTTAAAAATTACACTCATACCTTCACTTAAATTGTATTTTGTCTCTCTTGACTTACTTTCTATAAATCTCCCAAATAAATAAAATTAGCAAACCAGCAGGACATTTTCAAAATTCATGGTCATTTATGCTCTCTACTGGCCTAAGTGGAATGTTTCATAATAGCCTTAAACAATTTTTATTATGTGTTTTACAATTTGGGGGTCTAATAAATGGCACAGAAGCACCAGACGCTGACGGATTGCTGAAGCCAAGTGGGTATGAACCTCCCCTTTGTACCCATGAAAGAATATTTTTAATGCTATCAGCATTTCAGGTGTTTTTAGTCCTTTGATAATCCCCTACACGTGTGAGCGCAAAATGTTAGGAGAACTGAAACCTGTTGAATGTCAAATCTCTTCAGAATTCACTTATTTCACTTCAGAATATTTTTAGTTTTACAATAAAAAATTTAACAGCATTTGTTAAATATTAATAGTTCTCCACTATTTGACTCATCTCCCAAATATGATAAATTGTAACATGTTAAATGCAATAACCTCTAAAGCCAGCCAATTATATTCTCACACACATGAGCATTTACATCTTGTAGAAGCAAGAACACAGATGAAGAAAAGGTACTCGCACCCATAAAGTTGGAAGATGACTGAAAAAAAATCCAGTCTAGTAACAAGCTCAGCAACAAGCTAAGCTTGACACTAGTGACCTCATTTCTGGGGCATCATTTTGCACTTGACACTGGGCTATACTTTCACTAGCTATACCACTGAGTATATCAGATGCTTTGCATGCAGAAGATGCCAGCTTCAATCCCTGGCATCTCCAGGCAGGGCACAGAAATATTCTTGTCTGAAAGGTTGAGGGAACTTGGTATGTTCAGCCTGGAGAAGAGAGGGCTGAGAGAGGACATGATAGCACTCTTCAAATACCTAAAGGGCTGTCATATGGAAGAAGGGACAAATTTGTTCTCAACTGCCTCTGAAAGCAGAATTAGAACCAATGGGTATAAAGAGAAGAGATTCCAATTGGACATCAGGAAAAAATTCCTTACGGTAAGGGCGGTTCGGCAGTGGAACAGATTGGTGAGGGAGGTGGTAGACTCTCCCTCCCTGGAAATCTTCAATCAGTGGCTCAACAAGCACCTGTTGAGGATGCTCTAGGACAGTGGTTCTCAAACTGGTGGGTTGTGACCCACCAGTTCGTGTAACACTTCCCCCGTCCCTTTAAGGGGTGGGGGAAGGGGAGGGAGGTGTGGAGGAAGGCTAAGGGGGTGAGGGGGTGCTTTGCACTTACTTCAAGAAGGCAGGGCTGCAGCAGGCTGCAGGTGGTGTGGGGAGCCCTGCACAGCCCTGCAGAGCGCTCCCCAAGGCTTGGAATGTTCGCTAAAAGCAGGCGCAAAGCACTTCCGTTTTGCAGGAGGTGCTTTGCGCCCGCTTTTAGCAAACGTTCCAAGCCTCGGGGAATGCTGCGCAGGGCTCCCTGCACAGCCTGCAGCAGCCCTGCCTACATAACGTGAGTGTAAAGCAACCCCGCTCGCCCCCCCTTAGCAACATGATCCTGGGGATCACGTCACTGCCCTAGCACCTCCCCCACAAGAACTTACTGAGGGAATAAAGCTCCCTCAAAGTTTGAGAACCTCTGCTCCAGGAGGTTTTTCTGGTACAAGCAGAGGGTTCGACTAGATGACCTATTAGGCCCCTTCATATGATTCTATGAAATCCTGGAATGACTCTTAGTTTCAACTGTGCTGAGCTAGCTAGAACAATAGCTGGACTCCGTACAAGGCAGCTTCCCAAGGGGGGGATGAACAAATAATTTAGGGAGAAAATGTTTTCTGTCTCTTGCCAGATCCAAATCAGGTTATGCAAGTGACACAGCATAAAATGAAGAGCCCTTACCCCTAAAGGTTTGCAAATTCCAAGGTGAACGTTTCCTGCTGGCACAGACTTCAGCACTTCCACAGCTTCTGCTAGAGTGGTGTTGTGCAAACATGTATTATTTACAAAGACCAATCGGTCACCAGGAAAGAGTTCGCCCCCACACTCAGCCACTCCATTTGGCACCAGAGAGCTGACCACAAACGCTGCCTGTGTAGGATCTAAAGGATCCTGGAAAATAAACAAAATAAAAGGATTTTTATTACACAGAGGAAAAAGTTCAACTACATAGGAGGCAGTTTCATGAGGCTTTAATTACTGCATGCCCTATTCATGCTATAGACTGCAAAATGTCTAGAAGCAAACAAAGCATTGCAGGAAGGTTAACCAAGCTCTATGAATGACCCTAAGAATGACTCTGTGTTTGTTGGCTCAGTGTGCATTTGTTTGGGAATTCCTATTTCACTTTGCCACTCCAAAACAACTGAACAATAAAATCCTGTCAAAATTTAAATTAATTTTGAAGATCTAACATGTGGCTCATCACCACACCTTTGTTGATCCCAGTCATTACAGAGCTGTCATCTCACCAACCAGAAGTTTATCTGTTTGAGTACTCCACGAAACACATTCATTAACCAAAGTCTGTAGCTGAAATCATAGCAAGTTCCTTGTGACTGAAAAAACCTGGTATACATAGGAAATTACTATTTGATCGGGGCTAAGCACAAGCACCTATCGCTGAAGTACTATATACACTTCAAAAGACAGAAGTTCAGGTACAGCTACCATATAAGTGATGGCATACAGAGTTTCATGGTCCTTCCTCCTTACATGTATCGAGGACAGAAAAATTGGCCTTTTTTTTTTTTTTAAGTGGAAGGATCAAGGCATAACTTTTGATACATTTTCTTTCACGTCCCCCCCCCCCCCAGAGCCCCATTTGAATGATGGCTGCCCTTCAAAAGTTATTATTTCAGGTTAGTGAGAATATCAAGGGATTCAGAAGCCAAATTATATTAGCAGTCAGCTATTACAACATAAACATATCAAGTTGACAAAAATCTAATTAGGCAAAAGTAGCAGCATACAAATATGCAATTTGTAAAAAATGCGGTATAGGTTATAACTACACTACAATTTTCAAGCAGAGGGAGCTCTTGTACAAGAAGAGAAAAGACGAGAAACTTCATAAGGGAAAATCTGTTGGAAATTTTCCGGCTACTATAAAGGGAAATTATGTTATTCCCCAACTATTTGAATGGAAAAATAACTTGCGGGGGGGGGGGATGGGACAGGGGAGAATGGGAGAAAAACACTCGCTAATTCAGTTTATAATCATGCAGTGAGATATTCAGAAGCGGAGCTATTGTTGAAAGATTTTGGAATCCCCCAGCTTTTCCTTTACAGGATATACTTTAAGCAGCCTGAAAGGGGCAAATGACAGAGTACCAGGGTTTGCTTGTTTTTTCTTATAAGTCTAGTTTGATCTGAAATGTAGAAGATTGTGAAAAGAAGCAACATGCATGTGGTGCTATTCTGTGAACTGCTGCACAAGCACTAGCTTGCCCAATGCAAACCAAGTCCCAATAGCTGAAGTGCAAACAGCCCCTCACTTCAAATCAAGCTTCTCAATTGATAATTTTTGTTGTTGTTGTCCTTTGGTCATTAGGCTTTGCATCACAATTGGGAACCATTTGTGCTCAGGCCACTACAGCTTGCTTTTCACAACTTCAAGGAATTTAAGTTGACAAGGATATGGACCCAGAGGAACACTCAGAGCACAATGTTGTGCAAATGAAAGAAAATATCTGGGTTTCCCTTTCCTCTTCTCATTTACCTCTTGCAGAACACCAACTAAGAAATGAAGACAATAATATCCTGCCTTTCTAATATGTTCCAAAAATATCTAAAGCTGCAATCCTAATCAAACTTACCTGGGGGTAAGTCCAATTAAACTTACTTTCACTCTGAAGACTTACTTCTGAGTAGACAAGCATAGGATTGCATTGTAAAGCATCTATCATAATAACAAACCAGAACAACAGATAAAATTCTGTTTAAAGACAGGTTGAGGATAACAAATCAAGCAGGCTTTAGACCAGGGGTGTCAAACATAAGGCCTGGGGGCTGGATGTGGCCTGCAGAAGCTTTTTATCTAGTCCTTGGGCTCTCAGCTGCTAAGCAGTGCTGAGGTGTCACTGCTGAAAGGACAGCGAGCATGATAATGGGGCTGTCTCATATCTTGAAATATGATAAAGATTTGTGTATTTTCTCTTCTATCATTTACAGCTAATGAGTTCCTAGGTAAGAAAAAGTGCTTATTTCTGGTTGTGACCTGTTTAATGACATCACAGCCTAATGACATCACTTCCGGCCCTCAGCAGGCATCATGAATGCTGTTAGGCCCACTGTATGAGATGAGTTTGACGTGCCAGCTTTAGACCAAGCTGAACAATTTTTGTTCAGTGTCAGGATATCATGGGGGCTAGAGGAAGTTCTACAGCATGGCTCTCAAGTAGAGCAGAATGTTGAGAAGACATCTCCCAAATACTTGAACGATCAGGTGGGATCATATCAAAAGAAACAGTTATCTTCTGGTCCCAAGTACTGTAGATCTGGCACCCTATCATGTAAGAATCAGTGGTAGCTGCATTCAGTACCACACCTCTGGTACTCGGAGGCCTCAGGTCTTTCCTGTCTCCAGATGCTCCCCACCTTCTGGAGGCAAGACAATCAATGAAAGGGTCTTTCCTGAGGTGGCACTTCATTTGGGAATGCTTTCCCTGGAGAAGTTCACCTGGTCCCCCTTTGTTCACCTTCCACTTTTAGGATAACACAGACCTCTTTTCACCTGTGATTTTAGAAAACTGTGACAAGACACTTGTCTTGTCTACTGAAATCACATATTGCTTTTTTCACTTGGTTTTATGTTGCTCATTGCTGCTTAGTACTTCTGTTGTGGTGTCAGTTTTGTAATTTTACAATGCTTTAATATCTGTAAAGCACCTTGCAATTTATTTATTACACTGGACATCAGAATATGAATATCCTAAATGAATACAGACATATTTTTAATACAGAGGATTTGCATTTGGATTGCAATTTTGGATCTTTTCTTAGAGATATTACAGTACGTGGGTCCTTCATGCCTATATTTTGCTAACTATTTCAAATATTTTCTAGAACAAGAGTGGTATATACTGTAGTAACCAGTGCTTATGATATGCCAGATTTCATTTTCCCTTTGAATTTTCTCACAGTATGAGTGCTTATATAGTGCCAGTATCAATCACATGCCAGAGAATTATAAAATAATACATGGATTTATTAGCATTGAAGTGTGTGATTTCAGTTATTTGCCAAAAGAGGGTGCTGAAAGACAGCAACATCTATTACTAAATGTTTTCAGTTTTGGTAGCCACCAATACTATACTTTGTCCAATCACCCTACAAAGATTTTTTTGCCAATGATATGGAATAGTTTTCGGCATCATCTTGTTCTGCAACTACAGCCTCTCTGTTAACAGTTACCACATTTCATCTTGAGAAGCATGTGGAAGAAAATGCTACAGATGTTCAGTTCTTGTAATTTGCATTCCAAGTATATTAGCTTTGGCACTATTTAAGTTCGTAGTTTGGACAAATCAATTTCTTGAAGAAAGCTGGTACACTTAAGTCAGAAAATACCCACTGCCAGAAAAACAGGCAAAGGTAAATACATCAGAAATAACAATGAACAGAACAGCTAACTAACAGACCCCAAAACAAATACATTTCAGAGTCACTTGCTTGTACTATTTGAAGTACCATCAGAACACTTTTGCTAGTCTGTTTATGCCACATTTCGTACCACAGATCCAAGAGAAACACAAAAAAAAATCAGAGGCAAAATTCATTATGTTTGGTAAGGGATAATTTACATAATGAGCATAGGGCCCAATTCTAATCTTCCAGCATCAATGCAGCCCCGAGTTAAAGGAACAAACATTCCCTTTACCCTTGCACCTCCAAAATGAGCACACCAGACAAAGGCTTGGGATAAAGGATCACTTTATTAATCAGAAAATCTGCATCTGAGCATAAGCAATCTAAAACACCCTCCAAGTGTAGGTTACTAATTTGGGGGAAACAGTAGTACCCATCTACTTGCCTGGGTTACACAGGCATCACATCCCGGCTCCAAGCCCCCTCGGTCATCACCCAAGAGAGCTTATCAGCACGAAACCCTAGGGGTCAAGGTAGCTGGATGAGCAGATACTCCAGACGCCACACCAACTACTGTCCTCTGCCCAATCCAGCCTGGGGCCCTGCCAGCCAATCTCAGAGACCTGGACAAGTATTGTTTGAACAGATCTGGCTCACCCTGCAACCCTGCTGACCTCATAATGTATGCTGAATTCCCTATCATCCTGGCTACCATGCCCGCATATCACCTGTCCAAGTGACCAAAGGTAAATTACCCTAAACATATAACCCAATTTACACCAGTCTGGGGTAGGTGAAAAAAATCACAAGCCAAAGCCAAACAGGTTGGCAACAAAAAATTCCAACCCAGCTCCCTAACAGAGCAACCAATTAATCTCAGGTGGTTAATGGGAGGGAGGACAGGGCTCAAATTCTGGCAGACTGACTCCAGAAAGCACACAGCCTTCAGGACATCATCTCGCCCAGCTCCCACTTGTGCAGCAGCCAATAAGATGGTCCCATTTCCCCCCCCCCTTAGCCTGGCTTGCTGGGCAAAGGGGAAAGTGCCAGGCAAAGGGGAGGGTGAAGCTCTTATGGAGCTTCACCCTCATACCTTAAGGAGGCCTCTGAGACTGCCCAGCTACGGCAGAATGCAGCACACACACCATTGGCATGGCTGCATCTGTGCTGGAAAGTTGGATAAGACTGAGCCCATACAGTGTAGTTTTCCTCCCCAATTCCATTTTATATTTTTCCTTCACAACTACTATCCTTTAAAATATTTTCCTTCAATAATGTTCAGAGGTACAGGATTGTTATGAGCAGCGATAAAGGGCTAGTACACACAGCTGTTCTGAACTGAGAAGTCATGAAGAGGCAACGTTTCATCTCATTTTCTGCACTTAAAACAATTTTGTAAAACATCTCCATGCTGGCAGATTATAAGTGACCACATCCTGACCACTGCTTGAAAACTCATAGCTTCTTTGGTGATCAGTGTGTCAGTCCTGTGGTTTGGATGCTGCAGTCCTCCCTACTGAGGAGCACTATTGCAATAATTGGAATTACTGCAAGTAAGCGCTATTTCTCACTTCTGGCAGCCACTTCTGGCACAGTAGACACTATGCACACCAAGTTCCAGCTGCTGTTACATATGGAGCTGGTTGCATGAAGATAGACACATTTTTAGACGGCTGCAGGTTTATTCAGGCTAGATTTAAATTTTTAGATTTATAACACTCTCTCTCAAGGACAAGTGATTCAGTGCTTTCAAAGCGGAATCAAAACTGCCTTTAGACAGCATGGAAGACATGCTCTCAAAATAGGTCAGGCAATAAATTATCTCCTGTGCATCCTCAAATTCTACTCCTCATTCATTTTGAAAGTCACTGTGCACGAACTTCAGCATACACTCCCACTGCAAAATCTGAACTGTCCAGCAACAGTATCAACTCTCATACCTGCTAGATATCCAACAGAATTTTAAAGAAAGGCAATAACCGCTTGAATAGTAAAAACTGGAGTGATGTGTAATTAGAACGGCACAATTCAATTGTGTTTAAAGTTGAGGTGTGCCCTTGCATAATTCTCAAAATTATGCACAACATATGGTCTGACAGAGTAGTATTCCATTGCAATGTAGTACAAATTCTGAAAGCATGTACAGGTCCAGCCTTGTTATACAAGAATTTTTTATACATGGATTTGACACAACACGAATGGCCCCTGCAAATGAGAAGGAATGTACTGATCCCTGGAGAAGGGGAAAAATGCATCCCTTTAAAATCAGTTTAAAAAACTGAACAGTCCTTTAACAATAGCCTCCTTAATGAGAGAATAAGTATCATTAACCTTTATTAGGCATAGACGTAAATACAAGTAAGCAAAAAAAAAAAGAACAGAAATGGCCTGCCCCTAACAAGGGGGTTTAATGATGGGGGGGGCAGCTGGCTGACAATCCATCAGTCCTCCTCTTTCCAGGCAACCCTTCCCTTCCCCCTGAGCAGGTGTGCATTAGTGAAGGGAGGGACTGAGTGAAGCACTTGGAGGATGACTGATTGATGGACTGTCTTCTTAATGACTTTTATCTTACATCACAAAGGTCAGCAAGGCTGTTTTTAAATCACCAAAGCAAAGAAACTTTGTTTAAATGGATTTGCTATAGTGCGTTTTTTGCCATCTGAGTGCTTGGAATGGAACCCATGCAAATAATGAGGCTCAACCTGTACTTCTTTTATGGCACCCTGCTTTTCACCTAAAAATAGTGCCAAACCAGACAATTTGAGTTGCCTCTAAAATTGAGCTGGCCTCGCAATCCTTCTTTCAAATATAAAGAGAACCACAATAGGGTAACCCTAACTAAAGGAACATGTGTTGGCCATGCCCACCTGCCTGCTGAAGATTTCGCTTCATGCATCTGATGAAGTGGACTGGAGTTCGTGAAAGTTTGCCCTACATTAGATGTGCGGGCCTTTAAAAGGGTTACAAGATTCCTTGTCGTTTTTGCTACCATAGACTAGCATGCTTATCCCTCTGAAAGTTGTTTACAGGAACAGCATCAAGCTGACTTAGTACTACGGAAGTGACTTCAACAGCGTGCATGCATTGTCAATCACTGGAAGACATATTGAAGACAACTAGCTTGGAAGAACCCGAACTCGTCTGGCTTATGTCAGGTTTGGAGTAACAATTATTCAGAATGAGTCCCCTACTACCTGAAAAAGTGAAGAGAACCCAAAAACCTCTGGATAAGAACATAAAACTGCTGATTTACTACTGTGACTTTAATATAGCTCTAAAATGCATAAATGTATTCAAGTTGTTAACGGAAGGGTGTTTTTGTAGCAGTGGAAGGCAGATTTCAGAGAATAAAACATGGGTATTTATTGATCTGCAGTGGAGAGTACAGCAATGAATTTCATAAGCTCTGCTATACATCTGGCATTAATCAAGACTTCTGTTGTAGAAAATGTCAGTAAAAGATCAGAAGAAAGAAAATACACAAAGAAGAAAAATAACTGGAGGGATAATTGGCAAAATGGGTGCCTGCCACCCCCCCCCCTTTTTAATTTGCTGGCCTGATAATTCAGTTTCTAGAAGTGAAATCCTTTGCCAATTTTTCCTTATTGCCCACTCTTACCCAAAACACTTGTATCCGGGAAGTGTCCATGCTCTGAAGAAATAAGGATACCCAAGGAGACAGACTGTTCTTTAAAGTACCTCCTAAGGGACATAAAATGTACGGTAATATTTGCCAAGGTTGGCAATCCCACTTGGCCCAGCTACAGGTGCTCTTGGAAATAATATTTAACTACGACGCAGCAACAGTGTAACTATCCACCTTCCTGTGGGATCAACCTCTTATCTGTGGTGGATATTCAGATGTTGAACAGCTAAAGGGCTTTCATGTGGAAGAGGGAAAAGATCTCCACTGGCCCAGAGAGTGGGACTAGATCTAATGGGCTTAACCTGCACAAAGGAATATTACAGTTGCATATTGGGCATATTAGAAATGCAGGGTTTGTGCTGCTCTGCAAGTTATTAATTGTTCCAGGAAAAATTGCATTGGAGCAAAGTTCATGACAAACAAGAGAGCTGGTAGTAGTAGTAGTATCCCTAGTAGTATGACCATGAATGGAAGAAGCTTCATTCACGTGGGGGGGGGGGGAGTTTCCAAGAACTGGAGGACCATCAGGATGAGATGGTCAGGGGATGCAGGGAACAGCAGAGGAGAGATTGACACAGATCTCCCTGCGTGAACAGACTTTCTCCTGCACACAGAAGTTCTAACTGGCATTTGCTGGGGTAAGTATGATTAATACAGGACATGAGATTCCTTGAAATGGACTTGATCAAACATCTGCTGGCCACCATGATCTAAAGCCAACTACTCAAGCTGTGTGAAGACTGTTCACACACACACACACACCTCTCAAGAAAAAAATAGCTTTCTGCCCTTCTGCTTGGAGTCAGTTCCTGAATGTCTTCCAGCCATCACTTCAAATAGGCTTTTCTGACCACCTGCTCCTTTCCTCAATCCAAGCTGCATACTCCCCTCAGGCCACCTCTTCCTTTGGTGATATTCCATGACCGCTGCTGGGTCTTTTTCAGCTGAGCTGAAAGTCTCTGCTCGCCTCAGGCCAGCTGTCCTCATATAATTTTACAAAATCAAAATAGCAGTTGGATCAGTTTTTTAAAGTTGCAAGCCTATAGCCAGCAGGGGACATGACAAAACTGAGAAGGTTAACAAAGGAAGTAAGATCATCATCACCCTGAATTTTAGATTGTAATAGAGGTGAACAGGGAAGAAACCACTATTGTCACAGAAATATAGAAGTCAGATTGTTGCAACTAATCAAGTTAGTAGCCAAACCCAAGCCTTAATTCTGGGTTTCAACTGCATTTAGACCTTCCACCTAATCACAGTTGGGGAAGCCCCCAAAAGGAAGAGGAATTGAAGTTAGGAAAGAGGCAGACTACCCCAAGATGCATTCTTACTGTTCACCAAGTAGCTCTGGGAGCAGCTAGCACAAATTAGAGCAAATTTCTTTCAATGATCAGTAAGTAAATGGCAAATAGGTAAAGAGAAAAACTGGAAGGCACAAAGCATAACATGGAAAAGGCTACAGAAGTTCCCTGGCTGTAAAATGCTTCTGTCCCTTGCACTTAAGTGTAAACACTTAAGGGAATAGTGGTTAATAACTGAAAGACAGACACACAAGCAAAAAAAACAAACTCCTATAAGAATAATTAAGAAAAAAAATTAAAAATCTTGCCCTACTATAATTGCCAGGCTCTAAAAACAGAAAAAAATGTGTCAAAGAATGCATGCAGACCAAATCAGGTGTCTCATAGGTCAGACCATATTACAGATATTTTTTTTCCAACTAATCTTGCTCTTTAAAGCCCTTTACCGTCTAGGACCAAGCCACCTGAAGGACTGCCAACATGTCAACCTACCTGGCCACTGATATCCACTGCTGAGGCCCACCAGTGGCAAAGACAGGAGAGGGCTTTCTCAGCAGTGGCCTCACAGTTAGGGAACTCCTTTCCTGAAGATTTCCATTTCCTTTATCTAACCTCCCATCACTATGTTTTTTAAATGAACCGAAACATTTCTGTTTTGCAAGGCCATCTGCCTTTAAATTATACAGTTAACGCATCTATACTTTTAGCTGCTAGTTTGCTATTTTACAGCTTGCTCTATTCTATTGGAGTTTTATGATTTTTAAAAAAAGTTTTACCTGCAAGCCGCTCTGAGTTCTAATGAAAAACTGGATCAAAATTCATTAACTGAAATAAAATGTTAAGTGGGCATTCAGTAACATTACAAGTTTTACTGACTGGTGTTAATATTTTGCATGATCCAATACAATAAATATACAGCTTTACTTGTAAGTCTTCAGTGAAAAAGTATTTTCCGTACAGCTAAGTTTTCCATACTTTTAAGGACAGTGCTTTTAAGTATTTGAGTGGATACAAATTGAATAAGGACATTGTGAACACTGGTAAAATTGTAGACTAATGAAAACGTATCATTAGGCTTAAGGAGGAAACTGATTGAAAACTTGGCAGATCCTTATTCCGTTTACAATGCCAGCTTATACTACAAACTGCATTCATGCAGTTGGATTGACTTTTATATAAAAGCACCCAAGCTCATTTATCTTTCTAGTTCTATCACTTTATTCTTGACAGGAGTTTGGGATTTAAGACTCAGCTCTTTGTTTTTTTAAATGCTTGCCCTCTGAGCTCTCTTTTCTTTCATATACTCCATTTTGAGAAGTACAAGCAAGCGTGCTAGATAATTGATTTTTACAGAATTTACGAACAAACAAAAATATCTGCATATTGTTGGCAAAGAACAGAGATTTCTACAGCATCTTTTGTCCAAAGCCCTATATGGACTTCATGTGGGGAGTAACTAAGTGTATGAGTCAAGTGAAATGAAATCAGCTATGAAGTGCCAGCAACACTACATAAAAAATTAGTTAGGAGGTGTAAAACTCCATCCAAACTGAATAGCAGGAGAGCAAAAAATAAACACATCAAACTATATCGCAGTCTGAAACTTGGCAGCATATTATATTTAACATCACCTTGCTTTTAATTACAGGGGAAAGGAAAACCAGGAGATGGAGGCTTGATTTGAATCTCACCAAAACCATAACATTCCCAGTTGTCAGATGACACATTGGTTCTACAGCTACTACAGATGTAGAAAGAGAGCACTGACAAGTGGTCAAGTGCAAACGACAGTACATGCAGGACTTTGCAATCCTCCGAATCACAATCAAAGTGTCCAAAACCAAAAATGACAAACTAAAACAAATGTCAAAAATCTGAGCAGGATGCACACACTTGTAGATGCTTTTCGACATCCCTATAAAACAAATGCTTACAAGCAAGCTATTCCCAAACCTCCCATTTTGGTATTCCTTTAACTATCCAAAAGCATCTGGTACTGCTCATCATGAGAAACAGAATACTGGAATAGATAGACGTGAAGAACGGTTAAGAATTCCAGAAATACAGAAAGCCTCAGATATGGCCTTTGTTCTCCCAGCAATAAACCTCTGTCCTGCTCTGCAAAAGTGAGTTTTACTGCATGTGATTTATTGTGTAATTACAGCAAAGAGATATTAGAGCTCATTAATTATCTCACACAGTATAAAACTTTTAAATTAAGTTATCGGCCATACAAATGTCACATAGGATACCATTTACTTACTTTAAAACAGAATGATATATTGCAAACGCTGCTGGAAAGAAAGGGTATTTTTTCCAGTAAGGTTTAGAAGAAAAACATGTGATCTACCCCCCTTGCAGTTGGGTAGATTTTCTGTAGACAACTTCATTTCATCTAAATTGGCCTGATACTAAAGGCCAGTTCACACAGCCCTTTCCCCTCTCCCCAGCATGTAAAGCAGGACCAAAGTTGGGTCAGGCTGAATGTGTACCTGCAATGATGTTTGAAAAACATCACTGTGAGCCAGGCTACATTTATACCTCTATTTCAGCTTATTAGAAGTCCCCACAGTGGTTTAACAACTATTACAACAATATGCCCTAACACATAAACCCTAAAACATTTAAAAATATACCCACTGCAATACCAAACAAAGCAAAAATTCAGGAGTCAATCATAGCAGCAAAGAATAACAACTCAGGCCAAATCCTAACCAACTTTCCAGCACTGGCATAGCTGTCCCAATGGGACTGCATCCTGCAGTTGGGTGGCACTTACAGAGGCCTCCTCAAAATAAGGAAATGTTTGTTCCTTTACCTCAGAGCTGCATTGCCCTGCTGGAAATTGGTTAGGATTGCACCCTCAGTCTCTTTCAGAGCCTATAGGCCCAACTAAAAAAGAACATCTCAACCCATTTTGTAAACAAAAGACAGCCAAGTGAACATCAGAGGATAGATAATTTGAGGGTCCTACTGAAAAGGCCCTACTTTGAGCAGATGACAGTTGCAGTTGGCATCCTTCAGTCTCGGAAGACTATGGTATCGCACTCTGAATAGTGGTTCCGGAACAGTGTCCACTCCAGTGCGCGAAGCCTGGGTAAGGTAGATATGGAGGATAGATATGGAGATATGGATGTGACAGTGTTCAGCCATGAACTGCCTTAGGGACTCCGGCTCCGGATTTGGCCTCAAGGTTGACTCCTGAAGCCTTTTCCATAACTGGATGTAGCCACAAGGCAGTGGAGGTTTGGGATCAGAGTTTTCCTTCTCTCAGATGAGCTGCCTTCCCAGGCTAAGGAGTCCCATCTACCCAGTGGCTGTTTAGTCGCCTCTTACAACAAGTACAGCCAAACTGAGGGCCTATTCTTATCTCCAGACCCCAGGGGAAGACCCCAGATGGCAACTTGACCTCTAAAAGGCATAGTGATTTAGACCTGATAATCAAAGGGCTGAAGAGGTTTGTTCACATGGGAGGAAGTAATAACCAGAATGGTCCAGGCTATTCCAAACTTTTAATGCTACCAACTTGAATCAAACCTGGCAACTGACTGAAATCAGATGAGTTCCTTCAACAATAGCATTACATTCTTTTAGCAGCTAGAACCTGTCAAAAGCTATGCAGCTGCATTCCAGACCACTTCAAAGTTCCCAACTGTTTTCAATTGCAGTCTCACATGGAGCACATTATAGTAATCTAATTTGGAGGTTACCCTGGCATGTACGCCAGTGGCTAAGATGAAGCTATATGGACACCGCCAGAAGCAATTTCCCATAATTGCAGCAGATTTTTTTTCACCAGCCATGTGATATTGAGAATCACTGTGGCTGTATTTACGAAGAGATTGCCTTCCAACTATCCCATTTCAGCCAGGGCAGCTACAAGTTTTCAGAGCCTGTTCAGGGGAAACCCCACTCTCCACCTTCAGAGATGACTATGTTCTCACCTTTTAGTTGCATGATACATGTCTATTGCAGTAAGGCATAAACCTATGGGAGGCACTACAGGCTGTCCACCAAAGTTATGTGCATATGCTTCTCTCTCCTTGCATTTTTGACACACTTTACTTATGGTGAAACCAAAAACTGCAGTTGTAGAGGCAATCAACTGAATTAGCATGAAAAATGTATTTGTAGATTTCTTGTTCCTGCCTCTAAACCTTCAAAGTTTCAGTGTTAGATTGCAAATTAGATGTCTTTAAGAATATTTACCGCAGATACTCGCCTATAAGTTGACCCCACAGATAAGTCGAGGGCAGGTCTTGAGCCAACAATCATGGAATTTTCTATGACGCTCTGATAAGTCGGGGGTTAAACTTAGAGGGGTGTCTGACTATAGTTTTGTCTGATTTTACCCCAGGCCAGATCCTGAAAAATAACCTACCACTAATTGTTACCTAAGAACTGTAGCCCCTAATTTATTAAAAACATAGTAAAAGATCATAAGATACATTTTTATTCTTTTAAAATTGTGGTCTTCACCACCTTTTTGTAAACACTATCAGAGTAAGTGCACTGTAAACAACATACCAGTGGTTCCCAACCTGGTATTCATGTACTCCCAGGGACACTCAACAGGACCTTTAGGGGTACTTGAAAAAGAATGGAATAATGGTAGAAAAAGGCAGGTCATGCTCCAGAATGCCTTGCAAGGACCAGCAAGGCAGGAATGGAGGTAGCTAGTTGGTTTTGAAAGCCCCACCAACAGCTAGTTTTTGGTCATCAATTCATGTATGAACCAGTGATTGAAAACCAGCACAGTAAAAAAGCTAAAACATAATATGGAAAGTGATCAATCACCCAGAATTTCTCAGCACACTCCTGGTGCAAAACAGTGCAAAGGCAGAGTCTTCTGTTCCGCAAACAGATAAAAAGAGAAAACACTGTGATGAAAACATGAAGTCTGGGTTTTCATAGAGAGGAGATACGGGCTTGTATTATTACAAACATTTTGCTAATATGAAGGGTACAATTTATTATTGCCAAGGGATATGCAAGTGAAAAATGTTGGCAACCACTGCAGGAGAACCATGAATCAAACCCACCTTTAAGCTGTCTGGTGTGTTAAGCCAGAAGCTCTACATACAGCATACAACCCATAACACATAACTGAGAGTGTGCAATTCAATTCACAGCAGAGAGATGCAGCTGCATATATTTGCAATCCTTTTTACTCAGAAGTAGACCCACTGCTTTCCATGGGTGTTATTCTTAAGTAATGCTGCATTGAATTGTAGCTTCAAATGGAAAGGGGATCCCATCCTGGTGGCGAGGGGAAAAAAAGACCTCTGCCAAATGCAAAGCCTGTGCAAAAGGGAATCAGGTTGCAGCAGCAAAAGGGAGCGGAGGGGAATAAAAGGTTAACTTTGGCTGGAACGTTCAAGGAAAGTAACTATAGCAACTAACCAGCTGCCTGCCTAAGCTTAGCAGAGAAACTAAACTGTTCAGAGTTGAAAGGCTCTGCCTTCTGATTGACCCGGAGATAAGGCGAAGTGATAATTGGAGCTTGATTACTTGGCAAAAATTTCAGGTACTATACCTGAGTATCTATGGTAGTTATCTTTCAATCCACTGAAGAGCCCTGGCTACCAACAACATAACATTTAATAAAAAGACACAAAAGATAAGACTAATGGGGGAAATCAGAAGCCCACAAGAATCTGCAAGGTGCTATGGAAGATGACTGATGAAGAGTCAGTGTCTTTTTGGGGATGGTATCTGAGACCACTGGTTCACTGGTACTCAGTGGATGTCTCCCCATTAGATTTCTATTTTGCTTTATTGTAGTAGCATTAGCATTTTTGAACTTACATCATTAAAAGACACACATTACTTTTTGTGATGTATATTGCAGGCAGTGGCATTGCTAGGGGGGATGCAGGTTGCACCGCGTGACTTGCAGGGGAGGGTGACGCCACTACTGGCCAAAAATCTTTTTAAAATCTTGGTATTTTTGAATAAATACCATCATATTATGCATCATTCAATACATAATTTCATGCAGAATGCAATGAAACAAACACAACTGAAATATCTCTATGCTATCAAAAGTTATAGCCATAAAAACCAGCAGGGGCGGGGTTATGGTGCTTCACCATGCTCACCGCCTGGGGCATTGGCCCACCCACTGCATGGGAGGAGGTCCATCATGGGAGTGACATGGTGGCCTCTTTTCCAGGTGACACAAACCCTAGTGATGCCACTGATAGCAGGGAAGGTTTTGGGGAGAGTTTTTAGGTGGGTCCACACCACAATAGTAGCTGCAACATCTCCATCTGGGAGTGTTGTTTCCAGCTTCCTTCTATGGCTGCTACTGCCAATTGGCATGAAACATAAGTTATTCAACAAAGTACATCTAGCTGCTTTGGCACCAACAAGTGAAAGGAATTTTCCTTGAGGTAGGTCCAAAAGGGATGAAAACCAAAAGGTATTATCTTTCGGGTCACTTCTTTGGGCGCAATGAGACCAAGGGTGTCCCCTTCCTGGTTTGGAATACAGGACCTGGTAAAAAGGAGTCTCTCTTATTATAAAGGATAGGTAGGCTTAATTGAAACATATGTTTGTTTGTTTTTTCTTGGAACAGTATCAGGATCATGGGGAAAGTTAAGTCTCATCCGAAAAAGGACAGGGGTTGCTAAAGTGGGGTGCATATGAACTGTAGCAGACTGTACCTGGTGTAGTTTGATCTGCCTGTGTTTGCAGAATACTGCCGAGGTGACCGAGCTCTTTGAGTTCATTTTTATTACTGTTGATGCTTTTAATCCCACTTTCATTTTTTAATGTTAGTTTTTATTAATATAAACTGCTTGGATTGTTTAATCTTTGCATAACATTGGTCTCAAATGCTTGAATTGATTCACTGAATTTCAACCTCTTTGCTTAAAGTGTGCCGAGATGATTGCAAATGAGTTGTTAAAAAAAACGGTTGAACTTAATGTTAATGAATTAATGTTAGCTTTGACATGTTGACACCAATGCTATTTTCCTATGTATTCATATTCCATTATGTTTTGTATCATGTTTGTGCTGTTATGAGCCACCGAGGGCAAACCTGTCTGTGGAACAGAGACAAATAAATATTCAATAATATATATCAAATTATTATGATAGGGTGTTACTAGCATACACGGAATGTTAACAAACGTCATGACTGGTTTTTTTCATTACAGAGCTTGTGGGGCTGACCCACGCACGAGCCCTGGTAAAACGGCAACTTTCAGAAATCCTTTCAGAAATCAATGCTGGGTGTCCCACAAGCAAACAAAGCATCTCTCATACCAAGCTGCTGCTCAGCTACTGCTCCATCCAACCGGCTGTGCTGCTATCCTCCTTCTCAAAGAGTGGGTTGTGGAAGTCTAGAGTCCAGGAGGCACTCTAGGCCAGAGGTCCCCAAACTTGATCATGGTGCCCCTACAGATCCCAGTAATTTTTTCTTGGTGCCCATACCCTTCCATCACTGTTTCCCTTTGAAATTTAAACTATCCCAAGGCGCCCCTGTGACATTGCTATGGCACCCCAGAGCCGCAGTGCACAGGTTGGGAACCACAGCTCTAGACTAACCAATCTCACTTCCTTAATTCCTGCCCTCTCTGCATTTGTAAGAGGCAAGCCAAAGAGGCGGCAGCAGCAAGCAGTGGAAGGGAAAATAATGGGAAAAATGGTGTGCAGGGAGGGAAGAAAGAGAAGAATATTGATGTGGATGGACAGGAGAGATTGGAACAGGATATGGAAAATTTCTGTAGCACTGAATGTGTGCTACAAAAATAGAAGGCCAGCATAACACTAGCCACTTCAAAACAGAACAACAGAGGGAGAGCTGGAGTAAATGGGTAAGAAAGGAGTATGAGAAAATGCAGTTACATAAGAACACAAGAAATGCCCTACTGAATCAGGCCACAGGCATATTCAATCCAATTTATCCCTTTACTACATATACTTCTGGGAAGCCACATATCCCTTCCACACCACTGCTCCCCTGCAACTAGTGTGCTGGGGCATCCTGCCTTTGAACCTGGAGTTATGACTATAGGTGGCAGGTCAGGCACTGTTTGAGAACCCAAACCTGATCATAGGTTGCCAACGTCTGAATCTTGCCAGGCCAACGTCTGAACCTTCAAGCACCGGTGGCAGTAATAGTGCTCAATGCACCATCATGGGCCCAGTACATCAGGAGACCTAGGCTTCAGCCTAGGGCCCCAGCAACCTTACAGTGGCACTGCTAGTAGCCAGTGGCTTGACCTCAAATGTGGTTACAGATGGGAAAAATGGATGAAAAGGTTAAGCAGCATAAAAAGGACGCGGAGAAGCACACACAGAATATTGGTAGATAAGAGAAAGCATGGAAGTGCCCACAGAAGCAGGGTGAATCCGTAAGAGAACCCATCATACACATCAACTAACATATGCACTTAACAAGTCTGCTGGATATAACGGATGGGTTTGCATTTTGGATTGTTGTAGTGGTGAAGCAAATACCAGTGATTAGTAAAGTATAGAGATTCTGGACTAGGAGGATAATTGAGTTTTCTATGGATCACTGACTTCTGATACACAAGGGCCAATTCTGGTCACATATATTCATTTGTTTTCTCCTCAAATGATCTGTCAAAAATGTTACTATGAACAAATAAACCTCATTGTTATCCATGTGCCATTAAAAAACCTTCACAGACCAGCAAGGTCATATAGCACTTTATAAACCAAAATCTTAAAAATGATGGAAGATTTAAAATTCAATAGCTTAACGCTCATTGCAAACACTTTAAATTTAGCTACATCCTAACCTTGCTAATGCATTTGCATATGAAAGTAAATAAAAACTGTTATTAACGCCTCCATTAATTCTGGTCATATAAAAATATAAAAGCAAATCTTCATATTATTGCTCTTGGCAAATATTATAGGAACTGTAGTGTACCATCTGAAATTCCCAGCACAAATGCCAGGGAAAAAGTGACTAAGAGGATCTATTTTGAGTCATCTCAAAATCACACAAGCATACTCCAAGTGTTTTTCTTTAATCTGTCCCCAATTTGTGACAATTATGTAAAAGCATAACTGAATTTTATATCATTTGACATGTCTGTGCTTCAAGAGAACACGTTTTGTTGTTTTGCTAAACCACAGTGTTTAGGCAGGACTCAGATGTGTGTGACTTTAGCAAACCACTATCCAATTTTTTTTGTTGGGGCCTTACAAGTATCATGCTGCCTGACAATACAAAGAGCACATCTTGCTATTTTATGTGCCCAATATACCTATGCACACTATTGACAAATGTTTTGAAATGTTTACATTAACAGAATTTTGCCTTTAGGGAGAATTATGTTCCTGCCTAATGCAATTAGTCTCTCAATACTGCAGATTGTTCACTATTAGACATTTCTAAGAGTGGATCGTTTCATAGTAGAGGTCCTACAGCACGTGATATGGTGATAAGTCCTTGAAATTTGATTGCCTTCAATATTTTCTGCTAATTTTGTTCTGGCATTTTGATCCCTCCATGAAGATTTAGCACAAACTGTGATCCATGAATCAATTAAGCAGTAGTAACTGACTTTATGACAACAAACAGTCCAGTCAAAACCTCTGTGGTGTCCATGCAACGATCTAATCCTAGTTATAGCATCAATGTCATTGTTTGAAACTAAAATAGGAAAAATCCTTTAACAGAGTCAGACCATTGGTCCATCCAGGCCAGTTTTACCTACTCTAAGCAGCAGCCATTATCCAGAGTCTGAGGCACAGCTATTTCTAGGCCCTGTTACCCTTTAACTATGATGCAAAAATGCAGACATCATACATGCTAACTTAATACAGAGCATTTTTAAACTGTGCCATAAGTTAGTCCCGATAGTCTAGGTCAGGGGTGTTAAATGAATATGGCTTGCAGAACTTCTTTATCCAGCCTGCATGATGATTGAGCTCTCCCAGCACCACCCTTTCAGCAGCACCACTTCTGCAGAGGCTCTGGGAGGGAGGGACAGACAAGAGGGATGAGGGACGGTGACACTGCTGAGGCTCTGGGAGAGCCCAATCATCACATGGGCTGCCTTTTCATCAGGTTGCTTCTCCCAATGAATCACTTTCTGCGTATTTTCTCTTCTGTCACTTGCAACTAATGAGTGAGAACAAAGTGCTTATTTCTGGCCTTCACTGCTTAATGACATCACTTCCTGCTTGATGATGTCACTCAGCAGGTGCCATGTATATTATTCAGCCCAGTGTAATAAAACAAGTTTGACATCCCGATATAGGTTAAGTAGACACTGCCATAAAAAACCCAAAATACAAACTTTAAATTTTAAGGGGCTCACTTATCCAAAATAGAAAGAGGGCAGGGGGAAGATGTTCTTCGTCCCAGGTGGCTTAGATCAGAACTGAAAAAGCTAGGAGACAACAGAACTTAGAAGTGTCACTATGGAGGCAAACTCTGGGTTGACATTAAAGAAATGTCAAAAGTAAAAAAAATTCACGAATCAAGAGTTACCTTATTATTCACTTGCTAAACCATCACAAAATTACATATATCACATGCTACAGAGATTTTGCAGCCACCTTTTTTGAACAGAAAAATGCCCATTATTCTAGGATACTGGTTCTCACACATTTAGCACTGGGACCACTTTTTAGAAAGAGAATCTGTCAGAACCCACTGGAAGTGATGTCATGACTGAAAGGGACATCAGCAAGCAGCAAAATTTTTAACAATCCTAGGCTGCAATTCTGCCCACACTTACCCAGGAGTAAGCCCCATTTACTATCATTATTAAAAGAATATACATAGTAGCTTGTTAAAAGTACAGGTCTGTAACATTTTCCCAAATGCAGTCACATACCATGGTAGCATCAAGTCCAATATATTAAAAATAAAATATTGAAATGAATGGGGACCCACCTGAAATTGGCTAATGACCCACCTAGTAGGTCCTGACCCACAGTTTGAAAAACACTGTTCTAGGAGGTAGCAATATATTGATCATGCTTATACAAGTTGTGCATCTGTAAGTCCTCTCCACATTACCGGGGATCTTGCAGTACTAGATCATGCACATAGAGTGAATAGGCTCTGTATACACAGAGCAAATAAACACAAGGAAGGTTAGAATGTGTGTTCCATTGGTGCTGGCTGCCACAAAAGCACCTCAAAGTGTTTTGTGGCAGTGTAGGGAGCCAGCACACCAGCAGGAAGGCTGGAGCCTTTCTGCACATGCTGGCAAAGTGATGGAGGCTTGCCAGTGCAAGGGGAAGGCAAGGAGGGGGTGGGATGCATGCATGCAAATTCCAAGATTTGGAACCCCAAGCCTGATCCGCCTGCATGGATCAATGCTGATTTGCATCAGCAAAATTCCTGGGACAAGTCTGGGTTGACCTATTACAGTTGCTGGAACTTGTCCTGGAGCAAGGGGACAAATGTCCCCTTACCATGAGGAAACCTCCCTCAGCTAAACATCCCCCATGGGATGTAACATAGCAGCTGCCAGAGCTGCTACATCACTGCATGGGGATTTATATTGGATGAGACTGTCCTAAGGAAGGAGGAGGATGAGTGGGTAGGGACACTCTCCATGAAACATTTATCTGCAAAATATCAGACTCTAAACCTTATGAAATTTCACTTTAAAATGTCATAATTTCTAAGATTAAAATGGCTTTAAGAAAATAATTTGAGTGAAATCCGCCTTTCTACATACAGAAGAGTCAAAACATTTTTTAGATAGAAGATAAAGAGAAGAGAACTTTTGACCCAGGGCCGAAGCCTAACCGGTGTGCGCCGGCTCACCGTCGGCACACACTGTCGCAAGCATGCTGCAATCTTGATCTTTTCTGCTGTTACTACCAATAAAACATCATTTCAACAAAACAATTAAGTAATATTGAGTAGTGTTACTAAGACAAAATTAAAACACACTTGATTGTAACATATGTACAGCGTACCTGATAGTCTAAAATGCTGAATCCCAAGCCTGTATTCGGGTCCTTCACAAGAACAATAACTTTGACTTCAGAAGACCATAATGCCAACTCCGCATCTTCCTCTCTCTCTTCCTTTTCCAGGCCAAAGTCTTTGGGTTCTACCTGGAAAGTAAGATATCGTGATTTTTCGACCAATTTGCATTCATCCAGAGCAGTGGCATCAGTACTGGGAGTACAGGGCGCACCAGATGACATGAATGGGGGTGTGCGACACCACTACTGGCCAAAACTTTTTAAATCTTGGAATTTGATTAATACCATCATGTTATATATCATGTGTAATTTCATGCAGAATGCAATGAAACAGTGGCAAAACATCTCTATTCTATTAAAGTTATAGCCAAAACACCAGTGGGGGGGGGCAAGGTGATGGTGCTTCACCATGCCCACCACCCGAGGTGTTGGCCCACCTATTGCATGTAGGTCCATTAGGTCCATCAAGGGGCCTCCTGTACCAGGTGACACAACCCTAGTGCCACCACTGATCCAGAGGTCACATAAGTTGGAATTTAAGTGGCTTCACAGCTTAGAATAGTGGTCACTTGGCCTTCTGTGTCAGCTTTTGGGAGCAGTCTCTGATGTGCCTGCAGCAGGAAGTAGGAAATGGAAAACCCCCTTCAGTGCATGACAGTCTGTTCCTATTTTTAGAATCCAAGTCCTACAGATTTATGATTTATTGCGAGCGTCCCCTTCATTTGACTATTGGGAATCAGCTCATAATGTAAGAACACAGGAGAGACAGTCTTTTACACCAAGTATATCATTTGCATGTGTTTCATGTCTAATAGGGAGAACTGGCAACATTTCTTATGTCATGGATTCAGCTATTCAAACTGTATTGCAGAATGTATGCATGCATTCTAACATGTCACAAATATCATTAAATTGAAAAAATTGTCATAAGTGACTATTAATGAACACCCTGCAATATTTTTGTACCCCACCCTCAGTTAAACTGTGGATATTTTCTTAAGGGCAAGGTAGTCCGAATAGGGCAACCATCTATCAAAGGATACGTTATTAGGGAGCAAAGAATCCCAGCAGCAAATGTTTACTTTATTATGGAAATGCTAAAGGCTGAGATCTGAGACCTTTAGAAATTTTAATAGCTAAAACTGTAATCTTCCAGTTTGCATCAAGTTCTTTGTTCACAATATGGAAGCAATCAGCTAATGGGGAAGCTGAGACTAGGCATAATTCAAAGCCTTTGCTCCCTTATTAAACTGAAGAATGATGAATGGGATGTACATCGTCAGCATGTCGGCCCATTGATTTACATACCTTGTATCATTAGTACAATGATGTTTCTAGCTACCTGCCTAGATAAGCCACCAGGAGTTTCCAATTACAGTAAAAGTAGTAAAATCACAAACATGAAATATCTCTCCAGCGAAGATGCATTTTCTAAAGTACCATTGCAGCTTTGGTCCAAAGCACACACTTGGCTCCATTAAACCAAAGACAGCAAGGCCTGAATTCAAAATCTGTCAATTTTTAAGGGAACATTGTTCTTTTAAATGTGAGCAGAGGTTCCTATGGTGATTTCTGCACTGTGCACAGTAGACAACTGAAATGTCATGACTGCCCCAGTGGAATGCTAGGAATTTGAGGGTAGGATTCACAAGAGACCTGTGCGGTTCTGCAAAATGGCTTCTGGGCTTCTCAGGCTGATTGCCAGTTTCTCCTCTTTAACAATGGCTACCTACACCTGCAGAAATGCTGACTTTGGCAGTAGTGCAAGGGGAGATTGACAGGGGAGAAAACAGGAGAACTGAGAGCAGTGTAACACAGGTTTAGAGAGTAGATATAGCACAAGACAACAGTTCTCAACTCCCTCCCCCCATTATTCTGGCATGCCCTTCAGTGAAATGACCTTGAAGTAAGTGAGTTGTGGGATTCAAGACTACACCACTTTAGTTCTTTGAGGCATAAACTGTTTAATTCTCTTTGATGACCTACTTTAATCTCATCTTGCCTGCACTTCTATTCTCTACCACTAGCATTATTCATTTATCAGTCCCCAACCTTGCACCTGTGCTACCAGTCTGAAGCAAGCTCTATGTTTTTTAGAAGCACCCACTGCAGAACTGCTAAGAGCACATTCTTTCATTGCAATTAACTCAATTGCTTCAGTTGTCACCATTCTGGCAAGTTAAGTTCCAGTCAAGCACATTTATAGGGATTACACTCCTTAGACTTCAATGAACCCTACATATACATTCAGCTCTGTCTACTGGATCACACATACATATACATACATCATCCGTTTTTCATACATGATTACTGGGCACTTCCTGTGATATACATGAAAAAATTTATGTTGAAGGGCATGAGGAAAGGGCACATTTTCCATCATGAGGGTGAAATTTTTATTTTAAAAAACCCCCTGAAATCACAGGCTGTTCAGACTCAAACAGTGGAACAAACAGCTGAGAAATGGTCACTATTGTTCATAACGAAATTAAACTGCAAAGTAACCAATACAAAAAGCAAATACAAGAGCAAATGAAGTCTTTCAAAAATTAAAGTACATTTGTCGAACCCATTTTCAACTCAAGTACAGCATTTTCATTTCAGGTTTTTTTTTACTGCTTTACCTGTGGTTCTGGTAAGTGAGTAGCGATGGCTATGGGTTCATCTACAAAGGACTCTGAGCCATCATCAAACAGGTGTCGACAACAAACCAGAGTAAATGGAGGTGGGACTTCCTTGAGAAAAGAAACTGCTTCACGGCGGGTTTTTCCATAGAGCTGAAAACTGTTCACCTAAACAGAGACAAGGAAACATGCAAGGACGTTCAGATACTTAAACAAAACCAACAAACATATTTTTATGTTCAGTTTGGATTATTCCAATGGTAAACACCACCTTCAAAACATTGAAAAGTCTGTGTGCTGTAGCTGTGAGAATGGGAATACCTGGGCTCAAATCCTCACTCAACCATGAAGGTCGTTGACTGATCTTGGGTCAGTCACCTTCTCTCAGTCTAAGCCACCTAATCAGGGTGAGAACAGAATGGGGAGGGAGAAAGAGAACCATATATGCTGCCCTCAGCTCTTTGAAGAAAGGGCAGAATAAAACTATAGTAAGTATTTAAAAAATTACTTAATCCAAGATTTTTAACTAAAAAGGAACAGTTTGGGTTATCTGTAACTCAGTCTTTTGGATTCTGGTGGCTTTGTTAAAGCCCTATAGCCATCAGTGGCCTTTGTAAAGTTTTTTGACAGGTTTACAGTATTTGGAAACCTAATAAGCTATCTCTTCCTGGAAAAACCTAGTCATCCCAGAGGTTTTCTGGAGGGTGAGCATGCAAGCAAGAGAAAGGGCCTTTGTGAAGTAGATTAGGCTAAGGAGAGTTTTTGGAAGCCACTATCATAGCAGAGGAGGAATTCAATTTCATTTTCCTGATTCAAGTCCAACTCCACACTAGCTCTAAATTCACTTTTATCAACTTCAGTAAAATGAAGCTTTTCTGCATGAGATGTAATGCTAGCACAAGGTCGCTGGGAACTTGGGGCATAGCGCTGCACTGGACCCTCTACCATCTCCCCCCCCCCAACATCACACTGGACACTCCTGCTGCTGTAGGTTCAGCAGTCAGCTTTGCCAAGGGTCCTCTGATGGGCTTGGGCCCTTGGCTAATGCTCAACCTGTATGACCTCTGACACCACCCAGATGGGATTACAATGTGCTTTTTCTATATGCCTATTATCCTGCACCCTCTTTCCAGGGTTAATTTGCATTTTCTTCTCTACTTACTACTACTGACCAATTTCCAGGCAAAATGGTCACCTAGAAAGGGACTATGTCAAGAAGGATAAGCAGGACTAGACCTACTACTATATTTATTCATTAAGTGCCCACTGCAGAAAATGTTCAACATGTAATCTTGTTATATACTTCAAACACTTTCTCCTGCATTCCTTATTAATTCCAGCTGTTTTTAATTATTATATCAGTGCCTTGGCAGTGCTATTTTCTTTATAAGTTTGTTACATGTTTTCCATTGCAAGACTTATTTAATTGGGTGCATAACCTGGCTGATCAAAAAGGTTAAAACTAGTTATGTGTTATTTTTACCAAGATGCACATTTTTGTTTTAAAAATGGAAGCAGGCAGGGGAGATAAAAGTAATAGTTCACAAGCTTTGGACATAGTTGTAGGTTTGTGTAAACCACCAACACATACAATCCAAACTCATATAATAATAATTAGCTAACAATTAGATCATACTAAGGCCTGATTGTTTTCATACTACTTTTTTTGGTAAATGTCAAGATGTAAAATCTTTGATGTTTCTTTTCAACCATTTACATCTAAGGAAAGCACAACTGTTGTGAGCAGAAGTAGTTCAGTATATAAGGAACTAAAGCAGGGTTTCCAAATTCTGCAGTACCGCAACCCACCTTATCCTCTCTGGTGGGTTGCAATGCTCCTGGAGGCCTTTCCCCAACCTGGCAACCCACTCTATAGGTCTTGGCAAGCCTCAGAATGGCTCTCAGAAGCCTTTTTTGGAAGCAAAACAAAGTGGCTTCCAAAAACCAGAAATGGCTTATAGCAACTTCTAAGGGCCATTCCAAGGTCTATAAGAGTGGGTCACCAGGCTGGGAGAAGCCTCTGGAGGCTCTAGAAAAGAATGGGGCTTCTGGAATGGCTCCTATTTGCAGTCAAACCGTGCAAGAGTGGGCAGAAAGGCCTAGACCCACCAGTGGGTCGCAATCCACACATTGGGAAGCACTTAACTAAAGAATCAAAATGAAGTGATAATATCCCTATAGTGAATCCAGCTGTCTCAGACTTCCAGAGTGGAGCACCATGTTGTACTATTACCAGTTCTGCTCCAAAAGCCTTGATTTCTGCTATTCCCTACCATATCAATGTTAAAAGGTACTCTGACGCATCTCAAACATATGGGTATTACTAAAACACTGAAATGTTATAAAACAAGAAGCACTTTTTACATACAACATATTGCCAGTGACTTGTACCATACCTCTAAAAGTTCATCCTCCAACTGCAATAAACCAAGTTTCGCAATCGGGCCATCTGTAGCAATTGAAGATATATAATGATGTCCTTCAAATGTATCCAGTTCAACTCCTAACCTCAATGTGTGAATAGGTAGCAGCTGTTAAAAAGAAAATCAAATTTAAGTTGTCAAACACTAAGATTTAACATGCAATTTTCTTCGGACTGCACCATAAGTAATGTTTACGCTTAAAACAGCTTTGCTCAAATGGAAACAGCTAAACATTAAACTTCAGTTTAATAATGGTACTGCATTTAGCAAACATTTTCATTCAATACAGAAGGGGAAACAGTAACAAGAGTAGTACAAAGGAGACTTGAAATAGGGAATAGTTTTTGTTCAGAATGTTTACAAATGTAAAAACTTCACTTATCATAAACACCTATGAAGGTAATATATATTGTACTGTGATAAATGTCAAAGACTTCCATGTGGATTCCTACAGAAAATAAGTTTGCCCTCATATCCATGATTTCCATATAAGCAAGGAGAGATTCTAGAACAGATCCCCGGTGGATAAGGGGGGGTACCTCTATTTAGGGTGCAACAAGCACACTTACATGGGAATAACTTCCACTAACACAGTGGAACTTACTTTTGAGCAAATGTGCCTAGAGTTGTGCATACTCTAGTAGAAAGCTAAAGAGAGCAAAGTAGATCCTTGGATTAATTCAAGTCCTCTATGTAAAGAGTGAAAAACAAACAACCAGAAAAGTGCCTACCTTTTTTTTTTTAAGAATCGACCACAGCCACAAATCCAGCACTTGCCCAAAGTTACAGGCACATTCCAAACAAATTCATACCCATTTTCAATTACACTGCTAACATATGCCGGAATGGGAGACAGAAAAATAAGGTCAGGTACCTTTGAGTATTTCTGCAGCTCAAAGTCATCTGCAATTGGCACGTCCACAGTGACAACCTAAAGAGTGCATACCAGAAAAACTTCAGTGAGTCCTTGAAGTGCCAGTTTTCTTGCACAGCCAACAGACTAAAACAGAGGATCCCAAAATGGGGATGTCATGACGCCCTAGTCAGTTGTGAAGCCCTGTCTCTGCCCCTTTAAAAAAAAAGGGTGATGGCAAAGGCAGTGATGCAATCACCACAATTGCGCTGCTGCTGGGAACAAAAGGGTTGTTTTTTTTAAAACTTATCCCTGGCAGTGGCTGCCCTCAGGGAGCCCGCAGACCTCTCTACAAAGCTCCCCAAGACTAAGAAAAACTAAAAATAGCAATTGTGGCACTGCAGCTGCTGCACTGGCCAAGAGAGGCGCAAACGTGCCAAAAAGCAGGTGTTTTTTATGACTACTCATGAGCCAGCAGTGCAAGTGGGGAAGGCCTGCACAGGCCCACACGCACTACATCAAAGCCCCTAGCTGCTAGTGGAAGTAAGAAAAATGAAGAGATGTGCAGGGGCTGGGAGAGGGTGCCAGGAGGGTGTTCTGGAGACAGGGACGGGATGTAATGGCACAAGGGAAGGGCATCACAAGTCCAGGAGGAGGCAGGATGAGCAAAGGATATTTCTGCCATATCCTAACCCCCTTCGCAGACCTGCTGGCATTAAATGGGGTTTCCTGGATTTGCGCCATTGATATTGCTCACCCAGATTCAAGAAGCCCCTCTAGGCAGCCTGGGGTTTTACATGATGTAAGGGGACAAATGTCCCCCTTAGCCTGAATAGACCTCCAGCCTCCTTTGCTGGATACGGCGCAGGCCATGCAGCCCAACTGTACCAGTGCAGGTTAGGACTGGGCTGCCCAAAGTTTCTTGTAAAGGCAATTGGAGATAATCAAGTACTTTGTACTAACTTATAGCAAAGTATAGCCAAAATAGTGAGATAAACAAGCTCTACATAAACTATAGGAAACAAGGTTTCCAGCTCTGACTGGGCAGTCTTGGTTTCAACGAAGATGGCTTATCTTATTACTACCAAGCATTACCTGAATTTCATCTCTATACTCTCAAAGCTATCAATCAAATAAAGAAACACTTGGTGTATGAAGTAGAAGAAATGTCCTATTTTGCCAGCCCAATTTTTCTATACGCAAGTGGCCCTTTATGAAAACATAAATATAGTGGTATTTTGGTGGTCTCATCATGAAGGAAGTTAGCTGGATGAATAAGTCTAAAATATTTCATTATTAAAACAATCCCATACTTCATCCTAAGATGTTCAGGGAAACCTAATATTTCTCATCATGGTTGATAATTTTAAAAAAATCAAGGTATTAAACTGTTCTCTAAATATTGACCATACTAAATTCAGCAATATACACAAGCACATTGTTAACATACCATAATCTCAAAATCAGGTCCCAGAAGTTTTTCCCACTTGGATTTCAATTTATTTTTCAATGACTCCAACGTATTGCCTAAATAAAGTAGCGAATATTTAAAACCAGCTCTTGTGTAAGTAGACTCATTTCAATATACATCAATAAAGTATAGTCATGAAAAATAAAGAAACCTGAACAGGAAGGGGGGACCTGTGTGTGTTACTTTGATCTCTTGTGCAGCACAGAATTTTTTTTTGCAAGAGAACAAAATTATCCACTAAAATGAGATATATTTAGTTTGAAAACTATGGAAGGCAATGGTTGCACTAATGAGACAAGACTGCATTCTTTAATTGTGTAAAAGTCATCCCAAGCTACAAAAGTAAATTTCCACTGACTTATCTTTTTGTTATATTCAAAAATTCACTCCCCAAGAATGACAGAGTTCCCCACTTTGCTTCCGTGTTTCAAGAGGTGAGTACCTGACATGACAAAAGCTGTTATTTAAGGGCACACGCAGGCAAAACTTTATACATTTAGCAGGTATAAAGTCTTGCCCGGTTTAATTAGGCCGACATGTAACATGAACTTTAGCATAAACTCCAGTTTAAAGTCAGCCTTTTGTGGGAACTTGGCTATCTTGACTTTTATATCTTTTTAACTTTTTTACTTATGCAACCAGATCAGTATTACAGCCATGTAAGACAATTTGACATGGCTAGACATTATAAAAATGACTGCCTGCCCTGCATTTGACCCCAACCAGAAACTGAGTGTGCTTATAAAAAATTCCTCCCCTAAGTAATATTTAACTTGCAGAAATCAAAGGCTCCCACATGCAGACAAGGGGGAGAAAAGGAACTCACAGTGGCAGCAACTAGGGGATAAGTTTACCACAAGCTATTTTGTTTTATTGCCTATTTTGTTACAACTTTGGACAAGTCGATGGACATTTCATTATGAATAACAGTCTATACAATACAATTTAAATGCACATTACAATTACTAACAGGGGCAGCTCATATATTAGGCAAGGTGGTGCAGGTTGCATCAGTGGCAGATTACAGGAGCGGAGCAACAGCAGATTCAGGGCGCCCTTCAAGACTACCATCACCTCCCTGCGACTTGCTGTGGATGCAGCCCACACTGATCCAATCTGTGGATCACCAACCTCCTTTCCTTGCTTCAGGCACAGTTTCTTCAAACGTGGAAGTACAGGACTGTTTCACAGGGACTGTGAAAATGGAGGTTCTTCACTTGTACAGTCCCTTTAAATCAAACCAGAAGTCCTGTGCTCACAGTTTGGGAACCACTGGTTTATACCATTTATGCTGTAAGCAAAAAGACTGTCACTTTAACTACTGCAAGTACTCCTCAGATGGCTTCGAAACAAAGAATAAAAGAATAAATTAGTTTAGTCTGAACACAAGGCAGCACACCTTGTTGTACTGAGCTTTTCAATAAAGTGAACATTACACACAATTTTAGACATTCCCATTTCAATCAGAACAGAACCACTATCAAACGTGTTAACATACAGTTGAAGCACAACACTACCATCTGAGATATCAAGGGACCAGATTTATACCTGCCTACTTAGAAATGTGTCCTATTAAACATGGTGATACATTTCTGGGCCAACACACAAAGGATTGGGCTCAGCGGCGTCACAAGGGGGGTGCGGGTCGCATTGGGTGACGCACACAAGAAGATGACACCACTACTGGCCAAAATTTTTAAGTTCTTGGTATTTTTGAGTAATGCCATCATGTTATATATAATTTGATATTTAATTTCATGCAGAATGCAATAAAACAAACCACATTGAAATCTGTATTCTACCAAAAGTTATAGCCAAAAGACCAGCAGGGGCAAGACAATGATGTGCCACCACGGCCACCACCCGTGGTATTGCTCTGCCCACTGCATGGGAGGAGGTCCATAGTGGGAGTAATGCACTGGCTTCCCATACCGGGTGATTCAATTCCTAGTGACACCACTGATTGGGCTGTATGTTTCCTGTGTTCATTGATACTACTTCTAGCACTTGAGCTTTGTGTCATTCTGGACTGCTCCCAATCGGTTTCTTCCATACCAGATAGCTCAGTTGCCTGGCCAGAATTATTCTCTTCAGAGCTGAGATTCCAGGACTTCATTGTGCCTTTTGTATGACCTTAGCTGTCCAAGATAAATGCACAAAAGGACTCAAGATCACAGCAGAACAAAGATCATTATTTCTTTAACCCAACTGTATCAAGAATCTTGCACTGGATTCATTTTTATTAAAATCAGTTCCTTTGAAGATAGTTATCTTTCCTTCCCAGCCTTATGTAAATGTTTAGAAGAACATCTGAAGTTTCATTAGAAGAACTTGAAGCTATTTGCTACTCAAGCTGTGTATATTTTGCTACACAATCTTCAGTTAGGTGTTCCCAATGTAACATAAAAGTGACTGACAGTGTCACCACCAGAAAGAAGGAAAATCTAGGCTTGCAAACTCTCCCTAGATTGGCACTCTGAGTTTTCATTCCAGGAAACAGAAAATGCAGACAGAGAAGATTGATGTGAGAACCCACAATTATGCAGTCCTTGTGAGATATTACTATAAGGAAACAGAAGGCCAGAAAGGAAAAAGACTGCATTCAAGTTGACGTCCTAATAGATAAACAGATTGTTCTGGATTAATGCAACGTATGCTCGCATTGGATCAATCAGTGAATGAAGCAAACCATTTTTATAGCATCAAAAAATCTTAACATGAAGAAAGAATTAGAAATGTGGCTAAACTGGACACTGAATTTTTCATGAGATTTCAAATATTTCCAAGAGCCATATTTAAAAGCATCATCCGATACAGCCTTCCAGGAACAGACCTATTTTACAATGAAGGTATAGGGCAGGGGTGCCAAGCAATAGGCCAGCAGGTTGGATGTGGATCCTGGAATTTTTTTTATCTGGCCCCCATTATAACTGGGCTCTCCCAGAGCCACCTTTACAGCAGCAATGCTTCTGCCAAAGCATCACTTCACAGAGCACTTCTCGGCTGCTGAGCTGCAAAGTGACACCTCTGCAGAAGCAGCACTGCTTCCCATATCTTGAAAATATAATCAAGATTTGCATATTTTCTTTTCTGTCATTTGCAGCTGCTAAGTTCCTACTTGACAACAAAGTGCTGGCCATTGATGGTATCACTTCCTACTTAATGATGTCACTTCCGATCCTCAACAGGCACCATAAATGCTATTCGGCCCACTAAATGAAACAAGTCTGAAACCCTGGTACAGGCGCTACATGTTTTAATACTGTCTCATGTTTTTAAAAAAACACACACAAAAAACCAGATACACAAACACCAAATTTTCTGTGCTTTAAGAACTACCTCACGGCAAAAGGTGCTGATGCTACAACAATTCTGTCTAGTGTTTCATAATCAAGGAGCTCTTTCCATGGGGAGGGATGCATTTAATCATGCAATAATCCACAGAACTCTGAAATGCTGCAGACTAAGGATGACTATAACACATGAGACGTGTAACATGAGAGGCTTCTGAATTTGCAGATCAGCTAAGATTTCTCTTCACTTTTTCCTGAAATCTGCATTGCTAGAATATCCAGAAATTTAAAAAAAATACTCTTTTATGGTAGTACTAACATTTATTTATTGAAAATATTTATATGCCGTTTTTCATGAAATGTGCACAATACAATGCAGAACTAAAAGTACTGCTCCCCATCTTATAGTGGCCTCATTTGGGCTGTGTAAGCAGGCAGGGCAGAGGTCGGGAAAGGTTGGCATGCTCACTTGGCCAAACGGCCAAGTCTCTTAAATGTGAAGAAATATATATTTAGAGCTCAAATTATGTATGGCTTGGCTTCTCTTTAAATAGGCATTGACAAGATAGACTCTTCCAACTTCTCCATTTGTATCCTCTTCTTTCTCCAAGGTGCTCAGAACAGGGTTTTTTAAGACACCGACTGCTCAAGGCCATCTATTAAGCTTCATGGCAAGAGTCAATTTATATTTTACAGGCAAGTTTACACCAGCATTCCCTGTGGAATGCATGAAATATTACAGCAAAAAAACACCTTTTCAAAACATCAGACACATACCAGGCCCTCAGCACACATCCAAATATCAAAGCATTTAGAGAGAGATGCTTCAACTTCCTTCTTGATGTACTCCAAGAAACATTGGAGTAAACCTTGCAAACACACTTGCTGCCACAGTGTGTGAACTGGCTCTGAGAGAAGAACTGAACTTTTTCCAGTTAAACCTAACCCTCTAGCCCAGCAGTTTTCAACCGCTGTGCCGTGGCACACAGGTGTGCCGCGAGGCTGCCTCAGGTGTGCCGCGGGGCCAAGGAGTCAGGCAGCAGCAGCTGCGTGTGTAGGAGAAGCAGCTGCTCGGAGCCTCACGCGGCAGCAGGAGAAAAAGGGGTAGCCCGCAAAGGGGCTTTGAAACTCCTGCTGTTGCTGGTGCCTGCCCCAAGCACTGATTGGGCAGCCAGCAAAGTCTGGAAGAGCTGCCAGCAGCAGGAGCATGGAGGGAGTGAGAGCGAGCAGCAAGCCAGAATGTGGGAAGCAGGTATGGAGCCAGAAGCAGTTGGCTGGAAAAGGTTCCTTAAGAGACCCTTTTCCTTACCTGCAATGCCCCAAAGTGACCCTGCCTGCACTGTCTCCACTGGCAAGGCTTTGGCAGTAAGGGCGGTGGGCCACAATCCTATCCTTACTATCCTAAGCCCCATTGACTATAATGGGGGTCACTTCTGAGTAGATGTACAGAGGCTTGGTTGCACTCTTTCATTGAATACATGAGCAGGCAAATGATGCTTTTTCCTTCTCCCCTCCACCTCCTCCCACCTTGCACACACATTCCCCATCATAACTGCAGTTAACCCCTCTCTGACTGCCCCTCCCCTCCCTCTTCCCCACCTTTCAAAGTCCAGAATCAGTTGCCTCACATTCTCTCTTTCTCTCTCTTTCTCTCTCTCTCCCCACAACCCAGTGAATCCTTCACTTGTTTCAGTCACATCTCCTCACCCCACATTTCCCCAATAGGTGCTCAGTCTCACCTCTCTTTGCCACTTCCTAGCATATCAATTGATAACAATGTGATCATGTAATTCCAGAAACCACATATACTTCCCTCTCCAAGCTTCTTGTGAATTTCTTCAATTGTCTTGTAATGATCTAAGGCTGCAATCCTAACCAAACTTTCCTGAGAGTAAGCTCCATTGAACAAAATAGGACTTACTTCTGAGTAGACCTGGTTAGGCTTGTGCCCGCAATGTATTAGCTATATTAATTAAATTTAATTTAATATTTAATAATTTAAATATTAAATTAATTGTAACATAATAACGTAATTAAAAACTAGTAGTGTGCCTTGACAACTTTAGTGCCTTGTCAGTGTGACATGAGCTGAAAAAAGTTGAAAATGTCTGCTCTAGCCACTGCATTACACCAGGATTCAGGTCTCCTTATATCAGTGGTTCCCAAACTGGTGGGTTGTGACCCACCAGCCAGGAAGCACTCAGCTGTGGACCCTTACTGCAAAAGCAGAAGTGGTTTCTGATCGTGATTTTTTTTATTTTTGAGGTTTGGGGATCCCTGTGGAGGTGTCCACGAGGCTTTCCACACACACCCCAGAGCCCGTCACTGGCTTAAGGTAAGTCAGAAACTCTCCCTTTACCCAGACTCAATGGGATCCTGGGGTTAGTGTTGCTGCAGTCCCCCTGCCCCCGCAAAGACTCAAGTAATTCCCTCTTCTAAAGGAGGACTTTGGGAACCACTGCCCTAGATTACTAGGATGCAGTTAAGGTCCCCAGGCACACTTTGTGTCCATCATCTACATTTCATTGATAGTACCACTACTTCACATGGTTGCAGCTGCTAGCACATATCACTGCTCCAAGTTTCTTCAAGAAACACGAGTTTTAATGAAAATTTAGCTCAATTAGCACTAACGAGAAGCTACATATTTTATAAAACATACTTTTTACATTAAGTTTGAAAGTTGTTTCTAGACTTTGGACAGGGCATTAAATTAGTAGTGTTTTACTTTAGTGCTATTATAATTAAGTGCCTGTCAGTATTTCCAATATCAATATCTATTTTTGGAATTTAATTTGGCCATTAAAGTCCATTCCAGGGTGAACTTTTACAGACAGTGTTTTAGTATCAACTACCTTTAAAATGAAATAACTGCTTTTAACTCTCAAGCAAGAATGGTAGGTGAATATATTTACCAGTGTGAAAACACGTTACAGTATTCTATAAGCTCTTTTAAAAAATCTTTTCTGTAATAAAATTGAATTTAACTAATGACAAGTCTACAGATGTAGAACTGGCATGTTACAGATGACTTATTTTGCTTTTAAATCATTCCTATTTAGTCTATGAGTGCCCACATATGATGAAAACCAACATTACTCAATATCATCACACCTTGTCAGTTGCAGTTTGAAACAGGAAAGTCAGCATTGCTAGAACTGAAGTATAGCGCGTTTGATGAACTAAAAGGTTAGAGATGCAACTTGGCACTGAAATACATAATTAAAAGTACAGACTGGCACTCTCTGCCATGTAGTAGTCCACTGCCTACACACGCAGAAGTCTTATTACAGACAACATCCCAGTTGCATAAAATAAACATTGACATATATTCTGATCTCTCTCGCCAGCTTATGGAAAAGAGATGTTCAGTGGCTAGAGTTAACCATACAATCAGTGTGGATTGTTCAGAGTTCTGACACCATCCCACTCCAGGCACTCTGCTCCACCATCCTTGCTCCAGGCATTAAGCCATAGCTACAGATTATCTGCAGGTGGGAGGCATCCAGTTAGTGGGTTTCTCTCCTTGCCATGCCTCCAAAGATACAGCACCTGTTTCAAAAGCAGGTTTGAAGTGTCTGACGCAAGATCCAAGTTGTGCACCTTAAGAAATACATCCATACAACAGTTTCCTCACCAATGTGATCTTCACAAAACTTGTGATGTCAACTGACAGGTATAAGCAAAGAATCAGAGTGGAAGAGAGGCATAAGCACATACAGACTGTGAGGAACAACTGTGCATCTCTCATGATGATTTAACCAAAGACCAAACACACACACACTCCTTAATGCCTATGCAAACCAAGCCATCACCAGCCATGACAAAGCAAACAATCTGCTTGTCTAAATAGTCTTAAATTCAACTTCTGTGCATTAGTTAGACCAGGGGAGTCAAACTTGTTTCAGATGGTAGGTCAAAGACATTCATGGTGCCTGCTGAGGGCTGGAAATAATGATGACCAGAAATAAGCACTTTGTTTTCACAAAGGAACTCATAGCTGCAAATGACAGAAGAGATAGTGTGCAAATCTTGTTCAAAATTTCAAGATTTTTGATAATTGAGCCCAATTATCACATTGGGAAAGCCCAATTATAATGGGGGCTGGAGAAATGGCTTCCAGGGGCCACAGCCAGCCAGCTGGCCTTATGTTTGACATCCCTGAGTTAGACTGAACATGAACTCCTGTCATTGCTGCCACCTATTTATTTCTGGATTGATATGCTGCTGCTCAATCCAGAAATCCTGGATTTCTACATTGTATTCTATCAGCAGCTATTGCTCCCAACCCTGGGGGGGACAAAAAAAAAAGGCTTCAAAATAAGTCAGAAAGTCACTTCTTCAGATAATGGGTTCTTCATACTCATGCAAGAGGCAAGCAGCCAGATAGCCACTGCTTCTCCTACCTCAATCCCAGCTGTGACTTTCTTTACAGGCTAGAACAATGGATGGTGAGAGCTGGTTTATTTCTCATTCAATGATTAGGATGAATACAGTTTGTTCATTTTCCCCCTTCCTGTCTCTGGATTTACATGGACTAGAGACTCATTTAAAAAATACAATGGGGAATTCATGGCCCAAAAGGACACCAGGTGGCATATCCATAAACTCAGCACAAACTAAAAAAAGTAGGTCATGTGGCAACTTCTACATACTCAACTCTCCTCTAATACCAATGAGAAGCTGTTCAAGAGTGACACTATCAGAATTTAATTCATCTGATGGTTTAGAAATCCTCTGATACCCAACCGCATGCAGCAAAATCTTACTGGAGGAAAAATGTTTACGTATTGTTATAATGTGGCAAAACTGTCTTTTCAAATGTCTGACTTACCAACTGTATGTAGTTTTTGTTCTCTTTCATTTTCAGAGTTGTCCTTCTGCTCTTGGTTCTCTCCACTCTCATTATCCAAGTTAATTTCAGTCCCCACAGTGCCAGTTGGAGACAAAGTTAGCACACTGGACTGCACTGTAAGGGTTCCAAAAGCTTCCAGTCAGTGATGCAATCACAGGAAGTGAGAAAATAAGTTCTTATATTCTAGAATGCTGGGCCCTTGCTTCCATTTAGATATCAAGGTTTTTAAAACCTCCTGCCTTGGAAAAAGAACTGAAGACACAATGCAGAAGCATACTTCACAATATTGTATGCTAGTATAGCCCAAGGCCATATTGCACTACAGCATAAAGCTCCAACACACAGATGTAGTATGGACTGAGTAGTATGGCCATTTTACTAGGCTGCCACAGTCTGCACTAGCTGCACTTTCCCAAGAGCAGCTCCATATAGAGAATTTTAGAATGTACTCAAGAGAGTGGAGAAATACAGCTATCCTTTCCAAGTTCACTACATGGACACATTTAAACTTCCTTTGGTTAGAATTTAGCTATTAATCCTCCAAAACATTCTCTAAAGTATGTTTGCAGTTTTCAGAATGGAACCAGGACTAACCGATTCTGTGAGATTAACCAATCCAGATTATGAAAGTGACCTTGCAAACAAGTGAAACTTCATAGGAACCTCAAGTACAAATGAGCTATGTGCTTTCTGAAACCAGCCTCAAGTTGGTTGGCCTCAACAAGTCTAGCATGCATTTATAGCACAGAAAGAAGACCTTTACCTCTATCTAAGCCTCTTTCTGAAGAAAAAGAAGCATATAATGGTTTCTTTCGCAGCAAAGTCAGGCGTACAACAGGTCCTGTGTTCCGTAGTGCTTCCACTACTTCTTGGTTGGTATAATTCTGAATGTTAATCCCATCAACCTAATGCATATAAAATCATATAACGATTTAGGCTGCATGGACAAGAACACCAGCTATGCAACTCTCAATTCCTAAAGACACATCCACAAACCCTTGGAAGCCCAGGTAAAACAGGATGTCAATTATTCAACAATAATCAGTTTTAGCTATGCTTTTCATAATTATTTTTATTTTATTTTTCACATTTTTATACCGCCCTTCCTCCAAAGAGCTCAGGGCGGTTTACACAGCTGCTCCTCCCCTCTTTCTTGTCCTCACAACAACCCTGTGAGGTAGGTGAGGCTGAGAGAAAGTGACTGGTCCAAGGTCACCCAGGAAGCTAATCTCATTAGCAAGGTAATCAATCTAGCTAGGTATTTTTAGCTGGGACTAAAACTGCAGGGGAGAGGAGGACACATGTGTAGGATACTCCTTGCAATCTGTAACTCATGTTCTTAGCAAAAGGTATAGAAAGAGCCAGTATTGGATCCTTCTCACATCATTACTTTCAACAGGGATAAGCTGTGGTAACAAGCACCCTTCATTTGCACCTGCAGGCATCTGGGCTGTTCTTCTATTATACAGATTGAGACTAATTATTCGCAAGGGTTCCCTTCCAAGCACTCACATGGATGGCAAAAAACGCACTATAGTGATTTAAAAATAGCCTTGCTGACCTTTTGACTCTAAGATAAGAATCATTAAGAAGACAATCCATCAATCAGTCCTCCTCCAACCGCTTCACTCAGCCCCTCCTTTCACCAATGCAAATGTGCTCAGGGGGAAGGGAGGGGCTGCTGGAGAGAGGAGGATTGATGGATTGTCAGCCAGCTGCCCTCTCTCTCTCTCCTTAAGGACGCTATTGTTAAAGGACTGTTCAGTTTTTTAAACTGATTTTAAAGGGATGCATTTTTTCCCTTCTCCAGGGATCAGCACATTCCTTCTCATTTGCAGGGGCCATTCGTGTTGAGTCAAATCCATGTATAAAAAATCCGTGTATATGTAGGCTGGACCTGTACATCCCCCAACCACAAGGAATCACATACGAACAATGTGACCATATGGGAGGAAAGACTATGCTTTTGAAATAAGATTCCACCTGAAAGAAAGGATTCATAAATACTAAAGGCCCAATCCTATCCAATTTTACAGCATTGATGCAGCCATGCTAATGGGGTGTGTGCTGCATCCTGTAGCGGTGGTGGGGGCAGTCATGGGGGCCTCCTCAAAATAAGGGTACATTTGTTCTCTTACCTCAGAGCTGCACTGTGGCTGCATCGGCACTGAAAAACAGGTTAGGATGGGGCACTAAATCCCCTGTGAGAGCATAGGTTAAGTTCCAGGTATCTATATGCAAACTGAAATATAAGTAGCTTGAAATATCCAGTTCTTGCCAACCCAGCACTATTTCACCTGTGAAAAAGCACCACCAAAAGGTGTACCGAGTCTGCATAATAGTTCTGATTCAGTTGTCCATTTGCGGGGAGCCCACATAGCTCCCATATGAATAAAGTAAAGAGAAAATTCTTTCAGTCCTGAACATTTTAAAGCTATAGTAGTGGTGTTGGGCAATGCAAAATCTCAGACTCCAACCAAGATTCACTTACAGCAATAATTTTGTCATCAACTTTTATCTGACCACTCTGTTCCGCAGCACTTCCCGGTATTACATTTTTGACAAAGATTCCTGAAGATTCCACTTTAAGTAAAAAGAAATAACACCACTTAGTTTATCATACATTTAGAAAACTCATATTTTGCACTGCTTCCAGAAAGAGTGAAATAACTATTCTTTCTATGCCACCTCTTTGCTGATGTAGTGAAGTTTATGCCACAATAAACTGTAGTTCTATAAGCTGAGACAACTGCATAAGCAGGAAAAGGGCTTATTATTATTTCTGCAATATTTCTTCTTTTCCCCTGAGAAGATCCTGTTAAAACACTTGTTTTATTTTATGTAGGCTCAATTAAGCAACACCCTTTTTGCTGATCATCCTTTAAGCCAATATAAAATCACAGGTATCTATTCTTCGCTCAGTTATTCATCTCATCTTTATTGCTAGTGAATTCAATTAGGTTTCTCCTCGCACTAATTATTTCTTATTTCTAAAAACTTGCACTATACAGGTGGGGCCTCGGTATCCAGGGGGATCCATTCCTGGACCCTCCCCTTGGATACCAAACATTGTGGATAAGCAAATCCGTGATTTTTGGCCTGTTAAGCCCTCCAAAGGGGACCAGAGCTGGAAGCCACGTTGAGCAGGAACCTACATTGAGCCAGACTCTGGCCACCTGAACCCTATGAAGGTGATCGGAGTTGTACTCTGGTTGCTTCCAGAAGGCTTTCTGAAGCCCACATAGGCTGCAGGCTTCCCTGGGCCTCGGAATGCCTTAAATGGTATAAGAACGTCACTTCTGGTTTCCCTCGGTAAACTGAAAGTGTTGGGTTTTTTGCCTTTGTGAGCCATTCTGACGCCCGCAGAGGCCACAGGCAGACATGTGCAGCCTCTGCAGGCTTTTGAAAGCCCCCTAGAGGCAACCAGAGCACAACTCCTGTCACCTGCGGAGAGTTCAGGTGGAGTCAAGAGTCTGGCTCAATGCAGAGGGACTCACGTTGAACCAGACTGTGGATTCAGAATTTGCGGATATGGAGGCCCTACCTGTATATTGCTCCTACTTAGCTTTCCTTTCTATATATTCCTTCTAGAGCAGGGGTGTGAAATTTGTTTCATATGGTGGGCCAATAGTATTCATGGCACCTCATGAGTGTTAGAAGTGACATCATTAAGCAGGAAGTGACATTTTTAAACCGATGATGGTCAGAAAGAGGCACTTTGTTCTCAAGTAGGAACTAAATAGTTGCATTAACAGGAGAGAAAATATACAAATCTTGATCACATTTTCAAGATATGGGACAGCTCAATTAGCATGCAGGACATGCTTTCAGCAGTGCCACTTCTGCTGAGGAAGCACTTCACAGCTCAACAGCTAAGAGCAAAGCAATGCCTTGGCAGGAGCAGTGCTGCTGAAAGGGTGACCCACATGATATTTGGACTCTTCCAGCACCTTAGCAGCATCTCTCTCTCTCTCTCCGTCATCTCTCTTTGTCCCTTCCCCCACAGAATTCCTTGCCTTCTGAGGTCTCCTTCCGTCTCTCCCTCCCAGAACCTTGACAGAAGCGGTGCTACTCAAAGGTGGCACTGGGAGGGCCCCAATATCATGGGGGCCAGATAAAGATCTTCTGCAGGCCTATCTGGCTAGCAGGACTTCTGTTTGACATTCTTGTTCTAGCCTTATGTTCATCTGGTGCCAAGCATTTGTTGATCCAATGATTACATCAGTTGTCTCATTTTTGGAAGTCATTGCCTCCCAATAGCTTTCTGATCCAATCTCTTTCAATTTGTGTCTTTTCCAACCGAGATTTTAACGAAGTGTTTCCTTGCCATGTGTCTGTTTAGATTATAACAATCAAAGCCCTACCCACATTCTTATAATCAACATTTAATGTTGCATGATGCATTTTTCTTTCAGATGCATAATATTTTTATTAAGTAAAATGCTTTTACTAGTTTAGGAGGGATAATTAAAAAACGGTGTGCCCATTCTGCCAAATATTTTGCTGCAATAAAAAGCTTTCAGCACCTCAACTACTCATGCACTTTTCTTCCGTGCACAATATGGCCATTTACAATTATGGCCTTAAATCTTTAAAATGCTGCAGAACTCTGGGTTATATCTTAAGTGCCTCCTCCATTTGCAAAAGAGGCGCCAAAAATTGACAGCAGTTCCTGGCATAATCTCCCCTTACCTCTGCAGATCCCAAATATCCAAGTATTTCCCAACCCTCTGGAACAAATTTTCAGGGGGAGCAGGGGGCTGCAGAAGGAAGACGAGATAGGCTAAGGGGGCAGGGAGGGAGGGATTATCCTCCCCCACCTTGCACAAATGGAACTTTTTCCATGAATGAAACACACACAATACAATGCTTAAGTTTTCATTTTGTACACTTGTTCATAAATAGCTATTTACATATAATTTTGAAACTCTATGGATTCTCAGCTTCTTCCATCATATTTCAAAGAGCACAATTTTAAGAAGATGATTGTAATAAGTACGATGACATGGGAAAATTTTTTGTCAGAACTGAAAATCCCACACACAAAGTTGAGATAGAACATTCTTCATTTCTGCCACAAAGAAATGGGGCAAAAATGGAAATTGGGGGGGGGGGGCTTTTTTTAAAAAAGCAAGCAGCATGCCACATTTTGGTATAGTCAAAGCTCAGATAATCGCATAGATGAACAAAACAGAGAAAAGGTAATCTTGTTTTAAAAGAAAGTCAGGAAGGTCATTTGAATTGCCCATGTATGCAACTTTTGGCACAGAGTGAAATGTTCTTCAAAAACAATTTATTCTACTCTAAACAAGTTATGTGTCAAATTATCCAACAGTTTCCCTTCTCCATCGATCCATCAATGTATAGCTCACCTCCATCAGAAACTCCAGAATAGCCAACAATTGTTATACCCAGGCTTTGGCCATCCTTTTTTACAAGCTGAACCTCGCAAATTTCATTTTCCTAGGGGGAAAAAAAACTACACAGTTTATCTAAAGCTTACTTATCTTAAACATTTTCATTAAAACAATTCTTCTGTTTCTGCCAACAACTCCCATAGCTCATCACTCAATACAGTTTGCAGTTTGGGAAGGGGGAGAACCTTGGCCACAGTTGTGCAATGCCTGCGATTCTATCTTCCCTTCCCATACCCATCCTCAGGAGTCCACTTGGACTTATACTAGCAAAAGAGTTGGCATAGATCCAAGGAGACCCACTTGAGACCAGATGGCCTACAGAGAAGTAAAAATGTTTTTTACTTATCTTTCCGGGGCTGTCTGGTCATCATCATATCCCCATCCCGTCCTGTGCCCCCACCCAAAGCATGCAGTGCATAATCTATTGGTGGCACTGTATGGTCTGGGATGGCAGGAGATAGGGTTGGACTATAAGTCTCCAAAAGATAGCATTTGTCCTGGCCACACTTGGAACAGTAGTCATTTCAAAGACCCAAGTGCAAACCCTTTCATGTAGTCATTCAAGAAAGAAAGACAGATTAAGCAGATGAACCACATTACGACATAAGAGGTAGAAATCTCTGAAAATGTTCCATACCTCCAGTCTAAAAAGCACAGTAGCAACAGATGGAGTACAGGCACAGCTTTGCTTACATCTCAAGACCTCCTGCATACTTTGAGTAGCATTTGTTGATTTTAATTACTCAAAACTGAGAAAGCTTTTGTTTAAACAAAGACACTTTAATACGACCACAACAAAACACATTAGAACAAGAGATTTTTAAGATTTATTTTTAGCAGCAAATGTATTAGTGTAGACTACAAAGATATCCATTAGACCATCCATTTATTTGCCTTGAAACTTTAAACAGAAAAATATACCAGTGTCAAGTTGTAAACAACTGATGGATGGACTTCTAAATAAAAAAAGTTTAACAAGCAATGTAGGAGACTTTCATTTGGACTATCTTTGGTGGTTGGGATTAAACAATTTTGGAAGGTTATTTTAATAGTAAATAGATTTCTTTCACTTTAATTGGACAAGGGTTTTTTCAATATCTTTTTTTAAAAACACATTTTGTTATCTGATTCAAACCTTTGTGAATAGGCTGCAAATCCAAATATTTAAAAATAAAGATAGGCTCAATTATCAGTTCAGGATTTTTCCCAATAGAGAGAAGTGATGAATATACTATACGTCAAGTAAATCCAACAATTCCACCCAGTGCTGGATTTAGACTTGGTGAGGCCCTAAGCCAATAGTTCTCAAATTGTGAGCTGTGGCTCCTTGGGGAGCCCTGGAAAACAACAAGGGGAGCAGCGAAATCCTCATAAAAAAACCTGCTGCCCTATACAATGTATAGGATTGCAGCCCTAAAGAGGAATCATGGACAATGGCCCAGTAGGTTAAGGAAGCCACAAGCTGAAAAAGTTTGGGAACCACTGCCTTAAGCTATAGGAAGCTTGGAGGCACCTTGTTAAAAAAATTGCATCAAAATTTGCTGCACAAGCTGTTTATTAAAAGTCCACACAAACACACAGGTGGGGCCTTTTTATCCATGGGTTCAGACTCACGGATTGAACTCAGCATGGGTGCCAGACACATGCTGGAGGTCCTCACCTGACCTCCTGAATGCAACCAGAAGTGCCTTTCTAACACATTTAGGAGGGTCTCTCAGGTCCAAAGAGGCCGCATGAGGCCTCAGAACACCTCTGGACACAACTGGAAGGCACTTCTTCTGGATGCGACCGGAAGGCACTTCAGAGATCCTATGAGGGGTCCCTCTATGGATTTCAATATCCACAGATTTCAGTATCCATGGGGGGGGGGGGTGTCCGGAAACTGATCCTCCAGGGATGAGGACCAGTGTGTGTACATGTGCATATATTTCAGCACACATCAAATTTTAAAAGCACCCCCAAACAAAAATTTAGAATTGATTTTATTTTAGGCGCTGGTGGATGGGAAGGACCTACACTGTAGCTTTGTTTTGTACACTGTAGTTTTGTTTATGCCTAAATCTAGCACCACTTCCTCCCACACTGTGCAGTCAAGAAGGTGAGCATATGGCCATGAATCACGTTTATAGGAAATCCTTCAACAAGGAAATAAAATGAAGAGATCAGCTGCCAAAAAGTAAAGAATGTAAGGCTGCAATAGCAGGAGGCCAAAAATGTACCTGAATTCTGGAGAGTATCTTTTGGACTGGAATGTTTACTGTAATCCCATTTTAAACATTAATACACACAAACACACATATCAGTGTTACCACATCTATGAATTCCTCAACTGTCTTACTTTCTTTGAGGTGCAATTAATGACAGAATTGTTAAGTATTAAGATACTCACTGTACCAAATGTTCTGTCTTGAAAAGGCGACAACATGCTGACAGGTTGGGCCACAGGGGTTGGTGGTGTCACAGTTATTTCACACCTTGGATCTCTTGCAACAACCATCCTGACATGGTTTCCACAGTTTCTCAGAACTTGAGCAACCTGTTCTGTACTCATTCCCTGAACATTAGTCCCTCCAATTTCCAAGATGTGATCACCAGTTCTGAGTCTACCATCCTTCAAAAACCAAATATCGTTTTACCAAGTTAATTTTAACAACTCAGAGAGAATTCTACAACACCAGAAATTAAACAATCATACAACTTTGAATTAAACAACATAGCATGAAGAGTTATTTTGAAAGAGATTCAATATGAAGCATAATTTTTTTAAAACAGCGGTAAAAGCTGCTACGCAATCCATCAGTCACTATTTCTGCATAGGAGGTTCCTGGCCCCCTGCAGACACTGAAACCACAGATAAAAGGAATCCCTATACATAATGTGGCGCCAAGCACTTCTGTCACTTCCTTTGCAGCCTGTTATGGAACGCAAGAAGCAAACAGCCAAAATGCTAGAGGAGGGAGACTAAGAATGTTAATAGGAAGCTCTTCTAGCATTCCATAACAGGCTGCAAAGGAAGTAACAACAGTGCTTGGTGCCACAGTAAAGGAAATTAGATAAGTAATGGGTGCAGAGAACCGCAGATATTGGGGGGATGTCTGTATGTGAAAACAATTCTTCCAACTAACATCCCCAATATGCAACTATCACCGACACTGAGAATTTGTCTAAACGTGCTTTTCCCTCACAAGTTTTACTTCTTTAGGATCATAATTCAGACCCAATGCAGATATGAGAACAGGTAAGACCTGAAAAAAAACTACTCATATTACTGGCAGGACACTGGAAAAGCCATTCACACAAGATTTCAGCAACTACTTTGTGAGTTAGATGCGCAAAACAAGCAGAAAAGTGTTATCACTGATGTAAGCAGTTGTGATCTTCCATGAGTAGCTCCTCTGATGTTATACTGCTCACACAACTAGACCAAGCAACTATTTGTTCAGGTAAATCTCCCAATATATGGCACATGCCAACTCTGGTAGTCATTCGTATTTTTCTTACCAAATTTAATGTTATGACTCTTCTTTTCGTACTGTACCTCCATTCTTAGTCACTCAAGACTGTTGTAAATTAAGACGTGATATTGGATGCCAAAACATTTTGTTCCTTACAGCAAAACAGGTGTTTCAATTCATTATCTCAGACAGTTATGTAGAGGAGACAGTAACAGCCAAATTTTTTAATTTTATTTTTTTCAATCTTGATTTCATTTATATTCTGAACTGGAACACATCCAATAATCTGTCTGTTCTGTCTATATTAATAAAGTGAAACTGAGCTCTTTTTGTATTGACAAGGTTAGTGGCAGCAGTTTTCTTTAACTTGCTGTTCTCAAACTTGCACTGAAACACCAAATTGTGAAAGTTGTCCCATCCTCCTTTTGTGCCAATTAGCAGACAGATAAGCAAAGAGGTTCATCATTTTCATGAGAAGACTTTTTGTAAAGACTCAGGGTAAAGTCACAATTTTCAACAAGTGGAATGTTCTTATGCTTTCTATGGACAGCAATTATGTTGATACATTTATTCCTACAAGATGGTCAACAAAAATAAGTCTATGACACTAATAATACATAATTTAATTTAGCAACCTGTGTCTGTTTCAACTCTCCAGGACATTACTAAATATCAATTCCAGATGGTGCACTTATTTTTAATACTTACCTTGCTGCTAAGAGCCAAGGCATACTTGAGAAGTAATTAACTGAGCATGTACAGTGCTGACAGTTCTCTTCACCTAACCTTTCATCTACTTGTATACCTAGTAAATTGATCATTAATATATACACAGGACAACTTCATGCTTCTGTCAAGTCGTCACTCAAAGCTTCCTATATCTGCATGCCCCCAGAGAGCCCAACCCGGGATGCACCAGAGACACTTGTAAGAACTGTTACAGCACAGTGGCTAAGAGAGGGAGCTGCAAATCAAATCTCCTCTGGTTTGAATCTCTTCTGCCATGAGCTCACTAAGTGGCCTACACAAGCCAGTCCCTCTCTGTCTCAGCTCCCCAGCTGCAATGTGGATATAATTATACTTACTTGCTTTATAGAGTTGATGCAAGGACAACATCAAGATAATTTATGTGAAGCATTTAAAAAGCACTATGTGCAAATGCTAATGCCTTGCATAAATGCATTGGCGGTGCATAATAGGGTCTCCCCCAGTTAACCTCCCTTTGATCCAGATGCTTCCTCCATCACTAGGCTTGCAAGTAGCACATGCCAAAAATGAGGGAGTGGATTGTAGCCATGCCATTTGGTCATTTCATGACAATGGAAATGGTATGCAGAAAGGAAAACTGTGATAAGAACATTTCATCTCATCACAATGGAGTGATCAGTATTGCTGGGATTTGACCTAACCAGCTAACCCAGCAGGTCATGGCTACAGAGAGGACAGATGTGAGCATGAGTCACCTCTTCACTTTCTTCCCAACTTCCCTTCTTCCCCACTGTTATAAAAAAAAAAAAAAAAAGACATGCACATTATCATACAATAACAAGCAGACCAAGACCTGGAGAAGCAGTCCATGGACCTCCAGAGATGCTCATTTGCCCTCCATTGTTCTGAGATAGTAGTACTTTAGCCTACTGTAGAATTTCCAAAAAGATATTCATGGAGTTTAAAAAAAACAAACACACACCCCACACAACCCACACAGTATAACAAATTACCTTATCAGCTAGTCCTCCAGGAACAATAGTCCTTACTACAACACCAATTGATTTTCCTCCTACAATTCCAAAACCTAATCCTGAGCCATCATTAATAAGCTCAACATCTTCAATATGGCCCCAATTGATCTGAAAAAGGTAAAAGATGAAAGTTAATTTACCATTATACTTCTGTAAGTACTAAGAACCCTGAAGAGTCACTTTCCTTAAAATACATGCCACCAACTGATCAGATCATTCCCCAATGAAAAGCAAGGATAAATACTGTATCATACAAAACCTGTCATGACCTTTTCCCAATTGGGGGGGGGGGGAAATAACTGAAACAAAGGACCCAAGTTCACACCTTTAGTGACTAGAGGACATATAAGCACACAAAGTACTCTTTTTTAAATTCTCTCTCTCTCTCTCTCTCTCTCTCTCACACACACACACACACACACACACACACACAGAGTATTCCTGACAAGGTCCAGTTGCTCGTAAAGGAAATCTAAAAACTCTATGTAGAAGAATTTGTGTGCTAATTTGTTAGTCTGTTCAGAACAGGTTCTTTAACAAAAATAATAAAAAAAAAACAGTTAAAAATTTAATTCTTTAAATTTCTCAGAGCAATAACCAGTATTGATTATCCACTTAACTTCAAGTTTCACTGAGTTTAACGTACTCATAAAAAGAAATTAAGTAATTTAAGACTCCAATTGAAAGCAATCCTTCAAAATTATCCACATAAATTAACTTGATCATTAAAGATAAGATAGTCAGGACCAATGAAGGCACTTGATTCAATGACTTAGAAGCCTCCAAAAATATTTTCAAAATACATACAAAGCGAATCAATATATGAAACTGAGCAGGAACATACTAAATATAGAGTTCAGGTAATATTTGTTTCAATATAAATATTTATTATCTGGTTCTTTTAGCATTTTTTGGTTAACTGTGAAGTTAGATTTTTTTTCCCTATAGCAGCTGAAAGATGCAAGGGTACTGCAAAATACAGGCCACCATTGTCCAGATATCCACTGGCCAGTATTGGTTACTTGGTTTTTGCCTGTGGGTCTGCCAGGTCCAATGGCATAGCTAATGGGGTGCAGGGGGTAGCAGTTGCACTGGGCAACATGCTTTAGGGGGGCAACAAGCTGAGTTTGACACTAGTGGCCAAAATTGTGAAAAAATTGGTATGTACAAATAATACCATCATGTTAGGCATTGAGAAGGTAATTTAATGCAGAATGCAATGAAACAAACTGCATTGGAATATCTGTATTCTACTGAAAGTTATGTCCAGTTAACCACAAAATGAAAACACAACTGCCTTATGGAACCAAAAAATGGGTTTTCTTAACTCAAAACTGACCTATGAGACCCCAGGTAGTAGACAGATGCCTCAGCTATGCCACTGGCATGGGGGAGGCAGCAGAGCAAGTGGGTGGTGAGCTTCTGGGGGGAGGAGGCAGGTCTTCCCCCGATTTTCACTTTTTTAAAAGCCCAGGAGTGACATCACTTCTGGGGCATCATTTTGAGCTTGGCACCAGGCTACACGATCATTTGCTATGCCACTGGCCAGGCCAGCTAACAATGAGTAAAAATGTGGGAGGAGTCTTGCTCATAAGGTGAGCAAGCACCATAAGGAACAGAAAGGGGGACATATTTTCAAAAAGCAAATTAATGAAGAGTCAAAAGTTCGCTTGTGAGGAAAACGGGTCAAGGTTTGGTGAATGTGAGATGCACAGGTTCATTCATCTTGTATAAAAATGTGAAAGCTTCTGTACAGAATGTGCTCAGCACTGGCCACACAGGCTCTCTCAGAGTTCTTAGAACTGAAACTGCGGAACCAACCATTAGAAACCGGTTGCCTACAAACTGTGAAACAGAATTCTCAACAAGAACACGGACAAGCCATGGAAAGTTTTATGTTCTTCTCCACAATACCTCCCTCAGAGAATACATTGACTGTGGCACAAAACAGAGAACCAACCTGTCCTGCCCCATTTTATTTTATTCTAATTGGTTGCCATTTTTGCTCCTCAAATATATTCTCCTTTGATCCAATCCTACATCCACCCAGGATAAGAATCAATATGTTTGAGAAACTGGCAGGTTTGCTATGATAATGAATTCAGGCAAAAAAGAATGCACAGAGGAAGGCTCAAGTCATGTTAGAACCCAACAAGTTACTAGCATATTTACTCACAAATATATTATGCAATGTGTATAATGACATCATGTAACATATATAATTCATATGGTGTGTATTATATAACATATATAATGAAAGATGACTCAAGTGCAGGAAAATAAGCCCTGATGACTAAGAGTACAGGTTTACATATGGTCAGTTGCTTCACTCTTTAAACTGCTCTTGTGATAAGAATGCATAAGGCAGTTTCATGAATGTTGCAATCAATGCATGCATCTGGGAATATGCCTTTATTGAACGTTCAGCTTGATCTATGTATTATCAGACATTATGATAATATTAATACTAATACTATGATAGAGAAAATAATTAGGGTGAAATAACACAGTGTCAGCATGACAGACACCATCTTAAGCTGTTACATTTCAGAATTCGATTTGGTAGACAAGGTTACCATCTTACCATTTCAGGTGAACTAATATCACTAAAAGTAGATGAGGTCATGCTGCTTCTTTGGGTTGGCTCCCTGGCCACAACCAAACGTAAGCAACCTGTGGCCTGCTGGAGCAATACAATTGCCTGCTGATGGGAAATGTTCTGATCCAACAGAGTATGATTAATGGCCAGTATATGGTCATTTTCTCTTAATCTTTGATCCCTTAGATAAAACACAAAAGTTATTTTAAGAAGGGTTGCACAATCACCAGTTTTCAAAGAAAAAAATGACAAAAGGTCAACCCCACCAAGTGTAGGGAATAGCTTTCTCTTGTAGCACATGGTGTTGGCTGTGGCAGTGTTTTAGACAGAAGTATCAGCAGACATTGCTGGTTGACATCTCACTGTGGTCATAAAGTCACTAAGATGGTCTTAGCAAAACACAGTGATCCACTAGAAACACGGAACTAATAACACAGGCCAACATACATTTTGCTGACTTAAAGTTAGACCTATTCCTGGGTATATTTGGGGTGCCAATTCCAAAAATGGCATCAGGTTTACCCTATCACATCTAGTGTTGGAGATATGGCATAGGCTTCCTCATGAGGAAGCTACTTGAACTGTTCACTAATGAGGCTATGCCATATCTCCAACATTAGATGTGATAGGGCAAACGTGATGTCAGTTTTGGAATCGGCACCCCAAATTCATATAAAGTCACCAGAAATTTTGGAAGAAATGTTTTTCTGACCCACAATTTTTCAGGCCTATGTAACACCTGACAGTATTGTGGCATTATGAGACCATCTGAGTGTTAAAGCTACTGCTAAGTGATATTATAATCTCATTTACTTTCACCATCAGAAACCACATGTTATTCACAATTAGCCCACTATGGCATGCTGATTGCATTAGCTGATCTGTAATAGGCTGTTGGATGGATGGTCCTGCCTTACAACAAGGAGACTAGTAACAAGGCAGTCTTGCAACTTTGTGGTCCTAGAATTCATCATTTGACAATTTCCAACCGCATTATACAATCTCATATCCCGTCTTCAATAGATAGTGTTTTCATGAGCCTTGGTAATTAATATAAAAGGAAAATCTCACCTCGCTGCTATACTTCCTGGTTGAACTTCCTTCACAAAGATACCATCTTCACCAACACTTTGGTTTTTAAAGGCAACCACACTAAATCCAAGGCCTCCATTCAATGGTTTCTCTATATCTATATATTCTATTTGCCTCCCCTAATATGGAACAAAAGGATGAGTATTACAAATAGTTCTTTCTGTTCTCTTCAAACATTGCGAAATTGCTTTCCTTTCATTATGTCATGCCACACAGAATGCAGGGCCTCCAAGGGCACTTTTTATACACATTTGAATAGACTGTGGGTAGCAGTCAGGAGAATACTTTCAATCAGCCTTGGGGGGGAAAAAAATCACAATAATGTAAATGAGAAAGGAATCTCTTAAACATGCAGGGCCCAATTCACTTATACTTTTATGAAGCAAAAAGCTGGAAAGTTTTTAGGATCTTTTGCAGTCTCAGAAGCAGAGCCCCAATTTGAATCAGGTGATTAGTTACCACATTTTTATCAGTAGCATGTGACATTGTACATACAACTACGTACGTGGTGCCAGGAAGCTACTTTACCTGATGATACGTCGTATTTTCTGTCCCTTTCTTGTCTATCAATTTATCTATTGTAACGTTATGCCTGTGGCTGGGATGCCACCAGCACCATCTGGCCAAGTCAGCTAAATGGCATAAAATCTCAGCTACTTAGGGAACAAAACTATTGGCAACAGGAAATTTATAATCCAGCTTCTGTGACTATAAGACAGTGGTCAGCTTTTTCTTCATGCAGACACTTCAGAAGGGCCTGTGTGCAGCATGCTAAGAATGGGAAAAAAGGTTGGGAGCATAACGAGCAGAGATGGCTGGGGGAAAAAAAAGAGAGGCAGAACAAGTAAGGGTGCAATTCAAAAGTGCCCTTGGGCCAACACAAGTCCCTTGAGCCGGATCCCTTGCGCCACAGTTATGCCGGATCCCAAACCCTGTTCCTGGGGAGAATGGAGCAGCTCCAAGCTACTCAAGAGGTGGCGCAAGTCCGAAGAGACCCATAGGGGCCAGCGGCCCTTACCCAATGGTAAGGGGAAAAGTTTCCCCTTGCCTCTGGTTGAGCCACTTATGGCCACTATTCTGCGCTGGATACAGTGCAAGCCTCCTGGCTTGCCTGTTCCAGCACAGGATAGGATTGCACCCTAATAGTGTTAATATACATAAATCTAAGGGAAGGACACAAAGGAAAGGTCTGAGAAAATGTCTTTGGAAGTTTAGGTTTTAGAATCAGTGGGGCCCAAAATTTCTCTTGGAGGATTCCTCGGCATTTAGAAGCTGCATAGAAACTGCAAATATCAGAAGTGGCTATTTGTCACCATTTTCAGCAATTTAAAAGCACTGGGAGCCCTGTAGAAAGATCTGCAGTCTCCCCAGATTCTCCAGGCCAGTGTACTGACAGGTGAGCTTAACAACAAACTTTTGCCCCCAGCAGTGTCAAGAGTATGGTAATTGCATCGCTGCTTTGTCAGTTCTCCACAAAAACTTACAGCGGTTCCTAGACTCCCAGAGAGTTTGGAAACTGCTGTCTTACCCCAAGGAGACCTCCAGCAGCTTCCCTGGCCTCACAGGATACAGTGGCAGCCATTTTGGTGTCACTGTACCAATAAGCTCCAGGGAAGCTTAGGATTGGGCTGTTAGATACTTTAAAAGATGTACATTCCTACACTTTACTAAAGAAAAGTAAGATTAGCATCCAGAAATTTGACATTAAGAGGAATTGTGCTGTGCTTGTACCTTTGCCATCCTGTGGATTACTGATTGAAACTCATCCATTCCAAAGTTTGGAATCAGGGGAGGAATCTGATGACTACCATTATGAGTCACATAAAGGTTCCCATTAGCAGGAGGATGGTGGTCAGCATCAAACACCAAAAAACCTCTCCTTGTAAAGTCAAAATCCACTGAACGATCTGGAGGCATGCAAATGAGCTGTGGACAGCAAGGCAAGATAGTTCCATAATACCATGCTAATATTTAAAAAAAATACAAAATAATCAATGGCAATGAATGTTTCAGCAAACAATAAAAACACGGTAGCCCATGCTATAAATTGAAAGTTGCCATTACTTTGCAGAATACTTTTGTAAGTTAGCTGGTAGCAGAACAAGCCAATAGCATCAGAACTGCAATGAAGGTAGCAGTTCCCAAACAGTGGGTCTGGGACCCACCAGAAGGTGATGACCCAATTTGTGAAACTGAGAGGGCAGATTAGGCTGTGTGCATCAAGGTTTAAACAAGTTGCTACTTGGGGGGGGGGGGAAGCAATGCTGCCCAATCATTGCAGCCACATCCCTTGGCATTTATAAATTAGGCAGCAGCCTCTAGGGCCTCTAAAAAGTTTAGGAACTACTGCACTAAGGGTTTATTATTTACCTTGTAAGCAGTCAAATATGGAAGTGTCAAACTAGAGAAAGACTAATCAGTGAAAATCAAGCTGCAAAAAGAATTGTATTCTTCACTTAAAATCTATGCACACTTTAAAAAAAATTATGTATATGTTCCTTTCTGTAGTTTTCCCTATACAGTATATCTCTAATTCTGTTTTATATTCTCTGTTTAAGAAAACACCAAATGAGTTTTACAAACAAACCTACAACATGGGAAAAATTCAAAAGCCCCCCGCCCTCCAAACTCCACTGCCATGGTTCTACTCTATTTTGTACCCCCTGCGCAACTACATAAAAAACCCACCCACTGGATCACATTCCATATTTACAGGCATATCTAACATGGCTTGAGTTGAATTGGTAACATGCGCAGAAAAAGTGCTTAAGGGAAGGGGAAGTAGATTACACAGGTCTGCAACCAAAAAGCTGTTTTCATAATTTTATCTGATTCTTATGTTTTTTGGTGCGCTGAATTCGAAAATGACCTCCGTTTTTTCCTGGGACGTCAGGTTTTTTTCACAATCGAAATGTGCCTTGGTCAAACAGGTAGCTGGAAATTGCTAAATTTCAAATTCATCATACTTGGGGAAAAAAAACTGAACATGGAAAAACAAATTTATTTTCACTGCCAGTGCTCCCAAAAACATGAAAATACATGTAAAAGCAAAAATTTGTTGATGGAAGGTACATCTTTTGCATGGTACAGACATCAGGAAAAAGACTTTCTGTCTTACTTTTTTCATGAGGGCAATTTGGTGTTTTGCTCTGATTTAGAGGGATTGATGGCTCAGTTCCACATTCAATATGATTCTTCTGAATGGAGGCTTTTCATTGACTCTTCCAAAAGAAGCTTAAAAGCAGTTTTACTTCACAATGGTGGCCGTTATGCGTCCGTTCCTGTTGCTCATTTGGTGTACTTGAAGGAGACTTATGAGAACTTGGAGTTGGTACTCAAGAAAGTGGGTTATCAAAACCAAAACTGGTTGGTATGTGGGGATTTAAAAGTATTGTGTATGCTGCTGGGACAACAGGCTGGGTACACCAAATACCCTTGTTTTCTATGTTTATGGTACAGTAGAGACCGACAAAATCACTGGAAGCAAAAAAATTGGCCACCAAGAAGTCTAGTTGTTGGTGAAAAGAATGTTCTCAGAAATACATTGGTACCCCCTGAGAAGGTTTTATTACCACCACTCCATATAAAATTAGGATTAATGAAGCAATTTGTTAAGGCACTTCCCAAAGATAGCGAATGCTTCAAGTACTTGGGATCCAAGTTTCCAGGTTTAACGGAGGCAAAACTGAAAGAGGGTTTTTTTGTTGGCCCAGATATTAGAAAACTCATATCCGACAAAGACTTCATCAGTTCAATGACTCCAACTCAAAAAGAAGCATGGGATGCCTTTACTGTGGTCATAAATAACATTTTGGGAAACCAAAAGGACCCAAATTACAAGGAAATGGTGGAAACAATGTTGAAAGTGTTCCACAAGCTTGGTTGCTCCATGAGCTTAAAAGTCCATTTTCTCAACTCACACCTTGACTATTTTCCTGAAAATTTGGGAGCAGTGAGTGAAGAGCAGGGAGAACGTTTCCCTCAAGATATAAAAGAAATGGAAAGAAGGTATCAAGGGAAATGGAGTGTTACGATGATGGCTGACTACTGCTGGATGTTGTATAGGGATCTTCCGGAAGCCACCTACAAGAGGAAAAGCTCAAAAAGAAGTTTAGAGTTTAAAAAAAGACGATTTCACAAGCAATCTACTTGAGTGTGGTGTTAATTTTGTTGTCACCTGGGCAAATGAGTTAATATTTTTCATGTAAATAAAATATTTGCGTTAAGAGATTTTTTAAAACGATGACCATCCATTTGTTCGAAAACCTGACGTCCCAGGACAAAACTGCTATCGTTTTTGGATTCAGTGCACCAAAAAACATAAGAATCAGTCAACAAAACCAGAACAGCTGTCCAAAAAATTTTTTTTGCAGACCTGTGTTATTAGAGAAGTTGGACCCTCTTCTCTGCAGGACCTTTGCTTGCAAGAACGGCAAAATGTTAGAAAATCTTAAAGTTATTGTGCACCAAAACCAAAACAAACCACAACTCAAACAAAACTCTCAACACAGAGTTATTGGCCATCAACAGTGTCTGAATCTTTGAAGCTACCCTATTCCAAGTCAGATCATGGGTCCATCTGACAGAGTATTGTGTACAATAGCAACTCTCCAGTTTTCAGACAGAGTTTTATCCCAGCCTTACCAGGAGATGCCAGGAACTGAATCTGGCTTCTATTTTTTTGGGCAAGATGGAGGAGGTAGTTATTTTTAACTTCAGCACACTCCAGTTTAATATGCTGAAGTTTTAACTTCAGTTTCCTGGCATAAGCCTAGCAGAATGAGGACATCTGTTTCCTAGGCTTATGCCAGGCCACTTTCTGACGCTAGTCTTGGTCTGTGGTCCTAATGGGATAATTTACATTTGCAGACTAACAAGTTGTAGTACACTGATTATTTTGGATTCCTCTTATAACAACATTTGATGTTGTGCATCATGAGCGTTAGTGACATGTAAGGAGGCTAAACTTTAAATGGTTCATATTTCAACATTTTGTTGCTTTCTTCAACCTCCAGACTAGGTCAAGATGGAAGTAGTAGTGTCGCTAGGGGGCATGCGGACCGCACCAGGTGACACACAAAGGGGGTGACAACACTTGCGACCAAAATAGCTAAAATTCACAATTGTAGGAATAAATCCATCAAGTTATATACCATTTGATGTGGAATTTACAGAAGGCAATAAAAAGACTACGTTGAAATATCTATGTTCTATCAAAAAGTATAGTCAAAAAAACCAGCAGGGAGGGCAGTGGTACATCACCACACCCACTATCTGGGTCATTCCCCTGCCCACTGCATGGAAGGTCCATCATGGGGGTGACGCACTGGCCTCCCACACTGGATGACACAAACCCTAGTGACGCAAATAATGCCATTTAGTAGCAAAAAAAACCAAGCAAAGTCTACCCACTCACTCACCAACCAGGCAGCAAACACAGAATATTATTATTATTATTATTAACAACAGTATTTATATACCACTTTTCAACTAAAAGTTCACAAAGCGGTATACAGAGAAAAATCAAATAACTAAATGGCTCCCTGTCCCAAAAGGGCTCACAATCTAAAAAGATGCAAAAGAACACCAGCAGACAGCCACTAGAACAGACAGTGCTGGGGTGAGGTGGGCCAGTTACTCTCTCCCTGCTAAAAAAAGGAGCATCCACTTGAAAAAGTGCCTCTTACCCAATTAGCAGGGGTTGAATATAAGAAAAGCCCTGCTCATAGTCCATCCAGTCCAGCACTTTTTTTCCTACACCAGTCGCTGCTCGGAAGCCAAATTCACAAGCAGTAGAAAAAGCTCAATGAAAGGCAACAGCACCAACAAATGGTTCAGCAATGCTGCGAATAAAGCCAGTAACTGTGAAAAAAAATTGTTGTGTAACTTACTTGTTCCTTCAGTTGCTTGATTGAATGCTGAAGAGTCAGAATCTGATTGAATAAGGGATTCTTGAGTGTATTGTATAAAAACGTCAAGTTATCACTCTGGGAAGTGTCTCCTCTCTCATGTAGCTTCATTTGTAGTCGCTCTAAAATTCGCAGCACCTGCTGCTTATCTGTTTGGACCCCCCCAAAATTGCACATTAAAAAAATTCTGCTTAATATTTGATTAATAGACCAAACAAATCTTTTTGAAGATACCAACCTGCTGCAGGATTTTCCGGCATGTTGGCTTATCAGTGTTGCATCAATCAAAATAATCTGTATTCTAAAATAAAAAGTGCAGGTTAAGTTTTACTCCAAAGAACAGAACTGAAAAATGCACGTAAGGTCAGTATCCATGTTTCTAAATCTACCAACACTACATAAAACTTCACAGTGCATAATCCCCAAAGACCCTGTGGTTTCATGTAGCTGTTGGACCCATATGCAGCGTAACCACCCAGTGCAAAAGTGTCATGGACAGAAAGTGGTGTAGAGAGCACCTAATTATTTCTGCTTTAATAAGAAAAAAAATGTTGAATTTGAATCTGTTGAAGTTTTCTTGCAAAAGAAATGTGTGCAAAACTCCTGATGGGCCCCGATTCAAAATCAGCTTTGAAACTTCCATGCTTCCCACTCTAGGAAGATTTCTCAGTCAAGCACAAACTGGATTTATGCTTCAGCAGCAGTTCTGAAGTTATATTTGTACCTCTCCTTAAACTAATAGAGGCCAGTCTTGGTTCAAAGACTGACCATTTGTCTGAAACAACAAGTGTCAGAACACCTCAAGAATCCACAGTGTTACAGACTCCCACACTCTACACTTTATACAGGCCTGAAGAGGGAAGGGCATTTGCTTTGCCTCACAGGTGGTTCATACAAAACAAAGCCATGTTAAGGCACTCCCTTGCAAAAAATATAACCATGCTACATTTGTCAGAGCCAATGATTCCACGCTTCAGTTTAAGACCAGCTTCATAACTTATTTGCTCTCTGGGCAAATCACTGAGTTCTGTCGTCAGCATGTTGCCAGACTTCTCCTCTTAATTACTCACCTCTGGGTGGCCCCAAGGACCCAATCCTGTCCACTTTGCAAGCCCAGAAAGAGAGAGTGGGGGAGCCATTTGGTGTGGCAGGGCCCAGTTCTCCTCATGAACCAGGGGAATGAGGAGAGACAGACAGCAATCACTCCAGAAAGAGGCAGCATCTTCCTTCTCATGTTGGCATGCTCACTCTCTCCTTCTCACCAAGGGGCTAGACAAAGTCCAAGTACTCCCAGCCTGCTACTCAGAGGAGAGCACGACACCATCTCTCCTTGCCTACACTCTCCCTTGTGACAAAGAACAGAAGAACAAGCATGTAGAGGTCTCTTCCTCACTTTTTTCTGTTCCTCTGGGCAGCCCTGCTGTAGTACCCAGAGAAACAGGGAACCCTCCTCTCACTCACCTTCACTCGCCCCTTGCTTTTGGGACTGGAACCAAAAGCAAGAAGCAGTTGCTCTTACCGCCATCACTACTTGCTTACTTCAGTAAGCAAACAAGGGTAACTGCTCTAAGTCTAAGAGGGAGGAGGAGGTGGAGTAGATGTTGGTGTTGCCAATAGTGCAGGTGGCACAGATGAGGGATCTCTACCCAAAAGGCTTTTCCACTGTCAGTGTGCCCCACCTCCACAGCAACTGTTGAGGTCCCTCCAAGAAGCAAACACCTCCTCCTCTTCCATATCTTTCTGGGCTATGCAGCGAAAGAGGGTACCCACTACCCAGAGAAAGTGGGCAAGCAGACAGTGGCTAGTCTTTTAAAGACCAGACACCAGCAGCAGCAGGTCAGGGACCTACACTGTTGAGGCACTGGAGCACTACGTTCTCAACTCTGTCCCCCTCCATAGCAGGGACCAAGCTGAAAATATTGTCTCAACTCACATCATCGCACCCTCTTGGACTTTACACTATTCAGTGTGGACATCAAAGAAGATGCTCCCCCCACCTGCCAATAACCTATGTTGGCAACCTTCAGTCTCGAAGACTATGGTATCGCGCTCTGAATGGTGGTTCTGGAACAGCGTCTAGTGTGGCTGAAAAGGCCATTCGGGAGTGACAATCCCTTCCACACCGGGAGCAAGTGCAGTACATGAAGTAACCCATGTACAATGATCAGAATCAGGCCAGAGCCATAAAAACCCCCAGCAAACTTGGAGTTAAAAAAAATCAAACTTCCCTCTAAAAGAGCCTTAACTTTGGCAACCCAAAAGAAGTACAAACCAGATGCAAAAGCCAGGAAGCGTCGGCTTTGCAAGCCAAGCCAGCCCAGCCCCCCCAGTTGCTCCCCGCAGTGTTTTCAATGTAACTTTCAGGAAGTCCAGGACAGGCGCCTGCAAACGTCCAGCTGGCCAGTTTGGCACTGGCTGGTTCTCCCTCCCCCTGCAGGGGGGCTGCAGATCGCAAGGGGCGAGGACGAGGTCGGCTCCTCCTGGGGACGACGCGCTCTTACCTGCGGGCGAGGGGCGCACAGAGGTGTCTTGCTCGGCTTCCACTTGCTCTCACCTGGGCGGAAGCGAGAGCTTGGATTTTGACCGCACCTCGCCTGCAACGCCAGAAGCCGGCAGCCAGGGGGCGCCGCTGGGCTCTCAAGGAAACGCGATGCCCCAATTAACTTCAGTGCGGTGCAGTTCTGGGGGTGTCCGTGTGTTTCCCTTTAACTCAAAGGTCCCGATCCTGATACTTTTCTCCTGCCTTTTATGCGGGGGAGGGAGGGGGACTTGTCAAGAAGGGGCTGGAGGGGTAGCAGGCCAGCTGAAAAAAGACCATCTCAAGAAGCCTCAAAGGACTGCGACAAAAACCCTGGGAGGTGACACAGAGATGCATCTCCAGCCAGGGGAGGAAAGGAAGGGATTAGTTAAGGCTCAGGGCACAAGCCTAACCAGGTCTACTCAGAAGTAAGTCCTATTTTGTTCAATGGAGCTTACTCTCAGGAAAGTGTGGTTAGGATTGCAAATGGTCCATTCATTCTGACAAGTGTCCCTGCATTCCCGAAAGGGGTGGAGAATCTGGTTGACGCAGCAGCTTTGCTTATGAAACCAGCATGCCAACCCTGAAACATTCAGAAATTATGAGTCATATGTGTGTGTGTGTTTGAAATATATACCTATATATACACTTTAGAAGGGAAAAAACCACAAAATTTGGTTTTTATTTACCAGTCCTTTGGCTTGGTATATCCAGTTTTTTTTTAAACTTTCCCAAGGCAGCCATGAACTGTAGCATTTTTGTTTTTTCCCATGAACAAAGTGAATAAGAGTTGCAGCCCAGATTCTCACATGACACCAGGAAACCATAACATATTGTGAAACCCATTCATGCCCCTGTTTGCAGAATGTTAGGCTGCAATCCTCCTAGTCACACTTACCAGCGAGTAAGCACTATTGAATTAAACAGGAGTTTCTCTCTGGGTAGGTGCAAACTACCCAGGACTTCTATGATAGGATTGTGCTGTAACACATTTATTATGACATAACAGCACAATCTTACTGAATGCAAGTTTAAGGTTGCAGTTGTATACACACTTACCTAGGAGTAAGTCTCACTGAACTCAGTTGGGCCTCCCTCAGAGTAGACATGCATAGGCTTGCACTGTAAGTCATGTTTTGCTTCTTTTGTCTAAAAAACTCATGCCCTAATCCTATTCCCCACCAGCCTAAATGATGCAGCAGTGCCAACTCGCAGGATCCCCAAACACCCATGTACTGTATCCAATGGGGGAAACCAGACAGGTAAATAAATATTTTTTGGGGGGGAGAAGTTAATAAATTTTTTTTTACTTACTTCCCCATAAGCGGCCTGGCTGCCAATATGTCTCCTGAGGCCTACACCATCTATTTAGCATGGTGGGCATAAGCCCAAGGAGCCTCAGGGGCATGTCAGGCTGGGGAAAGGAGAATGGGATCCTGGTGTGGGGGGGTCTGCTGCTGAGATCCACTCCTTCCCACCCTGGAACTGCCCCCTGCCCACCCCAATCCTACCCTGATCTTCATACGAACATCAGTGCAGCCTGGGTGAGCTGTTGGTGCATGTGGGGGGCCTCCAGCTGTATGCAGTGGCAGTCCTACAGCGTAAAACAGCATCATGCCTTTTGTGACACCACACCAGAATTCTCCATGATGGATAGTGAGATCCACTGCTTTAACCCCAAGATTGTGTTGAGCTGCCTGCAATGTGTACTGAAACTGTCTCAGAGGCTGATTCAAGTCTATAGGAAAACCTAGGGCCCAACCCTATCCAATACGCCAGCCCTAGTGCAGCCTGGGACATGCGCTATGCCCTGTGGTGGTGGGGCACAGTCACGGAGGCCTCTTCAAGTGAGGGAATATTTGTTCTCTTACCTCAGAGCTACATTGCGCCGGTATCAGTGCTGGAAATTTGGATAAGATGGGACACTCAATCTCTGTCTTTAGATTTCACGAACTGCAGAGTGTTGGGGCTCCTACGAACATAAGACGAGACCCACTGGATCAGGCCAAAGGCCCATGTAGTCCAGCTTCCTGTATCTCACAGTGGCCCACCAAATGCCCCAGGGGGCACACAAGACAACAGACACAATCTGCGTCCTGGTGCCCTCCCTGCATCTGGCAATCAGAGGCAGCCTGTCTCTAAAACCAACAACACATACCTACTATGACTTGTAACCCATAATGAACTTCTCCTCCAGAAATTTGTTCAATCCCCTCTTAAAGGCATCCAGGCAAGATGCCATCACTACTTCTTGTGGCAAAGAGTTTCACAAACATGCTCCCCTTTCCCTCCCCTCCCCTTTAGCTTACCATTTACTAATGAAGAATTCTGTAAAACCTGACAGTTTGCTATTTTTTACATTGTTACTTTTGGTGGATCCTAAAGAAGGCAGTACCTGAACTTGGACTGTGAACATAGTTCTATGTAATAACTATGTAATACATAGTTAGCTATCTCACGCACAACTGGATTTCACTGTAGAATGTAGAAATGAGTTGTTCATTTTCTCATCCTTTCACTGCATGCATATACAAGTCATGATTCCACTTGGTCTGTCCGTTTCTGTGTGGGGCAAGTCCTGTTCCTCACCCGTGCAAGAAGCGGAAATTCAATACCGGAAGCTTTTCCTCCTCAGGCAGAAGCAAACCCCAATAAAAAGCAATGCCCTGCTAGAACTGTTGCTTGCCATATGCTGATGATACACCATGCTCAACGTTTAGCACGAGTCTTGCTGAAGGCCCCAGTGACTGCCCCTCGACCACAGGATGCAGCACACACCCATTGGCACAACTGCACCAGCACTGGAAAATTGGATAGAATTAGGCCCTAAGAATGGAACTGGGGGTAGTGATCAGGATTAATCAATGAATGACGGACTGTATGCATTTGACCGTCCCCTTTTTTCATACATCCTCCTCATTAAATTTATTTTAATATACTGTCACTGTTTATGCCCATTCCTATCCAACTTTCTGGTGCTGATGCAGCCTTGCCAGTGGGGACTGCGCTGCATCACAGGGGCCTCCTCAAGGTAAGGGAAGGTTTGTTCCCTTTTATTTTTCAGATTTTTATCCCAGTCTTCCTCCCATGCAGCTCAGGGTGGTGCACTCCCTCCTTTTTGTCCTCACAACAGCCCTGTGAGGTAGGTGCGGTCCAGAGATAGTGACTGGCCCAAGGTCCCCCAGGAAGCTGAGCAGGGACTTGAACCTGGAGCTTCCAGGTCTAAGACCAGCTCCTGAACCACTGCACCATCCTGGCTCTCCTGGGGCTGCATCAGCACTGGGAAGGTATAGGATGGGGTACAGCTTTGTCTCAGTGTGGAGAGACTGGTGAGTAAGCAGAACACCAGCTTCCCAGCCCCGCTCCCTCCTCAGGAGCCATCTTAGGTAAGGGCATCGAGCTTCCCCTCCTTGACGTCTCTGACGTCACTCCCCGCCTCGCATGGAACGTCAAGCGGGCGCGCTCTGACTTCAGCCGCGTCGAAGCCAACGGACACGGCGGCCATCTTTCTTACGGGCAGGCCGCCTCTTAACTCTTTCGTGCTCGCTGCCGGCCCTCCAGGAGAAAGCATTGGTGCCGCGGGATAGGCCGAGGAGCTCATCTGACAAGCGGGCTTGTTTCTCAATATGGCCGCCTCGCAGGAGCAGCCGCTGCTGGGGCGCGGGAGGAGGCGAGGGGTCGCAGCCACCTTCTGGGCCGTGTGGCTGGCCTGTCTCGCGGCGCGGGGTGTGGCGGGCGGCGACCCTCCGCTGAAGTGCGAAGACCTTCGAGTCGGCCAATATCCTGGAGCTGTGGAGGCGCAGAGGACCTGGTTGCCATGGTGATGGGCTTCGCAGGGGGTGTGGAAGGGCCCGTCTCTGCTAGGCGGCCTCCTCCTGTGGCTTGCAGGTGGCAGGCAGAAGTCCAGTCAGTGAGGCCTCCCTGGTGCGCTGCTTGGACCTGCCTGGTGGCCCCTTCGTCCTCCTCCTGTGACTTGCAATGGCAGGCAGAAGTCCAACCAGTGAAGCCTCCCTGGCGTCTCTGCTGGAGGAAAGGTGCACTGCTTGGACCTGCCTGCTGCATGGCTGTATAAGACACCATAGTCCTGCTTGAAAAAGAAGGTGGCATCTGTAAAGAGGGAAGGACAGAATGATAATTGAATTTTTAAACTCTGTGATGTTGGTATCAGGCATCTGAAATCAGACAGTGGCCTAACCTGTGCAAAAAAAAAAATCTTCAAACTAAACTGGGGGTGAAGGAAGAATAGTGATCCCACACTGCTTCCCTACCTTGCCGGTGGAACACTGTAGTAATGCCTTGTTTGTGAGGATGCACACACATCCCCTATCCTGTACTTTGGGGCAGTGATGGTCTGGAACAGGTGTGCCCAAACCCTGGCCCTGGGGCCACTTGCAACCCACAAGGCCTCTCAATGTGGCCCTCAGGGAGCCCCCAGTCTCCAATGAGCCTCTGGCTCTCCGGAGATTTGTTGGAGCCCACACTGGCCCAATGCAACTGCTCTTAGCATGAGGCAACTGTTTGACCTCTTGCATGAGCTGTGGGATGAGGGCTTCCTCCACTGCTTACTGTTTCACATCTGTGATGCAGTAGCAGCAGCAAAGGAAAGGCCAGTTTTGCTTTGTGCAAGGCCTTTTATAGGCCTTGAGCTATTTCAAGACCATTCATTCATTCATTCATTCATTCATTCATATAAGTTCATCTTTAATATATTCATTTATGTAAACTTATGTAAATTTATTCAAATTTAAAATGTAAATTAATCCCCCCCCAACGCAGTGTCAGAGGGATGATGTGGCCCTCCTGCCAAAAACTTAGACACCCCTGGGCTGGAATAAAGGAACACTTGAAAAATCTTTACTAGCATTTAATAAAAGACGAATCAGCCACTGAGGCTTCTGAGCCTTGTTTTGTTGAGCACAGGAGTATTAGTTGTAGAGCAGCTGAAGTTGGTTGGAGGACTTCTGTGGAGTAAATGTAACCACTTTCTCACCCCTAGATAGGTCTGTTGCCCTGAATAATTTGTTTTTATGTCTAACAAAATTGCATATAAATCTATTAAGTTAATCGCTGTCAGATCAACTCTTATGTGCGTACAATGGTTGGAAGTTACAAAACCTCTTTTTATTTGTAGAGAAGATAGTAAGGCATCGTTGATAAAGTAAATAGGTGTAAAGAGCATGTAATATTTTTATGAATGCCCTTTAAGATCATACTAATCATGAAACAACATGAAAGGTACTAGAGCTGTGTTTCTCAACCAGTGGTGCTTGAACCACCGGTGGCACTTGAGGTGATGTCTGATGGTACTTGTGGGACCCCCAAACCTTCACTGCCTGGCAGCAAGGCCAGCAACACAATGTGACAAGCAGCAGTAGGAGACTTGATTTGGAGGGCAGAGTTGCAGTGTGCACTTTGTGTACACTCAGAAAAGCCCTCCTGTCTACCCTGACCTAGTCTTTGTTGCATTGCATCTTGCCTCTGAATTGAGAAGTAACTGCTAATGACATTGCCAGGTACTTCTGATGGTACTTTGAATAGGTGAACCATGAGAAGTGGTGTATTGTGAAACAAAAATTGAGAAACACTAGAAGAAAGTTTTTAAAAGCCTTGAATTGTAGAGGGGAAAGTAAAGGAAGTGGTTAAAACTAATAGATAATTATTTCAGTACAGAGCTGGTGTAACGCAATGGCTAAGAGACTGAGAGTCAAAACCTATCCAACTTTCCAACAGTGATGCAGCCATGCCTGATGGGCACACTTATGTAGCATGCGCTGCATCCTGCAGTGGGAAAGCAGTCATGGAGGCCTTCTCGAGGTAAGGGAACAAATGTTCCCTTACTTGGGGCTGCATTGCGACTGTACCAATGCTGGAAAGGATTGGCCTCAATCCTATACACACTTTCCTGGAAGTAAGCCTTATTGAACACAGTGGAGCTGACTTCTGAGTAGGTATGCTTAGGATTGCGCTACAAGAGAGTTAAGGGTTAACTAGACCATATATGGGACCTGCTGCCATTCCATATCTCTTCCCCATACCATGTAGCTGAACACGAAACCGCTGGGGTTATGTTCCATCTTATGACAGAACACATGTCTGAACAGTGCTCAGCATGTTTCCCTGTTGCATCTGATATATGTGTGTAATACAGAGAAGTGAAAGGTTGAGCAGGACCAGGTTCATGTTTCTTGCAGCATGTCTCTTGTAGTTAATCCTTTAGGTGTAGTTTTTCTTCAGATGTTGTGGGTAGCTGCACATCTGATGTATTTTCTGAATGCTTGTTTTCAGTAATATGAGAAGGAAAAAAATGGCCACTGGCGACTGTAAAATCTTTGATAGTCAAAGACTTTATTTTGATTCTGTTGTTGAACATGTGTGCAGGAATTCAGTTTATATTTGTTTCCCTTAATCAAACAAACATATATTTGTGAAGATCCTAAAATAGACAATGACACACAAGAACCCTTGAGGTGTACAAATCACACTGCATATGGTAAGGACTATGATTATCTAATGCTTTTGAATGCCTAAGGATTCATATTATATGATCAAACCTAATGGTTAGGGTCTGTGCACTAGATTTCCCTCCCCCCCCCATTGGTCATGTATATTTTTTAAATCGGAAACATTGGACATGGAGGCTTCCCCCTATGGGAGGTAATACTAGAAATGTTCTAAACCCATTTGTAATGGGTTGCCTATGGTGCTTGTCAAGTAAATTTTGGGTAAGCATCTTTGATCTGAACTTTCTCCTGGGCACCACAGTAGTAATGACATGCTGTAGCGCTTGATCACAGCAGGTTTAAATATCACTGGTGCAAAGGATTTTTAAAAACTATTTTATCTTATCTATAGATCTTTTTATGTGTTAGTAAAACTTCATAGTAGTTCAGACATATTTAATAAAGGCCGTAATATAATCCATGCTTGTGTAATCATGTCATATTCTTCTTTATGCTGTTCTAGATGTCCTGATGTATCAACATGTCTAGATGTCTAGATGTAGCAACATGCAAATTCATGTACAGTATTTGTATTTGAGACCTTCAGTAGAGTTGAACACTAAATGTTGTTATTGTTTAACCTACATGTTTTTGCTCTCAGTTGCATGTCTTCCAGCACCAAATATTACTTGTAAGGATTTCAATGGGAATGAAACTCAATTTACTGGAAAGGAAATTGGATTTTACAAGCCTATACAGTGTCGAAATGTGTAAGTGAATAATTATGTTCTGTACTCAATGCCTCTATTTACAGTTAACATTGCCTAGTATAATAGGAATTATAAAATATTTTCTATACATTGGTCACCTTCTTACTTTTGTTTATGTTTCAGTATTCTTCCTTCTCAGTTTTATCTAGATGAGAGTAGAGAATGAGCTGATAATGGATCCCTTTCCATTAATTTTGGTAAAAATTACTTCATGTTTACAGACTAATTGCAATATTCATGGTCAGGAAGAACTCTTCCCCCCCCCCCCCCCTGTGCATTGACCCTGGATATTTTAGCCTTTGCTTATAGCATGTGGCTTAGCTAATTTGCCTGACAGCTGTTTGCTATGCAAAAATAAGCTTGCCAAAGTCCATGGATTTCAGTGAACTTAAACATGCCTGACTCTGCATAGGATTGGGCCACACCTTGTCCACCATTGCTTGCTCTGTGATTCCCTTGGTACTTGTTCTTGTGTTCTGTATTATGTGAGTTACCATCCAATCCTACCCAACTTTCCAGAGTCAATGCAGCCCGGTGTAAGGGAAAAAACATACCCTTACCTTGAGGAGAACTCTGTGACTGCCCCCCCCCCCCACACACACCACAGGATGCAGCACACACCTTGTTGGCACACAGCTACATTGGTGTTGGAAAGTTGGATAGGATTGGGCCCTTAGTTCGTGCAGGGAGGCTGCTGTTTGGAGAGTTCTTCCTTGAGACTGGGAGTTGGACTTCTGGTCTGTTAAAGCAGAATTGGTAGTTTGCAATTCCTACTTTAAGCATGCACAAAAATTATAAATGGCTCAACTACATTTGCATTTAGAACCTCACATCAATCTACTTGGTTAAAGTAGTTGAGCAGTTGAGGCCAGACAGCCCCAGATACTTCTGAATGAAGGAGATTATCTTGATCCATTCCAGTCTGGCTTCATGCCAGAGTTCGGTACTGGAACTATTTTTCTTTTCCTGCTAAATGTCACACATTGAGAACAAGATGAGAGAATGTGATAATGTTGATTCCCTTTAAATTTTTGGCAACCCTTAATACCTTGTCCCATGGTACCTTTCTGAAACAACTGGTGTTCTCTAGTGCGAGGTTCCAGAAGGCAATGCTGGAGTACGGTTTCTCTGTTTTGGAGTTCACATATGGGGCCACTCAGGGGTCCATACTGTCTCCCATATTTTAATACCTATATGAAATTGCCAAATGAGATTATTCAGATTTTGGGACTGGGCTGCCATCTGTGTGCAGGTGACACAACTCTATTTTTCTTTTCCATTTGAATAAGCTGATGCATTGTCTTTCCTGGGGACCTGTTTGGGGTCTGTAATGAACTGGATAAGAGCTAATAACTAAAAACTCAGTCCTGATGGAACAGACTTGCTCATGCTGGGCAGCCCTAATTTTAGTGGAGTGGTTGAAGAGTCTATATTTGACTTAGTAACACTCAAAAGATCAGGTTCTTAGCTTACATGTTCCTGAATAGCTAATTTAAACTTGTGACTAAGAGAACATTTGACTGATTTACTGATTTGCCAGCCGCTCTTTTTTGTGGAAAAGAGGAATTTAAACAGTCTAGTACATACCCTTCTCAACTTGGTAGTCAAACTTTTCCTACATGGGATTGTCCTTGAAGGCAGTTTAGAAACTTCAGTTGGTTTAGAATAGTGGTTCCCAACCTTAACCGCTGAGGCAAAAATTGGAATTGTTGTGAACGACATGCAACCCTCTACCATCTGCACACAAAAAATACTTCTAAAATTAAATTTAGAAGTCTGTGGGGGGAGCACTCGACAAGATGCAGGAAATGCCAGGTGCAAGTGGTCCTTTCTCCACCCTCTCTGGTGGTCTGTAGGTGGTCTGTTGCTCAGCAAGATGCTGGAAGTGATTGAAAGTGATTGTCTTTTTTTTAATCTGAGGCTTCGAGACCACTTCTCAGTGTCTCATGGATCACCTATGGTCCACGGACCATGGGTTGGGAAACACTGGTTTAGAATATGGCAGCCAGATTACTATTTAATGTTAGCAATAGAGTGTGCACATCAATTTTACAAGCTCTTCTGTTTGCTGATTTGTTTCCAGTCTAAGTTCAAAGTGTTGATGCTTCCCTTTTAAAGCCCTCAGTAGACTGGACCCAGAATATTTGAGAGACCATCTTCTTCCATATGATACTTCATTTTCTTTGAGAGCTGAGGATGAAAGCTTCTTTGCAGCCCCACCATTTATCAATCTCCTGGTCGCTGCCAAATTGTGTTATCCAGTGGTGGCTTCCAGACTTTGGAATCATTTACCAAGTTCTGTGTGGCAGGTCTAGGAGGCTAGTCCTATTTAGTAATCTGTTAAGTAATTCCTCCGCAGGAAGCCTTTTCTGACCAGATGTTTTACTGGTGGTTCTGTGTTTTAAATGTATCCCTTTTATGGTGTTTTATCATTTTTGCTATGGCTTTATTGGTATTTTATTTTTAATTTTAATTGTAACTCAGTTTGAGGACAATTGTTGCAAAGCAGACTAAGTTTTACCAGAGAAATGAATCTTTTGGTTGTATCTATGGAATCAGTCAACATGTTGCTGTGCTATGGTGCATTTTGAAATATCTTCCAAAAATATATGCAGTATACTCCAATATAGTTTTGCTGAATTGTTCTTAATGTTGTTTTAGCATGTGAAAATCAGTCAAAAACATAAACTCAAGTTCATCATTCTGTGAAAATGATCAGTGAAAGCATGCCTCACTTATCTTCTATCCCTACCAGACAAATAGCCTATCCCCAGGTGTTGTTTGAGCCCTGAGATATTTTGTCCATAGTGCATCTAAATTATTTTGAATATGGTAGTACTGCAGATCCTGATTCTGAAAACATGTGCTTCTGTGTTTACTTTTGGTCATAATTTATTGTTTATACCTGACTGAGTTTTCCTTTGATTCAAGATTTGAAGCAGTTAGGTTTTGATGCTAAATTTCTTGTTAAATAGACAGCTTGAGGCTTTCAAATTCATTTAACAAATTGTTTTGATCATATTTTGTATTTTAGAAATGGCTACTCCTACAAAGTAGCAGTCGCACTGTCTTTATTTCTTGGATGGTTGGGAGCAGACAGGTTTTATCTAGGATATCCTGCATTAGGTGAGTATTTTTCTTTCTTTTTAACATATTAGTCTATAATCCCTTTTAATGGATAACTTTGTATGCGTCAAAGTAGTTTATTACCAGTCCACAGGTTGCAAGTATCATCTGCATTGCAAGCAAGGAGAGGGCTCGAAAGATTATGATTGTTGTAAAAAAAAAAATTATCATAATAGCAGTCATGACTTAAATTTATCCTGCTGGCATCATGGTGTGTTATCATCTAATCAATACAAGGCTGGTCAACTCATCTAAATCTTATTTAACCCATTTCTGCCCAGCCCACAGGTGTACACATATAATCCCTGTTGCGTATATGCAACATTGGGCAGAAATGGCTTAAAATAAATCTTATACGCGAGCATACTAATTCAGATCATACTGTGAAGCTTGCACACAAGATGTCATTGCTTAAAAGCTTTATTTCTTTCATAGAGAGTTGTGTTTCAGAGTGCATCAGAATAGGAACATAGTGAATAATTTTTGTTTCTCTATTTTAGCATGATGGAAGGAATTAACAGCCTAATCCTAGTCTCTCCCCCCCCCCCATTAGGATTTGGCAGCTACCGCTGCCATCAAACCCACTCCCATTCCAGACCTGATCCACTCTCCCTCCTGTCCCTGTTGCTGCTTCATTCCACTCTTCCCCACTTCTGCTCCACCTGTCCCACCTCCCCTACCACCTCATAGCTGTCAGCAGAGTCTTCCTCAGAACGCACATTCTGCTGCCACCCAGCCTGATTAGGATTGGGCTGTAAGTGTTGCATCCAGTGTTACAACGTATCTTTCACCCAACACAATTCTCACGTGGGAATTTCCTGTTATGTTTTACCATTAACCTGATAGGTATACAGATCGAGCCTTCTTATCTGTGAATTTTCTGGGTCTGACTCAACGTTGTCTCTTGACCTACATTGAGCCAGACATGGCCTGACCTGTACCCTCCAGACACAATCGGAGCCGAGCTCTGGTTGGAGATTGTTTGGAGGGCCAGGGAGGCAATCCACTGCCTCCCTGGTCCTCAGAATGATTTTTGAGGCCTCTGAGAGGCCTTAGAACATCACTTCTGGTATATTGCCAAAACCGGAAATGATGTTCTAAGGCCTTTGGAGGGCCATGGAGGGCTTCCTCAGAAGGCTTTCTAAAGCCTTAAAATGTCACTTCCAGTTTTGGCAAAAAAACAGAAGTGATATTCTAAGCCTTCCCGAAGGTCTTAAAAGTCATTCTGAGGGCTGGGGAGGCCATACGCAACCTCCCCGGCCCTCAGAACACCCCAGACATGACCAGAGCTGTGCTTTGGTCACATTCTGAGGATTTTACATGCCAATATGTGTGGATTTGATTATCCACAGGTTTCAGCATTTACAGAGTTCCAAGAACTGTATATTTGACCTGTATATAGTTTCTCTTCCCTGTGAGTTTAAATAACTTTTTACCTCCTGATATTCTTTTTGGCTGCCTTTTATGAGTGCAGGGTCTAAGGTTGTTCTGAGTTCTGGGGCAAAGCCTAGAACTGGGCCCCTGCCCTCCATGGGCTGCACTTTGGGAGCTGTTCCCTGGCTTACCAAGCAGTAAGTGGGGAGGTGGCAGCTAAATGACTGGCACAGATCTGAGTAGCCCAGTAGGACAACCTGGGGCTCGACGGGAGTAAAGGGGAAAATATCCGCCTTGAGATGACCTTCAGCAGCCTCCTAATCTGGCTGGATACAGCACAGCCACTGCAGCCTGGCTGCACAGGCACAGATTAGGATTGGGCAATTGCTAGTGCAGTTCTTCAGGGGCAACTCTTTCATGCACACTGACCAATGGACTTTCTCCCAAATGCTCCTACAACATTGTGGGGGTCTTTGCAAGAAAACCTATAGAAGGAAGGAAAAAGTGGAGCTCTTGCGCGAGTCTCCCGCATTACTGCAAAAAGTTCCCTCTGATTTATTTATAGAATTTGTAGTTTTATCCAATTATCCACAACTAACCAAGTAAGTAGGACTTACTTCTAAATCAATGTGCATAGAATTGGGCTGCAAGACACCAGGCTTGGCAGACACCACTGACTCATATAAACTGGCTTATGGTCAAGCAGGTAAAAAGGAAACCCTGCTTAATGAAAAATTAGTGGTTGCCCCATTCAGCATCAGCAGTGTTATCAAGATTTGTTGACAGTGCCCCATCAGACAATCAAAATTGAGAAGGGTTTGGAAAGCCAGTTGTAGAGGTTTCCTGAATTTTCCTTAGGGAAGCTTACTCTGAGGAAGGTTAGGTTAACAAGCATAATTACATTGTAAGGGAGAGGGAAAGAATCCCTTGATATTTTATCATAGTTTTCCTTTTCTTCCCAAAATGGGTCCCATGTTAGAAAGATTTTTACAGAATAAAGCACTTGGGCAGTGGAGGTGATGAAAATGCTGTTATTCTGATTAGTTTAACTTGGCAGCTGATCTTGCAGGAAATATGCAGCAAGACACCAGCACCTGGGCATTAAGACACCTGTCAATCCTAAAATGCAAGCTGGTATGCAGAAAATGTTCTTGGTGTTCATTTATTGGTACTTCAGCAGAAAATGTTTCAGAGATTGAAGACTAGGGAATCATGTACCCCTAAAGAGTTAGCACATGCTGCTACTTTCTTTTCTGTGACTTTTTGTTCCCTGTTGCTAGTAAGTATTTTGCAAAGGCTTTTTCTGGTTGGAGACCCTGCTGGAAATAGTAGTGTCTAGGTCAGTGCTTCCCAAACTTTTTAGTACCAGGACCCACTTTTAAAATGACAATCTATTCTATTGTGACCCACTAGACCAAAAATAAGAGAGAGATTTTCATTAATAATAATTGTGGTTTAATAATAATCATGGTCCTGTGCTCCTGACCTTAAGGTGACCTTATATATAGTATTCTGTACGGACCTTTGCTAGACTCTCCCTAGAAATTGAGTTCAAGGACTGTTTCCCCCAAACCTTTACAGTCAACCCAGAAGACTGAACTGTAAATCAAGATGTGTAGTTAGGGACTTCCAGGCAACACAAAAGGCTGAAACTGGGTTCAAACGTGATCTACAGCACAGCAATTACTAGACCAGTGGTTCTCACAACTTTTAGACCGGGACCCACTTTGCAGAATGACAGTCCGGGACCCACCGGAAGGGATATCATCAACCTGGAAGTGATGTAATGGCTGGAAGTGACATCATCAAGCAGGAAGTGACATAATTGTTCTCACCTAGTAGTTCATAAACTGCAAATGACAAGGGAAAATAGTCCAGCTCAGAAGCTTGTTTCAATTCTAACCGCACCCCCCATTGCTACCAAGCATCCCACCTGTTCACTGTATTAAAGGGATAGTGTCTCATGGTGTTTTATTAGCTTTTATTGGGTTATTTCTCAGGCATTTGCCAGCTTCCAAGATGGCCACATACATACAGAGCATGCTTATATATACATATACAGGTGTGCCATCTGCAGGGGTTCTATTCCGGAACCCCCCTGCAGTTACTGAAACCACAGATATAGGCAACTACCACCCCCCAACCCTCCGGAGCTGAGGGGTGCTCTGCTCCCTTTACCTCCGGAAGGTCATCTGAAGCCAGTAGAGACTGCACACGTCCGCCTGCTGCCTCTACCGGGCTCAGACTTAGCCTTGGAACTTAAAAAAAAGTCACTTCTGGTTTTGAAAACCAATAAAAGTTGAATTGAAAACCAATAGAAGTTCACTACTGCATTATGTAAGTAATAGTAATAATAATAATACAGGTATTTCTATACCGCCTTTCTAGGTCCTCAGATTGCTCCTCAGACTTTATTCAAGGCGGTTTACATGGACAGGCTGTTCTAAATCCCCGTAGGGATTTTTACAATCAAAGAAATGTTCTATCTTTTAAGAACAACAACATTCAGGTGTTTCTTTCTTGATCTGGTTTCACATTCTGGCCTCCATCCTCCCATGCTCAGAGCAGATGGAATAACTCAGCTCAGCTTGTCAGCTGCTTCAAGGTCGCCCGGTGCCTGTGGCCTCGAACTGGCGACCTTTGGATGTTATCTTCAGGCAAATGGAGGCTCAACCCTCTAGACCAGACCTCCTGCCTCAAGTGAATTTGAGACCAACTTTATGACAATAATTGTGATGTATTTGACAAACAACGGTTGTATAAATTGCTTATGTCCCAAATCGGGTACACAGATGCATATACACTGGCTGACCTGGAGTGACACTGTCCGAGATATGACAGCTGTGGTAGTGCAGTACAGTGGGGCCCCTGTATCTGCTGATTCACTTATCTGCGGATCGGGTCTGCATTTCTCTGTGCAAGCCCCTGGCATGCACCCCCTCCAGAGGCGAGAGCAGAGCTTCCCCCGTCTCCAGAAGGTCCTCTGAGCTCAGCAGAGGCCATGCACGTCTGTCCATTGCCAGTCAGACTGTGCCCTAGAATGAAGAAAGACACTTCTGGTTTTTCCATAAAACCGAAAGTGACATTTTTAATGCATTAATAATGCCTTCTTAAATAATGCCAAATTCAGTTAAGTAGTGTAGTAGTGACCTTCTGTTTGTTTTCAATTTTGTGTCCAACAACTGCTTAGGAACTAATTTTCACAGCTACAAATCTTGAACTTTCTCCAAAACAGTTTCATTGATGTTGCTGCTCCATTATGTATCTACAGTCTCAAACCTGAACAAAATATTGAAGGCAACAGTTTAAAAAAAACACACACCACTAGCTGTGACAGTAGAGCAACATGAAATATGTTTTGTACATTTACTGTACATACAAATATGTTACAGTACATTTAGAATACATTCCTGGATACACCTAAATAAGAGGTGCCTTGACTGACAGAGACCTCTTAAAGATCACTTCTGTGCTTATTGAAAGTAATAGCTATGTTCAAACTAAGCTTTTTAAAGGTTCCTGTTTAATTATTATTTTGGGGCCTTGAGGTTTGACGTGCTTTACATTCAAATATGTTTTGCATCTCTGTTGCGTTGTTTCCAGAGATGTAATATTATCTAGGGCTTTATTGTAATCTAATTTATTACAATAGGTAAATGCATTATATGACTAATTTGATTTGCAAGAGAGATTTTGGGAAGAAGGATGGGTGAATTGATCTGTTAATTGATTAATTTTTTAAATGCTGGTTGGGCATAAATGGATTGGGGCTGTTTAACTGAATTAAAATCCCAATTATAAAATAATAGGACTGTGTGGATCATAGGACCTTGAGATCATCTAGTCTAACCCTCTCCACTAAATTGAAACAGAACAGAAGTAGTAAGAAACCTACTAGTTGCTTTGGGTGATGAGACTAAATGAGAATCCAAGCTTTGCCTCTAAGGCATGCAAAAGTGTTTGCACCCCTGTTTTTGTATTTAAAACTTTTACATGATCATTTACAGGTACATGTTTAAATTTATCGACAGCATTTGTGCACACAGCAGATGCCTGTTACAGTGTTTTGCTTTTGGCAGCTTATGAAGAAGCTCCCTCTTTCCTGTCTCTGCCCCAATTGAAATTCCCCATAGGTTAAAAAAGTAGCAAGTCCTGTGTCAAACAGTCAGCAGTCAGAAAGCTGCTTCTGGTCATGCATGTATCCATTTTCCGCAGCTTTTCCTTCTAGCTGTTCTTTAAATCTAGAGAAGTCCAAAAATTCCATTCAGGAATTTTGTGTGTACATGTGTGAATAATGATAAGAATAATCTGCAGCTGCTAAGAGCAAACATCTCAAACAACAATTCATGCATTATATTTCTTCATATACCCAAGGGCTCTAAGGGAATGAAAGATTTTTTTCAATAAACTTATTAGAAAATAACATTCTAACCATGCAAACTTACGTATACTTACTCAGAAGTAAATCCCATAGAGTTCAGTGGAGTTTACTCTTAAGAAAAGGTGCATAGTCTTGCATCCTTAAAACATTTTTGCACAACAAGTTAAGACTATAACTTCTCATTTTATTCTCAGGTTTGTTAAAGTTCTGCACAGTTGGGTTTTGTGGAATTGGCAGCTTGATTGACTTCATTCTGATTTCGATGCAGGTATGTTCAGCATTTTAGAATCCTGGTCAGCATTCAAAAAGCTGCTGGGGTCCACATAAGAGATTTGCACTTGCCCAATAGAATTTTGGTGGATTGATGTAGGAATCCCTCTCATGAAACGCAGTTCTCCTATCAGTAGAAGGAGCTTCAGGCTGCTGATCACTTGGCATCTGCAAGCACTTAAGAGGACCTTATGTGTCATTGAAACGAATTCCACAGCATTGGGGGGGGGGGGGAATACTGGCCAAAGGTATACAAGATGTGTTCATAATGCTGAGTTTGTAAAATACAACAGTGTATTTTGAATTTCAATTTCTATGTATAAATGAATCCATAAGGTTTCGGGGTGAGCTTAAAACACCTGTTAAACCATAGATTGTACAAATATTTGAATGTAATTAACCTTTTAAAAAAATATAAGTTGTACTGTAGAAATCAGTTGTTTAGTTTGGACATCTTTATAATAACAGGAAAGCTTTTCTGGAAGATCTTGTTACTTTGTGTGTGTTTGCTAATTGAGCTTCAGTCATTGGTGAAACTGCTGCTTTTTTAAAATACTTGACATTCTACTTATTTAACTGCTGGTTTACATATCAGCATATAATTGAATTTTCTACACATCATGTCTTTGGAATGTCCATGTGGAAAAACTACTAGATTATGAGCTGAATATACACATGTGCCTGATTCATCATTCAGGCTGAATGATGTTTGACCATATGGTCATGTTTCTTTTTTACTAGATCGTAGGACCATCAGATGGATCTAGCTACATCATAGATTATTATGGAGCAAGGCTTACCAGATTGAGTATTACTAATGAAACATTCAGAAAACCACAGATATATCCTTAAACTTGCTGGTAAGTACTTTGGTCTGAGTACAGTGTATGATAGATTTTAGATTGACTAATAACCATAGCTTAATTGTATAAAAGAGAGTATGTTTGTCAAAGTGATGGAATCCACTAAGCAGTGCTTCTGCCATTCATTTCAATGGGAATTGCTGAAATAATCTGAAAATCTCTTGAATAAACAAATTGATGATAAACCTGCAAGTCTTCTATAGGCTTGCATGCATTCAGTGAGATTTTCACCTTTTTCAGTATAAACAGACTATTCCTCTCCCCTACGGCATGACATGCTGCTTGTTAAACTTCGGTGAATTTCAAAAGGACTTTACAACTCTATGTTTGAATTGGAGAGAAATTTAAAAAGCAACTGTGCATGCACATAAGTGCACTTTGTAGAATCAAGTTTTAAATAACATAAAGAAGCTTTGGGGAATATTTGTGCATACTGCTTTTTCACATGGCCTCTGTACTAATTATATTATTGCAACACAAGTATCAAACTGTAATCCAATGAATAGCATGTGCAACCTAAGAAAACCTTGAGGTCAGAGTTCTCACTCCCTGAACCTTATTCGGTGGCCTTTTGTATGATCTGCTACAACCTGTCCACTTCTTGTTGGCTCTTATTCACTTTCTTTAGGAGTTCAGCCTTCTTTTGCATTTAATGGTCTTTCTGTTTGGTCTTTGTGCATCTTTTATTGCATACAAATATGACAGAGTTAAGGTTAGGGACTGCATTTGGTTAAATTCCAAACTTAGTGGTTATCTTTCCTTGATAAGAGCCCAATCCTAAACTCCTAGTGCTGGCCCTATGCTGACACCGAGTGTCGCAGACATGCCATAAGGCATGCCCGTGACACTCTGTGCCGGGTCAGCGCTGGTGCCAGCTCAGTGCCAGTCTACGCTGAGCCCAGCACCAGCTGAAAGCCCACTGCACGCTACCCGGAGCAAGGTAAGAGCTCCAGGCAACAGAGAGGTTTGTCGGGGCAGGAGGGAGGCGTTCTGGGGAAGACAGAGCAGGAGGGAGCAGGACCAATGAAGCTCTCCTCTGCTGTATCCTGAACCCTGTGTCAGGCCTTCCAGCTTGACACAGGAACTCTCAACTCCGCGCTGGCAACTTTGCACTGGCAAAATGTCCCCTTCCCCTACTCCTACAGCAACCATTTTGGTGCCACTGCTCCTCTGGGTGCCAGGCAGCTCAGGAATGGGCTGTAAGATAGCTAAACATGTCTAACTGTTTCTGTGCATAACTTCCTATGTATAGTGAATGTCTAAAGTATATGTTTGATTAAATATATGAGCATGTGATAAAACACTTCCAGCAAAGAACAGAGTCTGCATCTAAGTGAAAGTTATGAGAGAACCAAAAGATACTGAATGCCTCAATCTGGCAAAGGAAGTATTTTGTCTTGCTAAAAGCGCAATCCTAACCACTTATGTCGGTGCTTTCCAGCACTGACATAAGGGCAATGAAGCTCCAAGGTAAGAGAGCAAACATTCCCTTACTTTGAGGAGGCCTCTGTGAGTGACACCCAACTGCAGGATGCAGCACATGTTGTATTGGTACTGCTATGCCAGTGCTGGAAAGCACTGACGTAAGGGGTTAGGATTGCACCCTAAGAGTGCTTTCACAGAGTATTATATCAAGTTGTCCTGTTGTAAAGTCTCTTATTCCTATAAGCCAAACGCTGACAGTGTTATTTTGCGAGCCAGATTCAGCTCTTGGTAGTATTTTTAACATGATCTAGTTTGGCCTGGCCAAGACAATACAGTCTGAGTCTGATTTCAAAACATATGAAAGGGTGTAAATATATCTACTCTGTAGGACCAGCTTCCTGACATTGCTAAAATAAACCAAAATGGCACGCATCCAAATGCAGTTTGGATTACAGCAGGTTGTTTACTGTGTTTGTGGTAACTAAATTCCTACAAATCTTTGTCAGGGATTTATTCTGTGAATAAGGCAACATGCTCTTAGGAGTCTCAAAGGTAAATGATCACCTATAGATCCTCTTGCTAGGGCAACTGCCCTTTGCCCTTTGGCAAGCAGGATGTCCAGCAGCACACAGATACTCTGCCTGGAGCTCTCATTTATACTGTAGTTTGGAGAAGGCAAGAAACAGCAGTTGGGTTACTAAAGGAAGAAGGAACAGGCCTCTCTCCTGCTGTTCAGAAGTGACACCTGCTGTTTCTTACTTTCTCCTCAGTATCTAAACCAATCTTTGTGGTCGCCTGGTTGGAAGAACTGTACAGCTCTTGGCAAAGGAAGTGTTTGGTCCTGTCCCCCCTTTGCTTTCTGTTTCCTGTAGGTGGAGCCAAACGCCAGAGCTGAATACCTTGTGCCAGCTGAACGTGCTGTACTGCAAAGTTCAGCATCCAGGCTTTCTTTCTTACACCAATTAATAAGACTGTGAACTGCCTGAGCTACATTCTTCTTCAGCTTCCAGCTTTCACAGTAGGAGGCAAACACAACACTATTTAAACCACTGACTAGTGCATTCTAAATTCTTCTGCTTTTTATTATTAAAATGTTAAAATCCTAGAGATTGTATCACTCTCTCTTTAGATTCTCTTGATTACTTCTGGCAATTCCCCTTATTAGTCCTTCTGCCTTATGGGATCTTGTGCCAGCCCATATTGTTAGTTTAACAGTTAGTTGCAGGTATTAGAACAACATGTGGCAAGAGAGCTTTCAGACTGCTAGGAAAGCATTTAGTAGTCTCTGCAGATGTGTACAGTACATCAAGTTTCTAGAGTGTTTGAGAATTTTAAAGATCTGCTTTCATTAGTATAATTCTATATAAATTGTCATTTGAAGACATTTACAACAGATATTTTAATTCTGTTTTAGAAATTAATTTTATGTGCCACCAGATCAAATTAGAATTATGTTCATTTTCAGTCTTCTCCAATGGTAAAAATGATTACCAGAAGATGGGATAGGGAGGAAGGAAGGAAGGACCAAGCATGGGACAAGGCTACTCTGATTTCCTTTTAGTTTGAACATGAATCTGCCATGCACGAGAGCTGGTCCTCTTCACATCTTCCTATATTACACTTGTAACACTAAGGATGCAATCCTAACCAACTTTCCAGCACTGACATAGCTGTTCCAGTGTGCCGTGCGCTGCGTCCTGCAGTCAAGGGGGCCTCCTCAAAGTAAGGGCATGTTTGTTACCTTACCTTGGGGCTGAATTGCAGCTAGGTCAGTGCTGGAAAGGTGGTTCGGATTGCGTCCTAAGTATACATTTGAAACTGGCTTATACTGACTCAGTTCATTGTTCTTTCTGTTTCAGTATTGTCTGTTCTCTGACTGGCAGTAGTTCTCAAGGAAGTTCTTGCACAGAAGTAGTTCCCAACCCTGTTTCTTCTGATTCTTTAATTTGGTGATGCCAAGAATAGAAAACTGGGATCTTATGCAAATACTCTATCACTGAACTGCAGACCTGAGTGCTTGTCTATATTTACTTTTTCCTTCAGAAGAAGTATATGAAACACCAAGAATTTCTATAGATAGTTTACTTCAGTTTTCTGAGTAACATGAGGTAGAATTTAAAACGCCAAAGGCAAATATCATGAGAAACACAGAGAAGGCTTGAAAATGTACTTATGTGACAACTGCACCACACAGTCAGCTGCTTGTATCAATAGAAGCCATGTGACTTCTGCATACAGCTTCAGGCTGCCAACAAGAATGTTTTCTAGGGTCACATCATGTCACAGTGGTTATTCTGTGTGACAAATTGTGACAGACAGGCTGATGTAACTTCAAGCAATTTTTGCTTGATGGTCATTTAGAATAAAGAAAGCTTGATTTGTAAGCTCACAAATGCAAGAAGTAGTCCTAGCTTTTAATTATACTGTTTTCCATTGTACCTGTCAGGGAAATGGGAGCGGAGTGTCCCAGGAGAAGGCGGGCTGACAGGGGAGAACAGCACTTAGTGGTTAACATGCATGCCCTCTTCTTGCTCCCTTCTTTCCTTTTGCTACAGCGGAATGGGGGAAAACCTTGGTAGTTTGTACTCACTGCCACCATTCCACGGTACAGAGGCCATGCGGGGGAGAGTTGTCTGGCAAGGGAAAAAACCCCTTCCAGGAGAGCACTGAACCTAGGGGTGTCTGCAGCATGAAAAGACATGATAATTCACTGAATCTCCCATAAATATGAACTAGGTAGACAAAAGGTTCCAAATGGAACGAGTTTATTAAAAGACTAAATGAAAGTGGAATTAAGCAATATGGGAAAAGAACAGGGGAGTAGAAAAAGTACAAAAAGCCTGATGGGAAATGCCTGAACTTGGCTGGAAAACACAATGAAAAGTTTTGACCAGATGGATACAGTAACCAATTAAACCCAGCAGATGGCTCTGGGATGCAACTCAAAAAACTCAGCACACACAACTGTACCCTAGTATTTTGCTACTTCAAAGCCAGTTGCAAATTGGCTGGAGTAACTTAGCAAATTAGGAAAATAACATAACTTCCTTATGTACTTAACGCAGTACAAACTAGATGGTTTTAAATTTAAAATGCTCTCACTGATCGAGGAAACCCCAGTCCTTATACTTGCAAATGGATGCTCCTGTCTGAGCTCCCAAAGTATGGGTCAGTCAGCAACTGGTAGAGAGCCAACAACTTCCTGGTCACTGAGGAATATATGACCTTGCTTGGATGATATCATCAAGTTAACTGATTGGAAGAGTTGAATCCCCCTGGTTTCTTCATCCCTTCCCTTGAACCTAGACAGGTTTGCTACCCAATGTAGCAAGGTATGGCTGTTGCTAAGCAGAAAAGCTGCCCCAGGCAGGGAAATGGACCCTGAAGAGATGGACCAACCAGCATATTGTTGGGGAATAATGGAGTTTGCAAACAAAGAACGAGAATGCTACAGGAAGATTTTTCCAACAACTCTTAAGAATGCTGAACCTGCACAGGAGCTTCTGAGGAGTTAAACTGTCAAAAAATAACCAAAAACATCAGGGACTATCACAGTACAAAACAGGGGTTTTGGTACTACTGCACTTCCCTGCTGGTTTAAAAGTAGGTAGGTATTAATATCTAATATGCTAGGATGAAGAGGAAGAAGCCAAGTTCAACTAAGGCTGCAATCCTATCCACTTTCCTGGGAGTAAGCCCTGTTGACTATAATGGGACTTATGGGACTGAGTAGACAAGCATAGCAATGAGCTCTCAATCAACTGTCAAGCCTTGGGGCTACAGCATTAAATGGGTACTACAAACACCCTTTCAGTCGGCACTGAAAGTAACACAGTAATGAATATAATTGAAGTGGAATGAGTCTGAAGAAGGTAAGTGAGTCTCTGGTAAGGAGGGAAACCCCAAGAACTACATGCCAAATAACCAACTTTCTAGATATGTAACCTTACCAAAAGGGAGTGAGGAAAATGGAAGAGAGAGCAAGGCAGAGGAAAAGTTTTCCTATAAGCCAGAAGTAGCTGTTGTGCAGTCTTTGAAGAGTGTATTGACAATGAGCCAGGGTCTTCTCTGTTGTGGTCTCACCTATGGAACTCACTCCTGACTGAAGTTAGGACTCCCTCCTCTATACTGGTGTGTTCTGAAGAGACTTATTTTTAAATTTCTCTGGGCCTTTAGTTGATCTTTTTTTCTCTCCTGCTTTAATGATTTGTGATGCTTAGTGTTGTTTTTCTGTTTTGATTTTTATTTGATGTTTTGTGACTGTTCTTGTTTTGTTGTTGTAAACCACCTTCTGCCCTTCTGTTGGTACAGGGAAGGTGGAGTATAAATGTAATTGTAAATAAATAAAAAATACGCCTTGGCAAGGAGGAAGAAAGAGTTTAGGCTCTCCTACTGTGCTTCCTACTGTGCTCTGGTTGTCTCTGGGACATAGCACAGCGGTTCCCAAACTGTGTGTTACGATGGCCTAGGGTGTTGCGAGGCACTTGCCAGGGCATTGTGGAATGGCTGCCACCCAGAAGGGAGACTCCAAACAATGATTGGAGGCTCAATGCAGTGGAAAATGCTCCAGCATGTGAGAATTGCTGCCTTGGGTGCCTTTCGGGGAGAAAGGCAGAATACAAATCTAATAAATAAATAAATAAACTATGCCGGGAAAAGCCCTCTTGCCCACCCTGGCCCCCTTAGTTTGTAGAGATGTTTTGAGCTTCCAAACCCAGAAGTACCTGGTGATGATGTCATCACTAGTCACTTCTGGGAGCTGTTCACAGTGTGGGGGGAGGTCATGGGTCCCAAGAGTTTGGGAACTGCTGGCATAGAAGAATGCTATACCAACTGCATTCAGTCAGACTTGATAGTGAACGTTATAAAAATTCATTCACATTAATGTTTGGTTAGAGATTAAATGATACTTTGATTTATTTCAGATTTCAACTCTACTTTTTCAATGTTTAGTGTGAGGAAGACTCCTGAGTAATAAATGATGGAAGGTACTGCCGTCAATGGACCTTATTTGATGGAATCATCTGTGTCATCAGTTCTGTCCATGCAAGCCAAAGTAGCAGACCACTTCATCATTTACGCTTCTGGTTACATGGAATGAACCGGGGCATATGTGCCATGGTTTAATAGATCACCCTAGCCCTAACGTGAAGAGGACAGTGACTTTCCTTTTAATTTATTTTGTTAAATAAGAACAAATAATGGATATAATTTATGGTAATATACCTTGAAATACTGTGCAGTGGACATAATACAGGTTGACTAAAAACTGAAAAGTGTGTCTTGCATACGAACCAAAAAGGAGAGTTGGGAAGAAATGACTTGACATTTCACCATTGCTTTTCCTGCTACTCTTTCAAAGCAAGAAGAAATTCTGAACCAAAAACTGTTGTTTTACAGATCGACCAAGTTCCAGCTCATTCGCCTCTTTCTCTCTCTTGCATCAAGTACATCCTGTACTTTTGGCAACAAGTTGACTGGATATTTAAAAGCTGCAAACTGCTCTGAAAGTTTCACATAGTGGGTTATGGGCCATGTGTGTTTGATCAAAATTCAATTACTGCACTGTGCCAGGCTTGGAAACCTATCATTGCAAGTTATGAAGTATGACGAAATAAGCTACTCTAATTGGTTCAGTATGGGGAGCAGTCTCAACCAAGCTTGTTATGATAAATCGCTTCCTGTGTTAAAGGTTCTCTGGAGCTTAAGTGTCTTGGCTCACCTCCTTCAACAGAATAAGAATATTGTTCCCCAGGAACACTTACATCACTGTCCTTCTTTTCCATTCAGAGTTAAACATTTGTAACATTTTCATCTTGGTGTTCTTGAGGAATATAAACAATAGCGATTGCTGTCACTTCCCTTCTGTACTCTTCTGTCACTTTTCTATCCAATCATAAAGCATCTTGCACTCCTTCTATGCAAGGCATAGGCATAAAGTGCATTTTAATATTTCAACACAACTACTGTTACTGGCAATTTCACTTTCTCGGCTACGTTGCCACGTGGAAATTCTTTGCTATTGTTTAAAGTCAAATCCATTTTGCAAGACCTAAAATGAGAGGGAGTACATTGTGGTTCTAAGCCTAGATCAGCAGTTGCTAAATGTGTTGCTGAGAAAACAAGTTCAGTTCCATGGGTAAGAATACTGGCTCCATAGTCTTAGCTGGTTCATCTTTTGGAAATAACATCTGTTTTGTTATCCTCCTGTCATAATAATAGCCAGCAGTGAAGGCTAGTGCACAGAACAATTCAGCAGTTTGGCTACTGTATGTGAATTGTGAACAACAAGATTTCTTTGGAAGTAAAGATGGCAACCTCATGTTCTCAGTTACTATAGCAGGCGAATAGCAGGGGTGTCTAAGGCCAGCAGGCCAGATATCACCCCTCCCCCAAAGCTTTTTATCTGGCCCCTGTGATAATTGGGCTTTATCAGCACCACCATCAGCTGCTCTCAGCTGCTGAGCTTTGAAGTGAGACCTCGGTAAAGTGGCACTTTGCCACTTGGCAAAGTGGAAAAGATAGCCTGCGTGATAATTGGGCTCTCTCAGTTTCACCATTTCAGCAGTGTTGTTTCTGCTGAGGTACTGAGAAGGTGGCCTCAGAAGGCGAGGAACAATACAAAGGAAGAGGCAGACCAAGAGGGGTGAGAAAGGGAGAAGCTGCCGAGGTGCTGGGAGAGCCCAATTATCATGCACGTTGCCCTTTCAGCAGCGCTGTTTCTGCCGAGGCGTCACTTTGCAGAGCACCTCTCAGCTGCTGAGCTGAGAAGTGAGACCTCAGCAGAAGCTGAAATACTGAAATGGCAGTCCACATGATAATTAGGCTCCTACATGCCTTGAAAATATGACCAAGGTTTGCATATTCTGTCATTTGCAGTTCCTACATGGGATAAAAGGTGCTTGCTTCTAGTCATCACCTTATTAAAGATGTCAGTTCCTGCTTAATGACATCCTTTCCAAACCTCAGCAGGCACTATTTATGCTATTTGCTGCATGAAATGAGTTTGACACCCCCGGCATATGGTATGGTGTAGCTGTCAGTTTAGGGTGAAGTAGAGAAAATATGCATTTGATAATTCCCTTTGCTGGACTTGGACTGCAATTCTATACACTTACCTGAGAATATGTGCCATTGAAATCAAAGGGACTTACTTGAGTAGACATTCATAAGATTGCCCAGCCAGTTGCATGAACAGGTCATGGAGCATTTCTTAAACTTTTTTTGTAAGATAATCTAAATGACACCAGCAGTTATCCAGTTATCATTTGTTTTCCAAGCTTCGATCTCATCATAGCTTGCCATTATATTTAAATGTCCTGTTTAACCTTCTGCTAAGAGATGTGCGTAATGCTGAAGTCGGCATTTCCAGCTTGTACTGGATCTACTGCAAAAAAAAGTCTCCATTTAAAAAAGCAATTGCCTTAGTCATCACTTAATCAAACAATGACTAAGTGCAGCAATACCAAATTAGGGGGAGGAAAACTCAGCACAATAAATGTAGTATCCATGTCTGAGTAAAATGAGAAATAAAGTCTGCCACTGTTTTGTAAATCAGATGTGATCAAGTACTTCAAGATGGGGTGGGGGGGGAACAGTCTGTCAAAATGTCCTTAGCCTGAATATTCCACTGGGTTCGTTTATTTCTCTTTCCCCTCCCCCAACTGTAGGTAGATGATAGCAATCATTTTATGGCTTTTAATAAAGATCCTACAAGAAGTAACTTTACCTTTAAAAATAGAAAGTGACTGCAGGCACTTATGCTAATCTGCCTTTTGGCAAATCAGCTTTTTTTTGTATTGAATCTCGCTTGATTGAATAGCACTGGAGCTGCCAGAGTAAATTCTATTATCAATGTACAGTAATTAAGGAAATAGTCCTTGTCACTCGAACAGCGTCCAGGCTGTGCCTGCTGTAATAAAGTTAAATGATAAAGAAATCTCTTTCAATAAAGTGCAGCTACTGGAGTGTGGTTACTTCTGAAATGCAGTGGAACAGTGCAGTGGAGAGTTATTGGTGATGTGAAAATATGCCCACTGAACACAACTCTAAAACAGGTAATTAGATAGCATTAAACAATTAATCTTCTGATTTAAAGCCAGAGAAGCATGTTCTAATCCTCCAGCCCTAAAAAGTGACAAGCTCAGAGCTCTTGTCTTCCCTGCGCTTATTAATCTTCAAAGTACCGTAGATGTTTTTTTAACATTTTGAAGTCTGTTCGGAAGGTGTACAACTTGGGCTCTGTCAAACTGACTCATAGGGTGATGTCTGATATGCTGTATTCACTGAAGCAGTGGTTCTCAAACTTTTTAACATTGGGACCCACTTTTTAGAATGACAATCTGTCAGAACCCACCGGAAGTGATGTAATGGCCAGAAGTGACATCATCAAGCAGGTAATTTTTTTAACAATCCTAGGCTGCAATCCTATCCACACTTACCCAGGAGTAAGCCCAATTGACTACCATTGTTAAAAACATACAGAGCAGCCTGTTTAAAGTACAGATCTGTAACATTTCCCCAAAAGCAGTCACATACCATCAAGTGTAATATATGAGTATTAAAAATAAAATAATGAAATGAATGGGGTCCCACCTGAAATTGGCTTGTGACCCACCTAGTGGGTCCACAGTTTGAGAAACACTGCACTAGTGTATTAATACTGCCCTGTTCCCCAGGGGCCTCCTGTTTAAATCTTAATGGTGCCAACCTGATTTCAACCTGATATTGATTGTGATTGAAAAAGCTGCCATTCCAGGGTAGTTTTTGCATAGCACAATGGGGTATTGTACCACCTAGCATTGCAGTTGTAGATTTCATATCCACATTGTGTCATTGATAATGACAGTAAAGGTACAGGATGTATGCTTTCTTTTTAAAAACTGCTTTTAGAAACGATGTTGCGTGACAGGAAGAGATGGGAAGAGAATGCAACTGGTCCATGTAATAGGCATCCTTAATAGGGGGAATCTGTGAGCATTAAGAATTTGTGGCATCAAAGACATAAAAGTGGAAGAAGTCTTCGGTCTACGAGGGTACACCTTAGAGCCCAATCCTAGGCATGTAAGTCACATTACAGTCAATTGGGCTTACTCCCAGGTAAGTGTGTATAGGATTGCAGCCTTAATCACTAAATGTTACTTTGCCTCTGTGATAACTGAATGCACTGTATCTGTTTTGCATACAACCAGCCACAAACGCTATCCCAAAAGCCTGTTTTTGTGACTAGTATCTTCATGAAGATTACTCAGAGATAAAATCGCAGCCTCAAAGTTAAAAACCAGTAGTGCATGATACTCAGAAATGATGATGTGGCATCAATTGTTCTCAGCCACACGTGAGTACATTAACCTTATTTGAACTGGCTGGAAGTGATATTTGGCTATACATATTTAAAACTCATATAGCAGTTCCTTGAGGTGACAATAGTATAAAACCATACTGAGGTCTGTATGTAGGACATATGGTTGATAAGCTGATGATATGCATTATGGAAATGAGTGTCTCAGCAAGTTAAGCCATTTCTGCCCAACGTTGCATATACGCAACAGGAATCAAATGTGTATACCTGTGGGCTGGGCAGAAGTGGGTTAAAGAAATGTAGCAAGGGTTTATGGCAGTGGTTTCCAAATGTATCTGGGTTACGATGCCCCTGAAGCCTCTTTTTCCCAGCTCAGCCTTGTGAAATCTCACAAGATCCAAGATGGTGGTGCCCAAATCTCATGAAATTTTGTGAGATTGAAGATGGCAGCACCAGATGAACAGGTAGGAAGGGCCACTGGGGACATCCCACAGTGCCCCTGTGTGTTGCAACACTCACTTTGGGAACCCCTGGTGATGAAACAAACTGTGCTATGGAATATTGTTTGTCATGATGAGAAAAGCAACCTGTAAAACAAAAGGACCCTGTCACAGGTACATGCTAACTTACTAGACCAGTATTGGAGAACAATATCCTTCAAATCAAGACTTGTTTTGGCTTTTCATTTCATGATACATGAAGGGCTTACTATCTGATCACTTTAAAGTTATGCTAGGCATCATTTTGGAATCTGGACATCATAGCTATTTTGTTTTAAGGAAGACCTAAACCTAAGAATAGATCTCCTTTGACTGTGTTCTTCTCAGATGTTCTACATGGGAGTACTCTGCCTTTAGAAATGCCTTTAGAACTTTAAGTGAAAACTTGAGGGCAGGGGTGTCAAACTTGTTTCGTACAGAGAGCCAAAGTTAGCATTCAGGACGCCTGCTGAGGGCCAGAAGTGACGTCGTTAACCAGAAAATGACATCATTAAGCAGCTTATGGCCAGAAATCAGCACTTTGTTTTCATTAACTGCAAATGACAGAAGAGAAAAAACACAAATCTTGATCATATTTCAAGATATGGAAGAGCCCAATTTTCAGTTCAGTGGGCTGCTGTTTCAGCAGTAACACCTCAGCACTGCTCAGCAGCCAAGAGCCTGAGGGCCAGATAAAAAGCTTCTGGGGGCCGCATCCGGCCCTCGGGCCTTATGTTTGACACCCTTGCACTAGGGCATGTGAAGCAGAATGTGTCTAAAAGTAGATTGCCATGGATTATTCTACTTTAGGGGCTCTTCCAAATTTATGAGACTATGCCCTTAACCTTTGCTGCACTGACTTCATGGCATATATTCAAGCAATACTCCCATCATGCAAAGAGAAAGCAGCACATGGCTACAGAAGCACCTGTGGTCCTTAAAGAATTCCTACCATTCAAACGCCTTTTTTCATTCTGATATAGTTACCCCACTCAGTGACTTTGCTTTTTGCAACATAGCCCAACATTCACAGAATGTTGTAGTGCATCCAGAAAAAGATTTAAGGGCCACGGCCTTCCAAGCTTTTGCACAAATGTCTGAAAATGCATCAGAAGCGTTGTACACCTTTCAGCTGTGGCCATTGTGTCAAATCTTTGTTTTTGAGAGCTTCCGTGGTAACCTTCAGTACCGTACATTGAATTGATCCAAATTAGGGGGAAAAGTTCTAGCAGAAGCATTGGGTTTTACTGCTGAGATATGCCAAAGCTGAAAGCAGATGCTTTCCATGTTACAGAGAGAAGATGCACATATTTCTTTGCTGCTTCAAGGACAAAGGAAACACTCATCCAATTAGAGGAGACATGAGGTTGTGGCATGAAGCCTCATCCCGTCAATAAAAAAAATTCTAGAGAAAGCATGTTGACCTAAAGGCACAATGCGTGCTGTTAAAATAATGACAGTATGGTAAGTACACAGCGAGAGAGAGAGAGAGAGAGAGAGAGAGAGATGCACTGCTTTTTACAAATGTAGAACTTTATTGCTTATAATATGATCAAGTATGCATGTCTCACTGAAATTGCTGCAATTCTTCTGCAGCCAAGGGGGCAACCACAGCCATGGGGAAAGGCTTGAGACCGTGCTTGGCCCTGAAGTCATCACCCAAAAGCAGAGCTTCCTCTCATCACCAAGTGACCACAATCAGCCCTCACACATCAAAGACGAAAAGAAAAAGAGCTTTGAGGGCTCTGGTGGTTGAAAAGCATTCTCAAGATGTAAGCACAATAAACCATCTTAGGCAATTTTGCACCTAAAACGTAAGGACAAAATTATATTGCTGTGACAGTGCTGTTGAATTGGCCCTAGAATTGTCTTCTCTCACATCCCAGTGTTCTTGAATGCAGTTTAAACAAACATAGTCATGGAGTGCTAGATTGGGAATGTTCCTATAATCCATTTTTGCTACTGCTCCAAAAGTGCTTTCCCTCCTTACAGTGCACCGGATTACCTAGTGCAATGGTTCCCAAATGGTGAGCCAGGTGAACCAGGGAAACCAGCCAAGGAAACCGTAGAATCCTCACCAAAAATCCATCACTCCATACAATGTTAGGATTGTAGCCCTAATGGGGAGCTACAGCCAATGGCCCAGTAGGTCAACATACTCGCCAGTCAAAAAACTTTAGACGCCTTTCTCCCACACTCAAGAAGTTATGTTATTAAGCGGAAAGTGATACCATTAAGCAGCTAATGGCCAGAAATCAGACCCTGTTCTCATATAGAAACTCATTAACTGCAAATGACAGAAGAGAAAGTATGCAAATCTTGATCATATTTCAAGATTGGGGAAGCCCAATTTTCATGTGGGCTGCCATTTCAGCTATAACACCTCAGCAGCTAAGAGCCTGAGGGCCTGATAAAAAGCTTCCAGGGGCCGCATCTGGCCCCCGGGCCTTATGTTTGATGCCCCTGGTCTAGAGAGTGACCATTCAGATAACAGAATGAGAGTTTTTAAAAAATGGCAGAGATACACTAAAGGGATAAGTAGGTGAATACATGAAGTAGGATAATACATGAAGTAGGATAAGCAGGTTTAGATCATGAAATCTGAGTGAAAGTTGTTTTTTTTAATGTAAAAACTTTTTTTGCAATAGCAAATGCTATGACCAAATCTAATTTAAAAAATAAAAAATTTAAAAGATAGAATGAACTGGAGTGACAGTAACAAAAAGATTCATTTGGAGAATTGGGGCTGCCTTGGTTTAAATCTTGTCTCTGCCATGAGCCCACTAGATTGTTGTACAACATAATTCTATGTATGTATGCAGAAGTCCCATTATGTTCAGTGGGGCATATTCCCAGGAAAGTTGTACAGGATTGCAGCATCACCCAGATGATACTACAGAATACTGTACTGCATTGGTGTACAAGCAACATGCATATCCAGCCCACTGAGAATTAAGGAAGACTGAGTGTAAGATTACTAGCAGGCCACTAGATGGCAGCAGATTAACTCTTCAGATGCCAGAGTAGGTTAGATTTATTGAAGAGTTCCTAAATATGAGAGGGATGAAAAAGTGGACCTCCCTATCGTACAAAGTTTCATTTACCTGAAAGTGTTTCCATTTTACTTCTGAAGGCTGTTAGCAGATTGAGTGATATTATGTTTCCAGAGTAAATTAGTCCTACATGGTCAGGCAAAGTCAAGAAATTCTAATAGGCCCCCAGTTCGATCCCCTTGGTTTTTGGGGCAGGATTGGGAGACATCCGTGTCTGGAAATCAGAAGACCCGCTGTCATTTGATGTAGACAATATTGAGTTAGATGGACCGATGGTCTGGCTTGGGAAAAAGCATCTTCAAAAATGCCTTGTCAAAAATTTTCTTGTCATTTACAGTTTGAGTTCCTAGGTAAGAACAGTGATGTCACGTCCTGCTTGATGACATCACTTCTGGTTCTGGCATCACAGTGATGTCACTTCCTGTTTGATGATGTCACTTTCGGCCGTAACATCACTTCCAGGTTGATGACATCACATCCGGTGGGTCCCAGACAGATTGTCATTCTCAGAAGTGGGTCCTGGGCTGAAAAGGGTGAGAACCACTGCTCTAGGTAATTCCTATTTCAAAAATTATCTTACAATATTAACAAATGAAGGCCTCATGCCGTCTCTCAGGATCCAAAAGCAGGTTGCATGCAACATGTCTTACTCTGAAAGAGATAATATGTCACTCTTCATAGTGTACATTTTAAGATTTCAGAGCTGAACATAATTCAGGAAAATTTTCATGTCCCACTACTGCTGTCACTCACTGATAACACAGGCCAATACACATTTTGCTTCCTTAAATGTTACACCAATTCCTAGGTATATTTGAGGTGCTGATTCCAAAAATGGCTTCCGTTTTGCCCTATCATGCCTAGTTTTGGAGACACAGCATAGCCTCATACGGCTTCCTCATGAGGAAGCTGCTTGAACCATTCACTAATAAGGCTATACTATATCTACAAAACTAGAAGTGATAGAGCAAAACGGATGCCATTTTTGGAATCAGCACCCCAAATTCATATCAAACCACCATAAAGTTTGGGAAAAACTTTTCTGACCCTCAGTTTTGTAGGCCTGTGTAATTTATATGACTTTGGCTGCAACCCTAACCACACTTTTCAAAAAGTAAGCCCCACTGAAAAAATAGGATTTACTTCTGAGTAGACCTGGTTAGAATTGTGCCCTTTGTCATATTTATTTGATTTATCCTTGGTCTTTCAGTCAAGACCGGTTCCTAAAGCAGCTAAAATTAAAATTCATTCAATTAGGAATACATGCATGCATCTTTGGGGGAGGGGGTGTCAGTGTCCTCTGGCTCCTGGCAATTGATAGTATAGTTCCAGTTCCAGGCTATTCCCTCCAGATTGAAGGTTCAAAGGAGCTGCAGATGGCTACATGGACTAACTCAGTGGTTCTCAAACTGTGGGTACATGGCCAGCCATGGCACCCGGGGCAAAGCTCCGCGATGGCACCCCTGTGGGCTATCACTGCCTCCCGGTGCAGAAATCCGCCCTCCCACTCACCAGAGGCTCATGGAGCCCCACACGACCTCCCATGCCAGGGAAACCTCTATGAGATTCCCCGGCGCTATAAACTGTGCTTCTGGCAAACCGGAAGCACAGTTTCCGCCCCTGTCAGGCACCTCAGAGAGGCTTCCGCAGAGTCCTAGCAGCCAGTGCCTGGGGCATGTGCCCCAGGGAAGTCTATGGGAGGTACACACCAGTGGGTCATGACACAATTTTTGGTGGTTCGCAAAGCTGACATGGTAGATTAGGCTATGTACATCAAGGGTTAAACAAACCTGCTACTTGCCCAATCACCATTATAGCCACAGAGGCCTGAGTGGCTGGTAAAGTGAAACTTTCATTAGGTGGGTCCCGATGCTGAAAAACTTGAGAACCACTGAACTAACTTATGGTAAACATGATAAATACCAGATATCTGTTGATACTTTGACACTATCTTCGATGATACTTCGACATCACTATCCATAAAAAAGGGAAAAAAAGATGTATGGGCTGGTTCCTATTTTTGATGCTATGAGTAATTTTTCAAAAGATAGTAAATTCTATGGGATAGCAATAAATTTCACATTAAACACAAATCACAGATGATGCAGTTGCCACTGCATCCTTCTCAAATGAAGATTGAGTTAATCAATACATCCTCTAACGATGCAGTGTAACCTACATCACTGTCAACCCACATATCCCTTCAAAGCAATATTGCCAGATAAGGAAATTTCCCTCCATATTTAATCATTAGAGTCAAGTGACAAGGCCATGATTATGCTGTGGTCGCAGTAAGCCCCTTAATGCCCTATTTATTTTGTCCCATTGATGCCATAAACGGTTGAACTGTTCATAATTTGCCAAGTTAAAAGGCCTGCAGGGATGCCCAAATACATCTATAATGAATCCAATGCCATTGTTTTTAAAAAAAAAAAAATAGGCACAATCACTGACCATTCTGTAACCCTTATCAGTCCTATATATTATGAAACTGTTTTTTTTAATCCAAATTTTATTGTCTGCATGTTTTGAATGCCCCCTAGGCATTTGGATAAATGCAAAGTGTGTTCACAGACCCAATTAGTGCTTATCTATAAAACCTGACCCCCTTCGATGAATAAGTGGTGGGGGTGGAAAGAGTAAACCTAACCTGACAAGTTCATTAGAATTGTTCCCTTTTCAGGTGCCTGTGCTGAGAAATTAGCTTAAAAGATGCAGTGTTCCCATTTCACAAAAAAACCCACTACAAAATGCAAATGCAGGACTCAAAGATACCTGCTGATAAGAAGTAATTATGCTTCTTGAATAAGTCATACAACTCCCCTGCCAGGCTGGTCCTGCCTATTCCCATTTTACAGCTGGTGAACAGTCAGTGAACGTAAGTCTGAGTAAGGCTGCAATCCTATGCACACTTTCCAGGGAGGAAGTCCTATTGACATTAGTGAGGCTTACTTCTGAGTTGGCATGCCTAGGATTAAGCTGTAAATTAGGTCCATATACGTCTCATTGGAATCAATATAACCTTTGTTCACAGTAAAACCTTTTAAAATGCCATTGATTTCAATAGGATTTAAACATTCCACCTTTTTTTGATTATTTCAATGACATACCTAAGACCGCATGCAATCTATAGCAGAGGTAAAATTTGAACTTGGGGCTATCAAGATTCAACATCAGTCAAAAGATTCTGGTATTATTGGAGTAATATGTGGCAGCATGAGGAGCAGAATATGTTAATTGGTTAGGAAAACAAGATAGACCTCAAGGAGTATCTCTTTGTGAAAACAAACACTAGGAAAATCTCATGAATTTGCAGTTCTGCTGTATCTAAACAAGGATTCAAATTATCATATTTGAGAACTTGGCAAAACTTCTATCAAACCTTTGTTCATAAATTCATAATTCATATTTACAATTTAGTAAACCACGGATTGTAACCAACGAATATGAATTAATTGATCTGCAAGTCATATACAGGGAGATTGCAATTAGAGTTTCTATTTTCTGTTTAAACGATTGCAGGCATGATCCTATGACCTGCTGAGCTGGCAAATAAGTGTTTAGGATGAAGGGTGGCAGCTGGTATCCTGTCCCATGTTTCTATCTTGATGTTGTGCTGTTATCACAAGGCCGTGCAAGGCAATTTGGTTGCATGATGGCCCTACTGAAATCCTCCAGTGTCATATATCATGAAGCAGCATATATAACCTAGCCACACAGACCAGAAAGGGGCAAACATGGGTGAATGGGGAGGACAGATTCATTTGGAATGTATAGTTGAATAGTGGGTTCTAAGACAACCACTTTACCACTTTACAACCGTGGATCTGGTCTGAAAGAACATTCCAACTTTGAAACAGGAGGCTCTTGCAAAGTTTAAAATAATTTGAATTTGGGTATAAGGCTTGTTGGTGAAGTATCTTTGGCATCCAAGTCTGTGTCCCTTCTCTCTGGCATTTGTCACAATTCAATAGCTGAAACAAGTTTGCCAGCAAATCATAAAACTTCCAGTATCACCTTAATGTGTAGCCTTTGAATAAACACAGGTCCTTTTCAGCACTAAAGAAGGGAAGTGGGGTTGAGAGAATATTCCCTGCCAATTGGCATTCTATAGCAATGTTTTCCCTCAGGTTTGCAAAATATCCTGGCCAGAGGATTTGAAAGCACACTGGGGCAAGAAGAAAAGGTCAGAGCTGATGACTGCATGCCATGATAGGTGTGGTTAATTTTAGCATAGTAGTGAGATAGTATAGCAAGTATGGCACTATATAACATTGGGGAAGATGTACAACGAATGCACATTTTTGCAATCCAAGCACAACATATATCTTACTGGGGGTAGAAGTGAATGATGCTTTCAGACCGTAGTCCGTCGACGTCCCGGCTCCTTCTAGCACTGGCTGTGAATTCAGGGAAGATAACGTCCTACTGGAGTATTTGTGAGCAAAAAGAGATCATTATTCAGAAGTGATAAGTCATATGGGGTGAAAATCAGAACTGAGGACTATAAATCTGTTCTCAAGCACAAGATGATGCATGCCTTCAGTGTTCTGAGATAGAGAAAGCCGCCCCATCCTATCAATCATCACAAACACTGCAGGAACTGGCATGTCATCATCATACTTTGCATTTGTATAGCACTTTCTAAGTGTACAAAGTACTTCATGTGTAATCTTTACAAGGTAAGTCATCTCTCCTATTGCATCTCTATCATATCTCCATATTGCAACTGGGGAGCTGAGACCTATTGCAAGAAACCTATTGCAGTGCCAGCAGTAGCCTGAAGAGGGCGAAATGCTCATTTCAGGTGGTGAGTTCAGGTGAACCGTGACAGCAGTGCTCTCGGCTGCTCACCAAGCTGCAGCCACTGGTGCCAGCTTCTCTTTCCTTCTCATCTACCCCAGCTGCTTAGGAAAGAAACCAGGGGAGGGCACCAGGATGCAGGTCTCTTGTTATCTGCTGTGCTCCCTGGGGCATTTGGTGGGCTGCTGTGAGATACGGGAAGCTGGACTAGATGGGCCTGTGGCCTGATCCAGTGGGGCTGTGCTTATGTTCTTAAGGTGTGAGAAGTCCTATTTTAAAGTGGAATAAAATAGGCAGGCGGTGGCAAGCCGGAGCCATTTATTGGGCCAGATCATCACACCTGCTTTTCCTTGCCCCACCAGCTGTTTTCCTAAGCAGTGAAGGGTGGGTGAGGAGGAAGTGGTCAGTGGTCAGGAAGTGGTGGGTGAGGAAGTGCAAGTGGTCAGGTGTCCACCTGCACATGCACACATGCAATTTTGGGGGAAGAGGCATGGGATTTGCATGCTGCAGGGCTTCGACTGGGCCTGACCTAACACAGATCTGAGATTGGAACCAGGGAAGTTCTGCTGTTTAGCTCAGTCTCTCAGTCACTATGCTTGGTGGCAGGCTAAGCCAGTGATTCCCAAACTTTTAGTGACAGGACCCACTTTTTAAAATGACACTCTATTGGGACCCACCTTACAACGTAAAAAAAAAAAAAAGAGATGTAAAAAAAAAGTTTACCAGCTGCTCAAGCCTCTGTTTTTATACTTTTTACTATGGTGGGAGGGGACCATCTTCTGTAGTGTTTGTTGAGCTCCATGTTCATCACATTGGAACCATTCTGGTGGTCTTATGTTCCCCTTTGCCTGGCTTTTTATAAGAGCAGAGGCATGTTTGCCTACTCACAAGTAAATGCACATATGTGTTCAGTTTTGGTTTCCATAGGGCTCAATACACTTTCCTTGTTGGTTTGGGGGTGAGGGACTCCCTTCTTCAGAGTTTGTTGGGTCTTGCATTCATCAGATTGGGACCATTCTGGTGGCATTGCATTCCCCTCAGCCTGCCCTTTGAAATGGACCAAGGTGTGTCCGCCTACACACGTGTAAACTCCCACATGCTGCTCTTTTCTGTTTCCATAGGGTTCAATACCCTTGGGAACCCCAGGGTTCCTTGTCAGCTCTCAGTTTGTCAGTTTTGGGACACACAAAAATTGGCTCATGACCCACTGGTGGGTTCCGACCTATAGTCTACGACCTATAGTCTACGACTGGTCTAAGCTGATCTGACACCACACAGCCTCAGCCCCATTAGGGAACTCTTCACTATTTTAATCCACCCTCCTGCTCCCACTTCACCATCACTTTTTGTGCACTCATTTGGCCAGGAGGATCCTGGGAGTGGAACCTCTCTGCCCCCAGCATTCTCTTTGCCAACCACTTTGCAAGGTGGCAATGAAGCAGGAACAGGAGGAGGTAAGCCCCCCCTCCTGCATTCTCCTGTTGCATGCATGGATTCCCTGCCAACTTCCCATTTTCTCCAGTCCACTGCCTAAGGTGAGGCTTTTAGCCGACCTCATGGCTGTTTTTTTCCCATGCAATGGAGTGCTGCACATGAACAGAAGAATTGTATATTTGTCAACACCAGAATCCAGCCAAGCAAGGTGAGCATAGAAAGCTTCCACTTGTAATACTAATAGTGAAATGTGTTTAGTGTTTTTTTTCTGAGATATTACAAGCTTGGAAGTCAGCTCTGGGTTTCCATGCCCCTTTGCTCACCCCACGCATAGGACCTGCATTAACATGTATACACATTTATATGTAAGTAGGCCCCATCCATGCAAACTGTTTCTTCCTTTCTTCGTGGAAGATAGGTTGAATGAATGTTCCATGTAAATCCCTGGTGGTCCTATGCAGCTCCTAGTTGGGAGCCTGCATCAGAGCCTGAGGATCACTCTTGCCCCAGCTCTGTGTAGCATATATGCGCTGGTTCCATGTGTGTGTCCCAGCCCTCTGTTTTCCAGCTTCCTTGAAATCTCAGTTCAACACATTCTGGCATGAACCAGTCTGCAGCATTGCTTGTATTTTCAAGTAGAAGGACACTATCTGATGCAGTCTTTACTTACCATGCAACCAATGGGATCATAAAATGAGAGCACTAGTTAGAATGGCTGTATGCTTCCTGTAGGTTCGGCAGCGGTGTGTTTCTGAATGTCAGTTGTTGAGGTGTAGTGGCAGAAACTGAATGGTTGCTTTCATGTCCACTTTATGTGTTTCCCAGGGGTACATGGATGGCCACTATGGGAAAGGGGAGTCTGGGCTAAATCTTTGGAATGATCCAAGAGTTCTTTTTAGTTGCATTGCCAGGCCCTGGTGACCCCTGGAGCCAGGTAACATCACAGAGGAGGGAGACACCAGCCGTATCTGCACTGTCACCTCCACTGCACATGCACAGTCCTTGCCTCTGAAAACGGCTCCATTTGGGTCCATATGGAGGCTAGGGCGGGTCGGAGGGCTAATTTCACAGTGTATGCCACATGCCTGAAGTGAGTACTGTCACCCCCCTCCGTTGAGACAGAGGAAAACCACCACTTGACGGTGGGGAGGGGGCATGTACCCCCTTGTCCCGGCCTCAGCTGCACCTCTGGTTCCCCTTAGGTTCTTGTGTACTTCTGATCACTGACATCATGTTTGGTCTCATGACTGTGTGAACACATTTTGGGAGTCCTGACCTTTCCTTACTCTGGTGATATTGTTATAAACTTCAGAGTCTCCATGTCTAAAGTGGGAATGTTGATTACTCTTTTACATTTACCTAGATCCCCATGGAAGATGCAGCATTTCCTGTCCTTTCCTGCTGCCAAAGTACAAGAGAACCATTTGCAAAAGCAACCATTTTTTCCCCCCATATTAAATACTTTGTTCCCTGCTGGATTGATTAAAAGCCCTTGCAGAGTGCTTAGGACAACAAAATCCCTTCCTTTTCTACACTCGTGTGCTGATGAAGAAACAAACATTCTGTACCCAGCACAACATATGGTTATTGTTTGCTATAAGGATGTGGAAACCCATTACTCCATAGCGTGGCAAAAAGAAGATGTAATATCAGAACAGTGCTTCGTTTAATATTTTAAAAAGTACTGCTGTACTTTGCAAAATTATCCTTTCCCCTCCCTCCATCTTCCCAAGCCCAATGTGTGGTTTCAGTGGCTTCTGCTGTAATCACTTGAAATGGTTTGCATGTGAGATTCATTTAGTTTGGGAATCTGGTTTCAATTTCAATCACTTCGGGCTGTATTTTTGCAATGACTCCTTAGTCACAAAACACTGACATGGAGTTGTAAGGATGCCATCATTTCCATTGTTTATATGCAAGTGCTGAGACTACAATGATTTATTTATGTTTTAATTAAAATTTGGTGACTAGAGCAATGATTTCTTTTGGAAATTTTTTTTTTTTGAGCATGCCATTTCTAATTTGTGGCCTCAAGGAGAAAAAAAATCAATAAGCTTATACCATTTATATTTTTATAGTTACCTCAGGCATTTGTAATGCGAACCTGCCATTCACCTGCATTCTAACGTGGAGAATAGCTCGCCATTCAGTATAAATCTTCAAAAAGGGAGAGAGGCTCGATATTTCTGAATCACTTCCATTCAGTCTAAGAAGGGATCCTTGCAACACATTCCCTCCTCCTGTCAAGGTGCATGCCTGAATTTAATATGGCAAATAAATGGATATCCTGTACATTTCACAACACCTGCCTAAATCCTTAACAGTTGCTGAGAATTTTAATAATTTAATTTGATTCCCACTCTTCCTTTGATGGATGGTACACGAATATGAAACTATACCCCACAGGTTCTTTCAAAATAACTTCCAAATACTAAGCTTGATAGAGATGGGACATGTTCCATTCAATACAGGAGTCTAAATTATGGCTAAAAATTGGTAGCATCAATGTATTTAATTGTGTACACTAGGGGTTTCAAACATAAGTCCCATGGATTGAATGCAGCCCCCAGAAGCAATTTATCTGGCCCCTGTTTTAATTGGGCTGTCCTAGTTTGATAATTGGGCTCTCATATCTTGAAAATATGAACAAGATTTGTGCATTTTCTCTTCTGTGAAAGAGAAAATCCATTTGCAGCTAATGGATTTCTGTGTGAGAACAAAGTGCTTATTTCTGGCCATCATCTGCTTAATGATGTCACTTCCAACCCTCAGCAGGCACCACGAATGCTAACTTTGGCCCTCTGTATGAAACAAGTTTGACATCCCTGATGTACACAGTTAAGTAACCACTTCATGAAAGGGCCCCATAAAGGTGAATAGACAAGATGAGGTCACATGGAAACAGAAATGAGAATTCAGACATTCCCAATGGCCAGTGCCCCAATGAATGTCCAGGGCAGGAGTCTTGAACATGCGCATTGTGATTTATGGCTGTTGAGAAAAGCTTCATAGGCTGCAAACCTAACCACACTTTCCTGAGAGTAAGCCCCATTGAACAAATTACTTCTGAGTAGACCTGGTTAGGATTGTGCCCATAATTTAATAACTTAGGAAAACGTATGCTAGAAAAACAGCATGCTTCTTGAAGTAAAATTGACTGAACTAGAGGTATGAGAACATTCTCCTGGTGTTTGAATGGGTCACCATGTTCTGCTATCTTTTTGCAAATTGTCTGGGTTTTTCTGTGCCATTTCTCAATTAAAGCATTACTTTAATTTTGACATTGCACATTCTCATCTGGCATCTCCCCGCCAGGATTTAAAGCAGACTTGTGCTTAGTATAATAATAATAATAATAATAATAATAATAATAATAATACAGGTATTTCTATACCGCCTTTCTTGGTCCTCAGATTTCTCCTTAGACGTTATTCAAGGCGGTTTACATAGGCAGGCAATTTAAATCCCCGTAGGGATTTTTACAATTTGAAAGAAGGTTTCTATCTTTCAAGAAACCACAACATTCAGATGTTTCTTTCTTGATCTGGTCGCACATTCTGGCCTCCATCCTCCCACGCTCAGAGCAGATGGAATAGCTCGGCTCAGCTTGTCAGCTGCTTCAAGGTCACACGGTGCCGGTGGCCTCGAACTGGCGACCTTCGGATGTTATCTTCAGGCAAATGGAGGCTCAACCCTCTAGACCAGACCTCCTGCCCTATAATGGGGGTTCACTAGTGCATAGTTCCAGAGGTTGGGCTTAGGGCCAAAATAGGGCAGGCCTAAGATTTCCTGGTACCTGAGGTGATGGGTCAAATGCCGCCACCACCTCTTACCTGGCCACACCTCAGCTACTGTTGCTCCTCCTGCTGCTGCCTAGAATTGAAAAGAAAGAAGGGAATGGAGCAGAAGATGAAGTGTGGAGGAGAGATGAGTGGCAGGCTAGAGCATCCAAGATATTCTACCCCCCCCCCCTCAGCTCTCCTCTTCTGCACTCTTCTTTTTTCATTCTATTCCCTGTTCGGTGAAAATCCCTGATGCTTCCCTTTTTTCTATTTTTCACTACTTCTGAACACTTCCAACCACCCCAAGCTATTTTGACAACAGCATCCTAAAAGCTGCCAAGACATCTTCCTGCAATTGCCCTGGTTTTTCTGAACTTCAACACCATTACTAAAGAGCCAAATGTGGATTTTCTGTCTTCACATCTACCTTTCCCTCAAACAAGGAATTTTGTACAACCTTTTACTGAGATTGGCAGTGGACTCCAGAGGGTCAGGAAGAGAGGTGGGCAATGTTCTTGCTAATGGGTCCACGCCATGCTGTGGTAACTCCAGGTGCTTGGTTGATGATGTCATATGTCATTACTGGACTTCTGGGAAAACCAGGCTCTGAGCTGCACAGAGCTTGGTTTTGAGCTGCATGGCCACACAGCCACACAGTTTAGAGGGGACATGGCGATGAAATGGGATGCCTGGATGGTTCTTATTCATTGAATGACATCAACTTCATGCACATGGATGCTCTGGAATGGGGCAGCGATGAACTTGGGGAACAGGGTGGATCAGACCCAGGAGGAGGCTGGGATTGGCAGAACATGCTGAATTCCAACCCCCTTCCCAGGCCTGATCCACTTTCCCAGGTTAACTCAGACTTGTGCCAGCAGCAAGCTCCCCCAGCTTAACAGCCAGCAGTATGCAAAAACTACCACTGCACACTAGCGCCAAAAGAAAAGGTAGCTTGCCTGTGATTTGCAAGGTCCCTCCTCCCAGTTCCTAAAGCAGCAGTTCTTCCAGGTGCAGCAGTGCCCCTTCAGTTCTCCACCACCCAGCAATAATCTATTTGATTATCCTGTTAGCTAGTCCATCAGTCAGTGTACCAGCTCGTTGTCTGTCTGCCAGTCTGTTATCCATCTGCCAGTGCCCCAGTTTGTTATCTGCCCACCAGTCCATCAGTCAGTGCGCCAGTTTGTTAATGTTAGCCAGTTCATTAGTCAGCAAGTCAGTTAGCCAGAAGTCAGTCCAATAAGCTAGCAGTCTCCTCTCCATCCTCCACTCTCACTACAACTACAACCCACAAACTCCTTCTGCTTCAGGTGCTGCTTATATCCCTTAAGACCTAGTTGCCTCGAGTGGCTACAGCTATGCGGCACACCCTCTGCAGAAATGCCGGGGCCTTAACTCCATGTCCCCCAAATTCACCAGAGCAAAGAGCCACTGCAGACACCACATCCTATCTCCTCACAATATCTTCCGCTAGTCCAGTACACAGTGCTGCTGCATCACCACATGGGGAGTTAGATAGGATTGGGCCATGCATCAGATATGCCCACTATATTCTAAGCAAATTTGAATAATCAGGAAATTCACACAACGCAGGTGAAAGTAATGATGATTCCTCTGTGATATAAGTTCTTACCTGACTGAAAAAGAATCCTCATGACCTTCAAGAGCTAAGGCTTCAACACTAAAGTAGTTCTTCTCGCTCCTTAAGCCTCTTGTAGTTGTTTACTTTCCACATGTGCACAAGATATGCAAGCATGAGATGCTTGTCTCATGCATCTCAAAGTGCCATTTGTATGGCAAAAATTTCTTCAGTTGATTTATAACTCTGTCATAATCATGATCCTACAGAAGGGAGAGGCAAGCATTCCATTTGCACAGAGGAAAGCCTTATGACAGGAGTCATTGATAAACACTTCGTCTTAGCTAAAATGTAACAGCTGGAGTCAGTCTTTACTTAAAATGATTCAGTATGAAGGAGAAGGGGAGTTACATATTTTTGGATGTATTCAACCATCCTGACCCACCAACCCCCACCTTCTCTTTTCAAATCACAGGGCTCTGGTTTGAAAGGGCCAGTGCAAAGTGTCCTTTGGAGGGCTCCTATATGTTGGTAAGGGACCCTAAGGTTTGTGGGAGGGGCTGCCTTGGTGACAGTGGCAACAGTGCTCCTCAGCATTTTTTCCTCACAATGTCCCAGCATATTTTCACTTGAGACCATTCTGGCAGAAAATGGCATCTCACACTAGCAGTTGCCATTCTGTCCCTCAAAGTGACACTACATTGGACAATATGAGGGGAGAAATGCCATCAGCTGGACCCAATCCTTCCTAGAAGACCCAAAGACTAGTCTGGGTGGATGTAAGCAGTCAGTTTTACCAGGGCTGTGGTAGCTGCCAGAGGGTTTGATGCCAAGGTTTCCATGCCAATCCTGTCAAACACTGTACTGTGTAACTGACTGACAGCCCAATCCTGAGCTGCTCAGAGCATGGGGTTGCCTCGGTGGCGAAAACAGATGCTGTGGCATCTAGCATGCTCCAGTCAGCCGCTGCCACTTCCTCAGGAGAAGGGGATATTCATCCCCTTTCCATGAGTGAAGGAAGTAACCCCACAATGGGGCTACTTGATTCTATGGCAGCTCTGGAGCTGCCACAGAGAGCTCTGTGTCAGGCCACACAACCCAATATGGGACTCTGGATCCAGTGGAGCTGAGTTCCACTAGTATCGCCCCCTCCCTTCCTGCTCCTTCCCTTGCCCAAGAATGCCTCCCCCCTCCACCCCACATGCCCCACTCACCACTGTACTGCCTGGTGGTCCGGGCTACCACCAAGCAGCAGACTGCCAGCCTCCCACCAGCACTGGCCCAGTGCATGCTTGTGCTGAGCTAGCTTCAGTGCTGGGCCGCTGCTAAGCCCCACAAACGTGCCTTATGGCACATTTGTGACGGTGTGCACTGGCAGTAAGCCATCGTGCAGAGCATTTCAGACATTGAATTGAAAACCCAGTAGAAAAGTGGTTTGTAAAATATTATAAATAAATGAAGAACTTCACAGGGCAGGGGTCAGAAACAGATACCTTTCCTTCTGGTGTGTTCTGTGCAGTAACGGGGAAGGGGGCTTTGCATACTAAAGAATGAAGCTATAGCCATTGAGTGCACAGTTCCTTTTACTTTAACAAATACGAAAGAACGAGTGAGATGCAATTGATGATGGAGGCCAAGTTGGCAATGCTTTCGGAACATCAACCTCCCTCGTACAGTCCATAAACATAGAAATCCCTTCATTTCCTGAAGCATGAGAACACACCGGCTGATGAATACGGAGATAGTCAGGCTGTTAGTAACGTAATTGGTGCCTTGAGTCTCTGACAGGCACTTTTAATAAATTAAAACAAATAACTGAACATCAAGTCGTGCCGTGTATGGCAATGCGCTCAAGATGCTGCGCTCCACACTTTTTCCCCCCGAAGTGCGTCATGGCTCAGAGAGAAACTCCCAATATCTTATGTAAATGTGTATTAATTAAAGCACTTTAGCAATGCAGAATATTGACCTAATAGGCTATAATGGCTCTGTTGGAGCAATTACTATCCATCATGGAGATATACATTTGGAGAGTTATTTTTCTGGAATGTGCATTATTGGCCTGATGGAGCTTAACAGTTTCTGAAGAGCTGCTCTTGCCCCCTGTGCAGATCCTTCCTGTTTCCCTGCTCACTGACATAACTGATTGAAATAACTGAGATCTGATGTGTGGCCATTTTCTTTCCTCAAGGACAAATGTTCCGTTTTGCCCTCTGGCTGATCTGTTTATTCCATATATTTTGCTCCACCCAGACTTTTTTGATGATCGAGTTAATGCGACCACTGTTACATTAATTAATAAATACACATATCAGCATGAGTATTACCTTAGGCCAGGGCTGTCCAAACCCCGGCCCGGGGGCCACTTGCAGCCCTCGAGAATTCCCAATCTTGCCCTAATGAGGAGAATAAAAAGGAACATAAACTGTGGCAAAAGAAATGTAAGAAGGTGATACTGGAGGCCAAGCGAGACTATGAGGAACGCATGGCCAGCAACATTAAGGGGAATAATAAAAGCTTCTTCAAATATGTTAGAAGCAGGAAACCCGCCAGAGAAGCAGTTGGCCCTCTGGATGGTGAGGGCCATCCCTAAAGGGGAGACTTAGAGATGGCAGAGAAATTAAATGAGTTCTTTGCATCTGTCTTCACGGCAGAAGACCTCGGGCAGATACCGCTGCCTGAACGGCCCCTCCTGACTGAGGAGTTAAGTCAGATAGAGGTTAAAAGAGAAGATGTTTCAGACCTCATTGATAAATTAAAGATCAATAAGTCACCGGGCCCTGATGATATCCACCCAAGGGTTATTAAGGAATTGAAGAATGAAGTTGCAGATCTCTTGACTAAGGTATGCAACTTGTCCCTCAAAACGGCCACGGTGCCAGAAGATTGGAGGATAGCAAATGTCACGCCTATTTTTAAAAAGGGAAAGAGGGGGGACCCGGGAAACTATAGGCCGGTCAGCCTAACATCCATACTGGGTAAGATGGTGGAATGCCTCATCAAAGATAGGATCTCAAAACACATAGACGAACAGGCCTTGCTGAGGGAGAGTCAGCATGGCTTCTGTAAGGGTAAGTCTTGCCTCACGAACCTTACAGAATTCTTTGAAAAGGTCAACAGGCATGTGGATGTGGGAGAACCCGTGGACATTATATATCTGGACTTTCAGAAGGCGTTTGACACGGTCCCTCACCAAAGGCTACTGAAAAAACTCCACAGTCAGGGAATTAGAGGACAGGTCCTCTCGTGGATTGAGAACTGGTTGGAGGCCAGGAAGCAGAGAGTGGGTGTCAGTGGGCAATTTTCACAATGGAGAGAGGTGAAAAGTGGTGTGCCCCAAGGATCTGTCCTGGGACCGGTGCTTTTCAACCTCTTCATAAATGACCTGGAGACAGGGTTGAGCGGTGAAGTGGCTAAGTTTGCAGACCAAACTTTTCCGAGTGGTAAAGACCAGAAGTGATTGTGAGGAGCTCCAGAAGGATCTCTCCAGACTGGCAGAATGGGCAGCAAAATGGCAGATGCGCTTCAATGTCAGTAAGTGTAAAGTCATGCACATTGGGGCAAAAAATCAAAACTTTAGATATAGGCTGATGGGTTCTGAGCTGTCTGTGACAGATCAGGAGAGAGATCTTGGGGTGGTGGTGGACAGGTCGATGAAAGTATCGACCCAATGTGCGGCGGCAGTGAAGAAGGCCAATTCTATGCTTGGGATCATTAGGAAGGGTATTGAGAACAAAATGGCTAGTATTATAATGCCGTTGTACAAATCTATGGTAAGGCCACACCTGGAGTATTGTGTCCAGTTCTGGTCGCCGCATCTCAAAAAAGACATCGTGGAAATAGAAAAGGTGCAAAAGAGAGCGACGAAGATGATTATGGGGCTGGGGCACCTTCCTTATGAGGAAAGGCTACAGCGTTTGGGCCTCTTCAGCCTAGAAAAGAGACGCTTGAGGGGGAATATGATTGAGACATACAAAATTATGCAGGGGATGGACAGAGTGGATAGGGAGATGCTCTTTACACTCTCACATAATACCAGAACCAGGGGACATCCACTAAAATTGAGTGTTGGGCGGGTTAGGACAGACAAAAGAAAATATTTCTTTACTCAGCGTGTGGTCGGTCTGTGGAACTCCTTGCCACAGGATGTGGTGCTGGCGTCTAGCCTAGACGCCTTTAAAAGGGGATTGGACAAGTTTCTGGAGGAAAAATCCATTATGGGGTACAAGCCATGATGTGTATGCGCAACCTCCTGATTTTAGAAATGGGTTATGTCAGAATGCCAGATGCAGGGGAGGGCACCCGGATGAGGTCTCTTGTTATCTGGTGTGCTCCCTGGGGCATTTGGTGGGCCGCTGCGAGATACAGGAAGCTCGTCTAGATGGGCCTATGGCCTGCTCCAGTGGGGCTGTTCTTATGTTCTTATGTTATGTTCTTATGAGCCCTCAATCTCCAATGAACTTCTGGCCCTCCAGAGACTTGCTGGAGCCTGTGCTGGCCCGATGCAATGTGAGGGTGCCTGCTCAACCTCTTGCATGAGCTGTGGGACAAGCACATCTGTGATGCAGCAGCAGCAGCGAAGGAAATGCCGGCCTTGCTTTGTGCAAGGTCTTTTATAGGCCATGAGCTATTGCAAGACCTTCATTCATTTATATAAGTTCCATCTCTAATACATTCATTTTTGTAAATTTATTCAAAATTGAAATGTAAATTAATTCTTTATTTCCCCGGCCCCTGGCACCGTGTCAGAGAGACGATGTGGCCCTCCTGCCAAAAAGTTTGGACACCCCTGCCTTAGGCCAAGGTATGAAAGCCATGAGTGGAATTGTTTGGCCCTCATACAAAGCATGTTGAGACTGCCATTGAAAGTAAGGTCACTGGAAGTAGTTTCTGCAGGGCAGATTATCTTAATTGTCTTCAACAGAGAGCTATCGGTTACATTTCATGAAGATGCAAGGCTGGTACAGTAGGCAGACGCTAAGTTTTGGTGTGGGAGTCTTGGCCATAAAACCTACTGAGGCTTGTACAGATTGTGAACTGAGCTTTATCTACTTCATAGCTTTGTATGGCTTCCACTTGTAAAGTATTTTGTGCACATGGGAAAGTGCTACAGGCAGTTGTCTCATATGTTATCCTGCAGATTGTGGTTTGGAATGATTCGCTATGATTACTATGATACACTCAAATCAAGCTTTAAATGGGTCACAAATGAATATTCAAAGTGTGTGGGGGGCCAGTAAAATTTGGCACATTTGGACTGATATGACAAAGACCTATCACGTATTATTTATTTTTCACATTTTTATACCACCTTTCTTCCAAGGAGCTCAGGGTGGTGCACATAGTTCCTCTCCTCCTTTTGTCCTCACAACAACCCTGTGAGGTAGGTGAGGCTGGAGATACAGTGACTGACTCAAGGTCACCAGGGAAGCTTCGTAGTTGAGTGGAGATTTGAACCAGGTCTAAGTTCGAACCCACTCTACACCATCCTGGCTCACTGTAAATGTGTCTCCTCTGAAATAAGTCCTATGGATTTAGTTGGAGTTAATGTTCAAGTACTCTAGGCATGCTTAGGAATGCAAACGTATTTTAAAATTTTAGTGTGTTCAGCAATGGTTCCAGCAATGGGGTAGGGGCAGAGATAAGCTACCTGTCTGAAGAGATATTTGCGCCTCCTCTGGCCTCCTCTTCGGCACACAAAGTCATCATACTCAGATCTTGAGTCTTTTCTTGCTCTCTCCTTTTTCTGCATTTTATTGTCTAGCAGTTTTTCCATCACCCAAAGGGGTCACGGCAACCAGTTGAGAGTCTTCCCATAGGTTCTTCCGACTAGAAGGGTCAAACCCTGCCTCTCCTCTCTTTTCTGTGGTACATTCAGGGGCAGCCCTTTGCCATATTGGGGCGCATTGAGGATAAGTATGTTTCAAAGCAGGCATGATATCAGGAGTGTCAAAACTGAGGTGATAATATTGCTGTTACTTCTGAGAATAGACTGGGGTTGGAGGGAGATCCAGCTGGGCCAAAATAATAAACTAATGTTTTTGAAGATCCCAGGTGAGGAAAACTTCTGAAGCTAACAGTGAAGCTAACAGTGAAGTCTAACATATGTTATGTGATGAAGTAAAACTACAGAAAACCTACAGATGAAATCGACACACAACTGGCATTGCGTTAAACCGGTTGACTCCTAGTTATTTCCACAAGATTAAATTGCCTGCATAGTTTTATGAATTTGGTGCTGTTAATGAGAATCTGAAGTAACAGAGTTCACAAAGATAATGAATATGATTCAGGTTTTCACTGAAGCAGATGAATGCCCTTGCTTCAGTTAATGAATTTCAAACGGGCAAGTCATCTCAGTTCTTTATACCAAACCATTATTATTTTTCCTTTCTAAAAACCCTAATACTATTTATGTACCAGTGATATGTCTAGTTCTCTTGGTTTTAGTTTTTGAATTTATTCTGGCTCTGATCCAGCTCAGCACTTAAGCAAGTGATTAAATTTAAGCACATGAACAGCCCCAGTGGTTTCAATGGGATATTCACAGCCTTTAAAAGTTAATCAAGTGTGTAGGAATCTGGTCAAACCAGAGCCTCAAAGACTGCGCCAAGGCCTAGGCAAAGTGAACGGGTGCGTGCGTGCGTGCGATAGATACTGTTTTTTCTTAAATTTAAGTTATATACGGACCTTCTTGGGTATATAAATTTACTTCTTATTGTGGCTGTTTAAGAACTCTGTAGTTCAGGTGATTTAAACAGAACTCTTTCCACTGCTGTGAAAGAACATGTGTATTGCTGTGTATTTCAGGACAATAATTATATGTAAGAGTCAACCACTTAAGGTAATATTATATCATAAGCTCAGTTCCACTCATATACCACAGGGGCTCATATTTCAACAAGAAACATGGCTAATATCTTAAACCTGAGTGTAGTATTAGTGGTCTTGGCAAATTAAGCCCAATCTTTTACATAGCAAAAGGGGCCTGTCAGTTGGACCTTGTCGTTCACCCAGTGGGCCCTCAAGAGCACTTTACAGGGATTACAATACTTCCCAACTTTCCTTATCAGTGAGGAATAGAAATATGAAGTGTGTGAGGAGAAAAGAAGAGAGATTACACTGAATACTTAAACCCTTTGGGTAACATGGGTCTCATTGATTTTGAGTTGCCTGAAAAATGGTAGGCCACGTTCTACATGGTAGCTCTACATGGATGGTTGAATATCCAAACAGTTCCACATTCATGTACTGGCCTCACATGTGGTTTTGGCACACCAGCATTTTGTAACCCAGGAAGCAGCTTTACTAAAAAGCCTGAAAATGGGACATATTTACATCTAATGTTCAAAATATGTAATTCAAGGCCTTCCTAACAGTAGCATCCAACAGTGCAACTTTTATTTTGGTTGCTTCATTTCTGTACATTTTTGAAAAAGCACAAAGGTTCAGCAAAACGGGGGGGGGGAGGCCTACAATACCTGCCCCCATCATGGTTCTGATTGGGATCTGATTGGGAGTGCTGGAGCAAAATTTTTGGAAGCTTTTTCCCTTCCAGAGATAGCGTGTATGAGAGGAAGGGGTTGGCCTGAGGTGAAGCATTGTCATCACCACAGGATTTTAGAAGAGAAGGTACACACTTTAGCCAGCTACAGAAAGGATAGGAAACAAAGACTGCAGGATCCCTCACGAGACATGAAAGTCTGTCAGACTAGAAGAAGAATATGACAGAGGAGTTGACGTGGCTTGGCTATTATTCATGATCAATGAATCATGGGATAACAATCGCAACTACAACCTGGAAAAGTCAAGGGCATATAACTTACTTATGTCCCAGGGCTGCTATAACTCGTCCACCCCATTTCAATTATTACTGCTGAATGTGCGTTATTTATGCATTCTTCCAGGCTCGTACTTTTTCATTATACTTTACCGCCTTTGTGGCATATACCTGCTTTATATGCATTCTCAAATACGTATGCATTCTAGGCAACAGAATGCCAGACTCAACAAGGAAGCTGTGATCCAAAGTATGCCCATATTATACCAAATTCCTAGTAATAGATCAGCAGGGAAAAGGTGAAATTACCATCTTGCCCACATTGGTTTTTAAAGCTAAAATTAAAAAGTATGACACAGCCAAAGTTAAGCACGTCCCATTTATTTCCACAGGAGAATGCTTTGTATGTACTTAACTTTCCTGTTGAAATAGATGAGGATTAAAAAAAACTGTGGTTGGAGAATTGCTGAAGTTACTAAAACTTGATACTGCTTTGCTTTCCTTGTGCAATGTATTCACTCCTTAGAATCCTGTACAGCAGTGTTTCTCAAACTGTGGGTTGGGACCCACTAGGTGGGTTGCGAGCCAATTTCAGGTGGGTGCCCATTTATTTCAATATTTTATTGTTAATATATTAGGCTTGATGCTACCATGGTATGTGACTGCATTTGGGGAAATGTTACACATCTGTTCTTTTAACAAGCTACTATGAAGATGCATTTAACAATGATAAATGGGTAATGGGTAAGTGTGGGTAGGATTGCAGCCTAGGGTTGTTGAAAATGTTCCTGCTTGATGATGTCACTTTTGGTCATGACATCACTTTCGGCGGGTCCTGACACTTTCTCATTCTAAAAAGTGGGTCCCAGTGCTAAATGTGTGAGAACCACTGCTGTACAGGAATTTGAATGCCAGTATAAGATTACAAAAGGGAACAGCCAAAGTCAGGCCAATGGTCTGCCTAGTGTTCTATCCTAAATACAATCCGTTCTTGTTATCTGCTAGGGTTAGGTTCCTGGAAAACCTAGTGGATACCAAATTAGCGGATAGTGAATCATTGTGCCTATGGGGCAAATAGGGTTAGGTTTCAGGAGACTCTTTTCACCATATACTCCATGAACTTTATGAACCTGAATCTTAACTTGAAGTATAAGTTACTTCAAGAGGCTGAGTGATAGCGATAGCTCATCTACATCTGATACTTCCTCCTCTGTGCTGAATAGCCTGATGCATGGCGGTGGTGATGGCAATTTCTCTGTGTCGGCGATCCCTTGACTCATTGAACATTACTGGCCCAACAACAAGGTCTCAGAGATTAACAGTGGGGAGAGGGCTGCTTCACCTGCCCTCCTCCTCCATCTGTCCCTTGGTTCCTTCTCGTCTTATCCCAGCTCCAGAGAAGTCCATGGATAACCTTCCGGAGACCTCTCATAACACAGGCCAACACAATTTTCCTTCCTTAAATGTTACACCAATTCCTGGGTATATCTGGGGTTCCGATTTTTAAATGGCATCCGTTTTGCCCTATCATGTCTAGTTTTGGAGATATAGTATAGCCTCTTTAGTGCATGGTTCAAGCGGCTTCCTCATGAGGAAGCCATGGTTTAGGCTTCCTCATGAGGAAGCTGCTTGAACCATTCACTAAAGAGGCAATGCTGTGTCTCCAAAACTAGACATGATAGGGCAAAACGGATGCCATTTTTGGAATCGGCACGCCAAATTCATATCAACCACCATAAAGTTTGGGAAAAACTTTTCTGACCCTCAATTTTGTAGGCCTGTGTCTTTCATCATCGTCTTTCATCATTGCCAGGGTTGTGAAGGTTCAAGCTAGAGTCCCCGAGATGGTACCCAAGATAGTGGGGCAAGTCTGGAAGTGGACACAAATGGGTTCGACAGTTCTCCTCAGGCCAATACAATGCCCGCTTGATGCAGCACCAGCACAGTAGTGAATAATGAGAACAGAGCCGAAGATAACAAGAGATTGGTGGTAATTCTACCTCTTGCAGATAAGCAAATTCACAGATAGTGAATTTGCATATAAAAATAACTGACTTTGGTATCCTATTTATCATCATTGATCCTAAAAAGGAAGAGGGCAAGTCACCCAATACTGCCACCTCATGACATCCAGCTCTGTAGTTATTTTCTATCAAATTCCAGGCGGGATCTGAATCAGTTTCTGACATCAGTAATGGAGTGAATGGGAAGAAAAAACTAACCCTGAGTCCAGACAAGATGGAACTACTGTGGGTTGAGAAGGGCTGTTGCCTTCTGCTGGTGGTCTTCCCAGAGGCATCACTGGGCCACTACAGGACTAGATGGTGAATAATAATAATAATAATAATAATAATAATAATAATAATAATAATAATAATAATAAAAAACAGGTATTTATATACCGCCTTTCTTGGTCTTTATTCAAGACTTTATTCAAGGCGGTTTACATAGGCAGGCTTTTATTTAAATCCCTTATTAAATAGGGATTTTTACAATTTCAAAGAAGGTTCTTTCTTTCAAGAACAACTACATTCAAGGTGTTTCATTCCGATCTGGCTTCACATTCTGGCCTCCCTCCTCCCACGCTCAGAGCAGATGGAATAGCTCGGCTTCAGCTTGTCAGCTGCTCCAAGGTCGCACGGTGCTGGTGGCCTCGAACTGGCGACCTTGTGGATGTTATCTTCAGGCAGACGGAGGCTCTACCCTCTAGACCAGACCTCCTGCCCAGACCTCCTGGTGAACTCTTGGTCTGATGCAGCAGGCCTGGATACAGAATGCAGTTCAGTCAGAAATGTATGTTGGGGGGGGGGCAGGGGGGTTCCAGCCTCTGTTTGTGTGTTTATTCTTTGTGTAAAGCCTTCGTATCCTGCTTTTCCTTCCATTTCAAGGCTGCTGATAACAGTGAAAATATTAAAATACAATTTAAACAACATCATCTGATACATGAGATGGCAAAGAAAACATTATTAAATGGCTAACTTTTTTTAAAAACAGCAATGGATCAGGGTGCCTAACAGAGCTGCACACTCCTTCGAAACTGAGCTGACAATCACAGCGCTTTGTTGGATTCCAAGCTCCATCTTGATTTTCAGAATGCAGTGTGGCTACCAGGCTCTTGGTTCACCAGCTGCTCCCAATCCTAGAAAATTTCAGGAACAGATCCCCAGCATTAGAAGAGGTATTACTATATTAGTTATATTAGGCATTACTATATTGTAATATATATTACTATATTAGGTATTATTATATTGTAGGCGTTAGTTGCTGAAAAATGGGGTCTTTCAGGTTTTCAGTGACTGGTTTCTGCAATGCAAATTGTGTCCAATTTTCCTATAGACATGGAGGTATTTATAAACTTTAATGAGAAGGCACTATTCATTGTCTTCAGCATGTTGAATTAATTTCTATCTTAAACTAGCTTCATTTGGGTGGTCCAGCTCAGGATCATGATTTATTTCCATTGAAACCTCTCAGAATATACAGGTCTCAGTAGGGCCTCTGAGAGGAATTTTATCAGGGGGTACAAAGTTTCTTTTGAGCCCCTTTGCAAAGGGAGAGGGGTGAAAGCAGGGGAGGGTTGTGATGGGTGAGCAGAATGGGGACGGAGACGTGTGAAACAAGGTAGGGGGAGGGTGGAAACAGCTGGAAAAGTCTTTGGAGCCCAGGTCTACCGACTCACATGGCACCAGCAGCTAGATACAGTAATACAGAAATCCAAACACACTCCTAAGTCTCTCTAAAATCTTTTAAATATAGAAAATCATGCAGAAAATTAGCGTCATCATATTTAGGCTCACCCTAGAATGGAAAGCGTCCTGTGTGGACCAAAACTTGCTTCTGCAGCGGCTGTAGTCTTGCAGCTGTGCCCCTGAGCTCCTATTTACTCCTTCATGGCAAGCAAATCCACAAACCAAGGAGCCACTGTATCAGGGCAGTTTCATCCCAGATTTGACACTGTGCTAAGGGTTGTCATGTATGCGTTCCTTGGCCCAGCATATATGGCTTGCCAGTAGCTGCAGCAGCTTTAGCCCCATGCTTGTGGTAGTATCCCCAGCATCCTGGGCGGGCAACAAGTCTGAGTAGATAGGAAAATATAAGATCCCAGGAAATTTCTGGGCCCCTTCCTTTGGCTCCTGGGCCCCCATTCTGACCCTGGGCCTGGGTACAAATTACTCCCTTTACCCCCCTCACCTATGCCCTGGGTCTCAGTTGTATATTCATTTGTGAGAGCACTAAGTGGTACTGAGAAAACGTCAAATACCATCTAGCAGTCACTAGTCACATTTTTTTAACCTTCTGTACTGATTTAAAGGAATGAAAACCAACATATCATCTCCTGAAAGACCAGGAACCAACCCCACAGTCTCCATGATCTAGTGAACTTCAACAGGTCCTGCATCATAATGAACACACTTTGGTAAAAACTTTTTACTGTGCAATCCTATGTATGTCTATTCAGAACTAAGTCCCATTCTGTTCAATGGGCTTACTCCCAGGAAAGCGTTTAAAGGATTGAAGTCTGAGGGCCCAATCCTATGCAGTGCACATCAGGTCACCGCCAGCACAGGCAGGGAGGAGGCGTGCTAGTGGGAGGGAACAGGGCAAGAGGGAGGTGGGACCAGTGGAGCTTCACTCCACCAGATCCTGAGTCTCTGTGTCGGGCTGCCCACCCAACATGGAAGCTCTTAATTCTATGCTGACACTTGGATCGCTAAAGAATCGATTCATGGTACGTAAGTGCTGACCTGCACACGAGATGCAGAACTAACTTTTTGACATTCTTGACATTCTGAGCTGCATTGAAAAAAAAGATAAAATAAATAGCAACTTTCTAGTCCTTGAGGTGGTTTAAAAAGTTGAAGTGGCTTTGGAAACATATTGACCGGATGAAATCATAGAACCCAGAGGGGAAGCTGAGCTGAATGTCCAGAGGTCAGTGTCTTACATACCTCTTTGCTTGTCTTAACAATTAACAGAGATGGAAACATTATACCATAGATACAAATATATGTACGTTGCCATTAACAGGTTGCAGGCTTCCAAAATCAGCTTCCCTTGCTGCCATTCTTTTTAGAGCAAAGCACACGCAGCCATGATGATACTCCAGACTGGCATCAGGCTAGCCTTACACACACCCCAAAGAGCCCTGACACCTAGCAAAGAAAGCTTTTGTCCCTTGTGAATTACTCTACCACATTTAATTTGCCCCCTAAATCAAGCAGTGTATTAATCCTCAATAGAAAACATGTTTCAGTTGCACAAACAATAGTTAAATGCTATGATAGAGACATCTTTTATGAATAGTAACCAGTTCTGCAGAAACTAATGTGTGAGCCTATAATTAATAGAAATGCCAAGTGCCAGCTAAAGCAGAAAAACTCAAACATCATAAATCTGTCCCCAGCCCTCTCGCACATACTGATGGATGGTTACTCTACACTTAAATATTTCACAATCAATAATTCAAATACAGATCCTACCCTATTAAGTTTGTCATATTTATAAATAAATGCAATATTCAGCTGACTTTCACATAAAACTCTCATATACTTCATTCAGTAACCAAAATACGCTATTTTTGAAGGAGAATTCCCCCCTCCGCCCAAAAAACAAGGCAAACCATGCTTAGTATTCTGGGGCGAAAGTCACACAAATCAAGGCTGCCTATTGAAAACACTTCAAATCATTTCTCCCCCTCCCCAATAAAGCTGACATGCAAATCTACCCCAAACCAATCTCTTTTAATGTACAGTAAGCACACTTAAGGCTAGAGTTTGTCAAAACCAGATTGGCAGTTGGACTGATGAAATCGAACACAATATTGAATGAAATGGTGAATTATTTACACAGAGTTCTGTAGCTCTCTGGGCCACTCAGCAAGATCATGTCTCTTGATGTTATTCAAGCTCCTTCCTCTCCGCCCCCCCCCCCAAAGGCACAGCACACAGAAGCTACCCCTCGCTTTTTGGTTTTTCACTATAGTGCATTATGAATATGAATAATTTTGCAAATTCACTTATTACTGTCGTTGCTGTTATTTTATTGTCATTGCAACCTGTTGTAAGCCAGTTCAATCAAAGAGCAGGGTATACATCTTCCAAATAAATAAATGCATATTGGAATTGAAGCATCTCTCTCTCTCTCTCTCTCTCTCATTTGATATAGCACCTGCCTTCACCCTCTCATTATTTGACATGCTAAAGCAGCAATTTTCAACCCTTTTCATCTCACAGCACACTGATAAGGTGCTAAAATTGTCAAGGCACACCATCAGTTTTTTTGATCACTGAAAAGGCACACCATGCTGCTGGTACGAGGCTCAAATCCCCCAATTGCCCTACTAATATATGACCCTCCCTAAGCTCCTGCGGCACACCTGTGGACCTTCTGCAGCATACCAGTGTGCCACAGCACAGTGGTTTAAAATTGCTGTGCTGAAGTGTAAAAAGCTGAACAGAGCTGTCCATTTATCCAAAGCACCCCAAGCAGATTTGACCACTGGAGAAGTTGGGGTTTCCTACTAAACTGATACCATACATTCAATAGAGTTAACAGAGATTCAGGCCCCAAACCTATTGGAACCTTGCAATGCCAGAACTAGTGTTTCACATGGTGGTGTGAAAGCTTGAGTGCTGTCATGCATTACTGGCGTGCTATAGCAAAACAGTGAGAGGCGCGGCATTTGAGGCAGTGGCTCCAAGAGGCTCCCCAATGCCAGTAAGTTGGGGGCATGGGTGGGGAGTAACAGAGCATGTTTGGGAGGAATTGGGGGTATCAGGAGGGAATAGGTAGATCTGGTGGCAGTTGCACATGTTGGATCTTATGCCCCATTTTTATGCCTGCTCTGCCCCCAGCTCTCCTTGGACATGCACCTAGGTCGGAGGAGACCCATAGGTGATCGGGCAGCCTACGAGGGTGGGGAGTAAGTAAAAAATATGCTTTAAATATTTTTACTTACCCCCTGCAGGCTGTGCAGTCACCCCCTGGCACCACAGCATGCATGGATGTCCAGGGGGCAGCAGTGGGTCTACTCCCCTCAGTCAGTCTGCCTTCTCCAGTTACTTTCCTGTGACAGGATGCTACTGAATTATTGAAGCTGTACCTCTCTAAAATGTCCACATCCTTTCCCTCACACTAGATAGGCCTCAGAATCTTCAGTCTTTGCTTGGGTGGCTCATCAACAGGAGCGTCACCTTCAATTGTTGTAGGCCTTGGTATTTCAGTCACTACAGATGTTGAACTTCGGCATGATTACAAGCTGAAAACAGGCAAATGTGTAAGCCTGTGCTGTCTCCTCACAGTCCTTGCTCCACCCAGTGGCAACACTTCCAAGTTGTTATCTCAGTCCTCTACCACCATTACTAGCTTAGAACAAAAAGACTTCATAGAGACCCTTTGTGAGGAAACTATGTGGTTCATTACCTCAGTAACCATAACAACAATTCTGTAAAGTTGTCCGGGATTTAGCCTCCTATTTTAAGATTGGGGGGGCAGCAGTGACAGGCCAGGTTGCTAGAGGATCTGGGCTTTTCTGGCTTACTAGTGCTGGTGGCAGGCTGCACCTCTTTCTCCCCTCCAACCATTGAGACCATCCCCTAGAAGTTACATATGATGATGCAGGAGTATCTGAAGAACACTCTTTGGAGTCGGGGGTGTCAGATACAGCAGTAGCATGCACCTCTGGACTGACACACCACTGCTCTCACAAGTACTGGCAAGGTGCAGTACTGGCAGGGTCAGCCCTCTGATGGGTCTGCAACGAGCAACCAATCTGGCTAGCCCCTGTTGCTGCCCCTGCTGGGAGGGGCCAAGGTTGCAAATACTGGCATGCCTGAAACCAGCCCTTGTGCTTAAATAAGCTGAGGTATGGCGTTACACTTCAATTACAATGAAAGGATGGTCTTAGCCAAGGGTGAGCAAACTTTCAACTTTAGGGATCCTGGACCTTTAATCAATGTGTAGGAGAGATATTTCAGCAGGAGCAACTTGTCATCTTTGAGATGACAAGCTGCACCTGCTGTAATTCTCTCTTCTGTACAATTGTTAAAGGTCCAGGTTCCCTAAAGTTGAAAGTTTGCCCACCCCTGGTCTTAGCTGTTGCGCCCCACCAGTAATGCCTGGTAAGACCGCAACCAGTGGGTGTAAAACAAGGACCTGAACTATTGTGTCTTGGCTGCTATCTTGTATGTCCCATTTGACATGCACTTCTATAACAAGTGAAGAAGTGTTATGTGAACTGAGTCCTGTGCGCAGGGCCACTGAAAGAGTATCCATCTTTTCAATAGGGAACAATAATGCATTATATGGGCAGGTGCTGTAACATGAATCACATTTATAGGTCTACTTTTCCCATTTCATCACTACCTAAGGCTGTTCCCTGCCATTCATTCCTTTCCAGAGGTGTCTTGATCTTCAGAAAAAGGTTGATTAAGAGAACGTATTCATGAGGGCCTTTAAAGGTTTTATCATGCTAGCATGGTTTCCATGCAAGGAGCTGCAGAGAAACCAGTCTCTGATCATTTGATCAATTCTCACTTCCACACCATTTTTTATTATCACACTTGTAAGGGCCAGCCTCAGCTGTGAGCAAACAGATGTTTGAATTAAAGGGCACAAAAATATGCACAAAATATATAACCCATGGATGTACAACAGCCTGTATAGTGTCTGCAATACACTGTACAGCAAGGACAGGCAACTCCAGTGCCGATTTATTTGAATCAAATTGTGAGTCTCTACCCCTGACTCAAGTCGAAATTGAATCCTACTGGGCAGAACGTCCGAGTCGCCCAGAGTGTTTTTGTGACTTGAAAAGACTTGAGGCATGAGTCTTTCCCTTTAAAAGCAACAGCTCTGTGAAAAAAAAATGGGGCTGCTGCCGGATTGTGTGTTTTTTTCGGAGTTCTCTTTAAACACTCCCCTGCTGTCCCCACCCATCCCATCAGTAAGGTAGCAATACAGAACACTCGGATCCACTCCTCCCTATGATCCCACCCAGCTGTGACATCCCCCTTCACACCATGAGCACAGGTGGACCTACAGGGAAGGAAGAAGCATCCCAGCTTGGCAAGGCGGGAAGGGGCTGTTGCAGTGTGAGAGGGAGTGATGCGATGAGCATGCAAACCATGGGTGATTTTTTTAAATCACTCCAGGAACCACCTCCCCCTGGTTTTCCCCTGCCTCCTCCTGCTCGCAAAGTCTACTGGTCCCTATGGCAAAAAATTACTCCTGTCTCCCAGAGACACGTCCTTCATCCAACGCATGGTCCAGGGGAAAAAAAGAAATGCCTCCCTCTCCTGTGTTCTGTACAAGTGCAGGGGTCTCACATGGACCCACCCAGCTAAACTGGCAAAGTTGTTAAAACCCAACACCCATAGTCTTTTAAACCCAAACAAACAAACAAAATTAACCCTTTCCCTCCACCCCCAGCCCTGTCTCTGAACATAACATACCCTGTTGCTGGTTGCTGCTGCTCACAAAGCCCAGCTTTCAGATCACCACAAGAGGTCTTTCGGACAACATGGAGTCAGCACAATCCCAAGCCATTTCTGGGCAACTCAAGTCACCCAAATCCATGGTGACTCCCAAGTCAGCAGCCCCAGACTCGAGTGTGTGCCCGACACCTGTGTTTGACACAGGTGACTCAAGTCAACACGAGTTAGTTAAAAATGCAACTCAGACTTGAATCACTTGACTCAAGTGCCCATCAGTGCTGTATAGTGTACAAACTAGTACTCTGGCTTCCTGATGGGATATTATGTGTTACCAGTGGTTTCACTAGGGTTTGCATCATCCAGTGTGGGAGGCCAGTGCCTCACTCCCATGATGGACCTCCTCCCATGCAGTGAGTGGGGCAATTCCCCGGGCAGTGGGTACGGTGAGGCATCATCTCCCACCCCTGCTGTTTTTTTGGCTATAATTTTTGATAGAGTAGAGATATTTCAACATGGTTTGTTTCATTGCATTCTGCATGAAATTACACATTAAATGATGTATAACATGGTGGTATTATTTGAAAATATCCAGATTAAAAATTTTTTGACCAGCAGTAGTGTCACCCCCTGTGCTCATCACCTGGTGTGGCCATAACCCCATAGTGATGCCACTGTATATTACATTATATTCTGTCATGGAACTTATGGTCATATAAGGGGGGTTCCTAGTTGAGTTGCCAAAAATGGCCTGGTGTCTTTTACTGTTTACTTTTTTTTTTCCATAGGCAGCAGGTGGCAAAGCTTAGCAGAACATCATTGGGTTCCACGCTTTCAGGGCTCTGTCCTGCCCCTGACTTTCCCCTATTTTTCAAGGCTTGGCAGTTGTGATGCCACTAGGGTCCCCCTCAGAAATCTCAGGTTTTTGGATGCACCTGACCTAGCAACCCTACCAGGTGATCACCCACCCAGGCACTGAGCAGGTCTGTTTAGTTCCAGCAAAGTGACTGCATCATGGGCCATCATAGAACCATCTAACAAGGGCATCTGGTGGCATGGGCTTTAAGTATGTGTCTATGCCAGGTGTGCTTCACACAATCTTCAGCTGTGCTTACATGGTTTACATCCTGTCCTATGAACAGGAGCTGTGATTCACTTCCTGGTTTTCACACACTAAATCATGCATCTCACTAAGGAAATGTAACTGTGTTTTTGTGGTCTTTCATGTACATGGACATGAAACTGGTGATGAGGCTGGACAAACATTGTCTTAGGGGTAGGGTTACCAGATGCAAAGTGGGATAGAGTGCCTATACCTTTAACCATTATACAGAGGAGGGAATTTTGGCAGGTGCAGCTTTTTAAACCCTTCCATGTTGAGCTGCACCTGCCAAAATTCCCTCTTCCATATCTTCCAGTTAAAGATATAAGTACTTTGTCCCACTTTGTATCTGGTAACCCTGTTTAGGCGTAGCACTGCAGCCTGTTCATTCCATCAAGGAGGACAGATGATGGATTGCTGAAAGAGGCTGAATGCTATGGTAAGGGCATTTGGAGGGGCAAACCAAATGGAAGCAACATGTGGCCTCCTACAATGTTGCGCTTAGGATTAGTCTCCCTGACCTGCTACACAGGTTCCCAGCTTCACTGGTGTTACAGGTCTTTGAGTTATACTGCAGTTGTGGCAAGAATAGGCCATCGTTACACTAAAATCTTAAATGAGAGTCCTGATTGCAGCTTACAGAACATATTTACAACTTGTTTTCAATCTACACATTCCTTGCAAAAGGCACAGTAAACCTGGAATGGGAATGCAAGCCCTCTATTTTTGCAGTAACACATGAAACATACCCAAGATTTTCTGAATGTGGCAAGAGGGGGGGGAAGGATAAATTATGGCACGGCTTTTCAAACTGGGGCATCGTGATGCCCCAGCCTGCGGGCCCTGGGGATCGCGCTGCTCAGGGGGGCTGCAGGGGCTTGGGTACACGTACCCAAGCCCCTGCAGCCTCCCGGGGGTGCGGGGAGCCCAGCGCGACCTGCAGCCAGGCTCCCCACAGCAGTGAAAGTAGATGCGGAGTGATTGTGCCCTGCCTCCGCTAAAGTGGAGCTAAAGCTAAAGTGGGAGTGTAGCTTAATCCTCTGCTACACTGCTGCCTCCCCCCTCCCACCCACGCAAGAACCAGAGAGTTTGAGAACCACTGGGCTCAGTCCACACTTCTGGCTTACTCCTGGGCAGTGAGTTGGCTACACAGTCTTCAAAACAGCAGAAACACATCTGTTTGTGGGACATATAATCCCCATTACTTTGCACTTCCTGGAGGAACCAAATTAACACATATTTCCTAGGTTCTTGTTCATTTATTTCTTACATTTGGTTCCAACCTCAGAGTAGCTTACACTCATTTCTTAGGCAGCCTCCCACTGAAGCAGTAGCTAGGCGGAGATGAAACTATCTCAGGCATCTTTGGCCCATTCCCTGGCTGTACCTGTATCACTGGAGAGGGAAAGGGGCTCTTTGGCTGCAGTTCTATCCAAACTTACCTGAAAGTCCCACTGGCTTACTTCTGAGTAAGCAAGTACTTCTGAGTAATGGAACTTACTTCTGAGTACAAATGCACAGGTGTGTCCTGAGTACACAGGATTGGGCTCTCACTCATTCCTATCAGTATGTTTTATGCAGGGCAATGTAACAGATCTAGAAATTCAGACACCTTTTGGCTTAGAAGAGGAATGTACAGTCCTTGAAATGGCCCATGTGCAAATACGTTTTGTTTTATTGCAAATCTAAGAAGGGGTGCAAAGGAAAGGGAAGGGATAAGCCTAGTGTGAATGAATCCTTAAAAATATGGCTTTTGTTCAGAGTAAGTCAGAAGGAAGCATTCATTGTAGTTATCACATAGCCTCTTCTGAGGATGTCTACCATGCAGAATTTGAGTTACGATTACATAAATCTCCATTTCAAATTTATTGCCATAATTTATCAGCTCATGTTGCTGAATGGCCAAGTAGTTAATTTTAAAATGAAGTGGTGCTATTTTCATTAATACCCTTGTGCTAACTACCTATCAAAACACTCAGAGGCAATTAATACCATGTTGCCAAAGTACTGAACCAATAAATATCTCCAGTACTGGCTTGTCTTTGGCAGATAAAAGACATTAGACTAACCCACTCCCTTAATAATGCTTTCCCATTCCCCCTTTCTCCCATATCTCCAGGAACATTTACACTTTAAGGAAGATATTAAATAGCTCAATAAGCTCATAACTTGGATTTAAAATGCTGGGTTTCTCCTCCCCACTACATCGAAGCGACCCCTTTAGGATATCAGTATAATATCAATTCGCTTGAAAGATGTTGCAGATTTCTTGAGATTATAGATCATTAACACAAAAGAAGTTTAGCTCAGGCAAGAGACGCTGCATTGCCTTAAATAGTATGTAAACAATGTTCAGCTGTAAATATTGCCATCCATTAATGCACTAAGAGGTCCAGTACACTGGAGAAAGGATTTTGTTTAAAAAACTTACAGTGCAATCCTAACTTGCGCTGGAACAGGCCGGCCATCAAGCCTGTGCTGTATCCAGCGCAAGTTTGGGGCTGTCTGAGGCTTAGCCCAAGGCAAGGGAAAACTCTTCTCCTTACCCCAGGTAGAGCTGCAGCAACCCCAATGGGTCTATTTGGATCTGCACTGCCTGATGAGGTGGCACAAATTTGAGCAGCCCAGGACTGCTCTGGGCCATCCGGGAACGGGGCTAGGATCTAGCATAACTGCCCAATCCTGGCCCTGCCTCCCGCTCTGTGCCTGCCCACCCCCAAAAATGCCCAGCGCCCACCCTCCCCCATCCTGCAATGACTCCTTCCCGCCTCCTCCTTGCCCTCCCCATGCCCCCCCAGACCTCCTCACTGGTCAAGCTCGGCCAGCATGAACTCACTTCTTCCCAGGATCCATGTTGGTACGGGGAGGCCAGTGCATGCCTATGAGCCAACCTACATGTTGGCATCCTTCAGTCTCGGAAGACTATGGTATCGCGCTCTGAATGGTGGTTCTGGAACAGAGTGTCCTCACCAGTGCGCGAAGCCTGGGTAAAGTAGGTATGGAGAATAGGCTGTTACCCATACAGCAAATCCCCCCTCTCCACGTCGCTGAAATGGTCCAATGGAAAGGCAGAGGCCAATACGGTTGGTTCCAGCGACGTCGCAGGAGTTGCCAGAACGTGACTGTGTTCAGCCATGAACTGCCTCAGGGACTCCGGCTCCGGATTTTGCCTCGAGGTTGACTCCTGAAGCCTTTTCCATAACTGGATGAAGCCACAAGGCAGTGGAGGTTTGAGATCAGAGTTTTCCTTCTCTCAGATGAGCTGCCTTCCCAGGCTGACGAGTCCCATCTACCCAGTGGCTGTTTAGTCGCCTCTTATGACAAGTACAGCCAAACTGAGGGCCTATTCTTATCCCCAACCCCCAGGGGAGCCAACCTATCTCCCCTCAGAATGGTGCAAAAGTATGACACTCTTCAGCCAGCACAAGGCACTTGCGCCAGCTGAATGGGAGGTTGAGATTGTGCCCTTAAAGAGTTAATCTGCTTGGTACACTTTGAGTGGGTCAACCTGTTTTGGCCATGAGTCCACTCAGGATCACAAGGACAACTGAAATATGGGCTTTGAACAGCAGCAAGGATGAAAGATCAATGCTTTTCTTCATGACGTTGCACCAGTAGAGGAATCAAGGCTCAGATCCTTAACTCTTAAGAATGAGAGGCCATGCTAAAACACTAACATTGGGGAAACTGCAGATGCTGTAAATGTCTTGAAATGGTGCCAGGAAACAAATCTAAGAAGTTTCCAAGAGATGCAACCCACCACTATACAACGGGGGGAAAAACAGTTGCTGCTGTACCAGTACTGGGAAGGTTTCCAAATCTATCTTAAAGAAGGAACCAAGGAGACAGGTGAGCTTAGAGTCTCACCAGGACCACCTGATCATCATTATGTAGTGGGATTGTAAGGATTTGTGCAGACTGTCCCTAATCTGGAACTGAAATACAGTAAAGTTGTAGTTACAACATTTTGCTCATAGTCACTTCTCCCATTCACTCCTATGGAAAATTTCTACACATTGTCTTGCCCACATAGAGATCTGCTCCCTCTGTAAGAGTGAATGTGGCAACAGGTGCATTTAAGTAATCATCTTCACTTAACCCACTTCTGCCCAGCCTATAGGTGTACATATTTAATCCTTGTTGCGTATATGCAACATTGGGCAGAAATGGTTTAATCTGGAAACAAGGCAAATTAACAATGTGAAGAATATGGGAAATTGGGATTCAAAACTGTAAAATGGTATTTTACAGGAGGCAGGTCTAGAGGGTAGAGCCTCCATTTGCCTGAAGATTAACATCCACAAGGTCGGCAGTTCGAGGCCACCGGCACCGTGCGACCTTGAAGCAGCTGGCAAGCTGCAGCTGAGCTGTTCCATCTGCTCGGAGCGTGGGAGGATGGAGGCCAGAATGTTAAACCAGATCGGAGCGTAACATCTTGAATGTGGTGGTTCTTGAAAGAGAGAACCTTCTTTCAATTTGTAAAAATCCCTGCGTGGATTTAATAAGCCTGCCTGTGTAAACCGCCTTGAATAAAGTCTTGAATAAAGACCAAGAAAGGCGGTATATAAATACTGTATATTATTATATTATTATTATATATTATTATTATTATATATTATTTTTAAAATGCGTAGTTGGTAACTCCTCCCCTGTATTTGGTTTAGACTCTGTCCTTGTGCAAATTTCTTCGTGAGCTTCATGCAGCAGTCATAGCTGTTTACTAAAATGTGCCTAGTCAGGGTACAGTAAGATGAATGGAGCATTAAATATCTGAAAGCTGATGCTGCACTGGAGTAAAATATGTTCAAGATTATGGTCCCAAATCAGAGAAGCACAGCAGAACAGTCTATGCTTGCAGTGCGGATTTTGTCCATTTCCCCCAAACAGCAGCACTCTACAGCACATCGCAAGTGGCTTTTAAATCTCCTCCAAATTTAAAAGCCACCTGCAATGCAAAGTTGAAGAACTTCTCTTCAGGAAAAGCAAAATAAAGCTTGTGCAATCCAACAAAAGCAGTTTGCCATACAGGAAACCTGTAATGGTACAAATGGATTGTCTTCAAATTTGCAGGATGTAAGTTAACAGAGAACGGAGTGCCTATAAAAGGTCAAAGGAAATACAAAGAACTTAGTTGTGAATCCATCTGATGAGACATACTCATTAGGGTAGTAGCTACTTTCCAGAGATCTTCCATCTTCCAAAACTTGCTTAGTGTTTCCAGAACCAAAGAAACTTTTAAAGGCTTTGGGATACTGAAATCATAGTACTTCCTACCCACTGCTTGAACAGCCCATTTACCTGCCAGGTACAGAGAACAGGATGTGAGCCACAGCGGTTGTATTTTAATGGCTCTTAACAGGGCCTAGGAGAGGGAGGTAAAGGGGGTAATTTGTACCCAGGCCCAGGGTCAGAAAGGGGGCCCAGGAGCCAAAGGAGGGGGCCCAGAAGGTTCCTGGGATCTGACATTTTCCTATCTCATTTGAACTCGCTGCCTGCGCGTGATGCTTGGGTACAACCAAGTGCAGTGCATGTAGTGTTAACTGCTGCTGCAAGCCATGCACACCGGGCCCAGGAATGCATCCATAACCCTTCTTAACACAGTGTCAAATCTGGGAGGACACTGGCCCACTACAGTTGCTCCCTGGCTTGTGGATCCCATAACTGTGAAGGAGTGTATAGAAGCTCAGGAACCCAGCTGTGGGGCTACAGCTGCTGCAGAAGTTCATTTTGGTTCATTCTAGTGTGAGCCTAAATACGATGGTGCTAATTTTCTGCAATAGATTTTCTATATTTGAAAGCTTTTAGAGAGACTTAGGAATGTGTTTGGTTTTCCAGATTACTTTATCTAGCTGCCAATGCCACATGGTCAGGTAGACCTGGGCTCTGCATCAAGAAGCCTAGTAGACCTGGCTTCCAAAGACTATTGTGTCTGTCAGCACCTGCCCTATTTTGCCCTCCCCCCATTCTACCTGCCCCCACTGAGCCCCACCCTCTTTGGAAAGGGGCTCAAAAGAAACTGTAACCCCCCAATAAAAATTCTCTCATAGGCCCTGGCTCTTAATGCTGGATTTTTGTGTCTGGATGACTTGGCAAGTCTGGGCTAGATTAGGAGGTGGCAGCATCAAGTGCGGGATAGAAACCTCCAAACAAATACGGTATATAGACCAGCAATTTTCAACTAGCATGCTGCAGCACACAGGTGAGCCGCAAATGACCTGCAAGTGTGCTGTGGGCCTTTGGGGGAGGGTCATTTATTAGTAGGGCCATTGGCAAGCCCAACACTGTGCATTGCCAATTGTGAAACAACTGATGGGGTGCCTTAACAATTTTAGTGCCTTATCAGTGTGCCATGAGATGAAAAAGACTGAAAATCGCTGATATAGACCAAAGATTTAGATATACCAAGTATCTTGAAAATGTACATTGTGTTACCTTGATACAAAATATGTGTGTCATTGTATCCACTAATGTTTCCAGAGTAAAGACTCTTGCAATGTCTTCCTTCATCATAGCCCACCCAAAGGATTGTGTTCCTGCTCTTGCTCCTGCAACTTTTCAGGATGAGGATGTTATGATCTGAGCAGGCCACAGTTCCACAAATACACAAAGATGCTTACTTATAGATACATTGTTAAAGAACAACAAAACTGGTTAGCATTAGCAATTTTTTATTTTCCTTTTTTGTTGCATAGGAAATGCAGTACTTGCTTCCAGTAATCGTATTGTAATGTGAGAGGGTGGCAGCACTAATGGTTGAATACAAGAGTTAAACTAATCCACACCAGCTCAAAAAACCTGCAGAGATTTAGTTGAAAAAGAATGGATGCCCACAGTGATTCTCAACCAATGGCAAATTTTCACAGAACACAGTAAAACTAAAATGGTATCTATGAAAGTCAATACAAGGATACTAGAGGCACAAGGGGCCCGATTCATAAAAAGAGTGGAGACACAGGGGTATTAACACAGGGGTGAAGTGATTTTTTTTTTTTTTGCAGCAGATTGTTCACATGTCCATTGGAAGTGCTTTGTTACCCTAAGTTGAAAATTAAAATCAAAGTATTTGACTGGTAGAACTGAGCAAGTGAGCTGGTGAATGCCTAATTGTGCAAAGAAGCCAACAGCAGGTGCATTGTGGGAATTCTCATTAGCCAAATGTTCCCACTAGTACATTTTGCAAGCCTGCAAAATGACTGTGGAACCGGTTTCCTGCCTTCTTACAGCAACAACAAAAGTGAAGGTACAGGCGGAAGACTGTCTGCCCAGTCACACTGCTCCAATTCAGTGTTTGTGCTCTCCAATACTTGGTTATGATGGAATGCCTCCTCTACACCAAATTGCAAAACTCCTGTTCCCCCCCCCAGCTCTCGCATGCATGCTATCCTCCTTTTCTGGACTATGCCTAATCCCAGTTTCCTTCCTTTCTGTCTTGGAAAAAAGCCCACTGATATGAGGTATGGCTGTACATGAGGTCATAGGGTGGTGTGAATAAAATGTCTGCAAGAAGAAACCTGATCTGTAACTGCTCGCTCTTATACTATTTTCCACCAGGAAAGGCAATGAAAGACCAGAAACAAAATCTAACAGATTTTGCTCTGGTTAAGAGAACTTCATTTTGCTCAGCATCACAGGAAATGACTCAGAGCTGTGCAGGGTACAGAATAATAAGAATCCTCTCACCAAATTTTTATACTCTGGTATTCTTTCCTCTTGGTCATGTCAAGTAATGTGTATAGTATAGGTGTTGAGACAGGTTTGCTCTGCCTCTTTGTAGTCCTTTGGTGGACATGAGATCAGGTGAATTCTTGATCACAACAACACGGTGAAGTTTATGGTTTTGTTAGAAAGAAAAAACAAACTCTCTCAAATTTGGATAGAAATGCACACCAAATTCCTATGTTAATGCCTAGTAACCATTCATGAATCGGGCCCAAAGTTTATACAGAGTTTTCTTTTGAAGGTAAAAAAAAATGCAGTGGTGCATGAAACTAAATAGCTACATGAGGTTGGATTTTTAAAAGGTTCTTAAAAGTTTGTTTTAATATGAGGAGGTCTGGTGTGAAGAAGGGCAAAGCATGGGTACCTGGTTTAAAACACTGTCCATTAAGGAACCACTTTTCAACGTCAGTTCCAAGTTTCTGAATTGTCCCGTACATTGAAACTTTATTTCTTATTGTTCTTCCGAGCTAAGCTCTTGGAGTTCTTATGGATGCTTTTAAGCAAAAAAATACCACCAGGCATGGATTTCAAACCCCATGCCAGCCCTCAAGAACAAAGAATGCCCCCCAGAAGTAATACTGAATTTTAAGTAAATGTATATCTCCAAAATACTGAAAACACCCAAAATCAAGAAAAAACAGAATTTGTGTTCTCAGTGAAATATCTTTAAACCTATCTGACAAGAACCAAGTCAGGAAAAAAAAGACTAACATAACTTTGAGTAATATTCATACAGCTCACTAAGCATTATGGAATAGCATGCATTAATATTGTACGGTTATTTTTACATCACCTATATCAGAAGGTTCTGACAGACAGCGAAGGCTACTGGTGTAGAAAAATCTTACTTCAGAAGAGCAATATAATACAGATTTCACAGGCACTACATTTTTTTTTAATATATCAGGTATTATGCTGGTTTTCTTATATTTCTTTCTGTCCTAAAGCTGGCATTTATAATAATGACCCCAAAAGGCAAGGATTGAAGTAAACGGAAACTAGATACCAAAGTTGATATATTTCTTTTTTCAGATTTATATTAGTGCATAGTTCTCATGCAGATAAACACTGCTATGCATTTACATTGTTGGAAAGCAGAGTGAATTGAGCCCAAGTTGTCACATTTTTGTAAATCATTTTGCCAGCCTGTAATAGCACCATGTAATGGATTTGCATTAAACATTAAATTGATTTCAGAATTGGTGACACAGTATTCACTACAGTTAAGTGCTATGGAATAGCTTCAATGTTACCTGCTATATATCAAAGCAATTTTCATCCCACTGCTTTTTTATTGGAAAAAATAAAAGGAAAATGTACTCGATACTAATTAGACTATTGCACAGCCTTGGATGTGATGGTGGCATAGCTGGGTTTTACTGTCAAACAGTAATACATGCATTGACTTCAAGACAAAATTGGCTTTGTAAGCTTGATTTAATGGAAACCTTGCCTGATAGGCAGAGTTCATTTCATGAGACCTCCCCCAACAGATCTCAGGAAAGATGAGGGGTTTTTAGGTGCCATTGAAGCTCTCCTTACAATTTCATGCTGGTTGTGGTTTGCAATGTTTGTTCTATGGAGGCCTTCTACCAAAGTAAAATAATAATAACAAAAAAGATATTTCCAGAGACACAATGCAAAGTATAATATTGACATTCTTTAAAAAAGAATCACAACAAGGAAAAAAACCATTTTATGCCATGTTTTGGGGGGGGTTTGCCTTTTGTTTGTGTGTGTACAGTAAATGTTAACACTGTTACTACAAAGCTGCAAAATATGTGGAACGAAAAGGTAATAGTATAAAAGAAGACTAGGTAGAGGGATATTGCATATTCCTGTGGGCTGACTGAATACTGTGGAGCTGAAAATAAGGTTCTATTCCTTTACTCTTCAACTTTTAAGAGAAGGGGGAGAGGGTCAAAATATAGGCATATATATATATAATAAGATGAATAAATAATTCATGTTATTATATATATAATAAGATGAATAAATACAGTGTTGCAGGGGTGTGCAGAATGACAACAAGCTAACATTCTACTTTGAAAAGGGGTCGAGGTTGTAGAAATTTACCAGTGGAGTCAATTCATGAGTACTGTGGGTTTTTTTCAGGGCCAGGAGGAAGAAGGGGGCAAAAGTCAGTGTCTGTGCGTCTGGCGGTTTGGAAAGAAAGAAGTGGAAAGAAAAGTTGTTTGCACAAAGAATAAAAAGCAATTTTGAAATGGGTGATGCACATGTGAATCTGATTCTGAAGTGTGACCCAGGCTTATTTCTCCATTGTAGACTGCACACCCCATGCAGCTGTCTCCCCTCAGATCTCCATTCTCTGCTCTACTTTGAGGAATAAAACGCTGTTTGTTCTCCACACCTGAACAGATCTGAACTGCTGTGTTTCTGCATGATAATAAGATTGAACCCAAATTTAATTTAGTGTCTTTAATACTTTACAACCCCTGTTGGTAAACACCCTTGACCGCCTACCTAACATTTAAAGCCTTTAAAACAATTTGTTTTATGCAATTCCGATCAGAATTCACTAACTTTACCATCTTCAAACTTAATACGATAAAACACCTTCAAAAATACAGCATATCTGCAATGTCCATTTACAATGGTTCTTCAGTAGCCTATACTTCTCAAGCATAGGAATATGCTATACTATTGAGAAAAGAAAAAAAATAACTGTATTTAAATACATACAAAAAGGAAACAGGAAAGTTTTTAACTTAAATCCAGTTCCCAAAGGGAAAAACCAAAAAAGCAATTCTATGAATGCTACCTTTATAACAAACAATCAGAAATTCCACTAAGCTAATTTGACAGAAATTTTTCCTCATTTAAACAACATTACAAAAGTCCTGCATTATAAAATAGGGTAGGGTAGAATAAATCAGTGTAATCAATAAAACTATACAACATACAAATTACATCGCTTCTTAGTGGGCAGCTTTGATTCTCTCTCTTTGTGGCCATGACTATGACATGCTCACTAAAAACAACTAACTGCCCAAACTATTGCTTAGTTTGCTTTGTTTTTCTTTTTTAAAAAAGGGTGCAATTTCGTTGTATATACAACCAATTTACTGGTAATACCTTGGCTTATAGCAAGGTTCTGACAAAATGTTTGTCTAGGCTTTTTTCCCTTCACTGTGAAGCACTGAAAGCTGCTAATTTTTTTTTATTTTTTAGTGCACATATGTCTTAATAAAGTAATGCCCTGCTAAGTGCTATAGGGAAGGCAAAGGATGCTGGCTAGTGGATGTGATACCATAATACTAACAATCACACAATACAACAGAGCAAATGACTGACTACTCAACCACTTATTTGACATATATGAAAATCCAAAACATTTTTTTCCTTAAATAGAGAATAACCAGTAAACAATTTTCAGAACTTGGAAGTTTAAAAACGTGCATATAAAAATGGGCATTATATACTTTTTATTGAATGTGGATTGATTGCAATCTGCTAATAAAAATGGGTGTGGGATTTGAAGAAAAAGGGAGGTTTTTTTTTTTAAGGCTTGCTTGTGAAAGGAACAGTTGTAAAACAAAAATTGCTTGAAGCAGGGTTCAGCTTAGTGCTTCACAGTTTGACTGCTTCTCTAAGAAGAGCCCTTCCTGCGTGTGCATTCAAAAATCACACAAAAAAGGTACAAAGACAAACACCTAAAACATACTGCTTCAAGTGCAGCACCAACTTTGGTCAAATAAAAAAAAAGTTAAAGAAAAATTAAGAATTGCTAAGCTTTTCTTCTACATGGTATAAGCAGGTATTGCATATTTTCATATATCTGGGGAAAAAAACAAACAAACAAAAGGAAGACTCCAAATAAAATGTAAAATGCAGCAACATCCAAAAATACTGATAATCTAGCATCTACAGATCTTCGAATAGCACTGCCACTGACCGTACGGGACAAGAAAACACTACTGCTATCTGTGGAACGACTAACATTCTACCGAATTCTAAGATGCTGAAACTGACAATGGCTGACATAAAAGTCACATTTACAAAAAAGTGTCTCCAAATGCTTGACTAGGGAAAAAAACCCTTTCAATATAGGAACATGTGCAACAATTTCACAAATAATCGCTATCCAGGGCAAGGCACATTGATATGGAATTTTTTTTTTTTTGTTTCGTGCAAATCAAGAAAACAAAACAAAAAAAAATTAGTTTCAGGGAAAAGATGAGGAGCAAAGTGTCTTCCCAATAAATTCAGTTTACTTGATTGTATAGGACAGTAGTAGAAACCCTTCTGAAGGGCTGAACAAACATAGTTTAAAGGCAAGTGCCTGGATTAGGGATTACAATATTGTGTCTTAATGCACTCTACTTTATTCTACATTAACTATATAAAAATTAGTTACTAACACTAGAACATGCAGAGACTTTCTCTGGTTAGCTGGACTTGCCAACCAGAACGTATATATATGTATAATATAGGAAACCTTCTTAAAGTTGCATTGGGAAGCAAAGGGGGTGCTCCGCTGTCTGATAGAAAAAAAAATTACTTGCATTTTTTCCTATTTTTTTTTCTTTTTTATACATAAGATACAGGACATTTGGGGTCCAAACTTTTGTTTTTAGCAAGTGCCCTTGCTTTGAACTGGCATAAGATGTACAATCAGAGTTTTGCTAGTCTATAGATGCCTTTGCAGTCCAGAAAAAACCAGTTCAGGGACACAAAGGCATTTCATATTCTGGACAGCTCTCTATTACCACCTCACAGGCCATAATCCAAGTCAGGGTTAGGTGTGCTAAGAACCCACTTACTTCGGGGGGTGGGGGTCAGGGTTAAACAAACCTACCTCCCTTGTTGGGTTGTGGTCGTGGTACTTTGACAAGTGATATACCCTATATTGTTGGAAACACTTAAAATTTGTCAGAGTTGGCATAATCTATTGTAGTGACTTTTAGCTTATAAAATTAACAGATATTATGATTTAATTTTAATTATGTGCTTTGATAACAGAAAATGATTAATTAGCATTTAATGTAGATAACATATTGTGGTAAAAGCACCATTAAATTTTGTATTTTTTTTTAAATTTCCTTCAGTTTTTAAAAGGGATACAAGTTTAACAATAAAAAGCAAAAATAGCTCCCCCTTTTTTTTCTTGCAAGGCTGTTTTTTACCCCAATAATTTAGAGTCCTGGGGTGGAAGGACTTGGAAAACAAAAATAGAATTTTCAACAATCTCTATCTTACAAAGATATTTAACTATCCAATGAAATTGCACTTTTCTCAATTCAAAATTCGATTGTTTTGATTGATTCCTGTCAGTTTCTATCAAAACAGACCAACTTCCCCATTTCCATGTGGATTTTATGTCATTGTTGAAAATTGCCAAAAATGTTTTATGTAAGTGCAGCATTTAAACCCTTTTTTGTCTTTCTTGTGTGTGTGAACAGCAGTAGATTGATGGTTTTGCATTTCTCTGCAACTTGAGTGGCAATCAACCTGTTGATAATGCTCTCATGATTCATGTCACATATCTATCTGCTGACTGTAAAAATTTTTAAAAAAATCTTGATATGTTACAGAAAAACATGCCCCACGTCTGTCCTGTAAGTTCTATATTGCAGAATTCAGCTACTACAAAAGTTATCATTTGTGTGTGTTCCTCATGATCTCTCAAGAAGTCTCACACCTGTATGGGAAGTAAATCAGTGAAAATACTGCAAAACAGTTAGGCGCTGTATGGAAAGTGTTATAACAGCAAGTCAGTAAGCAGCCAGTAGGCTCGCTGTACTACCCAGTGTCCCTAATGCTTACACTACCAGTTGAAACACTTCAAAAATTATGAAGCCTAAACATTTCCAGCACCATATAAGAAATTACATCAGTCACTAAGGTGTTCTTTTTTTTAAAAATCCTCTCCTCCTCCCCCCACATTTATGTTACGGCCTTTGTCAATCAACCATAACGTTTGCCATTTCTGAGAATGAGCAGTTGTTTACTGTCGGTATCTGTTCATCTCCCCTTCCTTGGATGTGACATCACTGCGCTGTGTTGCTGCTGCTGCTTCCATGTTACAGAGTTGGGAAGGGGTCAGGTGGTCTGTCTGGTGGATGGTGGGAAGCTGTGAGTTTTATCCCAGGTACCAGGACTGTAAGAAGAAAATAAAACAGAAGGAGGTAACTTTTAGGATGTGTGGCAATTGTCAGAGTGCCTCACACAGGTATATACTCTATATGTAAACATGTAAAATACCTGGAATTCATCCCATATAGAAAGTATACAGAAAGAAATCCACACATAGTTTGCAACTATTTGATTGTTTCTTGTGCCACTGTGGCAGGCAAAGTCAGTCATATGGCATGATCCCCCCACTTTCTTTGACGTTTGTTGTTTTCTGACAACTAAATGGGAAATTTACAAATCGTTCCATAAGCATGACAAATATGAACTTCATTAAGTATAAATAACTACACAAGTGGTCATGAGAACTGCATTGTCCATGAACTGTACTTAACTACTGTCGTGAAAGAAGGGGGCTTCTAGTGATCCACAGCAGTGATGCCTACTGGCAAGCTCTCACTCTCTCCCCCCCCCCCCATGCTTCCAAAGTGTTCAGCCATGCAGTTTGGTGGGACAAGACCTGGTAGATCTAGTCTGCTGCTACCAGCCCAAAAGATCAGGTCCCCAGAGGGGTTCCCTGGGCAAAACCCCTCCCCAAGAATGCTATTCAGGGTTGTTAAAATGCCCTCATTCTGGCAGCAGAACCTGCAGAGCAGGGATGCTGTCAAATCCACTGATCCCAGAACATGGCAGAGGTTTTCAACAAAAAGGGATAAGGGATATCCCCTTAAGGGATAAGGAAAAAACAATGTAGACAGGCTTGGTTCCTCACAGATAATGTCCCCGGAATGGGGTTGGCTCTGCAGGGAAGCCTCACATGTGCAGGCCTTACTAGACTAGGATGAGAGCCTGAATCCCACTCAGCCTAGCCTGAGCTGAGAGGATCAAGTGATTCCAACATCTGGAGGGGGAGGACAGGCCAACATAAACAGAATCTCATGCTCCTGGCTGACACTTGGTCCCTTTCTGTACCTAGGGGGCTCTCCCCAGCAGTCTTCTACTCTTTTCACCAGAGAGTGGCTCTCCCTATCTTGCCCAGTCAGAAGTGCACAGAAGAGAGAGAGAGAGAGAGAGAGAGAGAGAGAGAGAGAGAGAGAGAGAGAGAGAGTCTTCTCAGGCCTGGTGATCTTTTTTCTGGCCCCAGAGCTCTAATTGGCGGACTCCCCCTAGAACCTGAAGCACCCCAGAATTCAAGGGAAAATCCTCCACAATGAAATACAGCTGCTATTTCATCACAACTACAATCAAGTTCCGTTTACCCTGGGCCTAGACTCATAGAGCAGTTTAAGAAAATGGTACAAAAACAGAATATATAGAAGCCTTATGGGGAAACCAGATATCACTTGCTGCCTTCCCTTTAGAGGCTACATTTGGATCAAGGTAACAGGAAAGAAGGTGCAAGCCTTCACGAGGTGAAGGGGTGAAGGAACAGTATGGAATTTTTGCCACCTGAAGATTTCAGTAGCTACCCCATAACACTGGAAATGTTGGCAAATCCTGCAATGGGTATTATAAACTACACACTCCATGAAACCACTAAGTCCACCTAACATTAAGTTATTGAATATTGTGGCTTAGCATGTTTACCTATAACATTTCCCACAACTGAACCACACCCTAGGAATTGAGCATGTCTCCAAGCACAGTCTGGGTTCTCTTGAGAACTTTGCCAAAACTTGGAAAGGATTGTTCCCTTTTACTCTATTCTACCTTGCTTTGGCCTTCCAATGGGGAAAAAAATACATGTTAAATTATAGTGTCATATGCACTTTGTTAAAATATAGGAAGCACAGATTGCTAAAATGGCAAAAGACTAAGAACTGGTATTTAAAAAGGTCACAATCAACATACCAAGGCTGCCTAAAACAACCTCTGTGTAGTGGCTTTTCTACAATGTGGTTGTCACATGTCGTATATAATGACTCGCTACAAGATAACAAATCTTCACCATGTTTAAAGTCATCACATCCTTGTTAGCTGCTTTCAGGAATATAACAGTCACCCTTTCACTTGGGTGAACCCTTCCAATTCGGTGAACTGTTGGAAAAAAGATGAATTGTTTAATTCTCTATAGGAGTGGTTCCCAAACCTTGAGCCATGGAATCCTTGCGAAATACATGTATAGGATTGTAGCCCTAATGGAGAGCCACAGGTAATGGCCCAGTAGGTCAAGGAAGCCACCAGTCAAAAAAAATTTGGGAACCTTTGTTCTGTAGGGTTCTGAATAGGTTCTGCAGGATCCTTTAGGGCTGTTGGTTAATCTCAGAAACTGCAGTTGCAAAGGTACAAAATCTATGTATGTTTGAAGAGAATCAAGAACCCATAAAAATGAGTGATGATACAATTTTGAATCCTGAGAGTGCACAATGACTCCAGTGAATAACTAGACAAAATGTTGCTACTTTCAAACGAACAAGGAGCTATAATGCAAAATACTAACCTGGTGATTGTTTGTGTATGAACAGAAATGTTGCTACCTCTTTACACACAGGTACCTCCCTTCACTTTTCAAAAATATTAATCTTTCACAGTGAAGGCTGCCAAAATTATTTGTGTACATGGAAGCACATTTGTACTGAGCTTTTACCACAGAAGAAGGTTTTGTGTAGAACTGTGTCAATGGCACGTACAGTGGAGTCTGGAATAGTTGTGGAAATGTTTTATGGGGGTTGGGTTGACCAATGCAGTAAGCAGTACACCACCTATAATGCCTCACTGTGTGAACTACCTACACACAGAAGCATCTTTTCATATCTTCCACATTGGGGGTGGGCATAACAACACATATGATGCCATTTCAAGTGACTTACACAACATCTTCCCACTTTAAATTCATGTTGGGAGAGAAGTTGGGTTGTGATTGGTCCAAGGTCACCCAACACATTTATACACAACACTCTAGAGCAGCCATTTTTAAGCAGTGTGCCATGGCACACCAATGTACTGTGAATGGTCTGCAGGTGTACCACAGGAGTTTGGGGGGGGGGAATCATTTATTAGTAGGGCCATTGGGGGATGTGAGCCCCCCCACCAACACATTGTGTGCCTTGTCAATTTTAAAGAAACTGATGGTGTGCCTTGACAATTTTAGTACATTGTCAGTGTGCTGTGAGATGGAAAAGGTTGAAAATCACTGCTCTAAGGCATCTTCAGTTATCTTGTTTTGATAGTTTTCACAAGCCCTGTCATCAAGGTATTTTCTCTTTTTCAACCATGACACACCAACAATGACAAAATGTACTACACTGATAGCATTGTGTTTACAAACTATGGCAACATACCCTGACCAAAACAGAGAATCATAACCTGTGGATAGCAGTGAGGAAAATGGGTGCTTTAACTATTCTCTCATCAATCAATCAATCAATCAATCAATCAATCAATCAATCAATCAATCAATCAATCAAACCTTTATTAGGCATAAAAATTAATATCTCTAAACAATCCAATATATAAATATATGTTAAAAAGAGAAATAAAGATAAAGGTTAAAACACAACAATTTACTTGCGCGGTAACTCCAGGATTCTCTCATCATTTTGCAGACAAAACGAGCTTGCACCACTGCACCTAGTATTATTATTTAAGCTGCACAGTACAATAAGCAAAAATCCAGCTTGTTTCAAGATTGCATGATTTTAATTTTGGCAATGTCATGAAGACTAGTTAAAAAATAGTTTTATTTTTAAAAATGGCAACAAAAAACTATCACTTCTGTTTTCACTTGACTGACTAATTTTGGGGTCTTTCACAAATGCCACACTGTTATACATCTTTGCCACCCTTTTTCTGCAGATTCTAGGAAGCCAGATTCAGATTGGCTGTAATTAAGGGAAATTGTCTTAGAAAATTCATCTAAAGATTCGTGTCCTTGGGCTTGTTATTTTAGCACAGGTACAGTTCCCCAGGTTAGAATGAATTGACTTTTATAGGATTACACCAGTGAATGAGTAAATAAAAAAACATTGTGTATCTAGTCTGCGCCACTATAGTGTACACTTGCCACGAAGACTGGGAAGCGCTTGCGAAATAATGAAGTCATCCGAACACTTCAATCTTAAATACTTTTACTACAGTCTATTCGTTTTACTGAAATGTGCTCTCAAGTCAATGTGTTGATGGGAACAGTGTATGACTAGGTGCACCAGCTAGCAAATGTTTGGATCATGTGGGCCAATTCCTATGTCACTGCCAAATGCACCTTAGTGATGCAGCATGCATGCGAACAGAAATGTGTAGAATCAAGACGCTAAGAACTGCTAACAGGTAGCCAAGTGCTTAAACTCTGAAAGATGTCTTTTTTCTCTCATTCATTTGACAAGCCATAATAAGGACCTACCTGATTACTTGCTAAGTGTTACCAATGAACTTTATTGTGCATCTAATATGACTATTATTTTAGAACACTGAAAAACTAGAATGCCTGCTACATGATTACTGAAGAAAGTCCCATTTAAAGTAGGCAACTCATGATGATGAGTCTGCACTGTTACATTTCACTCATTTTCAAAGGGACAATTAGATTATATCTCTGAGTCTCTCAAACTTCCAGCACTATTTTATTTTATTTATTTCTTTTTTGTGCTTGCCCTCAAATTGCGGGATCTGATTCAGGCTGCCTGGACCCATGTGACCTGCGTACTAAAAGCTCTGAAACTCTTTGCATTCTATCAGAATGCAGTTTGTGTACAGTATCTCTTTTTAAGAATATTCGGTACATATTTTGGACAGCAGGGGGTGCACTTTTCCATGCCACCTTTTTTTTCCTGTGCTACTCACTGCATAAGTTTAAAAAAAAATCTGCAGTGTTTCTGCACTCCTCTCAAAAAGAGAGGGAGAGAGAGAGAAAGTTTCTGCACCCATCTTACTATTCAGTGTGTGCCTTGCAGACAAGGTTACCCCAGAGCAGCTCTGTAATCCTTCACTGAAATAGGCTTTATTGATTGCTCTGGTCTATTGTTCCCTTTTCAAGTCCCCCAAGTTCAAGTTCATCCTGGTGTTACATCATGTCTGGTTGCTAAGAGCAACCAGACAGACCCAGACGTGACTATCATTAGCAAGAAACACTCTGCTCTCCTCCCACCAACCTTCCAGTGGCTCTGACGTAGCAGGCCCACTGCAAACACATTGAAGTATTTATTCAGCCTAATTTATGACCTACCCAGCAAGCGAGACCCCCTCTCCAAAACCCAATGCTGTTGTATATTTAATTAATCAGCCTCTCTCTGGCACTTGGGAAAGTTAGACAAAGGACTAATTATTGTGTTGCACTCCCCACACTTTTCTTTCTGGGGGGAAGGGGGTCGAAGATTTGCATGGGAAAGAAAACTTACGAGACTCACGCCAGTCACACCCTCTCCTCCCCCCAAAAAAACCCTGTCTCCCACTCTTCTGCCCTACTGACATTTCATGAAATACTTTAGCTGCTTAAGGGAATTTAAAAAAAAAAAAAACCTGATGTGAATGTAACTCCTTCCGAGTTGGTATTCGGTAACACAAATCAACTCATGACATGTTTAAATTTAAATGCTAACCACACACTCTGAGAGTTACTTTAAAGGTTAGTTTTTAATCAATAGAAGTTGCTGACTCTGGTGTTTTGAGCTGCGCACTGCAGCTCTTGTGCCTTTGTCTGAGCCTTAAAAGCTTTCAAACTTTTCCTTTTCTTAAAAGATGATTTTAGCAATGATTTCCAGACAGAGTGCTGTTGTGTTTTTGACGAGCAACATGTCAATACAGGAGTAGAGTTACTCTGTGCTGGGGGTGTCAATATGAGTCCTGCAGACACCACTCATGCCTGACACAATGGAAAACTGAATTAACCCCTTTCTCATCAAACTGGGCAGTTTCAAACTAGTGTGTAGCAATGTTTGATCATCTCCAGTCAACTGGCCACCAAAGATGCTTTTAGGATTGCAACATCCCAAGAATCTTTTGTTAAAAAGAGTGCAGTACAGTAACAGATTTAAAAAAATTGGATGCACAGCTACATCCTTTGCATTCCATGTTTGCATTCCAGATGGAATAAGTGTGTATGTGCTTAGTGAAATCAGGTGATACAGTCTCTGAGTCCACAGTAACTTGGGGGGGGGGGAGGGGAGGAAGCATAGATATGCAATGACTGTACCGATTATTTTAAGTATCCTTAAAAAACAAAACACATTGCCAAGTGTCTGAGATTGCATCTGAAAGTAGTCAGACTGTTTTTTGGAACTTGCAAAGTTACAATCACAAGATACAGTAGAACCTCCAATGTTGACCACCTCTCTCTATTGACCACCTCCTTAAGTTGACCTAATTTTCACAGTATGGACAGACACTGAATATACACTATGGGAGACCAACCTCTCTATATTGACCACCTCCGTAAGTTGTATCTTGACCACTTCGACCATTGCACAGAGTATTAATTTACGCTCTGTAAGCTGACCACTGAATGCTAACAAGGAAGCAAGACCACAGTTAACAACATCAAAAATCGTAGAGATGAGTACTTTGAGAGATACAATAAGGAAAACGGAGGCCTACAGTGGAAAAGAAAGAAAACTTCGCTTGATGAAGTAAATGAAGCTACTTTATGCTGATTCAAACAAAAGAGGGCAGTGAACGCCAGAATCTCAGGGCCAATGATCCAAGAAATTGCTAAGAAGTTTGCGCAGAAATTCGGGGTAGAAGATTTCCAAGATTCAAGTGGTTGGCTTGAAAAATTTAAACTGCGACACAAGATCTCCCAGAAAGTCTTGTGCGGTGAGTCAAATGAAGTTTCGGCAGAAGTTGTTGAATTCATTACTAAGTTCCCAAACTTTGCAAGAGGCTTCAAAGAGGATGACATTTTTAATACTGATGAGTGCGGACTCTTTTTCAAAGTAATGCCTGACAGAAGCCTCATCATGAAAGGTGACAAATGTAAGAGTGGAACCTGCAATGAACCTGATCCAGAAACAATATTCCAAGCAATATTGTCTGAAATACTGCCCAGCAGAGAAGTGAAGGATGCACCCGGGGAAGAAGACAGTGAGGATGACATGAATGCAGAGATTCCAAAGGAAGGGGATGTTGGGCATCTGATAAAACAGTTGAAGTCATATGCCTTGAATAAATGTCCAGGCATATTGAATGGGATAGCCAGCATTGATAGTGCATTCTCTTCTTTGCTTTACACAAAAAAGAAGAAGCAAACCAGGATTGACTCTTTTTTAAAAAAGGAATAATAATTCACCTACAGTACATGTAATTCTGAATGCATTTTTTCTGTATCTTCACTGTATATATTTAGGTATGATATCTGTAATAAAGACTCTAAAAATATTATAAGTGCAGTATTACATATTTTTCCGTATGTTGACCACCTCCCTATGTTGACCAATTCCTCGAGTCCCTTGGGTGGTCAACTTAAAGAGGTTCTACTGTAATTTAAATGTCAAAATAAAAAAATGCATAAAGTGTGTATACGCGTATGGACACACAGGTGCAGGTATACACACACACATGTGTATATAATATTTATGATTTACTGATCTTTTTATGAAGTAAAAAGCACTTATGCTTGTGGACATTTTTTTGGCATATTAGATACTTCTTGTGAGCACATTAAAAATATTATTTGCATTCTGCTTGTACCTGCACTTACTTGCAACCTGTATCTTTTATGGAGTTCTCAGTGGTTTTCCATCCAAGGAACCGATCAGGTCCACACTTGCCTAGTCTTAGCTTTCAGAGGGATAGCTGTGCTAGTCTTTGCTACATGATGATTAATTGCAGCATAAGCTTGCAGGGACTCAAGTCCACTTTGTCCAATGTACAGTGTTATCCTTAGTTTGTAACTACTGTACATACATACAGACATTCTGCAGTATCTGATGCTCTCAGACTCCGGCTGGGTCTGCAACCAGAATGTTTACTGGATATTTTGTTTACCCTTGACCATTTTATCGTTCACTCATGTTCTATAACAGTGGTTCCCAAATTGAGGTTGGTATCCTCACTACCAGTGGGTCACTACCAGATTTTTGGTGGGTTGTGAAACTGACAAGCTGAGAGCAAATAGGGAAAATGTATTGAGCTGTATGGAAAGCAAGACTCACAAGTAGACAAACGTGGCTCAGCTCTTACTGAAGGCCAGGTGAAGGGGAATGCAAGGCTACCAGAATGGTCCAGATCCAATTAATGGGGAGCTCAACAAACACTCCAGAAGGTGCTCCCTCCACCATAGTAAAAAGGATAAAAACACAGGCTTGAGTGGCTGATAAAGTGATTTTATATTTTTTTGTAGTAAAGCTAACTGGGTCCTGATAGACTATTTTAAAAAATGGATCCTGGTGCTAAAAGGTTTGGGAAGCACTGTCCAATAATCTAAACTCTGCATCCAGAGACAGCCAAAGTATTTCTACTTTCAGTTTTAATCCTTTTCAAAAATGTCACCTGCTATTACAAGAAAGGTCTGCTACAATAGGACATTTTACTAGTGCAACAAAACACGAAGGTCTTATTTCTGACTTTGGAAACTTATTGCAGTGTAGGGTGAGGTATGAATTCATGGGACCACATGGTACCAGCTAAGTAAAATGATGCCTATACAGTCACCAGGGCTATTACAATTCTGTATTGTCCTCAAATGGATTTCACTGCCCTCTCTCTAGCGCTCAAGGTGAAACATCAAAAAGAATTCTGCAGTCCAGTACAAGATCTTTGCTTTCTGTTCTCCAGTCAAATGAAGAGGTAATCTCATCAGGTTGAAAAGTGCTGACTAAGGATTTAATAAAGTGCCTGCAGATGTGTGTCATCTCTAAGGTATTCAACTCATGTAATGCAAAACAGTTCCACACTGAATGTGCTTATAAAATTCCATTTAACCATTGCAGAGCTCTGTTTTAATGTTCTCAGAGGAGTATTATCACACTTCCCCCTCCCTAATTTACAGCACAATGAAAGTTGAGGCTCTGTACCACCAGTATCCTAAAATCCTCACAGTAGTAAGGTTTTATGAACCATAAACAATATCTACTTGACTGAATCCTAAACAGGAAGTTTGAAATGTCAATTATATTACTTTGAGAACGTCAGTCTATGTCTAGTACGAGTGGGGGAGGAAGCTTTAACAAAACAAGCAAACTTTGCACAATTCTGCCTTTGGTGCTCAAAGAACTAAAAACGGCAGTCTTGGAGTTCAGAATATCTCAGGGAGTACAGTTATTCATTCTTTAGCATTAGTTTAACGGGGGTAGCAGTGGAGAAATAGGCCAAAGGTTTTTCAAACCATCTTTAAAATGTATTTCTTTTATATTTGGCTCTGAAACTGTGTATTTTTAAGCCCAACCCAGGCCAGTTCAAAACAGTTATACCTGCCCATCCTCCTAAATAATGACATTTTAGACAAAACAAACAAAAAGAGTAACTGTAGGATATAAGGACCTGATTTTTCAAATAAACAAAACTAAACAAAAGTCTTTAAGGACAAAGTTTAATACTGTGGAAGGAGGATGTTAATGTGCAATCCAGAACTGGGTGTGACAGCGTGCTTCTCAAAATGGGTTATTTAAGAACATTAATCCCTTTTTTAAAAAGTCCTCTGACAAACTCTATAGGCGAGATTCCCCCCCCCCAATACATTTATGACTCTTGTGTTTCTTTATTAAATCATTCTGTCCTTCCTTGAACTAGATACTTACACCCAGTTTTATGCTTATAGAAACCTCTGTGGTGTAGGTTAGGCGGAGATATAGAGAATAGTCCAAGGGTATTCAATGTGCTTCATCACTGAACCTGGGTCTTCCTGGTCCAGGTTAAACACTCTCTAGACCACAAACATCATTCCAGAGAGGATAGGGTACCAATGGACCACCACTAGGCAAGTGAGGTTCTGTGTTCAGCTATAGCTGTATTGCTGAAATATGCAAAAGAGACAATTGCTATTGCTAAGTCCTAAATAAAACCTAAAACTTTACAGAAGTGGAAATGCTGTTGGGACAGCAGAACTGGCCCCTTCTTGGAAAAAGTCAAATGTAGGTTTGCAAGTAGCCTCTTTTCTGACCACTAATGGCAAGAAAAAAATGTCTCTGGATGACCTGGTGAGTGGGAACAGAACTGTATGTAGCTGCCATATTGCTGCCCTGTAGGACTTGGTCTTCCACACCCCTTCTAGGCTTAAAAAAGTTTAAAAAGAAATGGGCAAATTAATCTGAAATTAATTAGAAAACAAAACAAAAACATAGCCATGCATTTTATCTGCTACACAATCACAGAAATCAGATCTCCATTTAAGAAGGGTTGTTTTTATTCCCCAAGAATGGTGTTGTAGCATAACCACTGCACACCAGAGGCACTTCTTTGTAAAGACACCTGGAACAAACAAGACAGCCTGCAATATTTGCTCTTAATTCTAAAGGGACATAAGATTTTTCCATCCCCAACTGAAGGAAGATTATATATAGTGGACAAACTTTACATTCCTTCTGTCCCCACCCAAGATAACACAAGTATATGGTGCTCCTTAGTCAAATACAGGCATGGGCAAACTTTCAACTTTAGGGATCCTGGACCTTTAATAATTGTATAGAAGAGGGAATTTCAGCAGGTGCAGCTTGTCACCTCACAGATGACAAGCTGCACCTGTTGAAATTCTCTCTACTACATAGTTGTTAAAGATCCAGGATCCTAAAATTGAAAGTTTGCCCACCCCCTTGTCTAATAGATGCTGTTTATCTTGGAAAAACGATTGCAGTTATAGAATGAAAGGTTTGCAGGTAGGCTGTAACTGCACTTGTCACCTGGATTAGCTCTTTATAAGAAAGTCAAGATGTCAAATTAACATTTAAGAAGAACACTACCGTCACTTTCATCCCAACATAGCAGCACCAGAAACACTGTCGATCATCCAGGGATGGGAATTGAGTCATGTGACTTGAGTCCGAGTTGCAAATACAGTGCTTTTCGCTGACTCATATACATTTTAGTCACGCGCGTGGAACACTTGGCAAAATGCTTGAGACAATGGGCCCTTGACTTGGCACTCATCCCCATGCATGCAACTCGAGTCTGTCTGTGTCTGGGCGTGCTTGCTTACTTTTTATGTGGCATGAAAGACCTTGTGGAGCCATCATTCAGACTGCATGAGCAACTGGAGTGTTCCAGCCAGGAGGCAGGGAAGGGTTAATGTTTTGCTTTTGTATGGAGCAGGAGGGGGAAGTGGGAGGTGCCTCTCTTGCCCATCTCTGAAGGAACCAATAGTCATTGGACCAAGCATGAGCAGTCTGATTTGTTTCCTTGGATGAGGAAGGGCAGGAGAAAGAGCCCAAGGAGGTATTTGAGCTCTTTGGAGGAAGTAGAAAAATGTGAATGAATGAATGAATGGAGTAAATAAATAAATAAATTGTTACTTGAAGGAAAGGAAGCCCCATTGAATGACTGCTGCAAATGGGACTACTTCTGAGTATAGCTGCAAAGGACTGAGTCATTCTGGTAAGCCTCCCAGCTGCTACACATGACCCTCCTCCCTCTTGCCACTTGTGTTCCCATTCCCTCTAAGTCTGTCCCACCCCTTCCTGCCCTGTTTACAGATGGGATGGAGTTTAAACACAGCTCTGATACACAGTCTGACAGTAGCTCCATTTTTTCCATGCCTAACAAGTATATCAAAAAGACTAGTGACTCAAGTCTTTTCGAGCATTTTTGCAACTTTTCGAGTTGCAAAAATGCTCCAGATGACTTGGAATGTGCCTCCATTAGAACTCTTTCGAGTCGATAGAGTTGATGGGGGGATAGAGACTCATGACTCAACTCAAACTGCACTGGATTTGCTCATCCCTGCAATCATCTATTGAGGATCTTGGCAGCAGCAGCATGTGCAGAGATCCTTACCTCCCTTTTCCCAGTCTGATGCACTCCCTGACTCTCCTCATTCTTATACCAATAGTAAAATAGCTGCTGTGGGCCTGAGACCCATTGGAGGTCAGGCAGACTAGGAGAGGTAGGTAAAAAAGATTTTTACCTACCTCTCCCAGGCAGTCAGGTTATCCCCCACCCCAAACACAGCAGGGGCCGCATGCGCTGTCAGCGGCGCTGCATGCTATGAGCTGGCGGGGAATAGGATCAGGCTGTTGAATGTATTGTAATTTTAAAGACAGGGTTTTTTTTATTGTTTTATTGTTTGTCAACTTCCTTGAGAACATCAATTTCCATGGAAGGTATTTTTTAATACATAAAAACATAAATACAGACGTACTCAGTGTTTTTAGAAAAGAAAAACAAGAACCATGATCCAAAAAAAAGTGTGAAAATGTTATGGTCAAAATAACCAGCTGTCCAAGGAGACCCATTGGGGCCAGAGGTAAATGTTTCCCTTACCTCTGGCTGAACTGCTTATGGCCACTATCCTGCACTGGATACAGCGCAAGCCTCTTGACTTGCCTGTTCCAGCACAGGATAGGATTGTGCCCTAAGTCTTGTTTACTCCTGGTATCTGGAAATGGAATTAATTGGAATTATTTTTTCCATACACTGGTCACTGGAGCTAGCCTACCAACCACTCTCTTAACGAAAATCTTTGTCTGAGGTGAATGGCAACCTTCAGTCTCGAAAGACTATGGCAGAAGCCTACAGTACCCGGTATTCCCAGGCGGTCTCCCATCCAAGTACTAACCAGGCCTGACCCTGCTTAGCTTCTGAGATCAGACAAGATCGGGCATGTGCAGGGTAACAGTTGTCTGAGGAAATTAATTATAATTAATACATTTTTAAAAAGAAAGTTATATGCTGAATGGTCTATTCAAAACACACATACACACACGACCACAGTCACCACCACCACTACCATCAGCAACCAATTCCAAAGGACAGGGACACCATTTCATATTTCATTGGAGAGAACGACTGGGGAGAGATTTACAGAAAGATTCATAGGCCTCCTTTTTGATTTATGCCAGATTAAATTACAAAAAGTGGTTTTTAGAGAAAGCATTTGTTATAGATATTTTCTGTATTTCTTAATAACCAGAGTTGTAAGTGCTTCCTCAGAAAAATCTCCAATAATAGTACTCTTGGAATATACTTTTTTCCAGGGATGTGCTGGTGTCACTGGGGGAGACTCAAGACCAGCCCTGCCCCTCCCCCTTTGACTTGATTCATGAATGAGTCACAATCTGTGCACACATGTGGCTACTCATCTCCAGAACTTTGACTCAAGTTAGAGTCTCTTGTGAAGCAAGCCGTGATTGGTTCCATATGCACCCCAGCGACAAAACACTTCCCCCCATTCACATCACGACTCCCAATTCTGCCTTCAGAAAGAATGCCAGGGCACAGAGCAACAGGGCCTGGAAGGTGGCCGAGCTTGGCAAGGTGGGAGAGGGTGGAACTCATTTCCAAGTCAGTGGCCTGAAACTCAAGTCAGTGCCTAAGGTTGCAATCCTATCCACACTTACCTGGGAGTGAGTCCCATTGACTACAGTGGGACTTAGTAGGCAAGCATAGGACTGAGCTCTAAGTCATTTACCTGCATGAATGACTCAAGTGTACACAAGTCAGCAAAAAACATGTTTTCACGACTGACTTGCTAGTTCCCATTCTGAGTTCCCATTCATGCATTTTCAACAAAAAGGTTCATGAAGCTGTTTCCATAGCAAAGTAAAATAAATAAATGGTTCCCTGTCCCAAAGGATTCACATGTCCACTTGGAAGTAAACCTCACTGAATTCAAAGGGACTTACTCCCAGGTAAGTGTGGATAGGATTGCAGCCTTAACACAGTGCATGCATACTTAGCCTAATATTGCATAGTCCTGCAACTCTTCTACTTGGACTAACAAACTTGTTTCAATTACAGCTAGTTTGGGTTGAAACAGAGTCAGCCTTGTGATGAGGCTGATTGAGTGGCGTGTGTGCTGAACTGACAAGGGGTGCTCTTACCTCCTGCCTCTGTCTGCCACCTCCCTCTGGCCTGCCACCCTCAGAGCCGCTTCAGTTGGCTCTCTGATCCTCTTCTTGCTTTCTGAGAGCAAACGGGAAGAGCATCAGGGCAGTTGTAGCCCATCTCCTCACCCACCTGATTGCTTAGCAGCTGGAGGGTCAGGTGGAGGACAGCAATCTGGAGCCCATTCTGTCCTCTTACCCTCTGAGAGCAGACTGAGCATGCTCTGCCCATGTTGTTTATTACAAAAAAAGATGGCAAAGAGGAAGGAGACAGCACTGGAGCTCAAAGTAAGGGGGTGAGAGCAGGCTCCAGACTGTTGCACTGTGCCTTTCCTTATCTCCCCCAGCTGCTTTCCTAATCAGCCAGGTGTGCAAGAAGGAGGAGGGTGAGGAGGCCATGGCACCAGCAACACTGGTAGTGCGGAGTGCGTGTGCCAATATATATGTATGTGGTTAAAAAAATGTTTAAAAAACATTTGGTTTTTAAAAAATGTGGCAGTGATACAGACAGTAGATCCACTCAAGCCACTCCTGAGTTGAAACTTCATAGTTGAGGGGGGCGGGAAACAATTCTCTAATGCTTTCTTGTTGTCCTTTATGCTCAATGAAAGCTCTCCAAAGCCTTCTGCAAAGCTTCTTGCAGCTGGTTCCAGACTGTTGAACAGTAAGCAAATCTGCTTGCAAGTTCCAGAAGTTTCCCAAGTACAAAGTACAATTCCAGACTGAGGATTTCCTATATTTGAAACCTGAAGAATGAATGAAAAGTGGGTTGATTTGTAACGTTTAGTATGGCTATAATTCTGTATAGAATTATTAGTGGGAATGGCCTGAAATGTAATCCAAGCAAGCACATAAAACAGATTGCCACTTTAAATATGATGTATAAACTATGTATAAAGAACTTAAGTTCTAAATTAGATCTATGGGAAGAAACTTTCACCTTTCTCTGACTACAAAAGAGAATAATATAACATTATGGTTTTAAGGAAGGAGATCTATTGTCATTCTTATTTTTGTAATGTGTTTGGAGGGGGGAAAGCATCTAGTTCTGAATAAGATTATTTGTAGTTTTATTATTACCAAGTTTACTTCCAATAAATATTAACTTTCATGTGCTGCATTAATAGTAAACTTAAGATTTTGCTAATGAAAAATGGGAACAAAAAAGTAGACAAGCAAACAAGAGAAAGAAACAATCCCATTCTGGTTTTGTTATAGGACGGCATACTACATAGATCAGAGGCTTTAAAAAAATACAAACCCCCACTGTACACAAAGCACAGGAAAATGTGAGGAAAAAAGGAAAAAACTAAAAGCAGCTTAGGATGTGTTAACTCTGCCATTCTGTCAGCTTAAAGAGCATTTTATGCTTGATCAACAGCTCCCTTTTATTATGCTTTTCTTTCATTCATTCAAGACATCAAAGAAGTGAACCACCAGTGTACCTGATCTACTAGAAGAACTAGTAAGGGTGTTATAAAGAAAGGGGGATATTGGGAGCCAGACACCCCTGCGGACAAGCTAGTTCAAAGGGAATATTTCAACAATGATTACATTTTGTAGCTCTCCCCCCCCCCCCCGAAAGACAGCTTATTTCCTGCTTTTTCATGAAAAATAAAGTGTACCATTAAAGTGAGCCCGCAGTATGGAAGTTACTTGAGAACTGAAGTACAGCAAGGGGATTAAGTGGAAGGCAAGATCTTTCAGAGATTTCCTTAGTCTTGCTTGCTATTTGTTGCTAGCCATAAGGTTTTCTTACTAGAACACAACTTTGCCTCTGCTATTTGTAGGCTCCTTTAAAACACATACAAAAAGGAATGGGTTTCTTTTCATAGTAAGGGGAAGCGAATCCACGGATTCACTTATCCACAGATTGGGTCCATGCCTCCCAGCACACACACCCAGATGCAAGGGGAGCTCTGTTCCCCTCACCTCCGGAGAGCCTTTTGGTTTTTTTTCAAAAGGGCTTCAAAAACTTCTGGTTTTTTCAAAAGGGCTTATAAGGCATTAAAATGTCACTTTTGGTTTTTTGGGAAAACTGGAAGTAACATATTTCTGTCTCTAAGAGTTGGTCTGATCCCGGCAGAAGTCACAGATGAACATGCATGGCCACTGCTGGGCTCAGAAGACCTCTGGGGGATGAAGGAAGCTCCCCTTTCCTTTGGAGGGTGGGGGACATTCACCTGTATCCACAGATTCACTGAAGTGCGGGGCGTTCCAGAATGGAACCCCCACAGATACAGGGGCACACTTGTCTTCTAAATATTGCTGGCTAATGTACTCTAAATTTAAATGCCAGAATGCCAGAGCGTCTTTTCTAAGTCTATGCAGGTATCTTAATTTGCAACCTATACAGATGTACATATAGCAATTTGGTGCTGATCCACGGCTATCTGCACAGGCTTGCATTAAGACTAAGATGGGGGGAAAATTCCTGCTTTCTTGCCAGTATTCAGTAGTTTTCTTGCTTAATTAGGTTGAAACCTTAAAGAAAAAACTTTTGTCTGATGAAGAGCAGGACATGCAGTATAAGTTAGGAAAAGACAAAAGAACTTTAAAAGTTTGAAGCCTGATTCAGCACTTCCTATATGCACACCAAGTACTAAGTACAGATAGTCCTTATGTAACTCACAATGTGTACAAGATGGTGGTAGGGCAGCGGTTTTCAAACTCTTAGGTAGTTTGAAAACCATTGTAAGTCCTTGCGGGGGTGGGAGGGAGGCAGCAGGGGTAGGAGGAAGGCAGGGGCGCAATCCCCAGGATGGTGCTGCTCAGGGGGCTGCAGAGGCTTGGGTGCACTTACCAGAACTTCCTGCAGTGCGAGAAGCACTGCGCAACTGCCTGCAGGGCTCCCCGAAGCTGCAAAAGTGATAGTGGAGTGATTGCGCTCCACTTCTGGTTTAGTGGATCGCTCCACTTTCACTTCTAAAGCATCGGGGAGCCCTGCAGACGGTTGCACAGGGCTCCCCACACCCCCGGGAGGCTGCAGGAGGCTCTGGTAAGTGCAGCTAAGCCCCTGCTGCCCCCTGAGGGGCGCGATCCTGGGGATAGCACCGCTGTCTCCTCCCTGCCTCCACACTGCCCCCGCCCCTTAAGAGGGCAGAGGCCAGGGCCCACAGGCTGGGGCATCGCAACACCCCAGTTTGAAAAGCCCTGGTAGTAGGGGATTGTACACAGAAATTATGAAGGGGTCTAGATCATCCCCTAAGTTCTCACTTAAAACTACTGTCCTTGACTATCCTAGCATAAAGTCTGTCACATGCAAGTCAGCCTGCAGTTGCGCTCATTTTTAACAGTATGTATTTAGTAACAACCAGGATCTGATGTGAACACAAGCACTGCATGCTAGAATCTGTACAGTACCTTACAATACTTCATAGCAAGTTTTGATTAACATTTTACATAGCAGTTGCATTTTGCCATTGACACACGTGTACAAGTAGGAAGGGGAAATGCTACAGGAAACACACAGTGGTTACCGGAACTGTAGCCAAACACACCTTTCCAGCCTGTGTCTATCACCTGTCCTATGCCTGCGTCTCCCCTTCACACTGCATGTGTTTTATGAAAATCTGGGATATAAATCAACATCTCTCTCTGCTCTGTTAATGTCAGTTTTGCAACTGGACTGTACTCAGAGCCACACGGTTTCCGCTGTACCCGGCAATGCTTTCTGTCCAGCTTCATCGGAATGCATTTAAAAGTTCAAGTTCAGCTTTAAACTAAATAAAATTCTCCTTGGGAGTCTAGAGCCAGCCTTCATTTACATGTGATCTCTCTGAACTTCTCTTGTGCGAGCTTGCTCTGTTTCCAGGGCCCACCGAAGGAATGTACTGCAGTTACAGCCTGCAGTGCTTTCTCAGGCATTTGAGACCCAGAGACACAAGTTTCAAGCCGCAGTATTAAAAGTTTCCACATAACCAAAGCAGAGAGAAAAAGAGGGAATGAGGTAGAACAATATCTTCTTAATTATTTGCATATAGTATTACAATTAAAGTATTACTTTTTTTAAAAAGAACACAAATTATTCTCACAAAACAGTGAGAATAAACAACAGGCATATACTTTTACCATGGGTTCGTTCTCTTTGCTCTTTGTTGCACTTTTCACTTTTGTTGCTTTTGCAAAATCTTTTGTTAGCAGGTTCTCAAGACTGTACTTGCAGTTTTATTCAGTCTGAACTGATGGCAGAGACTCCTGAGGCAAGTTAACTACATCAGACCTTTTTACCATGCATCTTAACAGTGCCTAAAAATTATGTGTGATTATGTATCATTACATAATATTGATACTAATAGTATTAGTATACATTATTACATAAATAATGGTATTATTAGGTATTAGGTATTATTAGTGCAAATCTTTGCTGAATACACATCATGTTGACTATTATCATCCAGGCATATCAGTAAGTTGTCTTTCTCACCCTTAATTTCCTGTCCACATATGGGGAAAACAAAATCCAGCAATTCACTTTTTAAACCTAAGGGAGATTTGGAAGCATTTGGGAAAACAGACATCAGCTTGCAAAATACACATTGCTGCAAAAATCTAGCATTTTGTTGGAATCAGCAGTTTTGATATAGTTTTGCAGAATAAGGGTTATCACCTTCAGTGAAGGAAAGGGACAGTATTATTCCCAAGACAATACTGATGTGGAGTAATGCAGATTTAATTGGAAGTGATAGGAATGAACACAAACACACCCCTGCCCCCTAAGCACAGTAGCCCAAATACTATGTTACACAGTGACCTCTCTGTCTGGGATTAAGTGTTTTGATGTTGGTGGCATTGACTTCAAAGTGCTCGCTTTGAAGACAGGACTCAATAGTTCCTAGTGATTTTCTAGAATAAGATGGGGATGCTAAAGATCAGGACTCTATATTGAAAATAATGTACAGCGTCCAGCTTCAAAGAACTAGGAGAGAAGCAGATACATTGATTCTCTAAATGACTTATGATAGTCACTTCACACATTACATATTTGGGCATATGCTTTACTATCCTTTGAATGTATACTTAAAAAAGTGCAGTGTGAATGTGACAGACACGTTTGCAAACAAGATACAGATACACTGGTTGGGAAGACATGATTGGTTGCAGCTCCTGGTAAAATCTATAATCAATAAAAAATCTGATTTTGACTCTCTTTAATGTGTGAAATGGCCCCTTGCAGTAGCTTTTCAGAGAACTGCTGTCATGCTGGTTCCCACGTATACCAATTACATCAGTGAAGATAGTTTAGTGAATAACTACCTTTTGCAAAGGGCACAAGCTTTCAAAAACACATATTCAGTGCAGAAGCTGCAGTGAACTTGAAGGAATAGTTTCTTTATGGGTCAGTTTGATGGAGTTGTTCTTTGATGGAATAGTTTCTTTATGGGCCAGTTTGATGGAGTTGATGGATGTACACAAAACCATAATGTTTTTCTTTCTTACTTTCTGTAAATATATTAGCAATGGCAGGGGCAGTTCAGGCAGCAGATCCCACTGATTTTAGTGGGAATTACTCCCTAGTAAGCATGTATAGGATTGTAGCCTAAGGGTCCAATCTTATCCAACTTTCCAGCGCTGATGCAGTTGTGCCAACAGGGCCTGTACTGCATCCTGAGGTGGAAGTGGGCAGTCACTGAAGCCTTCTCAAGGTAAGGGAATGTTTGTTTCCTTACCTTGGGGCTGCACTGCAGCTGCATTGGGGCTGGAAAGTTGGATAGGATTGGACCCTTAGTTACTGTCTATGGGCCCAATACTATCCAACTTTCCAGTGGTGATGCAGCCTCAATGTAGCCTTGAGGAAAGGGAGCAAATGCTCCCTTACCTAGAGGAGGCCTCCATGATTGCCCTTCCCCACTGCAGGATGCAGCACATGCCCTGTTGACACAGCTGCACCAGCGCTGGAAAACTGGATAGGATTTGGCCCCATGTTAACTTGGGGCCAAACATAAGATACGCATAGGATTGCACTGCTGGGCTATGTTTGAGGAGCAACAGACATCGATCCTCTCCAGAACTTATTCATCTTCAAATGTTATTACTGTACGGCTTGGGCATCCCTTATCTGAAGTGCTTGGGACCAGAAGTGCTGTGGATTTTTCCGTATTGTGATTTTATTTCTTTAGGCAAAAGAAGTTATTAAAAAGTCATGTCAGTACTCAACAAAGTTCCATATTTCAGAATATTCCATATTTCAGAATTCCCAAAAAGGGGTACTCAACCTGAATTTTGAAATACAATTCATGATGTCAGTGGCTCAAATCTGAACATTTCAATGTTGTGATATCAGGGTTATTGGTCTTTCTAGTTGTTTGAAAGATTCAGCTGGCAAGTAAAGATGTGCCCAATTTCAGTGGAATGGGGAGGACCACCATCACAATCAGTGTAGTATTTTCTGAGTGTGGAAAGCACTTCACATGCATTAATATCTTCTTGAGGAAATCCATATAACAACCCTGTGGGTTAGGTTTATTATCTCCACATTGCAGCAGGGGAGCTGAGGCAGAGATTGGCTTTCCTAAGGCCACCTGATTACTTCATAGCAGAGGCAATAACTGGCAAAGTCCTGACTCACAGTTCATTCTCTTAGCTTCCACACTACAGAAGTTCTCAAGCACAATTTCATAAACTGTAATCCAGCACATAATTACAGGTATAACCTAATTATCCACGGATTTTTCACCCAAGGTTTTAATTCAACACATAAGGGCCCTTTTAATTAAAGGGAAAGACGTCCCTTTTAAAGCCCCTTTTAAAAACAGCAGGCAGACAATCAATCATTCTCTCTCCAGGCACTTATAACAGCTTCAGTAGGAGGCAAGCACTAGAAAGCAAGAGACCCCTCCCTCCCCCTGGAGCAGGAGAAAGAATGCAAAGTGATTGTCAACTCAGTTTTGCATTCTCTTTGCATTCTTTCAAGTGGGTGAAGGGAAGGTGAAGAGAGAAGCCTTTTTAAGGGCCTGGAGAGAGAGAGAGAGAGAGAGAGAGAGAGAGAGAGATTGCCTGCCTGCCTGCTTGTTTGCTGCCATTCTTCTACATTACAATGGTAAGAGGGCTATTTTTAAACCACTGAGCAAAGGGTCATTGTTTTTTTAAATTGATTTCATTTAACGCTATTTCATTTAAGAGGTTCTGGGAATTAAACCCTCAAGGATGCCGAGATTCAACCTTTAAGTCCTAGTTAAGGGGACTTAAAGATAAGTGAGTGAGGGTAGTATTGGAGGCCTTGGACACCAACCAAATAAGTCCTGATGAAATAATGTAACTAAGCACTTAACTATGTGCTTTCAGTTCTGTTGATTTCAATTGTATTTAGGAATGCACAATTTCCTTTGGATTGTGCCCACAAAGATCATTTGGGCATACAGAAACAAGGCCATCAGCTGGCTCACTATATTTTTCCAGAGTTGTCTTAAATAGTTGCTGGAGTTAGGGGAGAAAAACCCCTACATGTTACTTATTCACTGAGCAAAAGTGCTCTGGAATCCTTGAAAAATAATAAATATGGTGTGCCACAATACTATTTTTACAAGGTTGGTTTTTCGACTATAACTGCAGTTGCGGTTATAGCCTGCCAGGAAAATGGGTATTTTGACCTTTGTCCTCACTTCACAGTGAAAGATGAAAGTTATTCAGTTGCCTTTGCACATTTATTTTTAAGCAGAGTATAAGCATTGATTTTTTTTTTAAAGATGAAGAATTCATTGCAAAAATGAAACAAACTGTACTCATGGAAGCTAATAGTAAAACATTCACTGACTTCACAGTAGAAACTGATTTTTTTACAGCAGTGCTCATCTCCTAAACCCACCAGAGAGTTTTATAAATCTATAATACTGAGATTGGTATGCTTTTAGAAATTAGTCAGAAATAAAACATCCTGGATATGTAGACTGTATATATCAGGCCCCAATACCTTGTGCTGCTGGAACTTGTGTTCTGGCAGCACAATGATCCTTTACAATGGCATGAAAGCTGGGCCACCATTGCATGCTTCTGGGCCACAGCCGTGAACAAGCAATGATGCGGTGAACACAGCACCAGCTCTAGAAGCCTCCGCCGGCACTGGTAAGCTGGCAGTTGAGGCATGTTGCGGGAAGGGAGGAGGAGGGCAGGGAGAATTTCAGGGTGGATCAGGGGAGAAAAGGGCGGAGAGGGAGGGATTGGATCATGGCAGCACTGGTGTGTGCCAGATCCTAGTCCCTCTTTCCCAGACCACTCCACCCCTTTTCTCTCCTTGGATATACACCAGCAAAATGGCTAGTGTAGGACTGAGAAGACTCATAGGGCAGCCTACTGGAGGGGGGGGGAAGTAAAAAATATTTTTGCTGGCTATCTGATCACTCTCCCACCATTGGATGCAGTGGGCCCTCCACCAGCACAGCTGCATCAGCCAATCATGAGGGATAGGGATTAGGCAAAAATTCACTTAGCTAAAAATTCATGTAGCAATTTTTTTTTTTTAAACAAACAGTTTTGTTCAGTTGGTCATCATTATTCCCATTTTATAGATGGAAACTGATGGTATGTGGTAGAGGTTTCCCAACAACACCTAGGCTGAACCAATTGTTCAGATCATCCTATGGTGAAAGAAACATGTGGTTTGCATGGGTACTCTTCGTATTCCAGTAAATGGCCATGTCCAATCGTAACATGGAAAATGGTGGTCCATGTTTTATTGTGGTCCTATGTGACCTTCCCAAACACTGTGCTTATGTGCTTCCCTTACCCATTACATGCAAGAAGAGGCAGGTTTGTACCTTATTCAAACCTTGTTTGACACTCTGGATTTGCCAGGTATTGTTCTAACCATGATCAGAGGCGGACACCTTCCTTCTTTTGTGTGTGAAGGAGCAGAGGACCATGTGAGCTGGAAATGTTGCACCAAACCAGGATTAAACTATAGTTCTGTATTGTATACTGTATATAAACAGGATCACTAAGAAAACTGGATTTTGCTCAGTAAACCTCCTCTTCCCAGGGTATATATATAGCTCATCTTAGACTATACAACTGAGAAAAACTAAAATAGTTACAAGGGTGACATCTGAACTTTCTTGAAAGTACTTTTTATACCTTCTAAATACAAAAACATGGCCTCCAATTTGATATCATTCACTCAAAGTAGTGCCATTTCTATCAATTTTTTAAATCATACTGGGACAGCTGTATCTCATAACATGCTATGTGTACCCTCAATATATGCATTTTTAAACTCTAAATTTCACTCTTTGTACATATAGCCATTTACTAAAGTTCAAATCTTAATCTCCTATTTTGAGATACAGGTGAGGCCTTAGTATCCGTGGGGGATCTGTTCTCCTTGGTATCTGCGGGGTATATAGAAAATCGCAGATAATCAAATCTGCAATCTTCGGCCCCTTAAGTCCTCCGAAGGGGACCAAAGCACAGCTCTGGTCCCCTCTGGGGGGCTTTATGAAGCCCGCATCAGCAGTGTGTGTCTGCCCGCTGCTTCTGCGGGCTTCAGAATGGCTGTTTCGGTTACTTCTGGTTTCACTTGGAAAGTGATGTTTTTATGCCATATAAGGCAGTCTGAGGCCTAGGGAAGCTGCTAAAGCCCCTTTGGAACCTGGAAGTAGTGTTTTTTTCAGCCAAAACAGCCATTCTGAAGCCTGCAGAGGCAGTGGGAGGACATGCACTGCCTCTGCAGACTTGAGAAAGCCTTCCAGAGGCGACTGGAGCCCAGCTCTGGTCACCTCTGAAGGGCTCAGGTGGGGCCAAGTCTGGTTCAACCTGGGTCCAGGGGTCCAGGTTCAACCTGGGGACCCAGGCTGAGCCAGATCTACAGATGCACAATCTGCAGATATGGGGGCCTCACCTGCATTTTGGAAAAAGCAAGATGTTTGACAACTGTTTTAATTGCAGTTTTCAAATTATTAAAGCTACAGTCCTTAGATCACTTTCTTAGATCTAAGGGCCCAATCCTATTCAAGTTTTGCGCTGCTGGAACACTCATTCTGGAATGTATGGATCTTTATGGCTGTCGCCAAAGGTGATGAGCCATTTGGCGCAACTGGCCATGGTCGCAAGTGGCTGGGTCTGTGCATCAGGACTCAAGTACCAGTCTATTTGGTATTATGAAAAGAGCATCAGTTGTATTTGGGATGGGGGGGGGTCATCATTTTATCCACCTCTAAGATTGATTATATGGACAGTCCACTGCCATTCAAGGTACTGTGATTTAATAATACCCTCACAGAGCCATAAGAACATAAGAACAGCCCCACTGGATCAGGCCATAGGCCCATCTAGTCCAGCATCCTGTATCTCACAGCGGCCCACCAAATGCCCCAGGGAGCACACCAGATAACAAGAGACCTCATTCTGGTGCCCTCCCTTGCATCTGGCATTCTGACATAGCCCATTTCTAAAATCAGGAGGTTGTACATGCACGTCATGGTTTGTATATAAAAGGAGGGCATGACCAAAAACACTATGCACAAATCCATCCCAGCAGGGAGAGATCAATTCTCTCAATAATATGCTTGTCATCATGTAGCACCCTAACTGTCGCAATTAATAATGTAGAAGAGGCTGATTAGCTTAAGTGAAGTGCTCTCTGCTGTGTAAATGCATCAGGATCTATAGAATAGGGGAAAAAAAGAGAAAGGTAAAGAAAGAACAAAACATCATTTTTATTTTTTATGTGGGCACGTTCTTGCTTTCCATTCTACTCTTGTAACAATTACTGTACTAGCCTCTCTGACAGAGTCAATAAATCGATCGGGATCTGATGCCGCGGCAAGGCAGGCTAATCCAATGCACCATTATCTGCAGCAGAGGTTGGCAAGGGGAGGTGAAAGTGGAGAGCAGGAAATCAGAAAAGAGAAATAAAGGTAGCAAAGGATACATAACTACAGTTTGGGCACAATCTTGTACATTCAGTACACATAGGGAAGTGTGTCTATTCAGGGACTTGAAGCTATATAAAAGAGATTTCATATAAAAGACATATTGGACATCCAAAATTCTGTACTACTTTCACTGGTTACAGTCTCAATCTACAGTTCAGGGTAGATCACTATCCCCATTAACCACGTAGCCTATATGACTAATAGAACAAAAGCGTTCATAAAAAGCATGCTCTGAAATTTAGATCTTTTGTTGATTTAAAGCACTGCCTTTAGTCCTCTGTTCAGTAGAATTGTTTGTTGTTGTTGTTTAATTTCTACAGACTTTAAAATAAGGAAATACTAGTAATCTCAGTGCTATAATCCAGCCTTCACATTATTCTCCAATTGAAATGAATGAGGTTTGCACTGGAAAACTGTCTATGAATTGGATACTTCACATCATACTTCTCTAAAGCAAACTGTTCTGAGATTATTTTCCTTCTTGCCAGATGTTGCCTAGAAAAGACTTAATTACAGTATTTATGAAGAATGCAAAAACCCACTGTGCTAGATTGTGAAGAGCAGAGATTCCAGATAAAATAATCATTAGGATTGCTCAGTTCTATAATTCTGCCATAGTAATTGGATGGTCGGGTCAGGAATGAAGATGAGTGTACATATGAAGAAGTAAGAAGATCAAACTTCTTCATATTTACCCTGCACTTCATTCTTCATGTCCCTCACCTATAGGGACATGCATATCCCTGGATCTCCAAAGAAAAGCTCAGCAGTGGAACTATCCTAATTATCCATGGATTTTTCACCTGTGGCCTTATCTCAACTTGATGAGAAGGGCCCTTTAAATTAAAGGGAAAAAGTCATTTAACAATAGCCTCCTTAATGTGAGAGAGGGTAGCTGGCTGACAATCCATCAATCTTTCTCTCTCCAGGCACTTAGAACAGCTTCACTCCAAGGCAAGCGACCCCTCCCTTCCCCCTGAGCACGTGAAAGAATGATAATCACTTTGCATTCTTTCCCAGTGCTCCACTCTGGGTGAAGGGAGGGGTCACTGTCTTGAGTGAAGCCTTTCTAAGCACCTGGAGAGACTGATTGATGGATTGTCTGCATAATGACTCTGCCTTACATCACACAGGTAAGCAAGGCTGTTTTTAAATTGCCTAGCAAAGGGAAATTGTTTTTTAAATGGATTTGCTTTAATGTGATTTTTGTCATCCACATGAGTTCTGGGAACAGAACCTTTGTGAATAACAAGACTCAGCCTGTATGTCTGATTACAATCTGAGTCACCTGAGTTGCTGTGCATGGGGGATTAGAAACTGACAAATGTTTCGTAGTGAAGACCTAGTTTTGTACAAAGATTCTCTGCACCCAATTCATTTTTAGAGGCATCAAGAACAATTGCTTCCATACAATTACCCATTAAATTGAAGTCTTAAGTAATAATGGTCTTTGCATAAGATGACCATTGGCAAATATTTATCATGAAAATTTGAGTGAGAAAATGCAGCGCTGCTGATTTGTAAAATAACTGTTTAGTGAAAGGAAGTTTATCTCTGTAGTCCATTCATCATATCTGCATATTTACCAACTTTCCCAATCACACATAAGTTTGTGGCTCCTTTCCCCTCGTAATTTTAAGTATGAATACCTTTAGCAATCAAAAGAAGTACAGTACTGTCTTAAACTTTTCTCCTTTTTCTAAGCAGATAAACATTTAAGATTTAGTGCAACTGGATTCAGAAATCCATCTATGTCTGTTGCAAACAATTATCTTTCACTCTGATGAGACCTGAAAGTCATGTGAACTGTGTACACAACTGTGGATTCTACAATGAATCAATTTCCCAGTGTGGCATGTGGGGAGGAGATTGAAGCATTTCCCTCCTTGGGAGTTACCCGTGCATTTCAGGATTGCCTGGCTGATAGCCACTTTGAAGATAAGGCCACATTATGTTAATAACAACTCTCCTACGAATCTTGAGCCTCATGGTAGGCATGGTTTCTCTACATGAAGCAGGTTATTCTAGGTTGCTTGTTAAGGATTCATCACCGCAAGTAAAATTCCAATCCCCACTTCTGGGGAAAGCTAGTTTGAAAAAGAGAATGCTAGCATGGAAAAAAACAAAACACCCTGAATTTAACTACATAGTGGGTGAAGGGAGAAGAACAAAATCTATCTTCAAAATCAAGTGACCTAGCCTAACATAGTACTTTATTTTTTTATATGCAACCCACCAATCAAGCAGAGTAGAAGGCTTGATAATTAAGGACAACTGATATCTCCTCATAACCCCTCACCAGTTGTGTCCCTAAAACGTAGCTCTTAACTGTGTCAGTGGGGGAGCTAGTTCCAATTCAGTGGTGTCACTGGGGTTTGCATCATCCAGTGCACATCACCCCCATGACCTCCTCACATGCAGTGGGTGGGGTAACAGCCCACGTGGTGGGCATAGTGATGTACCATCACTCCATACCCACTGGTTTTTTGGCTATACTTTTTGATAGAAAAACAGATATTTCAATGTGGTCAGTTTCATTGCATTCTGCATGAAATTACGCATCGATTGAAATATAACATGATGGTATTAATCCTACAAATCACGATTTTAGTGATTTTGGTTGCTAGTGGTATCAACCCCCCGTGTGCATCACCTGGTGTGGACCACACCCCTCTAGCGACACCACTGTTCCAATCTATTTGAAATGAAGCGAAGTGAAAAATTAAGAAGTGTTGCTCTGAAAGAAGTAAAGGAAATTCCATGAAATTACATTAAAGCTGTACATATTTTCAAAGACATTTATGGCAAATATTTTCCCTGGGACTAGCCATATGTAAATTGCTCACACGTCCTTGTACTGACCATTGCAGGAGCACCTATCTTGCTCTGATTTCTGAAGAAATGGGTTTTGCTGTTAGCAACTACCTCACACTGAACACTGAGAAAAACAGTGATCTAGCACAGTATTTCTCAACCAGTGTTACGGGTACCACCAGTGGAACCTAAGGTGGTATCTGGTGGTATTCGTTGGACCCCTGGACACCTGCTGCTTGGCAGTGAAACCAGGAACATGACACAAAAAATAGTGGTAGGAGGCTTGGCTCGGTGGGCAGAGCTCCAAAGCATGCTTTTCCACATTCGAAAAAGCCCTCCTGTCCACCCTGAGCCTTTTACTGGTGTTTGTCAAGTTGTATCTGGCCTCCCAACCCAGAAGTAACTGACAATAATGTCATTGCTGGTCACTTCCGGTGGTATTTCGACCAGATGGACCATGTGAACTGTACAGGGGAGGATAAACTTTGAGAAATACTCATCTAACATCTTGAGATCAAATCAGACAAAAGTGTTGGCTACATGCATGCTCATTCTTGTTCTGAATAACAACAGTCCTATCAGACAAAAGGCTTATCTAGCCCAACATCCTGTTACTATCAGTGGCTAACCAGACATCTGTGGGAAGCTCACGAACAGAAGATAGTCACAACCCCTCTCTGGTTGTTTCTTCCCTGAAACTGGTTTTCACCTGGAAACAGCATTGAGCCATCATGAGTAATAGCCATTGATGCCACATCTCGTGGTAGTGAATTCCAAAGTCCGATTATGTAGTATGTGATAATTCTTGCCAACTTCATTGAATAACCCTAGACCTAGTTTTGTGATATAGAGAAGGTGGCTTTTGGATTCAGGAGCAGAGGCTTCCCACATGCTCCAAAGCCCACATGATGGAAACCAGCATAACAAAACACACAAAAAATTTCAAATTATCTCAGTGGGATTGAGCTCATGCAGCTGCTCCAGCTGGATTGACAGCAAAGAGGTATGTGGTTTGGCACTCCATATAAAAGTTAGCCTGGGGGAAAAGGTCAAGGCAGAGGTTTTGCCGTAGGAAGAAAGGTTAGGGAACTCAGTAAGGTAGGGAACTAGTAACCTGAGAATCTGCCATTTCCCTCTAAGCTGCCATTGCAACACAGACAATGTCATTTGGGTCACATGTGGCACACTCCTTGGTATTAGATGTCAGGGGAAAGAGGACTGAATATTTTCAGGGGATGACTATATACATGGGATATTATTTCCTTGACTGATAAGAAAGAACTCATTCATATCTGCTAACACAGGATATCGTACAATGCTCATCTCTTTTTTACAGACTGTTGCTTGAGTAGTCTGGCACTATTTTTTAAAATCACCAATATTTTGGAAGAAAGAACATCTCAGTTTTAAATCACAGGCTAAAATTTTGTAAATATTAAAATTGCCTTTCACACAGGCAGCTAACAAAAATCACATAACAGAAAAACAAAACTAAAAATGTCAGTAAAAACAGTAATAAATGATGAAAGATAAAAAAAATAACAAGCTGGTTAATAAACAACCATAAAGCAGTTAATGGATTATATTCTAAGATCGCACAGAATGCAGTGGAAGCTCTTTCTCTTTAGGAGTGTCACACGCCTTTAAGGCCATCTTCTGCTCACAGAAGGACTTTTGATTGAGTGCCATGCTCCTTTTGCACTCTGGGCAACCTTAGAATACAACCCATTCCATTAAAAAGGATGAAGAAATTATCATACAACATTTCCTCAGATACTTTAGTCCAGGGCTGTTTAGGGCTTTAAAGGCTGGAAGAAGCACCATGAACCGAGCTCAGAAACAAACATGCAGAGAGTAGAGCTGTTTCAACCCTGGCATGATGTGTTCCCAACAGTCAGTTCCAGTTAACAGTCTAACCACCACATTTATACCAGTTGTAGTTTCTGGATGCTTTTCAAAGGCAGCCTCATGTATAGCCCATTACTAGTAATCCGTTACTAGGACAAGGGTAACTGCAAATTAAAACATCACCCCCCCCCAATTGCCTTCTTTTCAGAAAGTCTGGAATGAATTATACCAAGGCCACTCAGTCAATAGAAATGCACATTGTTGATATAATAATTATATCATTTTCATCTTCTTGCTAGGGTTAGGGAATGGATAGGGAATGGATAGGATATCCTTTACTGCTTTTGATATGGTCATACAACTTACCATAGATTTGCCCACATGAAGAAAAAAGCTATATCTGAACCAGTAACTCACTGGTAAACTTTGAAGAGCAGGAACCAGGCACAACTTCCCAATAGCTGTGCCCCTATGCCCTTGACCAATTAAGACTATATACACATGAACACACACACACACAAATCAACTTTAAATTTCTTCATTATATTTTTTTAAATATTGTCTCCTGCCAAGTATTCTTACTTTGAAACTTCCTATACCTCACTAAAAGTTCTAGGTCATGCTATCCCAAACATAACATGAGTAGACTGCAATAATTTAAAACAAATGTGTAAAAACTGAAACATGGGATTAAAAAAATATTCCCAATAAATATAAAAGATGTACATGAGTGCTAGTTTAGGCACATCAGAAGGAAGTTCCAGTGTGTTCAACAGGACTTACAACTCTGGCCAAGTTAAGCCATTTCTGCCCAATGTTGCATATACGCAACAGGGCACAAATGTGTACCACCTGTTAGCTGGGCAGAAATGTGTTAATGTTTCTGTAATATGAGCTTCATATTGTCTCTCAAGTAGTCCTTGGGAAATACAACGGCCTAGAGACATTAATATATGCCCCTAGGGAAATTTCTCAGTTTGCCTCCTGCTAAACCTGATATTTCCTCTCAAAAAAATTTTCAAAGCCTAAAAGTACCTACTTATGATATTGCTTCTGCTGTAGAAAAGGTCTGGGAGCTCCAATCACCAGCAACTACACCTTTGATTTGAACACTAATGGCTGCAATCCCCAGTAAGCTTACCTGAGTAAATCCCAGTGAAATCAGTAAGGTATTCTTCTGAGCAAATATACTTTGGATGCAACTATCAGACTGCAAACCTCCACACCAGTGTTTCTCAAATTGTGGATCGGGACCCACTAGATGGGTTGTGAGCCAATTTCAGGTGGGTCCCCATTCGTTTCAATATTTTATTTTTAATATATTGGACTTGATGCTATCCTGGTACGTGGCTGCATTTGGAGAAAGTTAAGAGGCTACTAAGTATATGCTTTTAACAATGATAGTCAATGGGACTTACTCTTGGGTAAGTGTGGGTAGGATTGCAACCTAGGATTGTTAAAAATGTTCCTGCTTGATGATGTCACTTCCGGTCATGACTTCACTTCCAGTGGCTCCTGACAGATTCTCATTCTAAAAAGTGGGTCCTGCTGCTAAATGTGTAAGAATCACTGCTCCACACTATCACTTACAGCTGAAATAAGATCCATGGAACTAACTTTAAGTAAAAGCACACAGGATTGTTGCTTTTGTTCTGGCAAAGTATTGTTGTTCGGCACAGGACTGTAGCATTAAACAGTTTGCTTTAACATATGTTTCTACATTAATAAAATTTCCAAGGTTACAAAAAAAATTATGATGGGTTACACCTAAAAGCATATGAAAACTGTTCTTGTACATCTTTTATAGAGGGGTACCTTCAAGGGAGGCTTAACTGTGTAAAGCAGAAATGCTTTCTGCTGCTTATCCAACTGAAACAGACCCCGAAGAGTTAAAGTATCTCTAAGTTGCTGGTGTACTTTCTGTGACCTTGTTCGATGCAGAGAAGGCTTGAAATCCAACACAGTTTAACCAGTTCTATCTGTGCAGCTATAAAGCAAAGCCCTTTCTGAAGAATGCAAAAGGTGAAGTCAGCAAGAAAGCACAGAATGCTCTCAGAGTCCTAGAAAATATTGATTTCATTACTGATGGTAAGTTCACACAATTTGCGAATGTGCTGCAACTTTCAGTTTTTTGCGTGATAAGCTGCAGCTACCATGCAACTGCTTGCTTGTGAGAAGCTGTATCTCAAACTAGCTATTTCTCACATGGACCATTTTTTTTCCTACTGCATCAGTTCATCACAACCTGGGGTCACAATATAAGCGAGCTACCCCATAGCAGCAGATATGTGAAAATACTTTTGTACAAAGATGCTATCACTGAATGGATGCAGACTGTAACACAGAAAACTAGCGGCTCACAGTCACGTTCACTGATTTTGGAAATTCATTGTAAAGTTTGCCATTAATCCCAATTATGACAAGCAAACAGTGGTGACCGGACATGCAGCTGTGTGCATGTTGTTTTAAGGCATTGTCAGTCTTACACTGGAGACCCTGCAAGCAGAGATCAGGCACCCAACTTCCTGCACCAACATGGCATTTCCCAGACTGACGGAGCTATTGACATGATTTCCGCTGCACTGCAGTATCTCCCCCCCTCCCCCTACACACACACCAATAATGGTCATAACTGGTTCTGGTTCTTTTCTGCTCTGGTGATCAGGAGAGCTAAGAGTGATCTGGTCATGTCTCTGGAACACTGGCTCCAGGTTCCTCAGTCTCTCTTGAGTAGCACCACAGATTGCCTTGCCTCCTTCAGTATTTGACCACAAGCTTGACCCTGATGGTGCTTTCTACCCCTGGTTCTTCTGAAGGTTGTCTAAAACAGTGGTTCTCAAACTTTTACCACTGGGACCCATTTTTATACAATGTGAATCTGTCAGAACCCACCGGAAGTGATGTCATGACCGGAAGTGACATGATCAAGCAGGAAAATTTTTAGCGATCCTAGGCTGCAATCCTACCCACACTTACCCAGCAATAAGTCCCATTGACTATAATTGTTAAAAGCATATACATAGTAGCCTAATAAAAGTACAGATGTGTCACATTTCCCCAAATGCAATCACATACCATATCAAGTCTAATATATTAAAAATAAAATATTGAAATGAATGGGGACCCACCTGAAATTGGCTTGCTGCCCACCTAGTGGGTCCTGACCCACAGTTTGAGACACACTGATCTAAAACTATCAGGCATTTTGCCCCAGACTTTCTGGACTCTGGTTGCTTCCAGGTTCTGCCCTTTAACCTTTGCCAACCTACTCTGCAATTGCCCCCTCCTCCCCACATCAAAGTGAAATCTGGTTCAAACCCACTGCCTGGCAGTTGCTTCATGTCTACAATTTGTTCATATGAAGCAGCTTGTTTTGTAGCTTTGGAGATGTTCCCCGCACCACTGCAAACCACTTCCCCCAAAGGGGTGCGTGTGCGGGAATATTTTGCAGTGGTATGGTGATGATCCTCCCCCAAAGGGGTGTGCGTGTGTGTAGAAATATTTTGCAGTGGTATGGTGATAATCTTCAGAACCTTATGGTGAGCTGAACAACAGCTCGCCATACATGAGCTTTATGTGACCATTGCGATACATTCACTGAATCAAAGTATAGACTCCATCTCTACAGGATGTGTACAAATGGCAACACAATGAGAATGCTGTTTATGGGCATAGCCTTGAAGTGCAGTATGTGACTTCTACGTGCTGTTTGGTCCATATTCCAGTATTATGGAAGAGGAGCACAATTATAATGTTGTCCTTGGTTTTTATGCTAAATTATTTTCCCTGAAATCATCATTGCCAAATGTAACCAAATGCTAATGATTCTTGTTTCTGACCTTTAAAATGCTGTACTATAACCATGAAAACATTTTAAATAAAAGCTATAGTTATCCTAAACACAAGTTCCTCTTGTTAATTCTTCCCTTCCTTATGATTATGGGATATTAAGTATAGCCTTAATATTTTACAACATCTGGCTCAAATTAGCTGCTAACAAAACTGCCAACAACTATTTTCTTAATCGACATTTGGGAATTTAAAATGGCCTGGAAAAAGTATACTCGAAAAGTGTCCTTGTCTAGGAGGAATAAAAGAAAATGAAAAAAATAAATTGGTCAAGCTTATGACACAACTATAACAAATGTCTGAATAGACTAGGGTTATCCCAACATTACTTGGGTCAAATTAGTGTTGGCTGAATCCAGCTCTTGGTGGTTTTTCACTTTTATGTTTCATTTGACAATGGAAACCAAATCTTGGAAGGCACTTCCTTAACCTTTTTCAGTTTCTTTGAGGCAACTTTGTGTTCTACAGCCAAGGGTTATCCCATGGATGTCTTTTCTCCCCCATGTAGAAATAAGATGTATTCTAAAATGTCTCTCCTCATTTTCTTAAGGTCAAACTATAAATGGCATTAATAACAACAGAGTAAGCACATCAAGCCTATTTTCTTTTATAAAAGTCACACATGTGGGGACCCAATATGGCGAAGAACCAGCACTTGAGTTTTTTGGTAGGGAGAGGGATGGGACATATGCAGAATGGGGAGAGAGGGGTAGATCCCAGTGGCATTTTTGTGCACCAGGATCCTGTCCCTGTTCCTTCCTCCATTCTCTCTTCCTTATTGGTTCTGCACCAGTGAGATGGCTGGTGCAGAGCTGAGGAGACCCATTTGGGAAACAGAGGTTTATTCTGAGGTAAGGAAACAAAGTCCCCTTAGATGAGGAGGCCCATGGAACTGCCTCCCTGGAGAATGCAGTGCATACTCTCTTGGTGCTGCAAGGGTGTTTGGGGGGGGGTAGTTAAGATTGGGCTGAATGTCAGACTGGGAACAAGGTCTATTGCAAAGGGAGAGGAGAATCTGTTCTTTAGAGTTGTGCCTTTTCTTCCTAATTGCTTCCAAATTGAGTCAGCCAATTGGAAGGAAGTGGAATCCCAGAGATATCTTGAGCAGGGCTGGCCCTACTCAAGGTTCTTTATTGTTATGCACCCCAATGGAGTTATGCGATTGCCTTACAGCTGCTGGCAGCCTCAGCAACAATTGGCTGAAAGTTTTGAGAAAAAGGAATTATCAAAACTTTCACCCAATGTTGCTGAGAAGGGCAGAAACAATTGGAACCTCCCTGCACTGAGAAGACTGCTGTAAAGGGTTCTTGTCATGAGAGTCTCCAGCCTGCAGGCACCTCCCTCTTGGCCTAGCAACCTCAGGGCGCAATCCTAACCCCTTATGTTCCTGCTTTCCAGCACTAAGGGCATGCAGCTCTGAGGTAAGGGAACAAACATTTCCTTACTTTGAGGAGGCTCTCTTGAGCGACACCCAACTGCAGGATGCAGCACACGTCCCATCGGCACAGCTATGCCAGTGCTGGAAAGCACTGACATAAGGGGTTAGGATTGCGCCCTCAGAGAGGCCCCAAATGAGCAGCCAGCTTGAAACTAGAGACTCAGAGCCCAAGTCTGATACTCTTACCACCAGTCCTCCACCGGTGGTGAATGTCGTAAACGGGATGTAAGGTGCTCCGCTGCTCAGCAGTTGCTTGGACTGCTGGGTGGCGGAGAGGTAGGCAATGACATGAGAGAGAGGCAAAGAGAGGCTAATTAATCATTTTTAGTTGATTAATTTAAAGCAATTAAGGATCAAATACTATCCAGCTTTCCAGTGCTGATGCAGCTGTGCAAATGGGGCATTCACTGCATCCTGCGGTGGGTGGGCAGTCACAGAGGCCCCCTCAAGGTAAAGGAAAGTTTGTTCCCTTTCCTTGTGGCTGCACTGCAGCTGCATCAGCCCTTGAAAGGTGGATAGGATTGGGCCCTAAATTGTTAAATACATTTTTCCCTTTCTTTTTTCCTTGGGGAGGCTAAGCCCATTTGTCCCTATGGAGCAACTTCCACAGTTGAGACGGTTCTTTTCAATGACGGCCAACTTTATTCCATACAGTGGCCAATGTGATTTATATAGTCAAAATCAGAAAATACCAGAAACTACTCTTCAAGAAGTTGTGTTGTATAAGAATCTTTTTGTGGTATTTTTATTGCTGTACAAGTATAACAGCAGCTGCAAAACAGATGGTTGGTCTGATAATTTATGGCATCTCTCATGAATCTCAGAACAAACCTTATAACATGAAATCATAGCTTCCATCTCACATTGGATCCCTTCCTCTATTTTAAATGAACTCTTGATCCAGTGAGTAGGACTGTCAAGTGCAACATCACCTTTACATGCTGAAGCTTTTGTAGATCACGTGCCCTAATTGACTCAAGGTACTGCAAAAATTTACTATCTAATCTTGTGCATATGTAAGAATTTAACTGATTTTTACTTATTTCCAAGTAAGTGTGTTTCACTTCTTTCACAAGTGTTGTTAAGAATGCTGTTTCGGGATGGGGGAGGGTGGGTGGGTAGCAGGAGGAGGGGCCAGAACCCAGTGGTTATGCCAAATCCTGACCCCATTCCCGGGCGGCTCAAATTTGCACCACCTCGTTAGGTGGTGCAGATCCGAGTAGACCAATTGGGGCTGCTGAAGCACGACACGACATGGGGTAAGGGGGAAATGTTTCCCCTTGCCTTGGGCTGCGCGGCTTTTGGCCCCAAACTTATGCTGGGTACCGCACAGGCCCACCGGCCTGCCTGCTTCCAGAGCAAGTTGGGATCAGTGGCATCACTAGGATTCGCATCACCCGGTGTGGGAGGCCTGCGCGTCACCCCATGCAGTGGGCGGGGCAACGCCCCAGGTGGTGGGTGTGTTGATGTACCATCGCCCTGCCCCCACTGTTTTTTTTTGCTGTACCTTTTGTTAGAACACAGATAGTTCAATGTGGTTTGTTTCATTGCATTCTGCATGAAATTACGCATTGATTGATATGTAACATGATGGTATTATTCCTCCAAATTCTGATTTTAGTGATTTTGAAAACTTGTAGTCACACCCCCCCCCCCCCGTGTCAACTTACTAACACCTTATTGCAGCAGTTCTCAAACTTTTAGCACTGGAACCCACTGTTTAGAATGACAATCTGTCCAGGACCCATTGGAAGTGATGTCATGGCCAGAAGTGACATCATCAAGCAAATTAAAATAAATAATTATAAATAATTAAATTAAAAGAAAATAAATAATTAAAGAAGGGGGAGCCAGTCCTGTTCCACCAAGTGAATCTACTCTGAAGTAAGTCCTGTTGTGGTCAATGGGGCTTACTCTCAGAAAAGTGTGGGTAGGATTGCAGCCTGTGAGCCCAATCCTATGCATGTCTACTCAGAAGTAAGTCCCATAGTGGTCAATGGAGCTTACTCTGTAGCCTACCTGCAATAACCCCCTTCCCCAAAAAAAAGAATCAGTGAGATTTTCAGCCCTCCCCAGTGCCCAGTTTAAAGTTCTTCTATTTCAGGCATATCAAGTTAAAGACCCTCCTGGCTTCATAAGTGCAAAATAGAAAACTTTCCCCTTACCAGCTGAAGCCTCTTTTTTGTCCTTTTTAGTGTTGTGTGGGGGGGGGGGAGGCTGCCTTCTGGAACATCTCCAGCTCCATCAGATCGGGACCATTCTGGTGCCCTCACATTCCCCTTTGTCTGGCCTGACCAGCAGCCAAGGCATGTCTGCCTAGTCACGAGTAAATGCGATATGAGCCTGCTTGGTTTCCATAGGGCTCAATAAACTGCAGCTGGGAGGGAGGGAGGGACCTCCTTCTCCCTTTTGTTTTGGTGGGCTGCATTCATTGGATCAGGACTATTCTGACCTCCTTGGAGTCTTCTCAGCCTGCCCTTTCCGACGCACTATGGCAAGTATGCCTACTCACGAGTAAACGCGCGCTACAGCTCACTTTCACTTTCCATAGGGCTCCATTCATTTTTTCCTTCTGGTTTTTTGGCCATAACTTTTGAACGAAAGGAGCGATTTCAATTCTGTTTTTTTGCATTGCACTTTTGCACTGCACTCCGCTGGCCATTCCGCATCCAATGGTGTATGGCATGATGCGGTGGCTCCTAAAGCCGTGAAGTTAGCGCATCACTCCCCAGGGCGTGTCAACGCCCCCCCGCACGTCATCTGGTGCGGCCCGCACCCCCTGCACCCCTGTAGCAATGCCAGTGGTTAGGATTGCACACTTAATGTTTTAAATCAATGCATTCATGTTTTAATTTATTTTCAGCATAATCTCTGTATCAACTTTTGCCCAATCTATCTCCTTAAACCTTCCTTTACATTTCCATAATTTCTCAGTCTTAAATTTTGGGGTTTCTTTTTATCCCTTTTGTCTGGTGTTCTTCCTACTTTTAACAAAATAAAACTCATTGCTTTTTTTTAACCTGCTAGGTCTCATTTTACCTGGGAGCAAGTTGGTTGTCCCATCTTCCTAGATCACAAACCTTTGTTAAAGCCTGGCTTTTTAGGGGACTTGTCCAGTTACTTTGGGGTTTTCTGGTCTTCTGGGAGGGTGGTTTCCCCAAGGTACCCTTCTTCTGCCTGGTTTTCCTTGGCCTTGGGCAGTGGCAGCAATCTACAGTCCTAATTAAACCCAGTTTTGGAACAAGATGGGTTGAAACTAAATACCATCTGCCAGGTGTTTCTGCCTGTCCAGTTCCCATAAAATGCTATTTCGAAGCCATAGATTTTCAACTGTCAGTTTATCAAACAGAAAAATGGCATCTGGGCTCTCTTTCTGAGACTGCATGGTCTCTCTTGCACTAGAAAACAGTGGGGATAAAGCCCTGGGCCCTAGATTTCTACACTGTGAGACAATCTATGTGAACATGGACAATGCAGTGTGATGCCAATGTACAAAAATTAACAATGTATTAAACTGAACTCTCTCCCCCCCAACAATATGAACTTTTCTTATGACCATTATATTGACTTGCAAAGAAAGACTTCGAAAGCCCTGAATAATTGTGTGTGATGGGAAAAAAACAGCATTAAATACTGTGATATGTATTTCTTTATGGTATGGAAAAGAAAACATTGTTGCCACAGAAGCACCCTAAAACAAAACGGACACACACATATTGGAGCTGACAATTCATTATTGTTACTCAGACCACAAGAATGAACTAACTGGTGAGGAGACACAAGTCACTGCCCAAAGCTACGATAAGGAACACAGAAGAGTTAACAAGCAGCGTCACATACAAAACAGAAGTTGAAAGCTTCCCACCTGTGTCTGTTGAGGGATATTTACAAAGCTTGGATCCCGTGGTCCAACACTGACGAATCGGTTTGCAGGGGAGGTGCTGGGTGTCGAGTAGGCTGTGAAGGGAAGGGACACATGCGTTCAGGAAGCAGCACTAGATCACGCACAAACAACACCAAAAACAACACCAGTCTCAGAGCCACCTAAACAGATGTTGAACATAAAAATGAGCTCATGTTGTAGGGGTCAAGGATCTGGGTTGGGACTACTGCTTTTGAATGATAGAGATACAAATATGCGCAAAATCTTCAATAGTCTCTCTTTTCAACACAGAACGAGATGATGCAATATATCTGGTGTAAGACATATAGCATACTCAGTTCACCGACACTACTTTTGTCTTTGAGACCGGTCAGTTGGTACAAAGATGTACATGCAATAAGTCCTGTGCCTGAGATCATGCATCTAGCTCATTCTCAAGAAGATATTATCTTCACAAGTGTTTTTCATGTGCTCAAAATTATTCACATGCATTTTAACACAATCAGCAATTTGTTCCACATCAGGGTTCAAGCTCCATGTCACAGGACTGAACAAACATTGAATCATTTACGTGATGGTTTGATATGATAAAATGGCCAATAAACAGAATGTAAGGAAGTGCAGATGTGTTTTACAGAGAAACATTTATATAAATCTTCATTTATATAAAGCTCTTGGTCATACTGAAGTTGCAAGTATGGCTGATGACTGAGGAGGAGAAAGCACATGTGCTCCATGAACTCCATTTGTCAGAGTGAAAGACCTGGAGTATAATTGTTATACGATAAAAGAACCTGGGTCCTTTCTAAATCTGATGCATTACATTTCAATAACTATTTTATTTTTCTAGTGAGTCTCCCAAGCTCTACTTCTTCCCATGGGAGAAGGCACACTTTGCGGGGCGGGGAAGGACATGATGAACTTGTCCACAGGGATTCCTGGGAGAAAAGTACAGATGTAATGTGATGTGGTGCTGTTCAAGGACTGATTTGTGGGATTGGCTTACTGTATCCAAAGAAGGGCTCCTGAATACCCTTTTGTATACCCCTCTCTCTCAGCCAATGGCTGGCCTCCGAGAGCTTCTTTACAGCCCTTTAGAGGGAATTCTGCCCTTAGGGATAGGGACCTGGCCTTTCAACCTTTAACCTCCTGCCAGAGGGGGAGGAGTTGTGGGCTCACTCTCTTGGTCTACCAAGTTTGTGAGCATGTTGATGCTCCTGGTGGCAGGGGCTACAGCTCTGTAGCCCTGCCCAGTGACCAGCTGGAGCCTGGGAGTAGGAGCTCTCCCTTAGTCATCCCTGGTCTGTCTCCTGCATCCCTTCACACTTAGGTCTTCTCACATCTACACTTTCTTTCCTGGGCTATTTCTCTTCTCCCTCAGTCCTTCCCTCCATTTGCCTTCTCTTCTAGTATCCCTCAGTTTCCTCTCTCCCTGGTTTTTCTCCCTCAGATCCTCTTGCCTACTTGTCTCTGGTTTTGTCCTTTCCCACTATCCTGCTTGTCCTGCTCTCTCCTTGTCTTGCTCTAGTCCCTTCTGCCCCATCTCTTTCTTCTCTTCCTCTCCAGCCCATTCTGGCTCCACTCTTCCCACTCTATTCTGTCTTGGTCCTACCTCTTTTCCCCTTCCCCTCTTTGCCTTAAATTACCCCATCTTTCTCAGCCCTGTTCTCTCATGAAATGGGGACCAGCTGGGGCCTCCTGGCCTTGTTGGCCCTTGCCAACACTCAGTGATGATATCATTGCTGAGCAGCTGGAGCAGGGAGGAGCACTGCTTTCCCATGCTGCAGGCTACAATAGATCACCATGATATGTGGGGTTCTATAATTTCCCCCCAAAACACATTGTTGCTGGTTTTTCAGCAGTTTACATTTGTCCACTTTAATTATCACTATTTTTAATTTCTTTAGTGAAGAATTTTAAGTTTACAAAACAAGCAACACTTAAAGCTCCTTTATCTTACAGGTTAAAAATGCCATCAGAAAGGGCAAGATTACCCAAAAATTATAATCCAAGAGCCCAAACCCCTCAAATTATTTCCTTCTGCATTACTAAATACAGATTAAACTAAGAAGTAAAGGTGTCCTGTTGCTTTTGCTGAGTCAACATATTTAATAAATAGGAAGCATTTCTCCAAGAAGACAACCACAAAAGATGGGTTGCATGCACCTTTCAGTCATGTTGTCCATGAATTTCCATGTTTCATCAAGCCAATCTGTAGTAGGTGGTGAGTGCCTGCTTTTCCAACAGGCAGCTTGCTGTCATTTAGCAGCTGTCAAGAACAAGATTAATCCCCCTTAATTTCTGTTATTGCCTTGAGAAGCAAGAACCCTAAAATGCCTGTAGGCTTCAGTGTGATGACATAGCAGGTTACTGATGTTCTACTCACTCAGTATCTTTTGATACATCTTTTGGGAATGACCACCAGGGAGGATCTCAAACATTTTCCACATATAATCAGTTCACCATGAGTGGAGCATCCACTTCAAAGTTTACGTGTGATATTTTAACATGATATAAACAAGAAATTCATTACTTTGCTAACCAGACAGACAGACTTGACAATCTTATGTGTGCATATAAAAGGCTCACTCCCAGGAAAGTGTATATAGGATTGTATGCCTAAAAGCACAATCCAGACTGGCTCCTTAGCCAGTGCAAGTCCCCTGTGCCAGCCTAAAGTGCCAGCCTAAAGAATGCCAGCACAGGAATTCCAGTGCTGGCTGGAATTAGTGCTAGATGCACTGGTGAAGAAGGTGAATTATGTCGGCCAAGGGTGGCTGGTGCAAGGGATGGGAGAGGAGGTGGGGAGGGTAGGCTGGTGGATCGGATAAGTCTGGGAGGGAGTGAGACCAGCCTCAGCACCTTAGGCTGAATCCTAGCTCCCCTCCCAGCCAACCCAGCATTACATTACATAAGGCAACTTGGATTTGCACCAGCGATTTCACAGATCCACATAGCCCCATGGGATTGTCACAAATCCACATAGCCCCATGAGGTGGCTGGTGTGTGACATGAAGTTAAGGGGGAAAATATCTCCTTACTCCAGGTTGTGGTGGATACAGCAAAGGGCACTTGGCTTGCCTCTTCCAGCGTAGGTTAGGACTGGGCTATTATTCACTTTCTTCATATATTTTCTAATGTGGTCAGCAGCCATATTGCATATAGCTAGTACTGCACTAGACTCTTCATCAAGAACAGGTACAGAGTGAGCAAGAAGTGCCAGACCATCCGTTCCTAATACAGTATCTTGTTCAGCAGCTCTTTACTTTGGAACACTGGAACCAAACCCTCTGAAACAAACATGCATTTAGAATTGTACTTGGAGATTGAAGTCACAAACTTTTTTCACCTTCAGGTTCATGTTGCAAAAGGTCAACTACGTCATGATTATTAGAACAATAATAAAAACATATAGCAGACAAGAGGAAACTGTTCTGTTCACACAAGCAAGCATTGACTACAGAATCTCATGGTACAGTACGTACCTATTGTAACAGAGACTCCTCAGAAAACAGATAAGCCAATCCAACAATTTACTTAAGAGTGGTCCCAATGAAGCCAACAAGGTTGATCTTAAGGGGTTTTTAATTTTTTTTTTTTAATATACTGAAAGTTATGTATAGAGACCATGCAGGAGAAAGTATAGTTTTCACTAAAACACATCTACAGCAGAATGCTACTTATTGCACTAATATCATAAATATTTTCCTTATTAAGCTATGTAAGATGTTGAACAAAGACACAGAGTGCCACTGTGACAAAATTTTTGTTTATGTAATATCTATACAACCTAATATTCCTTTAGCTATGCACTATGGAGAGAGGTCATAGTCCAATGTTTCAGAAAGCTGCTTTTCTACTCAGTGAGACTATTAGTCCATCTAGCCATTCTTTAACCGTGATCAGTTAGAACGTCTTCAATATTTTAGAGCAGTGGTTCTCAAACTTTTAGCACCGGGATCCACTTTTTAGAACAAGAATCTGTCAGGATTCATCAGAAGTGATGTCATGACCGAGAATTACATCAAGCAGAAAATTTTTTAACAACCCTAGGCTGCAATCCTATCCACTCCTTACTCAGGAGTAAGTCCCTTTGACTATCATGGTTAAAAGCATATACATAGTAGTCTGTTAAAAGTACAGATCTGTCACTTTTCCCCAAATGGAGTCACATAACATTAGTAGTAGTTGGCAACCTTCAGTCTTGAAAGACTATGGTATCGCACTCTGAAAGGTGGTTCTGGAACAGCGTCTAGTGTGGCTGAAAAGGCCGATTCGGGAATGATAATCCCTTCCACACTGGGGGCAAGTGCAGTCTGTCCCTGGTCTGTCTCCCTGGCTATGGGCCTTCCTTCTTTGCCTCTTAGCCTCAGACTGTTGGCCAAGTGTCTCTTCAAACTGGGAAAGGCCATGTTGCACAGCCTGCCTCCAAGCGGGCCGCTCAGAGGCCAGGGTTTCCCACTTGTTGAGGTCCACTCCTAAGGCCTTCAGATCCCTCTTGGAGATGTCCTTGTATCGCAGCTGTGGTCTACCTGTAGGGCGCTTTCCTTGCACGAGTTCTCCATAGAGGAGATCCTTTGGGATCCGGCCATCAGCCATTCTCACGACATGACCGAGCCAACGCAGGCGTCTCTGTTTCAGTAGTGCATACATGCTAGGGATTCCAGCACGTTCCAGGACTGTGTTGTTTGGAACTTTGTCTTGCCAGGTGATGAAGAGAATACGTCGGAGGCAGCGCATGTGGAAAGCATTCAGTTTCCTCTCCTGTTGTGAGTGAAGAGTCCATGACTCGCTGCAGTACAGAAGTGTACTCAGGACGCAAGCTCTGTAGACCTGGATCTTGGTATGTTCCGTCAGCTTCTTGTTGGACCAGACTCTCTTTGTGAGTCTGGAAAATGTGGTAGCTGCTTTACCGATGCGTTTGTTTAGCTCGGTATCGAGAGAAAGAGTGTCGGAGATCGTTGAGCCAAGGTACACAAAGTCATGGACAACCTCCAGTTCATGTGCAGAGATTGTAATGCAGGGAGGTGAGTCCACATCCTGAACCATGACCTGTGTTTTCTTCAGGCTGATTGTCAGTCCAAAATCTTGGCAGGCCTTTCTAAAACGATCCATGAGCTGCTGGAGATCTTTGGCAGAGTGGGTAGTGATAGCTGCATCGTCGGCAAAGAGGAAGTCACGCAGACATAACATATTAGCATCAAATTTAATATATCAAAAATAAAATACTGAAATGAATGGAGACCCTCCTGAAATTGGCTCATTACCCACCTAATGGGTCCCAACCCAGTTTGAGAGACACTGTTTTAGAGGAAGTCTTCCCCAGTCCTGCTTGAAGATGTTGGGGACTGAAGCAGAGACCTTCTGCATACAAAGCAATGACTCTACTATTGAGCTGCTACAGCCCCATCCCTAATGTTACAGCACCTATTTTACATGCATAATATTTTAAATGTAATCTGTGACATCTCAAATTAAATGATCTCGGGTAACAGAGGTAGGGAGGATCTCTGCCTGAGGCCTTCTGCATCTGCTGACAATACTGAATTCGAAGGTAGCTCAGTATATGGAACTAGTAAAGGGACAAACCATAAGCAACTTCTTTAGTACGAATTAATTTGAATTTTCTGTGACATGAAGTGTAGTCTTAAAATTTTCAAGTTTTCTGAAAGAATGATAACTTTCAAAGAGTCAACAAGGATGACTGCTGGCAAAGCAGAATTCCAGGCAGCAGTAATCTAATATAGCATGTAGTTTCTTTTTCACAAGAAAAAAGAGATGTGCAAGTGCATGATATGAATATATGCTATTTTGATAATAACTAGTGTGAACATGTAATCCCCTTCAAACACCTCCACTATGATGCAAACAAAACCTGATGCAACAAATCTAAGAGATAATAATTGTGTACTGGATCAACACCTTTCACAGTACAACATGCTGCAAACATTAGAAAATGGACTTCTGCCAACCAAATGCTTTAAGAACAATGCCTACATGTAGGAAATGAAAGATCAGCACCATTCTACAGATGTGGAGGAAAACCATCTGGCCCAAAGAGCAAGCAGCAAGTCTGTGGTCAAAACCATGGTCTCTGAATTTGCCACAGAAGAGAGCAGATCTATATCCTCACCTGATTTTAATTTTCTCTTTCTATATGATACACCTCTAATTCACTTTGTCAAAGTTTAATTAATACCAGTTATAATTATGAATCGTTACCATCTGCAGGCTCCAGGAAGCAAGCTGTTAGGACACAAATATATGTTTGTAATCTTTTGATTGCACAGCTATTTAATTATAATTTGTTACTAGATGCAGATTTACAGTCTTGAGAATTGCATATTATTTTAAAAATTCAAGTTTCTAGTCCATAAGCATTACGATGACAGACATGGACATTTACTTGGTGAAATATAAGGAACAAAAAGGGAAGCTAATGAGGATAAGATTTTAGGGCTCTACATAGCTTCCTGCCTTGCTTGTCAAAAGCAGCACAAACAAATGATGCACATCATACACCTAAGCCTAATTTATACAGGTCACAGAATTTACTTTAATTTTTATTCTGTATTTAGCTACTGTAATGCAGTGTACCCCCTGTACCCCCTGGGGGCTGGGGGCTAAGAATAGGCCCTCAGTTTGGCTGTACTTGTCATAAGAGGCGACTAAACAGCCACCGGGTAGATGGGACTCGTTAGCCTGGGAAGGCAGCTTATCTGAGAGAAGGAAAACTCTGATCCCAAACCTCCACTGCCTTGTGGCTATACCCAGTTATGGAAAAGGCTTCAGGAGACAACCTCGAGGCAAAATCTGGAGCCAGAGTCCCTGAGGCAGTTTACGGCTGTATACAGTCATGTTCTGGCAACTCCTGCGACGCCGCTGGAACCAACCGTATTGGCTTCTGCCTTTCCATTGGATCATTTCAGTGACGTGGAGGGGGGGGATTGCTGTATGGTAACAGTCTATCCTCCATATCTACTTTACCCAGGTTCATGCACTGGAGAGGACACTAACCACCATTCAGAGCGTGATACCATAGTCTTCCGAGACTAAAGGATGCCAACTGTAATGCAGTGTACACACAGTGTGGAAGAATATCTCTATTCTTTATTTGCACAATAGCCATCAATCATTCTCTCTCCAGGCATTTAAAATCACTTCAAGGCAAGCGACCACTCCCTTCCCTTTGAGCATGTGAAAGAATGATAATCACTTTGCATTCTTTCCCAGCTATGTGCTCTGGGTGAAGCCTTTCTAAGAGCTGGTGTTCTGGGAAGTGAAGCCTTTCTAAGAGCCTAGAGAGAGACTGACTGATGGATTGTCTACCTAATGACTCTGTCTTACATCACAAAGGTAAGCAAGGCTGTTTTTAAATCGCCTAGCAAAGGGACATTGTTTTTTAAATGGATTTGTTTTAATGGGACTTTTGTAATCCAAAAAATGTGTCCCTTGTGTGTTCTGGTAATGGAACCTTAAAGGAATATTGAGACTCAACCCGTAAAATGAGTTTCTGGAGGTAAGCAAAACTGTTTGGCTTTGCAAGCAGAAGTTGCTTCTCACAATTGGTTTGCCAGGGGCAGGCACTTTTAAAGCACTTAGGGTCCAGTCACATGAGGCCAGGATATCAAAATAATTTAACTACATAAACTTTTAGCAACAAACCTAGAATAATGTGCGTACTAGCTTCTTGGCTGCCAAAGCAGGTGCTTATCTAAATTTAAACAGTGCTTTATAAACATTCCTATTATTAATATGCACTCATATAGAGGAAGGAAAAGAAAATAAAGAACAAATGTGAGATACTTTTATTCATATACTTGGCTCCAAACACTATTGAGGGTAAATGTGGTACAGTGTGAACATTGAGCTTCAAATGGACTGCAGTTCATAGATCTAACAAGTATTTAGCTATTAACTCACCCATTGGCCTCGGGCAACTCACTGGCTTGGCTCAGATGAACATCTAAACTTTGGCTCAAACTACTCTGAATGAAGTGTAATGAGACAGGCAGCCGAATCCTAACCGGCAGGCTTGCCCCATATCCAATGCAAGGTTGGGGCCAAAAGTGACTCAGCCCGGGACAAGAGGAATTGCTTTTCCTTACACTGGGTAAAGCTGCAGCAGACCCAGTGGGACTACTCGGATTTGCACCACCTAAAGAGGTAGCACAGATCTGAGTAGCCCGGAGCTGCCATGCCTGCCCGGGAACAGGGTTAGGATCTGGCATTCGTGCTGAATCCTGGCCCATCCCCACACACACCTGCCACCCACCCACAGGCCCTCTCTCCCTCCCAGATACACCTCTCTCTCTCACCCTCCACCTGCCCCCGACCCCTGCATTGGCCAGGAAATGCTGGTGTGAACTTACCGGTCCTGGGGCTTGCTCTGATGCAGAGAGGCTGGTGCATATCCTCGCGCCTGCCACTCCAACACACAAGTTGTGGCAGACATGCCTTATGGCACGTTTAGAACAGTCTTGGGCCAGTGCCAGGAACTGCACTGTCAAGGCAGTGTCAAGGCAGAATTCTGCCCTCAGGCTCCTGAGTTTTTCAATCCTCTGTTCCTTGTCCATGCACGAAAGAAGGAGTGTGACAAATTTTGTTATTACTTTAAGAGCACAGTGTAGTTTCACGTTACAGATGTACAGATGGTTTGTTAACTAGAGAACTAGCCAGGATATTAAACCAGGATCAAACTATGATTTGATTTTCAGGCTTTTTCAAACCTGAGTTAACAAATCATAGTTTCCAGACTTCATATATAACAGGAAACGGCACTATGTACTTAGAGTGAAAGCAAAAGCTTTCAGTGCATGGCAGGAGGGTAGGGGAAGTGCACAAGCCTGAAATTTGTTGCAGTTCATTCATGATCATCTAAACAAAGACCATTGTGCTTAGTTCCTTCTGCAAAATGGGATAATAATTATATATTGTAAAGGTTGAAAAGCAATTATACTTTCAGGGCTATAGCAGGAATAAATAAAAATAACACTTTAAAATCTTTTAAAAATTAAAATATCTGTATGATAATAATAAACAAAATACATTGCATAAAGGAACAAATTCATCAGCTCAAAAGAAAAAGTAGAAGATTTTAAAAAGCAACAAGTATAGTCAAACTTAAAACATCTGAATCAGATAATCTAGAGAATTTGAATTAACTTTACTAGATGCCAAATGAGAAATTTCAATGATTATTGATCAGCTGTTCATTATTATTATTATTATTATTATTATTATTATTATTATTATTATTATTATTATTATTATTATTAATTTGTATATTATTAATAATAATAATATACCGCTTTTCAACAAAAAGTTCACAAAGCGGTTTACAGAGAAAAATCAAATAACTAATGGCTTCCTGACTGAAAAGGGCTCACAATCTAAAAAGATGCAAAAGAACACCAGCAGGCAGCCACTAGAAAAGACACTGCTGGGGTGAGGAGGGCCAGTTACTCCCCCCTTGCTAAATAAAAGAGGAACACCCACTTGAAAAAGTGCCTCTTACTCAGTTAGCAAGGGTTAACTAATGCATATAACATTATGCGTATAACATTATGCTTTCCTTATGGATCTAGGAAAATTATACTGTTGAAACATAATTTGTATTCTTCCCAGTACACAGAAAGTAAATTGAACATAAAGTTCCAATATTTAGGAAATTACACTACACAGTAAATTATGCAACTAAACAATTGATGGCTTCAGAGTTAAAACGAAGTCTGGATCAAATAAGTTCCCCTGCCCCACAAGTGCCATCTTACCCAACATGGTAAGCTTTTGCATGATGAAGTGAAATGAATTTTTTTAAATAAATACAATAGATAAATACAATGGTAAGCAAATTTAGTGGTGCACAAAGGGCAAGCAACCTGCAAAGGTAATTGCCAATTCATGAAAAAAATATTATAAATTATACTCATACAGGTTGAACATCCCAAATCTGGAATTCTGACATCCAGAGTGTTCTGAAATCTGTACATTTTTTGAGCACCAAAATGACACTCAACATGACAAGTTTTAAGGTAGAAAACAAGAGGAAGGGCATACCGCACCAGTTGGGCCCACCCAGGGGCCTCCTCAGAGGGGCCACTCACTGGGAGAGGCTGTGGGGTCTGTTCCAGCCTGACCACTACTGCACTGATCGGCTGATTGGAGGCAATGCTGATATCATTTCATTTCTGCCCTTGTGCAGCCTGCTGATCAGCTGATCCACAGCTGTGCTGATCTTGCTAACTGGTCTGGCCTTATTCCCACCTTTACTGGGAGGCAGACAGAAAGAGTGACTGCACTGATCATGCAAGTACAAGTATTCTGAAATATGGAAAATTCTGATATCCAAAACACTTCTGGTCCCAAGCACTTCGGATATAGAATGCCCAATCAGTATTATATTTTGCTATTGTTTTTAATTATTTGCCTGTTGGCTGCTTTGAATTTTGTTTGCAGGTAGAATAATTTTAAATAAATATAATGAATGATAAGACAATTATAAATTTTGAGCAGTGATCTTTTTCCTACTATGCTATTTTTACCATTAAGCACTGATCACCTGACTCAACATGACCAGGTGGCACTGCTGCTGCTTTAGTGTGTGTCGTTTTTCAGAGTATAAAAATATTGTCACTTTATTCTCCTGGATTTCTTCTCTCTCTCCTTGAGGGATGATAAAGTCCTCTGTCAATGTTTACATTAGGGACAGCCAGAGCACCCCACTGTATCGTCCCAGCTGGGGAAACAGCGGCATTCTGGCTGCTGCTAATGGAAGAATCAGAATCAGGCTGTAAACTGGCCCTGCATCTTGCCTTGATCTCTTTCGGAGGAGAGCAAGATCCCACATCATAGCAGGTGTGGGCAGGCAGGAATGGCAGCAGGTAACTTCAAGTAAGCAGTAGTGGGCATACAGTAGTGAGCATACAGCAAAATATATTTTAATGATTACACAAGCAGATTACTTTCCATATCTCACGAGACAGGTTCAAAAATATTTGGGATCATGGGTCAATATGCACTGCTGAACCCTGGTTTCTGAGGTTAGAGGCATTTGTGCTGGCTTGAATTCCAATTACTGTTGAACAGTTTTCATACTTAGATCCCAAAGGCAAAACGGCAACCCTAAAACTCCTCAGTCAAAAAACTATATCTATCCTGGAATTTTTGTCCACAAGGAATCAATCTTGGTATTTTTGTTTTTGTACTCTTATGGCTATGGTTCCCAAATTGGGGAATGCACAAACTCACAGGAGTGCCTTGCAAACTCACAGGTGTGCCACAGGGTATTTTAAATTTCCAAGGGAAACACAATGATGGAACTTTAGGGGAACCATGAAAAGATTGCTGAGGCACCAATGGAGCCGTGAACAGAGAAAGTTTAAGAACCTCTGCCTTAAGGGGCTTTGCAGCTATAAACAATGCACTGGGTGAGCATATTGCCAACTGTTGACCACTGTGTGTTAATTTTAGACTGAATCCTTTGGAGCAGGGATCATAGAATCATAGAGTTGGAAGGGGCCTAATAGGTCATCTAGTCCAACCCCTGCCTTAGGCAGGAAATCCTCTTACAGCATCTCCAACAGGTGCTTGTCGAGCCTCTGCTTGAATATCTTCAGTGAGGGAAAGTCCACCACCTCTCTCGCAATCTGTTCCACCACCGAACTGCCCTGACCGTCAGGAATTTTTCCTGATGTCTAATCAAAATCTCCTCTCTTGCAGTTTGTACCCTTTGGTTCTAGTTCTAGATCAGTCTCCTACTTCTTTGTAAAGTACCATGCACATAGATAGTACAGTATAAATAAACTAACAACAGGTAAGGAAAGTTCTTATTGCTAGAGGTGGGAGAAATGGTTCTGGTTTTTTTTTCGTGGATTTCGGTGTTTTCCAAAGTGCAGGAAGTGGCATTATGTATTTTTATTCAACATTTATATTATAATTACAATCACTTTAAAAGTGTAACAGGTAGGTGATATAGGTGGTATAGAGTCAGAAAATGCTGCCACAGTCATTACTCATACACCCCCACTAAATAATAAATAACAACCAATTAAAACAGGTTTTTTGCATTTTTTAACAAAAATTATTATTAGAAGAAAGCAGTGTGATGTGTTTTCATTTCACTATCACCGTTTGCTCCCACCGCTACATGCTGCGTTTGTGTTTCACTACAGAGAACGATGAACAAATGGTTGATAAAGCTGCAAACAGTCCTGATTACCTTTTGTTTCCCCTGCAGCTGTACTTACTTGGTGAAGTGGGGGAGGTGGCACCCCCTTCTGTCGACGTGGTTGGAGGCTTTGTGTCTGGCACCGGCAGAGGCACAGGCCTAGCCATTGGTGGTGGAGGTGGTGGTGGCAACATTGGGGTAGGAAGGAATGGATTGTGCACCTTGCCTTGGCTGCTACCATTGGGCTGCCAAAACACAAGAGAGAAAAAAAAGCTATTAGCTGCCTCTGCTAATAAGAAAGTCACTTAAAATTTTCTTGTACAATCCTGTGATTGCGCAATGATTTAAAAAAACAACAAGCAAACGCACTAGTTGAAGGATACAAGAATCTTCATATATATAAACTGATGACATAAATTATCCTATCAAATTCATGAAAGTTTGCATCATGTGTGTAAGGGCAGAACCTCCAAGTAACGGTAATAAAGTACAGTTTATTATATGAGATATACATGTAAGGATCTGGGATCCACATATGTTTCAAAAGTTCATAACCACATGATTAAAAAAAACAACCCTGTGATTCAGCTAAGACTCTCAAATTCAACTATTGCTTTTCTATTCTATTCAAACTTCAGGAATTTTTAATACAAAAATCTGGACAAGTGTAGACCTAAGTCATCTTTGCCCAAACTGTGCCTTTATAGCAGTGTTGCTATTGATCTATAGTTTTCTGGACCTCAGACCAACTACTAGGAGAAATGAAATAGTCACCACACAGAGTTTCAAGGGATCTCTCAGTGGAATGTGCTACCTGGCTCTAAATCAGTAGGACACAATCTTCCTCATTGGCTGACACAACACTAAACTGTGGGTTTTTTCTTTTTTCTTTTTTTACCAAACCAAGATTTGTTTTAATGTTTGAACCTGCCCACAAGCCAAGGCTAAGAGCCTGATCCTAAACAGTGTTCGCCAGCTCACTGCTGGCGCGCACTGTCCCAAATGTGCCATTTGCACATTAGGCACATTTGCGAGGCCTCAGTGCCGGTACAGTGCCAGAGCTAGCCCAGCCCCAGCTGGTGGAAGCCAGAGCTGGTGGAAAGCTAGAGCTTGTGGAAGTTAGAGCTGGAAAGCCAGTGTTCTCCCAGTGAAAAGCCAGTGCTCTGCCACTTGGCAGTTGCCAGAACTGCTGGGCGGTGGAGAGGTAGGTGGGGGCATGGGGAGAGGGAGGGAAGGAGACTTGGTGGGGGGAGGGAGCAGGCGAGAGGAGGGTGAGATCTTGAGTTCTCTGTTAGGTTCTGCATCTTCTCCCAACACAGAGGCTCTTGATTCTGCACCAGCCCAAGGGTTGTCGCATAATCAAGCAGGCCCATTGCAGGGCTACTTTCCTTACCCGGGGGAAGGGGACAAACGTACCCTTCAACCAAGGAGCTGCTGATGGCTGCCTGGTGTGCTTAGGATATGGTGGCAGCCATTTTCAGCACCGCAGCAGCTCTGCACGCCAAGAAGTTTAGGATTAGGCTGTAATTTAGCTACATGATCTAAAATAATTAAAACTGGCTTGCAAACCATAGGTTATACTAGCAGTGGTTTGCTATTATATATGATTTCACAGACCACTGACAGACCACAGTTAGGGCTCTTGCTTTGTCTGAAGAGGGTTGCTTCGCCATGGAGATGGAAATGAACATATGAGTATATGAAGCAAAGTCCTGAGCAGAGACAAGCAGATCTAAACCACGGTTTGCTTACCGTACATCTGGAGGTTTAAACCATGGTGTGAATTCTTAACTAAGGTTTGAACAAACAGTGGTTTCACACTACATCAGAATTTAGCCACTGAGATCAAGACTGAGTTGAAGAGTACATCCTTATACACTTGTGCATTGCTTAGCTACAGGGATATGGACCAGCACCCTTGTTGCCAAGTGAGGCCTGACGCTATACAAAGCCTCCAAAGATGAAGGGAAGCTGTGCTCCCCATGCCTCCAAAGGGCTTTCTGAGCCTCGCGGAAGTGCACTGCCTCTGTGAGGCTCAGAAAAGCCTCTGGAGGTGAGGGAAGCAGAGCTTCCTTTGCCTTTGGAGGCTTGTGGGGTGTGTGCAGGGATCAGGAGTGGAGGTGCAAAAGCAGCCCATCGCTGGTTGGAACTTCGCAAAGTGGCATTCACCTGTATATTGTTTGATAGTAAAAAAAGATAATAATTTGAATGGATTAAAAACTCTGAAGTATTCAATCTTTTTTAAAAGGAAGATTAAAAAAAAAACCTTTTGTAGATTACAGTAAGAGTTGTAGAAATCAGACTTCCAATGTTTTTAGCAATCTACTGAGAAACTGCTACACTTGTCAGTTTTATATGAAATATTTTCATAAACCTGCCATACAATGACATACATATTTAGGTGAATGGGGTGTAGTACTTACACCAGGACACAACTGTACAGATAGTGTGTGAGTGAGGTGTTCTGATTTTGTGGCTAATGTTTCCAATATTCTGTATATTATTTTGGAATGGGATGAATATTAAACATATAAAAAGTAAAGGTTCATTTTGAAGTGCACAAAATACATGTGGGGGAATTAAATATTTATGGTATTTGCAGATTCAGGTGTCTGTAATTTTAATAGTGATATTAAAAACACTTAAGATACTTTTATTTCATTAACAGAGAAATTCTTGTTGACTTAGAAACTGCATTCCTTGTAGAGGTACATCTGCAAGTTAATGGTACTTCTTACAAGTAACTAAAAGTCAAAAATTCAGCATGATTCACTTTTTTTTTTTTTAAACTACCAGTGTGGACTACAGGAATACCAACTTCTATGGTGCTGAAAGCTTGAAGAAATAATATAGCCACCATCACACCACATCACTTTTGCCTTCCTGTATTTGATGGAATTAAGCCACCTTTTAACACTGGGTAGGCAGAAGGCAACCAACTGGTATGAGAGCAAGCTAACAACATAAGAGATGCACAACCACTCATAAACTTTATATTTCTTTTATATCTTGGAATTTTCACGTAGAAGTGATATGTGAACTTGCTCCTTCACCAGAACTTGTGCTATTTCACAGATATGCTTGTGTAATTTTTCTAATTAATCTCCTCCTATAATTAGGCCTTTTTTGGGGGTGCAGAGCTCTGCTTTATGCATACTAGGTTCATACTGGTTTATGACAATGCACAAAATTTATTTGTTAGCAGAGCACAGGTGTTAATCAACATTTATTTTGGGCTCAGATATGCAGAAACAGTAATAGAAAAAGATGTTTTACACCTTGCAGTAGGGTGTTGTGAGATAAAGGGGAAATGAAATGTAGCTTTTGCACAAGTATGTGCACGAGAACTGAGATAGAACCAACCTAGTTCAGCACTGTGTGAAAAGTGGCTGTGAAACAAAGCTAGTGGCCACTTTCCTTCTGCTCTTGGGTCTTTATATCCAACTTGATAGACTGGATCCAAAGCACTGACACCAGTGTGGCTTTCATCAGAACACAGGTAATAAACTGGGCGCTAAAAGCAACTCTATACACTTTCAGTATTATGTATATCAGAAATGTAAAGAGTAAAAACAACCCGGGCTATCATCATTCTGCAGTTAAGTGCCTTCCTGTTCATTAAACATCCAAGTATTATATTAGATAACACTGTTGTACACAAAGTTAATCATTTCTGCATACAGATGGAATGTTGTTCCAATAACCTGAAGATAATTTTTAAGTTTGTTTGAGCAAAAAAAAATAACAACCTGAAATTGCTCAACTAAAATCTTGGAACACTATTTAATTTTTCAGAGAGATAAGGGGAAAAGATAATAGCTCACAGGAATTACAAACTATAAGAAACTGTACTTTTATCTTCTTGAGTTCAAGTACTGGTCAACTTAATCTAAAGTGCTATAAGAAAGTCATTTTTTTAAATAAAGTGAATGTGGCTGATCTGAAACAGCTGTTTTTACTCTCCTATCTAGAAGAAATAATTAATAAAAATTATAAGGTCCCTGTATTTTGTTAACCTTGGAAGTGCTGAAGTCAGAAAGCATGAAGCAGAATAATTTGCTATGGGACCTTGGCAGGTGATATTCCGAAATATGAATTAGAAGTTAATAGAGGTTCACAGACAGTGCTGCTGGGTAGGATGTTGGGGTTAGAATGCCAGTCAACTCACCAGTCAAATTTACCCATCAAGTGACTACCCTTAAATATTCTTTGACATCAAAAATGCCTGTATGTGACAGTTATGGCAATGTCAGAAGTGAGGGCCCCTTACTCTGTAAAACTAAGGCCACATACTTAGTGTGTATGTATAATACACATACGTATATACATGTCTGTAATGTTGGAAGGCACCTTCTGCCCTGCAATTCCACAGGGGTTCTGCCCTCTCTGTGTATTACCATACAATTCACAATGCCTAATTTTTCCTACCAGATGTGTGCAGGCGTCTTGAACCAGGAGTGACAACACAATGGAAAGCTGAAACGAGCAGCCATCACAGTGATTCAAGTCATAAGTGTTCAGAAGTTTGTCATGACATGAATCTATGCGTCCACCATATTTGCTATGGGGAGGATATACTTCCAAGTGATCTGGCATGATGATCTGTAAAGCTTCTGGGAGGAAATAAAGTCTGGTGTATTCTAGACTGTAAATAGGTGTCTTTGTAAATAGCATAATTCTGTCACTAGGTTTTTAATGCTTTATGTATTTGACCAATAACTGGTTAATGCAGGTGGAGCCTGTTTATCCATGGATTTTATATCCATGGATCCTGATATGCCCCCCAGACCTGCACTGAGCCAGACCTGGCCCAACCTGTCCCCTCCGAAGGCGACTGGAGTTGCGCTCTGGTCACTTCCAGAGGGCTTTCTGAAGCCCACAGAGGCCGTACATGTCTGCCCGTGGCCTCTGCAGGTTTCAGAATGGCCACTGCAGGGGGGGAAAAATGCTACTTCCAACTGGAAGTAATGTTTTTATGCCTTTTAAAGCATTCTGAGGCCCAGGGAAGTTGTTTTTTTTTTTTTTTTTTGACATAATGGCCATTTTGCAACCTGCAGAGGCCGTGGGTGAATGCATGTGACCTCTGCAGGTTTTAGAAAGCTCTCTGGAGGTGGCCAGAGGGTTTAAAGGGGTAAAAACTATGGATTTCCTTATCTGAGGTTTTCTGTATCAGCAGGGGGTCCAAGAACAGATGTCTGTGGATACTGAGGCCCCTGTACAGTCTGAGGATACTGTAGTTGATCCAATATTTGAACCTATTCCAATACTTGCAATCAATCAACTGTTGTTTCTTAATGTCAAATGCCAACTACAATGTTAAGTGCCAACTACTAGAATGCATACATTGCATCAAGGCTTGGATTAACAAACCTTTCCCCACAACACATGGAACCACTTGTGTGAATTAGAGCCTACAGACAAGTAGGCTCACATGATTCAGTCATGCTTTGAGAATGAATAATATAAGAGGGATTATTTGTACAGGAGTATATGCTCATAGGTATAGTTCACTTAAAATATTGGGTGCGCAGTGGTGAAGAGTGTAAACGTCTAAGGCAGTGTTTCTCAAACTGTGGGTTGGGACCCACTAGGTGGGTTGCGAGCCAGGTGGGTCCCCATTCATTTCAATATTTAATTTTTAATCTATGAGACTTGATACTGCCATGGTATGTGACTGCATCTGGGGAAATGTTACAGACCTGTACTTGTAACAACCTACTATGTATATTCTTTTAACAATGATTGTCAATGAGACTTACTCATGGGTAAGTGTGGGTAGGATTGCAGCCTAGGATTGTTAAAAATTTTCCTGCTTGATGATGTCACTTCCGGTCATGACTTAACTTTTGATGGTCCTGACAGAATCTCATTCTAAAAAGTGGGTCCCAGTGCTAAATGTGTGAGAACCACTGGTCTAAGGTATGTACCCATACTCTACTGCATATACATCCTTCACTCTGTGGGCAAGCATGAACTGACCCAGAATTATCAATTCATGAGGACTGGGCACCTTGATCCTGTATATGTGTAGCTGTGACAGTACACTAAGTAGCTTGTGCTCCTATGGTGACTATGGGGGTTTTGTTGTTGATGCAATGGGTAGTCAAATGGATCATACTATTAAATCATAGCACTAAGAAGAAATCCTGATGCAACTGTGATTACATCAAGGTTCCTTTTAGCAGTGTTTTAATCAATGTACATGTACAGTCATGTGTATTAGGTGTCTTTGTCTAAAATTCCATTATAAAATGTTCATCATATCCTTCTACTATGTGAGGAAGTTTAGTTGGTAGTTTGTCTCCAGTTTAGCTTCCATTCCCATTGTGCTCCTCTGTACACAATTCTAGACTGAAACAGCTTGGAACACGGTGGCACTGGTGGCTGATAGCAGCTTCTATGTAGGTTGCTGTCTCATTATCAGTTACCCTAGGTTAGCCGACAACATTATAAGATACAATATTACGTCCGCACTGCTATTCTTACACTAAGCACTAACATGGCAATGAAGCCACTAATGAGAACTGGGTTAAACAGCAATTATATTTAACATAATGTCAAAAGAATAAATTATGAGCACAATCCAGCCAAAATGAAACACTTCTAAATCCTATTAATTTAACTTTCTCCAGTCATAATCAGAGACTTCAAAATGCTTAATTTTGGTTAGATCATGCACTAAAGCCAGTTTTTTTTTTTCAGTGAATAGGTAAAGCCTTTCTTTATATGTGTAAAAAATTAATAACACAATTTCAAGATTATCTGATACAGGAACAAAATGTCCGAAGAAATAAAAATGACTTCCTTACATTTAGGAACCCCACCTGTCCAGCCTGCTGACCAGCGTCGGGGCAGACAAGTTGGACAAACTCTTTCAGAGTCTCCTGAGGATGATAGCGGATTGCTGGGTGTGAGAAGTATGGCCCAGGCTGTTGAATAATGGGTGATGTTGGAAAATGAAGAGTCGATGGTGTTGCATGTGGACTTGCTATAGGAAAGAAAACAAAAGACATTATAACTAACAGTTCTTGAACTTGGATAAATACAGTTCAAATAGACTGCACTTCTATTTTTAAAACTGTACCTCTATTTATTTAACCCCCCTCCCCCGCCCAGTATATATTCCAAATTATGCAGCTGATGTTCAGTGTAGCTGAATAATCAGTGTAGCTTAATAATACATCAGGTCATATTGAATTCTATAGCCACTTCAAGTATAAATGCCTAAATGCAGCCAGATTTTAAAATGTCTTTTCTGCATTTTTAGTGGTCATCATTTATAAAGGAGCCAGCAGTCCTTGGTAAAAGTGACGACTATTCATTACCTTAAGAGCCTTTCTAATGAATCCAGCAATAAAAAATGTATCTGGGAGATTACAGTTGATTTAATTGACATTCTGTATAATTCTGGTTTGCACAGTGGGACCAGTTTTATTTTGAACTATAAATGGGCAATAACATAATCATGATGCTCTTATAACCCTTGTTTATATCTCTTTTTTGGCTTAGTAGAAGAATATTATTTTTAACTAATATGCTTTCACACAAACCAATGCTTACATATTGCCTTTTATAAGTGAGAAATGAAAATTCAAACAAGCTCTCAGGCCAATTTTGGAAGCATTTCAATGAGTTAGATAGTGAATTCAGATGTAAAGAACTCACGAGCAAAGACTGAAACCGAAAAACGCAATGTGGGTTTATTATCTTTGGTATTAGGTTTATTTCAAAGCAATGGGGACAGCAAAGCACTTTGATGTGTATCAGAGATGTTATCCATTCATTTGGAGCAAATATTTAAACATCTTTTAAATCCAAAGTGATGCAATGTGGCAATTTAATGCTAATAAATTTAATATTTAATATTAAATTTAATATTTAATATTTAATATTTGCCCCTCAAGGAATACTGAAATAATAATAATACTTAGGGCGCAGTCCTAACCAATTTTCCAGCACTGAAGTAAGGGCACTGCAGTTCTGAGGTAAGGGAACAAACATTCCCTTACCTCAGGGAGGCCTCTGTGACTGCCACCCTACTGCAGGATGCAGTGCATGCCCCATAGGCACAGCTGTGTCAGTACTGGAAAGTTGGTTAGGATTTGGGCCTTAGTGTTTGTATTGTGCTTTCCAAAGGGCCCAGTGTACTTCACATTCTTTGCTGGTTCTTAGCCTGCATGCTATTTTCACTATGCGAAAGAAGCTAGAAATGGTCTGTACAACTTTGCTATTACTGTATGCTCTCTTCTGTTATGGAGAGTTTCAAATAAGGTATGCCTCCTGTTGTTAGCTGGTGCAGAAATGCTCCACATGATGTGGAAGAATCATATGATGAATGGCACTACACAGTATGGTGGCAATGTGGAGAAGCCATTATATGGAAGATAATTATGACCTCCACATAATGTATAAACTAGGCTTTGGTAATCCATACAACAGCACTATAAGACAAGCTAGTGCTATTTATCTCTATGTTAAGGAAAGAAACCGGTTTAACAGATAGTCACTTGTCTGAGGCCATGAAATAATATCCCTGTACACACCTCATATTTTCAAATGTTAAAACAGCATCCAATTAGGGCAAATTTACTCACTCTTCCATAATCAAGAGGAGGTACTGAAAACACATGAACACATGAAAATACATGAATGAGAGTAGTGGTTATTGTACAATGGAGGCAAATGTGGTAAAGACATTTATTGGGTAAAGATATTTTTCTGAGATTCCATGGAGTAATGTAGTACTTTATTACAGATACATAGTTTCTGCCAGCCTCACTAAAAAGATGAATACTTTCCTTCCTTCTTGGGCACTGTTGAAAAGTCTGCCAAGGAATCACAAATACTTGAAACAACATTCCACATTGTAATGACCCTACTGGTTGGAAAAAAATAGCATTTTTTTTCCAGAAAAAAAGAAAAGCAATTTGCATACTGGGAACATGTCACAGTCTTAAAATGCAAGCAATTCTGTGACTAGTAGTTAAATCCTACCTAAATTGCCATGTGGTTATGCTATATCCTGTGGGGTATTTCTGGCCCTTGGAGGTCTCCTTGGAATTAAGGGGACATTTGTCCCCTTGCCCCTGGGGTAAGTGCCATCAGCCACAATGGGTTAATATGGACCTGCACCAGTGATACTGCTGGTGCAAGTCCATGTTGATCCATGCAAACAGATTAAGCTCAGGAAGGGGGTTTGGATGCAGTGTGTGCCAGTGCCACCAATCCTGCTTCCTCCCAGGCTCAATCTGTCCACCCCTGCCACAGTCACCACCCTGTTCCGCCCTTCCCCTGCCAAGTTCAACCCCCTCCCTGCCCTCCCCCTGCTGACAACTGCTGGTGCCAGTGAGAAGACTCTGTCCTTCCTTCCAACATGCCTCGGCCTTGTGTTGTCGCCAAGTGCTTTATGGCACTTTTGCGACAGTTGTGCTGGTGGAACACATGTTCCGCTGGCACAGGACCTCATTAGGATTGGGCCAAACGTTGAGTGAAATCCACACAGCAAATGCACATATGTTGGGGAATAAGCTGATGTGTCTGAAAAGTCTTTGAATTTTGCTGATTTCTTTCATTTTAGCACACTACAACACAGAAGTCTACTGGCTTTGTAGGCTTTCATGTTCAGATTTATCTCTGACCAAAGTATATAGTCATCTTCTCTCAGCCAGCTCAATTAAAGTTTTATGGCTATCTATGCCCATGCACTGCACTTGTAAACCACAAAAGAATTGCTTCGATAAAAGTTATGAAAGTCACTACGTGTGCAGAGGAATATATTGCATTAGACTTGAAGTATGCTTAATATACTGGAGAAACTAAAGGTATTGACAACTTGGCAGTGCACAACTTGGCATTACACAGCAAAAGTTGGATGAAGATTAAACCAAAATCAAATAAAGAAGTAAAAATAGGCATGTATGATTCACTGACATTATAGGATGAGTCTAATGGAACAGAAGCAAAGGTTCATGTATATGTAGTTTTTTATTAACAAAACTTTAAATTTCTTTACACTGTAGGAAGAGTTTAGTAATTTGGAATAAAGAACAGCTACAACATAATGACAGAAATAGAAATTCAACTATGGGCACAATCTTAACTGGTAGTTAGGCTGGCCCAAGTCCCCCAAGTTGCCTCTTCGGGAGGAAGCCAGGCCAGTACTCCAAGATGCACCAGCCTGCAGAGGCTGATGGAAGCCTCCGTACTGGCTTCCTTCCAGTGCCTTGCGTCGGTTCAGATGAGCTGATGCAAGGACAAAAGGTAGGTGTGGGGGAGGTGGGGAGAAGGAGGGAGGGAAGCGTTTCTGGGTGGGAGGAGGGCAGGCGGTGGGCGGCCCTGGGGGCGGGCAGGCGGGGAACTGGAGGCAGGGCTGGGAGAGAATGGAGGGAGAACGGAGCAGCTTCAGGTCGCTCTGCTCTCTTCGGACTTGTGCCACCTCCAGAGGTGGCACAAGTCTGAGGAGACCCATTAGGGCCAGCAGCCCGTACCCAGAGGTAAGGGGAAATGTTTCCCCTTACTTCTGGCTGAGCTGCTTATGGCCACTATTCTGCACTGGATACAGCGCAAGCCTCCTGGCTTGCCTGTTCCAGTGCAGGATAGGATTGCGCCCTACATCATTTAAGGGGCGTCAAACATGTTTCATGTGATGGCCAGATAGTATTCATTGTGTCTGCTGAGAGCTGGAAGTGACACCATTAAGCAAGAAATGATGCCGTTCAGCAGATGTTGGTCAGAAATAAGCACTTTGTTGTCACATAGCAACTTCTCTTGGATTTGGCAGAACGCTGGCTGACAAACCAGGAGGCCAGGAAGTCCCTTAAGGTTGGAGGTTAATGATTCGGAGTCCTGCAGGGAAAGTATCAGAAGTGACTCATCCAGCAGGATGATGTGAGAGTGTAAGAAAGAACTAAAGAAGCAGTTTCTGGAAGCTTTTGAGACATAGAGAGAAAGTGAAAGTGGAACTGAGCTGTAAGCTAATGGCCCATTAGGTAGTGCTCTGATGTAACCTGTTGTGCTTTGTAAGATGCAGTACTGTTCACCTCCATTTAATGATCAACCAGTTTATTTGTAAATAAAGACGTGGCTTTGGTAGCTATAACACTGTAACAATACTAGTGCTGCAAGAGGGTGGACAAGTTCTATATTTTGATGGAGCCATCTTAAACATTATCTCTCTTTACTGTCCTAACCTTTGCTCAGTCATTTACAGCCCAATCCTTTGCATATCTACTCAGAAGTAAGTCCTGTTGTGTTCAATGGGGCTTACTCCCAGGAAAGTGTGTTTAGGATTGCAGCCCGTAAAACCTTTCACTACAGAAGCTTTGAAGGAGATGAGGTAGAAGTGGCTCTCTCTCATACTCACTTTTAGCTATGCAATCAATACATCAACTACTATAAGAACAAAACAGCACAGCTTAGTCTACATTTGCAATATATCACAATATGTCAGAAATGATCCAGATGGAACAGCTGGAATTCCCAACTGCTATATTGGTGCTACTAACATAAAGCGACACTCGTTTGTCCACAGCAACTTGTTAAACGGCACATGAAGTGAACAGCTGCATATGAACTCTCAGGAAGTGACATTTACAAGCAAGGCTATTACCAGTTCAAACATTTATGAAATCTCCCCACCTGCTCTAGGCATCATTATTGACTAGATGCTGAAGTACTGGAAAAAGCATCCAAAAGACCATACTTCTAGCTGTACCTGTAGCAATGTTCCTACCCTATCATTAAGGTCAAAGTCTTTAAACTTGTTCATGGAGGGTGCCAAGCTAACCATTCAGCAAAGGAGATCTTAAACATTTTAATATTTCACATCTCTGTGTCTCCTTTGGTGAAAAGCAAAGCATAACATTGACCAGTAATTGAAGCATTTGTGCATCTTCAGCACCAAATATTGCAAAAATGTTTTCATTCAGTAATATTGCATAATACAAACAAGGGATGATAAGCTCAACAGAATGGAGAGTCAAACTCCCAGATGTTGCCCTGACCTCACTTTCCAAAATGTGCACAATCTCTCTCATCTCCATCTTGGTTTCCTAGTTATTCCTAAGAACCAGCCAGGACCTTGCCCTGGAGGGGGGTGAGGTAAGGCAAGGTTGTGCTAATAAAGGGCCTTTAATTGGAACAGAAAGCTGCAGCACTTTGGGACATTTGCGATCACCTAAGGCAGTGGTTCTCAAAATTCCTGAGAGTTTGAAGAGTCATGCTTCCATTTAGTGCCTGCTCAAAGCTCTTTCACATCAGCACATAATCATTCCAATGATCAGTTCTCCTTCTTCGTGAGGTCTGAGCAAGACCCTGTGGCTCCTACAGCAAGCCGCTGGCAATGGCAGCACTGCAATCTCTGCAGTATTGTCACTGCCATTGGAGCAGGGATACTTCCCTTAAGGCGGAATGCCCTATTTCTGGTGGCAGAGCCGGCCTTAGGAGCTACAGGGCCTCCTCTACTATTTTTTTTTTAGCTCTTAGCTTGAATGGAGCCAGACCAAGAAAAAAAAAAATCTGTTACTTCTGTGCAAGTGGTTAGGACTCCTATACTTGTAGTGATTGTGCAGAATAGGTGCCTGGGAGTTCGGTCAGAGGGAGCATGCACCTGCCTGGAGTGTTCCTCGACTCTCACCTGTTGCTGCCTGTTCACAGCAGTCCACTCTGGAGCAAGATGGGGAGAGGATGGTGCCACGGGATGTGAGGGTGGGAAAAGAGTGAGGCACACATGCTGCTGCCTGCATGGCACCAATTTCGGGCCAATCAGAAGCAGCTGTGGGTAGGTGCTGCTTCCAAAGTGACCCAATTTCAGGCCAACTGGAAGGAGTAGTGGGAAGAAGGGCAGTGCAGGGCCCGCACCATGCACGGGGCCTAACTGGGTGAAATCTCCCCAACTGCCTAAAAGCCAGCCCTGCCTGGTGAGTCGCGACCTACCAGTTTTGGAACCACTGTCCTAAGTAGTTTAATTTTATTCAATTTTTTTTCAAATGACCCAAACCTATCTAACTTTCCAGCACTGATGCAGTCATGCCAACAGGACATGCACTGCATCCTGAGGTGGGGGGCAGTCATGGAACTTCCTCAAGGAAGTGTTGGGAACTTGAGTCAGGTGACTCAGACTTGAGTTGCAAAAATGCGTGATTTTTGCTGATTCTAAGACTCATGAGTGGAAGACTCGAAAAAGACTCAAATCAGGGCCCCTCTGACTCAGCACTTGTCCCCATGCGTACTGACTAGAGTCTGCTTGTGTCTAGGGGTTGCTTGCTTACTGTTTTCGCCGTAAGGAAAACCTTGTGGGGCAAGCATTCCCTGAGTAGCAGGGAGTTCCAGGTGGGAGGCAGGAAGGGGTTAATGCACATAGGAGTGGGGAGGCGGGACTGGGCTCTCTTTGCCCATCTCTGATAGAAAGGAAGGAATGGATGATCGTTGAACAAAGGACGGGCATTCTCATATTTTCATTGGCTGAGGGAGATCAGGAGGAGGAGCAGAGGAGGGGCAAATTCATTGAATGGCCGGTGGAAAGGGGACTATTTGTGAGTAGGACTGTCAAGCATCAGATCATCCTGATAAGTCCCCCAGCTGCTGCTTGTGACTCTCCTTTCTCTCACAGCTTCTGTCCTGGCTCTTACTCAGTCCCTCCCACCCTCTCTTACCTTGTTTACGGATGGAAGGGGGCTGCAGGGGAATGAGTAAAGAGAACTCAGAGACACACATACACCCCGGTAGCAGCCCCGTTTTTTCCACAGCTGGCTTTTTAAAGGAGGCGACTCAGCCCAAGGTGAGAGAGGAGGCAGGGGAGCAATCATGCTTTGCAGGCATGACTCTGTTATTAGTTGGGAGGGGGATTAGGTCCTAAATACATTTTGCCTATCTGAGAGCCCAATCCTATCCCATTTTCCAGCACTGATGCAGCTACAAGGTAAGGGAACAAACGCTCTTCCCCCAACCTCAGGACGCAGTGTACTGGAAAGTTAGATAGGATCGGGCCCTAAATCTTTCAGGAGTTTCAAAACAGCAGTTTTAAAATTTGTTTTGAGTAATTCCCCATGCATCTCAGGTGAGTAGACAAGGGGTAATAAAGTATTTTGGACACACTAATGTTTTTTGATCTATTAAGATATCTGTTCAAGTAAAGACTCTACATGATGCATAGTTTTAGGGACTGAATTACAAGTAAAATGCATCCTATGTGCTACTTAAGTTCTGGGTGTGATTAAGCTTAAGCTTGTACAACTGAAATAAAGACATATTCCTCCCCTATTTACCCATCCCTTCCTTTTATCTTGTGTCTGGCACTGAACTGAATTTTAGGCTACAAGCTTTTTTTCCAGGCAGAGGACACATCCACTTATACCTTATAAATTGCCATGCACTTTGATGCCATATAAAGAAATAAATCACCATCATATTATTTGTTCCTGCTGGACTATTATGCTGTATTTAGCATTGTTCTACTCCATTTAATTTAATGGGCAGCTCAATCCCACCTAACCCCCTGCACTATCAACCCCATGCAGCCTCAACAATGGGGCAGGTGCTGCATCTTACTGGGGAGTTTCTGGCCCAAAGGTCTCTTCCAGGTAAGGGAAAAAATGTAAAGCCACTTTATGACGGTGAAACTGTGTTCTGTGGGATCGGATTGGGCTGCAAAATAAATTAAGACAGGAAACACTCTATTCTGATATTTACAGCATAGTCTCATACGTGTAAAGGAAGTTCCATTTATTTCAATGGGCCTTAATTCCAAGTAAGAGTGTATGTAAGACTGTAGTCTTAAGGAAGCTCTGGAAGCCTTGGAGCTAAAACTAGATGCTTGAAAACTGTCATGATGGATTAAGGCCTTCTATTGCTGAAATTTTTTAAGCTGCCTCATGGGAAAGTCATAACTTTTCTACTTATAACTTTAAATATGGCTTGCATAGGATTGTGCTGTTAGGCTGAAATCCTATACACACTTTTGTGGGAGTAAGTCCCGCTGATCACAGTAGGACTAATTCTGAATAGACATGCACAGGATTGTGATGCTACATTTTACACTGAGCAGCCTATACTTCTATAGGTAATTTCAATTAGCGATTTCAATCAAAACTTACCAAAACAGAATTAATTCATTATTAAATGCAAATGATATATATGAAATATGAATATATATCTTATTTTTCTTTTTTAACAAAACCCTATCCTTTATGCATGCAATGATATAATTGTGTTTCGATACTAAGAAAAGGAGAATGTTAATAGAAGCTATGAGACTGGAGTGATATATTGCTGTTCAGTTATTAGGATTCTTGGTTCCCATTTCTAACATCAGTGTTTTTCACCGCTTCCACTTGGTAGATGGTAAAGTGATACTACATAAACATTGTTAAAGCTATAGTTCCATGGTACAGTAATTCACTTAACTTTAATTTGATTTATGGTTCTGTCAGTATGAGAGGCTGGAAATTCTGAGCTCTGATGCTTAAACATGGGTTCTGGAATTAAAAATAATAATATACTGTGTGTTTGTGTGTGTGTGTGCGTGTGTGTGAGAGAGAGAGAGAGAGGAGGCATAAAAGGAAATTCAGCACATGATACTACAGTTCAATACCCTGTCCAAAGCTCAACATTTAATGTCACAGCCACATTAAACAAAAGCAATGAAACTGAATATGTAATAAGCAAGACAGCAAGCTAAATATTGTGGTCGGAGAATATTCAATTTTATGCTATTAGAAATGCATGAAATTCTATTAGTATGTTCAAAAATTCCTCTTATTTTTAACTTGTCCCTTATTTTTATATGGGTGAATCAAGCCTCTCTTATCAGGATAACTTTAAATCTAGCTCCATGTTGTTAATCACCCCATTCTTCTCTCTGGCACTTTTCCCTTAGGGCATTTTTGTCTCTTTAAGAGATTAAGCGACCAAGTCATCATGTTGCTCTAACATGTCCTCAATGGAACAAAATATTAACACAATTCCTCACTAAAAAGGCCCTCTCTAGAAGTTTGCTGCAGGGATGACAAATTAACCCAGCATGGTGTCCTACACATATATCTCTGTGCAAATTATTAGTGTAATAGAGCTTTTAGTTATGCATTTATCTAGCAGTTATTGAATGGTTGCACATAGCGAAGCTGAGCAATGAGGTTCCTTTATGAGGCAATCTCAGTGTGTGGCCTTATAGCTAATTTAGGGTAGTAGTCCTCTAAGCTTTTCACTCACATACAAATTAGCTAAATAAGCTGCTCCTTTAAATATTTCCTATGTCACAGGGCAACTCTTTAAAATCCAATAAAGGTAGAGTTTTAATTACATGGTTCCTGACTTTTGTTTAGTCTTAATTTTAACCATTTCCAAGCTTCTTCAATATGGCAGGTTTAAACAGTGAACAGAGATCTAATCAAACCCTATGATGGAGCTTCTTCTCTAATAGCTTCCTTAATGCCCAGTACAGGATTCTTCAACCTTCTTAGAGTTGGGACAACATTTAACTCCTTCAATAGCTTGGAATTCACATTTAATTTTTTATCCTATTGTGGTGATCTGCTGAAGCTGCTGCAGCCCAATGTATGGAGGAAGGAGCAAAGCATACAGCCCGTGCACCTGATCTTTCCAAGCATTCGCAAGATCAACCAAGGGTCGCATTGCCCTGGCCCAATCTTTACTCAACTCTTTAGCCTTGTCTCAAATATTCTCACTTTAGATCTGAGGTAATCAATCTGTGTGTCGGGCCTCCCTAGTGAGGCGTGGCTTGCATCTCAGGGAGAGAGGTGGCCACAGCTGCTCTGCTCAGTTGCAGGAGCTGCCTCCTGACTTGCTGCTTTTCTGAGGCTGAGAACGGGGTGGGGGGGCAGCATGAGCTGGGGAGGGCGTGGGAAACATGGTGGGGGGAGGTGGGAGAGAACGCTGGCTGAGCAGCAGCAGAGGTGCTGCATCTCATCAGCACAGGGTGCGCTCCTGGCAGGCTTCAAACTGGGAGGGAAGCCTGACCTAGAGAGAGCAGTGAAGCTTTCCTCCACTTGGGAAAGAGGGAGCCCAGCCTGCTCTTGGGGGGTGTCCAAATGCCCCAGCCTGTATCCCTCCGTCTTGCCTAGGGGGAATAGGGGTGGCATCTGCATGTTGGGGGGTATGTGTGTGAGCAGCCCCCATCTACTTTGGGGGTGAGTTGTAATCTTCCTGGGTGTGGCTGCAATCCTATCCACACTTTCCTGGGAGTAAGCCCCATTGACTCAAATGGGACTAACTTCTGAGTAGACCTACATAGGCATGGGATCTGCGTCAGCTTAACCAAGGATCTTCACCTTTTCCTCCCCCTTCAAAAAAGAAAAAAAGCCACTCTTGATGGCTTTGTCTCCAAAAATTGCTTAAAAAATAAAAATACCCATTCCTTTTCAGCCACCCCCCTTTTTCCCCTTGCCTCCTTTATTTTGGGGGGGGGGGTTACTTCCCATGTCAGCTGCTATTATAAGACAAAAGACACAATCCTAGCTAGGTCTACTCAGAAGTAAATCCTATTGTGTTCAATGGGACTTACTCCCAGGAAAGTGAGGTTAGGATGGCAGCCAAACAGTCTATGGGTCTCAGTTTGCAATTAGCAGATACACACAAAACAAAGTCTTCCCCTCCCCCAGCAAATTCATCACTTCCCCCCTTTCCAAAACCCTCCAGGTGTGCTGCTAACAAACTCAGGGCACAATCCTAACCAGGTCTACTCAGAAGTAAGTCCTACTTTGTTCAATGGGGCTTACTCTCAGGTAAGTGTTGTTAGGACTGCAGCCTCAGAGTGCTGGCAGCCTTGTTTCTAGTGTATAATTATAACACCTTCATCCCCATTTTGGGGATAACTGAGGTGAGATGATGTAATGGGGAGCTGTGGCCAATGGCCACAAGGATCAGGGGAGCCGGGCTGGACAAGTTCAAGAACCACTGCTGTAGATAGACATTGTGTTGCTGAGAGATACTCACCACTCCAATAATTATCTCTCGGCTTTGCCTGACCCCTACTTGTTCCCTGCCTGTCCATATTCCTGTGACCTCACTTCTCAGCTTCTTTGTTTTAGTCAGTATGGGCTAACAGCACAATCCCATGCATGTCTACTCAGAAGTAAGTCTCATTAGATTCAAACACACTTATTCCTGGGTAAGTGTGTATAGGATTGCAGACTTAGGACGCAATCCTAGTTGCCCTGAACGCTGGTACGGAGCTCTGGTGCTGGCCCTGGGTGTCACAAACGTGCTGTAAGGCATGCCCGTGGCATCCAGGGAGGAGGGACGACCTGCACAGGGCCTCAGGGCCTCACTGACAACTCTGTGGCACCAGTGGTAGTAAATACACCCACTGGGTGGTGTTGTGGGTTTGCAGGGCAGGGGAAATATTCTGGGGCAGGGGGAGGGCGGGGGAAGGAATCAGTCCAGGAGGGGGGTGGGACCAGCAGATCCTACCCTCCATGTTGGGCTGCAAAACCCGACATGGCGTTTCTCTCATCTTCACTGGCAAAACACCTGGTGCAGATGCGAGGAGGTCCATTGCAGGGCTGGTGTCGTTTCCTGGGGGAAAGCAACAAAAGTCCTCTTCCCCTGAGGAGACCTCCGGCATTAATCTGGGACCTGCTGGATGCAGTGGTAGTCATTTCGGCATCGCTATACCCAGTGGTGTTGGGACCCATAGGACTGAACTGCTGTCTCTCATGCAACTTGAGGCCACTCTCCACAAAAGACACCACAAATTCAGCCAAAATCCTGACTACAAATATTGGTTGTCAGATTTCACAGGGTTCAAACCCTGATTTGACCTCAACTCCTCAAAATGTTTGGCAACTGTTTAAAGATCAAGTCACACAACTGGGAGATAGGTGCTAGTTTTTTGTATCGATATATAGGCATGCAACATGCAAAGCAGCTGCCCAGAGCAATGAAAACCCATCCCAAAACATTGCATTTCTTTTAGCAGAAGGCAATTTGATGGTGCCTCCTGAAATCCGACCAGGCCAGTGAGAAATTGAAGTGTACAAAGGTAGTATACATCCTTGGGTCCAAATTGCTGCTGAAAATCACAAGAATTTTCAGTTTGTCCCTCTTGAACATTAACCTATGCTTTGTCTTACTTTCACTTGCTGAATTAAATCCTTCTAACAGAAGCAACAAAGAAAGAAAACCAAATCTATTGACAGAATAATAAACAGTTGGTAGTCTTTATTAACCGAATTTCAGGGTGAAAAGACAAGAAATGCAATTATTTTTCTACAGTAAAAGTTTAAAGTGAGACTGGCCAATGCAATCAACTTTTGGCATAAATAACTTTATAGGCAATGCTCTACAAAAACTGCAGCAAACTTTCCTTATTTATGTGTCAATATATTACATGAAAATATCTTAATAAGAAGTGGAACAAGTAACCCTGATGTTCAAAACTGAGTTTTTTTGCTATATAAAAGACACAGATGCTTCTGAATAAATATTTACCTTAAAACCTTGGAGTTGTTTGTTTGAGCACATAAGATTGGTTAGAATACCAGTATCACTTAAAACAAAAAGGATGAACAGAATTGCTACTGAACAGGGTGTTAATCAAGAATCCCTCGCCAAGCAACAGAAAAACAAAATGAAGACAACAGTTCAGTGCTATGCTTTGCTGCAGACAGGATCAAGGAGGGACTAGATTCCAATGTACCAGTCCTTGGGGACATCCTGCATCCTCTCTTTAATGCTGAAAAGGCTCCCTCAGCAGCAAACCATCACAATCAGGGAAAGGAAGAGTGGGACTTCAGAGTTATTAAAAACTATGGAACAGGCCCTACGAAATCATCTGAGAGGAGCCCCACCCATAGCACTGAAATGTTTGCAAACAACACTTCAAGGGGGGTTTGAAGGTTTTATAAAGAGGCGACTCAGTTGGTCAGCCCTCTTCCTGCTTGGCTGGCATAAGGTGCTTCCACTTCTGGCAAGGCAATCCCCTGAAGGAGCAGCAGCAACCAGTGTCTAAGACAGGACCAGGCTGCTCCTGTGATTCAGAGGAGGACTTCAGAGTTAGCTGATATACAGCTGACTATGCTGCTAATGGAACTCCAACCCCACAAATACCTTGATATTATCACCAATTACCAACACTGTTTCTAAAATGCGTGTTTGCTTCCTAGCAACTGGTTATATGATTAGCAGCAAATAATTTCATCCTCTCCCCCTCCCTACTGAATAATTCCAGTGTGATTTCATTTTGAAAGTTATGCAGGACCACTCAGCAAACTTTCACAGTGGTGACACTTTATACATCACTGCTGTCCGTTGGCTTCAGGTTTATATTGGTGTAATTGACAGTATACTTAGACTTCAAGGGAAATAAAATATGAGCATCTTTTTTTAGCCAAATATGAATTTACAGCAAGCCTTCTCTGCTTAACCAATTAGCACGCCCAATAAATCAAAGTACTACAGGAAGAAACATAATTCTTGCACTGCTATCCATTTTATTTTTTCTCAGATAAAGTTTTTTAAGAGTGAAAAATTTCTTGTGCAACAGAAGAAATATTTAAAGAAATATTTAAAATTTCTTGGTACAAAATGCAAATTCTTAGATGCCTGAAAAACAAGGTGGGCGTGATTTATCTAAACTTTTCACTAGGCAAGTACATCCTTGTAAGCATCTATTTTAGAAATGAATCAAGTTGCATTTTTGTTTTTATTATATTTTGGAGATTCCTTGCTAACAAAGTGTCTATATACAGCCCAGAGAAACATGCGAACGTTACCAGTTTTATTTTTAAGTCTCTCATAAAAGTGTTAGCAGCCCAAACCATTCTGGGCCAGCACTGTTGTCCTGCATGCTGCCCAGGAGATAGCTGTCACAAATGTGCTGTAAGGCAAGTCATGGTGCCAAGAAGGATAGAGGTGACGGTGGAGAGGCCAGTACAGGCAGACATTGGGTGTCTGCGCCTGTCAGAAGATCAGAAGAGCAATTGGCGGTAAATTCCTTGCTAAGAGGTGGGGAGGTGTTCCAGGGTGGGGGAAAGATGGAGGGAAGGTGATGCAGGAGTGAAACTGGTTGGGAGGAGGACAGGGAAGAGGGCAGTTCAGGACCAAGAGGAGGGCCAGGACAGTGAAGGAGGCTACCACCAAATTCTATCCCCCCTCCCGTGGCTGAAAGCCTTACACTGGTCTACTTGAATCTGCGCCAGTGACCGAGCTGGTCCAGATTTAAACAGACTCATAGGAGCTGCTGGGCTCAACACGAGGTAAGGGAAAAACTTTTCCCTTACCTCAAGGAGATCTCTGTCTGGGCAGTCTCATTAGAATTGGGCTGAGAGTCATCTATACCTTCAAAAGAGGATGTGAATAAGGGTGTGACATAGAGAATCCTACACATTAAAAGCCAAAAAAGCATGCAGTGCAAAAGCAAGATTACTGAAAGATTAAAGTGATTTAGCAATAGAACGAAGGTCATCTTGTGGAACCAAAATCAATGGGTTGTATCTTAAGTACAGTTTGGGCAAACAAAAGGCACTTCTGTTCCTGAAATGGAGGGACTGGTATTCGTCTTTCCCTCAGCAGTCCCCCATACCATATTCCAGGCTGTTCGCTCATCAGAAATGGATTTTGGGGGGCACCGCTATAGGGTGTTGGACACATGGAGTTCTCTAGTGGGAACTTCGTTCTGTGTATAATCGTGTTAGAAGGCAATCCTATGAATCTGTAATATATATTTACAAAATATTAAAACATCATCTACTTTGATTTCAAGTGGAGCTACTTTCCTTCCTCAGAAACTTAGGCATTCAAAACTATCCTTAAATAATCAGACTAAGGGCCAAATCCTATCCAATTTTCCAGTGCCAGTGCAGCCATGCCCACGGGACATGCACTGCATCCTGTGGAAGAGAGGTAGTCACAGAGGCCTCCTCAACATATGGGAACATTTGTTCCCTTGTCTTGATGCTGCATTGTGGTTGCACCAGTGTTGGAAAGTTGGATAGGACTGGGCTCTAAGATAGCTAACCTTCACCTTCGCTCTGCCCCAAACCCTAGAGGCAGCATCTCTCTCTTGTACCACAGTTTGATGTCTAGGGATGCCATAGTTGAACGTCAAGCCCACTAATGCACTTTGGTAAGGCCTCACCTCTGGGTCCTGTAATGACAGGTCGATGATGCTGTGTGAATGCCGTTCCAAGGGAGGAGGTCTGCGAAGGCGAGGGACTGCTGAAACCAGACTTCTCTGACTTCTTTAATGTAGTTGGCGATGACATTCCTGGCAAGAATGATTGATAAGTGCAATTTAATAATGCTTGGTCATGGAACAACAGCCTATGTATTGTGAAAGTGGGTGAGAAAGCAGACAGATAAACTTAAAGGACAAATTAAATTGCATACAAAGCAAGCTTGAAGGCTTATTTTTATTTATGGTTGTCTTTGGGTCAAAAGGTAGTCATAGTTGGTTTAAGAAAATATATATCTGAAAATATATATCATTTTCTTTTAAAATCTCTGACTATAACTTGTTGGCATATTATTCTATTTCTCATATTTATTATTATTATTATTATTATTATTAACAATAACAATAGTAAGTCCTATCTTTTACATTGCATTAGCCTATCATTGATGTGGGATTTAGATCTGGCTTTGTTTAAAATATGTTTCTGCTTCCACTCCGAGTTTTGAAAAAGCATTAAATATGTCCAGGGTTGAACAAGCATGTCCTATGACTCCTTCTATTGCTCCTTCAGTGAGACTGAGGAGCAGCATAGAAAACTTCAGAAGGGAGGATATTTTGAGTTAGCCTCTGTTTCTGAAATTCTAGAAATTCAGTGAAGAAAATTTAGGGTGGTGGTTGAGGTTGTTGTTTCTAATGTAACACAAAGCTGAATGGCATTTTATATGAATATATTCCTGTGCATGTATTGTTCCATAATTGTTTTATCTTACTTAAAAAAAAATACTAACATAGTTTCCCACTAGAAAACAGATCTACTGCAGAAATGAAACCTTTTTGAGGACATTTACTGAACCTTCAGATCAGGTGCTAATACAGTGACGAGGCATTTTGTGTTTTAATCCAGTGGCCAATTGTATTCTATACACAAAGCTTATTCAAAATAAGGATCAGTTCATTTAAAGTATTTTAAAATAAAAGAGGTTTCAGACAATACATTTAGGGTTGTATAGTCAGCCCCTGGATACTTCTGCAGTAAACTAACTTCTGTACTAAACTAACTCTATATCTGAACTATTCAATTCTTTAAAGCAGACCTGTATTAGATAAAAGACTCTACAGCTAAAAGATACAGCTAATAAAAGATCAGCTATAAGCCTATTTGTATGCTGCCTTTCCATTGGACCATTTCAGCGATGTGGAGAGGGGGGATTTGCTACATGGCTAACAGTCTATCCTCCATATCTACCTTACCTAGGCTTCGTGCACTGGACAGCACACTGTTCCAGAACCACTATTCAGAGTGCGATACCATAATCTTCCAAGATTGAAGGATGCCAACTGATAGTAGGTCAGGGGTGTCAGACCTAGGGTCTGCAGGCTGAATACGCTCTCGGAAAGCTCTTTATGCAGCCCACATGGGAACTGTGCTGCTTCTGCTGAGGCTCTGACAGGAAGAGATGGAAAGAAGCCCCCTTTCGAGACCAATCCTCCAGCTCAGGCACATGCAGACTTGCAGATCCAAGTAGGCCTGGCTGGGCCTCAGAAGCTTAACCCTGGGTAAGGGAACTTCTGTTCCCTCTGAAACTGCCCCTCGTAGGATGCAGTGTGAGCTGTTTTGGCATGGCTGCATCGGGGGGAAGGGGGGATTGGGTTTTATTGAACTATTTGAGTGTGACCTGTGAGACACAAACTCTGCAGTTCAAATCTCACCACAATTTAGCTGGTAACATCCTGTCTGCAATATAGAGGAATCATGATTTTCGCTTTTCAGAGTTACTGTAAGGATTGGAGAGAGAATGTATGCGATGTGCATTGAACACTCAAAATGTACTTCTGTATACTGTATAAGTCAAAAAGTGTATGCCTTAAAATTGACCCTGAAAACCTAGATCCACATATACATGGGTCAATGCAGTAAGGCCTGCTCAGCTTCTAAGAACAGCTGCTTAGTGAGGTGGGGGAAGACCAGGCTGAAAAGTGGGATGCACAGTGAAAAATGGGAACTTCCATCTGAATGACATGTGAGTTGAGGGTTCTCCCTCAAGCGCGATACCATAGTCTCCCAAGACTGAAAGATGCCAATGGCAATGAGGGTTATAACCATGTATGGAAGGGTTTTTTACAGCAACCAAATTGTAGTTCAGTTTATAATCCCTGCTAACTGGGAAAGAGGCACTTTTCCCAAGTGGTGTTCCCCTTATAGCAGGGGGAGAGTAACTGTCCCTTTTCTCTCTAGCAGTGTCATTTCTGGTGGCTGTTTATTGGTGTTCTGCATCTTTTTAGATTGTGAAAACTTTTGGGACAGGGAGCCATTTAATTTTTTGACTTTGTCTGTAAACCACTTTGCGAACATTTTTGTTGGAAAGTGGTATGTAAATGCTGTTAATAATATCATTTGGGCTCAGCAATCTCTTACTACAGTCTTATTTAATTCTTATAGTATGTATAAAATAGCATAATACATTTTGCACAATTCATAATCTTTGTTAACTTTTAGTAACAATCTAGTAATGACATGCAAGAAGTTGTACCTATTAGATTTGCTTCACCCACTGGGAAGAAAATAAAGACTGGATTTACAATAATTAAATGTTATGAGATATTCTGACTGAGACTGAACTGGAATTGCCAGCTCAGTTATAAAAGTATATTTTAGGGCCCGGTGAATGGTCTAGAGAAGGGGTTCCCAAACTTTGCAGCACTGCGAACCACCTCGTCCTCTGTGGTGGGTCGCTATGCTCCTGGTGTGCTGGAGGTAAACCAGAAGTGGCTTATGGAGGCTTCTGAGGGCCATTCTGAGGCCCAGGGAGGATTAGAGTGGTTTCCAGGGGCTCCAGTAAGTAATGGGGCTTCTGGAATGGCTCTTATTTGGAGTGAAACCAGTACAAGTGAGTGAGAGGGCCCAGATCTCAACCTACACTTTGGGAAGTGCTGAACTAGAGAGCATCTGATGGTGTTGCCTTTCTGAAACTAAGGAGATGTGTTCATCAATCTTTTAGATGTGAGACCCCTGGGAATCTCAAGTGGGTGTGAAATAATAACAACAACAAAGCATACTTTGTCCTTTAAGAGGGGAAAGGAAGGCAAGTTAAGTGGTGCAAAGCAAACAGCATGATTTTTGGTGGATTAGCATGGTGCTCTCTAAGCAGCAGAACTGAAACATTCTCCAACTTGGTTAATAAGCAGAGCCTGCATGCAGAATAAATGTTCTAAGAAGCCAAAATAAATTTAATTCTTCTAAAATGACTAATCATGAGACATCCTTCTTAAGATGGTAAGGAATGTCCATGTTTGCAACAACAACAAAATTTTTTAAAAAAACTGTCATTCAGCACCACATGTTTTGTTAATGTTCCCAATAGATCCTGCACATTTCTTAGTATATATTATTTCAGTATCATTTATTCAGTAGACAGTATACATATACCAATATACGGTAACATCCAGAGTAACACTTCTGTATATGGAAGTACACTCTGTGAATTCAAGCTCCCTTCAAGAATGGAAGAAGCATCAAGCTTGCACAAAATGGCCCGTTTGCGTCAGCAGAACCCTCCTTCCCATAATGGAGGCATAACTCTGGATGCCACTCAATGGGAATCTGGAACTGTAATTGATTTGGTATCATAGTTTACATCAGATTACGCAGCCATCAGTGTTCAGAACAAATACTGTGAAAACAGAACACATTTTGAGTACTTGGCATGTCTATAAATCATGCTATTTGACAGTCTGATACCTTCAAAGTGCTCCCACAGTGCAAATCCTATTGAAATGAATAACATTTGTGCTGGTAGGATGTTTGAAGGATCAAATGTAATGACTTACGGACTGATTATTTGCTCTAATCTTGTGCAGGACATTATGTAAAAAAGACTTCCAAAGGGCAGAAAGGGCAGAAACGAAGCAGTGCTTCAGTGGCCCCTAGTGCTGTATCCTAAGAGACAAGGTGTTATTTCTGTTTCTGTTGCGAGCTGCTGTGCTCAGGCCGATGGGACTCCACTCCGATACCTGCTGCTTCTGGAGCTCTGCCGACGGCATGGCACGCAGATAGCTGCCCAGTTGTTATTGTGTGCCTATCTCCCAAGGTCGGAGCGCTCTCTGCTCCCGGCGAGAAAGAAGGACTCAAAGGCAGAAGTTCTCCACCACACTCCTTCTTTACTATATACAAAATATTTACAATGTCCAGATAGTACATACAGTACACAATTCTCAATTCCAACGGACGGCGCCTCCGGCTCAACACTACTCTGCATCTCCCACAACTTTGCTTGCCCCTGCTGGAACTTATACTTCTAGTGACCAATCACAGTGCAGGAAATACTGCACAGTCATGCTGACTATGCAGGTGCAGTCACACACACACACGCACTCACATAAGGTCACATGATGCACATCACCCGATGTTGCATCAGCTCCAAGTTCCCAGGGGGCTGTGCTGGCTTGCTCTGGCCAAGGCTTCAGGCCTGTCACTATGCAGCCAGTAAATTACTTGTCAGGACTGGGGCTCAACCCGTGACAGTTTCTCTAATACTAGCTCTAGTTTGCATTGGTAACTTTTGTTGCTGACTGTGTTTTCAAATCCAATTGTGGAGAATTACTGTGCCCAATTTGACTTGCACTGGATGGTTTCAGCAGAAGCCATTCAGACTCCTCCAAGAAAAAGGTTCATGTGGCACTTCTGGATTTATGGCCCAATCCTATCTAAACTGTGCACCAGTAGAACATGTGTTCTGCTGACGCAACTGCCACAATGCAGCTGTAAAGCTGATGGACTGACAGCCAGAAGAGCTAAGCCCATCCAGGGGGTGGGACAGAGTAGAGTGGAGCAGGAAGGGCTGAAAGCCATGGGGGTGAATGGAACTGTGTGGTGACAGGGAGGGCAGTTTGGGTCCAGGAGGGGACAAGATCAGCGTCATTGTACACTGCATCCTAACACCCTTCCTGGCATGATCTACTGGCATAGATCAAATAGGACTTGTCCCAGCAAGATCTCTGGCGCAGGTCCAAATTGACCCATAGAAGCTGCTATGTGCTCTTACCCCGAGGAGACCTCCAGAAGCCAAAACCACCTCATAGGGTACAGCAGAAGTAGTGCTCATGCTACTGTACTGCCTCATGGGGAATTAGGTAGAATTGGGCGACCTAATTCTTAATAATGTTACTGAGTCTACTTATATCATCAAATGATACTTGGGCACAAAGTCAACCTACCTAAGGGCCAGATCCTGAGCCCTGTGCACTGACTCACCACCGGTGTGCACTGTCACAAACGTGCCATAAGAAGAGGTGAGTGGGGGCGTGGGGGGAAGGGAGGAGAAGGCATTCTGGGTGGGGTGTGGATGGGGAGGAGGTGTGGTGGGGAAAGCGATAAAGGAGGGAGGGGGTGGGATCCTGAGCTCAGGGTGGGACCATCTGGTCTGACATGGGACTCTCCGATTCTGCGGCAGCTCCAGAGCTGCTGTAGAATTGAGTAGCCCCACTGCGGGGCTAGTCCCCTTCCCCTGAGGAGCTGCTGGTGGCTGCCTGGTTGTGTGCTGGATATTGTGGCAGCCGTTTTGGCACCACAGCAGCCCAGCGTGCCAGGCAGCTCAGGATTGGGCTGCTCGGTGGTTGGGCTTCAAGGAGACAGAATATAGAATATGCTTAAGACTGCTTTGTGTAGTATATATAACATTGGAGCTCCTGGCACAAATGGCTGACAGCTTGGTGCACCCGCTCCAGCAGTGTGGCTGCATGGAAGACAGTGGGGGAATAGGCTTGAACTGTCAGGGTTGTAGCTGCCCTATTGTGAATGTTCCCTAGGCATGTCAGGGCTATCATATTTCCATATTCGCCCATTTTTAGTCATAAAAGTAATGACTATAGAAGTAATGCGCATAGGAAAACACTATGCTAATGCAGAAAAGGAAATAATTTCTTATAAAGCAAAAATGACTGGTGGAAATCTGGGTGGTTCTAATTTAATATATACCCATTCTTGTTATACTGAAACATGCAACAAATAAGATTCTTGTCTGCTCTTCTTAAATGATACGAGAATTGTTAGCTAAACCAAAATTGTTTCCCAGATTTTGTGGAAGCAGGATCAGGTTCAGAATAGTGCTACACCCAACAAAACATGTTTATTTACGAAAAATATTGTTTCTCACTCTTTTCAGTTAACAGGAGTTTAAACGCAGGATATAATGAACAGAAAATTTACAGAACAGTAATCTTTAAAAGTACACAACTAGGATTTTTCTTATTATAAGTTTGTGTACCTTTTCCAAATTAGATTGCTGAATTTTCATACATGCAGTATTTTCTTATAAAATAAAGTTATTTTGTCCATTCCAAATCATGCATCACATCCATATGCCAATATACAAATGCAAGCATAAATGGAGTCTTTGGGTGCAGTCATGGTATGGATGATGATGTTTCACGGGAAGGCCTTCTAAAAGTCAGCAGTTCGCAAACCTCCAACCCAAGTTAATCAATGAATGTGCAGGAACATTTCATAGTCATCTTCTTGTATGGACCAAAGAAGCAGTGCGGTGGTTTGAAATCCTGACCCTTTTATCTTTTCCAGTCAAGAAATATCAATGCTTGCTATAGCAAAGCCAAAGACCCTTAACATAGATGTTTGCCAAATAAATGAGAGAAAGCAGTATACACATTCTTTTCACAATATTGATCTACCCATTTGGATAGTATTTTACCTATTTTCATAAACTGAAAGTTTGTTTAAGTGCAAAGAATCCAGAACTATATTGAAGTCAATGGTGATAACTTCAGGATTTGTCTTCTTTCTGACCGACTATAGCATAGAGCATTCAGTTTCACTTTGGTGAATTTCTTAGCTAGTACTCTAGAGGTGCATCCCCGTTTTTATATATTTCTGATCATAATGATATAACAGAGATCCATGTTTGCCATATGAATAAAAGCTAGTGACTACTAACGTCAACATAAATATGAACCACGTTGATAGGTATGTCTTATAGTGGAAGGAATATACTCACAGAGGAATGTAGCCCAGACTCAATTACATGGACTCTCTCTTAAATAATTCATAGCAAAACAGATTTGTACCAGAAAAACTACGTATTGGAAAAAGACAAGTTGACTTTGTAATGCAAAGTGAAAAACAGTTGAGCCAGAGAGCATGGTCAGAATACTACAGAAGTGCTGATCATATAAATTACTAAGAAAGACCTGAAATTCTGAGTTGCCTGGCATTTTCAGAAACATGGTAATTTGCCAAGGTAACACTGTTTTGCTAAGACCTGTCAATCACCAGATGGACTGTAATGCCCTCAATAGGTGTAGTGCAGCTCCACCTGAATGTAATAGCTGGTGCTGGATATATAAAGCTTTGGTTACATAAATCTTTTTCCTTGGTTTCAGTCTTCAGCTCCTAAATTATCGTCATCACCATTATCCATCATAAGAACCATATTCGTATAGAAAATGTTCATTTTGCAATGGTAATGAAAGATATAGAGTAACAGAGCCTATTATGCCATTTATTGATTTATTTTACACATCAATTACAGGTGGTATCAACAATTTCTGGACAAAAACTTGTTCAGAGTTGTTCTTCCCTCAAAGCTGCACCATTCTCTCCAGGCTTTTACATAAGAAACAACTAAAGTAGCACGAACTCAACTCCAATATGAAAGAAGGCACAGCAAGAAAAGTTTAATAATTCTTTTAAGAAACAATAATTTGAATAGTCTGAACACATAAATGTTATATAAATTATGAATACCTGATGCATCAAGAGGAATAAAGTTTGGTGTTTTCTAAGGTGCAGAATAGTGTAGTTACACTATTAGAGTAGTTAACTACCCCTGCTAACGGGGTAAGAAGCACTTTTTCAAGTGGATTCTTTTATTCAGCAGGGGGAGAGTAACTGGCTCTCCTCACCCCAGGAGTGTCTTTTCTAGTAGCTGTCTGCTGGTGTCCTTTTGCATCTTTGAAGATTGTGAGCCCTTTTAGGACAGGGAGCCATTAGTTATTTGATTTTTTTCTGTAAACCACTTTGTGAAATTTTCATTGTAAAGTATAATAATAATAATAATAATAATAATAATAATAATAATAATAATAATAATAAAAAGAAAAGTAGCTAAGAGCAGCTATATTTTGCAAGCATGGAAATGCCTTTGCAAAAAGAAGGAGTATAGGTTCTCTCCTTGCCACCCCCCCACTCCAGTTCCTAATCATAAGGTATGAGATGTCTTTTGTCCACTAAGTGCCTCTGATTCTGCATTTAAAACAATATTCCTTTTTATTTTATTCCATTTTATTTAAGATAGACTACTCAACTCTGGCTGAACATCAGTTGTCTATTATTCCCTGTGTATCATGCCTCTAACCCTATGCCATTAATAATATTCCTTTCCATCATGGACCTTATTTTCTTATGCCTTATTACCCCAAGTTGTCATACTCTGTGCTCCTTTTATTCAGGTGCCTTATTGTTGAGTTTCTGAGTTTCCCCCAAAGCAATTTTTTGCAACTGAGATTGCACTGCATTGAGTAGATTGCATACAGAAATAGGAAGCAACCAAGGGTATTCAGAATATATTTTTCTGAATGGATGCTCTGCAGATGGGAAAAAACATAGGCAAAAGAGACAATAATAAATTCAAATTGCATTTACAAAGTTCTGCATAAAGACTTAGCATATTATTATAGCCAAGGTATGAAATGTTTTCAAGTCAGTGATCAAAGATAGATTTATGCTTCAGTTGTACCCTTATAAGGTGCATATGGATGAACTGCAAGTGAATGAAGGGATTTTGAATATGATTTTGCTCTCTATTATTTCAGACATCTATCTATCTATCTATCTATCTATCTATCTATCTATCTATCTATCTATCTATCTATCTATCTATCTATCTATCTATCTATCTATCTATCTATCTATCTATCTATCTAGCTATCTATCAAGAGAGAACTAATAACCTACATATCTAAGGTTATTTAGATCTTTTCCTAAAAGAAAAGATACTTTCCCTACAGCAAGAATAAACTATAGTAAACGTAAATATCTCTTTGGAATAGTGCAGCTATTTTAGAAAAGTTTTGATAAATGAATTGGTTACACTTCAGCAGAATTAAACATAAATCATAATTGTACACAAGAAAATTTAGCAGCTCAGACGTAACTTGATTTTCCTATATTTTGGGGATGTCAATGCAGAGACAAAGGAAAAGCAGGATGAGAATCATATAACTGAATTTGCATAAATTCAAGAAACACAAAGTCCTTTTTAGGTTATATCAGATTCAATAATAATTCAATTATTATACTATTCTGCATCAGCAGTCTTTAGTTGATACAGCTTTTAATACAGCTCTGATTACACAATCAATAGCACTGATATTACGTCACATCACAAAGGGTCTTAAACTGGAATAAATGACTTGCAGGTTTCTGTAGTGGTGCCCCTTTCTTGTTAGTTTCTTTTCCCCATACTCTCCAAACCATCACAAAACCGCCAGGTTCAAGTACAGGTGACTCCCAATATCTGCGGATCCCCCATGCCCCATTCCCTTTGTTTGTTAATTATATTCAAGCAAAGTGATACGGTCTCTTGCTTGAACAAACGCTATAAACAAAAAGCTTATAGACAGATGAGCAGGTAAGCAGCCTGCAGCCTAGTAGGGAGACTAAGAGCAACAGGAAGCAGGAAACAGTAAGTGAATGTTTGCTCAAGCAAGAGTCCTTATCACTGCACCTGAATATAATTCACATAAACAAGGGTAATGGGGCTGTGGAGATAGGGTCCCCCCCTTATCCCCCCTTAAATCACAGGGTGGGACAAATCTGGGGAAAGAATACAAAAAAAAATTGTCCCTCTTCCAAAGTTTTTGTGTCCTTTTAAGGAAAAAAAAAAGTTGGCAATATGTGAGCCATAGAGTCAATGTGGCCCGATGGTTTTCCTTTTCTTTTTTCTTTTATGGCCGGTGGACTGCATAGATTCTGAGAATTCAATCTATGTATTCGAAAAGGTTGTTTTTAACCTAACTGACTGGTGAAATGCTAAAAAGAGAGTACTATGATAAAGATCAGAAACAAGAAACCCTATAAAAATACCTCATTTTTCAAGGGGCCAAGACCTGAAAGGATCTTCAGCATAGGACCTGAATGGGATGACTGAAAGATTGCGATTCAGTTGGAAAGTCAACAGGACATGAAAAGAAGAGGAGTCAGTGAAGTTGAGCACTGTGAGGAGGACCAGGAAAAGCAGAAAACCCATGGCCGAGACGCAAGGCCCTGCCCTGTGTCTCAGATTGGGTTGTGGAGATGATCCAGTGTACAATCTGAAGCACTTCAGAACAGCCAGGCTGGTCATCACCATCATTTTTAACGACAATGGAATGTCCTTGTCCCACAGGTGCAGCAAAGGGGTGAGCCCATTGCACTGTTGTTTAAAAGAGGTGACAGGGAGCAGTGAACCCACTGCAAAGCATTCCGTATTACTGCTACCTTCTTCTCCAGGTAAGTCTCTCACAAACCTTTGGCTTACCTGGGTGGTGGGGTGCCAGCAGGGTCCAGCACTCTTCTTGGCAATCAGCATGACTGCCACAAAGTGATCAAGATTGCTTCTGGGTCCTGTTGCATTACCCAGATTTTTTTCGCCTTTTGTCCTATGACTTGTTTTCTGCTTAAGCCCCAGGTCTTCTCTGCTCACCCAGCCTAGATTCAATGCTGGCTCAAGACTGCCTGGCGCCTGAGGCAGCATGGCAAAAACTTCCTCCATTACTCAATGATGTGTCAGCCTCTGCTCCTCCCACTCTGCAATGTTGAATTCAGCACTCTCTTCTCCTCCACATCTCCATCTCTGTCACACTATTCTTTCTCCAATTCACAGAGTGGAATGAGAAGTAGGAACAGTGGAGGCAAGTGGGAGGGCAGAGATGAGTTCCCCACCACCACCAATCTGCTGCCTGAGGCAACCGCTTCAGTTGGATAGGCTAGCTCTGCTTGAATTTTTAATCTGGTATTGATTCCAATCTCTCTCACTCTCAGGCACCCCAATCTAAACACCACATGCAGTGGCACTAAAGTAGTGCCTGCTACATCCCACAGGGGAGTTTTGGCCTCAGGAGGCCTCCTCGGAGATAAGGTAACATTTGATCCCTTGCCTCAGAGTAAGCCCATGGCAACCCACTAGATCTACATGGACTCACCCTCTGAACCCTATCCCCTTTCCTGAGGCTGATTGACCTTCACCTGTCAACATGGACTACAGGGCTGTTGTGGGTCTGAGATGATCCATTGCAGCTTCTGGGGCTTATCCCAGGGCACTCTGAGGAGGCCTCAACATGCCAATACTCCCCTGCAGGATACAGCGGAAACCACACTGACACCACTGCATTATAGATTTGGGCTTTTGGTCAACTATGTCGGCTGTGTACAGATACCAATCGGGAGCATTTTGAACACTTGGTCTATTTAATTAATTAATTAATTAATTAACTGAGTCAAGCAACTGCTTCTCGAATAGTATATATATGCAATACAAATGCAATATATCTGTGAACTATAGCATAATAAATTTGACAATGTAAAGTGTGCATTTTTCTTTAGATGACCTGTATTTATAGTCTATCAGGTGCCTTGTAGTTCCATGGAGGCAATTTTTGAACTCTAACTACAGTGCAAAATTTTGTTGTAAAGCATTCAATAGGACCAAAGAGTCATCAAAAAATTAAATAAAAGTGGCACTCGTACTACAGGAATGGCACCTCTTTATTTAGGGTTAGACTTTATCCAGTGTTCTAGCTTTGCACTTCACTGTCTTGTATACTATCGGTATACAGGTTGAGACTAATTATTCGCATGGGTTCCGTTCCAAGCACTCACGTGGATGCCAAAAAACGCACTATAGCAAATCAATTAAAAAACAAAGTTTATTTGCTCCAGTGATTTAAAAATAGCCTTGCTGACCTGTTGACCCTAAGATAAAAGTCATTAAGACAATCCATCAACCAGTCCTCCTCCAAGAGCTTAGAAAGCTTCACTCAGTCCCTCCCTTCACCAATGCAAAGTGATCACCTTTCTTTCAGGTGCTCAGGGGGAAGGGAGGGGTCACCTGGAGGGAGAAGGATTGATGGATTGTCAGCCAACTGCCCTCTCTCCCTCTCTCATTAAGGAGGCTGTTGTTAAAGAACTGTTCAGTTTTTTAAACTGATTTTTAAAGGGGTGCATTTTTCCCTTTCTCCAGGGATCAGCACATTCCTTCTCATTTGTAGGGGCCATTTGGGTTGAGTCAAATCTGTGTATAAAAAATCCGTGTATAAATAGGCTGGACCTGTATTTTAACAAAAGCTTAAAACTGCAGCTGATGTAATTGTGGATCTCAGTAACTTTATTTAAGCAAAAATTAGAAGGTGATCAAAACGTTTTATAGAGGAGAATAAGAATATAATGCTACGCCTCTTAAAATTGCCTGAACTCAAGTAATCAAGTAATGAACACTAGAAAGGTTATGTCAGCTGGAATCAAAGCTTAGGCCAGTCAGCATTTTCCCCTTAAACCCTTATTAAAGAAAGGTGTTTGACTTTTCATCTCTGCACTCCATTCTGCCCAACAAATAAACCAACTTGACCTCTACTGGTTACTCTGTGAAGAATGCCTGTCACCTTTTCACTGTGTTCTTTCCCATGAAACCCCTCGGAGCCACAGATAAGGTGGGAAGATACAGTTCTGCAGCAATCCAAGTGCATTTTGGTTCATATTCTGTTCACAGACTTCACAGCATAGATTGTAGGCAAAAAAATAATTATTATGCAAGGAAATTACAGAAGTGTGTAAATACCTTCAGAATTTTACTATTGGTGTGTAAGTTCTTCAAAGTTCTTCCATTGGTGTGGAAGCCTTATTTAGTCTCCTATTATGAACTCATTAAAAGCCTGTGAGGTGCCAGAAGTAATCTGCATGTTTTCAGAGAGTACACTGAACTTGTATGATCCTCTGGTTCCCAAACTGGTGGGTCTCAACCCACCAGGGGAACTGGAAATGGGCCATTCCTCCTTAAAGGGGAGTGGTCCAGGAATAGGTGCAGTGATTGTGCTGCAGCGATCATGGCGCTGTGGGGACCCAGGGGCTTCTAACCTTGCCTGGGGGAACATGCTGGCAGCAGGCGGGATCTAGGAGGCTAGCAGCCCCCTCTGTGAGTCTCCTTGCAGCTGCACAGAACTCTGATTGGCAATTGGGGAGGCTTGCAGATGGGGCTGTGAGGTTTCTGGACCCTGCCAGAGGCCAGTGCGATCCCCAGGTAAGATTAAAAGCCCCTGGGTCCCCATGGTGCCATGATTGCTGCAACACTGTTGCCGCCCCCTCCAAACACATACAACATTCCCAAAGTCCAAGTAGAACTAGGGAACCGCTGCTCTAATATGCAGTAAAATGATAAATACGGATAGAACCCCACAGTTGAAATCAGCCCATTTTTTAACCACTAACAGTGCAATCTTATGTACATTTATTCAGAAGTAAGTCCCATTGTGTTTAATGGAAGTGTTTAACTCCACAGTGTTTAACTCTGGTGAGTTTAGATTGCAGCCCAAGATATTGGTCAGGGAATAAAGTAAGAATATTTTTTTAAAACACATTCTTTTTGCATATGAAATGGTAAGGAGCTTCCATCATACTAACCCATAAAACCATAGCTGTCATTCCTTTAAATATGGCATCTTTACAAAAGACGTGGAAGAAGCTTTTTAACACAAAGGCATATCAGGAAGAGCACTTTTCTGTAAAGTTGGGCTTTTCCAACTGATTAATGCTGCATTCAACAAAAGAGACACTGTCTGCCTAATTACGTTAAATACTTATCTTCAGGGGATTAGTAGGGTGTTTCTGCTCAATGTCATTCTTTCTGACAACCTAATGATAGATCTGTTTACTTAGGAAAGCAATTAGTAAAATTTTTTACTGTTTTCTTAACTGCCTTCATATCATGAAAATATTTGATTAACATACTCTAGCTTATCTTACTCTGGGAACAGCATATTCCACATACTTTTTGCTCTGTCTTCAAAGGAGTGTGATTGCAGCTTGCGGTTATCTTCCTACACCCTCGCATTCCACTTTCAGAAAGCCAAATGAAATAGATGCTATATAAAAAGTGTATACCATTAAAGTTCTTCTGTGTTGTAAAACTTTTAGCTACATAAGAAATTGCACACACAAAACCAAGGCAAATACAGGTGTCCTTAGTTCAACCCATCTACTCACACGTTGCTTACAAGTGATGTACACGTACAGCAGAAGGTCAGCAAGATATGTGACCAAACACAAAAACTACAATACAAAAATGGCACAGAACAGAAAAGAGAAGTTAGCTGATTTTTTAATGTCAGCAGAGTGTAGGAGATGATATCAGTTTATGAAACCAATTAGTCTCTCATCCTTAATTGACCCCAGGATCTACTGTTACCCCAATTAGCTGCCAGTTCTATGTCTATGGTTGCGCATTTGGGTTTATAGCCACTCCCAAAGTATTACCAGAATGTTACACGTAGCCATAGTTAGACTTCCTTAACCATGGTTAAGTACTGCATCTGCACAAGTCCCTTTTTGTTAACAAAAACATTAGAAGAAATCTAACTTCTTGTTACACATTTCAGTTTATGTTCCCTGAGTGAACCCAAAAACTAACACAGTAGGTAGGATTTGGATATGCTTTTCACAGAGAGCAAAATACACCAGAGCATCTCTTTGTTATCAAATATTTGAGTCTACAATTTTATTTTAGATAGAACAGAGTACTAGAATGACAACTTGCTACATTTCCTCTTGGCTTCCTCTTCTTTTGTATGCTTGAAATTGAATAAAAATGCATTCAAGATTCTATAAATAATCCAAAGGGGCTAGGACAAACATTCTCCTCATTTCCGGCCAAACTAGATACTACAACTAAATGCATGCTTTTGAAACTTCATGGCTGCTTTCTTTATGAAAAAATATCTATGAGAGAGGCAGTGGAGGAGGGGTTTGAGCATCTATCTAAAGGTTTAGCTTATGAGAGGTTACAGGGTGGACACCTGATAAACACAGTTGATTTGGAAATTCAATCAGGTTTTATTGTATGTTCTTTGTTGCTAACTAGGACAGAACTTTGCTCACTAGTCATTTGTCCTAGTAACAACCTGAAGGGAAAAAAATGGGGACTATTAAATTGAACTTTGGGAGACTAGTTTCCATACCTTGAGATGCAGCGAAGGACAAAAAGGAAACAGAGCTCTGTGGTAGAGTACTTGAATCCCAGCTTTCGATACAAACTTTTCCACAAACTTGCTACCCCCAAATAAGGAGGTACTTAAATGCTGCTCTACCTATATGTTATTGAATGGTTTTCAAGGGTAACTGCATTGCAGTCTTCCAATGTGGAACCCACAAGGGCAGCGATGACTGTGACACTGCATCAGCAAAAAGGGTCATAGACATTCAGCTAAATTTGTACTTACACAGAGGACACTCTAGTCACCAACAATAACTTTTCCTGCCTCTTTCAGAGCCTGAATTTGAATAAATTAGAAAAACAGTATGGTATCTCTTTGGTTTGAGCATAAGAGTAGTTGAAAGTTATTGACATTTTATAGAACAAGGACATCTCTAGTCTATAGTCTAGTCTATAGTGCTTAATAGACAGAATTTTAAAAAGTGAAAAGTTTCATTACCATCAGGAGAAATTAGCAATTAAAAAAAACAACAACTACTGATACTCACTTAAGGAGGTGGCATACATTACAATCCACCCTATGATCTGTCGTCTATTGCTCTTTGGGGCTTCATTTCTTGTATAAAATCTTGAACATTGTTAAGAAGTACAAAACTTTTTGCAGCAGAGCACAAGATAAGTTTTTGTGGGAAGTCTCATCCCAGGCTTTGTCCTATCCTTCTTCCCTCATTGGAATCTTTTTTTTCTTTTCAGACTCAGAACCACGGCATTCATGCACCCATTTATCACAAATGCCTTCTTATTTCCTGTACTGATTTCATTTAGCTGGCTACGTCCATAGTCCTGGAATCCATTCTTCATCATCAAACTTTACAGCACACTGTGTGCAATTTACTGGGCAGTGAATACGTGCAAGTTCAGCATTATTAGAGCTGTCACCTTTGGCTCTTGACTTTCTTGAACATCTGTTCACATTATTTGCTAGATCAGGAACCTCAGTCATAAATCGGATTTGAATCCAAATGCATGCGCAAAAGGTGGGTACCATTACTTTCCATGGGATGGGCTTTTTAACATGCATTCAGATTGTGGTAAAAGTAGTCATGTGTAAATACCTTTTAAAGTGTAACTACAGCTGGATCAGGGCAAGCTGTCTTAAAAAGGTTACAAGCACAATCCATAGCCCTCCCCTGCAGAAAGGATGGTGAAGAGGATAGGAAGTAAGGACAGACACTATGGGTGAGAACAGAGCAAGAATGTAGGCTCTCAGAATGGGATAGGGCTATAGCTCAGCAGAAGAGCAAATGCTTTGTATGCAGAAGGTTCCAGGTTCATTTGTTGTCATATCAAAGTAGGGTAGAGAAAAATTCCTGTCTGAAATCCTGAGCCACTGCAGACAGTGTTGACAATACTGAGCTAGATGGACCAATGGTCTGACTCAGTATAAGACAGCTTTCTGTTTACCTAAGGGAATGGGCCATGGCAGGAAACTCCTTCCTGACTCCCTGAAGTCAATGTGAACGGCAGCAGAAGGGACACAAACTCTTCTGTTGTATATGTGGTGGTGTTGCTACTAAGAGACACTGTCATTATGTCCCGTACAACTCTGTAAAGTCTGAGTAGAGTCACCTCCACATTTTTCAAACAGCTTCCTCCACCTAGCTTTGCACGTGACTAACATGGGCATCACTTTCTTTTTTTATAGAAGCAAACTCCTTCAAGACACTTGTTCCACTTTTAACAGTGCCAAGAGGTGACTGATGCTGTGAGATGAAGGTTTCACAGTCCATTTATGAAGCAGATATTTTTACCATACAGATTGGTTGTGGGATGAAGGGTAACGGTGCACTTAATTTGGAGTCAGGGCAGGGTTGAAGGAGTGTAATGATGGCTCAGAGACCGAACACAAACTAGTTGTGATGATAGTTTTTTAAAACGATGATTAGACAAATTCAAAGAGAATAGGCTAAAAATTGCTAAGGACCATTTTAATTAAGTAGAACTTACAAGTCCAGGGGAAATATACCTACCACATCTATGTAACCTATAGAGGTGAATACTGCACTTTATGCTGGTACAAACAATAAGAGACTGTCATACCATTGCATCCTTGCTACCCTTGCATCCTACATCTTGAGAGTCATCTGGCTGACAATTGCAAACAGAGTGCTGGTCTACAGAACTCCTTCGTCTGATCCATCAGGGCTCTTAGTTCTTAACCTACATCCGGCTCTGCAGTAGGGACAGCTATGGCTGGGGATGGGAGAGGACCAGGAGAGGACTAGGGCTTTCTCCCCTGCAGTAATTTATTTTAAAAAGCCCTTTCAAGGTTTTCTCTTGGACCATGGGCCTGGGCTCCCAAGTGAAGAAACACAAGGACATGTTCAGAAATAGTAGAACAGGAGGAAGAGAGGACAGACAGGAGGAAACTGCTTTAACCAATCTGCTCTCTTCTTCCCAGTCATCTCTCTATGCCTTTCCATCCTGCCAGAACTGAACAGCGCAAACATAAGTCCTGCCAAGAATGGGTCAAGTGACAGCAGAGGAGGGCTGGGTGGAGAGGGGAAAATGCTGACAGGCAAATGACTGATCATCTTTATCAAGACATAGGACGATGATTTTCAGTTCTTGTAATGTCCTAGTTAAAAACAGATAGGAGGCAATTCTAAAAAACTATTTTGGCATACTTAAAGATTAAATATTTTTCAGAAGTAATTTTTTTTTATTTGTTAATATGCTGATGCCCCCCATTTTAGAATCTCTTCAACACCATATAAGCATCACAAAACTGGTCCTCAGTGCAGAGATGGACTCTTACAATCACAGACATTTTAAATTCAAATTTATAACTATGGTTACTGTAATGAAAAAAAGAAGTTACTTCATTGGCATCCCTCCTGCACTGCTTGGATAAAGTGAGAAGCCAGTTATACGGCTACAAGTTGGTGCTGCCCCTTTTGGGAGCCTGGTCAATGGTGGTGTGGGAAGGAGCCACTGTGGACACTTTGTGCAAATGAATTGTGGCTTCCAGAGTTGCTGGAATGGCGTGGGCAAGACATACATTACAGCGACTTCCACGCAGCTAAGGAAATTCTCAAGGGTGGCATGAGGGGTCAACTAGGTTTGGCTCTAGTTGAGGGCCCATTTCCCCTCAGAGGGCCCACTTGACCAGGTCAATCCCTGAGCCTTCAAATACCTGCATCATTTGTATTGCCTAATGCACCAACAGAGAGAAGGTAGGAGCCTAGTACAGGACTTTGTCAATGGCACCGGCAACACTGGAAGGGGCTCGCAGACTAGGAAGATATACTATATTGCCAAAGGTGGGGGGAGGGAATGGCTACAGAATTGGTCCTTCCATCTATAACTTTCATGGTTCTAAGGCAATAATGTGAATGAAACAGATTATTGTCATAGATAATGGTCACCAGCTGCTCCATAAATTGTAGAAGAAAAAGAGACATATTGATCCAAAGGCAACTTTCTGTCATCATGTCTATGTCTATTACAGCAAATGAAGGGTACTTAATTATTTTACTTAATGGCTACAATGGAAAACTTGTGATTGTGCTCCACTATTGACCTGCTGCATTTTTGTAGTATAATATTCATTAATAGATTTTTGTTGGCTGCAGCTAAATGGATGTAACAGAATAGAGGTTGTATAAAACTTGACAATGTACAAAGGGATGTACAGCCATACTGGGTCACAAGCATGACTGACTAGGCTCTGTATCATGCATTTGAACAAAGTTAGTACCAGATGCTTCGAAGAGCATTTGCTACTTTTCACCACTTGAGCACAGTAGGAAACAGAAGAAACCATCACAGGACAGACTGTGCTTCTATTATCAGGAACAATGGATGCAGGAGGACTCTGTCATTCTTCGGACACAATCCTAACCCACTTTCCAGCACCAACATAAGAGCAGTGCAGTTCCAAGTTAAGGAAGCAAACATTCCCTTACCTTGAGGAGGCCTCCATGAGTGTCCCGCAATGGCAGGATGCAACACATGCCCCACTGGCACAGCTATGCCAGTGCTGGAAAGTTGGTTAATGCTGATTACACCCTTATTGTGACAGTGTAGATACCAACATCACAACTGTCTGTGGTGCCAAAGAATAAAGATACTACTTCTTTCACCTGATCACCAAAGCATATTGTATTGCTGAACACTGAACACGCGAGCTGCTCTGTTACTTAAAAAGCTTACTGGGAACCAACAGCTTCTGCATGGGATTTTCTCCTACTCTGTCCGATATATGAGCATTCCCTTAAGTTCTAAAGAAGATAAAAAGTGACCAAGGAAAATCATGCACCAACACTGCTCACGAGATAGTGAAAAAAGAGTTGCCAGTAATGGCCCTGCTGTGGTTCCTTTCTGTCATGCAGCTTGAGGTTCATGTGACATGCAAGAATCAGATGTGTGGAAGAAACACACCTGAGTCCTCCCATCTCAATACAGCCATGTGACACATCATAACACTCCAGGACCCATTTCCATCCATAGCAGAGAAATGGGGATTCTAATGAACTTTAGCTATTTTAAGTATGGGGTGGGCACTGGCAACAGTGGTACCTTCTGGATGTGCAGTAAGTCTTAGGAGCATCCTGACACTGAGTGCTTTTCCTACAGCGACTGATATAGGTACTACCAATTTTTCTAGTTATTTTTAAAACCCAATTGTACTAATTGCAATAAGTTCCTATAGTGATGAGTTCCACGGAGAACTGTGAGCAGTGTGAAAAAAGAGCAGCTTTTCAACATGCCAGGTACTTCTTTCATTGCTTGCCCCTTAGTTTTCTCAGTTAAAACAAAAATGTTTATGTTGTATTGATGACAAACCCAAATGCGGTGCAGCATTCTAGCCAAGAGTTTAGATAAGAAGCTGATCACTCAGAGTGTGAAAAAGAGATCAGTAATGTGCCAACACAGCTATCCGCTTTCATGTCGCACCAGCTGAGACTAATGCATTGTGATTCAAAGGTCCGGGTGTGCTTGAACATATAGCGTTTAAAAGAGAAGGACAGTCGCGACGTTTGGCTGGCTTGCTGTAAATCTGGACCCGGCAAAAACCAAAATATTATTATTATTATTATTATTATTATTATTATTATTATTATTATTTATATCCCGCCTTTCTCCCCCCAGGGACCCAAGGTGGCTTACAATTGTTAAAAACATAGATTAAAAACATAATTTAAAGACAAGATAAAACATATTTGCAAAAAACACATCTTAAAAACAGCAGTCAGATAAAATTGTAAAAGAGCACAGAGCAGCAGTTTATAAAAGGATTCGGGCCTGTAACCAGGTGTTAAAAAGGTATTAAAAGATGTTAAAAATGATGTTGAAAAGGCCAGGAACTCAGAAGGCTTGTCTAAACAGAAAATAATAACATTTCTTAACTGTCACAGATGAGCAAATCACTTTCAGTACTGGGCTCAGATCGGGGCTCTGCAGGATCTGTTGGGTGGCTATTGGATGGATTTAGAGAGGAACAAAAAAGACACCTGAATGTTTTTAGCTGGGGTTCACTGAAGCTGGGAATGCAGCCTTAGAGGGGATGGCACAAGCAGTTCCCTAGGGATCTTCTGCCTGCTGAAGGAATGCCTCTTTGTTCTGTTGGTATATTTGTAAATAAGGCAGGTATTACAAAGATACCATACAGCCCCAGGGTATTCTCATCCAAAGGAATTCTGCAGTATTGCCCTAGGCCTTCTCACTGCTTGGAAATGCAGACAACAATATTGCAGGAATGACAAATTACTTTGAACAAAAATGTGATCAACTCATCATAATAGTGTAGTGTTGTTCTAAATATTTACCATATTAATCCCTTCAGTTACCATACAAATAAAGAGTATTGCATCCAGTTGTAAACATTTTAAGGCTGCAATCCTAAATACACTTATCTGGGAGTAAGGTTGCAATCCTAACCACACTTTCCTGAGAGTAAGCCCCATTGAACAAAATATGACTTACTTCTGAGTAGACCTGGTTAAGATTATGCCCCAAGTCCCATTAAACTCAGTGGGGCTTACTTTTGTCCGTATTCACGCATAGGATTGTGCTGTAAGTCTTAAAATTGCAGTAGTTGATTAAGGGCGCAATCCAAAGAGCATCCAAGGCTGGCACAGGGGACTCCCCTGCCCCGCAACACCTTCCCCTGCCCTCCTCAGACCCTTACCCTCGATCAGTGCTTCTGGGCCCACATTCTGGAGGCAGGCACAAGTGCCCTGCGCTGGCCTTGCAGCGTCACAAACTTCTGGGCCACCAGGTGAATCAGGAGACTGACGCAGGGGGCTTGCACCTGCCTCCAGAGGCTGAACGTGGCCCAAGCAGCACAGGTGGAGAGTATGCACCAGTGGCAGGCCACTGGTGCAGGGGTCTGGGGAGGGCAGGGAAGGCATTGTAAGAGCATTCCGGGGTGGAGGGTGGGCGGGCCCATGGATGGGCCAGGAGGGGTGTGGAGCCAGGATCCAGCACTTACACTGGGTCCTAACCCCCCTCCTGGGTAGCACGGCCTAGTATCAGGCTGCTCAGATCTGCACCACCCCTTTAGGTGCACCACCTCTTTACTCAGGAGTTGATTCCCCTTGCCCTGGGTTGCACTGCAGCAGGAGCTGTTTGGGAAGTGCGTGGACTCAGTTGGTTAGCTGGAAGAGGGACTCATTGTTTCTGTCCATCTGCTTGTCCAGCAGGTACCTTGTAACACTGGACCTGCCCAGAGGCAGAGGGAGCTGTTTAAGAAGTGAGTGAACTCAGCTGGTTAGCTGGAGGAGGAACTCGTTGTTTCTGCCCATCTGCTTGTCCTGCAAGTACCTTATAACACTGAGCATGCCCAGAGGCATGAGCTGAAGGGCAAGAGCCAATGGGCTCTTTGCCCGTGACTCTTAGCTTGTGGATCACAGCATAGGAATTGCCTGTTCAACCAGTTGAGAACACCCCAGATGCCAGACCACAGTGGGGGAATCCTGACGTTTCAGGAGCTAAGACAACTGCCACATGGGGACTTGCGCTGCCAAGTGCTGTTTTATAAAAACTGGACAGAGTAATAAAAGAGACTGGAATGACTTTGACACAGGTTGCAACGCAGCCAGCACAAACCCTGCGCTGGATACAGAGCAGGCTGGCCAGCCAGCCTGTTCCAGCATAGGATAGGATAGGGTTGTAACTTACTTCTATAATAAATGGTTTTATGGAAGCTTGAATTCAAACTTGCACTAAATTTTGAACTGGAGACTTAGGTGATGTCGGATGAGGTTTTAATCAGTGAGCCACCACTCAAGGTTGGCAAAAAGAAGGGACCTGAAGGGCAGTCAGCCATATTGGTAAGGAACCTTCTTTACTCCAACAGGTCAAAGTGAGTCAGCTGGTAAATCGCTGATCCCTAGAAAGGCTTTCTGGTCAGGCTTGCTCACTGGTTTGCACAACTAGGCGATTCCACAGCTGCTGGCTATAGAAAGTCTTCTTCCAACTTTTGGATTTGTCTTGTCTTAAACTTAATAGAATTGGCTCTGACAGTCTTTCAGAGGTACAGAAATGCATAAAAGTGGGATGGGCAAGGCTGAGAGAAGAGAATGCTAATGCAACATATCTATCAGTCAGTTTGATCTATCTATCAAATCTAAGAAATCTGCAAGTGAAACCAGTATCTTACAATATATGTCATTCTTCAAAAGGGCCACATAAGTTAGAAAGGACATCACATCTGTGTTGTATTAGACAAGGTAATTTTTAAAAGGGAAAGAAGAAAGTAAAGGGAAAGCATATCATTTTATATCATTCAGCTTCACGAAGTGCATTTGATCATGGCAGATTAAAATAAAATCCCGAAGCCAAGAGCTTTTAGGTGTATTTATGGCTGTGTAACATTTTATACTAGTTCAAAAATGGAGCCAATGCAGAATTGCACCAGTACAAACCCAACTCTGATACTGCCTGATTTTCTTACTAAGCAACCTCTTCAATTATCTCTTCTTGCCTTCCTTCCCTGTTTAGCAAGAGTTATGTGATGAAAGTGCTGAGATAAAGTAATGGCAAGGAGGATACCGCAAAAGGTATTTGAAAAGCAGAAATAATTTACTATATGTCTGCTTTGTTTCACTTCCCTGAGTCTTCCTGTGGTGAAAGGAAATTCATCTTTTCTGGCAGACTCTAGCCTTTTTAGGCCTGAGAGCTCCCCAAGCACACTGAAGTGCAGGTAAATGGATGTGATTCTCCATGAGTACAGCGTTAGAAGCAAGGATTTAATGCTGTGTTTTGCTTGATATATCATGTCCAAGCACAAACAAGGCAATACACACTTGTTTGCAAAAATTACACAAGAGGTAGTAATAATCATAGGATAATCATCTTTCCTGGCCCCCCAAGCACTTAATGAGCATTTGCAATGTCTGGAATTTTGAGAAATATCATCCTTCACCAGAACAAAAGCCAACTGAGAGAAATGGAGTGTAAAACTTCGATTAAAACAGTGATATGGAAGCCCTTTACTCAGGCATGGTGATTGTAGGCGGGGAAGAGATTTGTGGGTAGGGAACAAGCACGGTTGGCAGTCATGTTTTTCTAAGAGGAGTTTTTCTACAGCACCTTCATTTTGGCTCTGCAACATTAATACTATTTTTATTATTATCAACAACAACTAGGTATTTATATGTCGCCTTTCTGGTCATTGGATTACTCCTCTGACTTTATTCAAGGCGGTTTACATAGGCAGGCATTTCTAAATCCCTCAAGGGGATTTGTACAATCATAGAGGTTCTCTCTTTCAAGAACCAACAACATTTCAGAATAGATCTTCCTGGTTTGGTCTCACTTCTGGCCTCCAGTTCGCCCACGCAGGCTGACAAGCAGCTCTCACATGGAGGGCAGCCAAGACGCTTCTTGCTCACACCAAGAGCAGGTGGAATCACTCAGCTGGGCTTGTCAGCTGCTTCAAGGTCTCGCCATTTTCAGCTGTTCAGGGAGCTGCCGGTGTCCTCGAACTGACGATCTTCTGATGTTAACTGCGGGCTAACGGAGGCTCTACCCTCTAGACCAGACCTCCTACCCGCTAGCATAAGCTTACATATAGCTTATGCTTATAGCAATAGCTTATATATTTATGCTACAGGTATATGGCTTTCAGAGCAGCCTTGGGGAAAGGATCTGTTTTTTCTTGGGTAGGATAAAAGTCCCAAGTTCAATTCCTAGCATCTCCAGGTAGTGCTGCACAAGATCTCTGTCTGAAATCTTGAGTAGCTGTTGATGAGGTAGATGAACTAATGGTCTGCTTTAGTATAAAGCAGCTTCTTATGCAATCTCTTCCATACAAGCATAACTGAGGAAGATTTACCACTGATGTTAGAAGCAGTGCTGTTCTAATGCTGTCTAATAGCACAACATGAGAGCAAAACTTCCTTCCATGCAGCATGGCACAAAATACAATACAGAAAGCTCATCCTGCAGAATGGGTGGAAACAAAGCCCCTTCTACATGAAAGGTCACAAAGGGGGGGGGAAACGAATCCCAAGAGATGCAGTCTAACGCCATACTCTGATTATTTAGTCCTACAGTATAACAATTTCAACGAATCATATTTCTGCTCCTGCTAAAAAGAGGTATATCAGAGTAAACATATGGCACAACAGTAACAGCACACAGTGTACAGATACAGTCTATAGATATGAATTACCATAACCAGGGCTGGATCACACATGCGGCTGACTGAAGCAATTGCTTTGACCAGAAGACTAGGGGGAAGCAGTGAACTGACAAGAAATGCCCTGCACACTTCACCTGCTCTAGGAACCTCCCACCCAGCTGCTTCAAAAGGTCCTCCAATTCTTTTCTTGCTGAGAGCAATCGAGGATCAGGGCAGTGGCGACCCACCTCTTTCACTAGTGTCTGCTCTGTGGCAGAGCTGCAAGAAGCAGTAGCCTGGTGATGCTGTTCTGATTCTCCATAATAAGGTCACTTGGTTCCGCCTTCTTCTCCTTCTTGCCTACCTAGCAAGAAGGCAGGAGAGCAGACAGGAGAAAGTAGTTGAACCCCCATATGACTCCTTCTTCACATCTTGAGGCTCTCCTTTTGTCACCACCTTCTCCTGCTTGCTCTTTTCCTGGCTCGGTGAAAACAAACAGGACAGGTGGAGGCATACTGGGATGTTCTGCCCATCTTGTTTGTTTCAACAGGGTTGGCAGAAGCAAGCAGGAGGAGGTGGTGATGGATGGATAGACTTGTGGTAAGACATGGGGAAGATTCCAGTTCACTGTGCTACACTCCGCCTCACCCTCCCTCACCCTCCTTGCCCTTTTGGCGGCTCCTCTTAGGGTGGAGGAGGAGGCTACAACACTAGTGGTAGGGTGCAAGTGTGCTAACTTGTATGTTAAGTTTTGTTTTTAAAAGGGCAAGGAAAACAGACTTGCCCAATATAGGTGACCACTCCCGACAATCAGATACAATCAATTTTTGCCAAGTAATCAAGCTCCAATTATCACTTCGCCTTCTCCGGGTCAATCAGAGGGCAGAGACTTTCAACTATGAAGTTTCCCTTCTTGCTCAAGTGGGTCATTAGAAGCAATGCAGAGATTGGGCAGGAGGTCTGGTCTAGAGGGTAGAGCCTCCGTCTGCCTGAAGATAACATCCACAAGGTCGCCAGTTCGAGGCCACCGGCACCGTGCGACCTTGGAGCAGCTGACAAGCTGAAGCCAAGCAATTCCATCTGCTCTGAGCGTGGGAGGATGGAGGCCAGAATGTGAAGCCAGATCGGACTGAAACACCTTGAATGTAGTTGTTCTTGAAAGAAAGAACCTTCTTTGAAACTGTAAAAATCCCTATTTAATAAGGAATTTAATAAAGCCTGCCTATGTAAACCGCCTTGAATAAAGTCTTGAATAAAGACCAAGAAAGGCGGTATATAAATACCTGTTATTATTATTATTATTATTATTATTATTATTATTATTATTAGTTCCTACAGTAACTTCGCTGGGAAATTCCAGCCAAAGTTAACCTTTTCTTCTCCTCTGTTCCATTTTGCAAATGCTGTCGCAGCCTGGTTCTGTTTTGCATTTAGCAGAGATCTGTTTTTTTCAACACCAGGATGGGATCCTCCTTTCCATTTGAAGCCAAGTTCCAGGTCACAATTCAATGCACCATTACTTAAGAATAACACCCATGGAAAGCAGTGTGTCTACTTCTGAGTAAAAAGGGTTGCAAATATATGCAGCTGCATCTCTCTGCTGTGAATTGAATTGCACACTCCCAGTTATGTGCTATGGGTTGTATGTTGTACGTTGAGCTTCTGGCTTAACACACCAGACACCTTAAAGGTGGATTTGATTCATGGATCTCCTGCAGTGGTTCCCAACCTTTTTCACTTGCATATCCCTTGACAGCCCATTTCCATAAATTGTACCCTTCATATTAGCAAAATGTTTGTAATTAATAATACAAGCCCTCATCTCCTCTATATGAAAGTCCAGACTTCATGCATTTATCACAGTGTTTTCTCTTTTTAACTGTTTGAAGAACAGAAGACTCTGCCTTTGCACTGTTTTGCACCAGAAGTGTCCTGAGAAATTCTGGGTGATTGATCACTTTCCATATTATGTTTCAGCTTTTTTACTGTGCTGGTTTAAAATCACTGGTTCCTAGATGAATTGATGACCAAAAACTAGCTATTGGTGGGGCTTTCACAGTCAACTAGTTACCTTCCTTCCTGCCTTGCTGGCCCTGCAAAGCATTCTGGAACACGACCTGCCTTTTTCTGCCATTATTTCATTCTTTTTCAAGTACCCCTAAAGGTCCTGCTGAGTGCCGTTGGGAGTACATGAATCCCAGGTTGGGAACCACTGTTCTACTGGTATGTTGTTTACAGTGCATGGATAGTGTTAACAAAGAGGTGGTGAAGACCAGAATTTAAAAAGAATAAAAATGTATCTTATGATCTTTTACTATGTTTTTAATAAACTAGAGACTGTACAGTTCTTAGGTAACAATTAGTGGTAAGTTATTTTTCAGGATCTGGCCTCTGGTAAAATCAGACAAAACTATAGTCAGACACTCCCCTAAGTTTAACCCCCGACTTATCCTCATAGAAAATTCCATGATTTGCTCAAAACCTGTCCACAGCTTATCTGTGAGATCGACTTATAGGCGAGTGTCTACGGTAGATTTTATTTTAAATTAAGAACAAAACTTTAAGCCAGGGGTGTCAAACTTGTTTCATACAGAGGGCCGAATAGCATTCATGTTGCCTGTTAAGGGCCGGAAGTGATGTCATTAGGCAGGAAGTGATGTCATTAAACAGGTCTTAACCAAAAATAAGCACTTTTTCTCACTTAGGAGCTCATTAACTACAAATGACAGAAGAGAAAATAAGCAAATCTTTATCATATTTCAAGATATGGGAGAGCCCAATCTTCATGTGGGCTGCCCTTTCAGCAGCAACACCTCAGCACTACTCAGCAGCTGAGAGCCTGAGAGCCGGATAAAAAGCTTCAGCGAGCCGCATCTGGCCCCCGGGCCTTATGTTTGACATCCCTGCTTTGAGCCTTACTTTAAATATCATTATGGGAACATAACTAAAGCACAATTTCAAGCAAGGCTATATTTCTAAGAATGGTAAAAGAATGAACATATCAGCAGTAAACACAGCTTCGAAGTTGTTTCCAGTGGCCCACATTCTCTAGGACTGTCTTTCCAAAGGTTTTTCCTATACCTACAACAGAAAAGCACCCATTTAAAAACTCACAAGTCCTAATCCTTTTCAATCTGGCTTCAGGCCGGGCTTTGGGACAGAAACCGCCTTGGTCGCCTTGGTGGATGACCTACGCCGGGGACTGGACAGGGGGAGTGCGTCCTTGTTCGTCCTGCTGGACCTCTCAGCGGCTTTCAATACCATCGACCATGGTATTCTTCTGGGCTGATTGGCCAAGTTGGGAGCTGGAGGCACTGTTTTGCGGTGGTTCCGCTCCTACTTGGAGGGTCGGTTCCAGATGGTGGTGCTGGGGGATGCCTGTTCGACACTCTGGCCCTTGAGATGCGGGGTGCCACAGGGTTCAATTCTGTCCCCCATGCTATTTAACATCTACATGAAACCGCTGGGAGAGGTCATCCGGGGTTTTGGAGTGGGGTGCCATCAATATGCTGATGACACCCAGCTCTATCTCTCCTTTTCTCCAGACTCCAGGGTGGCGCTTGAGGGCCTGGAGCGCTGTCTGGAGGCAGTGAGGATCTGGATGGGGGCTAACAAGCTGAAATTAAATCCGGATAAGACAGAGGCTCTCCTGGTTCGGAAATCCTCGATGCAGGTGCTGGACTATCGGCTTGCGCTGAATGGGGTTGCACTCCCTCTGAAGGAGCAGGTCCGCAGCTTGGGGGTCCACCTGGACTCGCAGCTGCTCCTGGATTCCCAGGTGGCGGCTGTGGCTAGGGGGGTCTTTGCTCAGCTTCGGCTGGTGCGCCAGCTGCGGCCATACTTGGATCGTGTAGACCTGGCCACGGTGATCCATGCCTCGGTGACATCGAGATTAGATTACTGTAACGCGCTCTATGTGGGGCTGCCCTTGAAGACGGTTCGGAAACTGCAACTAGTGCAGAATGCAGCAGCCCGTGTGGTTACTGGAGGTAGGCGGTTCGACTCTGTCAGTCCGCTTCTCCAGCGGCTGCATTGGCTGCCCATTCGTTTCCGGGCCCAATTCAAGGTGCTGGTATTGACCTTTAAAGCCCTATACTGCTCTGGACCAGGGTATCTTAGAGATTGCCTACTCCTGTACAATCCGGCTCGTCCTCTTAGGTCATCAGAGAAGGCCTTTTTACAAGTACCGCCACCTAGGGAGGTACGTGGGGCAGCTGCAAGAAATAGGGCCTTCTCAGTAGTGGCACCAACGCTACGGAACTCCCTTCCCCTTGACTTAAGAATGGCTCCCTCTCTTGAGACCTTTCGGTGAGGCCTGAAGACCCTTCTGTTTAAACAAGCCTTCTCTCGGCCTTTTAAACATCTTTTTAACATCTTTTAATATTTTTACAGGCCTGATACTTTTATGACTTGCTGCTGCTCTATGCTCTTTTTACCTAGTTTTTATCCTGACTGCTGTTTTTTATGATGTGATAATATGTTTTTATTTGTTTTTAAATTATGTTTTTAATATGTTGTAAGCTGCCTTGAGTCCCTTCGGGGAGAAAGGGGGGGTAAAAATAAAGTTATTATTATTATTATTATTGATTTTTACATACAAAACCCAATGATGTGGACAAAAGTCAAAGAGCTGTGTACATTATAAGGCTGAAGAAGCATTTCCAAAACTTTGGAGAGCTGTGTCAAAATAATAATGCTCACAGGTGGAATTAAGAGAGGCACAGTAGGAGCTTTTTTCACATCTGTTGGCTCCCCCAAAGCTGAAAAAATTTTCTATTACTTTGGCCGATTGGATGGGAATGCTGGCTATATTCCTGAGTCACTTTTACCAAGCAGAGCAGTGAGACGATAGTCTACGTTTTAGCACTCTTCTATTACTTCATCCTTCTTTCATTCCATTAGCTTCTTCCCATACCATTACTAGAAATGTGTTAAGTCACTTTTCTTGTCCCATCTGATATCACAGAATTCTTCTCTTTTCCTACTGCCTTACAGGCCAAAGGCACCAAACCCTTCTTTTCTCCCATTTTTCTAAACAAGGTCCTTCTGGCAATTTACTGAACTTTGCTTTAAGCTCAGCCTCCTTACCTCCACCTTCTGCTATCACACATGACCTTGCTCACCCGAGAAGACCTCATTTGCTCCATGAGAAGAGAGTAATGTAATCCAGTTGCAGACCCAATAGTCTGATTAGATACATTATGTGGGCAGAAACTGTGTGTATTCTTACATGCTCATTTTCAATAAAATCACAAAGAAACAGTCAACTTCAGGTTCTTCCTTTTAGTATGGATTACAAGCAAGTAAACAAATGACATCCCAAGTGTTCATGTAACTTTTAGTATAGCAAAAACTCATATTCTAACTTTTTCAGAATCAGATACTCCTTGCAACAAGAGATATTAAGTGCATACTGAACACAAAAAGTTGAAGGAAAAAGAGAGACACTTGAAAATTAACTAGTCCACAGCGATGCAACAAAAACCAGTCTTCGATGATAAATAGGCGAGATATCATCCAAACCTTCTAATTTTTTGACTCCATGAAACAACATCTCCTACACTGTCATTAAAAAGCCACTGCAGGATAAAATCAATCCCAGCTAACCATAGTATGAAGGTTTTATTTCATTTTAGTGAGATTTGACTATTGTCAATTTATACTATAATGTGACTCTACATACATATAGAACATACAGTCTTTTTTCAGGATGCGCTAACTTACTTCATAGTGATGTTTTGGGATTTGGAAGGTTTGACCCCCAGAGAAAGGTTTTTCCAATACTAAAAAGGCTTATCCAAAATACAGAAATGACAAATGCCAATGGTAGAAAGCACTCAGATTCAGTACTGTTTTTCACACAGTCATACATAAAGCAGTTTCTGTCAGGACTTAAGAGTAAACAAAGAGTAAAGAAGCCCCCTGAGCCATTTGTGAGCATTGCTTAGGATTTGTCAAAAGTCAACTGAATGGGTTTTATTTACCTGGCTCCACTTCATGCCATCCACTTGACTGACTGCCACTTCCTGGAGACCGCCCTTGGCTTGTATAAAATGGCTCTTCACCAGGACTGTCCATTTCATCCTCTACAGATTTGAGACGCTTTGTAGAGCTGTAATTGTGGAACACATATTATTGCATAAACCCAAGTGAGATGTACAGCCACGCTACCTTTTACAGTGCCAGACTATGCAAGCCTTCCAGAGAACAGGCCCCACTGAATACAATGAGACATACTTTTGGGTTCACCTGCATAGGATTTGATTGCCAGGATTTGATTGCCAGGCTTGTAAACTCAGAGAAGCTGCTTGTTCCTTTAAAAGCTTTGGAGTAGCTATTGTGCCTCTACATTTCTTGCTCAACCACTGTAGGGCAATACTAAAGTTCTGCTTGCTTTAGCCCACCAGTGTTTGAGGGTGTGTGGCCAGTAAAGGGACAAAGTGGAAAGTATAGTGGTTGCAAACATCTACATTTTGAAGCTTTTAGAAATGACAGGCAACATTTCCACTACGGTAGCGCTCACAAAGAATACAATCCATGAGTCCCTTCACCTTTCTTTCTCCTTGTTTGAAGAAAAGAAAAAGCCCATTGTTGTACAGCTTAAACTCACAGCTGCCTCTGCTAATAGGAAGGAAAGATAGGAATAGTCAACTGCTGCTGGAGTAAGTAAAGGATGTGGGGGGGGGAAATGGAAGGCTGGTGGGGAAGGTGGAAGGATGTAAGAGTTGAAAACGGCATTCACTAAGCCTCCAAATAAGTTAGTAAATATTTTTTCATAATATTTTGGAGGAAAGACTGGATCACTTTTGAATTGTTTAGAGGTAAATCTCAGCCAGTTTGCTCATCTCTGAGAACCCACAGGTTGACCTGAGTACAGCTCAGGCTTCTCATTCTGGAAGAGATCTATGACTTTCCACTTCAACCATCACACGAGAAATACAATCAGCTTCAAGAGTCATTTGTGATTCACTCTCCCCACAAGACTGTCGTGTGTGCATTGTCCTTACTCAAAATGAGTTCAGCTCATGATGTGGCCTTTTGGAGTCTTACATCATCGCCTGAAATGTGTATATGTTCATTCTGGTTGCCTGGTGAAAAAGGGCCTTGAGGCCACCCATACCACTTCTAACAAGTGGGGTAACCATATGTTGCAGGGATGGGCTGTGGCTTGGATGACTTAGACTCAAGTCGTGAAAACATGCATTTTTCGCAACTTGCATGGACTCGAGTCATGTGTGCCAAAAACCTGGGCACTGACTCAGGGGTTTTACCCTAAAAATGAAATGACTTGAATAGTCTTTTGCTTTTGTGTGTGCTTGCTACTGTTTTGTGTGTGGACTTGCTTGCTTTTTTTTGCGACTTCCGCAGTTTGACTTGCTTTTTGAAAAGACTTGAACTCGAGTCAACTGACTCTTAAAACGTTTCTGGATGAGTCACAATTGCACCCCGTTATGACACTTTGTCACTTGAGTCAAGGGGCGGAGACTCTGGATGACTCAAAGAAGTGGCTCCGGTCTATCTCTGTTAAGTTGGTTGCCTAGACTAGTGTGGCCATTTTTAGACTTGTTACTCCACTTCTCATGAATCTGATAAAGCACACTGAGGTCCTCCAAAGCTTACACAGAAATAAGCTGGTTACTTTTTATGGGGATGCAAGACTCTTGTTTTTTTCTGCAGCTAACACACACAGTGACTTGTCTGGAAGTTGTTGTTAGGGACAAGACTTTCCATTTAATGTAGCAGTGTTTACTACATAGAAAAGCATCATCATTATGTGAACTATTATTATGAGCAAAGTGATGTAATTCTCCCTCTCTTCTGTTCACCATATTCATCAAGGAACACAGTCCCACAGAGAACCAGATAAGCAAAGATTAGAAAAAATGGGGGAAAGATTCAGAGAACACCTAGCCATAAGTTAATATCTCAGGAGCCACATGAGTATTATGGGTACTATCTAGTGTGGGCAGCTAGGTGAGAAGTATCTCATGATGTCTTTAACCACCCCAAATTCACTTCAGCTTTAAACTAAAAACATTTTTAATGTGATCACTGCAGTACGGAGATGAAACAGAAAGAGATTGTTACTCATTACTGGCCACACAGATTTCACACACAGCCTGAATGGAAAGATAGCCTTTATGCTGAGCTCTGAAGGTCAATTGACTTTGACTCTGACAGAGTTATATGGAGAATTGCAGAGCCAGGGCCCTTCAGCTTCTTCAGCTATAGCAAGAAGAAAAGACCATACTGAGAAAAAAAGTCCTATTGAATTCACTTTCCAAGGAAGGGTCAGCAGATATTACATCTTTTGTCAGCCTTGTTGTGCATATTGTACATACTATGCACAAAGGAGACAGAAACTCCCAAGGGTAAGCTGCCTATCCTAAGCCCAATTAGCACTGCTCACTCCTGCGCTGCCTGGGCATCAGCTGTCACAAAGGTGCTTTGCCGTCAGCGGTGAGCCCGCAGCATGAGCATAGAGGCCAGTGCTGGCCTGTGCTGGGCCTCTGTGCCACCCAGATGCCCAAGAGGAGTGCGGAGTGGTTAGCTTCCCCGCCATATGGTGGGGAGGCTTTTTGAGGGAGGGGGAAGGCAGGGAGGGAGCAGAACAGGGCAGAGAGAGGGTGGAACAAGGGCAGGATCAGGCCTGGGAGGGGGTAGGGATAGCAGCAGATGCTGCCATTGCATCCTATACCCTCTTCTGAGCCACAGAGACCGAAACAGGTCTCCTTGGTTCTGCACCTGCTAAGTAGTGGGTGCACATCCGAGTAGACCCATCAGGGCCGCCAGGGCTCAACATGGGGTAAGGGAACAGCTGTTCAGGAACCCCGACCTCACAGGATACAGTGGTAGTCATTGCTGTCTTCCTGGGTGTTGGGGAAGCTTAGGATTGGGCCCTAAATGTTCTATTGAGTGAGGCTAGAAAAAGATTGTTTACTGTATTAGAGATCTGTTGCATGGGAATTAAAAAAAAAGTCCAAAGAAAGAAAAAAGCTGCCGTAATTCGCCTTTATATAAAGATAATTCAAACTAGCTCTATTTGGAATTTTGCTGAAGAAAGGCATGTGAAGTGAATTTCTTCTACAATATGGGAAGACACTAACAAAGGGATCACTACCATCTGGGGGACAGGGCAGGTTTTGCTTCTTCCAGTGTGCCCCTGATTTTTGTTCCTTTATTTGCTCACACAGATATCAATAGGAGAATATTTTTTTAAAGTATCATACTAATAAGACACAGCTAGTTTGAACATAAATGTGCAATTCTGAACTTGTTTTGTTCTTTCTGTTTTAAATTTTTTATTTGAGGTTAGGCACTTACTTTTCAAAACATTAAAACAGGGATTCTTGACATTCTGACCAAAACTCACATACTTTGGATATTCGGACCAAAGTATTTTAGAGCCCTGACTTTGCATTCAAAGCATTTTTAATGTCAACATGAGCCATTTTTGCCAACATTAAAATTGTTATCTGGATAACTCTGCCAAGGACCAAACTACAGTTGGCATTAAATCCATTGTTAGAGGACAGACTCACACCCCAATCCTACCCACACTTTCCTGGGTGTAAGCCCCACTGACTGCAATGGAACTTACTTCTGAGTAGACATGCACAGGATTGGGCTCTTAATGTGGAAGCAAACTGGAAGTGGTCCTTTTAACACTACTATTTAGCCAGGGATGGAGAGTTTAAAACAGTTCCTCCCTTCTGCCATTTTCAAACCAAACACTGTCTCCCCCGCCTCAATGGTGGTTTGCTCCTAAAGTGAAAAAAATAACTTTAGGGGCAAACAACCACTTTAGGGTGGATTTTGGCAAGAAATCGACTTGGAGCAGTGGTTCCCAACCTTTAGGAGGTCATGGACCACCAAAACAAAAATTGTAATTAACATGGACCACACTACTCCCCTGCACACAAAAAATACAATTAAATCTGTAATAATTAGAGAAAATTTAATAGAGATTTATTCTTTCTAGAGAAGATTTCTAGGTTGCTGCTTTTGTTGTCAGCTATGGCTGCAGATGGTCCATTGTCTGCTCTCTCTGTTGGTCCATGGAAGCATCTTCCAAGCAAGTGCCCCCCATGGACTACCAGAGAGGGTGGAGAATGGACTGCCTACAGCTGCAGCTGACACTTCATTGACGGCTACAGACTGTTCTCCACCCTCTCTAGTGGTCTGTGGGGGAGCGCTTGCTCAGTGAGATGCTTGAAGTGATCAAAGGTGCTCTTTTTTCTGAGATCTCCTGGACCACTTCTCAGGGTTTCACGGACCACCTGTGGTCCCCAAACCACAGGCTGGGAACCAGTGACTTGGAGGGAAGTGTTAAACCTCCTCCCACTCACAGTATGCTGGAATCTGGGATCAGATCATTCCCCTTTCCTTACAACTTCCCTTGCAACTAATTGTTAGAAGTAGAAGGACGACTTCTAGCCCACTTTTGCTTTAATCCTATCTTCTAATAATACATTCGATGTCACATGTGTCATGGAAGAGGAGGGGGACTTCCAGCAAACATTGCTAATGCAGGGCAGTGATGCCTAGTGCCAAGCACTCACTCCCTTTCCATCCCCCACTCTTCCAAACAATTTAACATGCAGACCCAGTAGATCCAGTCTATTGTCACCAGCCCAAGAGATCCGGTTCCCAGAGGGGTTCCCTGGGTGAAACCTCTCCCCAAAACCGCTATATAGGGTTGTTAAAATGCTCTCACTCTGCCAGTAATACCTGCAGAGTGGAAAGGCTGACAAATCCACTGATCCCAGAACATGGCAGAGGTTTTAAACAAAAAGGTTTAATTGAGAAAAAAACAATTTAAACAGGCTTGGTTTTTCACAGGTAAATGTACCTGAAGCTGAGGTAACCAAAAGCTCCCAACGACTGGGTGGGGAAAACAAGTTAATATAAACAAAACCTGGCATGCCTGCCTTATTTTTGGTCCCCTCTCAATTTCCCTGTTGCTTTCGCCAGCCTTCCACTCTGCTCACCAGATAGTGGGCTGTGCCTGACTTGCCAGTCTGAAGCACCCAAAGAGAGAGAGAGAAAAAATCTCCCAGGCTTGGAAACCCTCCTCAAGCTTCACCTCACCAGCTCTCCAACTGGTCAACTCCCCATTGTACCTGAATAACTTAGGGGGGGAAATGAAGTACATCAGAATTGGAAGAAAACTGGGGGGAAATTCTCCCAGAAACCACAACTGTTCACCATTTCATCACTGCATGGAAGGCTACTATCTTAGGTTTATGTACTTGGAAGTGTTAAAGAAATCAATGGGATCATATTTCTAAGTAAATATGTTTAGGACTGGGCTGTAATAAGCCTGTAACTTTAGGACTTTTTTATTTTATCTTAATAAGGAGCAGCCTGTGAGGAAAAAACAAACACATTGTGAAGTTATTAGTTACTGACGCTGTTTATAATAGGTTTTTTTTTTTAATCTGTGTCAGGTATTTGCAGAAGCACAAGAGTGACAGCTGAGCTTTCCTTTTAAATATTATTAACAATCTGCCTGTTCTTTCATTTCTGAAATAGAAACAAACATAGCTGGAGACTAATGGCCAATCCTATAATGTCTGGCTGACAGTGGAATGCATGTTTTGCTAGCTCAACTGTTTTATGGCTGTTGTAGAGCAGCCACCAACGGTATGTGCTGCTGAGTCACCGGTGGATAGGCCAGACAGGCCTCCTGGGCACCACTAGACTGCCAAAGATCCACTGCTTGAAGTAGGCTGGCTGGGGAGGCAGGATGGAGCAGAGGGTAGGGTAATGGGATAGTGACAAGGGTGAATCAGGCCCAGGAAGGTAGAGGGTTGGGAGACAATGGTACCTGCCAAATCCTAACTCTCTTCCTGGGACTGATCCACCTGCATGGCTCAATGCAGACTTGCACCAGCTACTGAGCTGGCACAGGTGTGAGTTGACCCATAGCAGCTGCTGGGGCTTACACCGGGGCAAGGGATCAAATGTTTTCTTACCCCGAGGAGGCCTCTAGAGGCCTACCCTCCTTGTTGAATACAGCGGTAGCCATGTTGGCGCCACGGTATCACTGCGCAGGGAGTCAGGATTGGGCTGTAAAATATAGTATGATGCTGTTGTATGTTTTCACAGCCTTATTCTGTTCAAAGGGACATTGCAATGGCAAACCACCTGGGGGCTTTGGAAGAACAGCCTTCCGTTAGGCTATTTGATCTGGCTCATCTTTACTGAGCCTTGATACAGCTCAACAGATCCCTCCAATAGGTTTATTGTTTGTAAGTTGAATAGCTGGCTGCTGTGCATCTGTGTGGCCTGTTCAGCTCCCCAGACATGCTTGCTTCTAACTGACCACCTGAGCAACTATTCACAAATTGAGTATTCCTGGATTAAACCCAATTTAATTTAGATGTGCAAATAGTGATGTGATTACTGCTTGAAATACAACAGTGTGGAGACAATTCCATGTGGCAAGTCATTTGTCTAAGCAGTTCCTGGTACCCTTTCAGCAATTTCAGTTATGCCAACGCAAACTCCTGAACCTAGTGTAAATTGAGCCTTAGAGCCCAATCCTATGCAAGTCTACTCTGACTAAAGTCAATGGGGCTTACTCCCAGGAAAGGGTGGATAGGATTGGGCTGTGCATCAGCTCATTGCCAGTTATACTCACAGGGACTTAGCTATCTTATTTCAGGCACCTAAAAAAGTTTTGAAATATTTTTAATCCTTCTGTGGATCTCTGTCTTTTTTATTAGTTTTATCCACTGATCTATATCAAGTTTCTAGTTAATTATATATACATAAAGCAATAGAAGAAGAATTTCTTGTATAGCATTGCAAAACTCCCCTTGTAAATAAAGAGTTCTGAGAGCATTTCCACTTTATTTTTTAAAAGCCTCCATGTCTCAGGCAGAATATCTCAGGGTACTAAATGACAGCATTATGTCATTTTGAAAATGTCCACATAGTCAGGTTTGCTGTAACCCAATATCATGCACAGGTCAAATTACCTGGTAGAGGAGGTGCTTGGTAAAGATCTCCTCATTGCTCCTGGGCTCATGCTATAATATGAAGAACTTTCCAAATCCGAGAGTGAGAAATTAGGGCCTGTTCCTGCGGCTATAGGTGCTGTGGAAACAAAGGAAAGGAAGTCAGTAAGTCATGTGAAAAGGGAATAATTAAATTTCAAAGATTTGCTTTCACCTTAATGACTTTACCCAGCATATAGGTAGAAAGGTATGAGTTAATTGGCACTGTAATCTGGAAGATTAAAAGTTCATTATGCAACCTTATGATTAAGGCCTTATTTGAAGGTCTTCTTCCTGATGGCAAAGTCTGATTTTACACCAATATATTTCAATAGCTTCTCTCTAAGAAACTTAGGAATATTGTTTCTTCATAGACTGTTTCCCTATGCCGGGTATTATTGGATATCTCAGCAGTACTCTCTCACTAGTCCTCACTGTTTCCTGCCCTGTGCACTTGATTAAGGTCTTCCTTTGTTACATTTTCTCTTGACTGTTACAAATGTGAGTAATGAACTATTTTTTCACAATGATATTACTAACCCCTTTCTCTACAGTGTAAAGATAGAAGGTCATGAATCTTCTGCCATCAATAATATGGATCTGGTATCATCCACATAAGAAGTCACTAAAGGCCTTTCCTGATGAATGTTTTATTGCACGATAAACGTGCAGTTGTTGGTTGTGGAAGAACCAAAGGCCTCTTTCTCATTTGGCATGGTCTTTTGTAAAGATATAGTATTTTCTCAGCACTTAAAAACACAACATAGCTCTGAAAAAATATGAGCAGCTGTTAGTGACAGTGAGTATTGTGTGAAATGTGGTTGTTCAAATAACAGTGGTATCAACCTGGGCTAATTCAAATATAAATGTTCCTCATTCCATGAATGTGAACCACTAAAGAAACACCATAAACAGAGATCCTATCACTCTGCAATGGAAGAAATTCACAGCAGCCAACAGTGCTGCTGTGAATAGCAGTGTTTTCCATAGCAGTGGTCATATTTTTACCCACACTGCTCTAGGTCCATGCTGTGTTCTTGGCAGTATGAGTACTCAAGATGGCACCCACCAGAAGACGGTTGTGCACTGTGAAAACTGCAGTAAAAGTAAATTTATTTTCCTCTGTTAAAACACCCACCTGGGATTCTAAAAACAAATTAAAACCCTCCAAACTGGTATTTGGTGAGCCTGAAATGAAGTGCAGTGAACTACCTAAACAAAACAGGGCTTTGAACGTGACAAATGCTTCTGTGCATAACCCTAGTGCTGAGCATGCACATATGAACCATTGATAAGTCACAACTGATTGTGTGGCTTGCTTGTGTGACCAGAGTTGTCAATAGCACAGCGCTAGGCATAATGAAAATCTGAAATTTCCAGATTTCTTAGAGCAGTGGTTCTCGAACTTTGAGGGAGCTTTACTCCTTCAGTAAGTTCTTGCGGGGGAGGGACTAGAGCAGCGACACGATACCCAGGATCGCGCTGGTAAGGAGGGTGAGTGCTTTGCACTTACTTTCAGAAGGCAGGGCTGCAGTAGGCTACAGGAGGTGTGGGCAGCCCTGCACAGCGCTCCCCGAGGCTTGGAACGTTTGCTAAAAGCAGGCGCAAAGCACCTCCTGCAAAACGGAAGTGCTTTGCGCCCGCTTTTAGCGAACGTTCCAAGCCTCAGGGAGCACTGTGCAGGGCTGCCCACACCTCCTGTAGCCTGCTGCAGCCCTGCCTTATGAAAGTAAGTGCAAAGCACCCCCCCTTGTCCCCCTTAGCGACGTGATCCGCAGGATCACCTCCCTCCAGTTCCCCCGCCCCTTAAAGGGATGGGGGAAGCGTTACAGGAACTGGTAGGTCACGACCCACCAGTTTAAGAACCACTGTCTTAGAGAGATGCTGAATTCATAGCGGTGACTGAGAAAAATGTATGTTTTGCATCTTGCTGATCAACCCTGATGCAACATTGCATGGTATTAAAAAATAGACACTATGTACCAGTGTAAAGAGAGTCAGCCAGGATGGTGTAGTGGTATGGGAGTTAGTCCTGGAAGATTCAGGTTCAAATCCCCACTCAGTCATGAAGCTCCCTGGGAGACCATGGGCCATTCACTATCTCTCAGCCTCACCTATCTCACAGGGTTGTTGTGAGGGCAAAAAGGAGGGGAGAAACTATGTATAGCATCCTGAGCTCCTTGGAGGAAGGGTGATATGAAAATGTGAATGAATGAACAAATAACACCATCCATTGGGGACCCTCAGTTCTGGTGAAGCAACACCTAATAGTGCTTCTGAGTCAATGCCAGTGCGCTTCTCCTGCCTGATGCTAGTGGGCTGCAGAAGAAGCTTTACAGAAGCTGAGCTACTGACAAACCATTGTGAGGGTTTCTAAGGGCCAGCACAATGGTTGGATCCTCCACTGTGTACCTTTTCCGGGAACAACAAGTACATCAAGGGCTCTTGTGTGGCTGAAAAAGAATTAGATGCTTCCACGGCAATGCCACTTTAGCTTCATGGACACAAATTTCTCTTTGCAATGGTGCAACTGAGGTGGACACAAACAGCTTATACTGAGTCAAACAAGTAGAGATCCTTCCTAGCACTTCCTACCTGGTAGCCTTTTCCCTAGAGGTACCAAGAAATAGGCTCAGGACCTTCCGTAAGCAAGCTGCTGTTCTACCACTGAGCCCTTGAAGATCATATTGCTAAGCTGTTGCAGAGGAGCTACTATAGTGTGTTTTATACACTGTGGTTAAAGTACAATCCTATGCTACAGAAAAAACAAAGGGCACAATCCTATGCATGTCTACTCAGAAGTAAGTCCTATTTTGTTCAATGGACTTGTTCTCAGGAAAGTGTGGACAGGATTGCAGCCAAAGTTTCATACAACTTACTTACAAAGTTGACTCACTGGAGACTATGGACTATTCTAAGAAATGGTTAAAGAAGTGCTGAATGCTTTGATAGCAATGCATTTTAAAAGAACAGGATGCAGAAAACGTACGATATTAAAGTGATGTAATGATATCTAAGAAATTGTCAGGAAATAATTTACAAGAACATTCTAAACTCATTTTCTATCTTTCTTTAACTATAATATGCTTCCTGTGCAATTGGTGAATGAACTTTTTTTTTCAAAAAAGTATTGTAAAATTAACTCATTTTATCAATTTGTGCTGTCTGCTAGAGTTTCCTGACAGCAGAGACAAGGGGCTGTAAAACTGATGAATTTGCAAGGAAAAAGAAACCAGTGTAAGTAATTTGTGTAAAAGGTAACACAGACATAGACTGCTATAATTCAGAAACCCTGCAGATAGCAAACTGCTGCAGTGTGAGCAGTTATGTGTTAGAAAAATGGCCATGCTGCAGTCAGACTGACTTGAATGGAAATCAATCATCAAGGTACACTCTGCAGCATCCAAGACACAGTTTTAGCAACTTCTGGGCCAAACATAGTTGTGCTTTCAAAAGCCTTTGCTTGATAAATCTTCTTTCACACAAGACCTACAGATGGCATACCTGAAAGGTTAACCATCTGTTTTCAAAGCAGAAGAAATAAAAGCATAGGACTCTCATCGGCTACAGTATTTATCAAACAGGTTCATTTCAGAGAGGAAATGAAAAGCCTTGAAATGCAGCCCAAGCATGTATACTCAGAAGTGAGGGGAGTCAGTTCCACCATAGTGGATTTATTCTCAAGTTGTGGCTGCTGTTAATTTACGCTAAGCAACTCCTGGTTCTCTGTGTCGTCATTCCAGTAGGTCTAAGTTTCCTAAAGTGTAATTCTACCTCTCTAATAAGTGGGAGGGATGGGACATAGGGTTGTGTGAAATATTCTGCCAGTAGACAACTCAGGCCAAATATAAAGTGACAGGGAGAGTGACAGGAAATAGCAACCCTTCCTTTTTTAAGGAAATGTCATATGCAGCATAGTTTACTTGGTACTTGGAAATTAGCCATTGGTTAGATGTGATCTGCAACTTGTGTTACGCTAGATTAGAATCTGAACTCCTTTTGGAAAGAGAGCTACTCAGCAGGGGTGACAACTGACAGTGTTTTGACTGGACTGGTTGCTTTTTTCGGTTTGGGGTTGACTGCCAGATGAAATGCTTTTTCAAAAAGAAGGATGCCTGTGTTTCATACTTACAGCCCAATCCTGAGCTTCCCAGTACCCAGGGCTGCAGCAGTGCCAAAATGGTTGCTGCTGCATCCTGTGGTTGCTGCCGGCTCCTGACATCTCCTCAAGGGAAAGGGACATTCATCCCCTTCCCCTGGGTAAGGGAAGTAGTCCCACAATGGGGCTACTTGACTATGTGCTGGCTGTTTAGCCGGTGCAGCCAGCGTGAGGCTTGATGCGGGGCTTTGGATCCTGCGGAACAAGCTCCACTGGTCCTGCCTCTCTCTCGCCCCACTCCCTCCCCTTGCCACACCTTTCCTTGCCCTCCTCCCACAGTGGAGCGCCTCCCTCCACTTCCCGGTCCATCACCCAGAGCTCGCCCAGAGTGCCAGGTGGTGGTCAGCGCTCCTTCGCCTGGTGCTGGTCCAGCACGGGCTTGCACTGGGCTAGCTCTGGCGCTGGGCTGACGCTAATTCTCACAGGTGTGCCTTACAGCATGTTTGCAACAGCGCGCGCCGGCGGTGGGCCAGCACAAGCTGTCAGGATTGGGCTCCTAAGTATTTTATTAGTTAGTGATTGTATGTGTACTGTGGACATACCACACATATTGGGCAGCAAATATGGGAAGGGAACCCTTCTGGAAGATTTACAATGAGTTGTGCACTGCAAGGGTGACAATTTAAAGTTGGAGGAAAAGAGGTGGCTGCTGCAGCAGTGAGCCAATGATTGGTCCGTCTGCCATTGGTCCGTGAGCCATGATTGGTCCGTCTGACACACTGAGCCTCAGGGGGTAAGGCTACTTGTGGCAGTAGTAGCCCAACTCCAATTCATTGCTACTGAGGAAAAGCCCCAGCTCATCTCAAAGTCCAGTTCCAGGCAGTTGGGAAAAGGCTCCTCATAGAGTGTGCGCTTTGCAGGCAGAAGGTCTCTGGTTAAAACTCTGACATCTCTAGGAAAGACCTCTGCTTGAAACTAAGAGAGTCATGCCAAACCATGCAGACAATACTGTGCAAGTTAGACCAATGGTCTAGCCAGTGGCTTGAGAAGGGAACCTCACATGATCACTTAATGGGACTCCTTGCAGTAGTGGGCAGCGCTAGCTGCAGGCTAGCTTGCCTGCCCATCAAGTTTGTAGCTGAAAGTTGCACAGCCAGAGAGGAGGCAGCTGGAAGTGCCAGCAGCATTATTCAGGTCAGGGTTGAGTGTTCTGTTTGTGTAAGAAAGAGGGTTGGGGAGTGTGCACATGTGTCTATGTATGTGTTGTGTTCATGTGTGCGTGTGAGAGAAATAGACAATGTACATATAGGAATGTTTTCTTGTGTGAAAATGCTGACAGGTTTTGATTCACTGACTGTCCATTAGTCAGACTTTCAACTATAAATAAAATTAGTAAACATATAGTGCAGTAATTCTCAAAGGGCGCAATCCTATCCTGAGCTGGAACAGGCAAGCCAGGAGGCTTGCTCTGTATCCAGCACTGGATAGGGGCCAAAAGCAGCTCAGCCACAGGCAAGGGGAAACTTTTCCCCTTAACTCTGGGAAAGGTGCCCTTCCCCCTATGGATCTCCTCGGACTTGCGCCACCTCTTGAGGTGGCACAAGTCCAAGGAGAGTGGAGCGGCTTGAAGCTGCTACGATCTCCCCAGGAACGGGAGTTGGGATCTGGCATTAACTGCTGGATCTCAGTGTCGAATCCCGCTCCCCCACCCTCGGGCCCACCCACCACCTGCCCTCCCCCAACCAGGAATGTTTCCCTCCTGCCTCCTCCCTGCCCCCACCTACTTCAGAGCCTTGCATCGGCCCAACTGGGCCGACGCAAGCCTCAGTGCGTCTGTCAGCGCAGAGGCGTGTTTTAGCCTCCGCAGGCTGACACACCTCTGCGCACTGGTCTAGCCAACTCCCGAAGAGGTGCAAACATGCCTTACGGCACATTTGTGACCCTCCTGAAGTCCCGACCTCAGGGGACTTGTGCCGGCCCAAGTGAAGGACTAGATTGTGCTCAAAATCTCCATGAATTCAAGAACTGCTTGAATTCATGGAGATTCATGGCAGTGAGGACTGGGAGGGGGGATGTGCCTTGGCGGCCATAGTGACTGCGGTGCCATAGGCACCCAGAAGCTTGTCTCCCTATTGGGGGGTGGTCTACAAGCCTTGGAGAGGGTCTGGGAGGGCCGCAATCCCCTTTGTGGGTTTTCCCCAAGCATCTTATCATTCCAACCTTCAGACACTTGTAATGATTAGACACTTGGGGGAGCCCTGAAGAGGGGGCTGCAGGCCTCCTGGACCATCTCCAAGCCTTGCAGACCCCTCCTCCCAGGGGGACACACTTCTGGGTGCCTGGTGTGTCACTGCAACTGCTTCTGGTGCTGCCAGTGCACCCAGTCCTGGGCCACTACCCTTAAGGGGGAATGGCCCTTTTTTACATCCTATGGTGGATCGCGACCCATCACTTTGAGCACCAGTGACATAGTGCCTTCCAAAAGCTGACTTCATTAATGATATACTGCATAAGTCTGTATTATTCATGTGACCACATGTAGTATGTGGCTGGGTCACATGGTCAAGTTAGACAACTGAGGGCGCAATCCTAACCCCTTTAAGGGCAATGCAGCTCTGAGGTAAGGGAACAAACATTCCGTTACTTTGAGGCAGCCTCCGTGAGTGACACCCAACTGCAGGATGCAGCACATGTCCCATTGGCACCGCTATGCCAGTGCTGGAAAGCACTGACATATGGGGTTAGGACTACGTCCTGAATCTTGCTTTGTGTTTCTAATCCAATTTGGCTCTGTATTATGTTCGGATGAGCTCTGTTCACCTGGTATCAATATATGGAAGTATTGTGCACCAATTCCTTGGAAGTTGTGCATAAAAGAGAATTTTCTAAAAGTACTAGCTTCTGCTTTACCCTTTGACCCAATCAGGCTTTCACGAAGAGCTTCAAACTAAGGGCCCAATCCTATCCAGGCCACTGCCCTGCGATACAGTGGCACCAGGGAAACAGCCAGAAGTCTTCTCAGGGTAAAGAAACTTTGATTCCCTTACCTGGGGGAAGGGTCAGCTCCCTACAGCCCCTTTGGGTCTATTCAGAGCTGCACCAGCTAATTAGAAGGTGCAAAACCTAGGAGACGAGTGTTGGGCTCCAGGACCTAGAAGGAGGGATAGGATTCGACAGCAGCAGAAGCTGCTATTCCTGCCCGCAGGCTGCGATCCCCACCCCAGCCCGCCCACCACCCAGTTTCACTCCTCCCCCACCTTCCTACCACCCTCCCCCCACTCAGAAATGCCTCCCAGTCGCTCAGCAGGAAGCTTAATGCTGGCAGGCCTCCCACCGGTGTAGAGGCCCAGTGCCCTTTCCTCTCCCAGCCATCGCAATGTACCTTACGGCAGGTTTGATGGCCATTGCTGGGGCAGTTTGTGGGCCACTGGTGCTGCCTGGCATTAGGATTGGGCTACCTACCAGTTTAGCAATAAAGGGTTTCCTCAAGAAATCCTGGCAAGTGACAGTGCATAGCTAGCATATGAACTGTTAACAAGCTTGCAAACCAGATAATCTTTTTTATTTTTTGTTCAAAAGCAGAGTATTTTAGACTTCACAGAGACATGTTTAACAGTATTAAACCAGTATCCACAGAAGGCTCCAGTGCTCAGTGTAGTGAGGTTTCTGTGGCATGCATGACTACATGGACCTTCCTGATGGCCTTGTGGGACACTAACAGCATAATCCTAGGTATGTCTACTCAAAAAATAAGTCCAGCTGTGTTCAACAGACCTTACTCTCCAGAAAGTGTGCATATGATTGCAGTCTAAAGGGGCTGATGGGATCCCCCCCCCCTTGACCAATATTATAGAGCACTGGAGAGGCTGTTCTAGTGCTGCATCCTTCACAAAAGAAAAGAAGCTTGCAGTTTTGTTTTACAATACTAACTTTTTTTAGTGACGGTAAATGTATGAAAGTTACATATTAAAGCAAATCATATGAATAAACTACTTTAAAAAATACACTGTCCAAACAGTGCCAGAGGGAGAAGTCACCATGCCTCAAAATGATACTGAAATCTAAGGCAACGTGATTCTAAACATTTCAAGTCAATTCCAAACCAATGCATAGTTCACCTGTACAAAGATCCCATTTGAAACAGAAATGAATGCAAAGGAAAGTGAATTTACTGGATGACGAACCAGCTTTTCCTTCAACCTCTCCTCTGATTGATGGGTGTAAAGCTTGACTAACTGAACTAATACTCCTGGGATCCAGTTTCAGCTGACAGGGTGGTCTGGTCACAAACCCCTATATACACATGGGATATATTTCAGTCACTGGAACTACAGGATGAATTTGCTCAAAAGTGTTACCCTAGCTAACAGGCACCATACTAAAATTAATAATAAAAACGTACACAGGTCTGGACCATATCTATCCTTGTCAGTTCATTAACTCAAAATTTTCCAGATAGGTCCAGAAAAAAGAATTGAAAAATTAACAAAACTATCTGGGATATTTGAGTTTAGGCATTTCTCATGTAAATGGAATACTGAAATATTCAGCTGTATTCATATTCTGTGGAATGTGGCACAGGCTTTGAAATGCTCACATGTGTTTGGCTCTTCTTCATCCCCACTACGCCATTTTCCTAATGGATATATCTGCTATATAATAGCCATACTCTTGCAAGGCCATTTGGATACTGCAATCCTCAAGTCCCTGTTTGAAGTGAAAAAAGACATCGGAAACCTCTTCCAGTTTCCAATCATGAAACCAGAAGTGGTTTAAGATAGCTTTTTATCCCTCAAACAGGTTTGGGGACCCCTGCAGAGGTCTCTATAGACTCCCCGCACCCCACCAGAGGCTGATGCTGAATAAGGTAAGTCAATTCCTCCAATCAGTGTGATCTTGGGGATTGCATTGCTGCCTTCCCCCGCTCCTTAAGGGGCCAGAAACAGGACTTCTCAGGCTACAGAGTCATGAAGCTCCAGTTTGAAAATCTCTGCTCTATACACTTAAAGGATTGTACTGTAGGACTATTACTGGTGGCCCCTCATGTAAATCTGGGAATGTGCTTTTGTGGATGTGCACTATCTTCTCTGTGTGCAACCCCATTCATTCTCTCACACACTTTCCCAGTCACATAAACACACAACCACACTGACACTATTCACAAGCAATATTAATATACACATGACTTACACTACTGTAAGAGTTCACCAGTATTTCAACAGCGTTGCCTATATTTCCTTCTGCTAAATTCCTGCCACCAACAACATTGAGCCCCATATTGTATGTCCCTAGCTCTTTTGTACTAACCCTTTTATAAACTTGTGACCATCTGGAATTTTCACTAACATTCCATAACACTTCAGCAGCGAAGGGTGCAATCCACGGAAGGACTTGGGCCAGTGCAAGTCCCTTGCACCAGCCCAACAGTGTTGCAAAAGTGCCGTAAAGCACTCTCACACCACCAAGAGAGCATGGAGGCCAGCCCAACCCACTGGGCTGGTGCAAAACTAAGCCTGTGCCAGCCGAGTCAGGCTGGCGTGGGAGTTGGGGGTGTGTGGAGAGGGCGGAAAGGAGCGTTCCGGAGCGGGGAGGAGGGTGGTGGTGGGCAGGCCCATGGGTGGGTCACGGGTGAGCAGGGGGTGGGACCAGGATCCTAACCTGGTCCCTGGCAGCCCGGAGTAGCTTGGTTCTGCACCACCTTTTGAGGTGGCACAGATACAAGTAGCCCCATTGGAACTGCTGCAGCTTTAACCGGGGTAAGGGGACAGAATTTCCCTTGCCTCGGGCTGAGCCGCAACCGGTCCCAATCCCACTCTGGAAATGGGGCACACCAGCCAGCCTCCCTGTGCCAGTGCGGTTTAGGATTGGACTGACCATCAATGACTTGCTGAAATGAAGTGAAGAGGTAGTTCCTCTTACAGCTGGTGCCTATGGAAACTTCAAAGATTGCAGTCTGTATTTATTTGGATTTTTAAAAATATTATTATGGCAACTTTCCCCAAACATTTATTTTTCTGCACATCTGCATACTCCGTGCTTTAACTAAATATCTTGTTAATTTTTTTACAACTGTAATAAAAAAATTATTTAAAGTTTGATTTGACTTCACAAATAGACATATAGGTGTTTTCACTACAGAGCAGCAAAATGACATTATATTTAGGGTTAAAAAGAAGTAACCCTAGGAGCAAGCATACCTTTCAGACAGCACACCCTTTCCGCAATAGATTTAATGAACAGAAGAAGACAAAAAGATGTTAAAAAGTGGCTAAAATCTGTGGCTAGACCTTTGTCTCCTACAGACTGTTCTGTTAGCATTTATAAGTTTTATACAATACCACAAATATGAAATGTGTGGTGTTCATTTCAACATTACTAGTACAGCATGTTATTGACCATCTAATTATGCTGAATTCCATTTATAAACATAGCTAACCACTAAGTTTATGGAGACTTTTGGAGCTGCTTTAATAGAATATTGATTGAGAGCAAGGTTTGAGTGGGCTGCCATTGAATTGTGTAATGGCATACAAAAAGCAAGGTCACTGCAACAGTGCATTCTAAGCCTGCTGTCTTTTTGTATTATAATCCTTCCCCCCCCCCCATCTTTTCATATCCAAACTTGAATTGTAGATTTTGGATGGCTGCACTCTGCTATTTAACATGACGTTAGCTTCTATAGTGTTTATGTTCCTGCTGCTGATTCTTAACTACCTCTCCTCCAGTATTGATTAGGTACAGCAGAAAATTCATGGGCCTGTATATGGGCAAACAGCATAGCTATATTATTGCAGTAGAACCTAAGAGATACAAACCCTGCAAATGTGCCGCCTAGTCAATCTGCCTCTCATTTTCAGCACACTCCTACTTGTACAAAACTCAGGGCCCAATCCTATCCAACTTTCCAGCACGAATGCAGCCATGCCAACGGGCATCCTTCCTGAGACAGGGAGCAGGTAATAATGGAGGCCTCCTGAAGGAAAGGGACTGTTTGTTCCTTTAGCTCAGGGTTGCTTTGAAACTGTATCAACATTGGAACGTTGGATAGGATTGAGACCTCAGTGATTCTGCACACAAATGAATGCAGTTAGGTTGCTTAAACCCAACTGAAGTCAATGACAGCTGGGTGCATAATTATAGCCAACATGTGGATATGATGAAATAGTGAACTCCTTCCACTGCTGTTTCAGTTTAAATAAATACATAGGGTTCTCAAGTCTGCTTGGAAGCCTCTCCTTTACCTGAGAACTCTGTTCTTCAGACCCTGAAGTCTGAGGGTGTGTTGCAGTTACAAACTCTAGACTCGCACCCAGGCAGGTACTTGTTATTTCACTTGTTGTAAGCACTGACAGCAGGGAGGCTTTTCAGGGTGGGGAGGGGGCAAAACTGGGCAGGGGAGGGGTGGGTCGAAGGATGGATTGGGTCTGGGAGGGGGTAGAGATGGTGAAAGAGGTTTTGTCCCCTCCCAAGCAGAGCTGCCTGACACAGACCTCCTTGTTTCTACACCTGCTGTGCAACCCATTGGCACCAGCAGAGCTCTACCTGGGGTAAGAGAACAAATGTTCCCTTCCCTGAGGAGACTTCATTGGTACGCAGCAGCAACCATTTTGGCGCCACTGGACCTCGCAGCACCCGAGCCCCGTAGGAATGAGCTGCACATGTGTGCAGCTGCCCTTAATTTATTCCACAGAAATTGTGTTGATGCTGTCTGTGTCTTCATAGATTCCTCTGCAGTCAGCAGGCTTGGGTTGCTTTCAGCTAGATGGAGGGTGTTCACTTTGTTTTTGGCTTTTATTTACAGTGTCAGGCATCCTGATTCAGTGCATATGACCTATTCACCATACAGGGCTGGGCCAATCGCCATGCAGATAACTCTAGAAATGGCAGATTGGGACTTAGTAGGATCCATTCAAGCAGGACATGAGCAAAACTGATGTTTCGACCCAGACTAATAAAGCTTCTGGTTCAGAAGGTCATATAGGAGGAAGGTTTCACCTCCTAAGGTAATTGCAGAGTCATGCTGTACATGAGAGGTTACTGTTACCGTTATTGCTTTAGCAACAATGATTCATGCTGTACAGTATAATTATTGCAAGTTTCAAACACTAGGGTGCCACCTCATGCCAATGTAAGACGTCTCACATTTTGTTCTGTTTTTTATTGTCAGGGATTCAACATACAGTACATTTGTTTATGTGGCTAGGACAACAGGTTCCTACAACTCTGTTTTAAACAGCCTGCACATTCAGACAGTTTGGTGCTAGACATCAGTAAAACAAGGCCCTGAATTTTAAAAATGCTATAAAATATTTTAATTCCCGTAGAATTTGCATTGCTATTTCAATGAATCACATTTACAGAGTAAAATGTTGAATGTAGGTTTACTATTTGCAGCATGTAAAAAAAAAATAGCCTGTGTGTATGCATGTGTGTGTTTTTCTGTCTGTTCTCTCTTTAAAAATCATTTGTCCTGATCTAGGGATTTAAGTGTGATCGGAAAGGCATGTGAATCTCTTACAAACACAGGGACCCCCAATCAGTTCAGTGAGCTGAACCTGTGAGTGTAAGGTACGCGCTTGCAGATCAGCCCCCTTCCACTGAAATGAATGGGAATGTTGTTTCAGGATAGCTCCATATGTCTACTGGAGAAAAAGACTGATTGGTACTTAACATTGTTATAGTTATTTATTGAAAAGTATTTTTATTCCGTCTTTCCAATAAATGTTCACATTGATAATCCCCTTGCCCCCTCCCCTCCAAAATTATAAATACCAAATATATTCTGGCAATAGTATTCATAAATTAGCAGCAATGTTTAGAGTTAGGTAAAAATTTCCAGTTTTTCACTACAGATGAAAACCAGAACAAAGACATGTTGGGGCCTAGTTTAGCTGTAACTGTAGCAGAGGCATGACTGTGAGACAATGGAGTTCATGTCTCCTTGGACTGTCTGGATTATGTCATAGTAAAATACAATCAAGGCACCCTTGATCAATGGAACAGGGTGGTGACAGGTACTCCTAATTCACTGTTGTTAGTGAATATTGACAAGCTGGTAATGATCATACTGCAGCATGTCATTCAGACTAAGGACATTAGCATTCTTTAAAGGTCAAAAGTAATGGCTTTAAAAAAGGCAGAATTCCATGCAACTTAGGCCTCAGAAATCTGAAGATGCAGCTATACGTAAAGTATGTAAAAAGCATGAGATCCATCATCTCACACGGACTGCACAGGAAACTATTTCTGCATGAACATGTACTTAAACCGTTTTGTGAGCTTTTTGTTGAAAAGCGATATATAAACAATGACAATGACAATAACAATAATAATACTTGCACATTACATGTGTACATTAGCAGCAACTGTTACCCTGCACATGCCCGATCTCGTCTGATCTCGGAAGCTAAGCAGGGTCAGGCCTGGTTAGTACTTGGATGGGAGACCGCTTGGGAATGCTGGGTGCTGTAGGCTTATACCATAGTCTTTCGAGACTGAAGGTTGCCAACCAACCATTAAGTGTTGCACAATACAGAGACTAAATAAATGGGTACATAGGAAGTATGTATCCAGTGCGTGTGCTATTGTAAAAAAAGAGGCTCATTCATAAAACTGTGATGAAAATCAATATTCTAAGTTTGAAAAGATAGAAACTGGTTCTGAAGGCATTTACCAGTATTTTATTTTTCTTTTTAAACATTTCTACTCCCCCTTTCTTAACCTAACAAGAAAGTTCTAGGTGGCTTAGGATAACAGAATAAGAACCAAAAAAAAAAAAAAAATCCAAATGAAGAAAAAACAAGTAACAAGAAATTGAGCAGCAACATACTGACATCATTAGCACAGATAAAAAAAATCAATTAACATCATGGTGGAATAAAAAAAAATTCTTAACTTCCTTTTCGAACACCAGCACAAAAGAAGTAGTTCTAACTACAATGGAACAAGCTTCTCAACAGAGAAGACCCTGTTATGAGTCGCAATCAACTATATTTCCACAAGTGACAGATTCTGCTACAGAGCCTCCTTTGAGGTGTGCAGATTTGTATAAGGACGTATGGTGCTTCAAGTATATAGGAGCCAAAACAACTAAAGGTTTTATATATCATCACCAGCACTTTGAATGGCACATGGACACCTAGAGGCAGCCAAAGAAGATTATATAGGAGTATGGCATGATCATGACTCCTAGCACCAGTCAACAATCTGGTGGCTGCATTCTGTACCAACTGCAGTTTCCAAACAGGTTTCATAGAGCTCATTACAATAGTACAGTCTCAATATCACCAGGAAATGGGTAACCATAGTCTGGACTAATCGATTCCAAAAAGAATGCAGCTGGTGCATGAGCTTAAGGGCGCAATCCTAACCCCTGGGTTAGGCCGGCACAAGTCACTTGCTTCAACCTGGGGGTGTTGCAAACATGCCATTAGAGTTGGAGAGGCCAGCACAAGGAGTTGCACTGGCCTCCCCACACCAGATCCAGGATCGGTAAGTTTGGCCAAGCTCAGTCAATGCAGGAGTGGGGGTGGGGTGTTGGAAGAGAGCTCCACATTAATAGCACCTGTTCCTTGACAACTTGTTAGCCCTCATGCAGCCCATCACCAACTCAAGTCACTGGTACAGAACTTCAGCAGCCTCCTGCGCTTAAGATGGAAATGAACAATAGAGTTGAGTATCATCCAAATAAAGGTGACACCCAATTCCCAAATTCCAGATAACCTCCCTGATCACTACACCAAAATCTAATATGGGAACAGCTTGAGCCACCAATGTAACATCAGAAATCACAGAATGAGAGGTTAGATCCATCTTTATGACTGCTTTTCCAATGTAGAAACTGGTGGGATTAATAGTTTGCAGAATAATATATAAGAAAAATCACAGTGATAACTGGAGTCAAGATAAGAGCACACAAATAAAAATCACAGTATCACTGGTACTGCAAAAGTTGGGCCTCAACCAGATCATTATACATAATATAATATATCAAAATCAGACCTTATTACTTTAACAATACAAGACAAAACTTTTTTCCCACCTAATGAAATATACACCACATGCTGCTCATGCATGGGGTGGGAAAACGGAGAAAGAACAATCAACTCTGGAAAACCGCTTTTATGGAAATAATGGAGGGTGGAGAAATAAAAGAAAGATATTAATGACATTAAATAACATAACAAGCAATAAAATAACAAGTAATGATACTTACTTTGTGAGACCCTTACTAACTCAGTCACACTGAAAACACCTGATGTGACAAAACTGTCTTGGAAGCCCAAATGTCCTATAAAACACAAGAAAATTTTAGGTGTGGTTAATATAAGCACTTAAAGACAATATGTACAAATACTTCAGTATTATAAATACTTCAGTATTTGTAAGGTGAACAAAATGGAAAATTTAATTTTCTTCTTATATCTAATTGATGTTCAGTTAGGTAGATATATGGTTAAAGAGCATTAACATGACACATTAACTGGCAAAACGGTATACAGTAAAGTATCACAGTTGGAAATCTGAAATAAAAGAAGCTCATTTTAATAAACAGTTGCCTCAGATGACCCTAACGACTTAACAATTGAAATTAAAATACTGTACCTAGGAATCAGATGGGACAGCTAAGTTCTATAATCGTTTTAAACATTATTCTCTAAAGAAACATCTGATCAGGATTATCTACTCATTCATTCAAACAAAACAAGATTTAAAGATGTACTCTTCATTTTCTAAGATTACATTAGGGAAATCTTAAAATAGCAGCTGTTAAGAAAAATCTTGAAAAATGAATGCTTTTCACAGAAAAAGAAAAAATCTCTTTCAAATGAGCTTTTCAAAAGAGAAACCAAATCTTTGCATTAGAAAGCTTTAATTCTAATCCTCTGAATTTCTTTAAGAGACAAGGCGTATGGTTACTTGCCGGTTTCATTTGTGTAAAGGATATTTTATATCAAAATGTTATTACACTTCCCATAACAGTATTTCCCTTTTTCTATGAAAACATGTCTATCACCAAATGTTAATTTAATTTTCTGGGTATAATCAATTACAAAACAAGAAGCCTTCAAACTGCAAATCGGGCACAAGAAATTCTGCTGAACCAGATATTACAATTCATACAGTATGTAACAGGACTTCAATTAGAGGTCTGTAGCTGATAGGTCAGCCTGACCTATTGCTTTGAAATAAGGGTCAAAGAAAACTGAGGATAAAGGGATTATTGAAAGAACTGTAAAGTCGCTCTTGTCCGTAGGATAAGTGGCATACCTTTTAAGGTTGTTCTAATTAAAGTGACCACTTCTAACACATGCACATACTGTATATCACTGGAATTACTATAAAGTTTCCATACACCCGGACATAGTAATCTGCATGTTAGAGATTGTTAGATTTCATTATATTTATTTACAAACTACAAAAATAATCACTTGATGTATTTACCTAAGTTATTTATTACATATTTTTTATTGCACATCATACTCACTTCTGTATTTAGGCACATATAGAAAGATACACACAATTCTACTTTTTTTTACTAGCAAGGATGAATCAAACAAGAATGATTTATTGATTTATCAAAAATTAAAATGGCAGGTCCATTATCTGAAAGGTTTTCAGTATCGATAGGTCTATTGGAAGCAGTCTTTATACCTTCTTTATTCAGCCAACACATTCAAGCTGATTTTACAATAAATAATGTAGTGCTTGAAGCACATTTCTGCAACCCAAAGGCACCAGCTAGGATTCTGAATTTGCCAGCATTCTTTTCATTTCTACCACACGTTTGCAGAGTTTGCAAATATGATGGCAATGAACACTAAAGCAAGAAGAAGGGTGTAGATCCAAACAGACATTTAGGCAATGCTTCTCTGGGAATCTCAGTTAGCCCGAAGGACAGAGCTTTGAGGGTCTTGATTACATTCAGAAAATACTGATCCCTAAAAGGCTTTAGTACTCCCCACATAAGTAAGTTATGCACATGCTGATAGTCTTAAGAAAGGACTGCTGAATATCAGCTTTGACTATATTCTAGTTTGCATGCATACCTAGCAACAGTGACATGCTGATAGGGTAGGCAGAGTCTCACAGAACCCAGCAAGTTTTTTTAAAAAGTAGAAGACCCAACAATTTTTTTTTTAAGTATGTTTGGCCTTTCCCAAGCTGCTCCTTTCTGCTCCAGCTCCTGCTCAGTTTGTTTAAAGCAACACACACAAAACACAGAGGGAACAAGGAGAGCTGCCAATTGAGATCAGCTCAATTGCTATGATGGTTTGCAAGGGACAAAAAAGGCAAGGACACCTATGCAATTAAAGCCACCAGAGTAAATAACCTCTGTTTGCCCAATAATAAAAAAGACAGCACTTGTGTCATTGCTCTCCGGGGAGGCATCAGGAGGAGTTGTCTTCAGCAGGTTAGGTTATAACCATGGGTGTCTTCCAATAATAAAAAAAGCAAAGTAGCTTGCTTGCCAATCAAAAAATAGCAGGACACCTGCACCAGCAAGCTCTGGGGAAGCAACAGGAAAAGTAGCTTCTCTACTATTAAAAAAAACAACAAGAGTCATGAACAAAGAGGGGATCCTGCACAAATGATCTGCTCTCTAGTCTAAAGCAGGGGTGCCCAAACCCAGGCCCGGGGGCCACATGCGGCCCGCGAGGCTTCTCAACGCGGCCCTCAGGGAGCCCCCAGTCTCCAATGAGCCTCTGGCCCTCTGGAGATTTGTTGGTGCCTGCACTGGCCCGATGCAACTGCTTTCAACATGAGGGCAACTGTTAGACCTCTCACGTGGGCTGTGGGATGAGGGCTCCCTCCACTGCTTGCTGTTTCACGTCTGTGATGCAGCAGAGGCAGCAAAGGAAAGGCCAGCCTTGCTTTGTGCAAGGCCTTTTATAGGCCTTGAGCTATTGAAAGACCTTCATTCATTCATATAAGTTCATCTTTAATATATTCATTTATGTAAACTTATATACAAATTTATTCAAATTTTAAATGTAAATTAATTGTTTCCCCCCCCCCCGGCCCCTGGCACAGTGTCAGAGAGATGATGTGGCCCTCCTACCAAAAACTTTGGACACCCCTGGTCTAAAGCATCAGGAGAGGCAGCTTTTTGGTTGCTTCAGGGAGCCGGTGCTGAGCTCTCCCTAGCTCCAATGGGGGGAAGAAAAGGTGAATTTTTATTAATTTATTTTCCTGGGTAGGGAGTGTTTCAGAGACTGAGCTTAAGGGAGAGGGAGGGGGGAGTGTGTATTATTGCCTCCCCTGGACTGGATCTAACTGCATGTCGAAGGAATGATTATAAAGTGACACTGTAAACATTTATTGCACAACCTGTGAATATTGCTTTTCGGTATCACAAGGTAGTGGCAGCACTGAAAAACCATACCATATAAAGCATCTCACTATACAGAGACATCTTTAAAACCTTAAAATAGTAATGATCAATTAGACCCTCAAGCCTATTATCTTAACCAAATTCCCGATTAGAAAGAAAAGCCTTCCCTACTCTGACTGCAACTTGATTCCTCTTGGTTTTATCCCCTACCTAGATAATCCTCTGTTTCACAAACAATATCAGGCAAGTAACTTCTAATAATACATGCAAAATAGGTGTCTATGATATTGGTTATAGGAACACCTTGAAGAGGTCATTGAAAAGATTTCCAATCTATCTAACAGTTGACTATGACTGCAATCCTGTATACATGTACCACAGCATAAATGCCATTGAACTCAGTGGCACTGACTTCTGCATAGACATGCATGGGTTTATTCTGCTAGTAAGTCAAAGGATTGCTTTGATGTGACACTTAAATTAGAGTAGATCTAAAATGGACCAAGCTTATTTTATTTCAGAATTTCATTTATGTGGTTGGGTACTTTCTGTTGAATGATGCCAGGATCCAAAGATGTTGAAGCACAGTTAAACATGAGATACACAGTTCAATCCTAACTGCTGCCTTAAGATAGCAACTTGCATCTCAGATTTGATAAATATCATGTAACTTAGGGTACCACAACATGGTCATAAGGTATTTGATAGAACAGTCTTTTTGAAGCCACGTAGGTTTGGATCAGGTCAGTATTACTATTTGATAAGAGACTGCCTAAGGACCTCTCTCTGTGTGGTCTTGAGCTCTGCAGAACAAAGGCAGTTTGTAAATGCAATCAGTAACATTTACACTCCTAAAAGAAGCCACAAGAAGTCCTGCCAATGCATGTGCAGCATCTCGGGGAGCCTTAGAGCACCAGTATGTGCACTCAGTGGTGCAGTATCAAGCTGAACATTGAACACCAGCAAAGAGCTGGAACAGGAGACAATTCAGGAAGCAGAGCCATGAACAGGAAGGGATGGATGAAAAAACCAAGTATGAGGCAGATGGTGGCCACTTATGGTGTTCTCATGGAGCCCCTGAAGAGGTGTCAGGAAGCCTCAGGACTCTTTGGAGCACACTTTGAGAAATGCTGATTTAAAAATACCCAGCTTTTTTCTGTTCCTACCTTTCCAACAATTACACATCATTGCAACTGGCTTAAAGGGATGCAACTATTCCTGCTGATCTTCTTTCTTGACATATTCATTTAAGTTCAGCATTTTACCAATAATTAACCATGGCTGTTTTATTACGCAGGCAAAGGAGGCATTCCCTTTCAAAACTGTAACAAGGTCCCTGAGTTCAAATGCCAACATTAGCTTGCATATCCAGTTTGAGAAGATTTTAGACCCACCAGAAAATTCTTTGTAGAACTGTAGAATACAGGAGAATGAATTAGACTATTCAGGGCATATCATGTCACTACAATAGAAGAACACCTTAAAGACTTTAAAGTCATGTAATACAATTCTAGGGTGGATCCTTCTCTTTGAAAAAAAAGCAATATACTAGTGGCTGAGAGAAAAAAAGGACTAATATTTGACAACACAAATCAGCATAACCTTTTAACTGCAGCAGTCATGGATGACTGCCCTCTGACCTGGAGAGATTATGTAGGATTTCAATGACAACAGCTGGAAGTGAGCATGTGTGAATAGAGGACACAAAATCTTAGGCCTTATACAAAAGGCTACCCAGATCAGAGCATTGATTAGAAATTGTTTCCTGGTCCCAGCTTAACAGAGCATAATAATGAAAGTTTTGTTAACTCTTTATACCATGCAAAATTAGTGAGGATTCTTTCTTTGTAAATTTTACAAATCTATCACTCAATTGGGATATTTTAAATAATTGCAAATATTACAGCAAGTGAACTACAAGAATCGTAAGCTAGTCTGTGCATGATTTAGTCAAATTAACAGCCTGATTCAACTTATATTTCTTCAGAAGTCCCAATGAATTTGATGGGACTTGGAAGAATGTTTGCAGCTAAAATTTTAATTCATACTTATTTGTAGTTTTTCAAAGGGTACTGGATCATATTTTACAAAAACAAGAAATACAAATGTGCAAAAAAATAAAATACTTGAAATGAAAAATGATAAATTAAGAACACTTGTGTATTCTTTACGTGGACACGAGGTACTAGATAACTTGAAAAAATCAGCAAATTATTGAAGAAAACTTTACCAAAGACACAGTGATTGAATGTCAGAAGAAAGCTGATTCTTGAGTGGGTTTATAAACCATTATGGTGGGGTGCACCTCCCTGAAGGATCACGTTGGAAGTCAGAGGGTGCTTCTGAACCCAGCCTTACTCCTAGATATGCAGTGGCAGCTGTGACTAGAAGTACTTTTGCTCAGCTTCAGGCAACTAGGACCCTTCCTGAAGAAAGCAGATCTGGCTACAGTGATCCATGCCTGAAGCCACAATCTTAGCCTTCTCTCCTCCACCACCAATGCAGCCATGCTGCCAGTTTGTGCTGCAACCTATGGGACAGGTAGTCTCAAGGTCCCCTGAGGCCCCCCTTACTCAGGGGAAAGCTTCTGGCACCAAAACAAGTCTACTTGGAGCTATGCCATCTATGTAACTGGGGAATGTCGGAGTACACATGGCTCGAGGCCCAAAAGAAGAATAGGATATCAGTGGCATTGCTGCCATAGGTACTGCTCCCTTCCAACACTTATTCCTTCCCCATTCTGATTGCATCCCTCCCACTTCCCTCCCATCTCCTAAGCTGACTTGCCATCACAGGGGAATGTGATGGGTCTGCTCGTGGGCGGCCACTTATGACAATGCCCCTTTGCTCCTGACAGCAAGTTGCATTTGTGACCGCTGTGTAACACCTTATGCCACCAGAATGCTAGACCTGGTGGCTTAAGGGACTAGTCCCTAGTATTCTGCTGTTAGTCATATGGTGTTTGGACAACAGTAACACACTCTACAAGGGGATGCCCTTGAAGACTATCTGGAAAATGCAGTTTGTACTCAGTGGTTGGAGAATATTACACCTGTGTTCCATAAATTGCCCTACTGTTGTGCTTCCAAACACAATGTAAGGTACTAGCTATTCCCTACATAGCCCTACATGGCTTGGAACCTAAGTAACAGAAGAATAACTTCCTTCCATACAGCCTACCTGCATTTTGCAGTTATCCTAGGAAGTTCTAAATCACATTCTGACAGGAGCAGAGTTAGTGGGGACACAGGTGTATGGTGATTTCCCAACTTTGAAACTCCATTCTTTGGAAAGGCCAGCTAACTCCTCACTGAATGTCTTCAAGCTGGAAGTTAAAACCTTTCTTACAGTTACTTTTTCTTGAGATCTCTGGGTGTTGTTGCTTTTTGTTTGTTTGCTTGGCTCCATTTTGATTATAGTCGTGCACCACTTAACGACAAGGTTCAGGACTGTGATCCCTGTCATCAAGCAGCGCTTGATGCAGTCCGGACCCTCCACAGGGAAGGGTCATCTCAGTTTTCCGGAGGCAGTGCACATCCTCATGCTGCCTCTGCGGAGACTGAGATAAATCATGTCTCTTGCACAACTTCCAGTTTCATGGAAGAAACCAGAAATCGTGTGAGAAATACAATTTCCCTCAGTCTGAGTCTTGCAGAAGCAGCACACAGACATGCGCTGCCTCTGGGAGGCTAAGACAACCCTCTAGAGGGGAGGGGAGCAGAGCTCCCCTCACTTTCGGAGGGTTGGGGTGTGCTCCCCCGACAACCATGTGCCCCCACGTGGTCATCGGTTATGTGATTCAGGCGTAAGCCGGGATGTTGCAAAATAGTGCACACCTGTATTTGGTCATTTTGGGTTTCATTTGTTTTTTAAAAAATTGTTTTATGAAACAATTGTAAGCTGCCTTGGTGGTTCATTTACTGGGGCTGAAAAGGCAACCTAAAACTATTTTAAATAAATTAATACAATGAATCAAGTGAAACTTTATACCATGAGTATGAATTCAGTCTGTTGCATTCAAAGCAGAATTTGGGATCTACAAGTGGATTGTGGGAAACTTTTTAATATGAACAGCTCACAGACTTGAAGGATTTGGAGGAGATAATATGATAGTAGGGTCCAGGAGAGAGGCAGCATTGCTTTCTACTGACATAGATCTAGTTCTTGGAGAGATCATAAACCTGCGTAGTGGGCTGTACAGGTGGAGCCTCATATGACTGAATGTGCAAGAATACAAAATGATACAAAATCATTTGTATCATCGCTGCCACATTGCATAAATTGCTGCCACAATTCTAATTTAACCTTCTCCCTAACATGCAATTCTTTTTTTTTTTCTGTCGCATGGATAAACATTCCATCATGTGAACGGCCAGTAGCAGTATCAAATGGTGAAGCCTAAATAAAAATTTACCACCTCTCAGCTCAATCCTGAGCTGCCTGGTGCGTGGGGTTGCAGCATGCCGAAAATGACTGACCCTGCATCCAACATGCTCCAGGTAGCTGCCGCCTTCTCCTCGGGAAAAGGGGACTTTTGACAACTTCCGTCATGTAACTTCCCCACAATGGGGCTACTCGATTCTACATCGACTCAAAGGTTCGTGCAGAATGAAGAGCCTTCATGTCAGGTGGCTAGCCTCCCCCCATGCCCCCACCTACCTCTCCACTGTTCCAGTGCTCCACCGGTGCTCCGGCCCACAAATGCACCTTATGGCACATTTGTGACAGTGCGTGCTGGCGGTGAGCTGGCGCACACTGCATAGGATTGGACCCTCAGTGAGCTCTAAATCTATGGACTTGTGAGAAAGGGAGAAGTTGTCTGTTGCAGCAGATTCTTTCCAAGGTCTCAGGAAAATGTCTCTTCTACTGCCTGAGATCTTCTAACTGGAGATGCTAGGGATTGAACCTAAGGGCTGTTGTATGCTACAACATATAACACGGTTTGCTACAATTGCACTCTACCAAAGATTGGGTGGCCCAAAGATTGGGTGGCCAAAAGCAAACTAACGCAACAAGCCAGTCAGAATGTGATGAATGTGATGATTCCAGGGTTGAGTGCAAGGGAAACAGAGGAGATAATAACACCTGCAACAGTCACAGAAAAATGGAGGAAGAGGAGGATGCTGGAATTTAGGGTCAATGCTTTGGATATGGAAGGCCAAAATGGCAAAGTCATTTTTTTCAGGCTATAATCTTACAATCAATGTTCAGGTTAATAAATATCTTGGAACTGTAGACTTAAAAAATTAATATGAAAACAGGTGTATTAAGCAAGTTTCTGTTGCTATAATATTAAAACCCAATCAGTTCTTTTTTGATAAAATAAAATTATTCATCACTACAAAAATCAACAGGATAAATACTTTTTTAGGGCTCCACATCTCTGAAAACAACAGATGTCTTCAGTTAGCATATTTAGCTTTTATTCTTTTTCATATTTTCAATCCAAAAAGGAAATGTTAAAAGAGGAAATGTAATTATAAATAGTCATATTCATTTGGCAGGTTAGAGTATAACACATTCTTCAAAACCCTTCAAAATAAATGAGATGGAATCTACAGAAGGCTAATCATTTTGGAATATTTATGGCTTCTGAAAAGTGAGTAATAAAAAGAAAAGCCACCCTAAGAAAATAATAAAAATGAGTTATTTATCTTCATTTTCTTATCACCTTTACCATAATTCTTTGGGCTGATTACAATGAAAAAACACAACTATAATCTGCAAGATTGCTACAGTGACTTCTTAAATACAGTTTTAGAGACCCCAAACCAGCTCAGTGTTGAAATCAATCAATCAATCGCCAGATAATTTTTGGCAGGTTGTGGATAGTGCTTACTTAGTGGTAGACTTAGTTCCATATGATGCTGTCATTTAGGGTCTTTCTGAACACTTTATGGCAGCAAGCTTGGGTTTGTATCTGACAGGAGACTTGATAGGAAGTTGCAGGCACTCCTATCTCTCTTGTGAATATATTTGAATGACACTCACTCTCCCAGATTTGTGATAGCCTAATTTACACACTTCATTTTAAGCTGTACAGTGTAAAAAATTTGGATCCATCTACACAGCTGGGTCACATGTAGTTTTCCTCCGCTGAAAAAAAATGTCATCCAGGATAGATCTTTGAGACTCCTAAAAAGTTACTACTGCTGTGCAGGAGATCCTTGGCAATGCTTGGAGGGGTGTTTGGGAGAGAGCTGAATACCTAGAGACCATTAGCAGATCTAAACCAGCACATGGGCACTTCAGAGGTGTGTGTGTGCGCGTGTGTGAGAGAGAGAGCGAGAGAGAATGAGTGAGAGAGAGACACGCACAGACAGACAGAAAGACAGACAATTTTCTCCTCCAGTGGTTTGTCTGCTGAAAACTGCTGCTTTCTCTGATAGAGGAAAAAGCAGTGGTCTGTGTTTGTGAGGAGAGTTTCAGCTGAAAAGGCCCATTCCGCCACTTCTATGTCTTAAGCCTATCCCCACCCACACACACGTCTGGATTTTCTGGGGCAAATTGCAGCCCCTGTGCTACATGGGGGAAAACATCACCTGAAGCAGTGTCTTGTGCAGTTAGGCCCTTAGAGATATACATCAAGAAATGTAATGTGTAATGCCACAAATTTGTGGTGGTTGTCCTGGCACATTCTCACCCTACAACTGCTGCAACACGTCTTCCTTCCTGTTTCTTGATTTGCTGGTAATCTGCCTTGTAGGACCCAGGACAAGAAAGAGACTGTGGGCGCAATTCTAACTTGCGCGGGAACAGGCAAGCCAGGAGGCTTGCGCTGTATCTAGTGCAGGATTGTGGCCAGTAGCAGCTTAGCCAGAGGCAAGGGGAAACTTTTTCCCTTACCACTGGGTAAGGGCTGCTGGCGCCTATGGGTCTCCTCGGACTTGCGCCACCTCCTGAGGTGGCACAAGTCTAAGGAGAGTGGAGCAGCTTGAAGCCGCTCCAAACTCTTCGGGAACTGGGGTTGGGATACAGCATAACTGCCAGATCCCAGCCCCGCCTCTCCCTCCCTCCCTCCCTCCCTGCCTGCCCACCCCCAGTGCCGCCCATTGCCCTCCCTCCCCCACTCAGGAACACCTCTCTCCCTCCTCCTCCCCGCCTCCCACGCCTACCTTTTGTCCGAGCCAACGCAAGGAGCTGGGGGGAAGCTGGCGCGGAAGCTTCCGTCAGCCTCTGCAGGCCGGCGCCTCTTGGAGTGCCGGCCTGGCTTCCTCCCAAGGAGGTGCAAACATGCTTTACGGCACGTTTGCGACCCTCCCAGGCCAGCCCAAGGGACTTGGGCCAGCATAGGGCACAGTTTGGATTGCGCCCTTTGTCTCCTGCACAAGGTAATAAAATGTGACTATATTCTCAACAGGGCCAAATCTGGACTTAAACATATCAGAGTTGTGTCAATTTGCAGTCCACAATCACTATTTAAACCTTCGAGAGATCTTACAATTAAAATGTCTATGTTATGGGTTTAATATATATGTTCATCATTAGATTTCAAAAACATTAGGTTCAACAAGTAGCTTTCTTTTCCTTTGCTTTACCATACCTCATCAGGGTTTAAATTTAGTTAGTAATAAATGTAAGAGTGTTTCTGAACCTCTGATGAATCTCATCCCCTCACCACTGATTAACTATAGTTCCCTGCAATTCAGCTAGTATTAACTGGCAGACCTTCCAGGTGAGAGAGCCTGGGTTCGAGCTCAACATCTGTCTGTTTTTCAAAGAAGTTAATACTGCTGCAAAGCCAGTTCATACTTTGCAAATGTATGGCCAGAGCACGTGATGCTTGTCCAGATTATAACAGTGTTCTAAAAAAGAACTACAGAAAGATTCAAAGAGAACAAGATGATCAGAACTCTTGTCCCAGATGGCTGAAGCTTTCCTGCTGCTGCTCATTGTCCTGCACTAGGCAGTGCTAGAAATGAATGACACTGTAGTCCTCTTCATGATGGTATTGTTAGTTCTCTCCTTTCTGCCCTGTATGGAGAACTAGCACCTGAAGAGGGCTTGCATACAGTGCAGTATTGCTTTGTGCTCATTCTAACATGCTGCCTTCAGAAAAATTGATTCTGGTGCTGTCTGAAGATAGGCAAGCTTGGTAAGGATGCCCATGTTTTTAACTTGGCTAAACGTTTCAGAGATTTAATCTACATCAGTACTCTGCATAATTACTAATAGTCCCATCTAGTTATAACTAAGGTAAATTGGGTGACTAATATCAGTCAGCAGCCAGTGGTGTCAATAGGATTTGTGTCACCTGGTGCAGGAGGACAGTGTGTCACCCCTATGATGGACCTCCTCCCATGCAGTGGGCATGGCAACACCCCAGGTGGTAGGTATGGTGATGTACCATTGCCCCAGCCCCACGTCTTTTGGTTACAACGTTTGATAGAGTGGAGATATTTCAACACGGTGTGTTCAATTGCATTCTGCATGAAATTATGCATCAAATGATATATAACATGATGGTATTATTTGAAAATACTAAGATTTTAAAAATTTTGGCCATTAGCGATGTCACCACCCGTGGGTGTGTCCCCCTGTGCAGCCTGCACCCCCCAGTATCTTCACAGTGACACCACTGTCAGCAGCAATGCTGTTCCCACATTGTAACTAACTGATACTTACAAATGTGCAGCCCAACCCTAACTAGTGCTGATGCAGCTGCACAGCCCATGCTGTATCCAGCACTGGAATTGAGCAGGCCAGAGGTCTCCTCAGCACGAGGTAACATTTGTTCTCTTACCCTATGTCGAGCCCCAGCCTGGTCAATGAGGTTATTTGGATCTGTGCCAGTGAAACTGCTGGTGCAAGTCTGAAAAGCCCCATGTAGGGCTTTCAGGCCTAGGAGGAGAAATAGGATATGGCATAGACCAGAACCACCAAGCCTACTTTCCTCAGACCTTAACAGCCCCCATTCCACCCTCCCGCCACTCCTGGGTAACTCATCAGGAGCTTACCTGCTCCTTAATTCAATGCTAGCATGATGGTGCAGGCCTTCCTGCTGGTGCAGCCCACTCACCTGGTGCCGCAAATGTTCTTTATGGCACATTTGCGAGACCCCAGCGTAAGGTAAGTGCAGGATTGGGCTGTTAATTCCAGTAAGTCCAGAGTAGTTCCCATTAGGCTAAGCATGGCTAGTTGACAAAGTATAACAAGATCTGTAGACAGTTCCTACTGTTAAAGGGTATAAACATTGTTCGTTGAGATGGCTTACTCATGTTCTCATTTCGCTCACATAAAAAGAAATGTAAAGCCATTTTAACTTTTTGCACTATTTACATACTCAAAGTAATCAGGAGCTAAAATGATTACATTTGTTTCAGTGCCTTGTTTATTGCTGCCCAGCCCCTCGCTCCCTTAAATCTTCTCTTTAGCCACAACGATGTTTATTGAATACCTGTCATTTCTCCCGCAGTTTGTGCCAAGAGCAGCTTACCAGTGCCAGTCTTCCTGAAACACCTTCTGTTTCCTGTTCTCTAAGGGGCTTCCTTAGATCAGCTGCTCCCCCTGCCCAGTGCACTGAGGCCTATAAATCTGTAAGTGCTGCAGTCAACATTTTTAAGAGCAAGTGGCACCCATTTTGCCTGGGTAGTATACTCTTGGAGGGGGAAACCCCACATGGTGAACTGCATTCCTCACCATGTGTAAACAGTCAATTTGATTTGAAATTAATTTTTTTTTTTTTTATTAACAAGCATTTCTGAGCCTCCCACTGGCAGCAACCTGATTTCTGAAAAGGGACATGATTTGCGACATGCATACTGTACAGAAACCCCCATGCCAGCAACTGTGAGACCCATTTTCATGCTGGAGGTCAAGTTTCAGTGGGAAAACAGCACACTAAAGAAAAGAATTCGCCCCCCCCCTCCCCGGCCCTAGTCAGGATTGTTCTCTTCCTCCATGGCTGGTGTTTGTTAAAGAACAGGCGTCTGGTTTTACATTCGTCTCTTAAAAGTAAGTTCAGGAAAACATGCAGTTTGCCTTGAGTCTTTCAGGCAAGAACACAATTAAGGGAAAATTTCTCTGATTCAATTTCTCATAGTCCTTGTGAAAGGAAAATGACATTTCTCTTTGCCCTAATTCAGGAGTCCAGCAAACATAACTACTCTGCACATAAGTCTTCCCCTTCTTGCTAAGTTACACATTAAATAATAGTGAAGGTTTCATTGCCTAGCAGTACTAGTATTTGCAAGACTTGCCACCCCCGTCCTTGCACCCACTAAGCCTCCTGGTAGAGGCTGCCACCCCCTGTATAGAGCCAGTGAGCCCCCATGGCAGGCTCACTTAGGTAACTGAGGAGCAATACTACTACCCAACCAATCACTAACCCCACAGTTAGCACTGCAGCCAGTAGGAAGGCCCCAGGCAAATGCTTCAACTACTTATGCCTCTCCTAAGACAGGTTTCCCAGTTGCTGGGGCAACAGGAACACCAGGGAGATGGTTCTGGGCTAGAAAGGGGCAAGGCTGCACCTGCCCATAAGACATGCCCTCGTGACAGAGTGCAGTCAGGGCTAGGAACGAGGAAGTCGAAGCAAGATGCTAGACTGAGGCCTTGATCACTACAACCATGGAAGGAAGCTTGTCTGGGGAAAGGAGGAGGAAGTGGGTACTGTATAAACCTCTCACCTCTCTTAGCCAAACTGAGGCAACAGGGGAAGGCTATCCAAACCAGACAGTAGAATTCTTCCCAACTGGATGGAGTGAATGGAAAGATGATGCATATGGTAATGTCAGTATGACAAGGGGGAGCCCCTCCCCCACCGAGGCCTGTGAGCCCCACATGGCATTATTGTTTATAATCCACCTTTTCCATCCACTGTTGCTCAAGGTGGTTAACATGTAACAAACAATAAATGCAGACCTACTCTGCACTGGAGGAGAATCTGAAATCAGGACTTACCTACTATCTACCTAAAGTGAAATAAGCCAAGTTTTACTTTTTACATTGCATGCATTTACATTTTATTCTATAAAAATAGTTAACTAAAATGTTTTTAAAATTAAGATATTAACACATCTCCTTGTCACACTTTTTATAAATTAGTGCTAGAATACTTGGCCATTTGTTAACAATTAGTTAATGTCCTGTCAGTTTGATGGGCAAAGTTACAAGTGGTTGGATTTGGAAGGATTCCCTTTTGTCCCCTTTAACACTGCTCCTTCATGTTTCTTCCCCCTCACTTACCTGGAGATACTCTAGCAAGATTTCCTGCAACCAACACCACTACTGCTAATATCAACCGAGTGTATTTTAAGAGTATATGTCAGGGTTCTTTGAATTTTTAATTGTACCTTGTAAAGAGGATTATTGATTGAAACACAACACATGCACACACTCATTCACTCTGCTTTTTGGAAGCACAGGAATTTATGGTTACATGCCTAGTATATGAAACATGTATATAACAACAATCATGTCTGGTTTTGCACAGATATAGGTGCAGCTGAAAACTACTCCAGTGTGGCCTGAAACATGGAAAATACTCCCTTCTGCCCTCCCTGAATGGCACTCCATTTGAGGCAATGTGTTAAGGACAAAAACCTTTAAAGTTAACATTAGTATATATTACTGATCTCAAACATCCCCACCTAGGCAATCACCAGTTCTCCTTCCACAAAGAAGGGTAATTTGTTCTTTCCTATTATGGGTTGCTGTCGACATCATTACTTAAGTGCTAATTTGAATTCTTACCTTTATTCCTGGCACATGGTTTTAACCTAAGACATAAAAGGTTGTAAAAGTCATGTACTGTACTGCCAGGCTACCCTTGTGTTCCTGTCTATCATCCTGTTCAGACATGGAAAGGGCTAATGATGTGTCAACTAGGTAAATTCATTACCCAGGAGAGAATACTGCCCTGATTCTGCTGCTCCTTCCAGCAAGGATTTCTGTCAGCATGATGCTGCATCTTCTGTTCTCATGGGAACAGTTTATGGTTGGCAGAATAGTACTAATAACAACAATTTACATTTTTGTGGTTCAGGGCATGCTCTATATTTCTACTCCTGGATTGTTTGTAATCCCACCGCACATTCATCAATCAGCATCATGCCACACAAGGAGGGAATGCTGCTCTATTCTCAGGGTCAGGTGACCAGCTGACCACATTTACCCTTGTTTTCTCTGGGTCATGAAAGCTGTGATTCAAATAAAAGAGAGCCAACACAGGCTGATGTTAACAAGCTGTCCTGGAATCTTCTGAGAGCCAATTCTGAGAACACAGTTTTCTTACTTTATTGACTGACTCATGAAAGGGATGAATGTTAAACCCATGATTTGTAGGTCTCATTTGCAGCCTGGCTCATCTCAAAGACTCGGGATGGGTAGTGCCATGTCAAAAACATAACAAATAAAATTTAACCCTTGTATCACCTTATTCTTGACCATGAAAAAGTAATGATTTTTTAAAAATGTCTTTGTCCACTTATGATTTTGAATGTGAGAGCATTCTTATAGTTGTGGGGCAGCCAGCAAGGTCTCTCTGTTCACATTTGCAACCCTTGGGTGCTCACAAATAATTCAGAAGAGCTTGTTATTACAAGCTTATGATGTCATGATGAAACATAAAAATGAAAAAAAAATCTCGAATATCTACGCTGGCATCAGGTCACTTAGTTTCATAAGTCATAACCAGCAGCACAAATTATGTTGGAAGGCAGGCCTACATAGATTTTATAGCAGGATCTGCAAATAGGAGATTAATAACCCTATAAGAATGGGAAAATCAATCCCACTCTTTTTTAAATATATTTTTAAGATCTTTGTTGTAAATGTGTTTTTTATCTTGTTTTTAAAATTATGTTTTTAATTGTGTTTTTAATTATTGCTGTAAGCCGCCTTGGGTCCCTTCAGGGAGAAAGGTGGGGTATAAATAAATAAATAGATTTAATGGGGTTTATTCCCGGGTAAATTGGGCACAGGATTTCAGACTACCTTGCAGCTGGTCTATCCAGCAATATCCATGTGGATATTATGATGTAATTTTTTTTGTTTGCGTGTATGTCTCCAGGTATATTTGAAATCAGTATCAAACCTTTGAGAAGGCAGTTCCTAGACTACTTCTCTTGAGCTCATTTTGGGTTGGACTGATAAGCCAGTTTAACTAGCAAGTATGCCAGATAATGGAAAGGAAAGGAAAGGCTAGGTGCTGTCAGAAATTCCTATTTGGCAGACATTGCATAGATTTTATTAAAGTGCTGCCAATCAGCTATTCACAAAAACAGATCAAAATTAAAATAACTGGTAAACTTGATAGGGGATGTGGTAGAAATGTGAAAGGAGTGATTAAAACCAGAGTCCACCTGACATGATCCATTAGGGAATAGAGCAGTTGCAATAATGGCTTGCTGACTTAAGGAATCAAAGCATACTGAAAGAGTAAAAAAATAGAGGCTAGTGCTTGTTGCGGTTTTCTATTATCCATATCCCTAGCACCTTTCTTTGCTGGTCAAGAATGGAATTGTTGTCCTTAGTTGGCTGTTCTTTTATAGGTTTTTACATTTTAGAAAAATTAGAAACACATGACCTTCACTGACAATTCCAAGAGTTTTCATACCATCTATGAACATCTCCAATGCATACGTACTATATATAGTCATTGATATATGTAACAAATGTATATCCCCTCCAACACTGTTAGACGTGTCTTGCAAAGAACATATAAAACATGCATATAACAAAAGATCAAAATGTTGGTGGTGATCTTGACTTGAAGAAGATAATCAGGAAAACATCCAAAGGTGAAGGTGTTGTAGTCAGGGTGACTTCAATTACTCTCATATAGATTGGATAAATTTATGTTCCGGTCATGATAAAGAGGGAATGTTTCTAGATATCCTCATGGCCTACCCATCCAGGGCTATACAGCTCTGCCAATGCAGTGTGCGCTGCCTGCAATGGTCTGGCAGGAGACCAGGTAGCCCAGGAGAGTTAAATAAAGAAATATTTTACTTATCTCTCAGCAGGCTGCAGGTCCTCAATGGGTCTTTTCAGATCTATGTAGCTTTCAGGCTGGTATAAGTCTGTGGAGCTTCTGGGGGTGGGTCTGGCATGGCATGGAGGGTTAAGGTTCATCATGTGTCTCTTTCACCAAAATCTACCCTCTCCAGCTCCCAGACTTCCCCAAGCTTGGCCTGTTCTCTCCCTGATGCACCCTGACCTGCCCTCACTCCAACTTACTTGCAGCACTGGCTGATCTTCAGGCCATTGTCACTCACACACAGCCTCCTGGGCCTTGGGCTGGCAGCAGCTCTACATAGTATGGTGGAGCAACTGAAGCACCAGCAGCCTGCATAATATGATAGCAGATTGCGACATCCATCATTGTATCACACACCCTTTCCCCACCCTGCCTTCGCACTGCTCAACACAAAATGTACCTTTCACGGCACAAGCTGTTCCCTGTGTCAGAGCGTGCAGGCCAGCGCAGGCCTTTAACCCAGTGCTGGCAATCGCTGTGCCATCGCAAAGTGCTTTATGGCACTTTTGCGACAGCAAGCACTGGTGCAGTGTGCACTGTGGCGGTGTGCACACTGCTCAGGATCGTGCGGTTGAGACCTTTAAGTGCACATACTGTACTGTACTTCCAAATTGAGAGAAAAATGCAATGCCAGAGTAGAGGTGGGAGAAGATAACCCTGTAGCTATATTCACCACCTCTTTGCTATAACTGACTCAAGGCTTAGCCCAACAAATCACAGGAGGACTTTTTCCTTTTAAATTTAATCTTCCATTCTTGCTCTTTTGCTCTTTCACAGAAATATACAAGCTATTAGGGCTATGTTTCCCATCTAGTTCTAAGACTCCTCACTGCAATGCCTGAAGGTGATCGCAAAAACTGTCTCAAGATTGTTAAGACATTTTATCAATCATTTGGCATCACACAGGAGAGGCGAAGGAGGGGAAAGAGGTGGCATACTTTACAGCACACGCTCAGCAAAAACTCCCCATTGTCAAACTTCAGCATTTCCTTGGAATACTATAATGGATAAAGCATACAGACAGGCACAGTCAACGAAAGGTACCCACTAAGCAGCAGATCGGCAGTGGGATCTTACAGTGCTGCTTCAGCTGCTGCAGCACGAACAGTCTTATGCCACTGCAGCCAATGTGACTTATAGTCTAGTAGCGCAGCAGATCCTTGCGGTTCAGTCCTATTTTTCATCGGAATCACTGAAATCTTTATAAAGATGCAGCTTTGTGCACATAGTGAGGAACCAAGATTGCTTCTATGCCACTGGCAACCCTGCCTCTCTCCTTCTCTCTAGAAAGCACTGTAGCAAAGCAGTTTGAAACCAACAGTGACATAGCAGCACTGGTGGTTGCAGGAAAATGAGTTTAATTTCAGCCTGAGAGATAGGGGATGACCTGCCTCTGTGCATCAGAACTGGGAATTCTAATACCTAATCCAAAACACTGCTGTTAATATGCAATTTTAAGTGGTTGCCACTTATCAGCAGAATACTACTATACCTGGCTAAAGGATGATACAAAATTAAGTGCTTAAAAGTATCCATATAAAATCTGTAATGTCAGTTGAGGCCTTTGGGACCTTAAAGTAATTTGTATATACACTGAATATACATACAAATGTACATTGCATGTACAGATGAAGCAATTTATATGTACATTGTCCAAGTATCATTTGGACAAGTTTTGAGAGTGTATTATCATGACGATATAGTGTTGTTTTAAAACTCTCTCCTACAGTGATTCCAGAAAATGTTAATCATCAATGTAATTCTTAAGAATGAATACACTAGTTCCAATATATGATTCCGTGTCCACTGTAGCCCCTTGAACAGTAATAGACCTAATAATGATCACTGACAGCCTGCTAATCCACCAGTAGAGGTTCCATAGCTTACTATTAGGACCCGGGAGATATTGTATTCAGTTTTAGCGATCCTGCACAGCTCTGCTTAAAAGCTAATTCATGTTGCCCTAAAATCTGACTCTGAGTGTGTGGGAGGAGTGAAAATGAGCCGAAGTCTGGGCACATGGCAAAGTGATAGTGTGACTGCACTGTTGCATACCAAAGATCTTCAATTTCAGGGGCAGGCTGATATTTTACTAAGCCATTAGTGACAGATTCTGAGAAACCTTTGAAGGGTGCAGTAAAAGAACCCTGAAAAATTTGAGAAAGGGCAACTTAAGCAATCCTATGGCTGTTTAAGGATACCATCAAATTCTTCTTCAGTAGGAATACAGACCATATGATTGCATTCTGGTTGCGGAAAAAACAATAAAAATTGTTCTTTTTTATTGAGAAGCCCTGATCCCAATTAGGGATCTCAATTAGGCCCTGATCCCATAAGGCCCTGATCCCAGTTAGGAAGTTTCCAGTAATACACAGGAAAGTCTCTGCTGAAGTGGCATAATGGTATGATAGGATACAACAGAGATTATGTATGCTGCTGCACACACACACAGTCAGGTTTAGAGACCATTTGGGGTTCTCTTTTGGAACTTCAATTGGATTCCAGATTCCATACTGCAGTTTTGGAATGGCTTTGGAAAAAAATGCTGGGTTCAACAAGACCTTTGGAGGCGAACAATTCCACACAAACCTATGCCCACTGTACGGGCAAGCCCAGCTCAAAACCACATTTCAGTCCATTTTATATTTCAGAAACCCACTTTTCAGCAAGGTTTAGGGTTCTTTTAAGCGCCTACTCACATAATTGTTAGCTGCCCAGCCATCACTAGCTCCCAGATGCTTCAATATCTGCCAGGCTGGTTGAAGGCACACTCCACCATGCACAGGACTCAGCTTTTGGATTTGTGGAAGAGTTTCAAACCCTTAGCCCAACCACTTGGCACAGGCTGAAGTGAAATCAACTAGGCTTTTCCTGTGACTGCCACTTGCACATGCTTATGTAAGCCCTGAATCATCTATAAAGGAAATGAAAACAGCAATTTTACACTAGAAAGACCACCCTCCTATTTTGTTCCTTCTGTTTCTGACTTTAATTTAGACCTTCATGAGTAGATAGACAAATGAATTATCACTGAAGCTACTGCCATAAAACTAATGTAAAGTTGCTTGCAGTATGACAGGTCTGCTTTCAGGATAATCACCATCTCAGCACTTCTGCAGTCAATGGCTATGCTTTTTATAAGAGGAAGTATAAAAATGGACGAGGAAGGAAGAGACCTATAAAACATTTACACATACCTCTGCTTTAGAACTCTTCCTAAATGTTGATCAAGTAATGAACACTTCTGATAAGTGACTGATTTTGACTGCAGCTTTATCTACAAGTTCTGTATTTATAGTTCAAGCCCTTTCAATTAATACATGAAGAAGGAATTAAACTGCTAATTATCGTATTTCATTTTAAGACACAGGACTTTCATCAAGCCCATTAAATGTGAGAATCAGTTCAGTGATGGAAGCAACACTGTGTAAATTTATGACAAAGGTTTACTACAGTGACAGCAAAAAGATATACTGTATGTATTTTTAACATACATCAAAACACATTTTGAGGACAAAATATTTTGAATAACTGTCTTTAGAATTCAATTGCTGCAGAATTAAGGTAAGGCCTATGAAAGATTCCACATTGAGCTATTCCACTTGTCTATTACCCCCACACCTACAATGAGCACATGAGACTAGGCTTTGGATGGAAAATGGGCCACTTTATTGAAATTCAGATCTACAGCAGAGCAACTAGTTAATAAACATCCTAAAGCATGCGGGTATCTAAGATTTGGAAACCAGCTCTAGCTGACTACATCCCCCTGAAACTGTATAACGTAGGTATATGGGCATAACACCTGGCTCCAAGTGACATTCCTTCTGAGACAGAGTGCTCTTCTCACTGCCAACCCCACAGGATTGAGACAGCTAGACTGTGTGATGGTAAAAGCTCAGCAAGCTAGCTGTATGTCCAGCCTGAGGGTTTACTAGCCTGACTCCTCGAGGTGGTCAACCATCATTACAGCAAGACTGGCTTACCCCCATGGCTTTGCCACCTCAAGTATACACCAAAAAACACCCTATCTGCTCAACAACCTGTGAGCTATCTGCCACAGGGAGGGGTCAGCCTAGCGCTTGGCCTCTTCCCCCACCCACATAAATCCATTCTAAGACCCTGCTGCAGATCTGTCAGGAAAATATCCGACCCAACCAACAACAAATGAACATCTCCTCTGTACAAGGCTGGCATACTCAGGGTAAGCATGCACACTCGCCCTTAGCCTCCAGCCATGACCCCAAAGCGGCCTGAAAGCAGTACAAGTCGCTCCCAAAGCCTCTGCCTCCACTCACACAGGTGGGATGGGGCAAAGATTGGCAGTGCTCTAGGCACGCTGCCGTGCCTAAGTTCACACAAGACCCCTTCCAGAGTCAAAACTGCTACAGAGTCATAACTCTTCGTATTTTTATGAGATGTGATTGCTCTTCATTGTACAAAAGTCTGTGTGGGTAAGATTTTCATACAGACTCAAAAGAGCTGCAATTATATTGGTGTGCAGAAAGCCAGTCCATACAGCTCTCTGTGTGGGTGTGTAAGATTAGCAGTCACATGACTACTTCTGTACCAACCCAGTCCTATGGGCTGTTTGCCACAGTGGAAGAAGCTTCCTGCTATTGTAATGTCCAACAATGGTGCACAGAGTGCATTGCCGCTGGGCCAGTCTGAGCTGCAGTAGCAAAGCACTGGCAGCATCAGAGCCCAGCTGCTGCAGACAGAGTGGCAGGGGCATGTTGTGGGCAGGGAGGGGGAGAGCAGGGAAGTTTTGAGGAGGGAGGGGTGGATATCAGTGGCAGTGATTTGCATCAGGATCCTATCCATAAAACCCTGTCTTGGAACACCCCTGGCTCTCTTTCGACTTACACTTGTAAAATGGCTGACCCACAGGCAGCCTGTGGGCTTACCTGGAGCTAAGTAAAAGTGTTTTATTTATATCCAGTGTGCCTTCAGATCACCCACCCATCATAACTTGCAGAGTGTGTCTTTTTGGTGCAGCTACGTGCTATATAGTGTGATGGGGAATAGTATTGGGCTGTATGTAGTACAAGCAAATACACACACACACACACACCACACCATACTTCAGGTGATTGTATGACTTGGCTCTTAGACAACCCTGAATATGCTGAAATGGGGATTCAGTAAATATACACAGAGCATGGGAACACAATGAAGCTTTATTGCATGCTCAGTTCTTGATTTTTCAAGAGAGCCTAACATTTTATGATGCTATCATTGGTCAACTCAGAGAGATCTTTTCTTGGGACAATGTAAAAGATCATCCCTCATAGAAAACACTGAGATGCGGGTGCACAATGAATCAACGACAAGAGCGTTTCACTTTGCACTCAGATTTAATCCACAGGGATGCAATGCATTGCCTCAACTCTTTGTTTGGATCAGTTGAATTGGGCCTTTCTATCTATCTGCCATCTTGAACCACCTTAGTCTGCTCCAGAGTGTCCAGAGTACTGAGGGTACCAGCCTCTCATTGGTTCAGAGGTTTGCCCTTCTAATTTTTGTCATTTGAAAAAGGGCCAACCATCAAGAGCAGCAGTTTAGCTCTGAAAAACAACAGCCTGAGGGAAACAAGTTTGGTTAGATAAGGATAAAGATGTAGGTTTTGTGCTCTTTTAACTAATGTATGTTATTGTAAACCTTAAGTGTTCATTCCTCAGCCCTTGAACTTGAGCAATCCAGTTTCAAACTTTCTAGTTTTCTTTTTTAAAGCTTGTTAAGCCCCATGTTCCAGACAGCTAGCATACTAGCATACTAAATCCAACAGAGAGTTATTATAACTCTCATCGAAAAATCAACAGATGGGCAACAGGGTGGTGAAATTAGTGATATCCCTCAAGGTAAAGTGACCAGGAGGAAGACATACGAGCAATCTTTGTTACACCTACAGACCAACCTACATAATGCATATTATCTGTACTTCATCCTAAGGGCAGAGAAAGGTCTGTATCCAGAAAGGTCTGTATCCAATGGAATTTCCATTTGGATGTTAGTGACTAATATGACAGCTGCTGGCAGAAATTCTCCTTCTGCATTTTCCAGGAGCAAGGATACTAAAATAAGGTTCTTTAAGAACATTAGCAAGATGACACAGAACACATTTAACTGCATTACTTATAATTTCAACACGCATTCAATTGAATTACAGCAATGCAGTGTGAGTCTGGGTTCAACATGCAAATGCCAGGAGTCACTCTCTGATTTCATGAAAGTCTCTTTGAGATATTGATCTCTGTTGTACAGTGAAAATGAAGTAAAAGACACTTGTGCACCGCAAAGATACTATTGTGATTCATCTATAACTTTCCCTCAGCATTCTTTTTTGAGGAAAAACATCAGGGGGAGCTGGGAATGGCAAAGCACATACTTAATGCTTTCACATTTGAGCTATGCCAGGGGTGCCCAAACCCTGGCCCAGGGGCCACTTTCAGCCCTCAGGCATTCCCAATCCGGCCCTCAGGGAGCCCCCAGTCTCCAATGAACCTCTGGTCATCCAGAGACTTGCTGGAGCCCGTGCTGGCCCGATGCAACCGCTCTCAGTGTGAGGGTGACTGTTCAACCTCTCACGCGAGCTGTGGGATGAGGGCTACCTTCACTACTTGCTGTTTCACGTCTGTGATGCAGCAGTGGCAGCGAAGGAAAGGCCAGCCTTGCTTTGTGCAAGGCCTTTTATTTTTTATTTTTTTTTTTTTTATTTACTTACTTTAAGACATGGGTACAGGAAAAATCACAAACATATATGTACAGGGTAATACACAAGGGAAAAAACACCAGGAAATCGCAGAACTGTAGCCGATACTCTTATGTTTCCCTACCTATCATCCTTGAATAACTTATTGTTTATCTAACCACTCATACAATGGTTTCCACAATTTCTGTATTCTCTCTATTTCGCCATCTCCCAATCTTTCCGTCAATACATCTATTTCAACCATCTCATATAATTTCTCAATCCACATCTCTACAGTGGGAGTATCAGGGTTCTTCCACAATCTAGCATACACCAATCTCGCTGCAGTAATTGCATACAACAAAATATGTTTAAGATCATTGTTATAACTTTCAGGAAAAATACTCAAGACCTTTTAGAGGCCTTGAGCTACTGCAAGACCTTCATTCATTCATATAAGTTCCATTCATTCATATAAGTTCCATCTCTAATATATTCATTTATGTAAATTTATTCAAATTTTAAATGTAAATTAATTCTTTTTCTTTCCCGGCCCCTGACACAGTGACGGAGAGATGATGTGGCCCTCCTGCCAAAATGTTTGGACACCCCTGAGCTATGCTCAGAATCAATGCCCCCCCATCCAGCTGTAGCTTTTCTGTCCATTTAGAAAAGTAGCTTGGGGTGATTTTTTGAGAGAAAAATGGCATGAGGGGAAAGGGTTAAGCCAGTCCTCTCCTCAACACTGCAGCCCCTTGTAGCTGCTTTTCATTTTTTTTAAACGTCCAGGGAAAGTTACGTGTATTACACATACTTTAGCCCTTCATTATGGGAAAGAAAAAAATATTTTAACAAGTATAACAGAACCACAACAAAAATATTTTTACAACCATTATTCAAATAGTAAAGCTCTTCAGCTTTTATTACAAATATTAATGCTGATAAAATCAAAAGATAAACAACCTTATTCCATTTGCCCCTATAAAATACCTAAAAACTCATGTTGTGCCTTACAGACACTGAATCTATCATAAATGCATAGAAATATGTAGAGTGGGCCCTTTGCATCCTCAGGGAATCTGTTTCAGGGCCCACCACGGATTCTGATATCTGTGGATAATTAAATCCGCTGGGGAGGTCCATGCCGGCAACCAGAAGTGCCTTCCAAAGAAACATTCAAAGTTTCTTTGCTCACGTCATTGTACAAACTTAATAACTAATATTTTTACCTGCAGAGTCTTAAACACCTTGGGCCCAGAGTACTTGAGGTCCAGCCCTCTATATATGTTTGCCCACTGAGGTCACTGGGGATCCCTTGCTTCAAGTCCCACCACCCCTGGAAGTGTGACTGGTGGGTCTTCTTGGTGGCTGAGCCCAGGTGTCAGGGGGCGACCTCCCCGGGGCCCCTGACTTACTTTCGCGGGGGAACAACCTCCAGGTCCAGATCCCAGTGAACCTCTTGAGTGGGGAGAGCCCTCACTGGCCCCCTCCCCATGCTCGCCAGGCTGCGCCAACAACAGGGCAGGCAGGAGAGGCCCCCCCAGCCATGGCAGCTGCCGGGATAAGAAGGGAAGCAGACACCCACCAGGGTGGGCAGGCAAATGGCTTCCTACCCCTCCTGACCTGATGGACGAGAGAATTCACTGCCCCCAGAATGGCACGGCCGTCCCCATCCGATTATGTCAGCGGTAGGCAACGCCTGCTGCATGCCCGGCCTGCTGATGGGAGCCCCTATAAGCCTGGGGGGGGAGGTCAGAGCCCAAGAGCCCCAGGGACACAGCAAGGCGCAGCCAGGGGAGAGACAAGCTGGGAGCCTCTCCCCACACCCTCTCTATGCAGGCCTAGGCCAAGGCTGCAGGCCAGCCCCTTTCACCCCACCCAAGCAGGAAGGGGTAGAGCCGGGCGGAGCCTGGAGCCTCCTTAAAGGTTGGGCTGGCTAGTGATGAGGGCAGACCACAGGCTGCAGTGAGGTAGGAGGTTGGAGCTTCAGCTTACCTACCCGTGACCTGGGAAACCTGCTCTGAACCAGAGAGGGGGATCAGGGTGCAGTTAACCCCCCCCCCGGGTACTCTGAGGCCAACCCGACCTGCTCATCTCAACAACCCGATGTGAGCGGGCGAAGTCCGTTGTGGGGCTAACCCCTTTCCTGAGGGAAGCCTTGGAGGTCACTACTCCGCTCCTCCCTCCGAACCTGGCATGAGGATCCCACACCAGATTATGAACTTCCCTGCCCCACTAGGCATGGCCATCCATGTCCTTCACCATCTTTAGGGAACTGGTTAAGATAATCTCGTCTGACGAGCTGTTGACAATGTTCATCTGTACAGAATGGATCTGCTGTTTTTCTGAAAAGAAATCTTTCAGAAATCTGGCCTGCTGTTGCCTGAAAATGTGCAAGTATCTACTGAAGGTTCAGAAATGAAAGATGATCCTAAACACAGTTTCCAGGGATAAAAGGTGTTTGACTTCCTCCACTGCTCATTCCCATCGGTGAAGATTATAGGTAGGATGTAAGCTCCTGTGGCCTCCCATTTTTCCATCCCAGGTCAATCATTTAGCTAGAATAACTTTGTACCTGCTCCAAAGGGTAACAGATACGTGACAATTGCTTTCAGACTAAGATCTGGTCATCAACATTGTTGTCTAGCTAGATTCCCATGGTTGGATTTCTGCAAAATACAAAACTGCCTGTGAGAGCTGTTCTGAAACTGTAGCTGGTGAAAAACACGGAAAGAAACAAAAGGGGTGGATTGCCAGGAGCGTATTATTCCAATACTCCAGAGTCTGCACCAATTTTCCATTGCCTTTCAAGCATAAATTAAGTTGCTGATTTGTATCTACAAAGCATTAGAAACCACTTCCCCCATGCTTCACTGCAATCTCCAAGATTGACCAAGGGTACATTTTCTTGAGCACACCATCTGTGTTCCCAATTCTGTATGACAAGCAAACACACAGGAATTATCAATAGCTGCTTTACTACTATGGAACATGCATCTCGTAGTATACTTTTCAAAATCCAACAATGTTCTATGTATATTTTAATAAGTGAGTAGGATAAAAATGGCATGTCGACTAAGTTTCTTTGGTGTTTTATCCAGTTTTATTTGGCTGTTTATATCAGGAAGAGCCAGCTTCTTAAGCCTTGAGGAGCATGTGCTTAATTACTCACCTCCTTGAACCTGGTTCCTGTGACAAAAATGGCCTCTAACAGGCCAATCCTAACCAACTTTCCAGTGCTGAAATAAGGGAACATTTGTTCCCTTATCTTGAGTTCTCCATGACTCCCCCCCCCCCCCGGGTGAAACACACACCCCATTGGCATGGCTGCATCAGTGCTGGAAAGTTAGTTAGGATTCAGCTGTAAATCTGAGAAAGAGAAGTTCCCTTTCACAAGTAAAACACCCTTCCTCTTCTACTTCATTTTCTTGCACCACACTTTCTTTTCTTTACCCCCTGTCATCCCATTCAAGATTTTTTACTCTCAAGTTGCCAACAAGAGAGATAGCATGCTGTGTAGTGAGTGGTTAGAGTGGCAGACTAGGAGGGTTACATTTCCCACTAAGCCATTAAACACACTGTATAAGTCTAGGCCAATCACTGTCTTGTAGCCTACACTACCACACAGGGTTTTGAAGATATAAAGTGTGGAGGAAGCACTTTATATGCTTTTCTGAGCTCCTTAGAGGAAGGGCAGAACAAAACTGCAATATTTCATCACTCCTTTCTCTCTCCACAGTTTCTCTTTTCTCTACTTCATTGTTACCACTCAGTCTTCCATTCACCTCTTCTCTCTGTATTTTGGTACACCTTTCTCTGGCAAAACTTGTGGACTTTTGTAGAAAAGATCGTGCCCAATTCTGCATGCACCCCTTGAGTGTCAGCTAACATCACCTTTATCCTGCAGTTTTTAGAAGCAGAGAATAGTCCCTCTGCGTCACCTGCAATGGCAATTTGTTCCCCCATATCTAAAGTTTTCTAAGCACCATTCAGTCAATGTTAAAACACAGGTTTATATCGAAAGTAGAGACTGAAGCACATGCTCCAAATCTGTCTCATGGATTTCAACATGCTTCAGTTGGGTTAGATCATAACCTTTGTTTTTTCAAACATTCCTTTGAATCATGAAGCTAAAGTGTGCTTCGCCTATCTAGCTAAATAAATACGTGAATAAATGAATTCTTAGGCTACATCTACAAGCTCAGTGTAATTACTACAAAAGTTGACAAACTAGTTCTATGAGTTGCTGCATGTCATTGTTGAGTACTATTTACTGTTCAGAAGAACAAGGTGTCTTTCATTTTCTCAGGTACAGTATAGTTAAGGTACTTACAGCTCAAAGCACAAAGAATGCAAAGGAATGAAAAAAAATTGTTTTGAATACTAAATACCATTTTTTAAAGTCAAACATCTCTGTATTTTTTAATTAACAATTAATTTAGTACACACTGGAGAACAGCTGCACTAATGAAAATTGTCCTGTTTGCATTTACATTTAAATGTAACTAATTCCTTGAAGAAGAAGAAGAGATGTGTAAATTTATAAATAAAATTAATGTACTCTCAGGTTCTGGCTGTCAAATCACAATAATACGGTTTGAGTTGGTACAGCATGGTTGCCGTGTGACTGAGCTACAAATCAGAACTTCCCTGGATTGAATCTTGTTGCTGCCATGAACTTACTAACAGCACAATTCTACCCATATTTACTCAGAAGTAAGATACATTCCATCCAGTTGGGGCCTACTCCCAGGTAACTGTGTGTAAGCCTGCGTGGGAGAACTAGAGGCCAGAAGTGAGACCAAACCAGGAAGATCCATCTGAAATGTTGTTGGTTCTTGAAAAAGAGAACCTCTATGTTTAAAAAATCCCCTTGAGGGATTTAGAAATGCCTGCCTATGTAAACCACCTTGAATAAAGTCAGAGTAGTAATCCGATGACCAGAAAGGCGGTATATAAATACCTAGTAGTAGTAGTTGTTGTTATTAAGCAGTGGTTCTCAAACTAGTGGGTCGCGACCCACCAGTTTGTGTAAAGGTTCCCTCATCCCTTTAAGGTAGGGGGGAAGGGGAGAGGCAGCAACGCGATCCCCAGGATTGGGTCACTATGGGGAGGGTGAGTGGAGTGCTTTTACTCACACTGGGCTGCAGAAGGCTTCAGGAGGTGTGGGGAGCCCTGAGTAGCTTTCCACAGGGCTCCCCAAGGCTTGGAATGCTTTAAAAAAGTGAGTGCAAGGCACTTCTGGTTTCCAGGAGGTGCTTTGAGATAACTTGTTTTGAATGTTCTAAACTGCGGGGAGCCCTGCAGAGGCATGTGTGGAGCTCCCTGCACCTCCTACAACGTCATGCAGCTCTGTGTGAGTAAAAGCACCCTCTCACACCCATAGTGACACGATCCGGGGGATCATATCGTTGCCCTTGCTCCTTCCCCACAAAAACTTAGGAAGTAAATCTTCCTAAAAGTTTGAGAAACACTGGTGTATAGGATTGCAGCCAGGCAGCCCCATCCAGTGTAAACTGAGTAGGGATGTGTGTTTGCTGTTGACTAGCTTCTTGGACCATTTTCCTGATCAAATTTGCCCTCTAGCTACTTGCCCATCTATGACAGAAATTATATAGGAACCTTCTATCCTTTTCTTCAAGGGTGGGAAAGCGGTTTCTGCCCCCTATTTTGAATGGGAAAATTGCTAGAGGAAAAAGGGTTAAGTACATCTGTGTCCTGACGTCCATTCCAATAGATTTGCAGCCGACCCATGGTCGTGTCTTAATAATAAAAAAGTTATTTGGAGACAGAATATATCTCATTGTTTCTTGTCTAAAATGGCTGTGGGATTTGAAACTGTAAATGAAGACTCAACAAGTATGGGGTTACATGTGAAGCTACAGTAAGGACACACTCACCGTTTTCTGGCTGGTCCTTAATATCAGCTTCACTCGGCTGGCTTGGACTTTCGGACTGACTTGAATCTGAAAAACAAAGATGGCCAACGATTAGAGTAATCCGCAGTAGAAAAGGAACATATTTCCTCCAGTGTTTGGGAGTTAAAATGAAACATGTTAACCATGTTAACCATGACAGCAATTAGGGCTGCGATTCTATATACCTGGAAGTAAGTAACTCGGTATAATGAACAGACATGCCTAGTATTGCAAGTAGGATAACATCTTTTCACTGAATTTTTATGAAGATCTCATTATGAAGTTATTATATTTTTTTCTCAAGTTTTGTCACAGAGGAATTTCCACAGTAACTAAAACCAAAATTCAAGCAAGATTTATAAAACAATGTAGATATTCAAGAACTTTGGCTTTGTGACCTACTATTGTCTTGATGTGTGCAAGGTACCTTACTACCAAAAACAGTCATAGTTTTTCAATATGCTAATAGCTTGCTGTTAAGTCATTAACCTTTTCATGTTTATATTATTAACTACCTTTGTCACAGTATAAAAGCACAGACCTAATAAGCTACCTTAATTCATAGAAGCTTCTGAATGAATTTCAGTCTGAATAAAGAGCAATGGGAATTGAATGTCAGCATTCTCTTCTACCACCATTTTTTTCCAGCACTAGAGACTGACCCTTTCTTTGCCTGTGGTATTTCATTTTCTAGGTCTTAGGTCTAGGACAACCATAGTAACAGTTGCCTCTACACGCATCTTCTAGCATTCAATGTTAATCAAACAATTTAAAGTTCTAGAGATCACTGTCTTCATGTTACAGCAATGCTCATTTAGGGCCCAATCCTGTACTTACCTAGTGCTGGTGCTGAGCCCTAGTGCTGGCACTGGGTGCTGTAAAGCAATCACGGCACCTGGAGAGTAGGGAGTGCTGGCGCTGGGCCCATACCAGTCAGGCGCTAGGCCCAGCATTGGCAGGAGAACGCTCCACCACTGGGGGTAAGTGAGACCACCAGGTGGTGGTGTGGCTTCTGGGAGGTGGGGGGAGGTGGAATGAGGGCAGGGTGGGGGGAGGAGCAGAGGTTGGGACCTGTGGAACCCTCAGAGACACTGTCAATGAAATTGATCTGAAAGTGACTCACCAAAAGAAAGATTCATTTTCAAGTTCTAAGGCCACAAATCATAAAGTCTTGATTGAATCCCAATGTTCCACCCTAACTCTGTAGAACTTTCTCAAGGGAATAAAATAAAACTAAAAAGTATTTAGCTGACACCTAGAACTACTGGAACTCAGAGCAGAATCTGTTAGTTTTTATTCACCCATCTCTATTTGTTACCTATTAGAGAAATTCCTATCTTTGGGGCAAACCTATAGTTGAATTCACCTTGACTCTCCTAAGTTTAGTGAAAATGTCTGAAGTCTGTTCAAATTTTAGAGATAAGTAAGGTCAATGAAAGATTAAAAGTCCTGACAGACTGTAATAAAATTGAAAATTTTACATCCATTGGAGTAGAGTGGTAACACCAACCCTGAAGTATTAATAGCGCTAAAAGAAGAAGCATTACTGGTGACTTTGGGTCAAACTATGATAATTACTTCTTTTAAAACTTGCCTTGCTTTTAAGCAAATTAAAATTCTAATGATCACAGACTACTATAAAGAAAATGCCTATTTTGAATATTCTGCCCTGAATATTTTTTTACCTGCTGTTACTATGTGTTAGCTCTCAAATAAAAGCTTATAAAATAAGTCTGAATACATTAAGAAATGAGACCTAATAAAAGTGTGCATGAAATAATTTGAATATTTGCAATTTTACAACTATTGAATCTGTGTTTATTTCAACCAAACTATCAATGATGAGTCAGGATTCAAGATTAGCATATAAATTTCTCAGAATACACTAACCCTTTCTATTATTTCCAAAGGAAACTCTGAAGATTTAGGAAAAAAAAAAACCTTAAATGACATATCTATCACTAAATGAAAGTTGAATACTGAAGACTGTCATTATTTTGTCATTTCAAGAGGAGATAGTTTGGGAAATAACACTCAAATTCTGGCATCCTATGCTTAATGATTTGGGAAGACTCTGGTGGAAGTCAGTAGGACTTATATTTGAGTAAAGTTTCAGAGTTAATAAGTTGAATACCATTTTTTTTACAGGATGCCTCATATTATTGGGGCACCATGTCAATATTCACCATGAGTCATCCATCGGACATGGGTTTGGTACTTGCATGGAGTCAAATCTTCAGGTGCTAAACCCGTGGATAAGGCCCACTATAAAACTTTTTCTTTCTTTACTTCACCTACTGTCCCAGTGGTGTGGCCTTTATGAGTTTACTCAGATTTGTGTCAGCTATTTTGCTGGCACAAGTCCAAGCTGACCTGAGGGGGCATGTCAAGGGTAAAGTGGTGGTCAGGATATTGGTGAAGAAGGCTCTATTCCAGCCAAACATGTCCCCTCAGAGCTACACCATCAACAGAGGACAATGTGAGAGCCAAAACCCTGGTAAACCTTCCCCTTGCCATCCCTCTCAAACTGCCAATTAGGATGGCGCATTAGATGTAGTGGCCATCAGTAGCCCTGCATCCAATGTGTCATCCCCACATAGGATTGGGCCTAAGACCACCATAGAAACTCAGCTGTACATAAGTTAATCGGTAGACTCTTTCAAATCCAGGTTTCACGTTATCAATAAGTCTAATTAATGCCTTAAAGCCAAGGCTGGTAAAAAGATAAAGACTTACAGAATTATATAATGTAGACATGATCCAACCAAATATAATAATGTTTATATCTCACTGATTGCAACGGGAAAATTTAATCTCATGTGGAAATCCACCATTGAAATCAATGGAACATAAAGTAAATTCTGCCCAGTACTATTAAAGTGAGAGTTTAATTTACTACAGATAGACCTAGATGCACTGTAGTGAAGAAATATGATTAGGACTATAAATGTATTTTTAAAATTGTATCCAATAATTTCATTTTTAGGAAACTCTGGTTGGTAAATTCCAACAAATCTTAAATGTCAGTTTGTTTGGGAGAATTAAAAAGTATATGGATAGAGGTTTTAGGACATAAATCTGTGAGGTCTGTATAGTGATTATCCCAAGGGGGTCTCAAGTGGGGGAGATACTAGCAATATATACCTGTTGAAAATAAGAAGCAAAACTAAAGCAATATTATTCCCCACTTTGCCGAATAAACTGTGTCTGAAGAGAGAAAAGGCATGACAGATGAGCCAGACATTCTTCTGATGATGAAGCATCTAATTCCATGCTCAGGTTTTCTGAGTCTTTTAGCTCTTTCAGAGAGGATTTCCGACTTGCATAGGCATAGTAACGTTATATCAACTCCTCAGCCTAATTCTGAAATTTTATCAGTCTCTAAAAACCACAGAAAGCTGCAGCTTCTTAGCTAACATAAAGACCCTTTGACCCCCTTTTAGAAAAAAAATGTTCAGAGTTCTATTTTCCACTCACAATTTCAGGCTATGCATGTATAAACTCCTCAAAAGTATTTGGAAGAATAATTCTGTTTGATACTGATCTATGGGAAACAAGTCATATTCTATATAAGAGAATAAAAATATCATTTATTAAGCCATTTAGTTATTTGATTTTTCTCTGTAAACCGCTTTGTGAACTTTTAGTTGAAAAGCGGTATATAGATACTGTTAATAATAAATAATAATAATTTATAACGGAAATATTTGTAGTAGACCAAGGACAAGGACTGAAACAAAAGAAAACTATAGGCTACTTCACATACAGGTGCAGATCAATTGGGTTCCTTTTTTGAGGCAGAATGGAATTTCTGTTTATTGTGTTTGATTTGTGATTGATTTTTTTACATGTGCAAGTCATTTTTTGTTGCAGACATGAGGGCTCAATCTTGAGGATACTACAACTTGATCCAGCTGTAATTCTAAGCCATGGTTTAGCACCATGAGAATGAGCTTTAAAAATGCAGGCTCATGAGCTCTGTCTATCTCCTTGCATGAGAGTAAGAGGTCCTACTTTCATCACAGCTCTTCAATACATAAAATTCTAAGAACGTTACATCTGAGTCAGAGCTTATTGTCAAGGAAATGTCAGTGAAAATCTATGGGGCTTACTTTTGAATAAACATGTTTAGGACTAGAGTGAAAGCATTTTTCTTTTTTATTAACTGTGATGCTATGAGATGGGTTGAACTTTATATTTGTAGCATGGGAGCTCTGACAGCAGCACAAAAAGTAACCAAGACATCTTTATGTGGCCCAACCATGTAACATTGGATCACACCACTGTAAGTCCCACACAAAAGCAATGTTTGAACTGGGCTGAAATTATCCTGCAGCAATGCCCGTGAAGGACTACAACAGACACAGGGTCCAATCCTATCCAATTTTAAGTTGGCTAGGGTTGGGCCCACAGCCTGCCCATCCCCAAAACTACTTTACAGTAAATGCCACAAAAAATAAATTCACTCTGACCCTCTCCCTGCCACAAAGAATTTGAAGAGAGCTCTAGCAGTGAATGACACTGGCAGTGGGGGCCACAGGCTGTTGGTTCACTAAACCCAAAAGGCATAGGCAGGGTTGCATTATTTGTATAATTTGTTGAAATTATACCAATACTGTACATATAGTTACTGTGGTGTCATTTGAGAGCCTGATATGAATAGCAGTGCATAAAAAAAAGCACAACTGTGGCAGGATACCTTCTTTATCCTGCTGAACAGACAAGGCTTGAACATTTTACAGAATATGGAGACAAACACTTTCAGTGAAGTAAAGCGTAAAGTGTGGTGGATACAGTTAATTGTGTGAACCAGACTTCACACTGTACATTAAAACCACATAAAAACTTTGGGGCAAGTCTTTTTTTGTCTTAAAAGAACTTTAGAAATGCAGGATACTGTCTGAGGCTACTCCAGTGGTATTCTTTAGTTCAGCGGTTTCCAAACTATAAGGTGGGACCCACCAGCAGGTTGCGGCCCAATTCTTGGTTGCAAAACTGATAGGGAAAATGTATTGAACCCTATGGAAACCAAAATGGCGCAGCCACCAGAATGGTCCTGAGCCTATGAAAAATGGAGCTCAACAAACGCTCCACAAGGGGGCCCCTGAGTATAGAAAAACTAAAAACAGAGGCTGGAAAATGAAAGTTTTTTGTTTTTTTTTAAGGTCTTGTAAAGCTAGGTAGGTCTCGACAGAACAACATTTTTAAAAGTGGGTCCCAGTGCTAAAAAGTTTAGGAACCACTGGTCTGATGTCTCTTTACACCCATCCACAGCTTGAGGTAAGAATTTGGGTGAATGAGGGCTTCATTTGCTAGCCCCAATTTAAATTTTCCCTCAGCAACACAGGTATGTTTAAATATTTGCTCCTGTTTTAACTGCCGCGCTGTTCCTAACCTTTAACTTCTATGTTCTTTCCTTTTTTAGCAACCTCATTTACCCTGCCATCAGCTCCTGAGAAAAAGGTTCTACCCAGTGGTAAAATCACAAAAACACTAGCCTCATTTTTATGAGAAAACTTTTAATTCCCATACACTGGAAAAGAGATTATCTTCGATAATAGAAATGTAAATCAAAGCTTGCTGTTGTTTATTCCAGACAGACATTTGTGTGTTAAGTCTGTTTATCAGGCAACACTCTGTCTAAGCCAGGAAGCAGTCAGCCTTTGTGAGAAAATGTATGCAAATATATTTCCCAGGAGCCTTTGCAACAAACTTTTGTGGTCAATCTCCCCCACCTCTCACTCCTTGTTACTTTACCAGTAAAATTGTACTAAGCCAGCCCATAAGTAGATGAGCAAAAACAACTAGCTAGACTATGCTGATGAGCATGAATGAAAGCAAAACATGTGCGCACAGTCTGCTGCCCTTTATTCTAAGCAGACTTTGTGTATTACATCTGTTTAGCAAGCAATACTTTGTCTGAGTTGCTGGGCACAAAGTTCCCAGAAACTCCACCATCGTTTTTGTGCACAAAAGAGACTCGTTACTTGCCACAGGATATGCTGAATTTATATAGAATATGATTATGATATTTAACAGTACCCCCCCCCCAAATCTGTACAAACTTGGACTCCACTTTAAGTTATTCTATTTTTGCATGAACAATATACTGGTACTAAGTGATAGGCTATAATTTTTTGGCAGCTTTTACACATGTCCAAATGCTTGTTTTTCAAAAAGTGCATTTGCTTTTGTTTCATTTCTAGAGCGTATTTCTTTTGTAGCAGCAAACATTAGTTTTTTACTTTATTGAAACTGCCATAAAAGGCTCCCTCTTTAAGAAAATATTCTTTAAAGCTATACAATTAAGCCTTTTTAAAAAAAAATACGGAGAGAAAAAGCAGTTACTCAAAGGGATTAAAACCTAAGTTTTTAGGCCTCCCCTCCCCCCTTTGACAAAATAAACACTTTAGGACTTTAGTTGTTTGTATGCTCCTCAGTGGTGCTGTATGCATCAGCAACTAAAAACAAAGAAACTTTTAGCTGCTCAGACAAAATGCAGAAGCTCCCCAAACGACGAATCCAGGGCGGGGGGTTGGGAAGCATTCAAAAAGTCTGACAGTCCATTCAATATACGGATGATGGCCATAATGCATCCAGGGTCCCCTTGCTAATTAAATATGCATTGGCACAGTTTTGATCGATGCAAACCATGGATCAGATGACACACCTGCAAAATCGTGAGCCCAGAGCTCCCAGGGAAAAAAAAGGGGGAAAATACAGCCTGTCTCCTTATCTTTGTTTTCAAAGGCTCTCAATTTCTGTGCTTAGATATCTAATTTAATTCTCTCACCCCTCAGCAAACTGGATTAGGAAAGTCAATACTGCCTTTGTGCATCGACAGGAACACACAGCTTTCCTTTTATTCAATTTAGCCATGACCTTTAGACAAAGATAATGACAACTGTCTAAAAGAAAGGTACGGCTTCAAGGAAGGAGTTCTTGAGGGGGTCACCCTTCAGCCTCCTGCAGTTTCAAAACTGTGGATTTTCCTGCAAGACATGTCAAGATGGGGGGGGGGGGAAGCAAACAAACCATGAAACAAAAACCCTGCCATAAGCAACCACTACTGAGCTTGTGTCACTTCATCCTGCCGCAGGCAACTTTTTGTTTAGGACCAAAGTTTGGGGCTTGGACTCACTTGCTAGCAATTCACTGAGAAAACGTTGAAACTGGTCCAATAGGATATTGTTTAGAGGTTGGGTTTTAAAAGAGGAAGACAGTTTATTGATATTCTTAAAAAAAAAAAAGATGTAGCAAAATTCCACGAGAAAATATGATGGCATGTAAAGTAGTTACTAGCACTTGCACTGCTACATCAAACAGCAAATTCTAAACATAACTGTGAAAATCCTAACAAAATATGGCATGAAGCATTCCAAAGTTGAGACACTCTGTGTGTGTATGCATGAGTGCGCATGCACATGTGTGTGACATTTCTGGTGGGGTCAAAAGGGCCAGAAGTAACCCCTTTCCTATAGGAAATGAACCACATGGTAGTGACAAAATGCTCATCAGTAGTGGAACATAAATTGTGGATCAAAATAAGTGACCTGCATTATTTTTTAAAATTCAGTGTTGGTAATCCTGGATCTCATCATTCGCTTGAAGCAAGAAATCACCACCAAGACTTTTTATTGCATAATATGACTGCTTTTGCTTCATTGTAAAATCGGCTTCACAAGTCAAAGACCATTCTTTTTTTCTCAGAATATGTTATATGAGTAATGCTTAGGAGGAAAAACTCACACACTTGCAATACAGAAAATAATTACTAATAGAAAGTCAGATTTCTATGCATCCTCAATATTGAAAAATACAGGGAAGAATATTTAAGTACCAGGAGGAACCATATGGATCAACACTGCCTGTCACCCTACCTTACAGAAACATAAACTCACAATCCTTCATCTTAAACTTCAAATACATATCCATTAGAGCCCTGTCCTCTTATTCATTTCCTAACTCCTCTTACAACTAATTTACATTATTCACTTCTATGAATTCTAACACGATTTAAATTTATTGGGTCATTTAAAATTTTAGAGAGCTTCCAATTGGATCTGTATGGCTATCCAGACATATGCAGAGCTCAATTATTTAAAATTAATTGCAGTACAATAATTTTAAATTACTTCACACTGTACTAATCTCAAGTGCTTTGAAATATCTGAACTACTCTATTTAGGAGCTATCAAAGTTCTGATGCATATGGGCACCAAGAAGCAGTTTGAAATGGTGATTGGGCCTTTAATGATTTATGCCAATAAGGAGATGATCACGGTAGGCTGATTGTTTTTTTTGTTTGAGATTTTTTTAAAAACTTGCCATCTCTAAGTAATTTGTAAAGTAATGAGCTGCAAAATAGTCACACAGTAAAAATATTTATGTTTGAAATAGACTAAAAACTTAAAACAGTTGACCAAGGTGAGAAAAAGGAACCAGGCCACTTGGTTCTTACCTGTGAGTTGTCCTTCTTGAGTTATCTCCACTGCCACTCCAGAAAAACAGACTATGCTCCATAGATCAGAATTGGAAGCAAACTAGTACTAAAGAATAAAGACAAACAGCATCCCAACCCATTTCTGAAGCCTCTCAGTCAGCAAGCAAGAAAAATCATTGCAAGATAACTTCAAAAATCTCAAAAATACAAACCAAAACTTCAGCATCCACCAATGTGAGAGATGTGCTCATTTCCCTCCAGTCTATGATTTTCCTTAGGTAGCACAGATCTCAGAAATTATATACAAACACTACTTCATATTTTCTAGCACTGTCTCCACATTGGGGTGGGGTAAATATTCTTTGTTCCAAATGGATAACTTGGAGTGACAGCAGAGATCTTCCAAGAAGGACAAGTCACTGGCAAGAACTCAGTTGGCTATTTGTTAAGATATCCCTGCTGACATTCCAGGTATATAGGGTTGGGTGGTAAGAGGAAAAAAGAAAAATATAGGGCAAATGACCAGCATGCAAATAAGACTGTATTCAGAATACAAAAATTACTATCCCTTTAAATATATTTAAAATTAAAACAAAAATTAGTCCAGGATAAGCATCCTGAAGCTTCCTATGCCCAACATAGGTTCTGTAGATGACTGCATTTCAATCCTGTAATATCTCACAAAGCAGTGTAGAAAGGCTCAAGAAGATGTTTAATAACCTTCTTCCAGAATACTCTAGAACAGCCATTTTCAATCTTTTTCATCTCACAGCACACTGAGAAGATGCTAAAACTATCATGGCACACCACATGGCACACCACACAACTGACTGGGGACTCACATCCCCCAATGGCCCTATTAATATGTGATCCTCACCCAAATTTCTGCAGCACTCCAGGGCCTAGGAGAGGGGGATAAAGAGGGTAATTTGTACCCGGGCCCAGGGTCAAAAGGGGTGCCCAGGAGCTAAGGAGGGGCCCAGAAATTTCTTGGGATCTGAATTTTCCTATCTACTCAGACTTGTTGCCCATGCGGGATGCTGGGGACTCTACTGATGCCACATGGGTGGACAGACCTGGGCTCAAAAGACTTTTCCAGCTGTCTCTACCCTCCCCTTACCCTGTTTCGCCCCTCCCTTCCCCTATTCTGCTTGCCCGTCACCTGCTCTCACCTCTCCCCCTTTGCAAATGGGCCCAAAATAAACTTTGTACCCCCTGTTAAAATCCCTCTCAGAGGTCCTGATGCAGACCATTTGTGGCACACCAATGTGCCATGGCACAGTGGGTGAAACTGCTGCTCAAGAGTCTAGATACATGATGTCCTAAGTACAGGAAGGCTACTATTTCCTGTCTTAAAGAGCTGGTCATAAACTCTTATTTGTTTATAAATTTCTGAAGTTGAGGCTTGATCTACCTAGACATAAAGATACACTTCTCCTTACTGCTATTAACAATGCCACAGTTACAAGAACAGAATCGTCTCTCTAGGTTCCTTGTCCTGAAGATAAATATCTTCAAGGCATTTCATACACTAAGGGAATGCCTAGCCTTTTCTGGGATGGATAGAATTAAGGCAGAAAGACAGAAATACCAATTCATCAGCTACTGTATTTTTCATAAAACGAAGTTGTACTTTACTCCAATACAAGCTTTAAACCAGGGGTGCTCAATACGTCGATCGCTCAATACGTCGACTGGTCGATTGCGAGGCAAAATGAGTCAATCTCCTGTCCACGCATCCCTGGGAGTGAGCCCCGTTGACTCTACTGGGGCTGACTCGTGAGTAGACCTGGAGAGGAGCTGCTGGCAGGCTTCTCTCCCGTCCACGCAACCCTGGGAGTGAGCCCCGTTGACTCTACTGGGGCTGACTTACCTTTCCCCTGTTTTTGCACTGGTATGTATGGAGATCTGCCCCCCCCCAACTTCCATCTGTTGGTTCTGTGTGCAAGGGGTTTTGCACTGGTCTTGCTGTGATGTCTATATAGAGATCTTCCCTCCCCCACACCTTTCCCCTGTTTTTGCACTGGTCTGTATAGAGATCTGCTCCCCCCCCCACTTGTACTGGAATCGAGGAAGATCTGGTGAGGAGGTAGATGTGGTGTCAGCAGTGGCCCCTTTAAGGGTAAGGCCTGGGCATCCAGCATAGTGTGCTGCACAGCTGCAGCCACTTGAAGGCAATAGGGCCCTCAGGGATATAAGAGCACCTGAGGCAGGAAGGGCTCCACTTATTTATGTGAGTCAGCCTTTTCCTACATGAAGATCATTAAGTCCAAGTACCATTCCACCATGACTGATGAACATTTGGAAGTGTGCTTGAGGCTGTCAGCAGCTACTGTCCGGACTATGCATCCTTGGCTGATTCACTTCAGTGCAAGTCATCAAAGTAAACTCAAGTAATTACAAAAAATGTTTATAGTTAATTATGTTGTGTTGTGCAATATTGGCTCATGCGGTTATGCAAGGTACACCAACATACATTGTACACATAAGTGTTATATGTTATGATGGCGTGAACATTGTAAAAAAACTCTGGTAGCTCTCCAGGCCTTGCTGGGTTTCAAAGTAGCTCTCGAGCCAAAAAAGTGTGAGCACCCCTGCACCAAAAGTCAAACAAAATGTAATGGGGACAACCACACTTTGTCTCTTTTCATGTTCGAATGTTCATGGTAGCATTTTTCTCCCAGCCCAGCTCTGACATTGGAAGTGAGTTAGGCTGGGGTGAAAAGTGTCTCAAGCAACAGAGCACAATGAAAAAGGCAGGAGAGAGGACAAGTTTCATTTTTCCTCAATTCCACTCATTTATTGTAAAAAATACCACACCCTTGGCTTTATATGTAAACAAGACAGATATGAAACAACAAACTTGGCTGCCTTGTCATGTCTGTTTTGGCTTTGAAGCTTATTGAAGTCTGAGTTGGAGTATGAACTACCCTGTTTTTAGACATAGGGTTGGCCTGAACTGACAGGGGACCCAATTCAAACACCCACCTACCATTTGTAACAGTTAAATGAAATCTGGCTTCATGGTGCAAGAAATAAAACAATACTACCTATAATGGCTCAAAGGAAGCTCTGGTAAAAGTCTTTAACACAAAATTGATATTCTATGAGAGAACTCTGTAAACCACTATAAGAAATGAATATTTGACCTTAAAAATCTTACAACCCAATCCTATCGGGCTACCCCACCAGTGGTATGTGCTTTACAGCAGTCATAAACAACACTGACAGTGCGCTGACAGTGTGCTGCCAGAGAGCCAGCAGGAAGGCCAGAACTTTCCTGTACATGCCACCCACTGAGGTAGGCAAGTTGGTGGGGGAGGCAGGACAGGTTGGGGAGCATGGAATGAAGTGGCAAAGATGCAGGGAAGGGTGGAAGGGGAGGTGTTAGGGCAGGGGATGAGCAGATTTGGTCTGGGAGGGAGATAGGTTCAGCGGCAGCAAATGGCTGCTGAATCCTAGCCCCCTTTCCGAATCTAATCCTGCAGGGCGGGTTCATGCAGACTTGTGCCAGTGAATTCACTAGAACAGGTTCGAGTGGACCCGTTCACACTGCAGAGGCTTACCCCCACATAAGGGAACTAACATTTTCATACTCAGAGGAGACCTTTGCAACTGTAGGATGCAGCAGTAGCCATTTTGGCATCACTGCATCGGTGGCGGGAGGAGGAAGAATAGGACTGGGCAGTTAGTATATGAAGATGTGATAAAATCATCTCCAATACATTGCCTCTTTCTAACAAATTTGCCAGGTTAGTAATCTGCCCTTGACAAGAGATGCTTATCTAGTTCATCCTGCATAAAATCCAAGGTATGACAGTTTATAGCTTTAACAGAATAGATACCAGGTGTTTTATGCCATGAAGTTCTTTCCCTTTTTAGACCAACTATGCACTACTGCTGGAGAAGCCTCAAATCTGCCTGCTCCCTTAGAGTGGCCAAATGCTCAGAATTTTTTGGTCTGGACAGCTATGCTCTGCTGTAAAAAGTCTGCTTCTATCTAGTCTTGGTAAATAGGTACAAGCCACTTGGTCAACAAGGACTATAGAGCCAATATGGAGCTTTTAGGATCACTTGAGACTCTTCTATCTCAGTTTAATGAAGAGGGTTGTCCAGAATTCATGACGACATAAATATTTTTGTAAGGGAGCCTTCAGCCAAGTCATGAGAAAGAGCACTCCCCAGGTTAGAAGGTTTTTGTGTTTGGTTACTCAGGAAGCTAACAGATCTACTGTTTGGAGTTCCAAATCTTTGAAGATTTCCATCTTGAGATTCCAGTTGCTGGGATCTAGGTCTGATGATGTTATCAATCAATCTGCCAAGAAGTTGAGAAGACTACTGATATGGTTGGTTGTGATTGATGTCAAGGAACATCTGCCTGGAACAGGCACAGAGAAGATCTGCTTGAGGTCTGTGGAGCCTGGTTTCCTACCGTTCTCCAATCTATTTGTTTCTTTAGGTTAAAAGCAGTGGTTCTCACACATTTAGCACCGGGACCCACTTTTTAGAATGAGAATCTGTCAGGACCAGCCGGAAGTGAAGTCGTGACCAGAAGTGGCATCATCAAGCAGGAATATTTTTAACAATCCTAGGCTGCAATCCTACCCACACTTACCCAGGAGTAAGTCCCATTGACTATCATTGTTAAAAGAATATACATAGTAGCTTGTTAAAAGTACAGGTCTGTAACTTTCCCCAAATGCAGTCACATACCATGGTAGCATCAAGTCTAATACATTAAAAATAAAATATTGAAATGAATGAGGCCCCATCTGAAACTGGCTCACGACCCACCTAGTGGGTCCCGACCCATAGTTTGAGAAACACTGGTAAACCGTTCATGTTGTCAGGACAGAAAGACCAGGCATTTCACTTGTAATTCTAGCATCCTAATACAGAGCCTGTTCCACACAGGACCACCTATCATGAATGAGGGGCTCCCCACATGCTCTGATTGAAAATAAGGGACCATGCTTCTGCCTGGATCTGTGAGAGAAGTTCCACAATGTCTTTAATTGCATGTTTCAAAAAAAAAAAGAAAAAAGTTAATCATTGACCTGAAGGGAGATGGTCCACTGAATTATCTCAACTCATATCTTGATACTGTGATAACAAGAATATACATCAGGGCATGAGATGAGCTCATGGAACAATTCTGCTGCATGACATCACTGAGCCTGGAGGACTTGATATTTGTTAACTTCAGTGCTCATGAACTTCACAACCATGCTCAGTAGGGACAACTTCTTGCGCTGCCAGAATGCATCTTGCAGTACTATAATCCCAAATGCTGTCAGTTGAACTATGACCAGCTGATTCTTCTGTCAGTTGAATAGGAAATTTGATTTACCTGAAAAGATCCACAGGTGTCGTATCCACTTCACGCCTTAGAGTTCAGAGGACTCCTGATGGCTCAAACAGTTACCTGTCCAATAAGGACTGAGAACATAGTCTACCCTGAAGTTTCTGGTCTACTGGGTAGTCTGGATCAGATGATGTTCCCTCCTCTATGGAGGAACCTGAAACTAGAGATACTTGAGCAAAAAGCAGAAATGCTAGCTTGGTGCTTTGGAGGAAGATTTTACCTTAAAATAGTCTCTCACAGAAGAGGCAGTGATGTAGTGGGTGTGCAGTTACTACTCTGAATTATTCTGTTCACTAGATCATGCCACCTCATGCAGTTAGACACCAAAAATAATGTAAAAGAAACGGGTACAGTTCTTGCTTTACTCACAAATAAATTGACTGAATGTTCCTTGCCTTTTTTTTTTTGTTTTGTTTTTTTTAAAAGACCAGGCCTATAACAAGAGGAAGGAAGAATAGCAAGGGACACCTTGTGACTTCCCTCTCTTTACTGCTCCTGGATTTCATTCCAAGAGCAGCAATATCTCTGCAGTGACAAATACATTTCATGGATAAGCGAAAATGTCAGTTATGGAGAAGTCATAAGATTTTTGGGGGTCAGACCTGACACTGTGGAGCAGTAGCTTATCTCTTGATCTGCTTTGATGCTCTTCATTTTTCCAGAGGGAAAAAGTCAACCAAAATTTTGAAAAGGAACAGTTCACTACTCACTGCTGATGTAGAAGACAACACAGGTACTGATGGAGGAGATGGAGTTGTCCTAGAGGTAAGATTTCTACTTTGGAATGAATCTGCCTTCTAATTTGCCTTGTTGATGATAATCCATCTATTTGGGAGTAGCATCAGAGGTATCACAGAAATCTCTTTATGGTTATGCTGCTTCTGAGCACAATTATTTGAAACTAAATTCAACTGAGATCAATGGAACTTACTTTCTTGTAATTATTAATATCCTTATTGTTTAGAGTTAAGATGCAAGTACCCCTACAAATATTTATCAATACTGATCACAACACATAAAGACATCATGCTATAAGCCATGGTCAGGAAAATACCATGTGTTTTGATCACCATTCTTTCTTTTACCAGATCCTGGTAAAAGGTAGAAAGCTTTGCTAAAGAGGCTCTTGTTGGATCAAGTTCACCCCTTTCAACTAGTCAAAGCCACTGCTCTTTCATTTGTCCCATTTACTTCTTGGCTGTGGTGGACTGATTTAACCCAAGAACATCATGTGCTAACCACCATCAGGGGCCTACATAGCATTTGCTCATAAAGAGGCAACCTGATTGAAAGTTTTAGGTACAGCTATACAACTGAAGTGGCATCCTGTCTAGTTCCAACTCACCTGCTACTGAAAATCCCTGGATACAAAAACTAGAGTTGGCCAGATGTCCTATAACATAATGGGGAGATGCTGCCCTGCCCCCTAGTCCCTGCAGTATAAGAACTTTTGTATGGGGTATGTTTGAAATATCAAAGATATGAAAAAAAAATGATAAAGTGAAACACCCTTTAAATCATTGGGCAACCAAAAACTCTTAAAATCAATCCTAAGTATTTCCTGAAGGATGTAATTGGCCCAAATGGCTTTAGTCCTTAGACTACAGAATCTATGGGATTAAGCATGCATACCTGGATATAGCACTACAATCAAAAATTACTAATGTATACTATAAATATTAAAAACACACAAAAACTGCAAAAGAAGATATAACATACAATAAATGTAAAAAGCTGATTAACTGAAATATTACTATCCCAACTTGCTGATTGTGCAGCTTGTTTCACAATTGTATGACAATGTAAACAAAAACGTACAGCACTCACATTTATGCAAACAGCTCCTTCTTAAAAAACTATTGCTCAACAAAATCACAGTGCCTCTTAGAGGAAGGAGCCACATAAGAGATTCAAAATGGGACAAATACATGAAATAACTAATGATGGCTTCACTTTTGTAAAAATTAAAAAAAAAACTACTAAGAATTAGAAAACCCCTTTTCAGTTTTAATATACTAAACTATGCAAAGATTTTTAAAATGTTACCATACTTCAAGTGCTTTTTATCAATATTTGATCAATTCTGAACAACACAATAATGCAGTGTGAGCAAAAATTAGATGAAAGGCTACGGCGTTTGGGCCTCATCAGCCTAGAAAAGAGACGCCTCAGGGGGAACATGACTGAGACATACAAAATTATGCAAGGGATGGATAAAGTGGATAGAGAGATGCTCTTTACACTCTCACATAACACCAGAACCAGGGGACATCCACTAAAATTGAGTGTTGAGAGGGTTAGGACAGACAAAAGAAAATATTTCTTTACTCAGCGTGTGGTCGGTCTGTGGAACTCCTTGCCGCAGGATGTGGTGACGGCATCTGGCCTGGATGCCTTTAAAAGGGGATTGGACAAGTTTCTGGAGGAAAAATCCATTACGCGGTACAAGCCATGATGTGTATGTGCAACCTCCTGATTTTTGAAATGGGCTATGTCAGAATGCCAGATGCAAGGGAAGGCACCAGGATGAGGTCTCTTGTTATCTGGTGTGCTCCCTGGGGCATTTGGTGGGCCGCTGTGAGATACAGGAAGCTGGATTAGATGGGCCTATGGCCTGATCCAGTGGGGCTGTTCTTATAAAAAAAAATGGATTTACTGAGGCTGGTAAATGGATTTACTGAGGTGTGCACTGCATCCTGTGTTGGGGAGGCAGTCACAGAGGCCTCATCAAGGTATGGGAACATTTGTTCCCTTACCTTGGTGCTGCAGTTGCACCAGTGTTGGAAAGCTGGATAGGATTGGGCCCTGAATTACTTAATATTTTTCAGAGCATGTACTTGACATCTTTAGATGCAGCTTTCACCTAAATTGTGTTAAATTTGTTTTCAGTTGTAGTAGCCAAAGGTCTTTTCTTTTTCCTGGTCAATTGTCATTCCTTGTTCTTTTGCTTCAAATATTATGAACAGCAAGTTAAATGTATTTCATCTCAAACTTTGAAACTATGTGAACAATATATTAAGCCCTAGAAAAAAGTTTGTGCACCATTTTTGAGCTCCCAGTTCTAACAGTCCTCTAGTGTCCATTACACTTTACACCAGGGGTGCTCAATAGCTGGATCGCGATCTACCGGTAGATCGCGAGGCAAAATGAGTAGATTGTGGAGTGCCGACCCCCCCTTCAGGTGCCTCTGGGAGGAAACGCTGGGAGTAAGGCCCATTGTACTCAATGGGGCTTACTCCCAGGTAAGTGTGGCTAGGATTGCAGCCTCACAGCCTAATTCTAGGCATGTCTACTCAGGAGTAAGTCCTGTTATACTCAGTGGGGCTCAAGGTATACCAACATACATTGTACACATAAATGTTATATGTTATGATGGCGCGAACATTGTAAAAAAAACTCTGGTAGATCTCCGGGCCTTGCTGGGTTTCAAAGTAGCTCTCGAGCCAAAAAAGTGTGAGCACCCCTGCTTTACACTGTTTCCTGTACCTCATCCTTTGGAAGTAAATTCTGCAATACTGAAACCAAGCCAACACTTTTAAATCAGCAGAAACCATGGCACTTTTGCTTTCACAGGACTGCTGAAGCTAACGGACGCGTGGAATGCTGGAAAATAGACAAATGCTATTAAATGACCAGCTTAAAGACTGGTTATAATTACTGGCAGTGGACACTGCTTTCTATTTCTGTTCTAAGATGAAACTGATAATGCACTGTCAAAAACTGCAATATCAAACAGTGAATACTTCCTGGAGTTCTAAAAAATGATCAGAAATGCAAAGAAAATCCCCATCAAGTGGCCATTGTCTGCTTTCTGAACCACAGGAAGAAACCTGACTAGCAGTTAAAATATTTGCATGCACTGAACAATTCATCAATTTGTTCTGCTGAATTTTGGTTGTTGGTGTTGTTTAAATATCATCTCTTGCAGTGAAGGCAAATAGCCAGCTGAACCACCTCACATCGCTCCCAAGAACATTGTCATATAAGGTTATGTTTTATTTGCAGACTTCCCCACCAATTCTATATCTTTATTCCATTCAAAATTCCTTTCCATGTGAAGACTAAAGAAAAAAAAGATCAAACATACAAAGTGTTAAAAATCCCTGAAAAACTCAAAGGCAGAAAAATAATTTTGAAGGCATTTTAGCTGAAATCTATATTTCTTTGAATTACTTGAGTGTTGTAAAATGTTAACCACACTACAGAGCAACTAATGAAAGTCAACGAATGATAAAGAGTCCAACTCTAGTTACACAGGCCAACACACATTTTGCTTGCTTAAACGTTACACCAATTCCTGGGTATATTTGGGGTGGTGATTCCAAAAATGGCATCCATTTTGCCCTATCACATCTACTTTTGGAGATATAGTATAGCCTCATTAGTGAATGGTTCAAGCAGCTTCCTCATGAGGAAGCCTACACCATGGCTTCCTCATGAGGAAGCTACTTGAACCATTCACTAATTGAGGCCTGGGACTTTCCTTGTGGTTAGGGGACAAAAGTCCCCTTTCTCCAAGACCACCTCTGGCAGCCTCCCTGGCCCTGCTGATTGCAGTGTTTGCCATTTTGGCACCACTGCACCCAGTGGCGCCAGGAAGGATAGGATTGGGCTGTAAGAGCCATTGACAAGGCTTTTCATTAAAAACTCTCTGAGAATCCAAGCATGCAGTGTCTTCTGGATTACACGCTCGCTTTCTTGGCATCATCAAAGAATTGTAAAAGATAAGTAACACACCACTTTTCTTTACATTAATCATACTGACTCTTACATGGAGAGGCATATTAGTAATATGCCCACCTATTTATAGAAAAAGCTAGCTTTACAATGCAGTATAATCACAGTTATGTTTATGAAGAACCCTGAATTCAATGGTGCTTCAGTAAGTTTATGGGAATGTACGTACACAGAGAGAGAGAGAGAGAGAGAGAGAGAGAGAGAGAGAGAGAGAGAGAGAAGCAGCATCCATCAGTGTGTTTTGTTTATCATAGGAAACAGCAAATTGTACCCCCATAGCAAAACAAAACAAAAAACCAACCTATTTGCATGCATGTACAGAACACATAAATTAAATCTTATTTTAACTGTGTATTTCTAAAATCCTCTGGCTTTCTTCGATAACTGGCTGGAAAAAAAAAGCGTTTGAGATCCCCTGAAAGTTTGATGGCTGCCTTGCAAACAATACAAAGCGTAAGATTTGGGACATATTGCTGACACAGCAACATTGCCGCCTGAAAGAAACTGTGGGAAATGTCAGATTTATGGTCCTATGGGTGATGGGTGGAAGGTTGTTTTTCCCCCCTTCAACAAGCCTCTGTCAGAAACAGAGCCTCTAGAATGTTTTTGGCTATATCCCAGCAAAGCAGAAGGAAGCTGTATTCCACACTTCCCCTGGGACCTCATGAAATATACAGCCTCTGAGCTTCTTTCAATTTGGTCTTTCAGATTGCTAAACCAGTGAAAGAAGGATCCTAGCTGTTAGGGACATCACATGTTTGGGGTCACCTGCTGCTCAGGGGTTCTCATGCCAGTTGTTGATATAATAAGCACCCCTTATACTTTAATTACAATTCATAGTGTGCAAACTCTGCAATCTGTTTTTTAAGGCCAACTGTGTCGATGTTTTGTTTTTTTAAAACACTAATCTCTACCACCGTTAGTTCTGAAAAAAGGTGTATGTCTACCTACATGAATAAATGCGTTCAGATGTTGTCATTCATGAGGAAAAATTTTACAATATATACCAGTGCAATTGCATTTCTATAATATTACAGTATCTGAAACACCAGACTAGCAAACATCTCAAGCCCTTATAAATCATTTCGCTGTACCAGGTGAATTAAGAGCTTTGCATACTGGTGGATACCTATAGAAAGTGTCTTCCTGTTATTTTTCTCCTCTGAGCTCAAAATAAATGTGGTTCTCATCTGTTACTGCATGCAAGTTGTTTGTGAGCACCAACCACAGACAGCATGTGTGAGAGATGTTGCAGTGAGGACTGAGCAACTTCTTCAGATCATTTCTAAAGGACATAAATTCACATGTAGGAAAAGAGGTTAAAACCACTTTTCTTTGTAGCCTGTGTAGTGTGTGAGCCCACCACCTACTTTTCTAGAGGAATCGCTTCCCCTTACTCTGGCGGGAGCCACTTCAGCCCTAATGGGGCTACTCAGATCTGCGCCACTTCCGGAGCAGCCCAAATCCGAGCAGCCCAGAGCTGGCCCAGGCTGCTCAGGGTTAGGATCCAGCATAACTGCCAGATCGTGGCCCTGACTCCAGCTCCCTGCCCGACCCCAGGAATGCCTGCCGCCCACCCTTCCCCCACCCTGGATCACCTCCCTCCCACCTCCTCCTCGCCCTCTCCAGACCCCTGTGCTGGTTGAGCATGGCCAGCGCAAACTCACCTTCCCCAGGGCCCGCAACAGTGCGGAGAGGCCAGAGCAAGTCCCAGCCTAACTGCCTACAGAGCGGCAGGAAAGTGCTTTATGGCACTTTCACAACACGTCTGGGTCGGTGCAAGGGGCTTGCACTGGCCTAACATCATGTTAGAATTGCACCCTGAGTGAGTGAGTGAGTGAGTGAGTGAGTTTTCAGGTTTGAAAAATCATTTAAACAGTAAAAAATGGAAACCTTTTCATATTACTATAAAATGTTCATGATTTTATAAAAACTCCTCAAACTTTCCATGAATTGGGTGAAATGGTGGATGCAGAAAGAGCACTTATCCATGTAAACAGCCTGTGTATGCCCCATAACATTCCTATGCACATATCTCATGTGCTGGCCTATACATGTGCAGTGCTAGCCTGCTAACTGTGCACCATGTGTGGTCTGCCAATCACTGGCATACTAACACTACAAAAGGGTCCAAGTGCAGATGGCAGTTGCATTTCAATGTGCAGGCCATACATGCTTACACAGATAAGCCAGTGGTCTGCATCACCTCCCGTCAACCATTAAGTTGCCAGCAAAGCAAGGACTACCATGGCCCAGACAGGATATTTCTGGGAATATTCAGCCAGTGATAATAACAAACTACTTTGAAAACTTATGACAGCAGGCTATATAAGCAAAAAAGAACACAAACACGCTGCTACACATAAACTCTCTCTCCCTCTCTGTCAATGTTAGTGGGGTGTGTAGTACACAGCGTGTTTGGTTAAACCATTTCATGTTCAAAAGCAAGAAACCAAAGAATAAGTTATTAAAAGGAGTCTTTGAAGCCAAAAGCAGTGATGTGTGAAAGGCAAAACCAGAAGAGTTTATTTAAACACAGAGCTGAGAAAACGGGAAAACAGGAATTAGGAAATCAGAGAGACAGTCATCATGGCACCCAGCAGCCCTTTCCTGGTACTAGAAATGCTTATATCTATGAATATTTTATCCAGATTCCAACTACCTTTTTCAAGTTCCCCATATCAAAATCCCAGACTCCGTCTTCAATACATTTAGAATGCGTTTCCCAAATTTATCAGTCCTGGTGGATGATACACAATTAGTTGTGTATCATGACAAGTAAAGCTTCAGGAAGCTGTGTGTCCTGTGTGCATGCATTAAAAAAAAATAAATCAGCAGAGCAGTAATTAAATGTGCAATGGATGGGCTTCACATTTCTTTCTTACCAACAAAGGAAAAACGAATGAGGAAGAAGAAAATGAAAGAAGGCAACCATTTCATTTCTTTCCTATGAATTTCAAAACTCTTGTACTCTTTCCCTCCAAACTGTTTAAAATATATTTCTGGCCCTGAATCTACCAATATGAGAAAAGAGAAAAATATCAACAATGATTTATTTTCAGACTTCTTTCTAAGAACAAAATACTTCCTTATTGGATCAAACCAAATTCTATGCAGCCCAGTATCCTGATTCCAAAAGTAATCTAGCAGTGGGGTTATTCAGGAACTTCTCCGGAGATTTCATCTCTGTGTTCACCCCATTAGCTTATTCACACAATGTGCACAGACAGTCCCATTAGCTAAGGTTGAATTTCATGGGGTTCGAGTTCCACTTCATGTAACTATTATTTGCATAGTTGGTCTATCCAATTAAACATCCTCATCTGTCTGCAATAATTGCAACAAGCAACTCCATTAAAATACAGTTGTATGCTAGAACTGAACAAAGTTAGGCCTTGGAGTTCAAACTAGAGTGTATTTGTATCATACCACAACAGATCTACTGAGGTTTCTAGCATTAGGGATTTGTGAATGTTAATCCATCCTAAATTTTGGAAACTGTGTTCCTTCTGCCTGTCAGAGACCAAATCCTGAAAACTTTAGGAGTACTTTAGTCAGATATTCCTGAGTACAGGATTCCTGTATATAGTGAGCCACCAGTGAGAACAACAAAAACAATTGTGCAACCTACTCAGATTGCGACTTGCAGAGAGCAGCTTCTTTAAGAACCCAGGGCACCAATATATCCTGTGGAATACAGCATGCTTTAGGAGACCATGATATTTAGACAAAGGAAGAAATTTTACAAATATTTTCTAATTAATCAAATGCATGACCTTGATGAAATTTTCTTTCCCTTTCTTTTCTTCAGTTAATCCCTTTATCTATTATCCACTGCTATGAAGAATTCATTGTACAATCATTTTATTATTTGTTACATTGAAAAAAATATATTTGTGAATGGCTGTATTATCTGGATAATCACCCTTCTGGTGAACAGAAAGAAACTTTCTGAACAGCCATTCATTCAATCTGTTGTACTCTTTTTTTATGTTCTATCCTTTGGTGCATAGGGGGAAAACCCTCTGTTTTTTCTTCAGTGTTTCTATTTTCAATAGGTTTTTCTTTTTAAAAAAAGCTTCTACTGTACTTACCCCACATCAAATTAAAAAGACTAACTCCCAACAAATGCAGTACTTTTCTAAAGTAGAGCTCTTATAAAACACTTCAACCAATAAAAATATCCCAAGATTTTGAACTTTGTTCCCCACAAAATATTTTTGATGCAGCTTTTAACAGTGGATTGAAATGATGAACAAAGCATAAACCAAGCATACGTACTCAGTATCTATTAAAACTACCTTTAATTTATACTAATTGGGAATACTGAGTCAAAAGTAAATAATCAAGCCTTAAAACACACTGCGGGCTGTACCCTACCACTGGTTCATTGACCTGCCCTTATAACACTCTGCGCTGCCGTTGGGGGCAGGTGAGGAAGCCACAACAACAGTCAGTAGTTCAGTGAAAATGTAATTGTTTGCTGGCTTTTATTTTTGAGCAAACTTTATCCTGCATAGGATTAATAAAAACAGAATCTGCAAACCATTTAAACTGGTATACCTCAAATAATATACATGGTTGCAAGGGCCTGATGGATAGTAATGCCCAGAAAAAATAGAATAGATTGACAAAGGGTATCAAAGTGCAAAATTAAAGATGCCAGATCTCCAAAAATATTCCTTCATCCTCTGCCTTAGACTCAGAAGGCTCTGTTGTGGGTTCTAAACTCCCAGCATGGTCTCAGAACAAGTTGACTCTTTCATAGCCTTCCGCAGCGTGCTGCTGTCATCAAATTTATTCCTGTAGATGCTGCTGCTTATCACTATTCCCAATAAAAGGGTTCTCTTGAAATTTATACATAAAAAGACAGCTGCACATAAACCATCACGGTATCATGGAATCCCATTCACAGCCTCTTTTGATCTTTTAAAAGTTCTGAAGCCAGGCCTCCACCTCTGCCACCAAATCCTCTGTCCTGCTAGTATGCCTTGTTCTCCTTACCTGTATCTGCATCATACAAACTCCATTTGCCAACAAAAGTGTGACATAGCAACTGAATAGCCAATTTACACCTGTAAAACACAGATTGATTGAAAATGAAAAAAAAGCTTATAAAGAACCTAGATATGGCTGTCAGAGAAGAAGGTTGAAAAGGAGTAGCCAGTTGAATGTGGTGCCTTCAAGCTGGGTTGGGAAGGCATGCAATATACTATATAGCATGTTTGTTCTGGACAGGTTTAAGATTTCTCAGTTTTATATGACGTCTTTAGCTGTGACTAAGCATCCACAAACCCACTTGCCAGCTTGCCAGGGGCAAGTGCTAACATTACACAGATTCCATCCCTAGATGTCTCAATTTTCCACTGTCATTTTTGAGAAGAAAAAGCAGAATTTCCTTATGAGCCAAATGAAAGCTTTCCACTTTTTAAATTGTTTATCCCAGCACAAATGAGAAAACCCCCCTTCTTTCTTCCAATCCCTCTTCACATGCCAGAGGACTCAAGAGAAGAGTAGGGTTTTGTCGTGGCCACAAATAATAAGGGATGGGTAGTAAGCTAAGACAACTTTTGTGAGCCCCTGCCTGCTACCCTTGCTAGTTCAGATATTTTCCAACACATTGTCATAACACATCAAAAGGTATCAATATACTAACCATGAAATTTCTCTTAGTGAGAAATAAGACATCGGCAGCCCAGTCCTGAGTTTCCTTCCTCCCCATTGGCAGCCCAGTACTGCTCCCTCCCCTGCCACACCTTTCCCCCACTCTCCCCCACCCCAGAACACCTCATTCCCCGCCCCATCTTACTTCACCACCACCAACACTCACCCAGAGTGCTAGGCAGCACCTTAATAGCCCGCAGGCTTGCACTGACCCAGCTACAGCGCTGGACCGGCACTGACTGCCACAGACATGCCTTACAGCACATTTGCAACAGTGCGTGCCGGTGCTGGGCTGGTGTGAGCCCTGTAGGATGGGGCTCTGAGTTATCTTTGAGATTGTGTGCCACAACTTTGAGCAAGTATCAGCACTGCATTAAGTAATTGCATGTAAGATACTTACAACGCAAGTAACTGCATTGTATCAGCTAATGCTGGCTTTTTTCCAAATACAGCATTTGAATTTATAATTTTTTTTGCATCTGAGGAAACACAATGGTTAAAATCCCAAGCCCTGAAGCTCAGGCTAGCAGTGGCATTTGGAGAGTTCGTCACACTCTCTCACCTATGCTGGCAAACACATAGCTCTGGCTGTGAAGAAAACCACAATGTGGGAAGGAAAGCCTACAAAAGAATGAAAACAGAAAGTGTCTAAGGCCTTGGCAGAAGGACACTAAATAAAATAGAGAGCGGTGACTCATTCTGGCAGGGAATCCACCTCAACCCCTTCAAAGGTTTTGGCAAGAGGCCTTGGAGGAGACCCTCGGCTTTTGCCAAGCCACAAAACACCACAATTATTATCGCAGCAGTCATCAACGAAACAGATTTTGTAAACTGACTTGCTGGCACATAGATTAAAGAAGCTATAAAAAGGAATAACAGCTGTTTGGGTTACCCTACACTGAAACTTACTCTGCAGAAAGTATGTAATGCATGTGACATGTGCATACATGTATGTCAATGCACGAAGTGCAATGCATGTAACATGCAAACATTTCCAAAATCAAGCTAGTTTTTTTATTTGTTTGTTTTAAAAGAAAGAAACTTTTGAAAGTGCTACAATTTCTGAGGGGTTTAGTTACAAAGACAAGTCTATCCTTATCGTCTGGAAGTTGAAGTGACCGCAGGATTCAGGCTGCGTTAAGATGCAAACAGGGACAAGACCCCTACATTTTTAACAACCGTGTAATAAAAGGAATGTTGGGAGATGCAGCCTGACACTCAGGGTGAGTAAAACTGTCTCTCCTAAAATTCCCCCTTCAACACAACTGGCTTGGAGACTAAGAGAAGATGCCTGGGTCCCCTAGTGCCAGGTCCTGGGGAAAAGGGTCTCCTTTGAGCCCACCAGGAAGGCTTCTAGGAATTTGTTATGAGACAGTTTTGAAAGCTGTACATTCCCCTTCCTTAAGGGCTAAGTAACTTTTGAAACTAGCAGGTTAAATTGTTACCAACCAAAATGTTGGTCCTGCTATCTGCTGTTATCTGAGCGTGATGGGTGAGATGAACCCCTGTGATACTGAGCTTCCTCTCCCCTGAAATGAGTGTGACACTTGGAAACAGAAAAATGCATGGACTTGAAAGATTATTTTTAATGTGTTGGCTTAAGAAGCACCAGCTGAAAAGTACATTGCAGCTCTGCCAGATCTTTCATTCAGCTCAATCGGCTGGGGGGGGGGGGCAAAGAGCATATCTGGTACTTTACAATGTGTACAGTAGAAACTATAGATGGCCTTTTGACCTTCTAGGAAACTGTGAGCACAGGACATATGGCTGGAGGGGTGACAGACTTGGAGCCTACAGGATGATATCCTATTGTCACATTGATGCAAATCTTGCCTCTGGCTGTTTTTATTTAGGGGGCTGTTGTGTTTAGCAGAATCATACAACGAAACTGCTCGAGAGAAAATGAAAAGCAAAATTCTAGGTTTCCAACAGAATGAGAAGGGGAGCCATGCTAGCACAGCCCACATAAAACGGACATTCTTCATGAGGAAAAGTTTTTTGTTAAAGCTCTTGCAGAACTTTTTACCACACACACACACACACACCCTAATAAGGCATTCAAAAATCTTTAAATACATTCTGCACTTTGGTAAACAGACAACTATCTATTTCACCAAAGGTGCATTTGAAGCTTGCCCTTTCAGACAAGCATTTCATCAACAATGCATCAGATTTAAATAAATTCCTGCTTCCTAGTGTCTGTAGAGAGCAATATTTTGCACTATCTTATTCTTTTTTCTTACACCTACCTTGGAACCATCCAGTGTATTACTCAACTATATAATTAACCAGCATACTAGCAGAAATAGCTAAATTCTACCTCTCCAAGTACTGTATTTAAAAAGCATTCAAGTACACACTGTCTTCTCTGTAGCCTAGAGATCCCTGTTGAATCTTTGCCAAGTCCCTGAAAAGTTGGACACGGCATCCAGTATTTACACTAAGCTAAAATTCTAATCAGCACTAACAGCAGTGTGTTTTAATTCAACCTTATGATTTTATTTCAATCTGCTAAGTAGTGCGGCTGCCAGAATGCAACTTGCTATATACGTAAGTAAACAAATTCAGCATCTAAAATATATTTGAAGCTTACTGTGCAAGTGTAGAAGTTTGCACATATCCAAACATTCATATACATTGTGGGGGGGTGTGTATAAACACACATGCAAGGACATACCCACAATGTATATGAATTTTACATTTGTTTAAATGCACATAACAAAAGGAAACTGTCTGAAATGGCGTTGAAGGCTGCTTACTTCAAAGTACTTTAAAATAATGTCTTCTCCCAGTTCATGTTTGGTTTGCTGCAGCCAAGGAAATAAAACTCCTAACGTTTTTTTACACTAGCTAGTTCACCTCACGTCATCCCTCAAAGAGCTTTCTGCCAAGTACTGTGAAACAAGAACACAGTTACTACTTGGATCTCTGGATGACTCTATAAAATGTAGTGCCAAGAGTTTGGTGCCAAGTTCAGCATCTTCCTTGCTTTGAGAAAAAAAAAAATTGCCAGGAAAATTTTGTGAAGTTGGTCACCATTTTGGACCTGTTCAGTGTAGTCAGACCTTGGCAGCCATCTTATAGCTTGGCAACCATTTTGAGAATTTGTCTGGCAAGTACTAAGAACTCGCTGACACTGATTAAACAGAATGCTCGTTAAATATAGTTCAAATTAAACAATGCAGCATGATACCAGGTAAAACCACTCTTCATAAGTCATGCAGCGTAACAGTTTATAAATATTTTTAAATGAGGGTATTCCTAATTTCTTAGAAGAGCACACATTTTATTAGGAAGTTCAAGCAGCACGATCCTTAACCATTCAACAGAATTTTTGTTGAAATTCAAGGATTTTAAATTCACACGGAAAACAAAGACATCCTGGATAGCCACTTTCTCATACAAGCAATCCAGATCACAGCTATAATACCCAAGAACTAATATAACATACACTTAATAATGTCGCTATTATGAATGCACAATTAAAAACGAACAGATCAAGAATTACAAAATGCAGAATACACTTTCCTTTTTGTTAATGTTTAATGAGGTCACTGAAACCCTAGATAGAGTCAAAGTACAGGATCCTTATTCTTTCAAAAGTTCATATGCAGAGAGAGAGAGAGATATGTGATATGTGATATGTGACTTTTTCATGTGATATGAAAAAGTGCAAGTAAAATAGCTAATCATTATAATGTACTGTATAAAGGGAACTTTCTTCAAAGAGCAAATGGCTTCTACTCTTTCATAACTATTACAGACACCTACCACCAGAATCACTGAATGGGAACAAGGGAAAATAATCCCCACCCGTGAATTACTTTAAATCTCCCTATTTTATTAAGTCTCCAATGTTCTTGTCATCCAAAAGCAAGTGCCTCCTCCTTTTATTTTAAACTTATAAAATCATTTGGATTCTTATCATGTGGCTCTTGTATCTGAAGTATCAAAACATGCACTGCTTATTGTTCCCAATGCAAAGAAAGATCCTAATGGCCTACATTGTAAACTTCAAAGGATGAAATGGTGAATTTTAATTTTCTCTTTCTCACAATAGTCTCACAAGTACCAAAACAGGAAGTGCAAAGTGAGTCACCTCTCCTGTTGATATACCTCCATACTAATCAAAACAGGAGTTCACACACTAAACCCATGCACTGTCACCTCATTAAAAATGTATGCCATTCCTATTAGTATTCCTATACAACTCTACAGAACTCTTTATTACACAACATTCACAATACATTGTGATTGTGCCATGTCTGTAAGGAAGGTTAGGCAGAGAAATGGATATTTGCCCAGTGCTGAACTGAGGTGAGAATCTGGGTCTCCCATATCCAAAACCGACACTCAGTATACTGAACAATGTTGTGTGTATCCAGGAAGAAGCCTGACTGTGCCAGAAAAGATACCTACCACACATTTGCCCACCTCACCATATTCCGGCTCCAAATACTTGATAGTGGCAGAGGCAACAGCAGAGTTTCAACCTTGAATGCTTCAACATTAAGACAATTTTAGGCTGGCATGCAAAATCTCTTTGATGGCAATGACAATTTTTCCAATCACTACCTGCACTAAGGATTGCAGCCTTAAACTTGGGGGGATTTCATAAATAATGGGCTATTTGAGATGTTGCTCTTTTCTTTTTCTTCTATTAGATAGAAATGTGAAAAAAAAATAAGCCATATAACTGAGTACAGTGTTATAGTGAGTAGTATGAAAATATTTAACTGAAATAGATAAGAAAAACATCCAGGCTGTGGGATATTTTTAGACCGAGGGACAGTATCTGCAACTGCATGACGTCAACTGCGCTATACAAGTTTCGAATGCATTGATAAATTGCTCCATCGATTCTGTTCTGCTTTACTTACCATAATTATAGCACAGTAATGGATGACATGAGTGATATATTCTTACTTTAGATGAAAGCCAAGGGTTTGCCTGTTTCTTTATGAGATTAGACCAAATCCTTTCAATTAATACAGTGTGATTGATATCTGAAAGTGTAGTGGGTTAAGATACTTGCTTTAAATGTACACACTTGAACCTTAGAAGCACGAGGATTCACTTGCCAATGTTTTAAATATTTAACTCACCCTACGACAATTTCCCACACCAATATTTTAAGCCTATATTTAAGCCTGATTTTGTAATTATTATTGGCATGTTGTTTGTATCGGTAGGGATACTACGGTGGGCTACTCTGAATGACAACAACTTATAGTACTTGAGAACTGCATAAACTTGCGTCTATGGCCCAGTCGTATATACTAGTACAGCCTGTGTACCATAAGGCGTACACCAGCGCTACGAGTGCCCCACCATCACAGCAGGCCTTCTGTCAGTTATTGCTGCACTCCCATTAGTGCAGCAGCCAGAAAGCCACGTGCTGCCAGTAGTGTGGCACAGACCAGCCACTGGTCAGATTCTGCTGTTGGAGAGGTGGATTGGGTTAGGATTGGATTGGGTTACAGTGGACTCGGCAGTTGCTGTATCCCAAACTCTCATCCTGGGCCAGGTATACCCCCAGCAGGCTCCTCAGAGCTATACCATGAAAAGGACTGGCATAGCTTTGAGGAGTCCCATCAAGGACCCTTCTGCAGCCTATATCCATGTAGGTTTCTCCCATCTTACCTATCTCACCTAGCCTGTTCCCAGGGATGGCACGTTAAATACAGCAGCCAGTACAGTGGCAGCCCTGCATCCCTCACACCAGCCCAAGATAGGATTGGGCCATTAGTCTATTCTGATCTCCAAAGTAATGTTTTAGTTGCAATATGAGAAAGATTGAAGTATGATAGAAACTTCACACATGCTTGCAACATTTCTCAGGGCCTTTACAGTCACACACTCAACAAACTCTACTGAGGAGGAGGGAAAGATTCTGCAACAACAGAAATGAGTCTGTCATAAATGTGAGGAGGACGCTGATTTGCTGCTACAGATGGGTATACAGAACCATATTCTAAGCAGTTTTCACAACAAAGGCAGGAAATATCTTTATCTATGAATGAAGATTATTTGAATCTGATAGACAACATTCCTGATTAACCATACCTAACAATTGCCAGATTATATTTCTATAATCAGTGAAACCCACTGTAAGTAAAGTTGCTGTTTTATTATACAGCATACGTTCGTTATCCAAGATTTGTTTTGTTTTTGCTTTACTAAATTGGTTGTGATATGTTAGGCTGGCATTGTTTGGAAGAGAGGATGCAGAAATGTTGTAATTAACTTTAGAAAGTTGTTTGAGAAGCAATTATACTGCCTTTGAATTAATGGTATGTTCAATGTTTCAATGGAGCAGAATCTAACGTCTAAAAAATTCAGCGCCTCAACTATTCCTATGGTGTCAAATTGATCGGGACTTCGAAATGTTGGATTTCTCCCCTTCTCATGTTACCAAGCCTGTCACTGGAAATAAAATGTAACTTGGGACGACTGTAGCAGCTATCAAGCTCCTTTGACACATTAGAATGTCTGCAACCCAGACAGTCATGGTTTACATCAGAAAAACTTCAGCATGTCGTGAACAACTCAAAACCAACTATCGATCACATGTATTGATTTTTACAAGGGAAACCAAGAAGAAAAAGGCCCAAGGAAAGGTAGGATTTCTCCCCCCACCCTCATCTCTAACTTGCTGGCTGCCAAACTTGGGTCTTTTCAGGCTAAAGCCATCAGAAGTTTGTGCTGCAGCTAGCCAGGATGTCTGCACAAGATAATTCAAGCTAAAGCTAGATATTCTTTAGTGAGGACTGATTAGCCATTGAATTCCACTGTGACCTGCCAAAGTCCCCAAAGAAGCTGCTTGACAGTAAAATAGGGGTGACTCCAAAAGAGTGACCTCATTTGTGTCTCAAGCATGTGTGGGGACAACTGACTTCCCTATATCTAGTGTTAGAAATAACAATTTCCAACAAACAAATGCTCCAACTACTCTTCAAGAAGGTTTGAATGCTTGCCTTACATCAAATTGTCATATTTTTGAGATTATTAGTGAGGCTAAAAAGGTGGCACAGCACATAGCACTGAGCAAATGTCAGCATAAGCCCGTGAGAAGCTTGGATTGAATTGTAGAGCACAAGACGAGAATTCATCACACTCATCAAGGCCCAGATTCCACACTGGCACTCATCAGCACAAGACGAGAATTCATCACGCTCATCAAGGCCCAGATTCCACACTGGCACAGCAACAATGATCAAACTTTGGTAGTGCAGGGATGAAGCATGCCCTACAATGGTGGCCCAGAGTGCATTCCATTGGGCAGCCATCTCTCCTCCCACTTTCAGGGCCAGCCCACCCAGGAGAACAACTGAAACAGTTGCTGCCCCAGGTAGCAGATTGGTGGGAGGGCACTCTGTCTGCCCACTTGCCTCTACAAGTCCTGCTTCTTCTTCCACTCCCTGGATTGGAATACAAGGAGGGGACAGAGAGGAAGAGGAAATCTAGAAGGGAGGAGAGTGCTGAGCTAGAACACTGGAGAGTGGGAGAAGCAGAGGCTGGCACATTATCAGGTAATGGAAGGAAACATTTGGCATGTCACCTGAGGCATCAGGAGTTCTTGGTCCTGCCTTCTTTAGATATGTAAGTGGATCTCAGTGGGTTTTAAATGACACATGAGATGAGAGTTGTATAACTGCAAATTATATAAAAGAGAATAATTATATACAATTCTTTGTAAAAGTTACACTAGGGCCCCTTCTTCCTAAAGATCAGGGAGACATTGAGCAAAATAATACTGCTGATCTTTATTTCTTCATAATTTAGGAACAAATGTGAAAGTACTTCTATCCTAATATTTTGATACGTAACTCTGAGATAGCTTGGCCACTGTTCAAAACCCAGAGCAGATTCTAAGTCCCACGTTTCACCACTAAAGAAACATTATTTTTTCATGTCTACAGGGTATGGTTAGGGTGTAAATTCTACTGCATATTTTACACTAGAAGTCACACTGTTAGCACAGTGCTTTAAGGAAACCTCAGTAGATAACCTGAAAAAAATACCTTATGAGTTACTTTTCTGCATGACAAGTATGGAAATAAGATAAGGCATTAATGTTGGAATTATTAAGCTGCTACATTTTATTTTTAAGTAAACTCTAAACTTAATATAATTATTCTAACACACAAAAGGAGTCCAAATCCAAACTTTACTATGATTAAACCTTAACTACTTTCTTTTTGAATATCTTCAATATGTTAACTCATATTTTTCAGGTCTATTTAGTTAAACAATCTAGCGTCATCATTTTTGAAAATATTTATTTTTGAGTCCATTTAATGTGCAATTCAATGTAATCATAGGACAATGATTGCATGTCTTCTAGAGGCCCTAGCAATCATACTGATTACAACTGCAGTGGTGAACATAGCGACATGTTCACATACTGAAGAGTGTGCCTCTGTATGGGAAGCAGAACAGAAGGACTGGCTTGCTCCCCTTCCTGAAATGCCTTTAGTACCATATTTGCATACAACACAATTTTTGTGCCAGCACCAGCGTAGTGGCATAATCACAAGTTCTGAAAGACTCTGGGGTGATGGAAGCAGGTCTGGGGGCCAATTTAGAGCTATGACAACATGGGAAATCTGCCTTTAAGCTACTTCTCTGCTATAATTTGTTCCTTTCTGGCTAATTTTCTTCTACAAAGTAGCTACTGGATCCAGTGACATATGATTATGTGTAACAGTTATAGTCTGACTCTAACTAGGATTGGGCTAGTGGGTGGAGCCAATTACAACAGCGGAAAGGCTTTCCACTGCCATAAAATGGCTGGTGGTGGGGTGCACAGCACATTGCTAGTGGCCATCTACCAAGTTGCAAGAGGCAGCAGTGCTGGAAGAAGGCTGCCAGACTCTACTGCTCCCACCAATACAGATAAGCCATCGGTGGGGGACAGGAATAGGTAGACAAAGTGGGACAAGGGGTGGGTGGATTAGGTGTGTGTGTTGGGGTGGGAATAGGTGGGTCCTGGCAGGCAAAGTTCCACAATAACCTAGTCCCTGTTTTATCCCTTACACACCACCTTCGTGCTACTCAAACTTGCACCAGTTATATAGTTGGCGCAGGTTTAGGTACAACCACTGGAAACCATGTGGGAGTGGAAGAAGGTAAGTACGAACGGCCCCCTCCTGACCAAGGAACTAAGTCAGAGAGAGGTTAAAAGAGAAGATGTTTCAGACCTCATTGATAAATTAAAGATCAATAAGTCACCGGGCCCTGATGGCATCCACCCAAGAGTTATTAAGGAATTGAAGAATGAAGTTGCTGATCTCTTGACTAAGATATGCAACTTGTCCCTCAAAATGGCCACAGTGCCAGAAGATTGGAGGATAGCAAATGTCACGCCTATCTTTAAAAAAGGAAAGAGGGGGGACCCGGGAAACTATAGGCCGGTCAGCCTAACATCCATACCGGGTAAGATGGTGGAATGCCTCATCAAAGATAGAACCTCAAAACACATAGACGAACAGGCCTTGCTGAGGGAGAATCAGCATGGCTTCTGTAAGGGTAAGTCTTGCCTCACGAACCTTATAGAATTCTTTGAAAAGGCCAACAGGCATGTGGATGCAGGAGAACCTGTAGACATTATATATCTGGACTTTCAGAAGGTGTTCGACACGGTCCCTCACCAAAGGCTACTGAAAAAACTCCACACTCAGGGAATTAGAGGGCAGGTCCTCTCCTGGACTGAGACCTGGCTGAAGACCAATAAACAAAGAGTGGGTTTCAATGGGCAACTTTCACAATGGAGAGAAGTGAAAAGCGGTGCGCCCCAAGGATCAGTTCTGGGACCGGTGCTTTTCAACCTCTTCATAAATTACCTGGAGACAGGGTTGAGCAGTGAGGTGGCAAAGTTTGCAGACGACACCAAACTTTTCTAAGTGGTGAAGACCAGAAGTGATTGTGAGGAGCTCCAGAAGGATCTCTCCAGACTGGCAGAATGGGCAGCAAAATGGGCTTCACATATAGGCTGATGGGTTCTGAGCTGTCTGTGACAGATCAGGAGAGAGATCTTGGGGGGGGGGGGTGGACAGGTCAATGAAAGTGTCCACTCAATGTGCAGCGGCAATAAAGAAGGCCAATTCTATGCTTGGGATCATTAGAAAAGGTATTGAGAACAAAACGGCTAATATTATAATGCTGTTGTACAAATCCATGGTAAGGCCACACCTGGAGTATTGTGTCCAGTTCTGGTCGCCGCATCTCAAAAAAGACATAGTGGAAATGGAAAAGGTGCAAAAGAGAGCGACTAAGATGATTACGGAGCTGGGGCACCTTCCTTATGATGAAAGGCTACAGCGTTTGGGCTTCATCAGCCTAGAAAAGAGGCGCCTCAGGGGGCACATGATTGAGACATACAAAATTATGCAGGGGATGGACAGAGTGGATAGAGAGATGCTCTTTACACTCTCACATAACACCAGAACCAGGGGACATCCACTAAAATTGAGTGTTGGGAGAGTTAGGACAGACAAAAGAAAATATTTCTTTACTCAGCGTGTGGTTGGTCTGTGGAACTCCTTGCCACAGGATGTGGTGATGGCGTCTGACCTGGACGCCTTTAAAAGGGGTTTGGACAAGTTTCTGGAGGAAAAATCCATTATGGGTTACAAGCCATGATGTGCATGTACAACCTCCTGATTTTAGAAATGGGCTATGTCAGAATGCCAGATGCAAGGGAGGGCACCAGAATGAGGTCTCTTGTTATCTGGTGTGCTCCCTGGGGCATTTGGTGGGCCACTGTGAGATACAGGAAGCTGGACTAGATGGGCCTATGGCCTGGTCCAGTGGGGCTGTTCTTATGTTCTTAAGTAGAACATTCTTGAACTTCCTTCTTTGCCCCAGCTTTGTCTCCAGCTGCCAGCAGGACACAGTGGAGCCCATGATGGTGTTGCTTCACTCTGCGGATAGCATTTGGTTAGAAATGGGCTGATAGTTAGGCCTTCAGAGTGACACTCCAAAGATTCTGAACTGCTCCAATGATCTGGATACATTCTCCAATCCCCACTGTTATTCGATTAGGTCATTAAGCAGACATTCAGCCCAATCTAGTGCCTTTGTTGTGTAAACAAACACTCCTGCCAGAAACTAGCTGGCTGCACAGACTACTGGAGATAGACTGCCTCTGACCACCGTCATATACACATATACACTTAACTGTTATTAAGTGAACAGTTGCCTGTATATGCAAAACTGGGACCTAACTAATCCACAATGGAGATGGAATCTTGTCACCACCTAATGCAGTTAAGAACCAAAGCCCAAGAATCACTCTAATTTGCTATTTATCTCATATCTATTGTACCAAAGGTTAAACTGGAAAAAGTCTGGTTGAAGACATCATAGTTGGGAACAAATTCTTCTCAACTGCATTATTTAATCTAGCCAGTTAATCCCCACAGTAAGATCAGAATCGGATTCCACGTCAATCTCTTTTATTTCAAGGCATATTGTACCATATGTTTTGAGCACAGCTAACCAGCTTCCCTTTCAGAAATTCCCTGAAGTAACCACCTGAATATCACCTGTTTATCCAGATACATGGACACATACATCATTTATGGCATCTTCTGCTATTTGTCCCATCACCAGCATTCTGAAGAAGGCAAGAAAGAACAACCCCTCTTCCTGTTTATACCGGGTGAGAATTCCATGACAGAGTCACATTACAGTTCATTTTGACAGAGAAGATTAGTGGAAGTTGTCAGGAAATATATTATTGGTGCACCACTCGCTTTTGAGAACAAAACAGGCATTGACTGGAAAATGTCCATTTCACAATGAACAAATTACTGAATACTGCAAAAAGGTCAATTGCAAATGTAAGGAAATGAATTTAGAAATTTAACCAGGAAAACATTTGTAGGTTTCTGACAAAAGATGATACATTTGTATTAGGAGATATTGCTTTATATATCTTCTGGAAGTAAAGAATATCCTCTGGCTTGTAGCCAAAGTTACTCTTCTGTTCACGTAAGGGGGCTTGCACATGCGGAAGTGATAGCGCAAATTTCTTGTACCACAAAAATCTGAATGGAATCCTGACTTGGATTTATGGTTGCACAAACATGATGCACCGGTACCAGTCATCTGTTCAAGAAGTAAGTATATGATGCTTGTTCCTTTTCTGTCAACTGTGGGGGCTTAAATCAAGACTGTGGTATGAGGAGAGAGAAGTTGAATCCTTTCCCCCTATACCACAGTCGTAGCAAACACTGCTCCCTCTACTCCCACAGGAAAGCCACTGTTATGGGCACAAATTGCAGCTTCTCCTCCAGAGTGAATAGCAGCCTGGGAGGGCAACTCTTTTGGAACTGCAACATGGGACAAAAGGATTTGACCCTTTCCCTTAATGCCATAATCCTAATCAGTGGGTCCCATGAACGCTATTAAAAAAAAAAACCCGATGGAAAAGGAATGACATATTTAATATAATGTCAAGTTTGCTCATAAAACATCCCTAGAAGAGGGCAATGGCTTATGGTCTTATTTACTGTTAGGCAAAGGATTAGCTGGACTTTTCAGGTGTGGGGCAAAATCCAAGTATAATGATAAACTTACTAACAGCCCAATCCTAACCAGCTTTCCAGTGCTGATGCAGCCATGACAACAAGACCTGCGCTATCTTCTGCATTGGGGAGGGGGTCATGGTGGTCTCCATAAGGTAAGGGAACATTTGTTCCTTTACCTTTGGGCTGCATCGGCGCTAGTCAGTTGGCTAGGTTTGGGCTGCAAGTTATCATAGGTGAGTATGGTATTAGTGCTCCAACTTCTATTTTTCTTCAGTAAAATGTGGAAAATAATGATCTTATTTTGGAGAGTTGCTGTTATGATGAAAAAGACAAGGACTCTAATACACTTTACAAAACTCAAAGGACTTTACAAAGCTAACATATATAACCTTGTACAGAGTGATAAACTATTATTCCCCTTTGTTCCAGTATTTATTATAGCTGTACTTTATCAAATACTTGCTGAACTGGATTTCTGTCTAAATTCCTTCCTTTGTCCTCAAATGTCCCACACTGGGTAAGTCCAAATTAAACTGAAAAAATATAGCTACCATTAGAAAGGCATCTGTACAGCATCACTGCCTAGGCTACATTTAAGGGGTTGTGTACTTTCAGAAAATGGATGCAAATATTCCTCAGAGGCCAAAAAAAAAAATGTATCTTTGGAAGGAGCGCCTTACAAAGTAGCATCTCTGCAGCTTTGGGAATAAAACAGTGGCTTGTCAGTCAATGTGTCTCGCAGCAGCATATGGGTAAAGGTTTCAGTCTGCTATCTACAGACTCATGTTATGGCCCTAGTTCAACATGACTGAACTGCTCTCCAGACAAAAGAAGCACATTCAGAAGGGGTGCTGTCTGGCCGGTACAAACTGCAGAGCCTGGGTCTGAATGCGCACAAACGACTGGCAGAGGAGACGTGGGAGGCAGCGTGGAGGTCTTTAGAGCTTTCGAAGAGCTAAAAGAGGCTGCCTGAAGGTTGAAGCTGGCTAGTCAGAATGGCATACTTGGCTGCATGTATAGCCAGGTGGCTTAGGCGGATTGGCAAGCTGCCCAATACATATGGCTTGGATTGTTTTGCTCTTCCCAGGAAGCTTTTCTAGACCCTTTCCTAGCAGGCACTCGATTCAAAGCAGGAGGCATCCATACTTGAAAAGGAACTTTCCCCTAAAAGCCATAGTGCTCCACTCTTTTATTTTTCCAGTCCCTGCCCCCACTGCTGAAAAGTACAGGAGAACAGTGTTCTCCTCACTTCCAAATTTGTCTTTTGAACACCATTTTGCTCCCCAGGTGATCAATGCCTGTTGAGCTTACGTACTTTATTACTATTCAGTACCGTAATCCCCCCAAGTAGAATTTTACATTAAACCCTACCCCCATCTCTGGGTGACAACCACACTGCTATGCACACTTTCAGCGTCATTAAATAAAATTGAACCTACGTCTCAGTTAACATGCACAGGATTTCACACTGAGGCTGCGTATGTGCCACGGTCTTCTTTTATTATATACTTATTTGTGGAGAGGATTTATAATTGTTTTTCAATTTAAAAAATCATCAAACAAAAATCAAGAAGAACAATACAGCAACACATCAATAATAAAAGAGCAGAAATCCAGCAGGAAAAAAATTAGTATATTGGACTGCAAATGAGAAAATACACCTAGGGTGCAATCCTAACCAACTTTCCAGCATCAACATAGCTGTGGCTATGGGGGGAGGAAATCAAGGGTGTCTCCTCAAGGTAAGAGCATGTTTGTTACCTTAACTTGGGGCTGCATTGCGGCTAAGTCAGTGTTGGAAAGTTGGTTAGGACTGCACCCTGAAAAGGCTACCTTTAAAAAAAAAAAAAAAAGGAAGGGTACAATCCTAATCGTGCCAGCCTGGGAGGGCTGTGCCAGCCTGCGCCTCCTTAGGAGTCAGCTGGGCACCATCTAGCCTCTGCTGAGTTAACAGAAGGTCAGTCCGTGCCGGCTGAGCTCGGCCAGTGCAGGGATCTGGGGGTGTAGGGAGGTGTCTCGGGGCAGGAGAAAGACAGGCCCATGGGCATGCGGGTGGGCAGGGAGCAGGAGGTAGGGCCAGGATCCAGCAGTTATGCTGTGTTCCCAGGCAGCACAGAATGATTCCAGGATGCTCTGTTCTGCACCACTTCTTTAGGTGCACTTCTTTAGGTGCGACCCCATTGGGGTTGCAATGGCTCTCCCCAGGGTAAGGGGAATTTTTTCTCTTGTCTCGGGCCAAGCTTCAGCCATCCCAAAATTTGTGATCAGACTGCCTGTTCCAGCGCAAGTTAGGATTGCACTATTAATGGAACACCTGAATGGACTAAGCTCTCATAATTGATGCATCTCAGATTGAAGGGAATATGAGACACACAGTTACCACCAAAATAGCTCTATTAACCATGGACGACACATTTACCTCTAACAAACATGGAACCCGCAATAGAATCTCATTGCTGGACCTCAACAGATGGAGGGTATATGTGGGAAAATACAATCACATAACCCAGTCCAAGGTGATATAGGGCTTTTTCTTTCTTTCTTTCTTTTTAATTTACACACACAGATATACAAACATATAACATACATTTAGGAGTGCTAAATACCATATACCATTACTCATTAATCATACTATATCTCCTGATCTACTACTCATCCTGCCTCTTATTAGTTTATCCATTTATTTATATAATATATACTAAATTTTCCCTAATGCCCTGTACTATATTTTCTAAATTTTCACTTTCAATCAAACATAAACTTACTTCAATTACTCATTAATATTAAAACAAAATAATCTAATTACCAAAGTGTAACATACAAAACAATTTTTCCATCTACTTCTAACTCTTCTACTCATTTATATATTTCTTATATCAAATATAATAGATTTTTCCTAATCCCCTATAATATCGTTTCTAAATATTCCCTTTTTATCATCCCTAGTTCAATTACTCATTAATATCAAATAATAATAATCTAATTTCCAAATTACAGTAAAACCAACCATCTCTTATAATATGTTCTTTACCATTCTCCAATCTAATTCTCCAATCTGATTACATTTTTTTCTTTAACATAATAACCACCTATAAAACAATTCATCCACACACTAACATTTCCAGCTATTTTTTCTAATTCATTCTAATTCATATATATCAATTTCATATATATTTATTTTTAAAGTAAATTTAAACCAGTTATTAAATAAATAAAATCCTCCAATTTTCTTTAACCCTCAGGTTAACCCTCAGGTTTCTTTTTCTTTCCTTCCATTTTTTCTCCTGTAATATCTTTAATAATTTTTCTCCATAACAAAATCCAATAAACCCACACTTTCTTGTATAAGGTATGTTCATTCTTCTAATTAACTGGGATATGTTTTCTTCTTCTTGTTCCAACAAATTTTGTATTTTGTGCACCCATGTTACTCTGTCCATCTTCTCTATTTCAATCTCCATCAGCGTCCCCTCTAGATCCTGTAGATTTTCCACTCTTCTAATTTCTGTATCCACTCTTCTGATGATGACTTCATCCCTCATCATCATCTTTTCCGCTTTCTCTTTCTGTTTATCTTCTGTTTTCTTCACATCTTCTAATTTCTCCTTGCACACATCTATCTGTTGAGAGACAGTCTTTAAACTGGCTTGAACCTGCAAGGACCAACTCAACTGCTGTCTTCTCATTGTGAGCAATTTTTCCAAATTTTTGAGGATCATTTGAGTCCAAATATCTGGAACAGGCTCCATTTTGCAATTTCTCTCTAATCCACAAGATGTCCACAGCATATTATTCTCCTTACTTCCACCACATGTTTTTTCAGTCAGGCATTTTTCAAATTTTTCTTACAGATAACAGTGTGATTAATGGAGAAAAACAAAATGAAAGAAACAGTCTCAAGGAGATAAAACTCTTTCAAGTCTAATAAAAAATTATGTCCACAAGTAATTCTGGATTTTAGTCCACACGCCAAATTATATTTATAATTATAATCCACGACCAATTTATTCCACTGCAAAATAAAGAGCACTTTCAACCCTTAAAAAGTTTCTCATTAACGCCTTCAGTGTATCAAGGGCTTTTAGCCAAATCAGTCAATCAAAGCCAGGGACAATATTAACACATACTTATGTTGAATTTCCAACTTAAACTTGACGCTTCATGCTTTTTCTTCCATATGGTATCTTAGCACGGAGCCAGCAGCTTGATTACACTGCACCTTCCCCGATACTGTCCCTGACGATTAGGTTTCTGAGAAGAAAGCCCCCCCTTGGGTTGGGCTTTCAAAATCTCTGGTACCTGCACTGTGGAAAGATCTTATCTCTCCTGATAAAGATCTTCAGATCTTCTTCAGACTTGCAGTTTTTGGGGGGAAAACAGACTATCTCTCAGGAGCCACTGGAGACATGTCTGTTCATCCACTGTTGGCTCTTTCTCTGTGATATAGGGCTTTAAGGTCTCACCTGTGAGTCCACCACAAACCCAGGGCCATGGGAACAAAAACACAGCATCTGGCAAGGTTTCATGGTCCTTGGATATGACGTCATAGCCAAGAACTGGTTGGGCCAAGGAAACTGCTGGTAATACGAGTTTAGGAAAAACCCCAACAGTCTGGGAAGGGCTAAGGTATTGGTATCAGCGCATAAAAGTGGCTGGGACCAGACAGGAGGGGGAAGGCAGACGAGATAGTGGAGGGGAAAGAAGGCGAGGGCAAACAGTAGAAGGGAAAAAAGAGAGAGGGCAAAAAGAGAAAAGAGAGGAGAGGGAAATAAAAGGGAAGAACCAAGGGGAGAAGCAGAGGATGGAGAGGAGAGAAGGAACAAGAAAGCAGAGGTGGAAAGAAAGATGAGGAAGCCTAGAGGTGCAGCAGGAAGATATGTCCAAGGGTAAGATGGGGGAAAGGAGAGAGAGGCTCTTATATAACTATTCCTCAGTAGGAGACAAAAAAAAAAGGGCAAACCCAATCCGTAGGCCCTTGGATGTCTTGGCTGGTTGCCAACCCAGAGCTCTACCCAACCATGGAGAGCAGTCATGAAATCAACTACCCCATATGAATGGAAAGATTCTACCTTGATAGATTCCAGACTTCTTCTGAGCAGTCAAGGTGGGCTGGGCAGTATGCTCTGCCTATGGAAAGTAGGCCAGAAAGACTAAATAAGGACATCCAAAGAGATGCAAAAGTGGAAATATTCCAGGGAATTAACCGAAAAGCAGTAAGCAAAAAGATGAGGAAACCTGCAGGATTCTAAGGATAGTCGGATATTTTGTTCAGGTGTACTCCCTGCTTCTTAGCCCAAACTTTTTTTGTTGAATCTCAATAAATAGACTGAAAGTGCAACTCCTATGTCACAGGCATTGGTGAGTGACAAGGAGGCATTTTACACTCCAGTGACTAATGGAAGTAACTATTCTAGCCGCCATATTCTGGGCCAACTCAAGTTTCCAAAACTGTTTTCAAAGGCAGACATATAAAAAGTGCCTTAGCTGAGTCTACCTCAGCAATTTTCAACTTTTTTCATCTCACAGCACATTGAGAAGGCACTAAAATTGTCAAGGGATACCATCAGTTTTTTGACAACAGATAAGGCACATTGTGATCCCTCTTGGGGGGGGGTTGCTCACATTCCCCAATGGCCATACTAATAAATTACCCTCCCCCAAATTCCCATGACACACCTGTGGACCATTCGCGGCACACCAGTAGTGCCATAACACAGTGGTAGAAAATGGCTGAATTACTTCAACAGTGGCAAGATCTTGCACAAAAGCCTTCTATTAAGGAAAGTTGATAAACACCTTAAAACACCTGGTCATAGCTTCAAACTAGGAACCCAGAATTTCTCAAACCCAGAATACTGCCAATCTGCAAATCTACTCTTTCAGGGGAACTGTGACCATCCCCCCCAAAAGAATGCATTTCTAGAATTTCTTTCAGGACTACCTACCATAAGCAACTTTATCTTGTCTGCATTAAATGTATTCACCGTCATCCAACCTATTACTGATCTCAAATAATCATTCAAAGACAAACTCAAGGGAACAGGTTCCAGAGTAAAGGAGAAATTGATCTGGGTGTCATCGAGATACTTACTATCAAGCCACTACCCAAACAACCTGTACAAGGTTTCACATAGATGTTTAAAAACATAGGAAAAAGGATTAACCCCTGCAGAATCCCACAAGAGAGCTCATAAGGGGTAAAACATTAAACATCACAGAATTCCACAACTTTCTGGAATTCTCCCTATGAAGTAGAATCAAAAACCTCAATCGACACACACATTCAGTCTAAAAGAATACAATGATTTTATGATACTGTCAGCTTATGAGAGAACCCGAAGAATTAAAAGGTTCAGCACTCCTGCAATGTTTATGATCTGCAAAGGTCATAAATCTGGACTTCCAGGTTTCTAGACTCCTGAATGAGAGAGAAGCTGAATCAAATGAATCTAGATAATCCAGGACTGCTTGGACAGAAGTTTTATCACTTTGGCAAGGAAAGGACGAAGAACTTTAAAAATTGTCTTTAACAACTGCCATTTTCAGTGGCCTTCTCTCAACTATGAGTTAATGATGACCAACAAAAAGGCCACTACCTTTCCTCAGTTCTTTATCACAAAGGCCATGGCAGAAAGAGATTGCTGTGGGAATGTTGTGGCATGAACTGAAACAAGCATACTGCCCACAGCATGTTTTTTTTCTTTATGGTACTCTATTCTGTTCATCTTTCTCTCCAGTAAGTTTCCATGATGTTGACTGTGGGGTTGCCCATACTGCAAAGAGATGTACAAGAATTACTTGTGCTCAGGGCCAGCCTTGGGAACTGCAGGGCCTCCTCTAATTTTGCAGCGCCCCTCTATTAATTTTTTAGCTCTTAGCTTGAAAGTAGCCAGAACAAGAAAAAAAAATCTGTTACTTCTGTGCAGATGGATAGGACTCCTGTACCTTTTGTGGTACAGTGCGTGCCCAGCGCCCAGCACTCCCTGACTCTCACCTGTCGCCGCCTCGTTTGCAGCAGCCCGCTCCGGAACGAGATGGGATAGGATGGGTCTGGGAGCTGTGAAGGCAGGGAATGCGTGAGGTGTGCATGCTGCCGCCTGCATGGCACCGATTTTAGGTCAATTGGAAGCAGTGGTGGGCGGAAGGGCAGTGCGGGGCCCCCACTATGCACAGGGCCCAGTTGGGTGAAATTGCCCCAATTGCCTAAAAGTCAGCCCTGCTTGTACCCCTAGATAAATGGTAAACCAGGATAGAAGGCTTATCCATAAATAGATTGGCTGGTTAGGAGGCAGAAGCCAAAGACAAATTCTATGATGACCTGGCCACCACTGTCAAGAAAATCCCTGTAAAAGAACCATTGTTCATCCTCGGCGATTTCAATGCTAGAGTTGGTGCTGATAACAGTTCATGGCCCACTTGCTTAGGTCAGTTTGGCACTGGGAGGATGAACGAAAATGGCCAACGCCTGCTAGAGTTTTGCTGTCATCACGGTCTCTGTGTCAGCAACACGTTCTTCAACACAAAGCCCCAACATAGAGTCTCTTGGAGACATCCAAGATCAAAGCACTGGCACCAGCTCGACCTGATCCTCACCAGACGCTCCAGCCTTCCCAGCATCAAGATCACACGCAGTTATCATGGTGCTGCCTGCGACACTGACCACTCCCTGGTGTGCAGCAGAGTGAAACTGCAAACAAAGCGACTGTATCACACGAAAAAGGAAGGAAGACCTCGCATTGATACCAGCAAGACCCGGGATCAGAGAAAAGTGGAGGAATTTGCACAAGCGCTTGAGGAATCTCTTCCAGGCCCGGCCGACGCAAACGCATCCAACAGATGGGAACATTTCAAGAATACCGTTTACAACACCGCCTTGTCCATATTCGGCAAGAAGACCAACAAGGCGACAGACTGGTTTGAAGCCCACTCTGAGGAGTTGACACCAGTCATTGAGGAAAAGAGGAGAGCTCAAGCAGCATACAAGGTCTGTCCCAGTGAGCGCAACCTGCAGGTCCTCCGAACTGCTCGCAGCAAAGTCCAACAGACTGCCAGGAGATGTGCTAACGACTACTGGCTCCAGCTCTGTTCCGAGATACAGATAGCAGCTGACACGGGCAACATCAAGGGGATGTATGATGGTATCAAGCAGGCCCTAGGTCCAACACAGAGGAAAATTGCCCCTCTGAAGTCTGCCACAGGCGAGGTCATCCAGGATCGGGCGCAGCAGATGGAACGCTGGGTGCAGCACTACTCTGAGCTATATTCCAGAGAAAATGTAGTCACCGAAGAAGCACTGAACAACATTGAGTGCCTGCCTGTACTGGAAGAGCTTGACAGCGAACCAACCCTAGAAGAACTTCACGTGGCCCTGGACTCCCTTGCCTTTGGCAAGGCACCTGGAAAAGACAGCATCCCTGCTGAAGTCCTAAAATGCTGCAAAGAGATCATTGTCACTGAGCTGCATGAAATCCTCTGTCTCTGCTGGAGAGAAGGTGGAGTACCTCAAGACATGAGGGATGCAAACATCATCACGCTGTACAAGAACAAAGGTGACAGGGGTGACTGCAACAACTACCGCGGCATCTCTCTCCTTAGCGTTGTAGGAAAGCTGTTTGCCCGAGTTGTACTAAAGAGGCTCCAGGTACTTGCAGAGAGCGTCTATCCAGAATCGCAGTGTGGATTCCGAGCCAACAGGTCCACCACTGATATGGTATTCTCCCTTAGACAACTGCAGGAGAAATGCAGGGAACAACGACAGCCACTCTTTATAGCCTTCATAGATCTCACAAAGGCTTTCGACCTGGTCAGCAGAGACGGCCTCTTCAAGATTCTCCCCAAGATTGGATGTCCACCCAGGCTCCTCAGCATCATCAGATCCTTCCACAAGGACATGAAGGGCACTGTTGTCTTCGATGGCTCCACATCAGACCCTTTTGACATCCGAAGCGGAGTGAAGCAGGGCTGTGTTCTTGCACCAACCTTGTTTGGGATTTTCTTCGCTGTCCTGCTGAAGCAGGCCTTTGGAACTGCAACAGAAGGCATCTATCTCCGGACCAGATCAGACGGAAAGCTCTTCAACCTCTCCAGACTGAGAGCAAAATCCAAAGTCCAGCTGAAATGTCTGCGTGACTTCCTCTTTGCCGACGATGCAGCTGTCACTACCCACTCTGCCAAAGATCTCCAGCAGCTCATAGATCATTTTAGCAAGGCCTGCCAAGATTTTGGACTGACAATCAGCCTGAAGAAAACACAGGTCATGGTTCAGGATGTGGACTCACCTCCCTGCATTACAATCTCTGAGCATGAACTGGAGGTTGTCCATGACTTTGTGTACCTTGGCTCAACGATCTCCGACACTCATTCTCTCGATGCCGAGCTAAACAGGCGCATCGGTAAAGCAGCTACCACGTTTTCCAGACTCACAAAGAGAGTCTGGTCCAACAAGAAGCTGACGGAACATACCAAGATCCAGGTCTACAGAGCTTGCGTCCTGAGTACACTTCTGTACTGCAGCGAGTCATGGACTCTTCGCCCACAACAGGAGAGGAAACTGAGCGCTTTCCACATGCGCTGCCTCCGACGCATCCTCGGCATCACCTGGCAGGACAAAGTTCCAAACAACACAGTCCTGGAACGTGCTGGAATCCCTAGCATGTATTCACTGCTGAAACAGAGACGCCTGCGTTGGCTCGGTCATGTCGTGAGAATGGATGATGGCCGGATCCCAAAGGATCTCCTCTATGGAGAACTCGTGCAAGGAAAGCGCCCTACAGGTAGACCACAGCTGCGATACAAGGACATCTGCAAGAGGGATCTGAAGGCCTTAGGGATGGACCTCAACAAGTGGGAAACCCTGGCCTCTGAGCGGCCCGCTTGGAGGCAGGCTGTGCAGCATGGCCTTTCCCAGTTTGAAGAGACACTTTGCCAACAGTCTGAGGCTAAGAGGCAAAGAAGGAAGGCCCATAGCCAGGGAGACAGACCAGGGACAGACTGCACCTGCTCCCGGTGTGGAAGGGATTGTCACTCCCAGATTGGCCTTTTCAGCCACACTAGACGCTGTGCCAGAACCACCTTTCAGAGCGCGATACCATAGTCTTTCGAGACTGAAGGTTGCCAATACATAATACATAAGGTTAGGAGGATTCTAGTCAGCCATGTGACACACCCAGCAAGCAGTTTTCGTTCTAGTCAAGTCAGTTTCACTGCCAAGGAGAAACTGTATGGACTCCAACAGTGCCTCCCAAGTCATATCTTGAGAATCATTCCTTTGTATACAGATACTTTTTCTGATAAGACCTTGCACAGCCTTAAGGAGAAGATGGTATTTGTGCCAAAAGCAGAGCACTGAACATCCTGATCGAAGCTAAACCTATAAAGTGTCCTTTTGACAGGCTTGCATTGTGACAGCTCAGAGAATTGTGCAGTCAGAAAAAGTGAGGAACAGTTGCTGCCAAATAACACACTTTAAAGAAGCTCATGTTTTAGTGGCAAAACAAACACATTTACTCAGAAGTAAATCCCGAGTTCAACGGTACGTTGTTCCTAAGAAACGTGATTAGGATTGCAGGTTTGATCTGTTAAAATCCATGTTAAATTTTCAGCAGTGTTCAGAAACACAGCTAACCAAAAGCATTTCTACACCTTGTATCTTTTTGTGCATGCTTAGGAGCCCAAGGCATGAAGCATCAGAAGTTTAATGCTTGGGTGTGAGGAAAGAAATAAGGTCAGGACTTTGGAATCATGATAATTAGTCACCCTACTTTAGTGGTGCATCCGTAACTGAATATTTTCAAAAGGCACAAAACTCTTCTGTACAGATTTAAAATGTGATCACAGTGCCCTAAATTGGTAGACATGATTGTTGGGGAATAGGGAAACATCTAACACCACCTTTTTCCTCATTTTATGTATTATTTTGTTGGAGTGCAAAGGCAGATCTGCCCACTCATCATTCCCATCATTTAGAAATTGAAGTTCAGCATCTCTAGAGAAGTAAAATGACAACAATGCCAGTAGTGAATGGCACTTTAGGGTCTGAGGACCCTAAATAAACATCTGGGCAATGCAAGCATTGATAGGATAACAATTGGATCGCTGCATAAAGCCACATTACTGGGAACATGCTGGGAACATATTGTGACAATACCTCACTAGCTCCCAAATTCTTGGCTAGAATTCAAAGTAGGAAAAGTTCAAAAGGGGTTTTAAATCCCCTTTCACCTCTGAAGCCTCCTGGTTCCACCTGCCCCGTCCCCCACTGGATACAGCTTGAACCCATTTTTGGCACAGCTGCGCCAGCAGGGGGTGGAAAGGGTAGGATTGGGTCCTTCTTCTGAGTAGACATGCATAGGGTTGTGCTGTGAATCCAACTTTTAAAATAGTTTTTGTGTTTCTTATTAACACAAAATCCCTTTTTTGATATCTTCAAGAACCAGTTCAACAAACACAAGATTTTAAACATGTGCATTCAGAAGGCTGCATTGTACAAATGAATGTTATAAACTTATTTAGAATTTTAAACAAGAGAAAATGTTCAAAATGGAGGGAAGCAAATCCTTTCTTTCTAAATTATGTTTAAATGTAAATCTATATCTTATAAACATGTCAGGAATATCGCAAAAAAGCAAGCAGCACCCAGCCGTGGCCACATGCCAGCAGCCCCAGGAAAGCCCAAGTGCCAGTAAATCAGCTTGAAACCACAGCAGGAGTGGGGGGGGGGGCTTTAGTTCTTTGCACCCACCATAGTTCCAATCCCAATTGTGACCTGCCACTGAAACCCAATGAAAGCTACTTTTCCATTAAGAAAAGCACAAAGAGCACAGCTGAGATCAGAATCGCACTGGGGAAAGTCCCTCTGCTTCCTGCCATGGTTTATCTCTCCCCCCCCCCCCACATGCTGTTTTCTTTAAAGAAAAAAACAAAACACAAGAACAACAGCAAAACAAACAAACAAAACCTGAGGTGTACCTAATGTGTTTTGAAGTCATGTCTACTCTAAATGATTTAAACTTTGCTGGTTTAAATCTTGCCTCTGTCATGAATTCACTAGTTCACCTTTTAAGGAAGCCACTTCTCACCCTCAGTTCCCAGTTGCAATACAGAGATAGTACTTACAGTATTGCGGTAAGGATTACATCAAGTGCTCTGCACTTGTCAGGAAAGTGCAATACAAATCCAAACTGTGGATCAGTCCTTAGTTAATCAAAGGTCAACTGCAATCAGGGTGTTCTTATTGTCATCTCCTCCCCTGCCAAGACTGGGATCTATCACTTCCAATGTATTCACCATTGGCTCTGAAATCAAGCAGTACTGAAGAGGCCAAGACTGTAGGCTCTTGATAGCATTCCCACACATATGGGAAACTGAACTTAACAGATGTTAAAGAAATAAGGCTAAAATATACTAATGTAGAACAAAGACAATGTCTATAATCCAGCTGTAGGGTTCTTTACAGTGCTGACAATGTCCCTGGGGAAACATGCAAATTAGTTCACTTATTTGCAATATGATATTCTCCATTTTATAGTCAGTATTTTGGGTCATTACTAAAAGCAATATCTTCCAGCTTCTAAACAGGAAAAGATTCATGCAGTATGAGCGACACGATAATTTTCTGGTTTGCTGTGTAATAATGCGTAATGATCACGAATATCATGAGCAGCGTGGAAAAATGCAAACAAAGAGGCGATGTTCAGACTTTATACACAATCTTTTTCTTGGTGAAAGTATCAGAGACGTGTTGCCTTTCTTTATATTTCAACTTTTGAGAGCAAAATGTTTCTGTGCAAGTTTTGCAAGTTCTTGAAACCTAAAGACCAACTGCTCAGTTTTTCAAACCAACAATGTCTCCTCATTTTGCCCCAGTCTTTCCAGCTTAAAAATTCACAATGTGCTATTATTATGGAATCATTATCTGCCTTTAACTCTGACAACAGCATCATATGGGCTATGAAAGACTTCTTTCTTCTCATGATTAGTCTCTAAAACATGTCCTCATCTTACAGTGTTTTTAGGCTTCCCAGAATGCACTGTTCAATTACAGTGCTGAAATTAACTGTATGCTACTCTTATTTATTGATAAAAGAATAATCAAGTGCCCCAACCCATATCCTGCTTTGCCATAATTTCTATATCAAGTTCCAAGTAATACATTTAACTCTTTCTGAATCGGAAACTTGCTAAAGTTTACCACATAGGCACTGGAATTTGCTTGTCTTTATATCACAATTACTTTTGTACTCTTGCTTGATTTTGGGGGACTTGGCCTTTTAATACAGAATCTCTGAAACACATAGTGTTCATTCCCATCCCATATGTACCAAGTCCTCCTGCCCTGAAATATAGTGGCAGGATTTCAGATACACAAACATAAGTATTTTTATTTATTTAGTTATTCTTTATATTTTTATGCTACTCTTCCTCCAAGGAGCTGAGAGCACTGTACATGGGTCCTTCCCTTCATTTGTCCTCATAACAACCCAGTGAGGTAGGTTAGACTGCAAAATAGTTACTGGCCAAGGGAGCTTCAGGCATCTGGATCTTCCAGGTATCAGTCCAAGACCAGAACTACTACACCATCAGTTTAGGCATGAAGAGAATGCTCAGTGGCTATTTAGACTAGTACTGCAATGGAACATCACATAAGCCCTGCTTGATCAGTCTAAGGGTCCATCTAATCCAGCTCCCTGTATCTCACAGTGGCCCACCAAGGGAGCACACAAGACAACACGATACCTGTATCCTGTTGCCACTTCCTTACATACACCTGGCATTCAGGGATAGGCTACCTCTAAAACTCAAAGATTGCATATAGTCATTGTAGCTTTGTAACCTGTGATGGATAAAGGTACATAAAAGTACCGTTTTCCCTGATTGTCCCTGGACTGCCACTTCATTATAAATGAAAAGTAGCCATTTACACTAGTGTCACCTTCATACCTGACATGCCCTGTGTGTATTTCTGCTAGGAAGTTTGTGCCCAACTACAAAATGTGCCACGAAAAGCCAAAACCACAGAGTACAATTGCACTCTTGCACAGCTCCCACTCACTTCAATGGGTCTTGAATAGAACTATTATGTGGTGGATTGTGACATAAATGTTATTTGTTTGATGCCCACTTAGTATTTCAAACACCATCAGCCTGTTTCTACAGCAGATAATTGAGGAGACGGGGGGGGGGGGCATGGAATATGACTACATTTAACTTCCAGAGATTAGCATCAAGATGTAAGCTTAAGTATGTTTTACTGAAAGGAAAGAAATTTCCTTCTGATACCCAAAGGTTACCATTTAATCATGGTATGTGTCTTGACCAACAGAAGAATGAAAATAAAAACACTCTTTAAACCTCAATGATCCTCACTAAACCACATGATTTATACCACATGATTATTGCTCAACATTTGTGCAATAACAAAGAGGAGGGAGCAGGGGTTATTGTGGGTTTTTGCAAACCACATTCTATTTAGGCAAAAAAAAAAAAAATCTTGCCAAACCAAGATAAATACATGCCATTATTATGATGACATGAAAGCCACTGCTCTCAGCATTACATTCTCTCTTATAATTGGTACTATTATAATTTAATGAATGCATATGTTTACAGTTCATCTTTGAATGGTAAAGTGATTTAGCAATGATGGTGTCTCTAATTTCTTTTAACTGTACTAACAGACTTCACTTAATCAGTGGTCTAAATACCACACTGCCACAATAAATTGGTTAATCATCTAGTAAAGTCAGTATCGCTGTTGAGCTTAAATACATCATGAAGTAAGACCATTTCGTATGTACGGGGGGGGGGGGGGGAGTATGACTATGCATACATTCTAGATAACCAATAGAACCACAAAGATTCTACAGCAAAATTCAGTTAAATTACTACAAAGTTCAATAGGCTCAATTGCTCTTACTGCTGCAAATTTTCACAGACACTGAGGTGTGTCTATATATACTCCCTGCCTGTTGCATTTTGTGCAACTTGAAAGCAAGCCACATTGTCCTGCTAAGAAAGCTTACCTAAGAACAAATATTGACTGAAACATTTTTTGAACAGAACTTAAGAGAACAAAGCCAGCCTCATGCATTCAATGAAAGATATGGGTACTCATGGTCCCTTCCCCAACTACCAGATCAGTTTTGCAAATTGCAAGGGGGGGGGGGAACGGCTCATCCTAATCAGCCTTCTACATGCATTCTCACCCTACATTAACGGAAGGATTAATAGCACATGTGAAGAGGGTGGTTTTTAAACCACCCCTCCCTTGAGAAAACTCTCACAGAATAACGAGACTAGCAGTCAATAATTCTGGTAACTCCCAAATTCATGGCATTTCTTGAAAGGAATCATACAATGTTGTGTGCCACTGCTTTCTCTTTAACTTAATGGAATGTACACAATCACAAAAACATGGTCAATATTAAGTGTAGCAGAGAACAATTACTAATGAACAAGCCAACATAACTCATAAACATTCAGATACCAATTTTCTTCCTCAAAAAAGTTAAAGCATCCACTGATTATGTGGGACAAATCCATTGGCTTCTATAGATTCATGAAATTAAAAAAAAAAAAAGTCCAGTCACATCTTCATTTTCCGATTTTATTTCATTTCTATGCTTACTTACAAACCATTTTATGGGGCATTCCTCCACACATCTGTATTTAAGGTGTGACAAAATTCTCCTTACCTCTTGGCAGGAAGTACAGATGATGGCGCTACCTCAGGGGAGAGCAGCATACTCACTCTGAGATAGTTTGGTCATCTGTCAATATACACAGGGTGTCTCAAGAAAATGTACTCACACTTTATAGTCAAATTTATTATACAATAATTCACACATATACCATAAAACTATAATTCTGCATATACTGTATAAAATTATGCTGCATGTGGTGTACACAGAAGCAGTTGCCAATTTATAACCCAGTTAATTAATTAATTAATTTATTAATGAATTTGACCAAGTGCTTGAAATATCCCCCACTGGCATCTATACACTGCTGACATTGTTGATTAAGGGCCCAATTCAACTTTCCAGCTCTGGTGTAGCCACAACGCAGCACCATGGTAAGGAAAAACACATTCCAATACCTTTAGGAGGCCCCAGTGACTGCTACTCCACTGCAGGACGCAGTACACGGCCCATTGGAACCGTGGCACCAACACTGGAAAACTGGATAGGATTGGGCCCTACGGGATCTGCAGACATCCACCAGTGTGTGTGCTGGGATGCTTTTGTACATTTATTCAAATGCTTCCCTTAGATGTTCAAGGTTTTCTACAAGGAAGTATGTTTGGAATAGAGCTAATTAAAAATGCATGTACATTTTTTGGAGTCACCCCATATATGTCTATACGCTGTGTACATATAATTAGCTGTTTGTTTTTAAAGGTCCGTCTAGTGGCCACTTTCAGAACATATGAGACAAAAGCATACAAAATATTAAGAGGCTATTAACAGTTCCTAACATTCAAGTGACAGCTTTGATGTAAGCATTATGAGCTGGTAATCTTAACCCATAGTTCTTGATGTTCTATGAATAAGTTCTGTGCATCTCTTTGAAAACCAGTTGGTCATCATGGCTCCCTACTTGCCAAATGGTCTCCTCTCATGCGGCAATGCTGTGCCACCTCTGTTGATGGGTGCTACTACTGGTTGCAGCTGTGCTGACACATATGCTATTGGCCTAAGTAAACTTCCAGAGATGGCTCATGTCCCAAGGACAATAATGAAAATGGCGATGTTCCAAGGCTGCTTTGCTGAGGTGGCAGCTCATGAGAGGTGTTTTAAAATGTTTTAGGAGCTTTAAAATATTGTCTGCTTGTTCACACATAAAAATTAACTTGATTGTTTGCTGGTGCGTCTTCTGCTTCTTTTGAGATTGTGAGTCCTGTAAGGACAAGGGACCATTTACTTATTTATGTTCTGTAAACCACTTTTTGTTGTTGAAAAGCAATATATAAATATTTGCAATAATGACAGATGCATTAGTATGATCTACAACTTCAACCACTACTGCAGTGTTTGGTCTTCACTGTGCATTTTTTTAAGTAAAACCATCTAAACCTCTAAGATTTTTTTTTTTCTTTTTATGGCTGACCAAACACCATAATTACATTGCAAATTCCAAATTAAATCATGATAGTCATCTTTGTTTCACAGCTTTGGAAGCTTGAACTAGCCAGGCTTATGAGCTACACATATTTTTATTTTGGTTCAAGGCACTCATTTTTACCCAAAAGCCAGGACTTGCTGAACCAAATAAACAATAAATTAGGGAGGATTGGGAAGAACAACTGCAGCTACCTCAGCATTGTATGAGTGTTTAATTCAGCCATTTTCAATCTTTTTCAGCTCACGCACACTGTCAAGGTACTAAAATTGTCAAGGCACACTCCCAGTTTTTTACTTACATTAAATTACTACATTACAATTAATTTTTAATTAATATAATTAATACAATTAAATCATTACAGGACAAAGGGCACAATCCTAACCAGGTCTACTCAGAAGCAAGTTCTATTTTGTTCAATGGGGCTTACTCTCAGGAAAGTGTGGTTAGGATTGCAGCCAAAGACTAGGGGGGGATGTGCCTAGGCTTCTGAGTAGACAAGCCTAGGATTGGGCTTTTGGTTGCACTCTTTTTTCTCAAATACAGGAGCAGGCAATTAGCACCTCTCTCTCCTCCTCTTGCCCACTCCATCCCCTCCCACAGGCACATTCCCACATCTCATAATTGCAGTTAGCACCTCTCCTACTGTCCCTCCCCTCACTGGTCCACACCTTCCAAAGGTCCACAATCACTTGCCTCACATTCCCCCCCCCATTGCCTGTTCCTGTATTTCCGAAAAAAGTGTGACCAAAAGCCCAATCCTAGGCATGTCTACTCAGAAGTAAGTCCCATTATAGTCAATGGGGCTTACTCCCAGGAAAATGAGGCTGGGAAAGGATCCTGAGAGCTCAGCCGAGCCCAGGCGTGTCTACTCAGAAGTAAGTCCCTTTATAGTCAATGGGGCTTACTCCCAGGAAAGTGTGGATCGGGTTGCAGCCTTCCTCTTGCTGAACAGCAAGAGATGCAAAGCAGCTGGCTGCTCCTTTTTCAGTTGCTGCTGCTGCATGAGGGTCAAAGCAGCAGCTTCTCCCACTGCTGCCTACATCCTCTGGCCCTGTGGCACACCTGAGGCTGCCTCACAGCACACTAGTGGTTGAAAACCACTGGTTTAATTCATGGTTTCGTATCAAACTGTGAATGGAAAAACCACTGGAATAAAAAGCTATGCACAGCTTCGACCTTGCAAAAAATTTACTACAATATCATTAAATGGAATAATTAAATGGAATCCACCTCATAAAAAGAGATGCATAAAGGAAAATTAGTAACAATTTTATATCATCTCCCTACTATATATTCTTACTCTGAGGTAAGAAAAAAGAAGAAAACTTTCATATAAAGGTCTGTTTAGTCAGTTTTGCAGTCAGAAACTGACTGCAAAAATATAAACATCAGTGCAATTTTATGCATGTTTCCTTGCAAGTAAGTTCTGAGACTTATGCCCCAACACCCACCAACCTATGTGATGCACCAGCTCCAACAGAGTGTACATTGCATCCTATGGTGAGGAAGTGACCAAACAGCTTGGGTGATGTATTTTTGGGAGCTTTGGAAATGTAAGCTGCCTGGCTGTGAGTGGGTCTCCTCCCACCCACCCACCCCCCTGCTGGTGCACCACTCCAAAAACAGGTGCACTGTATCCAGCAGGAGGCTGGATCAGGAGGCTTTGGCAGTGAAAGGGGGTTCAAATCCTAGTTAGTGTGCTGCCAGGAAGCACTTTACAGTGCTTTTTCAGCAGATGCCACCAGCATAACATGCTTTCTGCTGGCAGCTCCAGCCCATGTGATTGGGCTGTAAACCATGATTTTGGCTAGCATTTCTCAAACTGAGGGTTGAGGACCCACCAGTGGGTCTTGACCCAAATTTTGGTAGATCATGAAACTAACAGAGCAGATTAGGCTTCGTGCATCAAGTGTTAAGCAAGCTGATACTGGGGGAGGAGCACTGCTGCCCAATCACCATGGCAGCCACACCCCTTGCCATTTATAAATTAGGCAGAAGCCTCTAGTGCAGTGGTTCTCACACGTTTAGCACCGGGACCCACTTTTTAGAATGAGAATCTGTCGGGACCCACCAGAAGTGATGTCATGACTGGAAGTGACATCATCAAGCAGGAAAATTCTTAACAATCCCAGGCTGCAATCCTACCCACACTTACCCAGGAGTAAGTCCCATTGACTATCATTGTTAAAAGCATATACATAGTAGCCTGTTCAAAGTACAGATCTGAAACATTTCCCCAAATGCAGACACATACCATGGGAGCATCAGGTCTAATATACTAAAAAAAACCACTGAAATGAATGGGGACCCACCTGAAATTGGCTTGTGACCCACCTAGTGGATCCCGACCCACAGTTTGAGAAACACTGCTCTAGTGTCTCTGAAAAGTTTGGGAATCACTGGTTTAGGTATTATGTGCAAAAAGTGCAGTAAACCTTAGCCTCATGTACCCCTTCCTCCCTCCTTTGTCCTCAAGGGGAGGGGATTGAAAAGTTGCCTTTTGGCAACTCTAAAGTAAGCACCACTGTGATTAATGTGGTTTTCTCCTATATAAGAGGGAGAGGATTTCAGCCTTAATAAAGGTGTTAAGTAACAAGAATATAATTGACTCCAGTTGTAGAAATGCAAACTAGGAGAATGTTATGTTTTCTTTCCTGGAACCACAATAGAATATGTATTAGGTGTACTAAATTTGCAGCATTAAACGCCAAATCTAGTAACCCAACTTATGCGTTCTGTGGAATTTCTTTAAAGGAAAATACACTGGATCTTGGTTGATTTGGCAGGATGCCAGAAACCATGTGCCCACAAGAAGCTCCATAATATCTGTGTGGAGTGTAGTTTTAAGTTTTTGAGTACTTAACAGTATCATTTGTCCATTTATATTTGCAGAGAAGAGCTAGGCCATCCTGAAACGAAGGCCACAGAACTGGACATTTCAAAGAAGCAAAACATCCATCACCAACCAAGAGGCCAGTTGGGAATTAAATGAGGACCTGGTAGATACCTGAAAGAACTATGAAAGTTGCGGAAATTCTGCTGGTTCAAGGTCTCCCAGGATGTCTGAATGAAAGATTCAGATTCTAGGTCTATTGATGCCTGCACTTTACCGCTGTGAAAATTATCATTTATCCCATATGGCAGTGTTATTCAAACTGTGTGGCTCAGCTCTTTAGAGAGGCACCAGGAACTCAAAGGGGAGGCACGGGATGTCCTCTTGCAGCAATACAGTCACACCCCTGGGCAGAATAGGAGCCCGACTTCTGCCCGTCGTCTGCACTTTTTTTTAAAGCAGAAGAAAGCAGAAGGAGTTGCTCAGCTGCTCCCTCCAAGAGGGACTGTGAGAGTGGCTGCTGCTGCCCCGTCCTCTTCTCCCTCCACTCCAAGGTTGCCGCCTTCTGTGTTGTTGTGCCTTCCACTGCATGTTGTTTCCAAAGCTCTTCCACTCCAACCCCCATCTGGCAAGTACCGAGCATGCTCAGCTTGCAGTCCTTAACCCTCGCTGATCCTTGTCTGGTTGGTTCCTAATTCCCAGCCTGGGATCGCTTCTCATCAAAGTGAAATATTTTCAACCCCCTCCCTCTTCCACTCCCCCCTTTCGATCTCCAAACCTTCCCGCTTTCCTCCCCCTCCCCAAATAAAACGCTTCCCATTTTACCAGTCACCAAGGGTCTTAAAGTTGAGTGCATCTCCTAGTATAGGAGACAAGTCAGCTTCCTAACCAAACCCTTATCAGCTCTGATATATTTTCATGATCTATTTTTGTTTTCCCCACCAGCTGCTGGAAAAATTTAATTTCATTAAATTAATAAAGGGTTCAATTCTATCCAAGGAGAATGGGAGAAATGACTAGTTGGATTGGGGTCCACAGGGGTGTGTGTGTAATGTTGGTCAGACTGGTTGTTCACAAAGTTCATTTGATAAAACAATTCTATTGGTATACTTACAAAGTTAAAAAAAATTAGTTTTCCTGGACCAGACAAAATCTACCTACTCCAGCATCCTGTCTCCAACAGTGATCAGCAGTTGATCATTTATAAAGCATGTATATTGCTGTGTATTATTAATATATTTTTAAGATCTGCATTTAATGATATGATTAATATAATTAATATTAATATAGTTAATATATATTTAATATATAATAAATATATTATAATATTATATTTAATATTTAATATAGTTAATATTTCTGGCCACTTCCTGTTTAATGATGTCACTTCCAGCCCTCAGGAACATGATGGGAAGTCATGGCCAACAGCCATGGGGGTCAAGGGAGCCACTGGCCAGAAAAGTTTGAGTACCACTGCCATATGGTCTGGGAGAGATGGATGTCATTTATAAAAAAGTAAAAAGAAGTCACTTCCGGTTTCTCCATGAAACCAGAAGTGACGCTTTTAATGCCTTATAAGGCATTGTAAGCTTCTCTGGGGCTTCCCAATGCCTTATAAGGCATTAAAAATGTCACTTCCGGTTTCATGGAGAAACCGGAAGTTACTTCTTTAAATCTGGTGAGCTTAAAGTGAGCCTTGCAGATGCTGCGGACAGAAATCCAGGGCCTCTGCTGGGCTCAGAGAACCCTCCGGAGACAAGTGGAGCAAAGCTTCCCTTGGCTCCAGAGGGTGGGAGGAAGACGTTTGCCTGTATCTGCAGTTTCAGTTAACTGCGGGGGGTTTCAGAATGGAACCCCCGTGGATATGGGGGCACGCCTATACATTTATTTCTCAAATGTTTATTTTGCCTTTTGTGCCTTTTCATTTTTTGGAAGGTACAGGACAGCTTCCCTTGCTGTCAAAAATTGATCACTTTTGTTTTTTATTTTGTTTTGTTTTTTGCCTACCCCAGACTGGTGAGGGAGGGATAGGTTCATGTGTTAAAAATTGGCCACTTGTGTTTAATAAAGTGACCCAAGTTAAACCCAAGTGCAGTCTGGTGTCTTCGTTGGGAGGTGTGAGGGTAAAGAGAATACCATATGCAGGGGAGTGGTAGCAAGATGCAAGTAACTTGTGGTTTTGTGTGATCCCTGAGGCATATGGGTCCCTGCATTACAATCTCTGCACATGAACTGGAGGTTGTCCATGACTTTGTGTACCTTGGCTCAACAATCTCTGACACTCTCTTTCTCTCGATACCGAGCTAAACAAACGCATCGGTAAAGCAGCTACCACGTTTTCCAGACTCACAAAGAGAGTCTGGTCCAACAAGAAGCTGATGGAACATACCAAGATCCAGGTCTACAGAGCTTGCGTCCTGAGTACACTTCTGTACTGCAGCGAGTCATGGACTCTTCACTCACAACAGGAGAGGAAACGGAATGCTTTCCACATGCGCTGCCTCCGACGTATTCTCGGCATCACCTGGCAGGACAAAGTTTCAAACAACACAGTCCTGAAACGTGCTGGAATCCCTAGCATGTATGCACTACTGAAACAGAGACGCCTGCGTTGGCTCGGTCATGTCGTGAGAATGGATGATGGCCGGATCCCAAAGGATCTCCTCTATGGAGAACTCGTGCAAGGAAAGCGCCCTACAGGTAGACCACAGCGGCGATACAAGGACATCTGCAAGAGGGATCTGAAGGCCTTAGGAGTGGACCTCATCAAGTGGGAAACCCTGGCCTCTGAGCGGCCCGCTTGGAGGCAGGCTGTGCAACATGGCCTTTCCCAGTTTGAAGAGACACTTGGCCAACAGTCTGAGGCTAAGAGGCAAAGAAGGAAGGCCCATAGCCAGGGAGACAGGCCAGGGACAGACTGCACTTGCTCCCAGTGTGGAAGGGATTGTCACTCCCGAATCGGCCTTTTCAGCCACACTAGACGCTGTTCCAGAACCACCTTTCAGAGCGCGATACCATAGTCTTTCGAGAGTGAAGGTTGCCAGCAACAATGGTGGGTTGCTGTGAGATACAGGAAGCTGGACGAGATGGGCCTTGGGCCTGATCTAGCGGGGTTCGTCTTAAGTTCTTATTTTGCCATGGACAGGATTAAAAAAAAAATGGAAAACGAAGAGAACAGTGTAAACTATAGCTTCTAGATTTTGACTAGTTAATCCTATATTACGAGGCACATGCAAATACAATCTTACAACTGAAGATGACACTGGAATTATCCAAGGTCGAGCTGGTCTTACTTTCCAGTCCTGACATCTTTACATGGAGCAGCAGTAGATCCTCCAAGCAGTCTTATTAATTTTAATGGGACCACTCACAGTTTAAAACTTACTAATCAATGAGGCAGGCAGATACTTGTCTGTTATAAAGTGGCACTGCTCCACTCAAGCCAAGGAAACTGTGCAGAATTACAGCAGCTGAGAATCTTGCCTCCTATGATGACAGGTAGCATCACAGTGCCCCCCTAGGCAACAAATCTTCTCCCAGGTGCAGAAAATAATTATTTCATATATAAAGATAATCAGAATTCAGAAACAGAGAGTAAATATGGCTATCATGGCACACCAGATAATTACTTCAGAAATGAAATTTTGGTGAAAATAATCTTAAATCCTGTAATGTCAAGGCATCAATCCATGCATTTCACATTTTACACATGCACACTCTCTCTCTCTCTCTCTCTCTCTCTCTCTCTCTGCACATCTACACACATAGATCTGAACCTTTTTCATTTCTTGCCAACTCATTCAGTTCTTCTTCTTTTGAGCATTCAATTGTTAATGCCTGCCATATACTTTATATCAGTATAAAGTATTTGTCCCAACTTATGGGACAATCCTAACTGACTGTAGTGATTGCTGTGCTGGCTAGGCTGTTGCAAAAGTCTCCCAACCCCTTTCTCTCATCAGACTTGCACTAGTGAAATTACAAGTGCAAGAGACCCATTGTGGATCTGAAGGCTTATGCAGAGCCTCCTCTTTAAATCCCCTTTCCCTACTGGAGCCTTGCAACCCCCTCCTCCCTCATACAGCTTTTGGTGTGGCTGCACCAGCAGTGTGTGGGAGGGGGTGGAGGAAAGGATAGGTTTGGACTGAAAGAACTTATGTTCATCTTCTGTTAAACTGCAGCTATGAAAGTGCCTGTCTCGGTCCTATTCAAGATCTCATCAGTTGATTTCGGTCCAAAAATTGATGACTAACAATAGCCTGATGTCTTTCTCTTTTAAGCACTATATACAAAGAGCAAAGTACTCTTTTAAGTACTATAAGAACATCAGGGAAAAGCAGGAGCAGCAGAACTTTTATCTGTGAACTATTCATCTGCTCCAAATCTCTCTTGCCAAAGGGGGTTTCAACTGTATGGTTTGCCTTTAGATGGTAACATCAGGTGCACTGCAGCTTCAGGGAGGAGAATAATTCTTAGTAATAAACAGCTTGAGGAAAAGGGTCAAGCTGCTTCCTCCTATGCTACAGTCCTGGTTGGATTCAGGGTTGAGTGGCTATTTTAAATGAAAAACACATATCAGGAATCCCAAGCAAAAGATTGAATGAAAGCATGTTTAGCAGCACATGTTGTTTGATCATAAGTATCTGACTCTGTTTTCGCTTCCAGTGCCACATCTGTACAATGCAAAGTGTAATCACCATACTATACCACACCATACTTGAGGATAAATATTAAAGCTGTTTGGAAGTTCAGAAATATATGCTAAATGGTAAGTAAGAAATATAATAATAATTACCTCTGCTGACTGAGTAAGAGGCACTTTTTCAAGTGGGTGCTCCTTTTTTTTTGCAGGGGGAGAGTAACTGGCCCTCCTCACCCCAGCGGTGTCTTTTCTAGTGGCTGCCTGTTCTTTTGCATCTTTTTAGATTGTGTGCCCTATTGGGACAGGGAGCCATTAGTTATTTGAATTTTCTCTGCAAACCGCTTTGTGAACTTTTGTTGAAAAGCAGTATATAAATAATAATGGAAAGATGCTAGTATCCTTGTAGTGAGAATCAGAGTCACAAATCTCACTTGTACAAAAGTGCAACATCAGCAAACAATTGGTTTTGCCTTTTAGTCTGTTGAATTGCCTCCCATTGCAATAAGAGTAGCTGCTGCTTATCTGTGTTGATTCTCAATTCTTTTATGACCTGCTTCAGCTTCCTACTCTGCTGTTCCAAGTAAAAGGGAAATCCCTGTGGCACTCAGCCACTGCCTCTCTGGCTAGAGAGCACAAGGCGTCTGGGCCAGGAGGAAGATCCCACTGCCCTGGCATTCCTGGGCTGATAGAACAGTCCCTTGAGGCCACTGGCAGGCAGATAGCATTAAGTCAGCTTCTCTGAATCTGGCAGTGTTGTGAGTACTGAAGATTTCAGCATAGTAAGTAGACAACAAGGAACAGTTTTTTATTTATTTGCTCTTTCCAAAGAACTAAGGAAAAACTTAGTTAGTTTTTAGTTAGTTAGTAAGGAAATTAACAATTTTTAAAAAATCAAGTGAAAGTAGGGTGACCAGATGTCATAATTGCAATAGAGGACAAGGCACCATAAAATATAGGACATCCAGAAAAATGTAGGACATGACAAAATAAAAGCTAAAAACATTGTATATTGATTTCATGTTGTTAATGTAAACACTATATTACTTATTATTAAATTTAAAATTATATTACATATAATGTATTAATTGCAAGAAGGCTGTGCACTGCCTGCAAGGGCCTGCTCACTGGGAAAAGGAGGGCATTTAAGTTCTTTTCCAGGTCATGAGGCTAAAAAAGAGGATGTGTCCTGGAAAAAGAGGACATGGTCATCCTAAATGAAAGGAACACACACATTAAAAAAAAAACACTCCATGAACAGAGAAAACATGGTGAATTCAGTCACAAATGATAGGGCAGGACAGAACAGCTACTGGCAAAAGTGTTGAAGAAAAACAGCTTTTATTAAAGAATGACAAGGAACTATAATGCCAATGCTGCTGTTCTTACTGTAGATTTCTGCAGTCATGCCCAACACCACCCATGGCTCAAAATGAAATAGGATAGGATATACTGGGCTTGGGAGGACTATAAATCTGTTCAGTGGAAATGATGTGCTTCAGTGACAATCTAATTTTGTCATTTCCATTTTCAACATTTGCAAAAGAAAAAAAATGGAAGAAAATACATAGTATTTCATAGTAACCTGGTGCGACACCCATTTAATATCCATTAACCTAACAGGCACTGTTCTGTCAGAGAATCTCTGAAAGGCACATATGCAAACTAAAATTAAACTTTGCGAACACATGATAGCCTTTTTCATTACGCTTTGGCTGAAGTAGAGTTCTAGGTATGGTCAGGATTTCTAAGCCTAGAAGAAGCATGCCTAAATCATTTTATGGCTAACAGCAAGCAGGCAGAGCCCTTGTAATTCTGCTTCTCTGTTCCCAATAACCTCTTCCTTCTGTTGCACCATTTCTTCATTCTCCCCTACAAACATAACATTCATTTGCAGGAATGCTGCAGAAATGATTGTGCATCTGACTCCTTGTCATACCCATTTTTTTTTAAAGTGCACTTTGGAATCAAAGACCAACTATTCATCAATCAAACAAGGCTCATTGTTTTAAATTATGTGTATCTCTGTTCCCAGCAAATAGTTCAAACAACTAGATGAAACACTCCTGAAAGCATTATGCGATTACAAGTCACTGACTAGTGGGGTTTACAGATAACAGATGAACAATTCCTTAACATCTGTTCTTAACAACACTTTGCCAATTGTCTTGGAAGAGTCACAGATGTACAGAGGACAAAGGGCAGAATAAGCTATTCTGTGTACTGATATAATTTGATGTTGGCGAGTGAATGCTTCCCAAACCAAAACCACATACAGTTACACTGCTGTTCCTGCATTACAGACTGACAGTTCACGTAAGGTCAAATTTGATTCTCCTTTCTTGGCCCTGAACTATTAATCCTGCCACTCCTATTGGAGAGTTAAGGGCAAACAGCTACAGGTTGATTTGTAATTTCTGAAGACAAGATTTTGTGGACTTTCAAGCATTGTCACCCTATCCTGGACAACTATGGGCTGATTTGATGTTTACATTCTGATAGTGGAACCAGCCAGTGGCTGGGTAGGTGAATGTGGTGGGCAGTGTCAAAGTATAAATCAGTGACACTTAATTCCCCACACTCTTCTTTTCCATCCTCACTGCTGCTGCACTGAAGTGACCTCAATTGCCTCTTGTGGCTTTTAAATCTGGTTCTGCAAGCTTGCAGCTGGGAAAAACAGCACAGTAATATGGTGGCAGCATGAATGCTGTCTTTCTCTCTCTGCCCATGGTTTTAAACTCTGGTGAGCATACAGGCAGGAAAACAGTGACACAGGCAAGAGGGCAAAGGCTGAAGGTGACTCAATACTAAATCAGGGTCAATGGCTTCTGTCTCCTGGGTCATTTGCATAGCTGGACTATGGAATTTAACAGAACAGGGCAATGGAACTTACTGGCACATCAATAAATGTCTCAAGTATAACCAAGGAACTAGTGATTACTTGAACTGACATACCCACTGTCCTGTTGGAGCCACTGCACAATTGAGGTTGCAATCCTATACACATTTACCTGGGAGTAAGTCCTATTGAACCAGGGTGATCAGATACAATGGAGGACACAGTGCCTATACCTTTAACAATTGTATGGAAGAGGAAATTTTTGGCAGGTGCAGCTTTTTAAACCCTTCCATGCTGAGCTGCACCTGCCAAAATTCCCTCTTCTATACAATGGTTAAAGGTATAGGCATTTTGTCCTCCACTATATCTGGTCACCTTGTTTTGAACTCAATGGTATTTATTTTTGAGTAGTCCTACCTAGGACTGTGCTGTAAAGCACTATCCAAGCGCAATATAAAAACACATAACTGCTTTTCCCCAGTGACTTCTGTATCCAGTATGCTTCCCTGAGCAAAATAATCATATGTGCAGCAAAGCAAACTGCAGTAATCAGAACAAGTCGTCACCACACCGGAGCTTACTTGATTTATAAGATCTGCATTCATATGTCCAGAAAAAAGAACTGTGGGTCAATCACACACCATCTAAAGAGGAATGTGTGGCACATAAAACCACTACAACACCCCACCCCTTCCCTGCATTACTAAAGGAAATACAGAAGAGTTATTTCAGGGTAAACCTGTTTTTTAAATCTAATACATTGGGAAGATGCACAATCTAAGCCTTTCACTAAAATCCATCTCTCTCCCTCTCTAACTCCCTTCACATTTTTTTCTCTTTGTACTGTGTCAACACTTGATCACACAACATGACATGCATTTCATTTGACAGTACTAGAATAAAATTAGAAGTTCAGATTTGAAAAAGGAAACTAAAGAGCTTGCCTCTCCAGAAGAATTGCCTACATTTTCAGGAAACTGCAGTTTCATCTCCATTGCCCCCACTATAAATTTGTCAAAACTCATAGCAGGTGAATAATCAAAATTACAAGCCCATTTTTTTTCAGCTTGAAACATTTAGATCTGTATTTGTCCTCTACCTGAGTTGCAAGGCACTTTCCTTTACACAGAGAGTCCATGGCAGTCATTAAATTGAATGATATTGTTGTTATGCAGAGAAATGAGGGCTTTATATATCCTCTCAATTTTCAGTATTTTCTCCAACCTCCGACTTTGCAGTTAGTGAATTGTCATGTACCTTGTTGAATCCAGAGAGGAGTTCTCATTTAAGCACACATGAAGACAGCATAGAGGAGGCATATTTATTTTTAAAGCCATTATGGTGGGGTCATAAACTTTACATACAGAGTTTTGTAGACAGTCCTAAGGATTAACTGCTCCAAGATGCACAGCTGCTATTTAGCATAGAATTCTGGGGCATTCCCACATATTCCACCCTCTTCAAACCTACAGATGTAACACAGAAGTTAGAACAATGCTGGACTGGGCCCTAGGCCCAAAGTACGGCATATATATTGTACAGTATATTGGAAGGTTTTTTTCCACTGAGCTAGCCATATTGTTTTATCCACTTGCGTGACAGGATGTCTAGGAAGCAGCTGAAAGAATTATTTGCAATGAACTCAGAACACACTGTGAAAGAAATATGCACACACACAAAACCTTGTTAAGCAAATAATAGGGTATCTGTTCCCTGGCTGGCTTTTAGAACTTAACCCCTTCAGGTTATATTCTGAGTGTTATGTGCGAATGACTGGATTGCCCTTGTCTCTTCGCTGCTGAGGACACTATCTTCTATCTGGCCTTAGCGCTCTTTCAAAGCAAGGAGTATTTCTCAGGAAGCTTTCTGGGCTGTGATGCAGGAAAGAAGAAGGGGGACCCTTTTTCTGGACCATTTGCCTGAGTTCCTTCAATGCTAGCAACTAACTACATGGCAAAACTTCCCAGAAAAATCCTATGCATGCTGTTCTTTAGGGAAACACAAAATGAGTACACAAGCACTTCAAGAGCAATAAATTAAATGCAGGTCTTTTAAACTTTTATGTAATGTTCATACACCACTCCCAAGACTAGTCAGGCATTCAATCACAGGAACAGAAGAAACTGAAGATCTTTCAGTTCATCAGCAGAAAAAGCAATCCATGAGTTACTGGGAATATCAAAAATCAAACCAGCCTCATAAGGGAGTTCCAGAGATCCTTGGACAAAAATATCCCACTAAACAATTATCTTATCACAGTAAAATCTGCACAAAGGGGAAGGTTTTGGCAAAGTAGGAGTTCTACAGAGCACAAAAAAAGAGTCAAAATGGAAGCACAAATATGCACCCAAGTTGGGTTGCTCACCTGAATCTACTGGAAAGTCAATAGTAATCAAGTCAACCATGGAATGGACAAGTTCTTTCACCTAAATATCACATTGCCAAGTCAATTTAGGGGCTGAATGATCTTCTGGACTTCTATGGCCCTTTGGAGTCCTGTTGCAGCAGTGAGCCACTGGGAGCATAAGGGCGACAACTTCAGCAGTTCAGCAATGATATTATCACCGAGTAACAGAGTAATCAAGGCAAGACACAGGTCCCTGGCAGGACTCTTAGTCAGAGGGGGCAGAGCCTTGAAAGAGTGGAGGATTTAAGGAAAGGGAGACAGCAGAGGAGGGAGACAGAGCAGAGGGAAGCAAACAAGAACAGATTAAGAACAGGTCCAGATGGAATGGGGAGAGGTGGTGCACATGGATGAAAAAAGAGGAGCTGGCAGAGGCAAGAATGAGGTGGCTGAGAGAAAGTCAGGTGGAAGAGATGAGGGAAAGATAGAAAGGAATGAGAATGGATGGGAGAAGGGAAGCCAGAAAGGAGAGAGAGAGAGAGCAGAGTCAAGGAGATCAAGGGACAGACTGAGGAAGATGAAAGATTAGCAAGGCAGAGATCTGGGAGACCCTAGGAATGAAGACAAGGGAAAAGGAGACACTCCTTCCAGGATACAACTGGTCTGTTGGCAGGGGCTATAAGGCCAGTGCATACTCCCTTCCTCCAGGAAGCTCCATCAGGCCTTGACCTTGGGTCCCTGACCCCAGATGACAGTTGGGACCAGATAGCTAGGCATAGTCAAGTCCCACAGAAACCACCTGTACCCTCAGATGGAGGAACTCAGTGTAACAAGACACAAGTGAACAAACTTGAGTGAAAAAACAAACACCATGAAGGCTAGACAAGGGGGTCAAGAAAATAGTTTAAGCCCCATAATGACAACACACACAAAACACCTTCATAATAAAAGAGACTCAATCCTATCCAATTTTCCAGTGCCAGTTCAGCTGCAATTGAGTCCTGTGATCAGGGCTGTATTATTCAATAGGCTAACTAGGCTGAAGCCCCCCCCCCTTTTTTTTGCTGAGTCACTGTTACCTGTTACCCTCAAAATACAGTATTAAATAATTAAAACTTGTTACTATTTTGAGGGTCTCCTGATGAGATCTATTCATAGTTTCTTTTTATATTTTTTATTATGCAAGGAAGGATGGGGCAGCAGGGATAGTAATATTTGCAGTATGCAAGAAGTTGTGGAAGGAATCCAAAGAACATCTATGGAAGAAGGTGTGAATTAAAGGTTTCCATTTTATTCACCATGGCGGCTACAAATATGCCAGCAGTGCATCAGACATCACAGTCACCTGTGACAAGGTTTTTAATACTGCAGAGCAGGGCAATGCCAATACAAATAAAATAATGCACTGTCAGGTCTAATTCTCAGGGAAGTCAATGAGGCAATGTCCATTTTTGACAGCTGAACTCCAGCCCTGCAATCTAATACAAATATATTCTGAAGGGCACTGCTGTTTAAAGGAATCACTCTAGTGGTATTAGGCAGCATCCTCCAAAAATATCAGCCACTGAATCAAAATTATAAATCTGCTATTTTCACATGGGATTATTATTTAAAAAAAAAAAAAAAGCTTGAGCACTGAGAACAAAATTAATCTAAATGTTTCCTTTCCTGTGTGTCTGTTTCTGCAGAGTGGATAAGAGAGGTCATTTGTTTTCTCATTCACTCTATTATTTGTTTTAAGCCATCTGTACTTTTTCTTTCACACCTAAAGGTACCTGCTAAAGAATGAAATACTGCCTGCACAGAAGTCAGTGGGAGCACACAGCCATTGATTTCAGTGGAGTCAGAATTCCAGCCACAGAAACCCAATGGAGCTCTCTAAAAGCACAGGTTAAGAGAAGGGTTACTCCATATTGGAGGATGCATATAAATCTTTTATACAATAGTACTAAGTGTACAAACATATGGTCTGCTTTCTTACTCCCTCTGATCTAACTTTATAACACCCACACATTGCTATTCAAGCAATGAAATCAAGCTTCTTTTGACGGGGGGGGGCGGGAGTTTGGAGTGGTTGAACTTATATGTTCACTTAATAAGATGCATGCAAGCAAATTCAGATGATATGTTACGTCTTCCAATTGCTGTAAAAAATTTATACAGACGATTCCCCAGGATTATATAGTTGCTCCTTTGCAAATGTATTTTCCCCCAATTTTATCTTTATTTTAGAGAAAAGAGAACATACACATATATATTTTTTTCTTCTAAATTTCGCCTCTTTTTAAACGGAAAGCAGAATCCTGGAATTATTTAAGGAAAACTAAGTACTTCCTTGGCTTCTCAATGAGTGCAGTAAGCTATGTAGAGTACTGCAGAAAGCATAAGCAGAAAAGAAAAACTCTGCTGGATCAGGCCCATCTAGTCAAGCATTCTGCTTCCCACAGTAGATCACCAGCTGCCTTTGGGAAGCCCACAAGCAAGAGGGAAACACATACTTCTCTCTCACCCTTCCTTCCCTGCAACTTGTACTCAGAGGCATACTGCTCTTGAGGTACACATAGCCATTATGACCAGAGCCACTGACAGACCTGTCCTTCATGAATTTGTTGTATCTTCCTTAAAGTTATCCAAACTAATGACCACTAGTGGCAATGAATACCACAGACTAATTATGAGCTGTGTGAAGTAACTCTTTTTATTTGTCCTAAGTTATCTGCCAATCTGTTTCAATGACTGAAGTACCATTCTAATACTGCAAGAGAGGTAGAAAAGTTTCTCTGTATCTGCTTTCTTCGTATCATGCATGAATTTCACGTCTCAATAGCATCTCCTTATCACATTTTATTCCTAACTAAAAATTCCCAATGCTGTAGCCCAGGGTTTTCCAAAGTGTGTGTCTTGACACCACAGGGTGTCATGGCACACTCACAAGGGTGCTGTGGGATATCCCCAGTTGCCCCACCTGCCTGTTCCCCCAAGCACTGCCATCTTGGATTTCATGTCCAAATTTCACAAGATTTGGGTGCCGCCGTCTTGGATCTCACAAGATTTTGCAAGATTCAAGATGGCAGTACCCAGCTCAGCCAGGAAAAAGAGACTGTGGGGGCATTGTGACCTAGGTAAACCACTGCTGTACCTTACTTCATAAGCAAGGTTCTACTCCTCAGATCATTTTAGTTGCCCTCTTTATCACCTTTTCCAGTTCAATAATATCCTTCCGAGTTACAGTGACCAGAACTTGTCACAGTATGCCAAATGTGGCCACACTATAGATTTATATAGCAGTCTGAGGCCCCAATCCTATCCAATTTTCCAGTGCCGATGATTTTGTGCCATAGGGGTATGCACTGCTTCCTGTGATGGGGAGGCAGTCACAGAAGCCTCCTCAAAGTATGGGAACATTTGTTTCCTTACCTTGGGGCTGCATTGAGGCTGCACTGGTGCTAGACGTTGGATAGGATTGGGCCCTTAGTCTGTTTGCTAATGGTCTCTGGTTTAACTCTAACAGCTAAGACCTCATCACCATATATGTAGTTTGGAGTGGGTTTTTTTTTTTTGTCCCAATGTGCATCACCTGACACTTACTGACACTGAACTGTATTTGCCATGTTTTGAGTGAGTTGTAGTATACAGCTAAAACAATTAATGAAAAAGGGGGTGATAAAGCTATCTGTATAGTAATACCCCTGAGAAAGACTTGTTTCTATATAATAGAGGAAGTTTAGCTGGTTCTGCAAGAGAGTTAAGAAGAAACACAAGTTGGTGTTCCTTTCCTGATCCAGAACTTTAAATTACTACCACATTATCCAACTTTTTAATTATTAAACATAATTTTTTTCCCTGTTTCAGCAACATCAAAACCAACGGCGGACTAACAATGGCTTGGTTTTAGAAGTGGAAAGCTTGCTAAACACATTTCCAGCAACCTCTATACTTACACTCTCAACTACATGGCTCCAGCAGAACTATGCTTATAGAGAATGAACAGGGATTGACAAAGAAGATTCATTTGCCTGGGTGGCAGAATGGATATGGTTAAATTTTTTAATCAGGGTGGCATATGCTGTTGACATATGGTAACGCACTGCCATCTGGGTTCAGAAGCAGACCTGGGTTCCCAAGCTGTTGCCGGCCAAAGCCAAGAACATTGCTAGGTGCTAGGTCAGGCTGGCTGGGGACGGCCCTGCCAATTTTTTTTTTTCCATAATCCCTTGCTGCATTATTGCCTTCATTAAAACAGGCTGCCTGCCTGGCCTGAGAGGTGAAGGCCTATGCAAGACAAAAGGAACAGTGTGGAGCATCATCAAAAAGCTGTTAAATTGAAAGAGCCAATTATCTTCCAGGCTTCAGTCCTTACAAATATATACTAAATTAGCTAACTGTAACCTTTCATTTTGTGGTCTTGTACAGAAAGCAATAACTTGTGCAGCAGGAGATAAGAGAGAGAGTGAGAGCAAGGCTCCTTGCATTGGCCTGCTGGGCTCAACTGCTCTCCGGCCCCTCCCATCTGGCATGCTGACAGTAACCAGGGAAGGGAGAGCACGACCCTTTTCCATTGGCCTGATTTGACCCATTAGTATTTTACGTTTCTTTTGTTACTTTTTCACTTGGGAATACAGGGGGCAGGAAACAAATAAACACAGTTCTCAGCATCAGTGATGTCATTTGGTGAGGGCATTTTTCACGTGTTCCATAGCCCTCAGGCAGACCTTTAAAAACAGTGTGTTTTCATTTAATTGTTGGATTGTCACTGGGAGTTGCATGCACATGATACCCTTTCTATAAAGGAAACCACTTTTCCCCAGAGAAGCATGTGAATATGTGGCAGTTCACAATAGTCACACATTTGCCAGTGAAATTCTCACAAAGATATGCTTGTCTTATGGAAGATCTGCTGAGTTGGTATTAAACTTCCCCATTTGCACTTCTATTACTAGAACCACACAGTTGTATTCTGATTCACATTGAACCTTGAAGTCTTGAGAGACTGGGAGGAACCGATTTATGATTTCCCTCCCCTGCTGGGAGTCTACAACAGTCGGAATGCTTGTCTCTGACTCCCGCATCTTAACTTGTTCTGGGACAGATGGAGCAGGAAGGGCGGGTAGTGTGAGCATTCCAGCGTACCAGCAGGGGAGAAAAAGCTCAATTGGTTTCCCCAAGCCTTGCAAGACAAAGGTTGAGAATAGTTTCCTCTAATAAAAGCATTTCTTCACCACCTGTAATTTTCACCCTAAATGAGATGACAAACCTAACTCTGCATGTATGAGTGGGTCAAATTCTGTAGCCCTGTACACTGCAGACAATACTTTTATCTTTTTAACAAAAGTCTGGAATAGCTGTTTCATTTGTAAAACCGCCAACAGGAGTGTGTTAGTGTCATCTCTTTTGAAATGTTTCAAACCAGCGGCCAATGTTGGATACAGACAGGAAGGAAACCCCTTGTTTACATTTCTGTTTCAGGGAGAAAGGAGACCGCACATTTATACATCTTGCACAGTGGCGAGTCCTTCAAGAGATCTAAATTCCAGAGTTTTTCCTCACTGTCAATCCAACCAATTAATCAGAGGCCAAATTTTAATCTGCTATAAAAGCTTCAGTTGATTAATCGCATTGATTAAAGCTTGCAGCCCTATTTGAAATGTTTTCAAATAGTCTACTGTCAGTTCAAGAGGATAAGCTAAAGGTACAATAAGCACCAAAGTGGGAAACTCTGAGACCAGGAATGCAATTAAAAGCTGATATATTTGAATGTTCATCTTCTTGCACACCAGGGATCTTGTTCTGCTTTTTAAGTTCCATTGAATAGCCTGCTGTATATAGAAACAGTCGACGGCTTTCTATTACACATCTAAAAATGAATGGATTTACATCGCATTTTATTTTACTTCAAGTTAATTTTTGGAAAGCCACTAAACAAGCTGGAGATAAGCATCCCAGACTTCAGAAACCATTGCTGCAAGCTGGGAAACACAGATATTACCATTTATACGCAAGAGTTGCAAAATCATTAGCTTGTATGGATTGCAAACACTTATTTAGTATACACACTCCCTAAACAAACCATCAGTTATATGCGTGCCTACATAAAATCTCCAGTGTATCTCTATTAGGCTTTAAATGAAATAGTGAATACAGTTGCCAGGACAGTTAGATATTAAATGAGCATTTCAATCAAAAACACACACATCCAAAAAAACAGAAACATTTATTTGGTTTGATATCATACTGCAATGTTAAATGGAACCCATATTTGTGGTATATATCATAAACATAATCATTCCCTTATATATTATTTAAAGAACCTAACAGTTCTTTAACGGTTACATACCATTGCTGAGAAACAGCCCAATCCTCATTAGGACTAGACTGCCCTGTACAACAGGAGAACGCAATTCCACTGTTGTAAATGGATACATGGCTGCAAGCACAGCAGGCTGCCAGCAACCATTTTGGAACTGCTGCCACAAGTGGAAGTGGTCCTGGGGGCTCACCACTACAAAGGCAATGGTGCTGCTGGACACTCACCACCAGACTCAGCTACTCCCACCATCAAAGGTAAGTCAATTGTAAGGGTGGAATCTGAGCAAAACAGGGCAGGGATGGGCCTTCAGAGGTGTGGTTAGGGCAGGCAGAGGATGGGTATCAGTGGCAACAGCTCCAGTGGCGTCACTAGGGTTTGCATCACCAGGAGGCCAGGCCAGCGCATCACCCCCGTGCAGTGGGCGGGGCAATGCCCCAGGTGGTGGGCGTGGTGATCTACCATCGCCCTGCCCCCACTGGTTTTCTTGGCTGTACCTTTTGATAGAATAAAGATATTTCAACACAGTTTGTTTCATCGCATTCTGTATGAAATTACACATCGATTGATATATAACATGATGGTATTATTTTTGCAAACTGTGATTTTGGTCACTAGTGGTGTCACCTCCGCCCAGGGTGTCAATTTACTAACACCTTATTGGAGCAGTTTTCAAACGTTTAGCCCTGGGACCCACTTTTTAGAATGACAATCTCTCCAGGACCCATCATAAAGCAAATTAAAATAAATAATTATAAATAAATTAAAGTAAAACAAATAAATAAGGGAAAGCCAGCCCTGTTCCACCAAGTGAATTTTCTCTGTAGCCTGACTGCAATAACACCCCCCCCCCAAAAGAATCAGTAAGATTTTCACCTCTACACAGTACCCAGTTCAATTTAAGTTCTTATATTTCAAGCATATCACTATCAGGACCCACCTGGCTTTACAAGTCTGACAGCCCAAACCTGTACCTGTCTACTCAGAAGTAAGTCCCGTTATAGTCAGTGGGGCTTATTCCCAGGAAAGTGTGGATAGGATTGCAGCCTAAAACAAAATGATTCACTGTATCCTGTCAAGCCTCTGTTTCATTCTTTTTATGTGGGGGGGGGGGGCTGCCTTCTGGAGCATTTGTTGAGTTCCATTTGCATCAAATCAGGACCATTCTGGTGGCCTCACATTTCCTTTTGCCTGAACTGCCCAGGAGCCAAGTTACATTTGCTTACTTGCGAGTAAACACGACCATGTGGCTTAGTTTTGCTTTCCATAGGGCTCAATACATTTGCCAGCTTGGAGGAAGGGACCTTCTTCTCGGTTGTTTTTTTGGGGCTACATTCATTGGATCAGGACCATTCTGGTGTTGTTGGATTCCTCTCAGCCTGCCCTTTCAGACGGACTAAGGCAGGTTAGCCTACTCATGAGTAAACGCACGATATGGTTCACTTTCACTTTCCATTGGGCTACATGCATTTTTTGTTTTCTGGTTTTTTGCCAATAACTTTTGATAGAAAGGAGACGTTTCACTCCCGTTTTTTGCATTGCATTCCGTTGGAAATTCCACATCCAATGGTATATAACATCATATATATTCTAACCACCACGATTTTAGCGCATCACCCTCCCAGTGCGCATCACCCCCCCTTGCGCGTCACCCGGTGCGGCCCGCATCGCCCGCACCCCCCAGTGACGCCACTGAACAGCTCTGCTCAGTTTTGGCCCCGGTATACCCCCTTGTCTCTACTTGCAAAATGTTTACTTTCCTCTCTGCCCCCACATGGCCTCTCACTGCCCACAGGATGCAGTGGAGCCTGTGACAGCATTGCTGCACCCTGTGGGCAGCCTTTAGTTAGGATAGGGCCCTAAATGTGCCACAGTAAAGTCCACAGATATTGCTACTGAACTGCAGCTGGATTTTTCAGTTTCGCTTTCTGTGAAATGTTTGTTCTGTACATTTGAACATTAATACTACAGTGAAAATAGATATCCCTGATTTCAGAACTATTCAGGTTCCCATTTAAAGTGCATAAATGTGAGAATGAGTTTTTAGACAGCTGAAGAACTTCCTGGCAGTATAAAAATACTATCTATTCATGTTCACCAGATTAAAAACCATCAAGTGACTTATAGGATGCACCTATGAAAAAAAACAGCCTCAATGCCATTTGACTACATTCTGCAAGGTTTGGGGTCTCTTCTGATATTAGACTGAATGGCTTTCTCCATACTGCTCACCATGGAATGAAATTCTGAATTACTGTGCTGGGTAAATCAAAAGTGAATGGATGTCATGTGAGACACATTAGTCAATACTGTATACCACCCAGGCCATGGAAATTTGGTGCCAACCAAAATTGACCCAGTGGCCTGGAAACAGCTTTGAGTTGTTGGTATTTTATGAAAACATTTATTTCATAGTAGTGTTTACAGAAATAAAAAAAATCCTCTCAAAGCCTATTATTATTCCCTAGGAGCTTCCAACAAATATAACTAAAGCCCATAAGTATCACTTAGTAAAACACAGACAAATCACCTCTCTCTCCAGATATTCACACTGCTTTTTATCCACTTCTCTTTCCTAACCTTCTGTCTACCTTTCTATCACCCTCTCTCCTTTTCTTTCTCTCTCCCCCTGTTCATCTTTCCTCCCTCCTACAGCTATTACTTAACCTTCAGGTACTCATTTAAGCAACCCACCAACCAGCAATAATGATCACATATAGTTACTAGATTGCTATGTAATCACCTTGCCTGCTGCGTTAATGTCAGTTGTCTTTTGCTTATGTACATGACATTTCTTTATCCTTCCCGTATGTTAAACGTGAATTACTGTTTGTTTGGTATCAGCTATTCTTAACTGCACCTGGGCTCATTTTCAATCCTTAAAATAAAACAAAATTACCAAGGCACATTACCATATATATATATATATATATATATATATATATATATATATATATATATATATATATATATATATATATATAAACAAATGAATAACAAAAGGACTACTCTCATCCTTCTCTCACACCAGTGTGAGCTACAGGGTAATATTAGGTAGTCAAGACTGGCTTTCTTCAGATGATCAGTAACAAACCTCAGAAAAGGTGACAGGTTTCCCTGAGAAGCTGGGACAAATTAAGGCAGGAGCTACCATGACTAGAAGTTGCCTAGGGCTTGAGTAGGGCTGAAAACAGTAAGGTCTCCGGAGGCTAAAATTCTATCGAATTATGGAGGTTTGGAAGTTCTGAATCAAATGTACTGACATTCTAGTGTGTTTAATGGAAAACTGTTTGCAAAGGACAGAATGAATCCTTTACTTGCCTAGATACAGAAAGTTCGTACTACAGTTTGGTATACAGCAGTGTTTCTCAACTGTACTCATACCATCAGAGGTACTTGAGGTTATGTCCAGTGGTACACGTGGGACAACCAGATCCCACCACCTGTCAGTGAAACCAGCAATGCAGCAGTAGAAGACTCAATTTGGTACGCAGAGATACAGTGTGCACTTCTTTCATTCTTGAAAAAGTCCTCCTGTTGGCCCTGAGTCTCTTACCAGTGTTTATTGTGTTGTATTTGGCCTCCTAGTCTGGAAATAATTGGCAATGACATCAATACCAGTTACTCCTAATGGTACTTCCAATAGATGGACCGTGCAAAGTGATACTGCAGGAAACAGTACTGCAGGAGACTGTTTAGAAATCTCCTAAACAGACTTCTTTGGTTTAGGAGAAGAAGGAGGATTGTTTTCCCAAGCTTCCCTACACCTTATAAGGCATTAAAAACATCACTTCTAGTTTCATGGAATAACTGGAAGTAGCATTTTTTCTGTATTTTCTGTCATTCTGAGTCTGGCAGAAGCCACGGGCAGATGCACGTGATCTCTGCCCGGCTCAGTAGACCCTATGTAGGTGAGGGGAGCAGAGCTCCCCTTGCCTCCTGACAGGGTGCGGAGGGGTGCACGGAACAGATCCACGGTTAACTGAAACTACGGATATGGGATCTGCGGATATAAGGATCCCCTGTATACAGCATACAGAACTCTAGCGCTCAAATTTGTTAACAGACTTCACTTTATGCCACAATTCCCTGGTCTTAGTTTGAATGACTTTTGGACCAATCCTATTGGGGCTTTCACAGCTATTGGGAACAGCACCATTCAGGGAAGCCCACCAATGACCCAAGAACCTGTAATTCGATGCAGGGGGTAGGTGGAATGGGGCCGAGACCAGGGCAGGGAAGAAGTGAGTCTCAGGCCTAATCCATTTCTGCCCAGCCCACACGTGTACACATTTTATCCCTGTTGTGTATATGCAACTTTGGGTATAAATGGCTTATTAAGCAAGTCTTACCTCCCTCATTTTATAAGAACATAAGAACAGCCCCACTGGATCAGGACATAGGCCCATCTAGTCCAGCTTCCTGTATCTCACAGCGGCCCACCAAATGCCCCAGGGAGCACACCAGATAACAAGAGACCTCATCCTGGTGCCCTCCCTTGCATCTGGCATTCTGACAGAACCCATTTCTAAAATCAGGAGGTTGCACATACACATCATGGCTTGTACCCCATAATGGATTTTTCCTCCAGAAACTTGTCCAATCCCCTTTTAAAGGCGTCTAGGCTAGACGCCAGCACCACATCATGTGGCAAGGAGTTCCACAGACCGACCACACGCTGAGTAAAGAAATATTTTCTTTTGTCTGTCCTAACCCGCCCAACACTCAATTTTGGTGGATGTCCCCTGGTTCTGGTATTATGTGAGAGTGTAAAGAGCATCTCCCTATCCACTCTGTCCATCCCCTGCATAATTTTGTATGTCTCAATCATGTCCCCCCTCAGGCATCTCTTTTCTAGGCTGAAGAGGCCCAAACGCCGTAGCCTTTCCTCATAAGGAAGGTGCCCCAGCCCCGTAATCATCTTAGTCGCTCTCTTTTGCACCTTTTCCATTTCCACTATGTCTTTTTTGAGATGCGGTGACCAGAACTGGACACAATACTCCAGGTGTGGCCTTACCATCGATTTGAACAACGGCATTATAATACTAGCCGTTTTGTTCTCAATACCCTTCCTAATGATCCCAAGCATAGAATTGGCCTTCTTCACTGCCGCTGCACATTGGGTCGACACTTTCATCGACCTGTCCACCACCACCCCAAGATCTCTCTCCTGATCTGTCACAGACAGCTCAGAACCCATCAGCCTATATCTAAAGTTTTGATTTTTTGCCCCAATGTGCATGACTTTACACTTACTGACATTGAAGCGCATCTGCCATTTTGCTGCCCATTCTGCCAGTCTGGAGAGATCCTTCTGGAGCTCCTCACAATCACTTCTGGTCTTCACCACTTGGAAAAGTTTGGTGTCGTCTGCAAACTTTGCCACCTCACTGCTCAACCCTGTCTCCAGGTCATTTATGAAGAGGTTGAAAAGCACCAGTCCCAGGACAGATCCTTGGGGCACACCGCTTTTCATTTCTCTCCATTGTGAAAATTGCCCATTGACACCCACTCTCTGTTTCCTGGTCTTCAACCAGTTCTCAATCCATGAGAGGACCTGTCTTCTAATTCCCTGACTGTGGAGTTTTTTCAGTAGCCTTTGGTGAGGGACCGTGTCAAACGCCTTCAAAAGTCCAGATATATAATGTCTACAGGTTCTCCTGCATCCACATGCCTGTTGACCTTTTCAAAAAATTCTGTAAGGTTCGTGAGGCAAGATTTACCCTTACAGAAGCCATGCTGATTCTCCCTCAGCAAGGCCTGTTCGTCTATGTGTTTTGAGATCATATCTTTGATGATCCTATCTTCCACCATCTTCCTCGGTATAGATGTGAGGCTGACCAACCTATAGTTTCCCGGGTCCCCCCTCTTTCCCTTTTTAAAGATAGGCATGACATTTGCTATCCTCCAATCTTCTGGCACCGTGGCCGTTTTGAGGGACAAGTTGCATATCTTAGTCAAGAGATCAGCCGCTTCATTCTTCAATTCCTTAATAACTCTTGGGTGGATGCCATCAGGGCCCGGTGACTTATTGATCTTTAATTTATCAATGAGGTCTGAAATATCTTCTCTATTAACCTCTATCTGACTTAATTCCTCGGTCAGGAGGGGCCGTTCGGGCAGCGGTATCTGCCCGGGGTCTTCTGCCGTGAAGACAGATGCAAAGAACTCATTTAATTTCTCTGCCATCTCTATGTCTCCTTTTATCTCCCCTTTCCCTCTCTCACCATCCAGAGGGCCAACCGCTTCTCTGGCGGGTTTCCTGCTTCTAACATATTTGAAGAAGCTTTTATTATTCCCCTTAATGTTGCTGGCCATGCGTTCCTCATAGTCTCGTGTGGCCTCCCGTATCAACTTCTTACATTTCTTTTGCCACAGTTTATGTTCCTTTTTATTCTCCTCATTAGGGCAAGACTTCCATTTACGGAAGGAAGCTTCCTTGCCCTTCACAGCCTCTCTAACTTGGCTGGTTAGCCATGCGGGCACCCTCCTGAATTTAGTGGAACCCTTCTTTCTTTGCGGTATACACCTCTGCTATTACTCTTGTTTTACTCTTGTTTTACTCTTGCTATTACACCTCTCTATTACTGTTGTTTTAAGCAGCCTCCATGCACTCTGGAGAGATTGGACTCTTTTTACTTCCCTTTCAACCTCCTTCTAACCAGCCTTATCATTTGAGGGAAGTCCGCCCGTCGGAAGTCAAGGGTTTTTGTGAGAGATCTGCCTGGTGCTCTTTCCCCGACATGCATGTCAAAATGGATCGCAGCATGATCACTGTTCCCCAATGGCTCTGTAACACTGACATCTCTAACCAGGTCCTGTGTACCGCACAATATTAAATCCAGAGTCACTTGTCCTCTGGTGGGCTCCATGACTAGCTGCTCTAAGGCACAGTCATTTAGCACGTCAAGGAATCCGGTCTCCTTTTCGTGACCAGAACACAAATTGACCCAGTCAATATAATTGAAGTCCCCCATGATTACAACCCTTTCCCTACTTGTCACCTCCCTGACATCTGCAGATGAAGATGATATCTTCATCTGCAACAACATGCATACAACAAATATTTGAGCCAGTCCATACCATACTGGCCTGTACATGGTGTCTGCCCAACCTTGCAGCACCATCTCCAGATTGAAAGGTAGAAATGAAGTATCTCTTCTATACAAACAATTATGGAGTCTTGTTCCCCTTTGCATCTGGTCAACTGAGTACCTTTATAACAAGATTCTACCAGGGAAGCATGGTAGAATAACCATATTATGAGGAAAATCTCACCTTATTAATAAAGAAGAGCATCATGTGTTTTTATTTTTTATGTTAAAAACAAATGTATGAAAGAGAAGGTTGGCAACAACCACAACTGAGATTTCACTACACTATATCTACAACTACGTTAGTACCACCCATATGACTTGATAATGCCCACTTTGGTGTAGCAATGACTATACTTGTTTTGTCAGCTTCAGTGTTCTCTTCCCCAGCCTCCCATAAACCACTTTCACATACATAAGAGTGTCTCATACCACTCAGCAAGGAGATAATGAAACAAAGAGATAAAGAGACAAACCATGCCTCAGGTTCTGCAAGCATGCGTTCCTTTGGCTTCATTAAGAAAACTCAAACGTTAGATGAGGGTCTCCCTGTCCCCAAATATTGTTTGTTTTCAAAATATCCATTAAAAAATGAAAACAGCTTGATGCAGCTAGAAATATCACCAAGGAACAATGAACTGTAATGCTAAGATTACACCTTGGAATCATATAGCTATATCCTACATGCTTGTACTCTGGCTGGCCTTGTTCTTTCTGTCATTTTTTATATTTGAACACAGCGTCAACGTCTCTTTCTGGTTTTAAAAAACTGGCATTAAATAAACTTTAAGTAAAAAAATGTGTATGGCTGTTAAAACTAAGACCTCAATTTAAGAAGTTCCCAAAGGAGGCTGGCTCCAGAATAATGTAAAAGACAAAAAATTCAAAATTTTATGAAGAGCTCAAACCATAATTACAGCCCAATTCTACTGAAACCCCTGCCTGCGCATGGCCTCTGCGACATCCCACGGGGGTGATTTGGCTGCTGGAGGTCTCCCAGGGTAAGGGGACACTTGTCCCCTTGCTATGGGTCAGACCTGTGCCAGCGATATTGCTGGTGCAAGCCCGTGTTGACCCATGCAGACCCAGAAAACGGCTTAACATTTGATAGATGCCACCATTGCCAAACCCGCCCCCTCCAAGCCTAATCTACATATCCCACATTCTGTTTCCTCCCCATTCCTCCCACTCTATCCTGTTATGGCTGCTTTGCGCCAGCCTGTGCAGGCGTAAAACATGTTCTGGCAGCACTAGTCTTAGATGGGAATGTGCCATTAGTATAGTATTTCAAACCACTACCCACCATGACTGCTAAATTCTATTTGGGGAGGGGGGTTATAGGGAAATGACACAACAAAACGCACCATTAAAGCAACACAACTGTGCCTAAAGTCAAGAGGCATTGTACATGCTACTTCAACAGCAAAAGAACTGATGTAAATAAAAGAATATATCTTCCAAAATGACTTGTTTTATTTTGCTATGTAAACCACTTTATTAATTATTATTATTATTATTATTATTATTATTATTATTATTATTTATTAATTTGTACCCCGCCTTTTTGCCCAACGGGCACACAAGGCGGCTAACAAACAATTTAAAAATACAACATGAAAAACAGTTAAAAACAATTTACAATGATTAAAAAGCTAAAAACAAAACAAACCCCGTGGATTTTCATATAAAAAGCAAGAACGCCAGCCAGCCTGTCAACAATTAAAAGCTTTTTGAAATAAAAAGGTCTTCAGTCCCCACCGAAACGTTAGCAACGAGGGAGATGCAACGAGCAACTTTGTGAACTACTCTTGTTGAAAAGTGGTATATAAGTACAGTATTCATCATTAACATATTTCTGTCTAAACATATAAAAAGATACATTCCTCTGATACTGCCGGAAATTGCTCCTCTCCAGTCTGAGAATTGTTCAGGTGTATGAAAGGGAATCTCTCACATTCACACATTTTATCATGTGAAGCCTGATCCTGACTGCCACTGCAAAAGCTGCCAAATCCAATTATGAATGAATTATGTGAAGGGGGAAGTTCCTACCCCCTTGCATTCTGTCAGGAGATTGTGGCATGTCTGTCTGCTGGAGGACTAGCTGCTACTATGCACTTATAGATATCTTCATATTTGTTGGCTGGAATGCACAATATAATGTCAAGTTAATTTTTCAGGAGAACTTGAGTTCTCATACACTGCTATTCCGATGTAATACTGTATACAATTCTCAATTTAATGCCTGCTGCCCCCTCTTCACTTTGCATCTTATATCATTGTTGCTGATGGTACACACAAAAGTTGCACCTTGTATGTCCCCATGGTAAGACCTCCTCCTCCCCCTGAAGTTCTACTGCAATGTTCTTTCCAACTGAGCAACAGACAGCTCCTGCTCCCAGTCTCTAAAGTCTAGACCAGGGGTGCCCAAACCCTGGACCGGGGGCCACTTGCGGCCCTTGGGGACTCCCAATCCGGCCCGAGGTGAGCCCCCAGTCTCCAATGAGCTTCTGGCCCTGCAGAGACTGGCTAGAGCCTGTGGTGGCCCGGTATAACTGCTCTCAGCATGAGGGTGGCTATTCGACTTCTTGCATGAGCTGTGGGATGATGGCTCCCTCCACTGCTTGCTGCTTCATGTGTGTGATGCAACAGTGGCAGTGAAGGAAAGGCTGGCTTTGCTTTGTGCAAGGCCTTTTATAGGCCTTGAGGTATTGCAAGACCTCCATTCATTCATATAAGTTCCATCATTAATATATTCATTTATGTAAATTTATTCAAACTTGAAATGGAAATTAATTCCTTTTTTCATGGCCCCCGTCACAGTGTCAGAGAGATGATGTGGCCCTCTTGCCAAATAGTTTGGACAACCCTGGTCTAGACCAATTTAATAATCTCACTATGTCAGAAGCTGGTCATCCCAACACAACGTATAATCCTATACATTCCAAGCAGAAAGCAAGACAACAACATGAGAGACAAAAGATAATGTAGCAATAGCAACAGATACTCCCTCAGCAACCCTAACAACATTTTCACCACCAACCAATTACAGCATCACATTCTGATTATATCCCCACTTTAAGTATGCACTGAGACAATAATCATGTTGATAGCAAAATAACTCCATCATCTTACACTACCAGTACTACACTCATCCCTCTCCATCATAATCAGGCACACAATTAGGCATCAGGACAGACCACATGCTATAAAAGCTTGATGATGTAGTGAAAAGAAGGCAGCAACAGACATATGGACTTCTAAGCTCCAGACTACTTCTCCATTAGAGACTGAATACTCTGGTATTCAGGGTACACAGCAACAACCTATCATTCACCACCCTTTTGCCAGGCAAAGAAACCAGGTCAGGGAATGAAGGAAGAACCAACATTACTGCCAAAGTAGGCAGTCAGCTTCAGGATGTTGGCAGAGGAACATACGCAGACAGAACTCCTAAACTCTCCTGGAAAAAGGTTTGAATCTTGCTAGGAGAACAGGAATTCCACACAGACACTTATCAAAACACCACAGTTGTATCAATGTTCTTGTGAGGAGAGTGGAAGAAAGAATCACATGTACAAAGAAGGACACAAATCAGTAAGAACTTCACAGATCCAACACCAGGCAAGATTGGATAACTGAGGGTGCAATCCTAACCAACTTTCCTGCATCGGCATAGCTGTTCCAGTGGGGAATATGCTGCATCCTGCAGTGGGGGGGGGGCAGTCATGGAGGCCTCAAGATAAGGCAATGTTTGTTCCCTTACCTCGGAGTTGCATTGTCCTTACCTTGGTGCTGGAAAGTTGGTTAGGACTGCGCCCTGAGTGAGAAATAACACTCTAAAAGGGGATAGAGTTCCAAGCATGGTAAAATGCTGAAAGATTAACAGCCCAATCCTACCCAAATCTCCATGCAGCAGTGGTACAGGTTATGCTGATCCTGTGAAGGACTTTTGGCCGCAAGACTTTTGGCCTTGCCCCCTTTGTCCCCTTGCCCCTGGATAAGTCCCAACAGCCACAATAGGACAATCTGGACCTATGCCAGTGATATCACTGGCACAGGTCTACATTAATCTATGTAGGCGGATCAGGTCAAGAAAGGGGGTTTGGATATGGCACACACTGGCACTACCAATCCTGCCACCAATCAACACCGGATCTGGTGTTGATGATATGCTGCGATTGGCCCCAGAAGTTTATGGAATTCTATCCTCTGCTGTAACCAAAGCAAGAGAGGAGGAGGGCAAATCTCTGAAGCTCTCCATTGACTTTAATGACACTCTTGCAAAACATATTCTCTAGATGTGACATTCCACCCTCAGCAGTGGTGATCCTGATTTCAGAGCCCACATTTAATTCCAACTAAGCCCCATTCTCTTTCATCATACCCCAAGTCCACCCATTTTTGCCAATGCTGCATTTTGCACCAATGCTGTGCCCGCACAGTTACCTAGAGTGAATATAGTGCGCTGCCAGCGCAGATAAATACTGAGCTTCTTTACATTGAATCAAACCACTAGTCCATCTAGTCCAATGGTTCCCAACCTTTAGGAGCCCACAGACCACTGAGGTTAAAATTAGAATCGTTGTGGACCACATCCAACCCCCCCCCAACTCCCCAGTACACAAAAATACAATTAAATTTGTAATAATTAGAGAAGATTTATTATTTACTAGATTATTTATCGAGGAGATTTGCTTATTGCTGCTTTTGTTGCTGGCTGTGGTTACAGGCGTCTGTTTTCAGTCCTCTCTGGTGGTCCATGGGGGAATGCTCACTCAGTGAGATGCTGGAAGTGATCAAAGGTGTTTCTTTCCTGAGACTTTATAGACTACTCCTCAGGGTCTCATGGACCAACTGTGGACCACAGGTTGAGAACCAATGATCTAGTCCAACACTGTCTATTGTGGTTGGCAATGGCTCCCCTGAGTCTCAGTCAGAGGTCTTCTGCAATATCTGCCTACTGTTGTTGTTGTTTTTTTAACTGGAGATGCCAGAATTTGAGTCTAGGACTTCTTGCATGCAAATCATGTACTCTACCACTGAGTCCATCCCAAGGGTAGATGTGCTAGTCATACCTCTGGGTTCTGGTGGTACATGGGACTATCATATTCTTGGCAGCAGATGTAACTGGAGAATAGCACAATGCTGTAAATTAATCCATCATGGACACATGATCTGGTTTCCCAGTCTAACTTTCAGCATTAAAAAAGGGAATTAAAATATGGAACCTAAACAAGCAAATGCTTGCTCTAATGCTTCAGTACAAATCTGAAACAGAATCTATGGGGTTAACAGTGAACAGTACAGAGCAAGTTTGGGGAAAAAAACTCGCAAAAGTAATTTCAACTCCACTCTTCCCTCCTCCCTCGCTCCCTGCCTCCCGCCTTTTGTCCTGCTTTATGTTCTAAACTGTACGATTTTATTCATTCTGTACAACACAGTTATATTTCATCCCTTGTTCCTCTGAAATAACATTTTAAAAGTGCCAGTTTCGAGCTTCTGTTGAAAAAAAAAAGAAAGCAGCGCTGGCATTCAGTTCCTGTGAGCTTTTGCTCACTTTTGAGTACTGTTCCTATTACACAATAATGTGTTATTTTGTTGAATTCTGGCATCTCTCTCACTTGTCTGGTCAAGAGCCAAAAAATTAGAGTGTGTCAGTCCACCAGTTCCTCTGCAGAGAAGCTCTCTTCTCGCCCAGCAAGTGTTCTCTGCTCTTGGATTGAGGCCAGGAGGGGAAATCCATTTTACATAAAGAATGCACACAGCTCAAGTGCTCGGAGACTTTTTACCTACTAAAATAACTTTGTGGACAAACGCCAGGCTGCTAGACACGTTCGGCGGAGAACATTTGGCATCAAAAACAAGGTAAAGTAATCTGCAGAGGTAACAAAGTTTTTAGAAACAAGGAAATGACTGTAAGTGCATTCGTGGCACGTCACATGGCTTGGCACAGACTGTTCGATTGGCCGGAATTGAAGTAAATACAGCCGCCATGTAAGGAGTCTGAAAGCTTCGCCCTTTGCTGAATCCTTAAAATGGCGGACTCCCTGCGCATCATGAGAAGCAAAATGAGAGTCAGCCTCAGATTTTTCTCCCCCTCTTGCTGCCTCTCTGCTGAAGTTTTTATAAACCTTGCAGATTTGAGTAGAAACAGATTTCTCACAACTTGCTCTGCTTCTCAGTTTCACAGTTCAGCATACACTCAGGCTCTGTCAAAAGCTTGACAGCGTTCCAGGGAAAATATTAACTGTAAACTTTCCAACGGGAATTAAAGGAACGCAGCTCACAACAGGACGTTCCCCTTTTAAAAAGACATACCAGTCTAGTGTTTGCGCAAACTTGCAAAGTTTATGCGACGGAGCATACAGCAAACACAGAAACAGACTCAAATGTGGTTCCACTTCACCGTGTCACGAATGCAATTAAAAAGGACACACATCCTCTTTGGTTAAAAAGCCCACAGTTCTTTCCCTCGTTCTCGCAGGCCTGACCACTTGAACACTGCATGCTCTGATGTATAAATATTTGCTTCTGGCTAAAGTTCAAGCAGCCCAGTGTGGCTGCCAGACACAACAGAAAACCAACTTCCAAGGGAAAGTGTTTACGGCGGCGTTGGCCAAAGAAGCCACTGCCAGCAAACAGTCAAGCCTGATTGGCCCAGTCCTGCAAGTGCTTATCATAAAGTACCTGGCCAAGTGCCACTGCAGGACTCCCACCCCTTTTATTAATGGCTGATTTATCTAACCCAGCTTTGCCACTGTTAATAAATTTATTACTAATGCCAAACCATTTATAAGTCTTGACAGTCCTGGAAAGTAGGGTGAGTCACATTAAACACCTGTCCCGCCTTCTCACCTTCACTACCCCTTTTGAACTTAACACTTTGTGCAAAAAGGTCCATCACAATTCAGCTTCAAAAAACTCTGGGGCAAGATGACTCTCATTCAGTTAAAAGGAGATGAACAGTGCAATTCCAGGCATGTTTAGCCAGAAGTTCGTCTCTGTTCACTTGTGCTTACACATAGGTAAGTATACATAGGACTGCAGCCTGCCATTTTGGGTTGTTCCAAAATAGTACATGAACGCACATCATCAGCTGGAAAGAAAGCATAGCATTGCTCCTGCCATGGTTCTAGTCTGGATCATGTACACATGCATTTACATGTCCTCTATTTACAGTAGTAAAAAAGCTTCAATTGGCTTTTAATGACAGATTTTTTAGTACTATAAAAATAGCTTGTGGAAGGTCATCAAACTTTTTAGAGGCCCTAGAAGCTGCTGCCCGATTTATAAATGCCAAGGGTTGTAGTGCCAAGGTTGTAGTGGTGACTGGGCAGCCGTGCTTCCTCTCAAGCTGTTTAATCCTTGATACACATAGCCTAATCTGCCTTATCAGGTTTGGAACCACCAAAAATTGGGTCACAACCCACTGGTGGGTCCCAGACCCACAATTTTGAGAACCACTGGCTTAAGGAGTGTACAGTACAGATCGGAACCATGGGACGGGGAAAGTATTAACCCCCCCCCCCCGGTTTCACTGTGAATTGAGTGCACCCAGGGCACAATTTTTAACAAAAGCAGAACACATATTAATCATAAATCAGCAGTTTGGAATCTAAAATGCAGATAATAATAAGTAGTTCTAACAACATTTTAAAGAATTTATTTATGTCAAGATAGTTCCTTTAACTTGCTTGGCTCCTGTAGTTGCTTATCTAGCTAACCAGCAAATCTAATTTTGAGAAACAAGCTAAAAGAAGAAAAATGAAAACTATTTTTTTTCACACCTCTGTTTTAGGAATTACAGCATCTGGTATCTCACAGTTACCCACTAGAAAATGGACTAGATGGGCTCTTGGTCTGATCTGGCAAGGCTTTCCTTATGTTCATATGTACTGACACTTGATCTAATAGGATGTGCAGATGGCACCAGGTACAATGGTAGCAGGCAGAGACCACAATACCCATCAGAGATGGGGAACCTTTACATGTTGGAAGGTCTCATTAAGTTAGCTGCAATCCAGTGGTTCTCAAATTGTTTAGCATCAGGACTCAGTTCTTAGAATAACAATCTGTTGGGACCCACTAGAAGTGATGTCATTAACCTGGAAGTGATGTCATGGCCGGAACTGACATTATCAAGCAGGAAAATTTTTAACATCCCCCATACAACCAAACCAAATCAATTAAGTAAAAGTTTACAATAATATAAGTTTAAAAATGTGTTCAAAATAAAGAACCCTCCTAACCCTCACAAGTAGTTGCTGATCTGTTTTAAAAAAGATTTTCCCAAACATCCCAAAGGTTGCAATCCTATACACATGCACCTGGGAGTATGTCCCATTGGCTTTCACTGTTAAAAGTATATACAAAGTACCCTGTTAAAAGTAGATATGTAATATTTCCCCCAAATGCATTCATATACCATGGTAGCATCAAATCTAATATATAAAAAAATGAAATGTGCACTGAAATGAATCGGGACCTACCTGAAATTGACTCACAACCTACCTAGTGGGTCTAGACCCAAAGTTTGAGAAACACTGCTGTAATCTAACAACACCGCATTCAAGAAATTTCAATCAGATATACTTCAAAATGTACATTATTTTGTAAAAATAATTTGTAAAAATCTAACTACTACTACATACTAACTTCAAAAAATGAAAGGCTGAAAAGTTCTCAAAGGCTGATAGTAGACCAACCAGCCTCAGGCACAAGTAGCACCAGTCAGGCAGGGAAGGTAAGTACATTCTAAAGTCACATTTAAAGTCGCAGGTATCCAAACAGCCTTAAGACACTCATGTTTAAATTGGGGCCGTCATTTGGGGCTTCTTTTACTCTTTGCTATTTTAAATACGGTCATTTTAAGACTTAAATAAAAATAATAAAAGATGAACTAAACCATATTCATAGAAATAAAAAGATTTGTTCTGCAAAGTTTGGATTCACTCAAAAGGCTACACTTTAATGGCCTAGAAGGCCACATGCAGCCTTAAGGCTGCAGATTCCCCATCACTGTTATACATATTTACTCAGAAGTAAGTTTTCAGAAATCTTTCTCTACCCAACTATTTCTGCCCAGTGATGGTTGCTCTGGGCCTAGGGTTCCTCAAGAAACACTTTCTCCCATATGAGTCCTCCTGACTCCTTAGGTCAGTGGTTCTCCAACTCCCAGAGAGTTTGAGAACATACCTAAGTGCATGCAGGGAAGGGAGGAAGGCAGCAAAGCAATTCCCAGGATCATGTCACTGCCAGGGACAAGAATTTTTTTCATACTCACTGATAGCCAGCACTGGCCTCCAGGGGGTGTGGGAAGTCCCGCAGAGCCCCAAAACTCTGAAAATCTAAATCAGAACCCACTTCCAGCTTCACGATAGGGGCAGTACTTCCCAGGTTGTGACCTGCCGGCTCGAGAACCACTGCCTTAGGTAATTGGATAAAGCTCTGTTCTATGCTACCAGAGATCCTTCAACTGGGGACTGAAACTAAGACTTTGCACATGCAAAGCAGTTTCTGTCACTGAGTCACTCCCAAGGTATTAGTTTGCTTTCCTGAGCCCTATCTGAAATTTCCCTGGTTTTCTGTTTGCTTTGAGTTTTTTGCTTTCTTTTAGCATGTCCCCCACTAAAAAGATGATGATAATTTATGTTTTAAGTGATCCTTAGAACTCGCTCTGTATTTATTGTTTTAAATTGTTTTTAAAATTTACTATTATTTTTGTTATTGTAAGCCACCTCGATTGCCCTCATCCAGAGAAAGGTAGGATATAAATCTTTTAAAGAAATAAATAATCCTTCAATAAATAATGTCACGCTATTTTTTTTCTCTGCAATCTCCCTTGGCCATCCAGAAGAAAGTGGCCAAGTTAAGAAAGTGGGCCAATTAAGAAACTGACCTGTGAAAAAGGACTTCCTTGGTTCAAATCGCATCTCTGCCATGAATTCTCACTAATTGTCCATAGGCAACCCACTCTCTCTTAGACTCAACTCCCAAGCTACAATATGGGGGTAAATAATACAGTACAAGTCTATGCAGGTCTACTCATAAGCAAGACTCTCTAATGGCGTTTACTCCCAGGAAAATGTGTATAGCAGTGGTTCTCAAACTGGTGGAGCTCAACCCCCAGTTTGTGTAACACTTCCCCCATTCCTTTAAGAGACGGTTGAAGAGGAGAGGCAGGGGAGCAATCCACAGGATTGCATCCCTAAAAGGGGCGAAGGAAGGGGTGCTTTCACTTACTTGGACTCAGCGAGGCCTACTAGAGGCTCCAAGAGGTGCAGAGAGCCCAGTACAGCCCTCTGCTGGGCTCCGAGGCTTGGAATTTTGAAATGGAGCAATCACAAAGCACTTCCTGTTTGCATTGGGATCCCTGCACCTCCTGCAGCATCCAGCAGCCCTCACTGAGTCAAGTAAGTGAAAGCATTCCCCCCTTTGCCCTCCCTTAGAGATGCAATCCCCTGCCTTTGCCCCTCCCCCACAAAGACTCACTGAGGGAGTAAAGCTGGTGCATAGGATTACAGCCTTAGGGCCCAAACCTATCCAACTTTTCAGCACTGATGCAGCTGCAGTGCAGCCCCGAGGTAAGGGAACAAACATTTCCTTACCTTGCTGAGGCCTCTGTGTCTGCCCTTCCATCCCTTTGGCATAGCTGCATCAATGCTGGAATGTCGGATAGGATTGATCCCTTACATACCTTATGGGTTGTTGTAAGGAAGACATTACAGTAATACATGTGAAGCACTTTGCACACTCAGAAAGCGCTACATAAAGATCAGGTATTATTATTATTATTATTTAGGTTTTAACATGGCTTTGTGATAAAGTGGAATGCTGCTCTGTTTGCTGACTGAGAGGCTAATCTTGCAGAGACAACCTAGGATTTCAGTTTGTGATGTTTTCCCCAAAGCACTGGCATCCTATGTATGGCAATGATTGATGTATGGCTGCCACTCCCAAGACCTGCTGAGGACCAAGTTGTTGCTGTGGTGGCTGGAGAAGCTGCTGGCAGCAGAGGGGAGGAAGGAGGACCTCTGCAGGTTGAATAGGTGAGCTACCCTGGTGGTGGGGTCCAGCAGTGCAGAACTACGACCATTGTTGGGGAACACAGCGAAGCTAATTAGCTAAAGGTGGGCATAGGTTCTCTAGGCGAAGCTTGGACTGGGGATCTGGCAAAACAGGAAAAGCACGGAGGCTCACAGAGGGAGCTGTGAGCCTCCAGGACCCTTGCGGACGCCAGCATGACCCCCAGGTAACTTTTTAATCCCCTTGCTCCCGGCGGTGCCGTGACCGCCTTGGCACTATCAGGGCACCCATTTCTGGGCCACCCCCCTTAAGAGGAAATGGCCCACCTGTTTCCCCTGGTTGGTTGCAAGCCATCAGTTTGGGAACCACAACTCTAAGGTCAATGTGTGTAGGCAATAACTATTTTTTTAACTGCAACATTGTGCCAAGAATATAATAACTGTGCCATTGCTGCTCAGGAGAGATACACCAAGATGAAATGAGGGCAAGGCAAGAGGTTTTAATTACTCGCTGAATCTAAAACAAACCAGACACCACTATACTTGCTCAATGATTGTTACATGCCAATACAAAACCAAAAGAAAAGCAAGAAAATAAATGGCTTTACATAATTTTTGGAGCCCAGCAATGGAGCAAGGCAGAGCTGACACTAGGCTATATGCATATATCAGCGTAAACCACAGAGTACAGCATTTCCAGCAAAAAGCATTCAAATCTGACAGAGAGATCCACAGCAATTCCTCTGGATTTCCTTATTGCCAATTTGGACAATACTCCCCTATCCGCCCAACAACCACAGTGCTCCATTTGACAGAAACAAAGTCTGTACTGTTGAGTTTCTTTGCTTTCTGACTGAAATAGGTTGCACTGTAATTAAATGGAAAACTTTTCCAGTATTGTCCTAGCAGAAAACAAAGAAGAAGAGCTTAGGAATAAATATAGCCTTTTAGCTACATGAGATAAATATTTTTAAAAGACCAAAACATTTGATTAAATAAAATCTGAAAATATGGTCACATGGCTCGCTCTTTTGTGTGCTCTCACTAATTAACTGCTACCAGATATAGGACAATGAAGAATTATTTTCATCATCAGGTTATTTCAATCAGGTTGATTGTTCTAATGCTGAGATCACATGTTCCTTTCTGAAGTCTGGGCTTAAATAGCACCCCCCCCCCATTCAAATTCACTGTGAAAGTGCAGAAATACCCTGCTATCTAATCTCATTTTCTACTCTGTTTCCTTAATATGAGTCTTAACAACTTCACTTGCCTGGTCCAATCTGTCTCTAAACCACAAATGGTCTGTGATGTCACTACTGTCGATCTACTTTAGACCTAAGTATCCCAACACTAATAGTATCAAGAGTGGCTTCCAGGAGGCCTGAGTGAATCATGTGAAAGAGGATCACAGAGGAATGTTCTGTTCCCACTGAGAACAAGACAGAATTAACTCTGAGAGATGCTTCCTTCTGTTGCTCTGTTTGTCAGAAAGGTCAAGATGATTAGCTCTTGTATACTCAGTACCAGGCATCAAAACAAAATATATGTAAAACCTTAATCTATTTTAAAGACACCAGGGATGCATACTGGGAAAAGGTAACCTATGTATGAACTGTACAGAGCAGTGATTTTCAATCTTTTTTTATCTCATGGCACACTGACAAGGCACTAAAATGGTCAAGGCACACCATTAGGTTTTTGACAATTGACAAGGCACACCATGCTGCCAGTGGGGGTTCACATCTCTCATTGGCCCTATTAATAAATGACCTTCCCCCAAATTCCTGTGGCACACCTGTGGACCACTTGCCGCACACCAGTGTGCCACAGCACAGTGGTTGAAAATGGCTGGTACAGAGAGATAGCTTAAAAATGAAATAACTTATCTTTCTCTATTTAATCTTATCATAACTCTGTTTAATAGGTGCACAGCAAGATCAAAAAGATGTTCACCTTGCACAATTTTAAACACCACTATAAGATAATAATGTAATAAATTCCCATGGGCAGATTATCTATTAAACACACTACATACCCATCCCAATTTGAAGTCACATAGCTTCTTTTTAAAGAAAGGATGGCTTGAATCTTTCTCTTATTTTAATCAACACTATCATACCCAGAGCAATTTCCCATTCAGTAGTCAACCCCACTAGATTAGAAGAGACTTACTATGTAGTAAGCATGCTTGAAAGGGAGACCTCATAATTATAGAATTTGCTGGTTATTTGCAGCAAATTTGCAGAATTACAAATGTGAACAGTTTAAAAGCACATTAAATTTTAATGTTGGTCCTTAATAATAACCAAACCTATCCAGAATGCTTTGATAGGATAGTCTCCTAGTAATGATTAGTGAGAAAAGTAGCTTCTAAAATGTTAACTGAAAAAAGGATATGATCAGACCATGAGAACGCATTTTAAATCCTTAAGTGCTAGTATCAAACATTTAGATTCCAAAGCAATCAGGTATGTGGGAATTTTCCAACCATACATTCAATCCAACAGATATGTGTGAATTATTAATAAGAGTGAAACGTTGTTCGACATAATGACTGGTAGATGGAGTCTTATCAGCAACCCAGAGCTCCACAGATGCTCCAGTGTGCATGTAGAGATCCTGAATACTAAGGGTGGTCCCACTCTCTTTAAGGTCTCACTCACTCACTGATAAACTGATGCATGAATGGATCATGAATACACGGAGATGCCCTAGCACTGCTACACACGGGAAAGAGTTTGTGTGCACAGGAATGCCCTTGCATTGGGCTCCTGAACCCACTAGGAGACTCTGAATTGGGGTTTTTATATTTTTTAATTATGGAATCAGTGTATGCACCAACTGGATACAAAACGCTAGACTATAAAATCCGACAACATGTGCACCTAAAGAGCACTCGAAAATGTTCAAACAATAATCAGATAAAACTAACAGCATCAATATTCTATCCAATTGTGTTTTTCTTCATTGTGAATTAGTGTAAATATAGACTGAAGCAATCAAAATGCCAGAAATATAAATATTCCCTTTAATGCCACTGAATCCATCACTTTACTAGGAAAAGGCTTAGCTACATTATTTGCAATTCCCTCACTGCACAACAATGTACATTACTGTCTGTAAGCTCTAATTTGGCATAGCGCATCATTAATGACCTGAATGGTGGCTGTTTCACACATACATATTTAATTACAACAGCTGAACAAATTACATATTTATGCTTTATAAAGGGGATTGCCAGTCTAATTCATTTGCTATGCATGCAGGTACAGGGCTCCATCTGCAACAGCATCTGCACAACAAGAGCTAACAATTATCCATTGTACAGTGAGTGTATCTGGTGAAACCTGTAAGAGATGCAATCGCATTAACCACTTCACTACATACACGCCATTATTTTTCTCAATGGCCCCAAATATTTTAAATAATGGATTATTAAGCATAATGATTCCTTGCATGTCTCTCGGTCCTGTTTCCCAAAGCACTTTATAAACAATAATGAACAAAACCTTGGAAAAAAAAGCCCTTTGGAGAAACAAACTCAATGCTGCTCATCTTTATGGATGAAGAAACAACACAAAGGTTAAGGGAACACCAAGGTGGCGTCACAAGAGACGCAGCAAAGAAACAAAGCCACCATCTTGCGATCTCTCAAACCATTTCATAGCTGCAAGCTCAATTCATTTCTAGTGGGCATTTTGCCAGCATAGGACCCTGACAATAATAGCCAGGTCCTCATTGTGTTGATACAGAAAGTTGCTCCAAGTACAATGGGATTTGCTTTCCAGCAAGTGTGCCCTGTGTTTACTTACACAGGAATATGCATCGCTTACTTTCAAGCAAAAATACATAGAACTGGGCAGTAAGACTTCATGTTTTCTCACTGGATGCCTGCTCTAGTCTATGACGTCAATGGCAGTTTTCTCACAAAAGTCTGTGTTCTTCCTTAACAAAAGTCATTTCTTTATTGTAAAGTCTTGGACAATCTATGACACAACAAGCCAAACGTCCCAGCCTTCCCAGTATCTTGTCAGGTGACAATGACTTATCTTTGAATTATCAGGGCCCAATCCTATAGACTGTGCGCCTGCTCAGCACCGATGGGCAGCTGTCGCAACCGTGCCATAAGGCACATTTGCGGTCCCTAGCATTAATGTTCTGCTAGTGGTAGCCCTGCGCTGGCCAGAGGTGGGCTAGTGCTGGTGGAGCATCAGAGCTCAGCCGCTCGGCGGTCACGCAGACGACCAAGCAGCGGAAAGGTAGGTGGGAGTGTGGAATGTGGTTTTCTGGGGTGGGGGGGGTAGAAGCTGGGCAGGGAGGAGGCATGCTGGAGGAGGGGCAAGAGGGAGGTGGGACCAGTGGAGCTTCACTGGATCTAGAGCCTCCATGTCAGGCTGGCCGCCCAACACTGAGGCTCTTCATTCTACGCCAACCTTTGGGTCGATGTAGAATCAAGTATTCCCACTGCGGGGCTACTCACTTTACTTGGGGAAAGGGACAAAAGTCCCCTTCTCCGAAGGAGGAGGCAGCGGCAGCTGCCTGGAGCAAGTTGGATGCAATGGCGGCTATTTTTGGTGCTGCTGCAGCCCTGCATGCCAGGCAGCTCAGTATTGGGCTGTCGGGCAGAGAGGGAGAACAGATTTATTGGAGGACCACCATGCACAGCTGGTGGACTGCATTCAGCTTAATCTTAGGTTTGCTTTGTATACATCCCCTTTTATGCTTGAAGAAGATTTCTGTGAAGCTTGCACACTCTCACACTAGATCACAGGAACAAATCCATCACAACCACACTCTGGAACAAATACGGTAACACTGTGCACCTTGGCCATAAAGTACTCTGCCAATTCAAATAAGTCATTCAAATCACTCTGAAGATTAGGCAGGGGGCATCAATAAATATAATCATTACACTGAACTGGCCAAATTATAAATTCAGATTAGTGATCGGAAGGTTCCTAAATATAGGACTAAAGTTCCTAGAAGAATCATATTGTTAAATAATTCCTTTTAAAATGTTAATGTCTGTGTAACACATGTTGAATTCTAATGATAGGTCTCAGCACTGAAAGATTTTACTTCCCTAAGGGTCAAATGTGTTAGCACCTTCCTCTGTAGTAAAGGGTGTGCCCCACTTTTTAGAGAAAGGTATGTATTAGATTTTTGCTAGCTTGTTTCTAGGCACCTGCAATGACACACCTTCTATAGTCTCTCTGTCTCCACTACAACAGTAGCAATGTGGACTAACTCCTTTGCAGGGCATTGTATCTAGTAGCACTGCATCCAGAAGCCAAACAAAGAATATATTGGATAGACACAACTCATAGTGAATGTCAAAATGTTGGAAGGAAATAAATGTTGGAAGGAGATAAATTCTAATTTTTTTTGCTTCTGCATCCTCAATAATTATACTGCACAGTGTTCAGTAAACCAAAAGGGGAAAAGAAGAATAATACAGAATCATTACTGAAAGACCCAATCCTATTGACTCCAGGAGCTGGCACAGATCTGAGGAGACCCATCAGAGCCAGCTGCATTCTACATGGGATAAAGGAACCAATGTTCCTTTACTCTGAAGAGACCTCTGGCAACAACTCTGGCCCCACAGGATACAGCGGCGGCCACTTTGCCGCGGCTGTACTGCGCGGCGACAGGGCAGCATAGAATTGGTTGCCCAAGAAAAGAGAAGGAAGGAAGGTAATAACTAGGAAAAAGATTGCATGAGCTTTTAATTCAATATGCCAGTGGTTCACAAACTTTTTAGAAGTTTGAGACCCACTTTTTAAAACAAAACTACCAGGACCCACCTAGCTTTAGAAACAAAAAAAGTTTCATTTTACCAGTCACTCAAACCTCTGTTTTTATTGTTTTTACTATGGTGGGGGCACCTTTTGGAGTGCTTGTTGAGCTCCATGTTCATTGGATTGAGAACATTTTGGTAGCCTTGAGTTCCCCTTCACATGGCCTTTGACAAGAGCTGAGGCACACTCACCTACTCATGAGTAACCATGCAGATGTGGCTCAGTTTGCACAGTGCTCAATACATTTTCCTTGTCAGTTTAGGGGGAACTTCTTTACTGAGAGTTTCTTGGAACCTGTGTTCTTTGGATCGGGACCATTCTGGTGGTGTTGCATTTCCCTCTGCCTGCCCTTCGAAGTGGACTAAGGCATATTTGCCTACTTGTGAATAAACATGTACATGCTGCTCTGTTTTGATTTCCATAGAGCTCAATATATACGGGTCATCTATCAGTTTATCCATTTTGTGACCCACCAACTGGGCCATACCTCCTTGGAAACAGTTCGGGAACTGCAATATTCTGCTTAAGGCAAATGTACTTTTAGGTACACTCGAGACCTGTAAAAATGTCATGTAACAAAAAGACCAGCCCATATTTAATCTGAACGCTTAATCTGAAATAATTTTCTCAAAGCAAACATGATGTTGTTCTTCTAGGATTACACCTGGAGAGAAGAGTGGGCCTCAGACTCATGTGCACCATCATATTTTCTTCTCATTAGAGGGAGATATAGCCCATTTTGTAGGAAGGGATGGGAAGCAATTCTCAATTGCTTCCTGCATATGATTCCAGTGGGAAAGCATTTCATGAACTGGTTCTACCACTCCATTTCTACATGTGCATGCAAATGGTGCCTCTGAACCCCAGTCTAAGAAGATCCACCAACATAATTTGGTTTTCACTTAAGATGGACCTATCAGTTCCACAAAAGATACTTATCCCATACATTACCCTCACCTCCAATGATTTATAATCAATAATCAACCCACCTATCATGACTTTTCCAAAATTCTTAATCCTGCAGTTAAGGCTCAGTGCTGAAGCCCATCAAGAAATTATCAAAGTACAACCAATGAACTAATTAGGGAACTAGAGAAGTGGATTAAAAGATGAACACTTCAAAGAGCTAAACGTTTGCAGCTTGATTATGCAATAACTTCAGAGAAAGCTCTAAATATTTAATAGAATAAACATCAAGAAGAGTAATACAGGATGATAAAACTAAGAACTAAGTGATTAAATTAAGAAAGGAAAAATTATTATGGAGATTAAGAAAACTGTCCTTGCAGCAAGATAGATTGGCCTGCAGAAAACTCTCCCAAGGGAAGTGGTTAAAATCTAAGCTGGACAGTCAATATGTAGAGTAAATATACTGTTGGGAACAATTACGTAACAGCAGGACGCAATGACCTATTAGGTCTTTTTTGGCTCTAATTTCCATGGCTATATGAGAATATTAAATAGTACTAGAACTTTCACAGAGGCCATTTAATAAATTCATGAGGACTATATTACAGTATATCACTTCAACATGAAGAACAAATGAGTAGTGAATTAATCAATCAAGACTTTCCAATTATCAATTAAAGGCAGTCTTTAGAAACAAACAGTATAAATAAACTTTTTTGTGAGCTGGGGTTGCAGGTAAACATTTTGCCTTTATCCACTGCCTTGAATGCAGAAATTAAGTGTGAATGTGAAGGTATTGCTACATCTTATTCTGGTGGCCATTCAGAGAAAGTACAAGCATTCTTCCTGAGGACCCAGTGATGCTGCTCTGAATCCCTACTGGAAAGTGCACTATGCTCCACAGAACAAAAGCTCAACTGTCCCAGAATGGACATTTCATGTGGCAGAGCAATTCTATCAAATTAACAGCTGTAGAACTCTTGAGGAGGGCACCACCATCTCTGGCTGTCGTCCTCTGAGAGTTCTGTAACAGTGATCCATTTGGCCTTTCTTCAGTCAACAAAAGAAAAATGTCAATCAGAAGCATCATTCTACATTTTATTTATATTTCCCTCTCCCTAGTGCACCAGTTATTTTAGTATTCAACATCATTATTTCTCTCAGAAGCAAAACATGAGAGTTTCTCAGTCATGATCAGTGTACCAGGAAAAAAATATCAAGGGAAAGTACAGACTGGACTGGGCTCCCAGTGCACTAAGATAAATTTGAAAAACAAACACACACCTACAGCCACGAGTTCCCAAAGTTTGTACTCAAAATGATTACAAATTGTTAGCATATATGTTTTAGCTTGCAGAATTAAAGCTACATACATTGTCTTAGGACCATATCGTATCCAAATTTCCAGCACTGATATAGCTGAAGCTTTATCCTGCTGTGGGGGGGGGGGGGAGGAGACATGGAGGCCTCCTCAAGGTAAGGGAATGTTTGCTCACTTACCTTGGGGATGCATTAAGGCCACATCAGTGCTGGAAAGTTGGATAGAATTTGGACATCTGAATCTACTGTATAGTTAGAAAGCATTCAGTGTAGACCGTGAAGGACAAGAAACATGCCTGGAAAATGCTGAAAGGAAGAAAGTATGAACTCAGGGTTTAACTATAGGCCTACCACACTTTCGGAGCTATCGGTCAATGATTTTTCAGAACTATAATAATAGAAACTTGTATTGGAAAAATACCTGACCATCTACCAAATTTCAAATTCACTGCAGTGATTCTCAAATTGTGGGTCTGGGATCCACCAGTGGGACATGACCCAATTTTTGTTGGTTTGCAACTGTATGGTGCATGTAAAATATCAACCACCATCCTCCACTTTTCCTCCAGTTCTTTATCACTAAACATCCCCACTTCATTATAAAGATATTAAAATGAATAAGAGATATTCAAGATATTGAATAAGAGTTTTTTCTATTGTTAAATAGAAGCATTTGGGGTGCTACTACTTTTTCAAAGAAGCTCTTTGAAAAACCAAAACGAACAGCCTAATTTTAACAGGCAGCCCTGATTGTGGAACTAGTGTTCCACCAGTGCTGGTGGCCATAAGGCAGCTGTAAAACACCCTCTAGCAGCATATGGCCAGGGCCTTCCCACACACATCATCTCAGTGCTGGCTGTCCGCCAGAGCAGTTAAGCCAGCATGTCAGGCAGGAGGGGGTGGGCAGAATGGGGTGGGGAGGGGGAAAATGGGGCAGGAAGGTTGCAGGAGGGGAGGATCCAGTGGTGATGACATGCATTTAATCATATCCTTCGTTTCCACAGCCTCTCTTCCTCATTTCTGTCCTCAGACTTGCATCAGCTAAAGAGCTGGCGCAAGTCCAAGGAGACCCATTGCAGGGTGAGAGGTTTAAAAGGGGGGGGATTTAAATCCCCTTTCCCTTCCAAAGTCTCCTATTCTGCACCCTTTGCTGGATACAACACACACATTTTCAGCACGGATGCATCAGCAGTGGGGGGAGGACAAGATTGGGCCAGAAGACACAATATTAAAGACTCCTGCATTATGCAAGTTAACGCTACATGAAATGATCTACTTTAACCTACATGCCCTGTTTCAGCACCTCAGTTAACCTTCTCAACTCTCTAGCTAGTCCACTTAAGAAAGAGGAAGGCATTCTATACCTGCCAAAGAGCAACCAGGAGGATTCTCAGCTAAGTGTACAAGAATAATTAAATCAGCCTCTTACATAAAGGACTTTGAAAAATCCAAAAGAACTGACAAGTGAACCCTTGTCAAAGAATAGCACATCTCAAGCTAAGGTCACCTGCAATTGGAATTAGGAGGGAATGTTTAACAAAGCTATCTGAGAAAATAGAGTTCCGTGCTTTTTGTTTGCTTGCTTAAATTCATTTTGGTGCATTTTAAATGTAAAATTTAAATAATAAAATGTTCCTTTTATTAAATGCCAAAGAATTTTGGGACTGAATTTTAAAAAATCAGTTTATAATTATTATGATTTTTTTAAAGGCTCAGGATGGTATTCATTCAGTTAGCCTGGACTAATTTGACTGATATTTTAAATGAACTCCGTATCATACGAGTTCTATGAACTAGAATTTCATTTTAAATACATCAATTTCACACTATAATACATCAATACATAGAATATTGATACATCAATTTCACACTATACATAGAATACATCAATTTCACACTATAATGGCCCAGTTCTAACTGGGGCCTTGTACTGCTTGAACTAGTGTTCTAGCAGTGCAAGGTCCTTTATCACTGTCACAAAACACCTGGGCCACTTGCTGCAAATGGCAAGCAGCTTCAGCCACGTGCCAGTGACTGGAGAAAAAATCCCGGTGCCAGAGGGGGGCAGGGAATAGGAAGGACATGGTGGGGATGTGGAGGACCAAGGCAGAGAGTGGGAGGGAGGAAGACTGATTCTGGGAAGGGAATGGTATTGTTGCAGTGTCACTGCCGATATCCTATCCCCCTTCCCAGCCTCAATCTGCCTCCTTAGGTCTGCTTGAACTATGCTAACAAAGTAACTGGTGCAGGATCGAGCAGACCCCATTCAGATGGTGAAGGCTTCACCCCCAGGCAAGGGAACAAATTTTAACTTATCCAGAGAAGACCTCCAGGACCTGAAACTTCCCTGCAGGGATGCAGCACGCGCTCCAGTGGCATGGCTGCATCAGCAGGTGGAGTTTTAGGTAGCACTGGGCTGCAAGTGTGCTAATGGAATCAGAAAGCACAATGAGGATTTTTTTAAAGTATTCCTTATGCTTGACTACAGTATGCTATAGGCAAGTTCAGGATTTGCTGTATTAAAATTTCTAAAGATCCACTTATCCATTCTGGAATACTCCAAAAACACATTCTATTTATAGAAATAATTCTCCTCACAGAAAATTTCTTCTGTTTTCTCCCTCTTATTCATTTAAATTGCTAAAGACATCTGCACAACAAAAACAAAATGGTGGCAGACTATTTTAAAGAACTCAGGTGCTGTTCCAGATTTTTACCTACTTAAAAGAAATAATCCTATTCTTATTTTTTTACAGATAAATACAAAGTTTCACAATTCATGATAACTTTGATTAAGAAAGCCAGTGTCATCAAAAATTTATTTCTAATATGCCTATTTTAACCAAGCCCAGTGTACCTTAAACCCTATCCTATTGCAAATACATATCAGAATAGCCTTGAGATCTAGACCAGTGTTTCTCAACATTTGTCCTCCATCATAACACTTCACATGGTTCACCTATTCAAAGTACCACCAGAAGTAACTGGCGATTACATCATCGCCAGTTACTTTTGGGTTGGGAGGCCAGATGCGATGTGACCAACACCAATAAGAGGCTCAGTGTGGTGGTAGTGGGGCTTTTTCAGGGAAAACATGCTTTGGAGCCTCCTACCGCTGTTTGTTGCATCACTTTTCTCGTCTTGCTGCCAGGCGGCAGGTGCCCAGGGTCCCACGAGTGCCACCAGACACCACTCAAGTACTACTGGTGGTACCTGTACCACTGGTTGAGAAACACTGATCTAGACTGACTGCAAAGTGTACCTTTATTCTCATATCAGTAACAAAGTAATGTACTGTTTCAAGTTCAAGTCTGAAGAGGGAACTAATGTCCCATGTTCCAACATTCTAACTCATGAGCAGCTTGGCTTCCTATGAGCCATAATGCAGACCTCTGTTACAAGGTACACTCCTGGACCATTTGGTACACAGACATTCCATTTGCAGTCCTTTCTGGAAAATGCTGGGTCTGTGCATGCCAAATTTCAGCCATCTATGGAAAGTCCCCTAACTATGTGGGGGTGAATTCTGAATTTCCCACTGAGGTGCATATGTGTCCCTTATTCTGTTTTATCTAGTAATTAGAGTGTCTAGGACTACAGGCATAACACATTTCAGGTCCTAGTCTTGGGAAGACCCTTAACCATTTCAGTGTCCTGTGAATGAGCAAGCAAGTCAATCAGAATTGTCCCAGCATCTTCACATACACAAAAACCCCACAGCCAAGAGACTGGTTAGTTGTTTAACTAACCGAAGAGTTCACTAAATTTTGAATTAATACTTGAACTTGATCAGCACTAGCATCACCAACCTTCACTGCTTCTTGGGTCTAGTTGCTCCCTTAAGGCCATAAGGTCACAATTCTGTAATGTTAGCAGAAGCAATAATTGACAAAATTCCTCTCCTCTGCACACTTTAAAGGTACAATAGGTAAATTCCATACCTAGCAATCCAATGCTTCCTTGGATCCCTAACACACTGTTCTCAGTTTCCCAAAACTCAAGTGTCTCTACGAGCACTGATCCACAGGATCCTTGATTTTCTCCTATGACTCCCTGCCTTCAGTCACTCTGATTTGGACACACTTCTCTATCTCTACAGTTCTCCTAAAGCCCACCTATACCACCTTGATTCCTTCAGTGGTGTGGATTTTTTCCACAACTCCGTCTTTCACTAGCCATTTCTTGCAGGAATCCCTGCCTTCTCTCCTTCCTTCTCTCCTCAAGCGTCTCTTTTCCTCATCTACCATTCCCTCTCAGGCATCTTCTTCTTTGTCCCTTGGACTTGTGCTGCACTGTTCATAACTGTCCTGCTTCAGGGCTTCCAGCCCCTTAGCTGGATTCAGAAAGGATGCTCCTTGGAACCTTGAATTCTGCTACCAGTCAACTGGAGTTTTGCCACAGCCAGCGATTAAATTTTTTAAACGAGTAAACAACTGAGTTAAATTCTAAATCAGAAATAATTCTCAGAAGACATCAGAGGGATGTCCATAAAAAAAAAAAAATCCAAATTCAGCACCAGAAAAACAACCAACCTATTCATAGGCATAATTAAAGTTCCAAAGATACATCTCTTTCCTACACACATTCAGAACTCTAAGTGCAGCAAGACAACATCTTAGCAGTTGTCTTTTTCCTCCCAAAACCAGTACAGCAAAGACTCTAAAATCTGCATACTTAAATAAAAGATTTTAAAAATCGATTAGTCTTTGAACCAATCCCCAACATCTTGTACTTGTCCCATCTAAAAGTATGCTTCTCTTTAACAAGATTTACAACTAGCGGAGTGTTATTTCTAATATAACTTTTAAAGGGGGGGTCTTTTTAAGAACAAAAAATAATCACTGCTGAGACATGGCTTTTTGTTCATAAGAATATTTATGACATTGATAATTGAACTGCAGTCCTGTGGATTCAGAAGGCTAAATTTTTCATTAAAAAAATAATAAAAGGCTCAACTGTAATATCTAGGCATCAATAAATTGTTCTCTTATTCAAGAAGAAGCTCCTGGAGCTCAGTGGCGCCCTCATTTTCTGCTTATTTATCACTTCTCTCTTTTATACAAAGAAAGCAATAATTCTTTTTTAAAGCAAAGAAAAGATCATGGCTGCAACCAAAAGACACTCTGTCATCAAGCTGGAAAGGTACTCAAGAACACCATATAAAATACCACCACCCCTCCTTCTATTGTGGCTTGGAAACAAAGTTGGGCCGTTATTAAATTGTGTACCCATCACCCTGAAGGGTATTAAATTGTGTACTCTTCACCCTGTGGTTTGCTGCTATTTAAAACCTTTGCCTTCTCCATTCTTCTATTCAGCCTAAAAGCTGGAGATGGTTGGATCCAAGGTTATACAGTCCTGCCTTCTACAATACTCAAGCCACTGTTTTCAACTATCTTGCATTCAAATAAGCAACAGAATCATACACCAAAACCTTCTTAAACAGTAGCAGCAAGTCAATAGTAACTCCACAGTCCATTCAGAGTAGACCTGGGCTGCAATAAAATCACTATGAAAAGTATAGGAAGGATCGATACTAACCCCTTTACCATGTCATGAATTATTTGCTACAATTCACAAGTAATACAAAGGTTCTTCTTAATTCAAGCTCTTTTGCATATTCCTGATTAAGCACTAAAATGAAACCCGTTAATGCCTATTCTGTAGGAGTACATCTATTTATAAGCACGTTTATATCTATTTTTCCCTTGCCTTAATGATCTTTTCAGATAAATGAGTGTGAAAGTCATAACCTTTTGAAATGATTCATAAGCAGATTTAATGCATTTCATTTCTGCTATGCCTAGTTATAGTTTATGGGAGTCTCACAAATGCGCAACACTTAGCTAACTGGCAAATACTGATTCCTTATCACCTCCCATGTTATCACAAAAACAGAAAAACAGATCTGAGGAATGGAAGGTCACAGTGTTGGTCACAGTTTGGTCACTGGTGCATTGCTTCCCCATCTTCTACTAAGAAATGAAACTGAGCACTACATAGACATCTCCTAAACAACAAACATCAGTGGGAAATATGATGTTCTGTAGATAGGAATCACAGCCATTAAGTCAAAATGGAACACCAAATAGAAGTAAAATCCAGGAGCATAAAGAAGATGGTCTCAGCCCCATTGTTCATCAATCCCAGCAGTAGGATCTTGGGTTGGGTTCTCTCCCAATCCTGCTACCTGAGATTTTTTAACCAGAGATACATCCTTGGCATATGGAATTTTCTATATGTGAGGCATGTGTTCTACCTCCATACAGGGAAGTATACCTCTACAGAATGACACTGACAATGACTTTGCCCTGAGCTCTAGAAAAAAGCATATCAGGTACTTTGATTTAAGTTTTTGAATATACATCAAGATGAGAAAAAAGTTAGAATTGTACCTTAACTCTTTCATATGTGAACAGAAGACACTTCGGATGAAGAACCACCTCAATCTTCACCTGATGGTTTTAAACCGATTTACTTTATTGAGAATATGGTAATCTTTTTTCCTTGGAGATGTTCTATTGATGGGCAGGACTGCCAAGTGCATCAATTATACTGAATTTATTGTGAGTGGTGCATAGTCATAAATTATCTGGAACATTAAAAGAGTGTCTAGATAATTGTTACAGACCAACTTTCTGTTTTTAGGCTCATTTGGGGTTGGAACAAATACTATATTTATGTGTTTATTTTTTAATGCGCCAACAGTAGCCTAAAGAGAAGATAGATCACTTTTTGACAGATAAAGCTCTTTTGGAGGAGGTCTTCTCACAAAAACAAGCACTCAATGCTTTATTGACATGGGTTCATAGTTGTGCAATGAATTAATAAAAACTGCTTTTGAATAAAATCCTAAACATATAATTTAAAACACTCCAGTCAGAGATAGCCTGGATAAGACTGAAGGGCCAAGGCCCCTCCGTTTGAGCACATCCATTCATTAAACTGAATTATTCACATTGTAAAAATCTGACCTGAAACATTTGTTTATGCTGCTGCTACTGCTACTGCTGCTGGATTTGTTCGCATTTGAATGCATCATTTCCCGACCCTACACTAAACAATATGATAACTGAGGCATTGTTTTTTAAATAAATGGACAGCTCCCCATCAGCAAGCCAGCCATGCAAAAGGAAAGCGCTGATAAGCGACTTTAAAAGAAAGATTCTCGACTACCGGCCACAATTAACATCTCTTTTAATAAACCCGAAAATGCACACACAATGGAGATGTTGTGGTGGCAGATGCCACCAGGCCTTCTGGTCTACTGTAGCCCAGAGTTAACCTGGTAAACCAGCCTTGTCTAATCTCCCTGAGAAATACATCTTGCCTATGGTCCTCATGCTTCTAAGCAATGGCTACTATTCAACAGAGAGACACCAAAGAAAACTAGCAAGAATGATGTTCTACACTCTGACAGTGGAGATTTTGGCCTTTTATCCCCCTTCTAAGGCCTAGCTTGCAGGTTTTACTGTTGTGAGTTCCATCTTTCCTGAAGCTTAAACCCTACTACTTAAAATGGACTAAATTGAAAAGCTCAACAAGATTTACACTGATTCTATTAGACGTGAAACCATTAGCTCTTCTTTATTCAAAAGGACTTGTGAACTCAGGATATGAGCCTGAGAAAGTGGGTGACTGAAGAAGCACTACAATGAGAATAAATTCATTCATATCCTTTTCTTGAATAATCACACTGTTTTTTTGCCCTGCTTTTGTAGGCTTCTCCTCTACAAAACCCAGAACCAGTATGCTGTAGCAGTAAGTAACAGGAGCCCTCTTCAGATGTTGTGCAGTCCATGGACACCAACGAGTGAGGAAGCAAACCGGAGTGCACAGCTCCCCCCCCCTGCTCTTCCCCGGGAAAACAAACACACACACCAGTCCCCCAGGTCACAATACATGCTGCACTTGCCAACAGCAGGCAGTGCTGAATGCAGGGAGGATTCCTCCATGCAATGCAGAAGCCACAATGTAGGATGAACTCTTCCCAGGTCTGGCTCTGCCCTCTGCAGACAAGCACCAAAGGCATAGAAACCCAAAAATGTAGCCAGTGTAACTCATCAGCAGCGAAGGGGGTACTAGCTGGTGCATTGGTATCTGCAGAATATATGTTGTCCCAAAAAAGCTAGTGTTTGCCGGCTACACTGCCTGTAAGTGGGCCACACTAGTGCGCAGACCCTTTCTCTCTGGACACTTGGGGAGATGATGTCACATGTCATAATGAAACTTCCAGTTCGCCAAGATCCATTCTGTGTGGAGCACAGCCAGTCTTCTCTCTGCCTGACACACAGGGTTGTAGGCAAGATAAAATGGGGGGGGGGGATCCACGTGTGTTGCCTTGAGGAACATTGAGGAAGAGCGAGATAAAATTGCAATAAATAATAAATGGCCAACCTCATACAAAATTCTCCCAAACAGGGTGCCAGAACTTGGCCTCAAGAACTACTTGGACCTCATCTGGTCATTGGTTGTTCCCCCAAGAGGTGACCCTCAACATCACATTATCAAAAGTTTGATCTTATAATTTATTTATGGAGGGTTGCCAAAGAATGTAAGCATTCTTTTAGTGGAACTAAGTCTTTTTCATCCATTTTGTTGTGGGTCAACAGTATCTGAGAGCTATGAATAGCAAAATTACTGATATAAAAGGCTGGATCAATAACTTGTAAAAATTCACAATGCAGAATAATGCATGGAAAAGATGCAGCATGTGTACAATACCATACTTGTAAATAACATCTCAAGAGAATGAATTAGAGTGTTACACAATTTGGGAGAGGAAGAAGATGCACTGTAACAAATTCAGAAGGTTATGGAAATGCTTTCTATTTCTAAGACTATATTGTTCTTAGATCATGCCATAAGAGTGCCTCTATCAGTTTCCATCAATACTATTCCACTGCTGGAAAACCTTTTTTTTACTTGTTAATTCTAAAGGTTTCCTGTTCTAACCTGCTAGAGAAACTAGTATCTAGGCCTGACCTACACACTGAATGAAATGTGTCTTGTGTTACATGCTAAAGTACTACTTTGTTGGAGTTGGGTGGAAATCCAGAACGGGTGGAAATCTGGGTGGAAATCCAGAATGGGATCTTGGTATGGGGGAGATGGGCTTTAATCCTTTGTCCAATTTGATTCATGGGCTTCACAGTTGCCACTTAAGCCCATGCAAGCAATCTGTGGGAAAATATATGCATGAGTCACATACATGAGTTACATACACAAAACCCATGTGGGATTTGCAATCGCATGTTCACTGCATTCCAGGGCTTTCTTCGAGGAAAAAGGAATGGGTGCTGGTTGCTGGGTACTATGCCCTGTGCCTGTCTGTCCTACTACCACTGCACTGCATAGGGTAAATTTTAAGTCACACATTAAGAAAAACAACAAACTGTATGAGTCATTACTGTGAAACTTCTTCACCGCAGCTTATAGCAAACTGTTTTCCTACAAGTTCTAGATTTCCCAAAAATGTCTTCCATGTTGCTGAGGATATGCTAGCACTGCTGGCTAGTTCATGTCTGTTTAATCCTGACCACAGTTGGGCTTACATATTATCTGTTCCTTCTAATGGACGCTTCCAGGATGGGGCTCTAGCTCAGTAGAAGAGCACATGCATTGCATGCAGAAAATTCAAGGTTCAAGCCCTGGCACTGGTAAGGCTTTCCATCCTAAGCAGAGGTGGAAAAAATCTACCTGAAACTCTGAAGGGCTACTCCCATCTGTCTAGAACCGGGCTTTTCAATCTTTTTTTTTTTTTAAATGCAAATACCCTTTTGCAAAGGACCATCATTTGCGGGTACCACTTCTATAATGTCTCAACCAGCAGACAGCAGTTGTGTGCAGGAGTAGGAAGTCTACACCACAGTTTGGGCTTATCCCTTCAGCCCCCTTATCCAAACCAGGTTTCTTCTGAGGGCCAGGTAACTGTACAGACACATCTTCCTTACTGGAGCACCCCTAATCCAGCCATCTCTAGTTCCAGTGGGGTTACCGGCCAATCCTGAGCTTCCTGGAGTGCAAGGCTGCCACGACACCAATAACAGCTATTGTAGCATCCAGCATGCCCAGGCAGTTGCCACCGCATCCTCGGGACAAGAGGACTTACATCTCCTTCCCCCCAGCAAAGGTGCTGGAGCTGCCGCAGAATCAAAGAATTCCATGTTGGGTTGCATGGCCTAACACAGAGCTCAGGATCCAGTGGAGCTAAGCTCCAATGGTCCCAACCTCCTCCCGCTTCGCTCCTTTCCCTGGAATGCCTCCTTCCTGCCCTCCCCCCTCCTCCTCCCCCCACCTTTCCACTGGCTGGTGGTCCGGGCAACCGTGCAGCAGCAGAGCACCGACTTTCTTTCGGCAATTCCCAACACCAACAGGTGCTGGGCCAGCTCCGGTATTGGGCCAGTGCCCAATACCGGAGCCGGCCCAGCGCTAAGCCTTGCAAAGGTGCTTTAACACATTTGTGCTGGTAGAAAGCTGGCACACAGAGCTCAGGATTGGACTCTTAGACCAGGCAGAGCAGTGCCATGTGGTCAACATGGCAGTGAGACAAAGCACCGCTTACAGTGATGTACCACTTCATATTGTGAAGTATCACTACCACTGGTACCACTATAACTGGCTGAAAAGCACTATTGCAACCATGCCGATCTAGATGGACCAATATAAGTGACCTTCTGTTTTTATCTGTATCCAAGTGAGTTATTCCACAGAGCTGCATAAGTGTGTTTCCTGCTTTTATCATTCTCATGGGTTTTGCCCCAATTTTAAAAATAACATTTCAGGAGAGTTGCACAACTGATATATTGTTTTGTTCTGATTTGTGGCATTTGTAACTATCATCTGACCAATGGAGTTCAATTATCTTCATGGAGATTGTTTGAACCATAGTGTAAAATTCCCTTTATGAGAAAAGAATAGCTCAACATTCATGGAACTTATTTTCCTATGGAGAACAGGGGACTGAATTTGACTACTACGCAGATTGCCCAAACATACTGAAATTCTCCTGCGCAGATGCAGCGGACCCAGTGTGGCTTGCATTGTATCCCATGTGGGAATTTTGCAGTCTGGAGGTCTTCTTGGGGTAAGGGGACATTTGTCTCCTTGTCCCAGGGAAAGCTCCAGCTGCAGCAATCCGTCTACTTAGACCGGTGCCTGCTAAATTGCTGGTGCAAACCTAACACAACCAGGGTGTTCCCACCTGGATATGCTGAATTGTTGAAACTCCCTGTAATTACCTCCTGTTGGAGGAAGTAGACCTGGATGCATGACATTTTGCCCAGAATGGGTTGGAATGGGGAAAGTTGCCCCTATTTCAGCCAGGTGACAGCATGCTATTCTGTGCCTCTAATGGTTCCACATGTTGTCAAAGATGATGATGCAGGTGCAAAGCAGATGTGTCATGCAAATTAATGCAGATGAAGCCGTTCAGATGAAAGCCTTCAAATCAGAGCTGACCTGCAGAAGACAACTAGTACCTTCCTGGTCTTAACCGAAGCTTGATTTACAACTGAGATAGAGCAAAGAGATAACGGGTAAAACACTTATTATGACAAATTTCTCAAATAAGATTCGAACTCTTACCACTGCACTCCCAATAAAGTGCTGGAGTGATGGTGATCTTCTAATGCTTTATAAATGCAATCAGAGAGCCATAGCTTTGTTGCCTATTTCTCCTAAAATCCCTTTCAGGCTGGTTTTCCTAATGAATATAAGAAATATTGATTTTAAGCCTATGTACATTCTCAGAGACAATACAGACGGACTTAATTATAATCAATAAAATTTACAGACAGTGATGCAACCCAGCAGAAATGTTCATATCCAAAAGTACAGCAAGCATATTGCTCCACATGTGTTTTTTTTTTCCTACTGCACTACAGTTCTATGACCTTAATAAATATTTTATGGTATATAGTGAATAACCAAGTATCTAGATGGCAGATTTTAATGGCTGGGAATAATAGCCTGAAAGAGTTTACTAAAGAAAATACATCTGTTCATGCTAAGTGACTTCATTCCTCTTTACAGTTTGGAATATGGTATCCCTATAGCCTGCACAGCAGCATCAAAGGGCATCCTTCCACTTCTCCCCCACTGTTTACCCCAAATGCCCTCTGATCAGATATGTAGAAGTACCCCATATAGTAAAGATCATCAGTTACTGTACACTGATGAATGTTTGATATTTTTTTCAGGACATAAAAACTTGATGTTTTAACATGTGGGAGGACGGTTTGCCATGATTATCCTAATAAAGTCACCTTGTGATAACTCTTCCACCTCAATATCACGTGAAAGAAGCTCCAATGCACTAAGGTCAACTAATTAGAGTATCAGAGGAAAAGGTTAGATGTCATATCACTTTGTAATCAATTATTAGCTTAATAGAATAACAATAATAGTCTCTTCCATTAAAGCATGAACACCTTTCCTTTTTCCTGTGGCCATGCAAGTGTTTTATTGGATATAAGAGAATTCCTTTATGTTTTTTTGCTGCACACTCCCTTAAGGCAAAGAATTTGGCGTGGTCTTAATTGCCTTGATTACTGCTCTTGGTAATTCTATCAAAGCCTAATGGACTAATGTATAGAAACCAATAAAGTGAAAACTTGGAGAATATTTTAAAAAGAGACAGTGATCAATGGATTCAATTTGTTATGGTCTAAAGCTACAGCAGTGAAAAAAGATCAAGATGCAACAGAGGTCCTTCAGTGCAGATAAAATAAATTAACAGAAAGCTTTCCTCTCTTCTTCTTTACTTTCTGTACTATACTAACAAGCAACCAAAGATTATCTGGAAACTCTTCATATATAAACTGTTCTACAGGTGGAGACATTTAGTAGTCTTCAATTAACTACCAACAAAATATGCTAGCATTACTTCAAGATACCAGAAGCACTGAATCTTTAAGACAATATTTTAACAAAAATATTTTAAATCTTCAGATTATTATTATTTTAAGACAATACATACACCACTTTTCAACAAAAAGTACAAGCATCTGTCCTCCCCGAACCTACAGGGGATATACTTCAGGGCCCCCTTCAGATATGGAAACTGCAGGTACAGGAGGAACCCTATCCTTTCGCGTGTACACACACACCCATTAACTTTGTTTTTATTCTTACGGCTAACGCCAAGGTTAAAAGTGTCTTGCTTTTACAAGTCGCTATAAGCATGAAGCTTACAGACATACAAGCAGGCAGGAAACCTATACAATAGGCAGAATGACCAGAGAATGTTAACAGGGAGAAACCACATTATTACAATGATAATGTGACACTCAAACATATGTGATTGTGGGACAGAAACAATTAAAGTCCAGATGCTACAAATCCATAACTGCTTCATAAAATCATGAAACTGAAGACCAGGACTATATGAAAGTCACCACATTAAGCCTTCTGTACTACAACTGGATCCTGCATACCAAACTTTAGTAACACTAAAAAAAACTTTAGAATGTTGACACATTGAGCGAATAAGCAGTGCCCATGTGAGCATAAGAAAATAGCATTAGGTACTTCAGTAGGAATTATTCAGGAGGGCATGACTTACTTCTACACTAATAACACAAGTTTTAAGGGCAGAATGACATGCTATAAGAAACACAGTGCTGCTGTAGAAAATGATAGCTCTGTATGAAGTTTTCTTCCTAAACACTTCAACTAGTATCACACCTTTATTTTTCAAGTGTGAGAATATATAAAAAGCATCACTGTTGATCAGCCTTTTATCAGTCTTTAACCACTCTGATTTTATGACAAAAAAGATAATTAGAATGTCTTGGGGGGTTCCATCAGTTCACATGAATTGTCCTCAGCTTTATCATATGTAGAATAACACTAATGTTTTGTGATCTTATAACATCACAGAAATCACAGGCGGAATCAGGCAAACAATGTCGTTAAGCAAACTGTTGTTAAGTGGCACACAACTGTATTAGTCCATCATGTTATTAATATACAGATCATAAGCAATATTTAGCACATGGAAATAGCCAGTTTCAAATACAGGAACAGAATGATCTCTATATATAAAAACAAGTCAACTTGCTTTGTGGAAAATGCAACATCACAAATATAAAAGCATGAACATTGCAGATTTTCAAAAGAGCAAATGAAGAAAAGTTGGTCAAGTACAGTCAAGTAGTAAAGTCTTTTGACTCTACTAATAATTTGACCAACTTGTCTTCATTTTTTCTTTTAAAAACCAGCCACTTTCATGCTTTTATATTTAATTGGGATGTTGCAAATTTCCACACAACAAGCTGACTTGTTTTTACATACAAAGACTGAATATAATAATGCTAGTCTGAAAGAATAAAGGTTTTTGGTCTATTAAGATCTGGTTGTGCCTGTTTCATTAAGCATAACTATGATCCAGACAAGATCTGCCAATTGCCTGGAGCTTTCAAGACATATTTTAACATTTCCTATCCCTCCAGGCACAAAGCTATTAGTGGTTTGCCCTCCTAAAAGCTCAGCAGTGGGCGTAAACAAATTTAAGATGCAATTTAGAGAAGCCTGGAACACGATGTAATGTAAACTTGTGCTTGTTTCAAGATGCCTAAACTCTGACCACACTGTCAATGTGGCAAAAGGCAGGGAAGAAAAAAATCTATATAAAAAGTTCTCACACCCTGTTGGCTTAAGGGACAGTGGGTATTAATCCTAGCCTTGCCATGCTTAGCTTCCTTTTTGTGGTCAGTTGAGAAGCTGTGTGGTTGGTCTAAAGGAGTCCAGTCTTTTTTTGTGTTAAAACAAGAGAAAGTTGGTCTGTTACACAGCAAAAGAGAAACCACAGCCAGCTGTCTTTGCTGTTGCTTTCCCTCAAAATGTGGCCTGCAGCGATTCTGCTTTCCAAAAAAAGGTTTTAATTCAAACCATACACAGCACTGTGAACTGCCACGTTTCCAAACTGCACATTCCTTTCTAATCTGTGTTCTTCAAAACTGACAGATTCTGTTTCCACTGATACTCAGACAAAATACAATGGTCAGAATCCAAAGGACCATTAAACTAGGGCAGTGGTTTTCAACCTTTTTTTGTCTCATGGCACACTGACAAGGTACTAAAATTGTCAAGGCACACCAGTTATTTTACAATTGACAAGGCACACCATGCTGTTGGTGGGAGGCTCACATTCCCCAATGGCCCTATTAATAAATGACCCTCCCTCAAATTCCCACGGCACACCTACAGACCATTCGCGGCACACCAGTGTGCCATGGCACAGTGGTTGAAAATGGCTGAACTAGGGTCTCATTTCCACTGAAGTGGTGAAGCTATGTCAGGACTGTACCGCTTCAAACTGGGGGCTGAAGGTTCATATGACTGAATGCTCTTACACAGGGGAAAAAAATATTCCCTTCACATAGGAAAACAGCACGATTGAGAGAAGGCTAGGCTCTGGTAGAAGGCTCTGATATCTAGTTTTCCTTTCCATGGAGAATTTTGGGACATGGGGTACTGAGGAACATACCATTGAATGGACCACCACCAGTTGTGGTCCTCGCCCCTGTGCCACCCAAGGCCAGGACCACAAAATGCCGCCCCCTCACCAGTCTCATGCAGAGATCACTCTGGCCCTCAGGAGGCCTTATAAGGCCTCAGGAAGTCCTGAAAACATCTAGTTTTCCCAAGAAATAGGAAGTGATGTTTGAAGGCTCTTGGGAGGACTTAGAAAGCCTTCTGACAGTAGGGGAGGCTGCAGGCAGCCTCTCATGCCCTCAGAAATCCTCAGGATGGGGAGGTAGAGAGTGTTGGTAGCCCTTGCCACTGCCCCCTAGCCATTCTGGCCAGTAGCACTTGCACCCATGAACCCCCCCCCCCAGGTACACCACTGCCACCACCAGCAATTTGAACTGGTACAGCTAAGGCACAAATTTACCACCTCAGCCAAACCAAGGCCTAGTTTTTGATTCTAAACGGTCTTTAGGCTTGTTTTTCTCAAATGGCTACATAGCAAGGTGCTTATGAAACAACTGGCCCAATCCTATGGGCATGATATATCATTGTCTTGGCCTCACACCCATTCTGTGGCCCACTGACAATGACGCGGCACCCAGGATGCCTGATGCCACCAGTGGTGGGTTGCAGAGGTTAAGGTGGTTACAGGGATAGCTCTGGAGAGGATAAGAGGTGGGGAACAGGTCAGGACGGTTCGGGGGCAGGGGGGATGATCTTAGCAGCAAATAGCCAAGATCCTATCCCCTTTTCCTAGCCTCACATGTCCCGACTCTCCTCAGACCTATGCCACTTACATAGCTGGTGTGGGTCTGAGGATACCCAATGGAGACTAGGCGGACTATCAGAAGGTAAGGAAACAAAATTTTTATGTACCTGTCCCACGCCTTCTGGTTGCCCCTCCCACCATAGCATACAGCTCACGCTCTGTCAGCAGTGCTGCATGCTAAGCTGGTGGGGGACAGGATTGGGCTGTTAGAGACATTTCAAAACTGGTTGACGATACATTATTCACTTGAACCGAGGAGTTCAGAGCAGCACATATGGTTCTCTCTCCATCCCCATTATTCTCAAAACAGCCATCGTTTGAGGCAGACTGAACTGTGAGAGTGTGTGACAGGCTGAAGATCACCTAGAGAGCTTCATGGCTGGGTGTATGGCCAGAAACTCCTTGATCCTAGACCAAGCCTTTAAACCTATAACTCACTGGCATTTGTTGGAACCAGGTGCTCAATACAAAAAGGAAAACAAAGACAATTCCAATGGACTAGTACAAGCCCTCTTCGTTAGCCAAAGCAATAGCAAGCACTGGACACCAGCCAGTGTAGAAATTAGCAAGCTAATCACCTATCTTGATTCAGTAATAAAAAAAATAAGTAGACCTTTACTCCTTACCAGAGACTGTGTGTTCAGCTGATTTCTTCTTGGTAAATATCCAGTTTCTGATTCTGGCCAGCAAAGACTTTTTAAGAATTGTATTTTGAACTAGTTAGCCAGTGACCAGTACTGACCCTGCTCGCTGGTTCATTCAGGCACTAGTAAAAGCCTCCTTAAATCCTTCTCTCCTAATGTGAACAACAACACAGGCTTCCAGAGAAACTTTCCTTTAGGTACCTCAACCACTCATTTGCATTTGTTCCTAACACAGGGGCCTCTGCTTCTGCCTAGCTCACATTCAGCAGCAGCTTAAAGAGCCCTGTACCTGTGCTTCAGCTTGAGAAACAAGGGCTATCATTCAGAGTCCAAGAGATGCTGATGACCAGATGAAAAGCCTTGAAGGGACGTCCATCTTGGGGGCAGAGTCAAGGGGTGTGGGGTCTACTGTGCGATTCAGGACTGTCCAGCCCCTCCCTTGCCGGCGAGAAGAAAGGGGAGCCGCAAATATTGGTTTTCTGATCCTTTTTAATTTAGTAAAAGACTTAGTAAAAGTAAGTAAAGTACATTCATCGTACTTTAGTAAAAGTACATTCATCAGGGGCCCAGTTCCGTCACAGGAATCCCCAGGGCATACCCTGTGTACAGTGTTAAATAAAGTCCAAAACAAAGTTCACAAAAAGGGGCCAGTTACTTCACGGGTCCCCTCTCAATGACTTCTCTCCATAAGTCATACCGAGGATGCTGGGTTCTCCTCTGGATGGCAGGTATGCCTTGGTGGTCCCCTTGGAAATGAGGCTGCCTTTGAGTGGTATGGGGTTGTGTTCTCCCCCCCTCTCGTTCCCACATGTTGTCTCCGGCCTGGCTGTCACCGGGTTCCTCGTCCGGACAGATGGGGAGTAGTCCCCACCCCAGGTAAGTGGGGTCAGACTGGATGTGCTCCAGGGACTCCCTCCAGCCGGGGCTCTCCAGTAGCCCTGGGAAGAGTCTCCTGCCTTAGCAAACCAGGCTGCACCTTGGGCAGGTTTCTCCTTCTCCTTCCCTCTTCCTCTCCTTGGGCCATAGTCTCTGGCCTCTCCCTGCCTGTGGCTGCCTCCAGGCATTGTCTGCCCCCAAGCTGCAGCCGCTCCCTCCTAGGAGGCCAGGCCTTCCTTCACTCCTCTGCCCTTCCTATATCTCCCTGACCGAGCTCAGGAAGGTGCTCCCTTCTCCTGTGGCGGTCGGGCTCCTTCTTATTCTCCTGGCCAGCTGTTCAGGTCTCACCTGGGCCTGAGATCTTGTGGGATCTCAAGCCTTCCTGCAGTAGGCCCCGCACTCCCTATTAAAAAGGGTGGCTGCAGCTGGGCTGCAAAGCCGCTTGGGTGGCTTGTGCCCTGCCCAATGGGTGAGTAGGCTGTCTGGCTGTAGCCCTGGAGCCTTCCACTCCCTGGGTGGCTCCCCCAAAGCAGCCCCTTGGGGGTTCCCTTGGGCCGGGCTCCTTCTTCCTCAGCTGTGGATCACCGCCCAGGGCAAGTCCCTGGGTGACAGGCTATCACCTAGTTATTACCAATATTACCTATACATCCCCATGTGTGCTAAGAATCCAAATGAGAGGATGACAGCATAGGAAAAACTTGACCCTGGTTCCCCCAAGCTCTCAAAGCTGTCTGTTGGTGGTACTCTGTTACAAGGGGATGTCTCCTTTAAACTGTAAAATATGAGATGAGTCAGATTTGATACTAGTATAAACTGCATCTTATCAATGCAACCAAAAGGAGTTCAAACAAGTTGCCAAGTGTCATTGATGTTATTTATCATAATTTGTCCAACAGGTAGTTTTCATAATGTGATAACGTAGCCAAAATTTAAAAGGTGGTACATTTAATTTATTTTTGCTTTTCTGTGTATGTTCCAGAATTAATGCTTTTAAGTGGATGCCTTTCTCCCTGAGCCAACTTAATGTCCTTTACTAGGACATCAAGGACATAGTGGTGTATGATGCTCCACACAATGTATGCTTCCCCTACACATTTCCATTTATACAACTAGGAGCTAAGTCTTGTGAATTGTACATATTGTCCTGGAATGTACATGCTGGACAATATGTACTGCATTCTACATATGCAGTACATGCAGCAACAACACATTCTAATCCACAGGGGCAAAGGTGGAACTACTCTCACAGTCAGATTCCATCATAGCCTGTTGCATGGGTTGAAACATCCTATCCCTTTTCTGCCAAAGCAAGGCAGGGAGAAAGGAGGGAAAGGTGCTTCATGCTGGTTATTGACTGTACAAGCAACTAAGGGAACTGGTGTGACTGAGCCATAGAAAAACTGGCTGTCTACAACAAAAAACAGGAGAGGAAGACCAAACAACAAAAGCCAATATAACCAGAGGGAAAGCGGAGAAAATGAAAGCTGAACAAGAAGAAAAACATGGTAGGCAGGGATTTCAAAACTTAAGCTCAAACCTAACTTGCTCCTTCTGCTTTGGAGGTGGAGCCAAGAGCTGAAAAGGAACGAAGGGAGCAGTCCAGTGAATTGACCTTACTTTCTCTAATAGGAGGAGTTAACCCTTTCCTCCCTAGCTTACAGTACAAGAAGTAGTCTCCAATCCAACCTGAAATAAACACTAAGCATCATTTTAAACTCCAGAGAGAGCACTGCAGTGTGCTAGTGAGGGAGCAGGAAGTGCACACTATCTGTGATTGACAGAATGCTGCCTTGCGCGTTCAGTGAAGCCCCTGCCCCCACCCACTAATATGGCAAAGAACAAAAATCCACATAGAATGCGATTAATAAGTCCTTTTGGAATGGTAATAAATGATGCTGAGTGTAAACCGATATCTACAGTACAGGCATTGAACTCAGAAGTCCCCATATCTTCTAAACAAAAATGTCCACTGATTCAAAATCCTGCTACTTTGTATGTTAGTGCTTTCAAAGAAAATTGCTAGAAATTCAAGGGAGATGATAAGGAATTAGGTTCTAAGGAAGGGAATGCATGCAAATATGTGGAAATAATTTGGGAAAACCTCCTTTATCAAGGAGATTGTATATGTAAATAGACATGTTATAACCCATTCAAACAGTACTTTCTCAAGGTGTAAGAGAATGGAGGAGAACAGTGTGCCCAGGTGTCTCTCTGAGTTGAGATTTAGCCACAGAAAGTGATGAGAGAGCAGGGTCAAAGAGTGGGATATTTCCATCTGCAGGTTAACAGATGGAAAGCCTGTCTTGTTTCAAAGTGTTGAAAAGACAGTTTTGCAAAAACATGGCTGGAAGCCTCTGGTCCAGTCTGTAGTTCTTTGCCATCAAAACAATAACATCTAAAGGGTCTGTGTGAAACAGCTCCCGCACACAGAGCATGGCAACTTAAAAAAAACTGATTTAAAAAGACTTGGCTTTATGTTCATACCTCATTTGTAACAATGGTCTGCTGGTTTTAAGAGCAAGAGTTTAAAAAAAGAAGCATTTGAAGAACTAATGAGCATGAGTGCTGTTGCAACTAAAATATGGCTAATCAGAATTTAAAACAACAACAATTTAGGAACAATAAAAATGGGTCCTGTATTGAGAGACTTTATGCCAAGTCTCAGCAAGAACAAAATTTTATGGGCATGCTGTAAGTTCTTGAAAATAGGCATTTGCAATTGAAAATACCGACAAATCCTTAATTATAGTTGGAATAGCAGGTACTGTAATAGAGCCTACGTATTTCCCCTTTGATCAGTATTTATAGAATGCATTAAAATCATCTTACAGGCATGCACATGCCTCCATAAATGCGGTGGGGGTTACACATTTTTAAAAAGGAAAAATAGATAGTGTCGTCTGTTGTTTTTTAACCAATAAGATTTACCTCCTGCTGTTCCAGGCAGCATACTAACCAGGGGTTTGGGCATTGACTAATGCTTTTACTCTTCAAGTTAGTATAAAAGGTTGAAGTTCAGTGTGGTGCAGTGCAGCATTCCACAAGATCTGCTCCCTCTTTAGGCAGGTGATTAATCACATGATCAATAGACCATATGATTAGGCATTAATAGGTGATAGGAAGAGAGAATAAACAACTATAAATTTGCTTTGTACCCTGTAATCCAAGTGTAACAGAGGTCAGATAATGGCCACAGAAGGTCATGTTGCCTAAGGAGCCCATATGGGAAAGATGGAGGATACATACATTTTTAAATATCTTCAATTACTGGTGTGCTGTTGAGGACAGAGGTGTACCCAGTCCAGTGGCTCCTGCATTATTGCAATGCATGTGCATAGGCTTCTGTATTCTACCAAATAGACATATCTTTAAAAATACAGATATCAGGAGAAGATTTATTGTTGCAGTAAATATGCATTAAACACCACTGCCAACCTTTGTGTTACATACAGAGCGTTACTCTCAATAATCCGAGAAACTAATTTTAGGCTCATTCAGATTATCAAATGTATTTGGGAAACTATGATACTGAAGTGAAACATGTCTCATTAATTTCAGTGAATTAGGATCAATATTTATCATCTGAGTGTAAAGAAAAATTGAATTAAATATAATTTGCTTACAAAGTTCTGGCACCTCCCCCCCCCCCCCCCAGTTGTATAAACAAAACTTAGGTGGAATTAGCTGTACTGTTCCATCTTTTTTTACTTTGCCAGTTTTTATAGCTACAGTTTTGTTGCTGTTTCTAAGGGTACCACAAACTCCCAAGTATCAAGCCTGGATGTTTGAAATGAAAGCTGGATTTCAAAAGAGTCATAAATCTTCCTTGTTTACCCCTCTCCCAGATCTCATTCCCCAGACTTCTTTTCTAACATTGCTCTATCCCTCCTACTTCTTCCTTTTATAAAATAAATTGCTTGAATAAAATTCAAACCAGGTTTACAGTAAATGCATTCTTTGTGTAGTGCCTGGGGGGGGGGGAGAGAGAGAGAGAGAGAGAGAGAGAAGGGTTATCACTTCCCATCTACCCAGTATAAAAGCAACACAACTACAAGATGACCAAACTGAGCAAAAAGCTTTTCATTAATTATTATGATATTCAAAATCCCAGTAGTGAAAATTAAAACTTAAAGACTGTGTAACATATTATTGACTCCAAACTGATCATGATCCATTGAAATGAATGGGCTTTATTTATGATTAACCACTGCTAACTTTCATTAACCTGAATCACAGGAGGTGAATACAACTATTACTTTCTTATGTCAAGAAACATTTTTGAGAAGACCTGGGTTGGCTGTTTTCTCCTTCTTCTTCTTCTTTGCTACCTGCATTCAGGAAACATACGGAAGGAAATGGAAACAATGTGAATGAAACATATTCACTAACCATGCTGTAGGGATGCCAGGCTCACATACCTTTAAGACCAGTACAGAAGGGAAAATTCTTCAAGGTACAGTGCCACAGTGATGAGAAAAGCCACACCTACTGAAACTCTTAAAGGAGCCAAAGCCATGTCAGAATCTGAATCTGCTGATCTGACCAACTCACTTGACATGCATGATATATATATTGAGCACATTTGACACAAAAACTGGTCCAAGCTATGAAAAACAGAGATGCTAATTTGTGCAAATATCCTTCACATGTCACTGTTTCCCATTATGAATCCCTTATTAACAATGTGACAGAAGCCCCTTTTAGGAGTTCAATTAAATGTATGGAGAGGGAGGGCACAAGCATATTGGCCAGTCCCAGTACCAATGTACTCCATGGTTGCACCCAGGATCCTCCACTGTTTGGTGCTTATCTGCAGAGGTGACATTGAATCAAAGGAATTTCTTCCCAGGTTCCGAAACTCTGAATGGTCAGATTTCCAGAATGCAGGAAGAACTTCACACACTCAGTGCCTGCCTCTTCAGACAAGCACTAAATGTGGAGGTGTCCAGAAGGTATGACTCCAGAGCAAGTTGGTGCAAGGCACATAGCTAACCGGTAATTTTCTGCTCCCTACATTAGCCTGAACGGAGAAATAAAATCTAAAGAGTTAGATTCAAAACCGAATATATCCTTGTTTTGGTACCGCTAGGGACAAATAGACATTAAGCTCTCTACCTTCTGCCTCAAATTCAACCAATAAGAGTATGTTATATTACTAGTCTATTAGTGTCCTGAGTGCAGGAACTTTGTAATATATGACACAACCCTAAACACCTTTATTTTACTAAGATCTATGATTTGACCTTACAGAAGAAGGCAGTACACATTCAACACAGTTAGCCACAATAAACCCACCCAGCCTAATAAATTGAGGCTTAAATGCATCAGCATACAACAGAGCAACCTCCTGATACAGATGCAAGTACTATAGTTCAAAACCATAATCTTTAGGAGTGCCTTAACTGCATAGCCATCACTTGTATCTCCTCCTTAACAGCCTTATCATGAGCTTTGGAAATAACAAGAACAATATTTTGTGCTGTATATTTTTAGTACAGAACTCTCAGCATTGCACTTTCTGTGACCTTTGTAGTTCAGACCTCCCTGGTAATGGTGTCAATTCCACCTTCAATAAAAGTCACAGTAAACAGTGTGTCAAAGTTAGACAAATGGCATTAACTTTGTGCGCACTCAGACAAGAGTCACTTCAAACAAATCTGTAGGGCAATTACTCGGGGAAAGAAAGAAGCAGCCCTCAATAGGAAGTGAAAAGTTTCATGGCATTTAGTGGAATTGTACAGGGGAAGTTTAAACAGGCAACTTGAAAGGGGGGGGGTGGCTATCCTGCAGGAAGTTTGCTTCTACTGTAACTTCCTGCACAGAACGGCTTTGGAAGTCTTTAAAAGCCATGTGGTCAGGCTTTCTCATTCTAACAACATCATTAATACCCAGGCAGAACATCTATTTGATGCTAACTTGGAGAATGCCACCAGCTAGTAAAATGCTATCATTGCTTCCTGTGTGCAATGGGTTGTCCGCAGAAAACTCCTTTGCAAAGATAGATTCCAAGCACTAGGTGTATGTGACTCAATTCAGTTTAGCTGCAAATGAGTTCTTTCTTGCCAAACATCAAATTTAAAATAATATTTTGACAATGTGCTTGGCCACCTCAGCATTGGTTCAGCAATTGGTCATTTCTGCTATAAACTCAGATAGCACATGGCAGAAGTCTCAGTGAGTATTTTCTAATCAAATGGCAACATAAAATTCCTTTTTATAACCAACACTTCAACATCTGAATAGCCTTCTGAAGCCTAATTCAAGCTATGCCAGTTATAACAACTATTACACCTATTGGACACTGCATCTCCTGTAGTTTGTTCAGATACAATTTGATAGCTTAATGCTGTACTTCAGGGGTGCTCACACTTTTTTGGCTCGAGAGCTACTTTGAAACCCAGCAAGGCCCGGAGATCTACCAGAGTTTTTTTTACAATGTTCGCGCCATCATAACATATAACATTTATGTGTACAATGTATGTTGGTGTACCTTGAGCCCCACTGAGTATAACAGAACTTACTCCTGAGTAGACATGCCTAGGATTAGGCTGTGAGGCTACAATCCTAGCCACACTTACCTGGCAGTAAGCCCCATTGAGTACAATGGGCCTTACTCCTGGCGTTTCCTCCCAGAGGCACCTGAAGGGGGGGGGGGTCGGCACTCCGCGATCTACTCATTTTGCCTCGCGATCTACCGGTAGATCGCGATCCATCTATTGAGCACCCCTGCTGTACTTAGTTCCCCTGTGGAATTCATACAGTACATATCAGCCCAACAACACACTTATGTGTTTTCACAGCCTCCAAGTAATCAAGATTCAATCACTAATAATAAAGGAGAATATGCAGTAGGAAAAAAAAACACAAATATCAGCATATATTTTATTTGACTATAGCTAATCTCTCCTCTCAGCTGTTAATAAATGCCTTTGTGAGTTAAGTACTAGAACAGGCATGGAGTATATCTCGTTTCCTGTGATTATATTGAAGATGTGAAAAAATGCTCTTCTAGAACAGTGACATTTATTTAATTAATATCGTTCCTCTCTTCTCGCCTCAACTCACACAATAAGCCTGTATTCAAAGCAAGGCATGAATAATTCAGATTTTAAAACCTCATTATTACAAAAGATGTCAAGTTCACACACTGTCAACACTAATAAACGCTCCAACCTTCTACAACCAAGACCTCCCTCAGCACTCTGTTCACTCCGTCAGAAAAGCCAGGGGCAGACACAGGACTGGATGGTCCTCACCATAAGCCACGAATGTGAGCAAACTCAGCTTTATGTTTGACCAGGGAGGGAGTACTTTGGGAAATTAAGACCTCCCACCTCTCATCCCAAGAAACATCCACTCCTTCCCACAAGAACAGCTGTCAGTCCAAGTGTTCCTGATGACATACAACAACCAGAATAAAGCAACAATAAAACATTTTATAACTAAATTCTGATAAACTAGGGTAATGTGCATGTTTAATGTTAGGTAACAGGAATATGGCCAAATATAGCAGTAGGTCCAGCAGCAACTGTTACCCTGCTCATGCCTGATCTTGTCTGATCTCGCAAGCTAAGCAGGGTCAGGCCTGGTTAGTACTTGGATGGGAGACCACCTGGGAATACCAGGTGCTGTAGGCTTATACCATAGTCTTTCGAGACTGAAGGCTGCCAACCAACCAAAAAGGGCAGGTGTATAATCAAAGTACAACTTTCACAATGTAACTATCATCATCATGTATTATTGTGGTTGAGACAGAAGGCCAAAGACCTAAGAGAACTGAAGCACTGTCTCATCTCCTCACCAAAATGTTTTCAAAAATCCTCTCTAAAAATGGCATGTCGACAATGAGACAGCAGGAATCACCAAGTGGATTCTCCAATTCGCTCCTGGCAAGCATTTTGGTGTGATTCTGGTGATACCTCTGAATTCTTCTGAGCAAGGAGATGGGTGGCACTCTCCCTAACATTGCACAAAGCCTCTCTGTGGCTCAGAAAACAGCAAAGACCACATCTTAAAGTGTTTTGAACCTGTGTAAGGCTCAGTGCAGCAGGGACAAGCCCCTGTTCCCCCAGTTCAGCAATGAGGATGAAGATGAGGTTTGTCCCCAGAACTGCACCAGGTCTCTGCGGTTCTTGGATCACTGCCAAATGTTTGCATGGGGTCAGAGACATGATTCCAGTCATTCCAACTCAGGGTCTAGGTCATAGGCGAGCACCAATCTGGCTGGTTATCAAGAGTGGCAAAGATTTGTAGACCCTTGCCCAGTGCACATGACTTGAAAATCCTTTCAGCTTAATCAGAAACAGTTTTTTTTTTAATCAGCACATGAAAAACATTCCTTCCCCATCTCACTCCAAATGTCCTCTTTTCGAAGTTCAAATTAATGCATGATGCATAGGGGTGATTTTTTCAATGACCAACACAGAACAAGAAATGAGAATTTCTGCTTAAATCACAATATAAAACAATATTAAGATAAAAACATGAAAAACCACTTATTTCATGAAATAACACCACTTTTGCTTACTTTTGAGGAATCTACAAGTAGTTTTCATCAAGGCAGCAAGCCCCTGAAGCGTTTCCAGCAGTGGAGCGGCTAAGTAAAAGTATCTGCTACAGCAACAATTTTTCAACCTTTTTCATTGCAGGACATGCTGACAAGGTACTAAAATTGTCAAGACACAGCATCAACTTTTTTATAATTGACAAGGCACACCATGCTGCTGGTGGGGGGCTCAAATCCCCCAAAGACCCTAACAATAAATGACCTTCCCTCAAATTCCCACGGCACACCTACAAACCATTCGTGGCACACCAATGTGCCACAGCATCACTGCGCTAGAGGGTGTGTGAATGTGCGGCAGCTGGGAGAGGGAAGAGACATGAGTGAGTGAGGAGAAAGTCTGCACAGAGGCCCTGAGAAGGACGAACTAAGTCTGTAGTTCTGACCTGCCTTGCTCCCTGTTTGCTTTTCTTCATTTCACCGCACTGTAATCTGGAGGTGAAGTGATTGAGTTCTAAACTGTGATCTGTATCTGATCTGTGATCAGGTGAATGTGCTCGGATCTGGATCTCCCTTCTGCTACTCTGAGTATCCTCACAGGGCAGATACTGTGATTTAAAAAAAATAAATTTGTCTGTGTGATGCACGCTTTTGAGAAACTTGGAAAATCAATGAATATAGTATTTGTATATTTGGTAACAGTCTAAAATGATACATAGTTCACAGTTGAAATGCTTCTTTTGCTTTATTTTGCTGTTTGCACAATTTTGAATAAGAATTTGGATAAAAACACGTAACGCTACAATTTCCTATTTAATAAAGAAATTTAAGGGGGAAAAAATCACAAAAAAACCCTAATGATGCAGCAACAACATGAATTTTACAGAAAATCCTGAGAAGTTTAGCTTGGCCATATCATCCTGCTAGGTCTGAGGTATTCAATCTGTGCATCCCGCCTCCCTAGTGAGGCATGGCTAGCCTCCAGGGGTGTCACCAGGCATCTCAGGAAGAGGAGAAGCTGCTCTGCTCAGCTGCACGTGCTGCCTGCTGACTTGCTGCTTTTCTGCAGCTGTGAACGAGGTGGGTGGGGCAGCATGAGGCTGGAAGGGCGAATGAAACATGATGGGGGGAGGTGGGAGAGAAGGCTGGCTGGGCAGGTGGGTAGGCAGAAGTGCTGCATCTCATCATGAAGCTCTCTCCATGTGCAACCTCGCCCCAAGGACTACATTTCCCAGTGTGCCCCTTGTCCTGGACATCCTGGGATTGGTCAAGGCTGGACGAGAGAAGAGTGCAGAGGTGCTGAAGCTCCTCGCAGGCTTTCCTCTGCATGGGAAGGAAGGAGCCAGCCTGCTCCTAGTGGGGGGGGGGTGTCCAAATGCCCCAGTCTTCTTGCCTGGGCGAACAGGGGTGGCATCTGCAGGTTGGGTGTGTGTGTGTGAGAGCAGCCCCCATCTACTTTGGGGTGAGTTGTAATCTTGCTGGGTGTGGCTGCAATCCTTTCCACACTTTCCTGGGAGTAAGCCCCATTGACTCAAATGGGGCTATCTTCTGAGTAGATCTACATAGGCTTGGGGTCTGTGTCAGCTTAACCCAGGATCCTCACCTCTTTTTCCTCCTCCTTCAAAAAAGAAAAAAAGCCACTCTTAATGGCTTTGTCTCCAAAAATTGATTAAAAATAAAAATCCCCATTCCTTTTTAGCCATTCCCCTTTTTCTTCCTGTCTCCTTTTGGGGACAAGGGTACTCTGTTGGCTGCTATTGCAAGACAAAAGGCACAGTCCTAGCTAGGTCTACTCAGAAGTAAGTCCTATTGTGTTCAATGGGACTTACTCCCAGGAAAGTGGGGTTAGGATTCCAGCCAAACAGTCTCTAGGTTTCAGTTTGCATCAGTTTGCAATCAGCAGATACACACAAAACAAAGTCTTCCCCTCCCCCAGCAAATTCATCACTTGCCCTTCCCTTTCCAAAACCCTCCAGGTGTGCTGCTAACAAACTCAGGGCACAATCCTAACCAGGTCTTCTCAGAAGTAAGTCCTATTTTGTTCAATGGGGCTTACTCTCAGGTAAGTGTGGTTAGGATTGCAGCGTCAGTGTGCTGGCAGCCTTGTTTCTACTGTATAATTATAACACTTTCATCCCCATTTTGGAGGTAACTGAGGTGAGGTGTTGTAATGGGGAACTGTGGCCAATGGCTACAAGGATCAGGGGAGGCGCAAGTCAGAAATGTTCGAGAACCACTGTGCTAGGTGGTCAGAATAATTTTACTGCCCATCAAAAGCATAACCACAAAAATATGTGCAGTGCAAGTATATGCTCTGTCTGATCAAAATTTGTGGTTGTCATTGACCTTCCACTCAGGCAGCCAGGGTTCCTGATGTTTTGCGAAGCTTTGGAGGTACTTCCACTACTACCATTTCTCACTGGTTTCAAGTACCTCCAATGCCCAGGGAAGGTTCAGGACAAGTGCCCACTGTTCCTTTAAGTACTAGGCCTAGGAGAAAAGGGAAATTTTCCCTGGCATCCTGCTGAGCTTCAGAAGCTTTCTGAAGCAATAAGATTTCTGATGATATCACCCTGTTCACATCTGGTGCAAGTCACCTGAGCATACTGAGAAGAATGCTTCTTGGTCTTCACTCACGCTTCTTAGAAATCAGTCACAACTCGCCCTTCTTTCAACAGTTAAATCGGGAGTTATTTTAAAACACAAAGAGAATTTTTTCTTCCACTGCTGTCTTTCATGTTACATGATTAGGTGTGGACTAGCAGACATTTTTAATGGGCCAGTTAAGCCTTTCAAGCATTCATGACTGGGTTAATAGTGTGTATCCTTTAACGTGATGGCTTATAGGTCAGTGTTTTCAGCTGCAGGTGAAGGAAATAAAATAAATTAAAAAGCAGCAGGGGATGAACCCTGATCCATCAAGGTCTAAGTGCTTCCGAACAAGATATAAACATTTTCAGTTCTCATTAAGGTTAATGAGACTATGTGTCCCCTTTTAGGATCAATTCCTGTATTGTTTTGAACAGCAAGCTTCCCAAAAAAAGTTATCTGAACCACTATCTACCTAATTCAAAGTAGAAATCAGTAGGAAATAAGGGAAAATAAAAAGAAAGGATGAGATGCTGTGACATCAGCTGCTTCTATGACACAAAAGTCTTGTACCATTTTGGATGAATTGCCAGTCACATTAAAAAAAATGTTATTCAACTGAGCACTGGAAAGACATCATTTGGGAGATCACATTCCATGTTCAAACTCAAATGTTTCAAAAAGGATGTTGATTAATTTGAAAGCTATAGAATTGGTCTATGAGTATGTTTTAAAAGTTCAGAAGGCAAGGTTATACAAGGAAAAGCTGAAGGAACCCAGTTATGCAGGCAGGTTGTTATCAGGCCTTTTAAGATGTTTCTATTAAAAAACAGCTACAGTCAAAATTAAACTTACAGTGCAATCCTACTTACCTGCTCCACCAGCACAGTGGTCCCTGTGCTGGTCTAGAGTGTTGCAAACAAGTCGTAAAGCACATTTGTGACTACTATAGTGCAGACAGTGCAGGTGGGAAGGCCTGTACCAGCCTGCCAGTGTTGAATCTGAGCCCCTGGTGGCCAGCACAGGTGAGTAAAGTGAGTGGGGAGCAGGGAATGAAAGGGGGTGGTGAAAGGATAGTCCAGAGACAGGGAGAGGTGTAACGGGATGAGGAAGGCAACGCAGGATGTGGGATAGGCCTGGGAGGGGGCGAGATCGGTGCAACAGGCCTCCCGCTGTATCCTAACCCCCACCCCCAGGCACAGATCTATGTAGCCTCAATGGGCAGGCTGGAGCATTACTCAGGATAAGGGGAAAAAAATCCCTTTATATGTCCCAAGTACTGTCCTATTTCACCATAAGTTCATAAATAGAATATTCCTCTTTAGCCAATGATCTGAATGTTCACTATGCTGTTTAAGGAACTGTATTGCATTTGTTTTCTTTCAAGTCACACTGGTGTTGGGACCATACAATTAGTTTGGTTGTATGTCCAGTATGCAGTTTGCACTAATGAATTATAATTATAAAAAGAATCATCATGTATCTTCATGTCTGTACAGGTGCTGCAGGGCAAAGAGGAAAGTATGCCAATCTCACGTTCACAAATAGGCCACATGACATGCAGAATTTCTATCTGGAACAGGACAAGACGACATCAGGACAGTAAAAGGTCACAGATCTAGAACTTGGCGCATATCAGTTCACTGTCTTCTCTACTCTTTTATATTGCCAATGAAGAATATATCAAACAGTGGTGCATATACACATACCCCAAATTGCAGATGTGCAAGCCATAAGATTGTAATTACTGTAGTATAATAGGAAAATCCTTAATGGTTCATACAGGAAAACGTGCAGTATAATTTTAGGCATGTCTATTCAAAAGTATATTCCCCTGTAAAGTTAAGGAGGCTTACTCCTTGATAAGGATGTTCAAAATCGCAGTCTAAGGGCACAATCCAATGGCCCGGTTGGGTCAGTGCAAGTGCCTTATGGCACTTTTGTGCCACCACAGGAGGAGGCAGGCCAGTGCACAAATGTGTGCCAGCCTCCAAATTCGGCCTCTGGTGCGCCTGTGCCAGTGCCAGGTAAGTTTGTGCTGCCTGAGGCCAGATCCTAACCACCCTCCCAGGCAGCCCAGCCTAGTTCCAGGCTGCTCAGATCTGCACCACCTCTTTAGGCTGTGCAGATCCGAGTAGCCCTACTTGAGCTGCTGCTGGACTACCCAGGGGAATTGATTCACACTGCCGCCAGCCCCAAACCTGCGCTGGATACAGCACAGGCTGGCCGGCCTGCCTATTCCAACGCTGGATAGGATGAACTATAAATCAGATACTAATAAATTTTTCAGCAAGAGTTACATAGGTCATGAAATTAAATAGAAACTATTGTACCAAGTTAAACATAGAAAAGGGCAAACGTTAGTGATACAGCATGTTCATTACATGTATAAGATTGGCACTGCCAGCTAAGTAATCTCGTGCAACCATGCTCTGAAACATCTTTGCTTAAGTCTCTAGAGGGCTACGGGTAATCAAAATATAAAACATTGGGCTAGATTATCTGACCCTGCATGAGACATCCCTAAGATGAATCTTTACATCATGGTGAATTTCACATATTTTATATTTCTTTTAAAATAGTTTCATTCATATTGAAAGTTTGAGTTTTATGGAAGGCATTCTTACCCAGCCTGAGATCTTGTGCTTAGACAGGATCAATGGAGAAATTAATAAATGACAAACAATGGGCATTGGTTTACAACCAATTCAGGTTGCATCTCAGAAGACACTGAGAAGCTTTACATTTTAGGTGTGGATTTGCAATACAGATTCATTTGCAGACAGTATCAGCAAGTAAGCAGTGGGTAATGTCAAGATTTTTATTACTGATGCTTCAGCAAATTGCCTATGGATCCTCAGAGGATAATTCATCATTGCAGATTGTCAACACCCAACGCCAGGCTAAAAGTTTTCTCCATCCTCCTGTTAGACACAAATGATTTCAGGGGCATGTTGCCAAGGAAAGTGGCAGATAAAGGAGAAAGGCTTCTGCTGTGTGGAGGATAAACCTCAGAGTTTGGTGGATGCAATCAAATGCAGCTGCTTCTATGGCAGCATATGGTTAAGTAAATCACGCCTGAGGGTAGGCTGGATGGTACGCTGCCAAACCTCTTCAGAATGGGCACACAGATTATTAAATCGTCTTATTGCCAGGCAGGCCACATGAAGAAGCTTGTTGGGCTTCATGAGACCCCATGTGGTGGCCTCCCATAAACTAAACCTTGCTTAGATAGTACCATACAATTAAGACAAATTGTGCGGCTTTTAAGACCAGGCTATAGAATTGACAACAGCCCTATCTGGAAGCTCCACTCAAGAATGAAATACGTAACTGTTCCTATGAAAAACAAGGCTTGGGACACAGATTTCTGTGATCGATATGCCAGCAGCTGTTGCCAGGGCACACAGTTTCCGAGACAGGGAAACAAATCCTTTATATCCCATTTTCACTCTGATATGAAGAATATGAATGTGTTAACTAAGTAGTGCAGATGCTCTGAGTCACTGTGCATCAAGTTCAGTTTGCATCATTGAGAGGTTTCTTGCAATAACATCTAATATATTCATTTTGAAGTTGGTAGCTGTCCACAAAATAGAGTATATATACAAAATAGGGTAGTCTATTGTGAACGAAACCATCTGCAAAACATTTCGGGCCAAATTAAAGGGTACTTCCCTTTAACCAGAACTATTAACAAAATAGCTGACAACTAATTGAAAAATTGGGATGGAGTTAGACCATATAATTACACCACTGTACTAACTGTATACTCATTCTGTACAACAGATAATACTGTAAAATTCCAGTCAAAGGAAGTCCTATTGTTCAGAACACTGTAAAGTCTCACAATGTAACAGGGGCTTGCCCAGAGTAGATTTTTAATCTAAATTATGCCAAGAATCGGTTCGTAAGTGCAGTAAATCAAATCAAGAAAGTTAGGAGTGACTTTAAGGTAACAGTATGTGACTATCGGCGTACGAATGGGCTGGACGGTCACAGGCCCTGGGTGCCAAGCTGCAGGAGGGGCTAGAGGCTGCCTCCCAATTTTTAAAATCTTGGTATTTTAGAATAATACCAACATGTCATATATCATTTGATGTGTAATTTCATGCAGAATGCAATGAAACAAACTGCGTTGAAATATCTCTATTTTATCAAACATTATAGTAAAAAAGAAAGAAAAGGAAAACACAACTGCCTTATTTAATAAAAAGTGGATTACACTGGGAATCCTGTAACAAAAGATGTACACTGTAACAAAAAGTGGATTATACTGGGAATAAATAGTTTGGTACAAGCATTCCAGAAAACCAGATGTATTCTTCATAAATGTATGTATGTTTTGCCTTTCTTGTCTATTATAACAAAACTCTGCTGAAACAGAGATGCCTGCATTGGCTCGGTCATGTCGTGAGAATGGATGATGGCCGGATCCCAAAGAATTTCCTCTATGGAGAACTCGTGCAAGGAAAGCGCCCTACAGGTAGACCACAGCTGCGATACAAGGACATCTGCAAGAGGGATCTGAAGGCCTTAGGAGTGGACCTCAACAAGTGGGAATTCCTGGCCTCTGAGCAGCCAGCTTGGAGGCAGGCTGTGCAGCATGACCTTTCCCAGTTTGAAGAGACACTTTGCCAACAGACTGAGGGAAAGAGGCAAAGAAGGAAGGCCCATAGCCAGGGAGACAGGCCAGGGACAGACTGCACTTGCTCCCAGTGTGGAAGGGATTGTCACTCCCGAATCGGCCTTTTCAGCCACACTAGACGCTGTTCCAGAACCACCTTTCAGAGCGCGATACCATAGTCTTTTGAGACTGAAGGTTGCCAACAACAATAACAAAACTGCTTTTGTATGGGTATTACTAAAAATAATTTTGTCATGGGGAGAGTGCCAAAAATTTATGGCCCCAGGTATCGAATGACCTTCATATGCCACTGGTGACTACAGAGAATTAGCCTTTTCATCCTAGATCGAGGTGGGTGAAGGATTATTAATCTGGAAATCTTAAAATTTGTATGGTCCTGGTTGGAGTGTAAATTGTGTAATATTACTAATTGATAGAGAATCAGATTCATAGCCCAGCCCTAGCAGATAATGATGCAGCAGGGCTCCTGGTTTCAATGGGATTACTCAGAAATGAGTGGCGCAAGTCTGAGAAGCCCTGTGTCAGGCATTCAAGCCCAAGGGTAGGAACAGGATCTGGCATGCATCAGCACTGCCGACCCTGTCCCCCTCCTAGGCCCGATCCACCCCTATCTCCATCCTCCCTCTGCCTCATTACACCCCCCACCCTCTGCCTGGCCTGTTGGGTGCTTACCTGCTCCGTTGGGCATGCAGTCAGGCTCCAGGGTATGGGGCTCCCAGTGGTGGAATGTCTGAATTCTATACAGCTGTTTTTCTCTTTGAAGAGGAATTCTTAATATATTAATTTGCATATATTTTACTATGCAGAATCTACCTGAAAAAAACTTCCAATAGCACACCCTGTTTTGGTGTGTGTGCTTTTTCTATATAATTGAGGGCGCAATCCAACCCTTGACTTGTAAGGCACATGCCGTAAGGCTGGAGCAAGCCTCCGTGCTGACGGAGGCTTGCATTGGCCTGGCTGGTAGGCAGAGAGGTGGGAGGGGCCGGGGAGAAGGTGAAAGAGAGGTGTTCCTGAGCAGGGGGAAGGCAGGCAGTGGGCAAACCCAGGGGTGGACAAGCAGGGAGCAGGAGGCGGGGCTGTGATCTGGCAATTATGCTGGATCCCATCCCCATCCCTGGGGAGATAGGAGCAGCTTGAAGAGGTGGCGCAAGTCCAAGGAAACCCATAGGGGCAAGCGCGCCTTGCCCAGAAGTAAGGGGAACAATTTCCCGTTGTCTCTGGCTGAGTCGCTTTTGGCCCCATCCTACGCTGGATACAACGCAAGCCTCCTGGCTTGCCTGTTCCAGTGCGGGGTAGGACTGTGCCCTTATTTGTATATGTGCCTGATCTCTTGATTCCTAAAGGAACAGGGGCCATAACGTTCCAGCCTTTTGGCACAGAAACTTTTCTTCCCAAGTTATTTGCAATTAGCAATCTTGATGCTGCAAGCATTGACTCATATGCATCACTTCATTTATGTGAGAAGTCCCGCAGGCATCACCAGAGAGCAAGCTCAAAAGAATTAAGATTCAAAAGCAACAGGCAAGAAGACACTTGGGGCACAGAGTTACAGCAATACATTTTCTACCCTTGGTTGACCCACAATCAGTGTAGTTCTGCCATTTTGTTCTCTAGGCCCTTTACCTAAGTCATCTCTTTGATTGTTCTCTACTTTGCACCTCAGTCTTCAATCCACAGTTATATCAGTAGTTAATGGCACTCTAGAAAATGTAAGACAAATTTTAGCCTTGCTTGAAATGGAATCAGTGTTTGTAATTTGCAAGTACAGTGCAGATAGTCAGAGCAATGACTTGTAGTTTAGCATGTTTACATACACACTGTGTCAGCAGAAACGATTCCTTACCACGGAAAGATGGTTGCATGTGCAAGAAATAAATAGCCTTTGACATGCCAGTTAATTACATCAGTTAGCTAGTGTCACACATGCATGAATGCTGTGCTAATGAAAACACTTCAGTGTGCAAAATGGAATAGATCAAGATGCCTGCAAGTAGTTAGAACTGTGCATAGTTTCTTAGAGCAACAGGACTCAGTTAAATGCTTTGAGTCCAACTAAACAAAAGGATCTGATGGAGCAGTAGACATGCTAAAGTACATTACGTTCCACAAAACCAAGTAAATGAACAGGGATGTGCTGGAGTCACAGCACAGAGTCACTGGTGCTGTTGCAAGTCTCCAACTCCCTTGACTCGACTTGCATGTCATAATGGGTGGCCATTGCAACTCATCCTGAGCCTTTTTTAGAGTCATCTTTACTCAAGTCTGAGTCTTTTTGAAAAGCAAGCTGTGGCACAAGTCAGGCACTGCTCCAAAGAAAAAAATAGAGGTGCTGGTGGGGTGTGTGTGTGTATCAGAGTTCTCATTTAACACTGCCCTGATGTTCTCATCCCATCTGCCATCAGTGATGTGTTGAAGTCCTTCAATTCAACCACCATTTTCATTTCACTGATGTAAACAAATGCTGTGCTGTTACTCAAGTGAGTGCAACGGTGCAGAAAGCAATCCTTACAGATCCTAGCAACAAAGGCCCCCCCCCCCATTCACATCACAATCCTTGATTCTTCCTTCAGAAAGAGTACTGAGCAGCACGCCATGGATGGACCAACAGGGAGGCATATGACCTCGGCAAGGTGGGAGTGGACAGACAGCATGAGGGGACAGAAGTAACAAGTGGGAGGGAGGGTTGCCCACAGCAGCTGAGAGGCTTATGACCCAATCCTTTGCAGCTCTAAGAAGTTCCATTATGGTTAACAGGGCTTCCTTCCTCCTCTTCTGTCACAAAGAAACGCCTCCTCCCTGCTTTGCCCACTTTCTTAGTCCCCTCCTGGACTATCCAGGCATTTTTTCCTATTGCAGGAAACCCTTCCCCATCCACTGAACTCCTCTGTCTCCCCTCCCTCATCCAGAGACAAAAATAAGGCCATCCATTTGGCCAATCAATTATCCATTCCTTTCAAGATGGACAAGAGAGCCCGCTCCTCATGTGTCCTGGCTGCCCCCACCTTCTTCTGGTTCCTCCCCCCAGTCTCGTGCAGCTTCCCTCCTCCCCTCCTCCCAGCCCCCACTTCCTGGAGTCAACCTACCCTCCTCTCTCCAAGTCTGCTGCTTGTGCTAGTTTGAATGCTGTCTTCTGGATCACCAACAAGGTCTTTCGGGCGATGCAAAAATGACCAAAATAAGCAAGCACACGCATACATGAAGCTGGGTTGCAGGCCCCAAATGACAAGTCTTCATGACTCGAGTCTATATGAATCATGCCTTTTTTCTGGGCAGAACCCTGAGCCACAAGTCATTGCCCAAGTCAGTGACACGCATAACTCAAGTTCCCAGAAGTTGCGGAAAGCGTGTGTTTTCATGACTTGAATTGAATCTTCAGGACTTGAGTGCCCATCCCTGTAAATGGGGACTGTGAGTATGGTGAACTTCAATCACTACTCAGTGGGCCAGGAACAGACAACTAGTCAATCTGAGGTAAGTGACCTAGCTCTTCTACTTGCAATCTCCCTTCTTCAGCAACAAATGAAGCTCTGCCTCTTTAACAGAAGAGTTTATCACTGTGTGGCATTAGGCTTACTATTTTACCTTCAAAACACACAAAAGAAAGGGACTGGTTCTTGTCTGTGAAATATAAACGCTGGAGTAAAATGATAATGGAACTACTGGGACAGGTCACCCCATAGGCAGGGACTTGTTTATCAGAAGTCCAACTGAACTTCACTGAGAAACTGTGATTTTTATGGGCACAGAACTGAGCCTGAGAATCCCCATTCACTCCAGTGCTTAAGCACATACTTCAGCTTTACCTAGATGCTTGCATTTGGCTGAAATCAATAGGACTTAAAGCAATTATCTAAAGTCAAATGCCTGCTTAAGAGCTTTGCTTCTAAAAAAGTAAAGCAGTCATCCCTGGAGGAAGCTGCTAGGGAGGCAGGAGCAGAGGCAGAAAATGTCACTTAAAGTGGCCACAGGGGACTCCTAAGTATCAAGAGTCATTCCAACAACCCCATCAGCCTCCATATAAAGTGATATATGGATGGGCTTGAATACATTTACTACACGTTCATAGTAACAATATTTTTAATTAATAGTACAAAATAATGCGGTTTTCACACTTGTCACACTGAAAGATAGCAGTCAGGTCATTAAAGAAAGTCACGATATGGAACAAATCTTCACTGCCAGAGAACTAGAAATGAATGACTACTTCTTCAATCTTACTATAACCAGTGCCAGGAGATTATACTGAAGTTATCAGTTTAGGTATCACAAAAAGTAATTTCCAAATCATGGGTTAGAGATCAGAAAGGTGCCATATACTCATGCACTACCTCACCATTTCTACACTTAGATTCCCCCCCCCTCCATGGTTTACCATAATCATACCATGACATCTAAATTGAATTGCCACTGAACAGGACTGCCTTCAAACCATGGCTTTGAACCCATGGTTTCAACTCATGATTGGAGACAATTCCTACAAAGGTTGCATGTCGATGGCCTCCTTTCTAAGATGTCAATCTTGGACCCCCTAACGCACACTGAAATCAACAGAGCAAAGCTACAATGCCAGATGTAAGGGGTTGTGGTCTCAATGGCTAAGGCCATAGATAATTTCATGGTAAGATGCTTGAATAAAAAACTACAATGAATGACCACAAATATAATCTTTCAATAATATTCATGAACTTCAGCTTCTGCTTAGACTGTCTGTTTGGGTCCTGTCTGTGTTGCTGTATGACAATTTATGACAATGGAACAGTGTTCCGTTGTCGTAAAGAGCAGCCCGATCCTAGTTAGGATTGGACTGCTCAAATCTTTCATTCCTACTGACAAGATGAAAGGAAGAGTATTAAAAAATCCATCCAAAAACTCTTATTAGTATATTTTCCTTTGCCTGGCAAAAGTGTTATAGGCAGCAAAACATGATGCAAATGTATTGACAATTAAACGGCTTCTGTCACCTTAACTTTTCAGTAGGGTTTGGTGTAGTAATTTTACTTAAGCCCCAGTCTGATCCACTGCCACTTTCACCACACCATGGAGAAGTGTGCAGCAACCTACTGTGACGAGGAGGGAGGTGCAATCAGGAGGTCTCATAGAAGTAAAAAATAAGGGAGTATTTGTTCCCTTATCTCCAGATAAGTCTCCTGTTGCCTGATGGATCTACTCAGATCTACGCTAACTCTTTGGCTGGCACAAGTACAAGAAAGCAGAATGGCAAGGCTGGGCAGAGTGCATAGGATATTGGAAGCGCCAATAACTGCCCCCTATCTGTTCTGACATACCTCCCAGCAGTCCTGATCCCTGCACTGATCTTCCTCCTCTCCACCCCAATACACCCTCTCTCTGCCCACCACCTACCCCCCCACACACCAACTTTCCAGCATTGGGGGACCAAGAGGAGTCACTGCTGCATGGCCAGCAAAAGCATTCTCATAGAGACTTGAGTCTCAAGGCAGTTTACATCGGTAGGGTGACCATAAATCCCATTTGAAACTGTTTCTATAGCAAAACAGCAAATTCTGAACAAATTCAAATCTTTATATAGTTGCCTGAATTGTAAAGAAGGGGAAAAAACACTCTTAGATTAGCAGTTTTTTTTTTTTTTTGGCTTGCTTTGTTCCACTGATGTGATTGTGAGGGGGAGCCCTTATTTAAGATAAAGTCTCAAGTAATGGCAGGCATTTGGTGAAAGTAAGAAACAACACTGTCTTCCTGCTCCCTCAAGTCTTGTTCAGCTCAGACATCTTAAAGTTCAAAAGGTAATATGAGTGAATAAAAACTGTGTGTTGAAAATATAAAAGTTTTTAATTAAAATTGGCATTTCTGAGCTTGCTGTTGGTGGGAAGTCCTCTTGTTAAATAAATTACATCACTTTTGACCCTGACAGCACAGAAGCATAATGAAAGACTATAAGCAAGAGTATGTTTGGTTTCGGTCCTGCAAGAACAATCATAAAAAGAATGTGAATGTTGACAAATTAAGGGCTTTCAGTTGTGACTTGAAGGCACACTCCTGCTTTGCGGGGGTGAAAACTCTCAAACACATTCTATTCAAGAGAGTACATTCCCACTTCTCCGTCAGCAGACTCCCTTCTCGTCTTGCACTGGGACCACAAGAAAGAAGGCACAAGTTGCACACCTCATTTGCCAAGAAAAACATGCGCACACGTGCGCACAAGCAGAATGGATGAGTTTTGGATATTCCGTGTCAAACAAGCATATGTTTACTGGTGGTGTGTTAACTTACACAGCTGTCACATGCTGGGCCACAAGAGAAAGTTGTTTGCCTGGTCAAGTCCACAGTACTGTATAGTACAGTACTGTAGACTTGACCAGGCAAACAACTTCCTCTTGAGGAAGTATCCGGTATAATGTACTGTATATAGTACTCTCCTATATATAGGGGAGACTTTACTATATGTCTCCTGTGCCGCTGCACCCCCCATCTCATCACAGCAGAACTCAAGGTCACCCACTAGAACTGATTGGCGGGACAGAAGAAAGCATTTCTTTGCACAAGATACAATTACTATATGGAATTAAGTACCACAGGATATGGCGGTGACCACTATCAGAAGAGCTTGAAAGAAGGTTAGACAAATCTGTGGAGGAGGAGGTCTACTACCATTAGCCATGATAGTGATGTAGAACCTCCATGTTCAGCAGCAGTACATCTCTGTGCCAACTGCTTTTGGGAAATTGGGAAAGGTAGCGTGATGGGATGTGATAGACGGTTTGGCACAATGAGAGGATGCGGGGACAAAGGAGCGAATAAGCAGCCCATCCTAGGGCATTCCGTGTACAAATGCTTTTATGCAAATGCCCGAAGTCTATAAGCAAAGGTGGGAGAACTGGAATGTCTGGTGACAAGGGAAAACATTGACATAGTGGGCATAACGGAAACCTGGTGGAATGCAGAGAATCAGTGGGATACCGCAATCCCGGGCTATAAACTCTACAGGAGGGACAGGCAGGGGCGTGTTGGAGGTGGGGTGGCCCTTTATGTTAAGGAAGGGATAGAATCCAGCAAAGTAGAGATTGAAGGTGGGTTCGACTCCACCGTAGAATCTCTGTGGGTTAAATTACCAGGCTTGTGCAACGATGTAATACTGGGGGCATGCTATCGTTCTCCAGACCAGAAATTGGATGGGGACCTTGAAATGAGGAAACAGATCAGGGAGGTGACAAGGAGGGACAGGGTTGTAATCATGGGGGACTTCAATTATCCTCATATTGACTGGGTCAATTTGTGTTCTGGTCACGATAAGGAAACCGGATTTCTTGACGTGCTAAATGACTGTGGCTTAGAGCAGCTAGCCACGGAGCCCACCAGAGGACAGGTGACTCTGGATTTAATATTGTGTGGTATGCAGGACCTGGTTAGAGATGTAAACGTTACTGAGCCATTGGGGAACAGTGATCATGCTGCAATCCGTTTTGACATGCACGTTGGGGGAAGAATACCAGGCAAATCTCTCACAAAAACCTTTGACTTCCAATGGGCAGACTTCCCCCAAATGAGGAGGCTGGTTAGAAGGAGGTTGAAAGGGAGGGTAAAAAGAGTCCAATCTCTCCAGAGTGCATGGAGGCTGCTTAAAACAACAGTAATAGAGGCCCAGCAGAGGTGTATACCGCAAAGAAAGAAGGGTTCCACTAAATCCAGGAGGGTGCCCGCATGGCTAACCAGCCAAGTTAGAGAGGTTGTGAAGGGCAAGGAAGCTTCCTTCCGTAAATGGAAGTCTTTCCCTAATGAGGAGAATAAAAAGGAACATAAACTGTGGCAAAAGAAATGTAAGAAGGTGATACGGGAAGCCAAGCGAGACTATGAGGAACGCATGGCCAGCAACATTAAGGGGAATAATAAAAGCTTCTTCAAATATGTTAGAAGCAGGAAACCCGCCAGAGAAGCGGTTGGCCCTCTGGATGGTGAGGGAGGGAAAGGGGAGATAAAAGGAGACTTAGAGATGGCGGAGAAATTAAATGAGTTCTTTGCATCTGTCTTCACGGCAGAAGACCTTGGGCAGATACCGCTGCCCGAACGGCCCCTCCTGACCGAGGAGTTAAGTCAGATAGAAGTTAAAAGAGAAGATGTTTCAGACCTCATTGATAAATTAAAGATCAATAAGTCACCGGGCCCTGATGGCATCCACCCAAGAGTTATTAAGGAATTGAAGAATGAAGTTGCAGATCTCTTGACTAAGGTATGCAACTTGTCCCTCAAAACGGCCACGGTGCCAGAAGATTGGAGGATAGCAAATGTCAAGCCTATTTTTAAAAAGGGAAAGAAGGGGGACCCGGGAAACTATAGGCCGGTCAGCCTAACATCCATACTGGTTAAGATGGTGGAATGCCTCATCAAAGATAGGATCTCAAAACACATAGATGAACAGGCCTTGCTGAGGGAGAGTCAGCATGGCTTCTGTAAGGGTAAGTCTTGCCTCACGAACCTTATAGAATTCTTTGAAAAGGTCATGTGGATGTGGGAGAACCCATGGGCATTATATATCTGGACTTTCAGAAGGCGTTTGACACGGTCCTTCACCAAAGGCTACTGAAAAAACTCCACAGTCAGGGAATTAGAGGACAGGTCCTCTCATGGATTGAGAACTGGTTGGAGGCCAGGAAGCAGAGAGTGGGTGTCAATGGGCAATTTTCACAATGGAGAGAGGTGAAAAGCGGTGTGCCCCAAGGATCTGTCCTGGGACCGGTGCTTTTCAACCTCTTCATAAATGACCTGGAGACAGGGGTGAGCAGTGAGGTTGCAAAGTTTGCAGACGACACCAAACTTTTCCGAGTGGTGAAGACCAGAAGTGATTGTGAGGAGCTCCAGAAGGAACTCTCCAGACTGGCAGAATGGGCAGCAAAATGGCTGATGCGCTTCAATGTCAGTAAGTGTAAAGTCATGCACATTGGGGCAAAAAATCAAAACTTTAGATATAGGCTGATGGGTTCTGAGCTGTCTGTGACAGATCAGGAGAGAGATCTTGGGGTGGTGGTGGACAGGTCGATGAAAGTGTCGACCCAATGTGCGGTGGCAGTGAAGAAGGCCAATTCTATGCTTGGGATCATTAGGAAGGGTATTGAGAACAAAACGGCTAGTATTATAATGCCGTTGTACAAATCTATGGTAAGGCCACACCTGGAGTATTGTGTCCAGTTCTGGTTGCCGCATCTCAAAAAAGACACAGTGGAAATGGAAAAGGCGCAAAAGAGAGCGACTAAGATGATTACGGGGCTGGGGCACCTTCCTTATGAGGAAAGGCTACGGCGTTTGGGCCTCTTCAGCCTAGAAAAGAGACGCTTGAGGGGGGACATGATTGAGACATACAAAATTATGCAGGGGATGGACAGAGTGGATAGGGAGATGCTCTTTACACTCTCACATAATACCAGAACCAGGGGACATCCACTAAAATTGAGTGTTGGGCGGGTTAGGACAGACAAAAGAAAATATTTCTTTACTCAGCGTGTGGTCGGTCTGTGGAACTCCTTGCCACAGGATGTGGTGCTGGCGTCTAGCCTAGACACCTTTAAAAGGGGATTGGACAAGTTTCTGGAGGAAAAATCCATTATGGGGTACAAGCCATGATGTGTATGCACAACCTCCTGATTTTAGAAATGGGTTCTGTCAGAATGCCAGATGCAAGGGAGGGCACCAGGATGAGGTCTCTTGTTATCTGGTGTGCTCCCTGGGGCATTTGGTGGGCCGCTGTGAGATACAGGAAGCTGGACTAGATAGGCCTATGGCCTGATCCAGTGGGGCTGTTCTTATGTTCTTATGTGCTGGGGGAAGCAATAGCAGGGTAGAGCTATTGCTTTTATGCACGGCTTGTGGGCTTCCTAAAGGCATTCAGCTAGCCACCATGAGAAATGGAATACTACTGGTAGACATTATGGACCTTTGATCTGATCCAGCACAGTTCTTACACTCTTACTCCGCCAGGTCTATCCAGTTGTTCTGAAAACTGTGGATGCTGCACCCATGTACAGTCCCAACCGAAGTGAACCGGAAAGCCCTGCACAGTACCAATGCATTTGTAAACTGTCAGTGCCGTCTCTCAGGTTCTCCATGCTTATAGCATTTCTCTACTGTACATAAATAATGTACTCAGGAAAACATTCTTCCCATTATTGAAAATGCTAGGCACCCAACTTCAGGCTCATTCATGCCCATTATGCTAAGCTGACAATTGCTGAATTGAACAGAAGGCGTCCTGTTCACCCTATTTTCCCATTCATCAAAATGAATGCACACCCCTATTGTCCAATGAGCAATGGTACCATGAATTGGAACCTTCAGAAAAAGTATTTTCATTCAGTTCTCATTCAGTACTACCTCCACAAATGCCATCACATATTCACAAAACTATCATTTGCATATGTGCAAATACAGTAGGTAGTTTACATGTGAGTAGATTTCCCAAACTGGGAAAAGTTTCCAAAACTGGGGAACACACTGGATCACATGCTACTTTTTGTCAGGAATTATAAGGTTGCTCTAAAAGGAAGAATACACCAACGTCTTCTTAACCAGGGGTCTAAGATCCTTATTACATATTACATTAACCACATCAAAAGTACATGTAGGACAGGCTCCGACTCTTGAGAGAGTTCTGACATTTCCCCAGAAAACAGCAGAAAAAGCTGGAAGGGATCAAAAGCAAACAAGGCAATAGCCTCTGGTCACCTTTCTGAACCCATTTCTGCTTACAGAAAGTCCCCAACAAATGTAGTGATTCCATTCTGGAGGTCTGTCCAGAAGTCAGAACATACATAAGTTTAAACAGCCAGGTCTTGTTGGCCCAGCACTATAGCACCTATGCACAAGCACCACAACAGACAGTGCCTGCACAAAAACACTGACGCAGCCATCTATAACTCAGAAGTCCATAACTTGGGGATCCAGTGTGTATCTTTTATCTCCCTTAATGACCCCCTGTGGAAAAGAGCAAGCACTGCCTTGGTGCCATGGCATTGCCATGTGGGGAGAGAGTGAATTAGATGTTCACTAGGAGAGGGACTGTGCCTTCTAGCTGTGCCCTTGTTGCCTGCACATTCTGTTTGCAAAAGAAGAGGGCAGTGGCATTTTGAAATTTTAGCAACTTTACATGACATACATGTGGCCCAATTCTACGCATGCTCACTCAGAAGTGCATCCCATTGTCTTCAGTGGGACTTACTTCCACAAAAGTGTGCATAGAATTGCAGCTCCCCCACACACGCACACATACAAACCAAACCTCCGAAACCTCTTCTTGAAATTAATAAAAACCACAAACCAAATACAGCCCTGCAGTGAACTATAAATTATAATTTACGCATCAACTGTTATCAGGGTTATCTATCACGATGTGAGATCAAATTTTACTCTTTCACTGTTTCTGTCTCTAACTAGGCAATAAGACAGTTCAAACATGAACAAATCATTTATTTACTTTAAACAGCCTTAGAGTTTATGAGAAGGCAGCCAAGACCCCACCAGTCTAGCCCTACAGGGAAGAAACTTAGAGTCCCTGAATTAACTGTCGGTTTTAGCTACAACATATCCGGAGGCAATGCAATAAAAAACAGTGGATTATGTCCCGTCAGCAGCCCCCTGGAAAAAAAAAAAGAACCAAGAATAAAAAGCATAAACCACAGATTATGTCTGTTGGCTGTTTAGTTGATAAGCCTGGTAACAGACACAATTCTAATGAACATGAGGGACATCTTCCAAATGGGAGACTGCTTGACCGCATTTTGTCTGCATGTGGCTGATTTCCTAGCACACTGCCAAACTAGTGGTAATATTCACTCCAAGGGCCTTTCCTTCATTGCTTCCCCTCTCCATTTGTTTGTCCAAAGCAGTCAGTATGTTACCGAACCTTCATGAGTCAGCATTAACTGAAGGCAAGGACTGAAGAGAGAATAAAACGCAGGCACTACTATTTTTCTTTGCAGCATATTTCAGGGTAATCTTTTGGCGGATCTATGCAAACCACAAGCAAAAATGGAAGGATGTCACAGTAATTCTTTTCTCTCTGTAAGAACATCATACAATTTTATCCCAATCAATATTGAAATTCACTTTACTTTTTTATGTTTGGCTCCTGATGTTAATTCCTTTTCAGTGAAGGGTTAGCTTTTCCCCTGCAGACTCCTTATTAACCCTAATGTTCATTATATTCCTAGGGCATCTACTGAGTTACATATAATTTGTCCAATTAAATGTACAGATGACATGTTTTGCGTTATACAAGTCCACCTCTCTCTCTCTCTCTCTCTCTCTCTCTCTCTCTCTCTCTCACACACACACACACATACACACACACACCCCTTAAACTTCATGCTGTGGACTTTAATGAGGACCTAAAACACCCAACTTAACTTGGCTTTTGTTTCAGCCCAGATGAGCTTTGCCTGTTAAGACAGTTTTCACTTGTCAAGAAAAATAGCTTTATTAAGGTCATGGAACTCTGAGGGCTTAAGGCTAATCAAGGATGAAGAATGGCAAATCAAGCAGCAGTGAAACATATTTAAAATAACTTCACCTCATCTATTTGCAGAAAAGGAATGGAAATAAAATCCTGTTACCCAGATCTGAGGTAGGTACACATTTTTGCTTATCATAGCGTTTCACTCAGGATTGCACAACTCTTTAATAGTCCAATGCTGTCCAGTTGTTCTTCTGAAAAACCAAGAAGTTATTATGGGGTATCCCATCCCTTCAAGCCCAGCTAATCAATGCACTGGGAACACATTGATGTGCCTGAGATCTGGAAACATGCAAGTGGTAATCAGTCTCACAGCATGCATACATCAGTGACTTGTTAATCTGAAGGGGTTTTAAAATCTAAATAAAAATGGATTACTGTGAATATCACATTCCTGTCTGATTTAATATAAAGCAGGTGGTATTCGCGCCATTTTGCAGTGCCCTTTGGACTTTTTCCCCATACAGTGTTGGACGGTGCTGGAGAATTAACAAAAACTGAAGTAAGGTTTTGAAACGAAAGGCTTCTTTCAATGCGCTGGGCATAATTATTCTGTCCTTAATTATTATCTAGTGTTTCACTTGCAAGCACAAGTTGCATGCAAGCAGTGCTGTGAAAGAGATATCCAGGCAGATACATTGGAGAAATGAAAAATCCCAGTGTTCTGTTTCTGCATCCTTTAAAAACATTATTTACACACAAGGAAAACATTCACTGTGGGCTCTACAGTTACCAAGAATGTACAGCTGTTCAACTAATATAAAGGCAGTTAAACAGTACATCAAGGATGAGAAATTTTTTATAATCCATTTGCAATGTTTGAACAATCCTTTTAAGTTAGAAGAAAAACATAAAACCAGATGAAAGTCAGGAGATGTAGCTGCAATGGTCCAGTCTATCCTCACTGCTCACATCACTCCCTTGTGTTAAAGGTCCCGGAAACTGTTGTTCCTTAGAGGCAGTAACTAATGGAATACAAACAGCTCCAAGTTGACTGTTAACTAAAATGCCACCATCCAGGCCTAAGGAGTCAAGTTGTGAAAGCATACCTTCATTTTTTTTTAATTGACAAAGTGCACCATGTTGCCAGTGAGAGGCGCTCTCTCTCTCTCTCTCTCTCTCTCTCTCTCTCTCTCTCTCTCACACACACACACACACACACACACACACACACACACAATGGCCCTACTGATAAATGACCTTCCCCAAAACTTCTGCGGCACATACTATGGTATGTGTGCTGCAGACCACTCACAGCACACCAATGTGCTGCAGCACTCTGGTTGAAAATCTCTGGTGTAGTGGTTCTGGTGTTGGACTTAAACCTGGATGATCCAGGTTCAAATCCTGGGTAAGCCATGATGCTCCTGGGTGACCTTGGGCCAGTCACTATCCCTCAGCCTAACCAACTTCACAGTGTTGTTCTGAGGAAAAAAAAGAGGGAAGGAACCATGTTCATGACCCTGAACTCCTTGAAGAAAGTGTGCTTTGAAAATGTGGGGGAGGGGAAATATCCCTTCTATTCAGCACAGCGAACAACTGAAGTTTTAGAGCTGAATACTGTAGATGCATATGAGGTGCTGGAACAATGAAATATTAGACTAGCTCTAACCTGTAGTATCCCAGCTCATCACAAAGGACTTAAAACATTGTGCTCCTTTACCATGATTGGCCATGTAAATCTTGTACAGATCACATGAATACGTTCATCAGAAAGAGAAATACATTGGATCAGTCGTAATTTCTAAGTACATAGCATTCTCCTTTTTGGTTTTTCCATGCAAATCTTCTGCCAGCTAAAACTGTGAATCTAGTTGTAATTCTGATATTTGTTTATTAATATAGCACCATCAATAAACATGGAATATTAGGTACAATAAGCATGTCCCCAAATTAATCTAAATCAAATGCCTACACCAGCACTGTTTAAAAAAAAAACAACTGGTAAGAGCATTCACATTTGTTTATGAATAGAACACTGACTTCAAAACTGACTTTCTTCAAAAAAGAAAGAACATTCTGCATTTGGCTAAAGTGTTTTAAGGTTAACTTTCTATAAAACACTAAAATAGTCCTGGAACTTGAGGCATACACAAGGATATCCTGCTAGGAATGGGGTTTGACAATATAGATAGACAGATAAATAAAGCACAGCCTAAACAAAAAGAAAAAAAATTAAATCTCCCTTGTTCTAGCTATATATCCAGTGAAAGATAGGAAATTAACAACAGTGGCACGGAAGTTCTTGCCAAGAGTCAGCTCTAAAACAAAAGGCTCTCTTTGGTGTACAAAGGTTTCACATTCATACCTTTAGCTATAGCCTAAAATGTCTGTAATCTTTCTCATAGAGTTCATTGGCTCTTTCCTTGCTAAAAATGCACCACTGCTAAACTTCTTTCCTTGATAACCAATTGCAAGGACAGAAAAACTATTTGACTAAGGAAGAACCATATTCTCCTTTAAAAATCATACTGCAGATGCAAGAGTGCTCCCCCCCATCTCGGTGGCCCCCTTTCCTGCTGCCACAGACCTAGCACAGAACAGCTGCACTTGGCGGTCCAGCCCAGAAGCATTTGTAAGGGGGTACTAATGGATGTTGTAGTGGTTGACATAGGGTTGGGTCACAAAGGCCCTTTTAAGACAAAAACAAAAAAACAAAAGATACGGGTGGGCTGACAATTCTGACTACTTGCTGCCACCTTCATGCCTTTCTTGGCAGGGGACCCTCCCTTCTGCAGTAGCACTTGTACTTTTGGTCCTGGAGCTGGCAAGGACCAAGGCTTCTCAATTTGAGCCAACCACCTGCAAATTACCCCCTACTGCCCACTCCCTGCAGCAGCAGGGTTGACTCTCTCTCTCTCTCTCTCTCTGTGTCCGTGTGTGTGTGTGTGTGTGTGTGTGTGTGTGTGTGTGTGTGTGTGTGCAGACAAGTGATGGTGCAACATATCAGTGCTTGCTGATGGTCCATGTGAGCACCACTGAGATTTGGGATGTAAGCATTGGGAAGGATGGGGAGATTCAATGCTGTTTTAGCACTGGGAGGGAAGGAGTGTTCTTTAGTACTTTGGGGACTTCTGGGACAAAGAAAGATTCAGGGACTAAACTTTGTCAGCATGGCACAAATTATATCATTGCCTGTGCTCTTACCCTGCAATCCTTTATTAAAAAAATTACCAATGTGGATCCATATGGCTTTTTAGTTGGAGAGAATTTTGCTCCCTCTTTCATAATATGAGAACCTGGGCTCAGGTTGACTGAAGGAAGTACTTCTTTGCACAGTAAATAATAGCTGGAAGAAAAGCCTTTGTTAAGTAAACACTCAGGGGGCCTTACAGCCTGAACTTGCACATGCTTACCAGAACCCGCTGCATTCAGTGGAGCTTGCTCTCAGGTAAGTGTGCAAAGGGTGGCAGTCTCAGAAGAATGGGGTAAGGAGAAGCAGTATCAAGAACAGCTGGAAGTATTCCTGGAACACAAATTTCTCCTGCTCTCTCTCTCTCTTTACTCATTTTATAAGATGTGCATCCCATCACTTTTCCAAGGGACCTCATAATTTTTAAAACATACAGAACCCAAGATAACAACAATAAAACATTGCCCAGTCCTGTTTCAAGCACCCAACTTTAGGAACAGGCACTCCAATCTAGATGGTTGCTACGACTGGCACACAGATAAGAGTACAGACTCACAACTATTACATCTCTGCTTCCCCATGTCTGCAGATGCAGCTGCTGCAGTAGCCCTAAACCCAGCAAGCAGAGCCAAGAGAGCAACTCCTCCTGCCTTAACCACCCAAGTCTTGGTGATATATGCCAGGTCAACCTGCTAAAGACTTAACACTGACCAATCTAACACTGAGCAGTAGCACCTTCAGTCCACAGGGCTGCTGCTACAGGATCCATCTAGTTAAGAGAAGAACAAGAAAAGAGAATGACCATGACCTAGTGACTCCCCCGTTTTGCATTCCTCTGTTCTTCCCTTCATTCCTCACTCTCTCTACCACCTTCTGGGTGGGTATCACATCTCCTCCTCCCCCTCTCTTGAGCAGTGCATACTGCCAATAATCCCTCCTCCCAGCTCCACAAAGGAGAAAGAGAAGAAAAAAAAATCAGAGAAAAGTTAACAACAAAAAGAGAGGAAAGAGCAGGAAAACCACTAGCCAGTCAAGCAAGTCCCCCCCCCATCTCTCAAGCAATTCCTTCAGCAGCAAGACTCCATCTGGAATTGCCCACCGATCTGTGCTCCCACACACACTGAGCAGGCCTCCTCCACAGCAGGGGAAAATGTACAAGGCAGACAACCTCCCGAAATATTCCACCAGCTGTGCTATCATCACAGATGGGGCACTGATGGGGGCAACCCACACCAGACACAAAACCATCCCTGCTCAAGAGCACATGCCCCTCCCACCAAGTGCTGTATCCTCATAACTGGGATGGCTGTCTCACCCATGTGATAACCATAAGAGGCAACCTGCCACAGGACAGCCCTGGGAGAAATACCCCTCCGCACATGCATGCAGGTCCAAATGTTGGAAAATACCAGATGTTGTCTCTGCTGCTGCTGCTGCTCTCTCTCTGTTTTCACCCCCTGTAGCTTGAGGGAAGATGGAATAGCTCTTGTAGATGGCAAGCTGCCAAAAGGATATTCACTGATGGAACACAACTTAGGGCTAAGACCCCCCTAGCTCTTGCCCTTCAGCTCATGCAAGAAAGTTGCACCACTGGCGTTCCTGGGGTGGGGGGTCAAGGGAGGAAAATGACCCAGGGTGCCACCTTCCTCACCCCTGTCTGGAAGACTTTGGAGGGTCATAAAGGCCATGTGCACCCTCCTCAACCCTCCAAAAAAGTTGTGTGTGCCCTCCTCGGCTCTCCAAAGGCTCTCTGTAGCCTCCAGAGAGCCTTAAAACCACACTTTCAGTTTTTGACAGAAGGGTGGAGAGAGGCCTCCCTGATGCTCAAAAGGCCTTCTAAGGGACTTAGAATGTCACTTCCAGTTTAGGTCAGAAACTGGAAATGAGGTTTTTAGACTTTCCGGAGGCCTCAGAAGGACTTTGGAGGGCTAGAGGATGACTCATGTGGCCTCCCCAGTCCTCAGAAGGGCCCTGTACACAGTGGGGGATGGCATTCCCCTCAGCTGGGGGGCAGCATTCCACAATCCCAGACCCAGGTAGCACATGGGCCAGATTGCCAGTGAGCTGTTGTAATTCTTATGCACCCTGTAGGGTAGGCAAGTTTGATACCCATGTTGCAGGGGGGCTACAGCCTGAGAGCAAGCTCTTGGCTAAGGTCACATGGCAGAACTGAGATTTGAATCTAGGGCTTCCTGATTTATAGGTCACTTTCTAAACCACTATGCTACATCAGTTCCCTAAAAATTTGGCTTTATCATTAATCCTGAATAAAAAACAAAGCCCAGAATACAATTTTCCAAACCCTGTGTAGGCAGAGCATTTTACTTCTCTTCATTTCTTTATTTTTTGGGGGGAGGGGTATGTCTAGGGTTTGTTTGGGGGACAGTTTGGTGCACCTATATGTTTGGAGGTGTGTGTATGTGATGGAGTAAGCCAATATTTGTGGACTCTAGATTGCAAGAAAGGAGAGCTAGTTGCTAAAGTATCAGCCGTGGAAGTTTGCTGGGAACATTCCAAAACTCTGTATCTGCTTGGCAACAGCTCCTATGGAGATACTGTTGCACTTTTAACAGTAACAGAGCTTTCCCAGGCTAGGATATATGAAGAACAGCTTGCTTTATCCCTGAAAGGGCCATGAAGCATTGCAAAATACATACTATTTTCAGGCACTACAATAAACATTACTCACATAAATGGAGTAGATTCGACAACCATACAAACTGCTGAAAGATCTGGATTTTGACAACATAAATTGATTAAAAGATAAAGGCTATCTTCCAACCACTGACCCCAAAGGAAGTCCATTGAGATCAACCGGTCAACTCTGAATTAAGTGCTTTCCAGATTATAACCAAAATACTGACATTTTTTGTGGTACTGCAACCGAAGCATATACAGACTGCTGAAGTAACAGTATGTTCCAGTCCAAAGTGTCAAACATATAAAACCATTCTGGTATAGACATTAAGGGGCCCTCTTCCAATTGCTGCAAACGTGCAGTCCCATTTACCTTCTGCAGTAGTAACAGAGTCCTGTTTCAAACATGCAAAAATGACTTGAGTAAAGCTAATCTTTCTTCCAGGATAGTTATCTTGCTCCATTTGTGGCTAATTCCTGTGGTCACCTTGCTTCACTGGACAAGAAATGGATCTTTAATTGTACTGCAGTCTGAGAAAGCCCAGAGATAAGTTCAGGGTCAAAATTAGCCTTGCTTCTTTGCAACCCCCCCCCCCCAACTCCCTCATGGGATTCACTTTTGAGCAATGTTGGGTCACTTAAGAATTATAGTTGGCAGCTAAAGATTTGGGAAGCCCTGTTTCTCAAAACACAAGTGCAAACCAAGCAGAATTCAGGTTGACGCTTCTACCCTTCCAATGACCGGTTGCTGTTCAGTAGGATGCATAATGTAGGATGCATAAATGCAACATATTGGGCACCAATACTGGATATACCCAAGGTCACAGTTTTAGTGTCTTATCACTTCCAAGTCGCTCAGACGTGTAACAACTGCCTACCTGAATTCTCCATCTGCCACTTCCTGCACAGAGATATACGTGACCCAGTGAGGAGACATTCCAATTTAGCTGCAGGTGTTAAACTGAGGAGGTCAGGCCATCCACCATATGTGCACTCAATTTCCTACCTTTGAAGTTCTAGGCATTCCCTGATATCTAGCTGATATTTGTAGCCTTGTCCCTCAGAACCAGTTTGGAAGTTGCTGCCTTCATCACAATGTACCAAAGCACAGGGCTGAGCTAGCTAGGAATCAAATAGATTCCTATAGCTGCTACCTAATGCACACTCACATGTCTACCTTTTATCACTTTGACAGAATAAAGATGCCTTAAGGGTCTTCATGTAAATGAGAAACAAGGCCTATATAGTTTGTCAGGGAATACCACACATCAGTATTGAAGAAAGTACTTGTCACATTAATTCACCACAAACAACAGATCTAAACACACTGTATTTTGATTATCACATTAATTGATCTTTTTCTACACACTGTTAATTAGCAAGATAACAGCATGGTTACTTCAGGAGCATTAGAAGAATTTTGCTTATGTGGAGATACTTTTGGAGAAAAACAGAGGAGTATTTAGCTTTACTTTTCTTAAAAAGCTTTCCTTAATAACGCAGAAAAATTACCACAGTTGGATGAATTTTTAATGCTTTAATTAATACTAATTATATTTAGGTCTTTTTAAAGGTCTAATTTTGACAGATGTTACATAAAAATCATTAACATTGCTGGGCTAAAGACAAAAAACAAAGAGAAAGGATGATTCCTGAATTTTTGAAGAATATTGCCATCTTTTAAAAGTGGCAATGAAGAGATTTTCAGTACATCTCTATATCAAAGCAATGGCTGGACTGGCAAGTCGGGGCATCTGGTTAAACTAAAAGGTTTCATACTTTACTCATGCAGTGGGGTTAGACAATTTTAAAATCTCATCTCACAAAGTTCGGGCAGCTCAATCTCCGCCGGGTGCAGTGGCACCAAAATGGCTACCGCTGCATCCAGAGACACTGCTGAGGCCTCCAAAGGTCTCATCGGGAGAAGGGGACTTTCACGCCCTTCCCCTGGGGAAAGCCCCAGGTTCTGCAATGGGGTTTCTCAAGTCTGCACCGGCTACTATTGCCAGGCTGACTGCTGTAAATCAATTCAAATGCTTGGACAAGAATGTGCTACAGTCCTCCACAGAACACTGTAGAATGCCCGGGAGATGGAGGGTACTGTTGTTTTTAATATCTTCACACCAAAGCTGCCCTGCACTTAGAAAGTCTTCTTTCCGGCAAGCTAGCTTTCTACCTAATAGTTTAACTCTAACCCATCTGCTACATGATAAGGCTGCATGAGGGGCTGTTCCACATTCGAGATTGAATATTTCCATTGCTTTGGTATGTGGAGGTGAGACAACAGAATGCAGGATTTCATTCTCCATTGGTAGTTTGGGCCACTTAATGGCAGGAGCAGGGCTACACTTTGTTACCCTTGAGGATAGGGTAACAAACCACATACCCAAGGCTCTCATTTATCCAGCCTTATTATCCAAATGGATTGGATGTGCCCAGGCTGTATGGTTTCTAAAGATAATGCCGTTTTGTTTTGTTTTTTAACCAGCAGCTCTGCACAGATGCCAGCTCCACACACAGTAATAGGACTTATAAGGCCAAGCACACTGAGAATTGGGTTTTCCAGCTGTAAAGAGACAACAAGCTCATCAAATGGGTATAAATTGGTGTAGCTCCCCTGAAGTCAGGCATATTCACCACACAATCAGAAGTCCAGGTTTAGATGCCGTTTTACTGCAAGGCAAATGTTCTTGAAGCTGCAGGGATACCCTGCCAACGCTGCCTAGTGTGACCCATTTCTAAAATGACTGCGGCTTGAGTCAGAAACCTGTTAAGACCCAATTAACAAAAATGTTATGCATCATTGGTGCATGTTTCATCTGGAAGTTTAATTCTACAGTTTTCCCAAGTAAACTCTCTTTTATTTTCTAGTCATTAGGTTGCTTCTTCTCTAGGGCACAAGAGGCAGCTTTTTTTCTCCTGTGTTTCAAAAGGGGTAGTTCCCCCCACCCCAAAAAAGGAGGAATGGAAGAATATCTTATATTACTTGTTATAACAACATGAAACACAAAATAAGTAAGATCTTACTCTTTGGGACATATGGAATGGGTGGCAAGCAGAGAGACTTGTGCTAATTCTCAGAGAAGGGGAAACTCACTGAGGTTCCATTGTGAAGGGTAACTTGCTGAAAAGCAGGAAAGACCAAATTAGCAGAGTGTGACTAGTCAGCCAGGTCATTGTTTACAATACCTGGCAATGGGGAAGATTTTATTTGGCAAATGGGTGCAGCCAGAGCTTATGTAGCATCGAGTTTCTGGCTGTCTAAGAACCCAATCCTGAGTTCTTCAGCTCTGGAGGTACAAGTGTACCTCCAGCACTGGGTGTTGCAAATGTGCTGTAAGGCACACCCACTTACCCGGCGCCAAGTCAGCGCCAGTTGGTGCTGAGCCCAGAGCCTGCTAGACGGCACCCAGAGCTAAGTAAGAACAATACTCTTCTAGTCTTCTGCGATAGCACAAAAGCTATACATTTCAGTGGTGTACATTAGCACAGTGCTCAGAAGGTAGACTGCCTATGAAATATAAATTAATTGGAGCAAAATCAGCATACGACTCAAGGTATACATCTCAAAAAGTCTAACATCTACAGTATTTCTCACTGGGACCATGGCAATCCGTATTCTTTTTTCTTTTGAGTAACACACTGTTAGATCATTCCCGTACATTTCAAAAAGTTTTCCACAGCCCCTTAAGTGTTTCCATATGAGTCTGAATCCTACAGGTAACTTGAGTTACTGCCATTCCTTCAGCAAAAGTCAGTGTAAAATTTTCCACTATCTCAGCAGTACTTTATGTGCAGTCATTAAAGAGTGCGTGTATGTGCGTGCATGCAGTATCTTCATGGGTATTTAGTGCATCCCACTAATTTTTTTTTTTCAAATTTCTTAATTAAATCATTTGTCTACTCATTTTCTGCAATCTTCGTATGTCAAAGATCTACTTTCCCTAACAAAAAGACATTTTTGAGGTACAGCTATCTACTCAGTAAATCAGCTACAAAAAAGAACAATAAATCTTTTAATGATAAATGCTGATGACACTTCAAGCTCTTAAAATAAATGGACTGATTTTAAAAAAAATAGCTGAGAATATAAAAATTGTAAATTACTGACAAAACCATAGGATGGCCATGGCACAAAAAAGCACTAACTTTTTTTATTAACAAACAACTATAAAAACAACAGTCACGAAACAGCTGGAAACTCTCAACTCCCAACACTTCCAGAATTAAGCATATTTTTAAATAGTTCCATTGAAATCTATTGGACTATGGCAATACCTATGGCTTAACTGAGTCCAACGTTAATACGTAAGAAAATTTTAATGCAATACTGTACATGCCTGATGGTGACTACACAGATGGAATTGGAAATATCTATCAACCCTTATAGATGATGGAGGGAAAGTTCATTGTTGTTCTCAATGTGTCACTCTTTTTTTCAAATTTTTAAGATAAACCTTGGTTGGTTAAAAAAGACTATTTATTTGACTTATGTTAAACTTTTTAAAAAATATTTTCAGATACCCTTAAAGTATCTGTCATAACCTTTTGCATCAACTCTGGTTGATAGATCTTCTCTCCACTATTTTTCTAAGACCCAAAGAAACCAAACTGCAGCATTTGCACAGAGTCTTTGAGTCCTTTGTGAGTTAAAATAATGCTCTTGACAGTGGTTTTTAACCATTATTGTTTTACTGGCTAACTTTTTTGTATACTTCTCTAAGTATTAAAAAGGGTTTAAAAATAAACCTTTTTATCTTTGCAGTTCCACTGGTATCACTGCAAATTCTCAGTGTTCACATTCATTTAAGAAATGTCACATTTTGTACAAGTTTGGGGAAAAGAGATCTATTTTTACAAGTGTTCTGGTTAGGAATTCCACTCAACAAGAACACAAAATAGTCTTTCCCACATTAGCAAATTGCCTGCTAAAAAACTATTATGCTCTCATCTATGATTTTTTTTAATTCATGCAAATATACCCCCAAACAGTTTTAATTTTCTTATTTCTCTGATCTTGCTTTCCAGATGGACCATCAGCTTCAGGCTCCTGCCAGCAACAGCTTGTGTATTATTGTTTAAAACAAAGATGATGGATTAAATATCATATGCAATGTGAGGAAAGAGGTTAAGAAAAATACTCTTCAGCTGAAAGGCATGGATAAGAAAGTCTGAGATATATGTCTTTATTTTTAAAAGCTGACAATTATGAACAAAGAGGAAAAGTGTACTTCTTGTTCTCCAGGGACAAAGTATTTCTCTCTCCAAAATGAGAATTGCACAGCACTCATGAGCTAAAACTTGTGCTGAGCCAGTCTTCCTCTTCAAATTATACAGACTAACCAACAATTATGTCATTTCATTCAAACATTCATTCGCACGTCATGTGCCCAGATTAAACAGTAACACTTTTGTTTTAAACATTCCGCTGAAATTAGCAAAGTAGCATTTCCGTCACCTATATTTAAGCACTTGGTGAAGCACTGAAAGTTGCCTCATTTGAACTCAGACAAGTTCAAGCAAGAATTAGGAGCACCCATTAAAAATATCAAGCCAACAAATATCTTCCTTTTTTTTTTTTCTTAACTTGTATATCTGATGCCAGTTTTGTGCAGACAATATTCTCAGTTTATGAAACTGTTTTATCAGCAGGGCTATCTGTATGCAGAGATCAAGAAGCAACTATTTGTTCACGTGGAGAACAGCAATAACAGAAAGAATAGGTTTTCTTGGTCAATTTGGGAATGAAATAAATCCAACAAAAAATAGTCAGTTTTAAAATCAAAGTGTCCTATTGTCTACATTAAAGTGTATGGCTATTAACTCTTTAGTTATCATTTCAAAAAAAGTGAACAGAATAGCACAGGGTTTCTGAAACTGTGGGGGGAGACCCATTTGGTGGGTCACAACCCAATGTTTGGTGGGCCCTCCCACCCACTCTTGCATCCATGTGGCTACAAACTAGTGCCGTCCAGATGCAAATGGAGGCTGCACCAGGTCTCCACATACCTCAGAAGGCCTCCGCAGGTCTCCAAAAGCAGCTGGAAAGTCACTACTTCCGAATTCATTAAAGTGATTTCTGGTTGCTTCCAGAGACCTGCAGGTGCATGGCACCAAAGGATGAGATGAATTGCTGTGCCTTCCACTGCAGAACAGGTGGGTCATGTGGGTGGAAGTTTGAGAATACCTCAAATAGCATGTAATCTCAAAAGCTAAAAGCACACAGGTTTCTTACAGTTATCTATGGAAGAAATTGATATTCCACACATGCCCCATATGAAAGGAGATCTTTCCTTCTCAGTAAGCAAATACAGGAAACATTTCATTCTTGGATCTGAGGCATTATCCTTTCTTCTTATTCCACTATACAAGACCTTGGAAGAAGATCCTTAAACTTTACAGAACACATATGTAAGACAGAAAAATCAGATGTGCTGTGGAATGCAACTTAGAATTTTACTAGCAACATCTTTTGCACATGATTTGACAACAAATGAAAACATTAAAAAGTCCTCTTTTAATTAAGCCAAAGGCCCATGTACTCCAGTATATTGTTTTCCAAAGTGGCCCCAAGCTGCCTTTGGGAAGATTACAAGTAAGGTATAAAGGTACACTTCTCTCCTGCAACTGGTATTCAGTGGCATCCTGCCACTGAACCTGGAGGAGGAACATAGTCATCATGACTACTAGCCATTGATACATGTCCTTCATGGATTTGTCTATTCCCCTTTTAAAGACATTCAATCTAGGGGCCATCATCACAACCTGTGGCAAAGAATTCCACAGACTAATTATGTGCTGTATAGCTTAATACAGCATATTAAAGCTTAACAGTAAAGCTTATAATTTAATTATGGTTTTTAACAGTTTACCCAGATGTTGACTGGCCTGTAATTTCCCAGATTCCTCCAAATCCCTTTTTGAATATCAGTGTTAACACTGGCTACCTTCCAGTTCTCTGGCAGGTAAGCTGACTGACAAGTTGCATATCTCTGTTGGAAGACCAGCAATTTCACATGTGTATTTCTTAGGAATTCTGGTGGATGCAAATTGGACCCAATGATTTCTTAATCAGTGGACATCAGGAAAAAATTCCTGATGGTAAGGGTGGTTCGGCAGTGGAACAGATTGCTGAGGGAGGTGGTAGATTCTCCCTCACTGGAGATCTTCAAGCAGAGGCTCGACGAACACATTCTGGGGGTAGTCTAGGAGAATTTTCCGCTCTCAGCAGGGGTTGGACTATATGACCTATTAAGCCCGTTCCAACTCTATGATTCTATGATTAATTTTGGTCAATACACTCTAGAAAAGGTGGTTCCCAAACCTTTCAGAGGCCCTAGAAGCTGCTGCCTGATTTTTAAGTTTCAAGTAGCAGCTTGTTTAACCCTTGATGCACATAGCCTAATCTGCCATGTCAATTTTGCAACTGAACAAAAATTGGTTCACAATCCACTGAAGGGTCCCAGACTCACAATTTGGGAAGCACTGCTTCTAGAATCTCATGCCTTGTAACTTCTTTTTGACTCAGTTCTTCACACTCCCTCCCTGAGAAGACCAATTCAGGCAAATAATTGATTCATGTCTTCTGTAACACAGACAGATGCAAAGAATGCATTGTTTCTCTACAAAGTCTATATCTTCTTTAACTTTTCCCTTTATTCCCTCATTACCTAACAGTCCAATGGCTTCCCAGCAGTCTCCTTCCTTTGATGTATTTTAAAATATTTTTATTTTTTGCCTTCATGTTTAGAGCAGCGATTTTCAATCACTGTGCTATGGCAGATTGGCGCACCACAAATGGTCTGCAGGTGTGCCACGACTGTTTGGGGGAGAGTCATTTATTAATAGGGCCATTAGGGGACGTGAGCCCCTCACCAGCAGTACACTGAGCCTTGTCAATTGTCAAAAAACCGATGATATGACTGGACATTTCTAGTGCCTTGTCAGTGTGCCATGAGATGAGAACAGTTGAAAATCACTGGTTTAGAGTGTTCTGCTCTTCATATTCTTTTTTGGCTTCCTTTATTGTCAGCTTACATTTCTTTGGCAAGAGTCTGTGTTCCTTTTCGGTTTCCCTTCATTTTCTGAAGGAAGCCACTTTGGCTTTCATTGCTTCCTTCACTCATAAGCCATGCTGGTATCCTCCTGGCACAGGTGTTATCTTTCCTTCTTAGTAGTTTGCATGTAGTAAAGTTACTGTAGTTTAAATAACATCCATGCAGTCTAGAGAGATTCAACCCCCTTGACTTTCCCTTTCAGCTTCCTTTTTCTAATAACCTTATTTTTGAGAAGTTCCCTGTTTTGAAATTCATTGTGTCTGTGTTGGACATCTTTGGAAACTTTCCCATTACTTAAATGTTGGATAGCACTATGGTCACCTTATCAGTTCAACTACACTTACAGCCTGCAGTAGTTCCTGGGTGGGACATATAATTCACATCATAATTCTATGCTTGTCTACTCAGAAGTAAGTCTCACTGAGTTCAATGGGCCTTACTATTGGTAAATGTGCATCGGCTTACACTGCTAGTCTAGGGTCTGAAGCCACCCTTACACTGCCTTGACTGCCAAAACCGCAATTAATTCAGCCTTATTGTTACTAATCTTCCTGTATGTTACATATGGTTGATATTTTTCTGTAACTTGAGCATTTTCCACATGTGGCTATGTAGAAATAGAAGGAGAAGGTATAAGAACAGACCAATGACAAAAGAATAAACTATAGAACAGAACGTTCCTATTACTAGCTAGGGGGAATAAAACCAGCCTTGACAACATTCTAGAGACAGTGTACATAAACAAGAAGACCCATGAATACATGGGTGTATACAGAGATCATGTTTTCCACAGTATGAATAATACGGACAGAAGAAATTAAAGCAAAACAAGTCACAAAGCAGTAGTATTACCACTTTGTTTCCTGAGAAGATAAATCAGCGTAATGTCCTATGTTCCTTCCAACAAATCATTTCCTTAATGTCACATTACATATCACTAAACCTCATATTCTGTGGGATATCTGCTAGGATACATGCTATATCTTGTCCCAAACCAGAACGCCATCTTTTTAGCAAGATCTAATATCAGATAGTCCAATGAGTCTTTCATGTGTTAGTCTGACACAAACACTTCAAAAAGTTATTACTGAGTGATAATCATAGCTGCATTCTGCAGCTGCAATTCTATGCACACTTGAATTCAACGGGACTTACTTCTGAGTAAACATGCATAGGCTTGCAATGAAAATCTAAGATATTTTGAGTACGTGCTTGCATACATATCCCTTTCTAACCACAAATGCACATTTGCCAAGTCTAGAAATTTGGAGCAAGATCTATTTTGTGTCTGCTATTTTTGTGCCTGGTTTTATCCAACCATGAACACTGCACTTGCAAGATGCATCATATTATCACAAAGACATTATTTGGCTTCTCGAGCAGCCACTGTGATTGGATATGCTGCTTGCGAATACAGAGGTTCCTGTTACTAAGAATTAATCAATTAAATCATAATTAATAATTAAATATGAATGACAACTACTTCCAGATGGCCAGAGGGTTTCTCTTTATTTTTACTTAAGGTGCAAAGAGGAAAAAAGCAAGACAATGAGAAAAATGTATACACAAGGACATCACTTCAATGATATTATGAAAAGTGATTCATTTGCTATTTGTTGAATATTTCACTTTTATTCATTTCATCACTCCTTAAGTAGCATTACTTTAAAAATTGCTATTAGAATTACACATGATGGACTATTGGCAATGATAAGTTCCAGTCAGAAGGCTATGGTATACTAAGACAAACTATGCAGGCTGCTTGCCTGTCTTACTAGTTCTACTGATCCCAAACTGACACAAGTTACTACAGTAACTTTAAAAAAAACAGAAATGCTTTTCAACTGTGAATAAACATGGATAATGTTCACACTTGCAAGTGAACGGAAGTGCATTAGCAAGCCCCACCCCTGGGCCACTCCAACCCCACCTACTCTCTACAATAGAGTATTTGTTTACAGAGGTAAACAGTATGTTCGGGGAGATTTGAAATGTGAGATATCTGGGTTTGCTTATGCATACAAACACATTCCCACGGAGAGCAGCAGAATATATAGCTACCAGGGTGGGTCCTGCTAGCATGCTCCCATTCGTGTTTGAACCTGTCTGAGGGCCCAATACTATTCAACTTTCCAGCACTGATATAACTGTACCAACTAAGAACGCACTGCATTCTGCAGTGGTAGGGCAGCCACGGAGGGCTCCTCAAGGTAAGGGAACATTTGTTCCCCTACTGCAGGACTGCCTTGCAGCTGCATCAGCACTAGCAAGTTGGATAGGATTGAGCCCTGACAGCACAATCCTATGCAAGTCTACTTAGAAGTAAGTTCCCCTGTGATCAGTGGGGCTTACTCCCAGGAAAGTAATAGGATTGCAGCCCAAATGTTTTAACTTGTAAGAATGTCTGAACAGGTGTTGTTGCTCTTTCTTACCCTTGAAGACAGAAACAAAACCGAATGTAGAAAAAATGGACGGGAATCAGCACTCAGTCAGAGCTAGAATTCAATAGTATAAAATTTGCATCACTTATAATGTGCACAGATGCTATTGCTACTAGGCCAGAGGCAGGCCTAGTTCTAAAAAAAAAAAAAGGTGAGAAGGAAAAGATGGCACAACTTCAAACTGCAGTGAGGGCTCATCTGATAAAATGCTCTTCCATTTAAAAAAATCCTTGCACATAGGAAACAAGCATTTCAGGGAGAAGGTTGCTAGACTAAAATCCTTATCTCCAACATCCAGTTTTCTCTGAGCAGCAGGACATTTAGGACACAATCCTAACTTCACGTTAGGAAGGGTCTAACGTTTGTGCTTCCTCAGGAGGAAGCTATGCCAGTATATGCTGGCATATACTATGCTATACCTGCATCCAGGAGGAAGCTATGCCTGCATCCAGCCTCTTTGGCGGCTTCCCCCAGGTAAGTTGTATTGGCCAAGCTCAGCTGATGCAGGGGTCTGGGGAGGACGAGAAGGAGGCGAGGAGGTTGGAACAAGGTGTTCCAGGGCAGCTGGGGGGCGGCCCCAGGGGCTGGCAGGCTGTTATGCTGGATCCCAACCCCTGTTCTCAAGCAGAGCAGCCTCAGGAGGTGGCGCAAGTCCAAGAAGACCCACAGGGGCTGCAGTGGCTAACCAGGGGGTAAGGGGAAGAGTTTCCCCTTACCTCTGGTTGAGCCACTTTGGCGCCCTATCTCACACTGGATCCAGCGCAAGCCTTCTGGCCTGCCTGTTCCAGAATAAGATAGGATTGTACTGCAAATCATATAGGCTAGTAAAGAAAGATGTCTACCTGCTGCGAGAACTATGTTCCAATGGTTTCAAGTTACAAGTATAGCCACATGAATGCATAAGTGCTTCATACTTCCAGTTACTGCAATTCTGCAGCCTTGTCTGAAGAGATTTGTAGGCTTCAAATGCAGACCAAGTTTTAGAATCTTAACAGCACAATGTTCTTTTTTGGGCATCATAGCAGCAGTGCTACAATTGGAAGTGTGATGAGGCACTTGTGCATCCCAGGGCTGATCTTGCCATAATTCTCAAAACTTACCTAAGCAAGAATATGAGGAGGCTTTCTTCAGTCTACCAGCACAAAGCCGCTACCAAGGAGAGAACTGTGGAGAGCAACTGACAAAGAATTCGATTATTGGGGATTGCGGGAAAGCTTTGTGCTGTGTGGTTTAGAGACACAATCCTAACTTGTGCTGGAACAGGGAGGCTGAGTGGCTTGTGCTGTATCCAGAACAAGTTACGTTTTGGCTGGAGCGCAACTTAGGGAAAGGGGATATTTTTCCCTTTGCCTCACACATGCCAGCCACCCTTATGGGGCCACCTGGATTTGCACAAACAAATTCACTAATTGCAAATCAGAGTGAGCAGTATAAAGCAGATTGGGATGGGTTAGGATGCAGCCTAAGGTGCTGCAGTCAATCCCACCCCCCTCCTGGGCCTGATCCACCTCCCGATCCACCCAGCCCACCCAAAAACACCTCCTCCCCACTTCTGTTCCACCCGCCCACAACCCTCCCCGACCTTGCCCAGCAGGAACTCACTCCTTCCCAGTCTGGATTCAGCATGGGGAGGCGGGTATAAATCATCGTGCTGGCCTAGCCTGCTCACAAGGAGGCACAAACATGCTTTACAGAACATTTACTACTGGGCTGGTGTAGGGGACTTGGGCTGGTCGAAGAGCAGGTAAGGATTGAACTCTTAACTGACAAATGAGAGCTTCACCATTATAAACACTTTCAGGTAAAGTGATCTAAACTCAAATGAGATAATAAAAAATGTTCTTGCAAAAAGATATTTTTATGCATAATCAAGTTTAAAGCAAAAACTGGCAATGCTTCTGATAAAGCACTGTGAGTCAGGATATTGCAGTTTGGTCCTTGACGTTTATAATTCTGAGTGAATGTTTTAGAACATACTTAAATATCAAAAAGAGCTATTTCAGGTATACTAATTACTTAAATTAACAAATGCCATGCTGCCCAAGCCAAATAAAAATGAGGAATGATCTGAAATGACAACTGCTTTGATTAATGTGATCATAAGCCGCATTCCTTTGCAGTTGCTCCTAATGAAGGACAAACAGAAATTTCTCCCTGCTAAACTCTTTAGAGCTCAGTCTAACTTTGTAGTGCTTTCTACTGAAGAGTACAGAATTCATTCTGCTGACTAACAACATCTATTCCTATTTACCATTAATTAATTGTGAACCCACCCAGAAGAACCATTCTGGATATTTAGGACTGCTCATGGAGCACTAGCTATATAAAGACTGGATATAAACACAAGTTTACTTGAATTTGGAACCTATTTAAAGCAAGAAAACACCACAGAGTTTTCAGATTGCTAATTAAGCCAGAGCATCACTTATGATGAGATGGAATAAAAGAGCAAACAGCATCAGACTGGGACTAGGGAGACTGGCGTTCAAATTTCAGGCATAAAATTGAATAAGGGCACAATCCTAACCAGGTCTACTCAGAAATAAGTCCTATTTTGTTCAATGGGGCTTACTCTCAGGAAAGTGTGGTTAGGATTGCAGCCTAGGTGTCCTTGGGCAGGTACCTGTCTCATAAGACTGCTGCGAGGATAACTTTAAGTAACATTATGGATGCTGCACCTGGTGGTATAGAGGAAAGGTGGAATACAAATGTGATAAATGTCATTTCTTAATCTCATGCAAAGTACTTTCAAAAGAGCTGAGTGTACCCTTGTAATTTCTCAGCTTCCATCCCTTCACTAAATACCACCAGTGCAGCTTCCACCATATTCCTTGTACCAGCACAGGACCTGGCTGGGGAGAGTTACTTCTCTGACCACTGCCCGACCACTATGGGCCTATTCAGATCTACACCAGCTCTTTTGCTGGTGGTGGGGAGTTCCAGTTCTGGTGGGCATTTCTGTTGCCAAGATCTGCCAACATCCTCGCCCAAATCCACCCCCACTCTGGCCCTATCCTACCCCAATCAGCTCCCACCGCCATCATGACCACACTGACAGCAGGTCTGTGCGCACTGCTGCAGATGCATGGCCTCCTGGCCTTTGCACTGACAGCAGTTCTCTGCAGAACAGCAGAGAGGCTACCATGCTGGCAGACCTTGTGATCCACCAGTATATTGCATGAATAGGATCAAGCCCTTGTATCTCACCTTTCTCTCTAGGCAATCAAATAATCAGGCCCCTTAAGAATCAATATTTGAAAGCACTTTGGGATCTAACTGGTTGTAAGATCAAGACAGAGAGCCAGGGTGGTGTTGTGGTTTGTCAGGTGGACTCAGACCTGGAAGATCCAGGTTCAAAGCCCCCCTCAGCCACAAAGCTTCTTAGGTGACTTTGGGCCAGTCACTTTCTCTCAGCCTCACCTACCTCACAGGGTTGTTGTGAGGAAAAGAGGGGGGGCAGTGGCGCACACAGCGCCCTGAGCTCTTTGGAGGAAGTATAAAAATGTGATAATAAATAAATAAAATACACCAGATCGCTTCTGAAACAGATCTCAGATGATCAGATATCTGATGACTTACCCACTACTGTGCCTTAAAAGCACTTGGGATATTAAGTGCGCTGCTCTCACTAACACAGATGCAGTAATTTCCCGACTTCTTCAAAAGGATAGGAAAACACTGTAGATGAACATCCTTCTGTTAAGGATTTCTACTTAAATGGAATCATTGCCCTGGCCTCAGACACTATGGACATCGAGTCATTTCTAGCAGTAAGTGTCAGTGGCAGAATCTTCCACGTTTGGACTACATATCAATTGCTTAATGACAGATAATGCAGTATGTATTATGCAATGTAAACAAGAGTTTACTGCATACAAGCAGTATGATAGTGCAATGTAAACAAGAGAATATTCAAAACACACTGCATACACATCACATACTGTATAAGTTTCATCAACAGAGCTTTCAGTTGCGTGCAGTAGTAACAAGGTCAAAACTTAGCCCTATTCAGCTGCTTCATAGTCATGAATTTACTATAATCTTCGGTTTTCTAAACTGACAGCCCAATCCTATGGACACCTTTCACTTTTGCAGCACCTGGGATGTAAGCAGGGCCAGCAGCACCTGTACCCAAGAACAGGGCCTAGAAGGGGGAGTAAAGGGGGTAATTTGTATCCAGCCCAGGGTCAAAAGGGGGGCCCAGGAGCCAAGGGAGGGGGCCCAGAAATTTCCTGAGATCTTACGTTATCCTATCTACTTACATTTGTTGCCCACACAGAATGCTTGGGACACTACCACAAGTGGGGATGCTGGGGAGACTACTGATGCCACATGGGTTGGTAGACTCGGGCTCTAAAGACTTTTCCAGTTGTCTCTACCCTTCCCCCATGCTGTTTCGCCCCTCCCTGCCCCATTGTGCTCTCCTGTCACAAACCTCTCCCGCTCTGTTTCACCCCTCCCCCTCTGCAAAGGGACCCAAAAGAAACTTTGTACCCCTTGATAAAATTTCTCTCAGAGATTCTCCCCAAGAATTTGCAGCACCTGAAGAGTAAGCAGCACCAGCGGGGAAGTCTGTGTCACCCCACCAATGCTGCATCCAGAAGGACAGCCAATGGTGGAGGTAAGAGTCGAAACATGCAATAGAACGGCTGTGGGAGGGTGGATCGGAGGTGAGGAGGAAGCAAGAGGACAGGGGGTGGATCAGGCCCAGGAGGTGCCCAGGATTGGAGGAGCAGGCCTCAGCCGTATCCTATTCTCCCCTCACAAGCCTGAACACCCTACACGGAGTTGCTCAGACTTGTGCCAACCAAATATCTGGCACAGATCAGAGTAGCCCCCCATTGGGCTGACTGGGGTGTTATTCTGGTTAAGGGGAAAAATATTCTCTTATCCCAAGGAAACCTGCACTGGATATAGCACAGGCTGTATGGCTCCATTGTGTCAGTGCAGCTTAAGATTGGGCTGCCCATGTAATCACATACATTTCTAGTAGCCAGCTTACCAAAACTGCATGTCATCATAAATACCTAACTTTCCAGAAAAAGTTGTTTTCCTTCTTGTAGGTTTATAAACATACAGTCTGAAAACAACATATATTATATCAACATTAAAAAGTCCTGTGAAGATATTTTGATTTTAACATACTATGGTTCCAGTCCTTAAACTACATATATTCTTATACCACCCACCAACTTAAACAAAAGTGGAATATACATGATTTGGCTTCCAATAGGGTCAGTGGTGTTCAGGCCAGTTCATATGGCAAGAAGGATTCTGAAAAGAAGCCTAACTAGGTCAATGGTTGCATAGAGGCTATAATCAGTTAGGGGGAAAAATCAATACTTCATTAACATATGTGAGAGAGCCAGAAAGAGAGAAGGGAGAAGCAATCATTTTCTTTAATGCTGAAGGCAACTATCTTACCCACACAGCAAAATCATTTAACAAAGGCTGCAATCCTAACCTCACTTTCCTGGGAGTAAGTCCCATTGAACACAACAGGACTTACTTCTGAGTAGCCCTGGTTAGGATTGTGCCCAAAATTAAACACAATACCAACTTAATATTTATTAGGTAAAAAAAAACCATACATGCAAAAGTTTCATCATTTCATAAGTATATGGACAAATCTTATCATAAAATTATTTTTTTGGAAACAGCATTTCAAAGTGAGACTTTGTAATGAAGTTGTGGTTGATACTAGGGGAAATGCAAGCGTGATCCACCTTCCAGAGGATGCTGTAAGAAGTGCAAGCTTCATCCAACATGTACCCAATCAAATTTGTAGGTTACAAGCTAGGAGGTACAGTTCTCTAAGAACTGAGAACATTTCAGTCTCCCCAATTATTTTATTGATTGATGATGAAGATTTGCTTTGCTTCTTTGACATCTGTTCCAACCCCAGTGGTCTTGGTTAGGACAACACTGAACTCAGCATTCATATTCATTTTTTGCCTTTGGTTCAGTTCACACATGTAACTACCAGAATTGGTGGCTACTTTCAACACATCTGCCAGGCACAGCTCCATACAGTAAGCCACTTGTGTGAAGTAGCTCTCCACATGGTTCAGACACTTTTAACCATGCCACCACCATTACAATCCCTGAGGGTCTGTGATGCCCAAATGGCATGGGGAGCCACTTCACACAAATGACTTGCCCACATGGAGCTGTGCCACAAGCAACCATTCAAACAGATGTCTGCATGTGTGAATTAGGTCTTTGTTTAGGTTTAATCCTATGAGTCACAGCAATGGAGTGCTAATCTTCTAGCCTGCTTGCCAGAATGCTGCAGTAGATGCGGAGCACAAGGTACTGCTTATATACTTGCTTTATCTCCATAGGACAAGGCTGCCTGTTATATGTTAGGAGGCTAACACTTTTTGTGTTTTTTCTTCTCTTGGTGAAGACTATTTCGGATAAATTGTAGGAGTCTTGCTTTGAAAAACGAACCTGCAGTAAACACTGATGGATTTCAGCAGATTTGATCATACTTCAGCCTGGGCAAACTATGTACCACAGAACAGTTTTCTCCAAAACCTCTGATCAGTTTGTCCTAATGATCACAGCAGTGTTTCTGAAGTCATGATGAAGTTCTGTAATTAGGTACCTCAGGGCCCAATCCTATCCAAATTTCCAGCAACAATGCAGCCACATTGCAGTCCCAAAGGAAAGGAACAAATGTTCCCTTATGTTGAGGAGGCCTCTATGACTGCCCACCCACCACAGGATGCAGCACATGCCCCACTGATGCATCAGCACTGGAAAACTGATGGGTCCTTAGGCTCTAAAATCACCAACTATCATTAATATGGAGTCTGAAGACAGATCCAAATTCCACATTAACATTTTTAATCTAATTGTACACTTTCTAATTTATACGATACAATTTCCAACTGTTCACTTCAAGACTATCAAATTTACATAAGCAACTATGAATGAATCTTTTTTTTTGTTCCAAAGGGAAGAAACTGCTTCGTTTCTACAGTCCAGATCCTGTGAGCCTTTATTTTTGCATAAAGAGTTATGATAGGGGAAATAGGCTGAAAGAATTGCAATGAGGACAATAGGTGGTGGTTATCCTGGCAGTTGCCCTTTATTTAAAAAAAAAAAATCTTTTGGGATAGTGAGGATATTACACTGTTTTCAAACAGCACTTTGAGGAAAATTTCTTCCACTTCTTTTCCTCCTTTCCCCAGTTCTTCTCTCCCTTTCCCAACTGATGCCAAATTCCCAGTTTTCTAACCCCAACTCCCTTCGGATTTCTGGGTAACTTTCTAATTTCCTAGTCTGCTCCCCTCCTTGCTTACACCATTACACACCTCCTATCCCTTGAAAAGTTTTTACTTCTAAGTAAAAACCACTTGAAATTGTTTAGAGCTGGAGGTGGGAAAAGTGCATCTGTTGATCTTGTGCAAGGAATAGTCTTTGAAATGCAAGGCAGAAATCTGTCCTTGGGCTGTCTTTTGCAGCTTTGCTGGTGTTCGCACAAGATACAGTTTTGTAAACCTGAATTAGGATTGGGGTATTCGGAGACCCTTGCTTGGTAGTGTGGTTCTGAGAAGCTGGTTGCAATTGCTTTCATTTTTCTGGGTTTCCAGCTCATGAAATTGTGGTTTACTGTGGCTCTGATAAGCTGAGATGCTGACCTTTGCATAATATTTGCATAGTATTTGCTTTGGCAACCCAGCAGGTAAGGATATTATTTTGTGGTGTCAAGGCTGTAAATAGGCTTTTTTTTCTACACTTTGCTATTGGAAAAAGGCTGTGAAATAACCCAATAAAAGCTCATAAAACGTCATGAGATACTCTCCCTTTAATACAGTTTAATACACATGGTATTGACTGTATTAAAGGGAAATGTCACTTCCTGCTTGATGAAATCACTTCCAGCTCTGGCATCACAATGACATCCTGTTTGATGATGTCACTTCCAGTCATGACATCACTTCAAGGTTGACAACATCATTTCCAGTGGGTCACAGTCAGATTGTCATTCGCAAAAGTGGGTCCCATGCTAGTAATAATATTTTTTGAAAAACCAATTTTATGTGCTTTTACTTCCACAAACAAATTCTTCTTACTACATGCTACATACTACATACTACATGCTACATGCAACAGATTCTTCTTACTTACTGCTAGTAAGTAAGAGGATGCATCTAACAATAAAACAACAACAACAATATGACTTCAGCTTGTATTACAGCTGAAAAATTAACATAGTAGCCCATATTTTCCAGAACATTTTGGAAACACATTTTCTCTATTGGGGTTCAGCTCTTTCAGCAATTCTTTGTTGCTTTGTTGTCAACAATTTATGCAAATAAGATGTTAAATAGGGTAATTGTAACTTAAATTATGCTTGTGTAAACCTCTCCTTTGGTAAGAATGTGTGGGAATCCAGACAACTGGTATTTAAAGCAGCTGTAGTAACTGTTCTGAAAAGTAAAACATACCAAGATCACTTTAATGTCTTTACAATTTGTTTTTATGAGGTGATAACATTTTTTCAAATACCATCATTTTTGCTTTTTTATATTGCAAGTGACAGCCTGACATTTTACAACTGGCTTATTGAAAACAAGAACTGAGCACTGTTGCTGTAAGGGACATTAACTACTGAATAGAGATTGAGATGCTAATGAGGTGAAAGAGGCCACAGAAAGTTTTGATAAATGCAGTCCACACTCTTTACCACCAGTGAATATGAGTAAACAACTACCATCTACATCCCAGTTCAGCAAAATGTAATCCTTTAATCATAGTAGCAGTATCTAATAGAGTGCAAAATCTCCTTTCGGGTGGACATAAAGCCTAAGGATCACAGCCTCTTGCATTTCAATCCTGCACTTTATGCTCAACTTCCTTTCAGTTGAACTTGCACAAAGAGTTCCCAAAAAATGGAGGGGGAAAGGCAAGTACAGTACCATAAGCAGAAATATAGGAGGTTTTTCTTCTTGGCATCACTGCAATGCTTCCTTGTTCATATATCCATGCCTGCAAGCTATGAACCACAAATGATCAGTGCAAAAGATTCACGAATTTAAAAAAAAGCACAGTGCAGTACAGTAGTGGCATCCTTCGGCTGATAAATGTCAGCTTATCCTTTTTCTTCATCAGCTATATTGTGACTTTTGCCATGGAATTTTCACCAAGTTCTAAAAACAGCTAATAGAAAAATTTAATATAATTCTCTAGTACAGTCACTGTTTGTAGAAGCAATCTTGAAAACTCAAGAGTATTTCCCAAGGAGATAGGAGGCAGCTTACCCAAATGGCTTACATATTGTCCACCTTGAGAGTAGAACAGGCAATTTTATTTATTTATTTATATATTTATTTATTGGACAAATGGGTCATAACTCAGAGTAATGCTTCCATGAACGGAGGCTTCCACTATGAACACAAGCTTTCTCTAGGAAGAAGTGGTCCACACATGCAGAGTTTTTGTGCGAGTGGAAGGAGGCCTTTGCATGAGCGGAATGCTTCTTGAATGAAGCTTCATTCACAGAACACACTTCTGTTCACAAAGTAGTACTCTGGATGCTATCCGGTGTTGACTTTTCCTTCACTGCACTATGACGCATGCAGCTAGCATTCATAATGAACTAAGATTAATTACCATGCATTAGCTCATAGGACTCAGGAAGTAAAACAGTTCAAGAATCATCACATTTTTTTTCAACCAATGCAAAGTACTACCCTGTTATTTCTTCCTAAAGTGTCAATCCTCAACATCCTTTTTGGTTTCAGCCAATTTTCAGCTTGGCAAGACGTGTAAATCTGTACACTCGGAAACATTATAGGCTTGCTGGCTGTCAAAATTCTGTCTTGGCCAGTGCCTGAGTGGTGTCCCAGTCATTTCATCATGATAAGAAATGCCTCATCCTGGCATACAGTATGTCCTAAAACAGCAGGTAAAGCCGAACAATACAGTCAATTGAATTCTAAATATCTTCCATAATTATACAGATACACAGCAAGTAATCCTTGGTTGCTAAACATGACAGAAAAGTGCCAGCAGTTTTGCAGACTAATTCAGACAACTGCCAGCATAAGCCTATCCGTGGCTACTCAGAAGCAAGGCCCATTGTGTGCAATGGGGCTTGTTCCCAGGAAAGTGTTTATGGGATTTCAGCCTGCATTATTAAAATCTATATTCTTCGGAGATACGCATCAGGACACTGATACTGAAAGTGGACTAAATTCAGTAGAGTTGCTGCCTTTGTTGGAAAGTTTGCCGCTGAGAATGGGTGATGGGTTTGGGTCTTTTGAAGACAGTGATTGTTTAGTTCAATGTTTTTAATTGTATAATTGTTAAATTTTATTCCTTGTGCACTGATATTTTCAAGTGCATAGTTTTATATTTTATGTACTGGTCACTGACCGTAATAAAAGATTCTTCTTAAAATCTATATTAACTGATGAACAAAAAGGGACTGGCCAATGGGTTCAGAAATCGGGTTTCCCCCCCTTTCACTAACTCCATAGGTTGTAAGCTTAAATTTGTACACACTTTCAAGCTGATTCACTGCTATCATATAGTCCAGAGGGACTGATTATTTAAACTGATATCTTTGCCCTTCAGCAGACTTTTTTTTGGAAGCAGGGGCAGAGTGCGTGCAGAAATTCTAACTCTTCAAAAAGGGAACAAGCAGAGAAATGTGTGCTGCAGTTCAGAAATAGCCATTTAGCCAAATTGCATACCTGTGCTGTGTCAGCTGTATAGTAGATTCATCTCATTCCATTGGTCTAATGGATGGCAATTGAATTTAATTAGCAAAACTACTTTGACTTAGTCTCATACTGTGCTGAATGTAATGAAATCTTCCTGTCTTTTTTTTTTTTGTTCAACTAAAGAATGTCCTTAAACTGCATTCCACCGTTAGAATATTAAAAGCAATATACATTACATTTAAAGACATGTTTCAACCTCCTTTCATGAGCTTTAAATTTACTGTATCACATAACAAAATAATTTTAGAAAATACTTGAATTGCTAAAAGTGGTTTAGAGTCTAAACTTTTGGCCCCAAAAAGTTTAGATTCAATAATTACACTGCCTCAATTAACAGCACTTTTATAGCAGGAATAAAATGAAAATCCTTTTTGTGGATCAATACCTGATATATAGCACTATGCTTAATCTTGAAAAGGAAGTGAGATTTAATTAATTGCCTTCCTGTAGGACTGTCAAAAATGCTATATATGGGTTATAGGTGTGCGCTGATGTACGCAAGTACTTAATACTCTCAAGTTGATATAAGAACATTCACACAACGCCATACATTAGTTGTTATTATCCTCATATGGCAGTTTGGGAACTGAGTCCAAGGGTGGTATACCTAAGGCCACCTAGTGAGTTCATGACAGCGGCAAGATTCACAGCATGGTCTCTTAGCCACTATGCTGCACCATCATGGCCTTTCCCAGTTTGAAGAGACACTTGGCCAACAGTCTGAGGCAAAGAAGGAAGGCCCATAGCCAGGGAGACAGACCAGGGACAGACTGCACTTGCTCCTGGTGTGGAAGCGATTGTCACTCCCGAATCGGCCTTTTCAGCCACACTAGACGCTGTTCCAGAACCACCATTCAGAGTGCGATACCATAGTCTTTCGAGACTGAAGGTTGCCAACACAAATGAACTCAGCAAGCCTTTTACAGGCTTGCCAAGTATCAACTGATAAGGCAGTCCAGCCGTCCACACAGAATTTCGTCATGAAGTAATTGTGAAGTAATTCTCATTGAGCTGGAAAAGCTCCAATGCAACACTCCAACAAGTCCAACTCTTTCAGGATATCTGAGAGATGAATGCTCCAACTTTTTCATTTCTTTGATAGTGTCAAATGAAGGCCTTCCATAACTTTACTCCACACAGTTCAAATAGCCAGAAAACGCCTCTTAATTTTTATCCCAGTTCCTGTGGTTTAAAACCATGGCTTTTCCTCATCCTTAGTAGATAGCACGGACAAGTATTGCTGGAGAAGAAGAGCCATGCAACTTCCATGCCACTTTCCCTCTTTCACCAGCTATTCAGCTACAGAAAAAGCATCTGTTGTCAAAAGTGTGACCCAAAATTCTTATGGTATCTAAATTCACAGAGCTCTCCTTCTATGTGCATCGAGTACTCTACATAAGCAGCACTTCAGGATTATATAAACGTCAAATACTTCAGATATGAAGGATGCCAAAAGTACTCCATTCTTCTATCTGTTTAAGATGCTGGGAAACCAAGACCTTCAGTAATAGTCGTTGCCCCCCCCCCAACCCCAGTAAATAGATACACGGCAAGACCAGATTAAAAATGAAAGGTTTGTGCCAGCAGAAATCAGTAACCCACTTCTGCTCATGCTCCTTGGCTTTTCTTTACCTGATTTTTTTAAAAAAATGACCAAGAAAGGTTTGTAGGAGCAAACAATTCTATACTTATATAGTGTGAGAAACAACAGATTCTCCTAACAAATTGGGGTAAAATGTTACTCCTAGACTTCGCTTTCAATTGTCTGAGCATACAGAAGGATGTTTCTATGATTAATTACTGGTGAATTTCCCTATCTTTGACTTTGAACCATAACCTTTTTTCCACTCCAGAAAATGACAATAGGGACCTACCATTTGCCATCAGTAGAGATGAAGGGGAAGAAAGCAATATAGCATACATTAATCAACCAATTAAGAACAGACTAACAGCCTGATCCTATTTAAATTCCCCCGCACTGAAGCAGTGGGGCCAGCTTGTCCACAAAGCTTGTGCTGTATCGCACATGGGAATTCTGCAGTCTGGAGGTCTTCTTAGGGCAGGGGTAATTCACTGCAAGTTCAAGTGGATCTGTGTCAGTGGATCTGGCCCAGGAAGGAAGATAGGATATGGTGTGCACCAGTGCCACTGATCCCGTTCCCCTTCCAGGACCCAATCTGCCCACCTCCTGCCAATTCTACCCCTCCCTGCTTCCCCCACCCCTCTGTGGCTCAGCACAGAACGTACCTGATCCAGCATGCACTGGGTCCTGCACTGATACCAGCAGGATGGTGCACGCTTTCCCTCTGACACTACAGTCACAACATGCTTTACAGCACATCTGCAACAGTCTGCTCCAGCAGAGCACTTGCCCACCAGCACAATGGGATTATGCCATTAAACACTAAAGCATAATTAAAAAATAATAATAATGTGCAAGAAGAAAGAAAAATATCAGCAATCCTAAGTATATCTACTGGAAGTAAATCCAACTAAAAATAACAGAACAACTGAGCAAACATTGTTGAGATCAGTTTTGGGATCCTGACCAAATCATCCTAAAGCCAACAAACCTTGGGAATCCACAAACTGCATGAATTCAGGCAAGTAGCTTGTGCTAGGTCTCCTTTTTCTGTTCACCTGACTCCATAGTGGTTCCCAAACTGTGGGTCGGAACACACCATTTGTGACCCAATTGATTGTGACCAAATTTTTGTTGGTCACAGAACGGACAAGGAAAATATATTGAGTTCTATGGAAAGTGAAACTGAGCTACACATGTTCATTTACATGCAAGTAAGTGACTATGCCAGAGCTCAAAGGCCAGGAGAAGGGGAATGTTAGTCACCATAATGGCCCAGATCCAATGAAAGTGGAGTTCAACAAATGCTCCAGAAGGTGGTCCCCCTCCCCCTAATAGTTAACAGACTAAAAACAGAAGCTTGAGAGGTGGGTTCCAATAAAATGTTGTTTTAAAAAGTGGGTCCCAGTGCTAAAAAGTTTGGGAACCACTGCCACAGTGTATTGCAAACTGCTTTAGAAACTGCTCACTTATGGTATGGGAGGGGGGCTGCTCTTCAAGAAAAGTTAATGGCCAATAGCACCAGACTCTTGATAAGATAAAATGTCACTTGATAATCAGGCTGGCCATCTCTGCTACCACTAAAACCGACCTCCATGACTACTATCCTCACTCTGGAGAGGTTATGGAGTAGATTCAGAATGAGCAGCATTTGTAGCAAGTGAAGATGACTATCCAGTTGGAGGACCAAATCATTCACAGATGCACAACTTCATGAACCAGCCATGAGGAAGACACTATTAAGAGGATATCAACTGGAATCATCAATTGACAAAAAATGCTCTGAGGGAATCATTTGGCCCACGGGCACTATTAGCCTTCATATCAAATTTTTGCTACTAGTCAAGAATAGCAGAGTGCCCCTAGCCAACAAATACAGGAACATTTCCTTGTTCTGAAACAATCTGAAGATCAAGATGTAAACTAAGTTTCCAAAGAGAGACTAGGATCCATAATTGCAAACAAAAATATCCATCACCCAACACATCAGTGTGACACTAAATCCTGGTCTACACACCTACTAAAATGAAATGATAAAATCCTGAGGTGGTAGAGTGGATCAATTCAAACTGGTGGGGGAAGCAATGTTTTTTTTTAAGTTTCCTTTGTACAAAATTCTTATAGAATTCTTTGAAAAGGTCAACAGGCATGTGGATGCGGGAGAACCCGTGGACATTATATATCTGGACTTTCAGAAGGCGTTTGACACGGTCCCTCACCAAAGGCTACTGAAAAAACTCCACAGTCAGGGAATTAGAGGACAGGTCCTCTCGTGGATTGAGAACTGGTTGGAGGCCAGGAAGCAGAGAGTGGGTGTCAATGGGCAATTTTCACAATGGAGAGAGGTGAAAAGCGGTGTGCCCCAAGGATCTGTCCTGGGACCGGTGCTTTTCAACCTCTTCATAAATGACCTGGAGACAGGGTTGAGCAGTGAAGTGGCTAAGTTTGCAGACGACACCAAACTTTTCCGAGTGGTAAAGACCAGAAGTGATTGTGAGGAGCTCCAGAAGGATCTCTCCAGACTGGCAGAATGGGCAGCAAAATGGCAGATGCGCTTCAATGTCAGTAAGTGTAAAGTCATGCACATTGGGGCAAAAAATCAAAACTTTAGATATAGGCTGATGGGTTCTGAGCTGTCTGTGACAGATCAGGAGAGAGATCTTGGGGTGGTGGTGGACAGGTCGATGAAAGTGTCGACCCAATGTGCGGTGGCAGTGAAGAAGGCCAATTCTATGCTTGGGATCATTAGGAAGGGTATTGAGAACAAAACGGTTAGTATTATAATGCCGTTGTACAAATCGATGGTAAGGCCACACCTGGAGTATTGTGTCCAGTTCTGGTCGCCGCATCTCAAAAAAGACATAGTGGAAATGGAAAAGGTGCAAAAGAGAGCGACTAAGATGATTACGGGGCTGGGGCACCTTCCTTATGAGGAAAGGCTACGGCGTTTGGGCCTCTTCAGCCTAGAAAAGAGACGCTTGAGGGGGGACATGATTGAGACACAAAATTATGCAGGGGATGGACAGAGTGGATAGGGAGATGCTCTTTACACTCTCACATAATACCAGAACCAGGGGACATCCACTAAAATTGAGTGTTGGGCGGGTTAGGACAGACAAAAGAAAATATTTCTTTACTCAGCGCGTGGTCGGTCTGTGGAACTCCTTGCCACAGGATGTGGTGCTGGCGTCTAGCCTAGACGCCTTTAAAAGGGGATTGGACGAGTTTCTGGAGGAAAAATCCATTATGGGGTACAAGCCATGATGTGTATGCGCAACCTCCTGATTTTAGGAATGGGTTAAGTCAGAATGCCAGATGTAGGGGAGAGCACCAGGATGAGGTCTCTTGTTATCTGGTGTGCTCCCTGGGGCATTTGGTGGGCCGCTGTGAGATACAGGAAGCTGGACTAGATGGGCCTATGGCCTGATCCAGTGGGGCTGTTCTTATGTTCTTATGTAAAATGCCCTGCATGAAAAAGCCTAGCATATCAAAGAGAAACGTTCAATTCTGTCCACTCCTTGCTCTACTAGTTCTCTAACTGCAAAGAATTATTTGTGGGGGGACCATTCAAAACTGGCGCCTTCAGTCTGAAGTGGCACAGTCCATTTCATCACCTCAAGACTTAGGGCCTGATCCTCAAAGCGCATGCCAGTTTATCACTGGCATACATCATTGCAAACATGCCATAAGGCACATTTGTGAGCCCTTACTGTAGGCCCAGCACCAGAGCTAGCCCAATGCAATCCCACGCTGGGCCAGCTCCAATGCTGGGTCCATGTTCTGCCGCCCGGTGGTTGCCTGGACCACTGACTGGTGGAAAGATAAGTGGGGGTGTGGTGGGAGGCAGGGAAGTGAGTGGATGGAGGGCAGGGAGGAAGCATCGCGGAGGAGGGAGTGGGGTGGGAGGAAGGTGGGACCAGTGGAGCTCGGTTCCACTGGATCCTGAGCCCCATGTTGGGCCATGCAATCCGACACAGGACTCGCTGATTCTGCACAGGCACAAGAGCTGTTGCAGAACTCAGTAGCCCCATTGCTGCGCTACTTCCCTTACTCAAGGGAAGGAGACGAAAGTCCCCTTCTCCCGAGGAGCTGCTATGGGCTGCTGAGTTGCGTGCTGGATGCCGCGGTAGCCATTTTGGTGCTATGGTAGCACTGCACTCCGGGCAGCTCAGGATTGGACTGTCTTTTACCTACTTATTCCCACTTCATCCTACTGCATGTGTAAACCAGGCCTTGATCAGCAGAACTTTACTCAGGTTACCATATGACACTACAGGGCCACAAGCTAAAATGGACTAAAAGAACTTGCTATCAAGAGATCATTACATATCCTAAAACATTTTATGTTTGCCCAATAATAAAACTCATTCAGTACAAAATAAATTGTAAATACAATGGGATATTTTCTTCACTGCATTTAAAAAAATTGGTGGGGTCATTGTTTAACAAAAATAAATGATCTAAGCTCTGCTTGAGTTTAAAAAATTACAGTGCTCCAAAAATATGCAACCTGGGAGATATTTTGTAACAGAAACTTAAAACAAATGTACGAAGTATCACTATCATGTTCTCTCTTACACATATTCTCTATCACTTTTTAATTGGTTTTTTTCTTTCCTTTAATTGCAGTTTACTTTTGGAAAACAGTTTGCTGAAATGCTAAGCAATTTATCAACAGTTGCCATGTATGTTTTTCTTATCAGACCCTTCTCCCCCTTTTACTGTTCCAAGAAAATGCAACATATTTTTTTTTACAGCTGCAGTAAAAGTTACACTTGAACATCTCATCAACCGTTATAAGGATAACGAAGAATCTGATACATAAATAACTACAGGATCAATCTATCATGAACTATGAACAAGCAACTCCCAGTCATTTCTAAGGGGACTTCATGGGGGCTGAGTTCAGTGTATTGTTTACTATGACATGCATTTAGGAAACCATGTAAACTTTAATGTATTCTTTTATCCTTAAAGGCAAGGAGGAAAGCATGTTAAATTGAGGTGCACAGAAATCCTATGTGGGCAAGGTATTCTTCAAGAACTTCATATATTTTCCATTGGTGCAATAAGCATTGACTGCAGACAGAGAATGGCCAGTAAAACAAATATCTGCAACTAGATCAGGTACTTGGTCCATCCCATTTCTAGAGTACACTCCACAAAGACATTTTAAAAATTGACTTTTATGTGTGAAAGAACTATCCTTCATCCTACATGCAGATTATACACATAAAATCTATGCCATTAACAGGAAAATTTGAACCACAGTAAATGAAAATCAGCATCTTCCTCCAAACTCACACATTTAATTCCTATCTCTGACTTAAACCCAAAGTACTAGAGAGCAGAAAATCAAAGCGCTAAAATTGATGCATTAGTATATTGAACTGCCATGTCGGCAGGCCAGACTGGCAATTCTGGATGAATTCCAATCTAAAACAAAAGTAATCAATTTCCAGGTGTTCAGCAAGGGCCTGCAAATATGCTGTTATGAAGCAACTCACTCCCAAGCAAAACACAGGGAGGAAATAGAAGACTAATACGATGACATCACTGAAGCTCATAAACGTGGCTGTACAGTGCGTTTGTTTGTGGAAAGGTACAACATTAATAGAGCCTATTTATTATTAAGGAAAATGCTTTCATCTACTGATCATATCTGAAACTCTGCACAGAGGCACCAAGTAATGGATCAACAAGAAGAACGGCAATTAGCAGTAATTTTTTTTTTTTTAGTATTGGAAAAATTCTTTTTCACTTGCCTAATTTAAAAATATGTAAAATAAAGATAGGGCTGATCATAAGTTAGTTCACCAAAGATTGAGAGGTTTAAATACCATAGGGTAGAACAAGAGTCATTTTGGTATCTGCCTAAGACAGCCTAACGAAACATTGGAAATAAGTGGTGACCAACTATTTTGGCAAAGGTGTAAGATAACAAATAGTACCTGAACAACAAAAGCAGTCTTTCGCCACACCACCCCCCAATGTTTCAGTATGGTTTTACCTGAGATCCAGTGAGTCAGAAAGAAAGCTATAGTGAAGTATGGGAGCTCAGGCAGGAGTGTAGGCCACATCCTACCCCATAATGGGGTTTTCTGATCTTCCAGGTGTGCCACAAACCACTCCTGTTTATGCCACACATCACAGCTTGGCTACCCATATATCACGCAATTCAGCTGAAGGAAACACACTGACAATGTTGAACATGTCTCACACACACACACACACACACACACACACACACACACACACACACAAAGAAGTTATCCTTCCTTCCTTCCTTCCTTCCTCTCTCTCTCTCTCTGTGTGAGAGAGATCGCAGCACTTACAGATCCACTTGAAACTTCCTTTCAATTATATAATATCATAAACATGACACACTATCATACAGTGATTTGAAAGCCCCTGCTGATATGAATGGCAAGAATAAACTGAAAAAGGCAGGATCTGTGAGAAAACACAGAGCTGTCTCGCATTTATTGTTATTAGGAGTCACTAGAATCTAACCCAAACATATCTCTTTCCCATTAGCCAACTTTTCCTTTGAGTCTCACTCAGGGGTAGCATTTTAAAAGAGACGCGAACCATAATTTAAAATAGTAGCGTAAACATCTCTCCATCTTTCACATATGTGCATACACATGCCTGCATACATTTGGTAGAAAAGTGGGGTAGAAATATATAAAATAACTTCACATAAATACTGGATAGTTCAGTTATTTTATTGCAAAGGGTTTTTAAAAAGTAATTTCCTTATTCCTTGCTCAAAATGCTGACACCGCTTTTAACCAAATCCAGTAGATTCCAACTTTCCCATCTCTTGTAGTACAAAACAAACAAATCTGCTTCACAAAATTCCCACATGTTACTGTGACAAATTCAGGACCAATTTTATTTGGAGTATTACAACGCCATTATGACAATCTCATGACATTCTAAATGTGAGGAAAACCATATGTTTAATTATCTCCTCTAATAATTACATGGTGTATAATTTATTAAACATTTTCTTCATTAGTAAACAAAATCAGACCTGTAAATATGCACAAACAGTTGTACTTCCTAGCTGAATAGCTGGTAGACCAAGACATCTAAAGATGCACCCCCAAAATATACTATTTACAAAGGTCACCAACATAATGCATTCTCTCTCACTATTTTTTTTTTTTTGTATTTCATTTATCAACCATGCAGTCATCATTCCCCTCCCTACCACCATCTGTACATACTTTCCCAATAGACCATCACAGCTGTCCTGTTTTTCACACACACGGAACCTTTTATAAGCTTTCCAACTGTTTTTAATAACTGTTCTGTGCTCAGCACTGTACTTCCTTTGTCTTCTTTCTCAAATATGAAAAGATATTATCCCAACAAACAGGTTATCACAGCTTAAAAAAAATGTAGAGCCATGAGAACGATGCATCATTGATCCAAATCCATCTTAGATTTAACCTAATGGAAGAACGGTGTTCAGAAAGCAATTCCCAAAAGAGCCAAAAACTTAGAGACAAGTCTCTAAAATGCCACAGTCACTTTGTTCAACTACTGTTACCAACACTAATTACTGCTACGTCTACTATTATGTCATTGACTAACGGTTTAAACCCCAGGGACACGTCTGTTCAGCTTGGTATCAATTCTGGAATTACACGGTCATTGCAAAAGTGTTCCAATACAGATCTGGCTAAAGACCCAGACCACATGGCCATGCCCATCACCACAAACAGAGAAAAGAAGAAGAGAACCCAGCACACCTCTGCAAGATGCTCGTCAGTAGCTTTAATAATTTAACTATACAGTACTCCCAAGATCAGGAATCTTGGGCAGGAGGTCTGCCCAAGGAGACCTTGGACAGGAGGTCTGGTCTAGAGGGTAGAGCCTCCATTTGCCTGAAGATTAACATCCACAAGGTCGCCAGTTCAAGGCCACCGGCACCGTGCGACCTTGAAGCAGCTGGCAAGCTGCAGCTGAGCTGTTCCTTCTGCTCGGAGCGTGGGAGGATGGAGGCCAGAATGTTAAACCAGATTGGAGTGTAACACCTTGAATGTAGTGGTTCTTGAAAGAAAGAACCTTTTTCAATTTGAAAAATCCCTGCGTGGATTTAATAAGCCTACCTATGTAAACCGCCTTGAATAAAGTCTTGAATAAAGACCCAAAAAGGCGGTATATAAATACTGTATATTATTATATTATTATTATTATTATTATTATTATTATCAGGAAGAACTGTGATCTTCGAGTAAACTAGTAAATGTTCTTCTTACTGTGACAATACTCAAGTCCTGAGTCAATTATTAAAAGCCAACAACAGAATCAATGGAAAAGCCTATCAGGTAATAAGAGGTTCCAGAATTATCATTTCCTATGTCAGGCAATGCCTTTGGCTTTCATTTCAAGGGTGATAAAGTACAATTCCTCCACAACCATCAGTGTCCTGATCTGGAGAAGCAGGGTAATCACACTAATATGAGCTGTATTTCTAGGCGGCCCTAAAACACTGATAGAAAAGACTGTGGAAGAAAATGCTTATGGAGTAAGGGATTAGAAGCTCGCAAGAGACTGTACTAAGGAAGCAAATAGAAGGAGATAACAGAGGTCTCTGATGCCTATACACTAATGTAGCATCTTCCAAACTATTGGTCATGATCCACCAGTGGGTTGCGATCTGATGTGCAGTGGGTCACATGTAATACTCAAATCTGCCCCCAAAAGCCTTACCTGGATTCCCTGGAGGCTGCTTCCAGGTTGTGCTAGCCCACTATAGGCCTCCATTGGCCTCTACAGGCCTCGGATTGCCTTCCAGATGTGACCAGAAGCTACTCCAGATAAGGCTTTTGGGGGGCAGGCAATGCTCACATTGTGTCATGCCCCACTCTGGAGCACAAGGTGGATTGTGGCACCAAATGTGTATAGGCCTGTGTGCAGGCCCAAAAGCAGTTATAGTTAAGGCCCAATCCTATCTGCTGGCAGAAGTGCAAGAACTCTGGCAGAAGTGATATTCTGCAGTGAGTGCAATGAAACCAAATGTAGAATGACTGGTGGCCACAGTTGCAGGCCAGCAGAGAGGACACTGTCCATTGGTGAGGAGTAGAGGGGGCAGGAGATGGGAGAAACAGGCATTTCTGGGGCAGAGAGGAGATAGATCCAGTGGCAATGGGGCACACTGGATCATTTCCTTCCTCGGACATATGTTACCAAAATAGGTGGCATATGACCAAGGAGACCCATAGGTGGCCTCAGGGCTTGTAGAAAAGTAATAATTATTTTTACTTACATCCAGTTACCCTTGGGTCACCCCTCCACCACAGGATGCAGCACCTTTTTGATGTGGATGCAACAGCGCTGGCGGCAGGGGATAGGACTGGACTCTTAAAAATGTTTCCATTATAATCATGTTAAAAGTGCTGTGGACTAAGAAGACATATTGTATGTTTGGGCAACTAGTTGTATTAGATCAGTACTTCTCAACATTTGTCCTCCACTGTAACACTTCACGTGATCCACCTTTCTAAAGTACCACCAGAGGTAACTGTCAATGACATCATTACCAGTTACTTCTAGGTTGGGAGGCCACGCGAAATGCAACAAACACCTAAGTAGGAGGCTTAGGGTGGACAGAGGGCATTTTCGAGTGCAGAAAAGCATGTTTTAGAGCCTCCTACCATAAGAACATAAGAACAGCCCCACTGGATCAGGCCATAGGCCCATCTAGTCCAGCTTCCTGTATCTCACAGTGGCCCACCAAATGCCCCAGGGAGCACACCAGGTAACAAGAAACCTCATCCTGGTGCCCTCCCTTGCATCTGGCATTCTGACAGAACCCATTTCTAAAATCAGGAGGTTGCGCATACACATCATGGCTTGTACCCCATAATGGATTTTCCCTCCAGAAACTTGTCCAATCCCCTTTTAAAGGCGTCTAGGCTAGACGCCATCACCACATCCTGTGGCAAGGAGTTCCACAGACCGACCACACGCTGAGTAAAGAAATATTTTCTTTTGTCTGTTCTAACTCTCCCAACACTCAATTTTAGTGGATATCCCCTGGTTCTGGTGTTATGTGAGAGTGTAAAGAGCATCTCCCTATCCACTCTGTCCATCCCCTGCATAATTTTGTATGTCTCAATCATGTCCCCCCTCAGGCATCTCTTTTCTAGGCTGAAGAGGCCCAAACGCTGTAGCTTCTCCTCATAAGGAAGGTGCCCCAGCCCAGTAATAATCTTAGTCGCTCTCTTTTGCACCTTTTCCATTTTCACTATGTCTTTTTTGAGATGCGGCAACCAGAACTGGACACAATACTCCAGGTGTGGCCTTACCATCGATTTGTACAACGGCATTATAATACTAGCCGTTTTGTTCTCAATACCCTTCCTAATGATCCCAAGCATAGAATTGGCCTTCTTCACTGCTGCCGCACATTGGGTCGACACTTTCATCGACCTGTCCACCACCACCCCAAGATCTCTCTCCTGATCTGTCACAGACAGCTCAGAACCCATCAGCCTATATCTAAAGTTTTGATTTTTTGCCCCAATGTGCATGACTTTACACTTACTGACATTGAAGCGCATCTGCCATTTTGCTGCCCATTCTGCCAGTCTGGAGAGATCCTTCTGGAGCTCTTCACAATCACTTCTGGTCTTTACCACTCGGAAAAGTTTGGTGTCGTCCGCAAACTTTGCAACCTCACTGCTCACCCCTGTCTCCAGGTCATTTATGAAGAGGGTGAAAAGCACTGGTCCCAGGACAGATCCTTGGGGCACACCGCTTTTCACCTCTCTCCATTGTGAAAATTGCCCATTGAACACCCACTCTCTGCTTCCTGGCCTCCAATCAGTTCTCAATCCATGAGAGGACCTGTCCTCTAATTCCCTGACTGTGGAGTTTTTTCAGTGCCTTTGGTGAAGGACCGTGTCAAACGCCTTCTGAAAGTCCAGATATATAATGTCCACGGGTTCTCCCACATCCACATGCCTGTTGACCTTTTTGTTTGTTTGTTTACAAACAATACCACGGTTTTTGTGTCATGTTCCTGGTTTTTCTGCTAGATGGCAGGTTTCCTGAGGGGGCCCGTAAGTACCACCAGACACCACTTCAAATATCACTGGTGGTACCTATACCACTGGTTGAGAAACACTGTGTAAGATGCACGAGTTTCCAATAACAGAAATCGCATTGCATTACTTTTTATTTCCCTGGGAATTTTCATTGTGAACACACAAGATATCCATCTTAGATTCAGACTGACATCTCTATGGAACATCAGTTTGTTTATTCAAAATTCCTACGTAAATGAGAAAGCTGTGTGCACCATACCCAACCACAGTGACATTTTTGAAACTAATGAATTCAATAACAGCTGCATGGAAGGTTTATGTGGGAGAAGTTACAAAACTCAAACCCACAGCAGTCAGGAATGTGGTAAAGTGCATTAATCAATCAACAACTGCACCTTTTAGCCATACCTGTTTTAGGAAGAGGCAAGCAAGAAAGTAGTCTATCATCCAAAAACAACAAACTCCAGCCAGATGGCCTAACAGCTGAACTCAGTTGGTTCTTAGTAAAAAACGTTGTAGAAATATAAACCATAATCCATAAACGTTGTACTCCCAAATAAATTCCTTTAAAGTTTACATGATTTTCCAGAACTTCCCCAGAGCATATGGTTTGTCGATGGAGGCAATAGTGTCTGTCATTCCAGAAGACTCATGAATGATAGGCAAGCTATAGTGTTGAGGAAATTACATAAATCAAGGGTCATAAATTTCTCTAATGCAGTCCATTTGCAGCTGTACTGTATGGACTGTGCAGTACCCTGTGCAATTTATGTATTGAATTTGGACCCAGTGCTGCAAGCCTAGTCCTTACTCTTGCAAACAATGAAAACAAAAAAGTCACAATACTAGTATTAATGTGCACGTAGAAACGACGACAAGTGGCCTTTCTGTGGGATAGTGCCAAGCAGGGATGAAGCATGTGCATAATATGTTATAAATGGGAAAATTGTCTGTTTGATTCAAATGAGAGATTCCAAGGGCACTTGAGACCTCAAGGCTAAACCAACAGGCTTCTGTTATACTTGGAAACAATGGTTTATTGTATTTCAAAAACTTCAGAGTCTAGCCTCCAGCAAAGAATCAGGTGTTGTCTATCAGACTCCTGAAAACTCCAGCTTTGTCGTCTTTTTTAAGTAAAAGTTTTGTTAAATACTCAAGGCAATGTCAACGTCAACTAGCAATTCTTAAGAGAGGAGCTTTCTGGGTACAAGGTTCCTATAACTATCAGAAGGTACATTACACACTCTGTTCTACAGGGGTAGTGATGTTAGTTTGATTGCAGCAAAACCAACAAAGTGTCTTGAGGCACCTTAGAAGACTAACCCTAATGTACAGAAGGAAGTTCCCACATGGGAACTTTGCCACTCCCATCTCCCCACAGCAGGTTCTCACAGTCCCCAAAGATAGTCCTCCTGATAGGGAGAGGCACTGGTGCAAGATGGTATGTGACACAGAGAGTTCCCAAGGGAGGAAGAAACAGAGAAAAATGCCTTCCATTCACACAAAATATAACCCTCACAAACTTATTGTAGCGTAAGTGTTGATGAACTACAGTCCACTTTCAGGTACATTAACTGTTACAGTCAGTGGTATATGCAAGCATGCACCAGCACACATGGGTAGAAAAAAAAGAAACAGAATGGTAAACCATGAGATCAACTGATCATAAAAATCTATCAGGTATAGTCTGTGAAGTTTAAATGTACAAGCACAGCGATAATTCAAAACAGTGCTGCAACAGTAAATAGAATGCATTTGTACTTTTTTATTCAGACTGACTTGTCTATCATATGTAGACAACACAAGGACACTGTTGGCAGGTGTTAGCATGATCATGTTGGATGATGAACAGGTGAATGAGCTATAGAAAACAATAGTGGTGCGCTTCTTTCCTGGGTCTGTCCTACAGCAAGTTAATCATGGGTATCAACCCTGCCTGTGTCTCAGAATGGATCTTTACCTACATTCCCATCAGTATACTCCCCTGCGATTATTTTGCTGCTAGAAAAAAACCCAACACATTAGCCACTCAATCCTATCTAAAAAGCATGCCAGCAGAACAGGCATTCTGCCAGAGCAGGCTGTCTCAAAGCGGCCGTAAAGCAGCATTTTGTGGTAGCGCGAGCAGCTAGTATGCTGGTGAGAAGGTCAGAGCTTTGCTGCACACACCAATAGTCACTGTGTGGAGGTAAACTGCTGGAGCAGGTAAACCCAGCGCAGTGGGTGGACCGGGGCAGGGAAGGGCAGAACAGGGTGCTGACATGATGGAGATGGGTGGGCACCGAATCCAAACCTCCTTCCAGGCCTAATTCGCCTGCAAAGAACAATGCAGGCTTTGTACCAGCAATATCATTGGCGCAGATATGAGTTGCCCCATAGCAGCTGCTGGGGCTTACCCCAGGGCATGAATATCCCCTTACCCTGAGGAGTCCTCCAGCAACTAAAACTCCCCCACAGGATGCAGCAGAGGCCGTGCTGGCAGATTTGGGTAGGATTGGGCTGTTCAAGGTATAAGAGGGCTTGCCAGACTAGGGCTCATGAACCACATGCAGCTCTTTGACACATAATGTGCAGCTTGTGGAAATATGTTGGCTGAGTTCCTTTTTGCATCTGTCACCCAGGGGCTTACCCTGGGCCGCAATCCCCAGTGGGGAAACAGGAGGACCAAAGGGGGCAAGCAGAAGGAAGGGGTATCCGGACACAAGGAACTCTCCAAGGAATGTCCTGGAAGGACAAGGAGCCAGCCCAAGAGGGCGAGGCTCCTAACTCTTTGCTGCAGTCAACCTCCTCACCTCTTGGGGCCGGGCAGAGGCCTCCTCAGAGACAGGACAGCCCAGGTGCAACTGCCCTTCCTAACAGAAAGGGTGGGACCTGCAGGGAGAGGACTGGAGATCTCAGGAGATATTAACCCCAGGTGGGGCCAGGAAGAGGAGGGGCTAGGAGGAATGCCCAGGAGGATAAGAGGAGAGGAGACAGCCAAGGAGGGAGGAAGCACCTTCCTGAGCTCCATAAGGAAGGGGCTACAGAGGGGAAGGGAGGAAAGGAAAGCATTGCCTCTAGTAGAGGAGAGGCAAACAAAGTGGGGAGACAGCCAGGGGCTGGCAGAGGTCCAAGACTCTGGTTCCTTGAGGAAAGAGCTTCCCAAGGGCTTTGGAAGATCCCCAAGTACAGAGGACCCAAGGAGCACCTCTAAGCTGAACCTACAAACCGGGGAGAGCGAAAAGGAGAGGAGGGCACCACCCCAACCCAGCCCTTTCCAAAGAGACTACACTGACGCCAGAACCTACCTGCAGAGAACCCCACGCGCCCGACACCTTTCCTGGTGAGGACTGCGGGAGAAAGGTCAGTGGGGCAACTGACCCCTTGATTTCAGGAAACTGGAGAGACTGTAACTGAAACTGTATCTAGGGGGCACTGGGGTTTTGTGAGGGAACAGGACCCCTCCATGAATGTAAAAGCCGCAACTAAAGTAAAGAAGGTAAACAAATCCCTTTTTTCGGCTCCCCGTTATTCGCGCCGACCAGGGAGAGACTGGGCGGGTCTAGACGGTACTGCAGAACCAATACCCCGGGGATCCGCCCTCAATATGGTCATCACAGCATCACAATTAATATTAAAAATCTCAAGCTTTATATTTTATTGGGTATAAACTGAGAGTCCATTGGTTTAAAGCACAAGTTTAATGTTTATGGTGAGTAAATACATTTAGGGTGCAATCCTAACTGGCAATTATGGTGGTATAGGTGGCCCTGGAGGGTCGCAAACGTGCCGTAAAGCACGTTTGCAACTACTTAGGCGGGAGCCGTGTCAGTGCATTTAGATGCGCCAACGCACGGACAGAGGCAGAAGCCTCTGCTGCGGCTCCTGCACTGCCATAAGCGGCAAAGGTAGGCATGGGGGGGCAGGAGGGGGTTTTACTGGGCAGGGGAGGGCGGGCCCGGGGGCAGGTGCACAGGGAGCTGGGGCGCGGCTGGGGCCCAGCGGTTATGCCAGATCCCAACCCCTGTCTCCCGGGCAAGCAGAGCGGCTTCAAGTCGCTCCGCTCTCTTCGGACTTGCACCACCTCCGGAGGTGGCGCAGGTCCGAGGAGACCCATAGGGGCGCGCAGCCCTTACCCACGGGTAGGGGAAGAGCTTCCCCTTGCCTGTGCCTGAGCCGCTACTCACTGCAATCCTGCGTTGGATGCAGCACAAGCCTCCGGGCTTGCCTACTCCAGCGCAGGTTAGGATTGCACCCTTAAGAATTTTAATGCTAATTTTAATGCTAGATTTGAGTCAAGGATTAAAGAAATAATATTTGTCCATGTCTTGAGGCTCTGAAACATCAGAAATTTATTGTATGAGCCTCTTATTTTAAGCAAGTTTGGCCACCCTTGGTATATAACCTATTATCAGTAGCAATACTTCAAATCAGTTCCATGTCTAGTTGTATTGAATGAAGAGTGTCCACTGATGAATAGTTGATCAAATAATCTTTGCAAAATGGGTATATGTAACCACACTGATATGGTTAACTTGCAGAATTCTATTTTTCTGATACAGGGATTTAGATTTTTAACCTTCAATAAGTCAGTGTGTCCAACAATGAGCAAGAGAAAGTAATAATAATACAGGTATTTGTGCCCCCTGAAGCAGAAAGAGTGAATAGAAGTCCAAGAAAACACATGAAAAGGAATTATCTGGAAAAAGTGACTTGGAAGAACTAGATAATTCAGCTCCTGCACCATCATCACTTTGGAGGAACAATCCCTTTGAGCCAGCCACTGACCATAATACAGAGAAAAACCCAGTCGTGCAGTTTCTGATAACTGAAATCAAAGGGAACACCAGGTTATTAAAAGTACTGTGACTGACACTGAAACTGGACACAGATTTTTTGCATTCTGACAGAGATTAAGGGGAGCTAAGCAACACAGACAATAAAGGAACAGATAAGTATTACAGACAGATCTGTAACTTGACACTGGGAAATAGCAGTGCTAAGGCTCATGGAACTCTTAGGGTGCAGGTCCAGCCACCAAAAAGGTTATTTAGAAAAGAAAGACTTCAGCCATTGCTCTTGCTGGGGGAGGGGTGGCCACACTCATGGGAAGGATTGTAACTATACCACATACCTTCATGCACATCTCAAAATCTGCCAATGTGTTTGCCTATCTGAGGGCACAATCCTAACCCCTTATGTCAGTACTTTCCAGCACTGGCCTAGGGGTGCCAATGGGACATGTGCTGCATCTTGCAGTTGGGTGTCACTCACGAAGGCCTCCTCAAAGTAAGGGAATGTTTGTTCCCTTATCAAAGAGCTGCACTGACATAAGGGGTTAGGACTGCACCCTGAGAAACTCAAATTTCGTTACTTTTGGAAAGTTAGTTTTCTACTGAATAGTAGTAAACAAAGGAAGCATCTTGGATGCAGCCTTTATGCACCACACAGTTCCTGGTCCTTCCACATATCTGCTTCTCTGATCTACTCCTACAGCTCCTGCTTTCTAATATGCAAAATGTTCTGAAAAGACAAAATGGAAGAACTCCCATATAGGAGGTGGGGGAGAGGTATAATATATAGTTCAAAGATATGTAAGACCAATTCCTTTTTGGTTATTGAATACAGATGTCTCCCTAAAACCACCTTACCCAGTTTCCAGGATATATATGCACAAGACTGCATTTTGAGTCTCGGAGGCAAGAGTGCAGCATTTCTGATCTACATGACTAAATCCTGGGCCCATTTCCCATGTAGTAGACTGGGAGAATTGTCCAGTTTGTAGAGACAGTATGGTGAAAAAGTGCACAAAACTCTATGGATCACAGTGCCTTTTTATTTCTGGTGCTATTTTCCATTTTTCTATTTGTGCACTAAGTCACAAAATCACAAATATGGGAAATTCCTGAACAAATATGCTAGAAAGAGTCATTTCAGCAGGTTTGCACATGCTTGTACATCTTTCAGTAACATAACACTTGTTAATTCACTGCAAAACGTGTACAATGCTTCCCAGAAACTGGTGCAACGCTAGCATGGGGAAGAGACAAATAGAGAAATGCTGATGAACATGACATCAGTGAACAGGAAAGCCAAGCCCATTTCTACAGTATTTGATCGGTGTTGGCACATTCACATATGGTTCATGATGCAGTCTTCAAACTGCTCCACATTCCTGCACAAACTCACCACTGTTATTCTAATAAATTAGCCAGATGATAATATAAACCATGAAAACAATTACAGCTACTGTAACAATGTTCTTCCATTCTTGCCTTTCCATGCATCTTTAACACTTGCCTTCACTACCTTAGAATACAGCACACATTCCATTGGCTCCACTCCACTTCATATGCTGATGGGGGATAAGATTGGGACACTAGACTTCCCATCAGAAGAGAGGGACACTTTTTATGACCCATCTGATAAACACTGGCAGGACCTCTCCTGATGGGCACAACACATAGGCACATGAGGGGGGAAAGAAACCTGTTGGCATTTTAACCTCTCCTTCCCCAGTCACCACCTGTCCCCATGCGCAAACCAACCCCACCCCACACCTGCAATTATATAACTCACAATTTATCAGTTGCCTTACTTCACATATAAATGACATAGCAGACCACTGACATCATGTATTTTCCTCCTAATTGTTTTTGATATAAGAGCTATACAGAATGTACAATAAAATTAAGAAATAGAAAGCAAGGTTAATAAGATTAGCTTGTTGGGGTAATGTGTTTTGCAGTATATCCTCAAACCTGTTCTCTCCAAACAAAATTAAATGATTGTGATTATATTTTAAAGCACTGCAGGCCACACAAGATAATATTCTTATCAGATATTAAAATTATTTTCAGAGTAAAAATCACACACTTGTGTGTGCATACTTTTTCATAATCAAAGTTGCCTTTTCATGCCAAAATGACCAGAACTGCATCTAACTGAATTTCTCAACTTCTGTATTTCTTTTGTTAAAACAAAAAAGGCAAGTTATCAGTTGCATGGAACATGCAGCTTCTGAGGGGGAAAAAAAGATGCTCCACTTAGCAAACTGGGTGGTGCACTATTTTCTTTAAGCCTCCATGAGCACCCATTAGGTGAATGCCTATTCAGAGACTTGTCATTGGACTGCACTGACTGGTCCATTAAAAACCTATCTCAGAATTCAGTTGCTAACCTTGCATGAGCTTGGTCTGTTAAGCTACTGGACAGCAGCCTCTGTTTCTTTTAGAAAGACATATGATATGGAATAAAAGCAGCACCCCAAGATCATCCAGATTACAGAATATACCAGAATAAGAAAATAGGAAGAACCATGATAGCACCATGGAAGACATAACTACAGAACTAAGAACATATTTAGTCAAATAAATTCTTGTGAGGCAAGTCAAGGAATCAAGCCATGCACTACTGGCAAAAATCAAGAACAGTCACTAGCCAGTATGAGCTTAGTCTATTACTGCCATTACTACAATGAAAAATAAAAGTCCACATGCACTTCCACAGAGTAGCATCTTGACAGTGGCAGTGGCAACCCATCTTCTTTACAATTGTCACTGGCACATTAGAAGAAGGTTTTTTGCCCAAATACTTGGAAATGAGAACTCATTAGCTCCATCAGGACACTTGTGAGACCCCTCACACAATACACTTTATAAATCTATCCAAATCAATTATTTCCAGAATGAAATGATCAGATTCCCTATGCATACTAGATACAGGTGTGCGTTACTTAATAACAGGATACGTTCTCCTATCCTAGTTGTTATGTGATTAGGTCATTAAGCGAACATTCAGCCCAATCTAGTGCCTTTGTTGTGTAAACAGACACTCTCTGCCAGACAATAACTGGATGCACAGACTGCTGGAGATGAATTGCCTCTTATTTGCATTACTCTGTGTTCTGTAAACAGACACTCTGCTGCAGGCTATAAGAGACCTAATTGCCTCATTAAGAACCTCTTTGTTGTGCTTTGACCACTGTCATATATGTGGTCTGTCATTATGCGGTCCGTTGTTAAGCGGCGCATACCTGTATATTAATTCTTAATTTAATCCCTAGTTAGAAACTGTCCCCCCAATCGCCAATTTACTAATATCCACGTAGTCTTGTAATTACACTTTCCTATGACACACAATTCCAACATATTAACTGCTCAATAGGTAGAAATTTTCGAAGGTCCAGCATTTTACATGTACAGTTGCTTCAATGAAACAGACTCCTGCAAAGTTGGAAACAATAAGCTGAATGCGAACTTTTTTTTTTTTCTCCAGTATGAAGTTGACTTATATGATGGCATTTGGTTATATCAATTTTTATTAGATTATCATACTAATCATTTGCTTGTCTAATTTCTAATATACTATGTAAATTATTACAAAAAGCCTTCTAAAGACTGGATATTTAAGGCAAAATCATCAGTGAAATCCCTTGCACATGAACAAAGTCCAAACAACTGGAGGGGGCAATAAAATACTAGGGCTACAGTCCTCCTTGCAGTCAGGTTTACTTAAATCCTATTTACCTCACTAGTAGCCCTGACCGCATTCAGAACAGAGGTGGCTCTGGTTATTGACAGCAAAGCAATGAAAGAATAGTAGGGTGTATTTACCCAAAATTCATTACAGCATTTGCCAAAAGACAAGAAGCATCAACAGCTATCAAATATATTCGTAATAGAAATAATATACACAAAAATATTCCACAACAGCTACATTACCATTTTTTAATGGAATTTATATTCTGCACCTGTGCAGCAAATCTAGTTAATCACTTGAGATTAGAGAACTCAGTCTGTTGTGCAAAGCACTGTAGTTACTGAAAAGCTCTCCTTAAGGCAGATACAATATTAAAGTTGACAATACACAGGATACCTTAAGAACTAGTGTCCTGTAGGGGCTAACTGGCAGAGCTATGAATCACTTTCATGCAATTTAATTATTACTTCTTTATTCCAATAGCAATGGGTAAGGCAAGGAGATGTACAAGACCCATTTGCTGTTCCCTGGAAGGCACATGTAGGCCTTTTCTTCTATTTCCTTATTCATAGCAGTCCTTCTCCATATATTTACAACTTTTTCCTTGCAATTTAGGCTGAGTGACACTAGACTATGCACATCCTGACTGCAGTTATCACCTGATCACCTGAATGTGTGAACCTCTTACTTCAGTTATTACATTATCATACCTCACAACTCACTGATTCATTTAACATTTCATATCAGCCACAAAAACTGGAAAGCTATTAGTATTGGCAACCTTCAGTCTCGAAAGACTATGGTATCGCGCTCTGAAAGGTGGTTCTGGCACAGCGTCTAGTGTAAACGAGGCAACACCTTACTGGCTGGGGACTGCCCAGCTTAAGGCGGGCGGTAGCTGCCCAATGAGATGCAATGATCTCTCCCACCGTCGGAAGCAGCCCCTGGCGTCATGCTCTACGCCAATCGAGCAAAGACTTATAACCGGTAAACTGCTGCTTCCCGTGTTGTGCCGACGCCGTATGGCGAAGTTGGAGTGTCCTCTCCAGTGCGCGAAGCCTGGGTAAAGAAGGTATGGAGGATAGGCTGTTACCCATGCAGCAAATCCCCCCTCTCCACGTCGCTGGAATGGTCCAATGGAAAGGCAGAAGCCAATACGGTTGGTTCCAGCGGTGTCGCAGGAGTTGCCAGAACGTGACTGTGTTCAGCCATGAACTGCCTAAGGGACTCCGGCTCCTGATTTTGCCTCGAGGTTGACTCCTGAAGCCTTTTCCAGAACTGGATGTAGCCACAAGGCAGTGGAGGTTTGAGGTCAGAGTTTCCTTCTCTTAGATGAGCTGCCTTCCTAGGCTGACGAGTCCCATCTACCCTAAAGATAATTCTCTGTCACTTATTCCACCTTTTTTTAAAAGAAGGTAAAAAGGAGAGTACTGATCCTCTGAGTATATGCTACTAAATCTACATAAAAAATTCTAGTCGCAGCCACAGATAGCTTTCCTACCAGTTACATATCATAACCAACAGGTTGTGAGGCCATGGCCAAAGACTGTTTGTCTAAAGCAGGGGGAGGGGGGTTGACAACCTTCTTCTCCATAAGGTCCATCAACAGGAAGAACACAAATGCATGCTCTAACTCCCAATTAGGCCAAAGAACTAAGAAAAAAAGAGATGGGCGTGGCGTGGAAAGATGTATGCCCAGACAGAGGTGGATGCTCAAAGGAAGCTTCTGCCCCTGGATTGCTCACCCTATAAGCCTTACAGAGACAGAATTACAAACTTGAATTCCTTTTTAGGACCACCATAGGATAAATATACAGGATCTTTCTGGGACTACAGGCTGGATGAGTTTGGGTAGTGGGCCAAAACATGCTCACAGGCTGTAGGTTGCCTACCCCTGATCTAAAGGGTCCAAAACCAACCAATCTGCACAAGAAAAGTACCATTCAGGAGGCCACAACACAGAGGGAATATCTGTATGCTTCAAGAAAAGGGACTCATTGGGTTGGATCTAGAGAAGCACAAGTGGAAGGATGTTCACATATGAGGACCTTCCTAGGCCCCTCTCCCCACTGTTTGTGCAAGATACCTCCACCTGAATTTGGTCCGCCCCCTGCAGCTCCCCATACCATATCACACAGTATTCCAGAAGTTTCCCCAAACCTCAGGAGAAGCTTTTCAGGGTGCACAGAGTGGAAAAATCCCTTCCTTAATGATTGCCCTTCCACTCTCACTTCTCTAGATCGGTGTTTCTCAACCAGTGGTATGTGTACTACCAGTGTTACCACCTAGGAACCCCAGACCTCCACCTCCTGGCAGCAAGACCAACAATACAATGCAACAAGCAGCAGTAGGAAGCTCAGTTCAGCAGGCAGAGCTCCAGCTTGCACTTTTTGCAAGCTCAAAAAAGCTCTCCTGTCCACCCTGACCTTCTTACCAAAAATGCATTGCATCTGATTGCACTGCACCTGGCCTCCCAATTTAGACGTAACTGCTAATGACACCATCACTAGTTACTTCCAGTGGTACTTTCAATAGGTCGACCATGCAGAGTCGTACAGTAGGGGACAAATGCTGAGAAACACTGCTCTAGATCCAGACAATTGTCATCTAGCCTTATCTCGGCACACCTAGCCCTGTCTTTTTTGACATCAGAGCTGCTAAGCCAATGGCAGCTAGAGAGATAACACAACCACTGTCTGACAAGACCCACAGTGACATCACAGCATTTCAGTCACTTACTGCACAAGACACTTTCAGTCCCCAAGCTGTGAACATACTGTTGATTACTTAACAGCTCTGTGGGTAGTTTATGATTAGTAGCCCTTATAACCTCATGCTCCAAGCCTGAGCACATCAGCTTGTTGGCTTAAAGATCCTGGTATATGGGAGAATCAAGTGACACTGAAGCACCATTTTCCTTGTCACCGTAGTAGAGGCTGAATGTTTGGGATAGTGTGAACTGGAAGCCGTGCAGACCTCTTACAGAGCATTCTGAGAGCTATTTGCTCAATCCACGAACTAGATCACAATCACAGCCATGAGACTGCTTGGTTGAACTGTAAAAAGAGCTTTGGAGGAAGGCTAGATAGCTCCATTCCACAAGTCATTCTCTTTGTATCATGGCAACTGAAATGGAAGATCAGGTTCTTAATAATGTCCTCTGGCACTTTACAAAATCATTTCTAATAACAATTCAATGGAGCCTCAGCGGTGGCCTGTGCTTAGTCTACAGTTTCTTGAGTACTGCAGAAACCTCCGCAGCAAGACATTCTTCCAAAACAGCCCTTGAGACTAGTCCTACACTTTGGACAAAGTAACTAAAACCAGTTGATCTTCAAGGAACGCTTCACTCCTAGACCCTGGGGGAAAGGAAGAGCACATGTAAAATGATGATATAGCTGCTTTAAATTACCTGCCAGTTAAATTAATCTAATTTACGGAGGCCATGAGCTCTATTAAGCTGGATGCTGGTTGCTCTACACAGAAAAGTGTATGAGTTGATTTTTGCTGTTACCACTTTTAACGTTTAAGTTTGGAAGGGGGGCAGTAATAAGCAGCCAGCACAATAACTACAACTGACATTGGAAAAAAAGAAACTGTTGCTGCTTCTTCTGCGAGACTTGGAAAAAGCTGGCATGGTGTTTCAAAACCTACAGAGTCCGCTTTCAGGTCTCAATCAAGTGAAACATCCAGCCCTGCTGTGTACACCAGTGACCACAACAAAGACTGTGGTTTCTCCCACACTCACCGTAAATAGATTTAAATTAATGCTATTCATCACTGGGTGGGAAAGAAGGGAAATATAAAAGTACAGTAACATAAGACAAGTCATGCCTAACCTGCAGCACTGGGCAACTTTTGTACTACTGAACAAGCCTCAGGGCTATAAATGCAGTGACCTCTGCTCCAAGGTTTCTTTTTGGGTTTAAACTAGTAGCTCTCCTCTCTTACCAATTGGGTACATCTGCTATTTCAGAACAGAGGAAACAGTATTGAGATCCTGTGATACAGCTTTCCCTGACAACACCTGGAAGCATTCTAAGAAATACTAAAAGCCCTATATTGCTCTGCTCTATTTGTTTCTGTTTTGGAGAAAGGAGACAGCTTAGCCACTTGATTGAACTGATGCCAGCATTTCATGATATAGCAAACACTCATAAGTTCCACTACTGCTAGGGTTCAAATTAGCATGGATGCCTACCATCTCAATTACAACTGCTGGGGGAATACAGTTGTCCACATTTAATCCTGCTTCTGTCAACTCTACAATCTGCTACAGCTAACAGTAGGAACTGGCTCCTACACTTGCCAAAACAGAAAGGGTAAGAAATCCCTTTCATCTGTACACTGAAAAACGATGATTCTCAGATAGGGTGCTGGGACCCAGAGTGGGATATAAGAATTTCAGCAAGAGGACTAGTGACAGTGCGGCAGAAAGATCTAACAGGTTGTCCCTTGCAGGACAAGGCTTGAACTGCCAAGTGGGATTCTGAGCATGTTAGAAGTCTGGCAGGAATAGAGAACCTTGTTACAAAGTATCATAAAGCAGCCATTTCCAAATAGGGTAATGGGACAAGAGCATAAGCCTCAGCTGTACTATTAGAGAGAGCTGGATGCAAAGTAGTACCCAGAGGGCTAGCCATATCTGTTGTTTTTGCTTCAACAGTAGGACTGTAGTCCTAAACACAGTTGCAAGGGAGTAGCTCCCACTGAACAGAGTGAGACTTTCCTTCTAAGTAAATATACATAGGACTGCACTGTAAGAGTCTTGTCCTACCGTAAAGTCTAACCAATTAATTTCAGCATAGGCTTTTGCAGGCTATCGTCATGCACATGACAAAGTGGACTGTAGTACACAAAAGCTTGTAAAGAAATAAACTGGTTGGACTTTAATGTGCTGCAGGCACCAAAAGTATGGACTTTCAGGTGTTGCTTTTGGATGCAAAAGTATCAACAATAAGACTGAAATAGTGTAACAGAGATTTGTTGGTGGAACAGCAGTACAATAACCAAGGGTAACTGAAGTGTTTATACATTGGACAACTCTGCTATTGCTTTGACCCTACAGCTCTTGGTAAATCTTGCCAAGTATCAATCTATGAAGGGACAAGGTACCCTTAAGATCTCCTTCAGGGGAAGCCTGCTGAACCAAATCACCAATGCATGTCTTTTTCTCTCTCCTTTACTAAAGGGCTATGTTGCTGGAGTCTGCATAGTCTTTCAGTTCACCCACCAGCCTCAACACAAACTAGAACCACACTTCCCAAAACAGTCAAGGAACAAGGAAGAGCTAGCAAGAAGTCTATAGCCACAAAACTTCACATGAGTACAGTCAGTATCTTGGTCCTGTGCAAGCTAAAGCAGGTTGTGCTGGAAAAGTCTTATAAATGGGACACACATCTAAATATGTCCAAATATATTCTTACACTGTAACAAGTACATATAAATCCAGTTCAATCCAAAGACAACTGGGTGCCTTTCAGCCCTTCTGAAATCAGCAGTGCTTAAGGTTCCAGAAAAGCACAAGCAGCAGTTATTGGACTACCTTCATACACCCTGATCCAGTGTTTCCATGTACATGCAGGGCCTCAAGTGTGGACACCCACTGCAACAGCAAGGACCGTCTTATTCTCAGTGGTACTCTTACTTCTACTACAACTGCTATTTAGAAAACGGTAGTTGAAGGGGACTGCTCCATTCACAGAATTCTATTGCGCACTTAACATGGAACACTTTCCTACGATGAGGACAATGGTGTGGCCTCCACTCATACAGAGCTCTCTCTCTCTCTCTCTCTCTCTCTCTCTCTCTCTCTCTGCGTGTGTGTGTGTGTGTGTGTGTCAGAAACTCATGAAGTTTTGGCTACACACTGCCAGTCATCTGGAAGACATCCAAAATCATTTTCAAGAGTCAAGAATTGGCAACAAAAGTGCAGCTTATAAAGAGCAATACTGGATAGGAATTTCACAGGGGACACAGGGAGAATCTGCATAACAAGGAGATCTGAATAATCATGGTTCAGATGCTGGACTTAATGTTATAACATTCAGATGCATACTTAATGTTATGCATTACATTCAGTATGGTATGGAATATGGTTCAGAAAGTGAGACTCACTTTCTAAATGAGAAAGTGAGAAACACACCAAATGCTACATATTAAGGCTGCAATCCTTTGCACACTTCCTGGGAGTAAGCTCCATTGAATACAGTGGGGTTTATTTCTGAAAAGCCATGAGTAGGACTGTGCTGTAAGTTTAGTTCTTTACCATGGATCTTGCTTTATCCAATACATTCAGTTCTAGCAGGAATTTCTGATGCATTTGGGGACGAATTACAAACCTTACTAATCTTACACCTGCTTTTGAGCAGTAGGGAGCAAGTACTCAATCTGCTGCCATCTGGTTAATCAGCAAATCATGGATAACTGTACTACCATATGATAGAATGGCAACAGCGGTCACAAACCCCCTGAAAATCCATCATACCTAAGAGATGATGCTTGTTTTCCTTTGATCTAATCTAAGCCATGAATGCTAAAGCCGGAAAAAGAGTCATTTTTTAAAACCTAGGAAATAAGTTGGAACTGCCACAACACGAAGGAAACAGTGTGCGGTGATCAGAAATATTTTATATGGTAAAATGATACACTTTTTGCAGAGAGAAACTGCAGATTTCAAAATGCTGTGACAGCTCTTTGTGAAGTGTACAGTATTGCTACAACACCTTTCACATTATTGCTAAACACCAAACAGTCTGCAGCTATTAGCAGGATAGGTACAATAAAAATCAATTGTGCTAGGAATATACCATGTAAAATTATAAGCACCTTTCAGATTTAGAGCTGAGAGCTGGTCACAGATATTTCAGAGGTATCCCACTATGCATCATTAAGGTGGTCTATTTCAGAAAGTGCACCATTAATAGACTGGACGGTAAATAGCAGCCTCCCTCCAAAACAATGCACCATAGTTTATTCCAGGTTGGAACCTATGTGCACTTTCTATTACAGTGTGAGTTAACTACAAAACTAAATACATTTTCAGTTACCAGAATCAAATTGGCCTTGCTGTTATTTTGGTTTCAGTCTGTAATAAGGTCTATAGAAATTCAACTAGTATACCATGCCCATTTAAAAAAAAAGAGAGAAAAGATTGAGCACTGTGGTTCCCAAACTGGTGGGAACCCACCAGGGGAACTGGAAGCAGGGCTTTCTCCCTTAAGGGTAGTAGCCCTGCTCCAATGGCAGCAATAGTGCTGCAGAGATCAAAGTGTTGCTGCACCCAAGGGGCTTATTTCTTACCTAGCTGGCCCTCTGTAGGGTCCTGGAGGCTTGCAGTCCCCTCCTACATCCTCCAAAACTTCTGTAAACAATCCTTATCTCCAATCAGCAGCTATTTCCGGTTTTCAGGTGGAAAACAGTAGCTGCTGATCAGAGATAAGGATTGTTTTCAGAAGCCTCAGAGGACATTGGAGGGAACTGCAAACCTCCAGGACCCTGCAAGAGACCAGCTCTGCCCCCAAGGTAAGAAATAAGCCCCATGGGAGTGGCAGCACTTCAATTGCTGTGGCGTTGTTGCTGCTGCCCTCCCCGCCTCTGCAAATACTTACCTAGTTCCCAATTCCCATGTAAGTGTTGGGGAACCACTGTTTTAGCATATTCAAGAATCCTTCTGCAAATTAACAAAACATTTGGATGCATGGGTTCACTAAACTAAATTCATGCCTATCAAGATAACAGCCAAAAACATCAGCCACCGTGTGGCCAACAAACACAAGCTAGCTTTGTCTGAAAGAAAAAAAAAACTCCAGAAAACAAAGCAAAAAAGTCTTTAACCTCTCACAGAACCCAAGGACTTGAGCTGCGAAGCCCTTTTTACAATGTGATCATGTTGGCTGAAGTTGCTCCACTGCAATAAAAAACAAGAAAGTTCTCGCTTGAGTGCCTACTAATGAACAAAGGTTAACTTTATCTCAAAGGTCAAATGCCTGGTAGCGAAGGTTATGACCCTAACAACTTAAATGGTGACCCTGCCACGTGCCTGGTATTTTGCAGATTCTGATACAGATCATCTGGTAAAGAACTGGTCATAAATTTACTTCAGTATTATACTCCCACAAAGAATAGTGTTTGCCACAATAGTTCCCAACTTGTCATTTGATATGTGGGCTGCAGAACTGAAAGAGAAAAAACAACCCAAAGTTAAGGCTAGTGCTTCACAGCCTGTTTTTTCACTTGAAACTACAAATGGAGACTTGTACTTTAACTTCAGCACACTTTGGCCACCTCCTTGCTTCTAAAATGCTGACGGTTCTATCTTTTCTTTGCATGTGACAATGGAAATGGTAATAACTCGCATGTTGGTGAATTTTATTCCTTCACTTCACTAATAATTCCTTTGAAGAATAATTTGTGTGGTTCAACCTACTTTGGAAGAATTATTATTTATATCTGAGCACATGTGGTTCTCTTGCAGATGACCACATTCTGTTTCAAGAAGGGGGGGGGAAGGACTTCAAACAATAGTTATGTATTTAAGGAGGAAAGGGACATCTTACTGCAGATATTACTGAGAATTAGTTCCTTGGAACTGAACACAAAATAATAGCACTCAGGGTGAAAAGGCCACAATGGTTTTGGCACATATCTGAGAGCACGTTTTCAAGTCTGCACCTCCGGCCAATACTGGCAACTTCTCAAAACTTTTAAGTAGATAAAAACATTGTTTTCTGTTTGCAGACCTTTGGGGTTATAGCAGATACTCTCCAACTCAGCTGTACATAAGTTGACCAACTTACTATTATTTATGGTTCCACACACTATTATTTATGGTTCCACACCATAAATAACAGCTCAGTAAATATCACCAAGCAAATCTGTACTATCTAAAGACAAAAGGGCCTTAAGACTTCCTTTTGTAATTCCTTGTTGCGCATACAGTATAACTTGCCATTACTGCAGCTCTACAAGAACCAATCACTGTCATCTTGGCCAACATTCAGGTGTGACAAAGAATTCTGGGATACATTTGAGTGAAAAAGAAGGGAACTATAAGCATCCTCCCCCCTCCACACACACATGAACAATGAAGGTTGCTTGATCAATGTTCTGTATACTCAAACAATGGCTACCTTGTTCTATACAAAGCGGTACTGAAAGATTGTCTACAATAGAAAGTGCTGAAAAAGGTGTGAAACTCTGAATACACAGAAAAGCAAATGTTAAATATGAATGTTGGCCTCTTGTTTCCTAAAAGGTTGCAAACCTAAATAAAATTTAAACATTACATTGTACCAATAAGCAAAATATAATTAAAATCAAAGTTAGCATGCTCATTTTTGGATGGTTTTTTTTAGCTCTGCACTTCAGTACGTCCTGCTAACCAGCACTGCTAACCTCTACTATTAACACACCAAGCAAGAAAAGTCTTAATTAAACAATAAGTTTTAAAAAATATCTAATGTAAGAAAGCCATAACTGAAGCAATTAATTACATTAAGCCTATTTGCAATGCTTATCTTGCTTTGCATCTTATACTTTCTTCCAAATACATTATATTCCAGTTATCACTTGATGAACAGTTTTATAATCAATAGTGTTGATTAAACAACAGTAACGGTAATCAGGTGATACACTAATGATTGCAACGTTAACTTTCAATTACATTCCACAGATTATTTGAAATATAATCCCCAAATGCATGTCCTGAATCAACAGTTGTCCAAAGATTATTTATAACACATCATCAGCACCAAATATTTTAAAAGAAGACAGCTCTGCTTAAAAACCTGAGCTGATTGACAAATCAATCAGGACTTGTCATTCAGCATACACCTGAACAGTCTTACAGAAAATCCTACAATGCAGTTGGGACAATTGTCTGTTGTAGATGCTTATATTTAATTAATGAAATGCAGCACTCAATACATTCTCCTCTAAAAACAAAAAAAAAGAGTTCACATCACCGTATCATGAAAATAGAGCACACCTTCACCAATGTTTTTATATGCCTTGTTCACCAAAAGTGTGCAACACAAATCACGGCATCACATACAATTTCCAAATGCCTACCTTTCTAGCACAACATAGAATTTCCTTTTTGTAAACTGTATACTCCAATAACATTACTACAGGGATGACAAAAATGGGTTTCCACTTTTGCATTACACTGCCCGAAGGTTACCAGGCTATCTATCAACTGAAATGCTAAATCACAAATCCAGTTGCATAAGTCTGACACAATGAGTAGTTTTGAATCTTCTCTCACTCTTCAATCCTACCCAATATAAAATCTTGGGATCACTGAATTCCAATAAGGCCAGTTGGGTGATTTGAAAGGTCAGTCTACTGCCAATGTTAGGCCTAGTGATCCAGAAGTTACAGATTTGCCCTAAAACAAGAAGGTTACAGAAAAATGCACTATGCAGACTGAAAGTTGGCTCAATAGTACCATTTATCTATGAACATCCGCAGATATATTGATATTCCCAGACCAAATTATTTTGTGCTAAATCTGCAAACAATGCATATCTGTTTTCCTGAAAGCCACATTGTTAAACTAGCAATCTATCCTGCAAAATCAATCACTTTCTACCTACAGGCAGAAACTACAAGAAATCGCCTTTTGCTATGTCTTGTTATGCAGGCATTCCTATTATCCATAGCTATTAAAATCAATTTTCATATATTTGTGGGTATCTGTCAACCCCTTACCAAACCCTTTACCTATGGTCAATTTTTGTATACTCAACCATTGTGTAGGTTGGGCTTATAACAGAAATGTTTTCATTACTCTGCCTTATTAGATGAATTTGAATCATGTAACGGAAAAGATTTGTACAAAACACTGAGCATCTTATTTTCTTTCAGCAATCCTTAAGCAGGCTTCCAAATATTTGGTTAACTACCTATTGCACTCTTCATAGTGAAATTCAAAGTTTCCGAAAATTGTTATATGCGTACAGAACATTAGGTTATAATGTAAAGAAATTATTCTTCCGCAATGTTACAGACCAACAGAGAATATTTTCACCCTTGTCTCCATTGGTTAAACATGAAACCACTATCACAGCCATGGTGCCAACCATACTTATATGGTACTTGCTTCAACTTACTTCAACACAAGCACAGACTCATTGACCTCATATTAAATTATCAGGTTCACAGACTGAAAAGGTTAGGGTAAGTTGGACAACTTTGGATAAAGGCACTTACCTGCTGCGTGCACAAAGTATGCCAAATATAAATCGAGTTCCTTAACAGAAACCCCTATATGATGTGGCTGTACGCACAGCCCTGGGTTTGAGCACTGTGGGGACTTTACAAGGCGTTCGCCATCAGTACTTTCAAGCGGAATACCTTTAAATAAAATCACCATAACAAGGTCCAACCTCCAGACCTTATCTGCCTGGCGTAAGCAGTCAATTCTTCTCATCTTGCCCTTCTGGTCTGGATTGGAAAGAACACAACATGGAGGTTTTTTCCCCGTGACAGTTAGAACAAAATCCTCCCGGTATTCAGGCCTGATGTCTTTCCGTAGCTTTGCCAGAAGCCTGGATGCCCATTTTTGCTTGACCTCAGGTTTTTCGCTTAGCAATTCGTCCTTCACAGCTCTCTCTTCCTCTTTTGACATGCGTTTCTCATGTTTTTTGAAGTATTTTCGCTTTCGAGCTTGTAGGTTGAACCATGTGTAAGCAAATGCTCGGACGTGGGGAAGAAGTGCTTCAATGAATGGATGAAATTCATCCTGAAAGGAAGTAAAATGAAGAATTACAATGAAGAACTGGTATCATGAAGGTCTGTTCATTAATACGTCATCATAACTTACATGCAACACGTAAAAATCATTAGAAAAGACTAAATCATTACAATGCCTACATCTAGGTAAAAAAACACACATGAACATTTGTATATTCACTGCACATGCATGAAAGAAAAGGACAAAAAAGTCTAAAATATATCCAAGTACCTAAGCTTCTGTAGTGAGTTAGCCTCAATCTAAACAAATAAAAATTTTAAAAACTATGTAAACACGAGGTTGCGAAACACATCCTAATCACATTTGCTCAGAAATGAATTCTACTAAAACTCCATTGAACTGACTTCCAAGTCAACACATTCAAATTATGTTATAGGGCATTAGACTCGTATCTCTGACTTTACAGTAGTTCTGTCTAAGTGACTAGAACAGTAAGACAACTCCAGAAAAAGTGAATTGAGGTTAGCAGTAAGACTGTTGGGACCATAATCCAATTTATTGAATAAGTATCTTTCTTTGCTTTTCCATCGACCCTTGTGTAAATGGTGTGGCCAGGGCCGCACATGCCTGAAAGTTTGGCAAAAGTTATGCATAGTGCCTCACAATGCACAGTGCATTGTGTATCAATTATGCCAGTCAGTTTTGTTACGCAGAGCCTGATGTACGGCAAAAAATTTTCTTAAGGTGTATTCCTAAATTGCAGTCTATAGTTAGTAGAATTTCAATTAAAGCTGGTTACATAAATACAATCTGTGATAATTGTAATAGAGAAAAATACCATTTTGCAAATATATGCAGGAAATACAGTATTAAAACCTTAGAAATATGAATTTTTGAAAAGGTGCTTTGATCTTTACCATTGGAACAAAACGTCACACAGTACACTATATATTATTTTGGGGCTTGAATATGCTGTGAACTACTATTCCCTTTCATTTGAGTAAAATACGAAAATGGGGAGGGGAACCTAAAAGATCCTGTAAGCACATCATACAAGAATAAATTAAAAATTTGGAAAAAAAAACAACTAGGCCTGCTACAGTTTAGGAAAAAAACCATCAGAGGAAAGAGTAAATAGTACTGAAAGCAGTATCTAGTTTTATGAATACTACTTTAATTTGTCCCTTTATTTTAAAAAAGCTGAAAAAAATTGAATTGATCGTTTCTCCCCTATCAATGAACATACTTCAGGAAAGGTCACAGAATACTTTTAAATAAAGACATGCATGTTCCAAACACTGAAAAAGCCACACAAGTCACTGGAAACATAATGACTATGTAGATTTTCTATTTTATTTTAAAATTATTTATTTAGATTATTTATACACATGCAATTCATTACTAAAATACCTACAAAAATAGGGGTGCAATTAAAAAACCTGATCTTGCAACTATACCACTATGAAAGTCAGGATTTCACGGCCTTGCCTTTGTAAGTTGCCTTGCCTTTGTGAGAAGTGCAGTTACTTTCTGCGTATGTTTTTGCATATTAGAAGATAACACGGCCTTTCTTGTATGCAGAAAAGTAAATGTTCCTTTGTAGGGAAGACACAGGCAACTTTGTTTCTAGTTTAACTATATGAATCTCATTGCTGAGATGTACAACTATAACATTTTCAAAATACTTCCAGGAGTGTGATGTTTTGTGGTTGTTAGTAAAGGAGCATCCTTATTTAGTGATTTAATAGGTTTCTGAAGCTGGCTTTTCTACTCAAGCAAATACAGGAATGAAAGAACACCATATCCCCATGCTATACTTTTTGGGAAAACTGTCACGATTTGGACATCACGTTAACCTTCTTTATGACCTACAAATGACTGACCCTAAAAAATAACAGACAAATTGAGTTATGTTACACATTTCTTAGAAACAAGAGAAAAATTGTTGTATTGATACTTATTGAGGGGACAGATGTCAGTATGAATGTTTAAATTACTTTAATGCATGAAATAAAAGTATTTCACAAAATAACACTTTCTCTCAGGGAAAAAATCCTCTTATATATGTTTTTAAAAATATACTAATGCCAGTTTTAATAAGTTGATCAAAGAGCGCAGGGAGAGAATTAAGAAAAGGCAGAAGTAATCATAATTTTTGAAAGCAAACAAAAACCCATCACTGGGTAGAGGCTGCCACGAAGGGCAAACAAAACTAGTATGCATAATACAACACATTGTGAAGTCTTTGCACATACACACAAATACATACACTTTTAAATAGCCAAGAGCACCAAAAAAAAAGAAAAAAAAAGAGCCTTTGGAATTTTTCCCTTCTATGACACATGGGACAGTCCCTAAAACAAGTCTTTCCAAATTAAATGACTGCTTCAAATCTTTGTGTGCTCTAAAAACACATCTTGATTTTATCTTGAAAACTTTCTGTTTTCAATCACTTACTGAACCTTGCACACTTGCAGCCTTTCTGGATCTAGCATGAATGCCTTCCAAACTATACCTCATTTACCCTATTCTATAGCTGAGCCAATACTGCATGCTTCAAAAAGGGGAAAGATGGTTAAAGGAACCATCCAAAAGCCTCAAAAACCACCAAATGGCCTTCCAATGATGATACAGTTATGTGGTTCCTCATTGTTCCTAAAGGACTGCTAATTAAATGAGATTCCTCAAATTGGTGTATGAAATGTTAATTGCTAAAAAAAAAAAGTCACAACTAACTTTCAGTACACGCTCTTAGTCGACCATCCAAAATTTCCCAGTAAAGGTATTAGAAAAAGAATATGAGAGTAGATTTCACAATTGAAGTAACTGCTTTCTCTTTTGTGTTACAAAGTTATTTGTATCAAAACTGTTGAATTACCAAGGTTCTCAGTGAATTTCAGAAAGTTCAGGTGTATTCAGAGATGAAATAGAGCAACCAGCACAAAAAGAAGGCAGGGTTTCCTTTTCTTAAGTTAGGATTAGAACCCAGAGTTTCCCAGAAGTTTAATTAAGGATTTATTACCATTCCAACAATTAAAAATTGCTTTTAAAACCACAGATAATTCTTCCGGCATTTATGGGGGGGGGGGGGAAATAAAAGTAGGAGTTTGTAATCCTTTTTGCTATTTTGTATTGTGCTCCAAATATCACCACGTCACAATTGTTCAGATAAATTTTGGATCATAAAACAATCTTTTTTTATTGTACATCTGTGTAATCCCAACTATTTCAGAATGAGGCAAAGCACAAAAAAGAATTGGAAAGGTTCCCTTCTCTTTTAAATGAAATCATAATACATTCTAATAATCTTTGGAAACAATATATTTATGCTGCGCTGTTTGAAACTCAGTCAGCTATATGAAGTCACACAGCATTAATATCTCCCTTCACATTAATATTTCTATATAACATATTCCTTGCTATGTACATTGCCTGTACATCTATGATGAGTTCTTAATGTAAAGTCAAGATAGTATCAGATAAACAGCAAGTACATAAATCACCTATACTGGAAGGGGGGCAGAGAGTAGACAGGTACTCTGCCTGGGTCTTCCAGATCCATTAGCAGAACAAATATGCTCTACAGTCAAGTTGTACATTGCACATTTATTTAAACCTTTCTTAATTATGGAACCTATGGTTTGGACATAATCAGACTCTGTGCGCGGAACTCTCTTGTTAGACTCCGCAAAGGTGCCTTTGAATTCCTAAACTACATTTCCAAATGTGCAATGACAATGCAAAGCTCTTTGCAGCACAAGCCTCAAAGTTGGTTATAGCAGATATAAAAAAGGAAATATATCTGAAATCTTCATAATGTACAGCTGGGCCTCTGAAAAAAAATCAGAATATGCAAATCAAATATGAAGGAGGGAAAAGGAGCTGACTGGCATGTATATTTCTGTTGAAATGTTCTTTGCTATCCTAGCTAATTAATTGGTCCGAGTTCCATAAGTAGTGAAAACTTTATCACAGCTCGTCTTCAGAAGCCACACATGTTCCAGAAGCTCTGAAACAGATTTCAAAGTATACAGTAGAGGTATGTTTTACCTATAATTGGGTCTAAGACCGTTTGCATGATTAAGTGGCATTCTGTAGCAATATTTTGGGTGCTACAAGCTACCAGCCATAAATCAGGGGAGTGGGACTCTGCCTTATACTGAGTGTCACTTCTGAAAGTCATTCATACCTAAATTTCTACTCAGCAATCCTCAAAAGTGTACTTTTAACCTCTCAACTTCCACAAGATACTCCAATAAAATTAAAAACCCAAAGGCAGGAAATGACCTGGGGGGGGGGGGTCTGTGTCCCAAAGTGGTTTTCTTCAGAAACCACCACCATGCCCTGCAAGTGGAAGGTGTTTCACTGCAAGTTCATGTCAGTCAGAAAGAGGGAGATAGGAAAAAGGAGCAACTTTATTGGAATTCAGCAGAAGAAACTTTCAGGGGTCCTTGCTGGGCTGGAAGGCAGCAAAGTTCCAAGCAAGAGTTCCGGCTTAGGGAAGGGACAGTGTGTGCAACATACTCATATATGTTTATATGAACACCCACACTATATATGAATGTGCTGCACACACAAACAGTTCAGAGGAAGCTTTCTGCTTTTAAGTAGGGAAAATAAAACCAGGAAAGACGGGGGGGGGGCTGAAGGGGAGGAGAGCACGTTGTCTCGCTCTGCAAAACAGTTTTCTTTGGCCGGAGGGGGTGCCAACGGGGGGGGGGCGGTGAGAAGAGTTGGAGGTTAGCAAGAAAAGTTGCCCGAACTCTTCTGGCGCAGTTTCCCACCAGATCGGACTGCTGGGATAAGTGGGGCTGGGGGTGGTGGTCTCGGAACCGCCTTGGCAATCCTGGACAGCCCACGAGCAACTAAGCAGACAAAAGAGAGCGAGCAACTTTCAGTCCCGATTTGGGGGGGGGGGAGGAGGCGGCAGCAGCAGCGACTCCCTCCCCCGCCTCCTCTTTCCCCAGCAGGACGGAGCGAGCCAACTTCCCCGAGGAAGCCGCCCCAGGCGACTGTGACACCCGAGCAAGTGACAAGGCGAGCGCTGAAGGCGGCCGGGGCTGGGACTGCCCCTCGGAGGTGCGGCGACTGCAGTGCCCTCCGAGGAGGATCCCGAGCTGACTCGTGCGGGAGAGTTAACGGGAAGGAGGGCAATGCGGGAGCCGCTGCAGCAGCAGCAGCGCGCTGGGGATGGCTCCGAGCCGGAGCCATCCATCAGAGCCAGCCCGGCGCCCGGCGGAGGCACAGAGGTGCAATGCATCCCTGGGGCTCGGCGCCCTCCGCCCGGGACCGGAGCGGGAGGGAGCTCCAGCCTCACACTGCAAGCCCCCGGGCTGCTGCAAAAGTCTGCGAGGAGTTCAGGGAGGCGAAGCGATGCAGCGCCAGCCAGGGTGGGGATGGGGGGGGCCGGGGAAGCCATGCAGCCCGCAGTCACTTCAGGCTGCACAAAACCCCCGAGCACCCCCGCCTCGAAAGCACCAACAGCGAGTACAGTATTGATTTCAGATGACCAAGCATGTAATGGGTGGCGAGGCTGCGAAACACGTGCAGGCAGGCGCGCTCCACATGCATGTGAGCACGAAACCCCCCCCCGGACAGCCAGCCAGCCAGCCCGCTCGCTCCCCCTTCCCCCCAACACTCATCCACGCACCCCAATATCAATTAAGCCCTTAATAACGAGGCGCCATTAGCCATGTGTCTGTGCACAAATGGCCGTGCAAGGGAGCAGGCATGGAAACCTAAGGGGGGGGGGAAAGAAAGTTACTTTTCCGCAAGCTGGATCCCCCCTCCCGCCCCCCGATCGCAACGCACAGACCACCCCAGCAAACCCCCCCCCCCGCTGCCCTCCCACAAATGAATCCGAAGAGCTTCTTACCTGGGTAAGACAGAGAGGAGAATACATGATTGCTGTGGGGGGTTTTGTGGCTTGGAGGTGTGTGAGGGAGAGGGAGAGAGAGAGAAAGGGAGGGAGAGAGGGAGAGAGGAGAGAGAGAGAGAAAAAAAAGAAAGGGGGGGGAGAAGCGAGCCTGCTTCTTGCTTTCACATTTCCAACTCTGCTCAACTGCAGCCAGCGCTGATCAGCTCCATGAGCTGAACTTTAACCCCGCCTAGAGTTTCCCTACACTACACACTATACATGTCTACTGTACCCAGGCGTTAAAGGCATAGTGCACACACTTCCCCACCCCCCCAGCTGCAGCGGCGGCGGCAAGCCCCAGGCTCCAGCTTCCCCGGGAACCTGCCAGCGCGCCTCCTGCTTCGCTCTGCACCGCTCCACCAGCAGCAGCAGCAGCAGCAGCTCGCTCGCTGCCTTGCCCGGGGGAGGGGGCTGCAGTGCTACTGCTCGGCCGGCCCTCCCTATCCCCGATCCCCGCTCTCAGTGCCTGACTGGGGAACGCAGTCAGGAGCCTTTGCAGGCAGGCTATAGGCTGTACAGGATGTGCTTAAGCAAACAAAACTACTTTTCCACATTTCTCGCGCTCTCCCCTCCCCCACCAGAGGCTCCCCCCCCCCAACCAAAGACTTTCAAGGAGATCGCCTTAAGGACTTTTGACTCAACTTCCACCATTAATCTCGTACACGGAAAGATCTTGGCCAGAAGCGTTCCCAAATGCTACAGTAGCAGCCTCCAGAAAGCACATATAGATTGCAGCTCCACTTGCACACCAAGTCACTCGAGGGCACTGGGCTTTCTTGGTCTCCTGCACACTTCTGCAGGCTGAAAGAGGACTCACTGGGCAAAATCTGAAACACTTAACACTGCTGGTGGCGGTGCTTTCCCTAGGAAGAACACTCCTAATCATCTAAGGGCAGAAGTTCCATATTATTTTCTTTAAATAGGAAAACTCATATGTGCTTATCAGATAACCATGTGGAGGTTTGTATGGTGCAGGGATATATAGGTGTGAGCTACTGGGATGGATTTTTAACTTTCACTCTTTCCAAGACAGCATAATTTGCTGGGGACAGAGCAAATATATGTGTTCAGAACTTTCCAGCTAACTTGAATGCTTGGCATATGCTTGTCATTTTTTTTCCTGAAGTCACTCTATAGCCAAGAATGCTTATCTTACTAAAAATGCAGAGCTTCATGGCTGCATTGCAACCCTCAAGCAATAAAATTACTACTTAAAAGTGTTTCAACTTAGAATTGAGCCTCCTGTCCTTTATTTATCTTACGATGCATTGTTTTGGCACAAGGAAGGGTTTGGTTTTTGGGGTTTGGAAAGTTGCCAGTCAGTCAACTTTTTCTTTTATTGAGTCTTATATTTTCCCTCTAGTCTTTCTAAACCTCCTCTCTGGTCTTCCTTCAGTTTCCCAAGCTGTTGCCTTCAGACACACATCCACAACCATTCATTAAAAAAACAACCCAAAGAGGAAGATAATACCACAAGACATACCACACTGCATGCAACTCTTCTTTTGTGGAGCAGAGATTTCAGTATTTCAAAGTTAAGAGTGTTATGAGCCCTTTTAAAATGGTGTGAGGATTTTGGAAGGAAATCTGTTACCCACAGCTATTCAGAAGAGAGGCCAAAACTGTGATATTACAGTCATCTTTGTACTCTGGAGGCCCTTTCCTTTGGCCAAGATGAGTGCTTCCCCAAAATTGTCATCATTTGTGAATTACAGATGCCTTACAGATGCCTTACAGATTAGAACAAAATTAGCTTGTTTTCATTCAACACTTTATAAAAAAAATTAAAAGAATGGCCCAGTACCTGTCAGTGAAATAATGACATAGAAACACACCCGGCTAAACATTTGCAAGCTTTCTGAATGAGTTTCCTCAACAGAAGTTTCTGGCTAAGAGTTTCACAATGAACTAAAATACTAAGAAAAACACAGAGCAAAGTTCCACATTTTTCAAAGCCTCACATATTATTTATGAGCTTCTGTTTGTTCCGCAAGGCTTACTGTATCTTCCTTTATACTCATCCAGTCCTCTATTCCCAAGACTAACAAGAAGAAAGCCATCCCCATGCTTGTTTGGTATGGCATGTCTCACAGTATGCCATCTCCACCCCAAGGGCCTACTTCTCCACCACACAGTAGCCACAGGACAGTCCTGCATGCGCCTGCCCTCAGTCACGGCACTTGCCACCACGTAGGGGATTTGGCAAGTGTGGTGCTGCCACACCGCACATACTCAAAAAAGTGGTGTTTGTGGTGGTGAGCTGAAAGCTGAATCCTGCACATGGCAGTGAATACACCACTGGTTAGCCACAGACGGAGAACTTGGCAGGCACAAGAGTCCTCAAGGAGTTTTTCCCATAGTGCCCAACACTTGTGTGAACTGGTGTAAGGAGTGGCACACATGGCATTCTATAAGGTCACTGCTCTGGTACCGTATATTGTAGTAAAAGAAAGCCAGATTTTATGTTCTTTTAAAAAAAAGTTTTAAAAATTTAAAATACAAGAGACAACACTGTTTGCCAGCTTGGCTGCCCATTTTGAACGCTCAAACTTGAAATCACACCCATTCCCCCAAGTTCAGAGTGATTTATATTCCCCTGATCTAGGAGGAGGGCAGGAGGAGGAAGGCTTGGCCAGCTGGTGAGGCCGGATCAGGCCCTTGGCTGTGTTCTGGCTGCTGACAGACAGCCCTGCGCGACGATTTCCAGCTCTTTGTGGTTAGCAATATTATCTCCAGTAACTTTTGGCGCCCTTCGCAAGACTTTTGGACGTGGGATGATTGTTTGCGCCCTCTAGGCAGACGTTGCATCCAAGTTCAGCGCCGAGCCTTTCACATCCGCTCACTCCTTGGCTTTCCCTCCCCCCTCCAGCCAAACCTACACAAAAATGCTCTCTCGCAGGCAGGCAGGCGCGCGCGCGCACACACGGAAAGTAGCTAGAGCAATTCCGAGAGGGAGAAGAACTCAAGCACTGCTCTCCCCAACAGGCACAAACCCTGCTTGGAAGTTATTTTTTAAAATGTTTTTGCAGGAAGATCTCAGCACTGGGGGGGGCGGCGGCCCGGGCAGGGAGGGAACAGTCTCCAAGTGCTTTCACCGACTTGAATGCATAAAGAGATATTACCTAAAGCCCCGAGAAGGGAGGGCAGGATACACTTTAAGGTGATCGCTTCATTAAAAGCCCAGCAGACAAAGATCTGACTGCAACCCACATGTCCACTGGAAATGGGGGAACTTGCAAAATGCTATAGGCTGCTGCTGCTGCTGCTACCGTGAAATGCTATATGTCTGTGCGGAGAGACTTGCTGCCATGATCCCTCCCTATCCATATTCTCCCTGGCACGCTGCCCGGCATTGCATTTACCATGTTTTATTTGCAGAAACTTTTACCTCGCTAGTCTCCAGTGAAATCCTCTTAGATATATAAATTACATCGCGAAAGGTTCACTCATAAGGACCATCCTGAATATATATCAGGAGAGACTTAACGGGAAATCGCATTAATATGATTTAAAGAAAAAAAAAAAACTTTTTCAGGCTGGGATCTCGAAACCACTTCCTCCGGATTAGTTTCGAAAAATGGGGGCTTCTCTCCGGAGCAGAATCACTTGGAGGGCACTCGATCGGCGAGCAGCAAAGTCAGGACTGATCATTCATTTTCACATCCTTCCACCCCCACTCCTCCCCAAGAGCTTTCTCTACTTTCAAGGAAGTGTTTCTTTTCAATGTACAGCACTCCTGGGGGAAGGGGGGGCAATTTTGCAGGTCAGATCTGGCTACAAACCAAGCCCCTGAGGTAGAGCCCTGTTTGCACCTAGTAGCAAACTTACGCTGCAATCCTAAACACACTTGCCCGCGAGTAAGCTTCATTGATATCGATGGAACTATCCTTACTTCTGAGTAGGCATGGATAGGATTGGGCAGTTAAAAGTTCCAATTCCCCCCCCCCCTTATTAAAAAAGTTAAATGACTTTGGGAAGCGTTTAGGCAGAGGACCTTGCACAGGTTGGGGTGCCAAATATCTCTCCCAAGTCACCACTTCTTTCATGCAATCCCCCCCCCGTACTTTCCTCTCCTTCCCGCATACCGGCTTGTTTCAAAAGTATGCTACAATTCAGCCACAAAGTTAAGCACTTCCGAGTCTGCTTGTAGTGGGCGAGGAAAGATATTTGCTTAACGCTACTAATGTTTGTCAATGGGTCTTAAAAAGTAGGTACTTTTAAGACCCATTGATAACTTTGGCTGAATCGTTTCCCTCCCCCAGTGTTATCAATCATAAATAGTTATGGGAGGAGGGATCTATTTATTAATATATGTATATATCCTGTATTCTCCAGATGCATTCACACGAATGTACAGGTACCACACACTAACTTTAGACACAGGTTGTGCGTAGCAAAACCGTTCCTAGCCGAGATTATCCATACAAAAGAGTTGAGCAGGGCAACTTCCTCATTAAAACACACACACACACACACAAACCCTGCTAAACATACTTAGCTGGAAAGAAATCCCATTGAGATTAGTGGGATTTACTTCCGCGTAAATATACTAAGGAGGGGAGGATTACCAACTATTTCGTCCTCGAGTTCTCCAAACCACATTGAGATCTTGGGGCGACCACCCCATGATTAGAAACAGACTAGCGCCCATAGAGACGTTAACACAATCCATCCAACTCATAAGTCATCATCAGACAGACAGAAAAGTTGTGGGAAGCGCTCACTGATGCTTCAGTGGACAACTGACAGCCCAATCCTATTCACACTTTCATGGGAAAAGATGCCATTGACTCTAATGGGACTTACTTCTAAGTAGACATTCATAGGCTTGGGCTATAACAGCACACGTGCGAACGTTGGACACAATAAATGGAACCAAATCAAGCATTTTTCACTATCAGCAAAAAAGAAACACTTATTACTTTTGCTTTCTTAAAAGTCCACGGTTTTTAAAAAGGCAGGTTCGCAACTTCCACCGCCTCCCCCCAACACACAACTTCAGACAGAGGCGAGCTCAATAGAACTTGCTCCTCTCTCCCCCCTCCTTCCACTTAGGATATTTCGAACGTTGCAACATCCAGCCTGTTCTCTGATTGGCTAACGCTCTCGTCCATCATGGAGCTTTGCTACATTGATTTGTCCATTACGTCCCAAGTCTAGACACTTCCTTTTGTGCTAGGCAAGCTGCCGATCCCAGGCGTCTTTTGACGGAGCTGAGCACGTACAGTAATTTTTTTCCCCTCCGAACCCAGCAAGCGCTATGAAGAAGGAAAAAAAAAAATCTGTCAAGCTCAGCGGTTTTCTCATATCGCTGGGAAAAAATGGGGGAAACTGGAGGGCACACACCAAACCCACTCACTCTGCCTTCTGCATACTGCACTCAGGCTGCAATTCTATCCACACTTGCCAGAGAGTAAGCCCCATTGACTATAATGGGGATTCTGAGCAGACAGGCATAGGATTGGCCTCTCAGCCTGCAATCCTATCCACGCTTACCAGAGAGTAATCCCCATTGACTGTAACGGGGTTTACTTCTGAGTAGACAGGCACAGGACTCTGTTAAACATGATTTTGCAGTCATTTCAAGAGCTTCCAAAGCAACCATCTGCAATGCAATAGCCATTAAAACCTCGCCTATTAACGCATATATGATCGGTCTTGAAAAGCTATGGAAAGAGAAACCTAGAAGTTGAGCCAGCAGCCACGTACCATTCCAACGTATATAAAGAACACGTGAGAAACTTTAAAAGCTTGAGACGATTCGCTTCATTGGTTGTCACGTGTTCCTAGATCTTTATTTTCTCCTCTTAAGAAAATAAAAATAAACTTGGGATGGTTGAAAACCCCGGGGGGGAGCAAATGTAGCTAATTAACAAGCTGCTGGGTAAGATTATTTAAAAAATAAATAAATAAAACGCTTCCAAACCAAAGCGATTTGTGATGCACTCTCTGTGTTTAGGAAAGCGATCCTGGCTGGCTGGCTGGCTGGGCTCTCAGATTTGCTCTCCCCCTGGCTCTGCCTTGGTGTGCTTTGGATTGTGTCAGACTTCGCAGAAGTTGCAATCGATTCGACAGACTGCCCCCTCCCTCCTCCTCCTTCCCAGCCGGCTGATTTCCGCAATCGCTGCTATTTGCATAGGAGCCACACACGGAGGAGGTGCGTTCTCACGGAGCCCAGGGCTGGTCCAATGGCAACAGCGGCAGGAATTCCTTTCGGCGCACGCTCCGGCCAGCGCTGCGCTGCTTCCAACAGACCCGGCCTGCTTGCAGGCACCGCAGCGGCAGCAGGAAGGAAGGAGAGCTCTATGCGCAGTGCGAGCTCCTTCTGGAGGCGGACACTGCGACGGGGGGAACGACAGGGGAGCTGCTGCCTGCCTCCGATTCCCTTAGTTAAAGCTCCAGTTCAGGTTGACCTGGAAGTAAGAGCCCAAGGCTATGCATGTCAACTCAGGAGTAAGTTCCATTATAGTCAATGGGGTTTACTCCCAGGTAAGTGTGGACAGGATTGCAGCCTTAAAGCCCAGGCCTGTGCATGTCCACTCAGAAGTAAATCCCATAATAGTCAATGGGGCTTATTCTCAGGTAAGTGTGGATTGGACTGGAGCCTAAGAGACCAATCCTATGCCTGTCTACTCAGATGTAAGTTCCATTATAGACAATGGGGTTTACTCCCAGATAAGTATGGACAGATTGCAGCCTTAGAGCCCAGGCCTATGCATGTCCACTCAGAAGTAAATCCCATTATAGTCAATGGGGCTTACTCCTAGGTAAGTGTGGATAGGATTGCAGCCTGACTCCAGTAGGGTTTTCTCCCAAATTAGTGTGTATAGGATTACAGCCAAGCATTCCTCTGTTTTACAAGGAATAGTCTGTATACACAATGCCAGGATCCTGTGATAATCTCAAGTACGTACTTTGGAGTATGTCCGCTTGAATTAGATGGGACTTAAATCCAAGTAAATGTAGTTTAGGACTGGGATACCATTCATATTGTGCCTGGAATTAATAATCCCACACTGATTTGGGATTAAGCACCACTGAACTCAAGTGGATCTTACTTTCATGTAAACATGCTGTCATGAAAGAGGAGGGGGACTTACAGTGACCACCTGCTGATCCAGGGCAGTGATGCCTAGTGGCAAGCTCTTACTGCCTTGCCATCCCCCATTCTTCCAATCAGTTTGGATGTGCAGCTTGGTGGGACAAGACTTGGCAAGTCTAGGATGCTGCTACCAGTTCAAGAGATCTGGTTTCCAGAGTGGTTCCCTGGGTGAAACCTCTCCCCAAGAATGCTGTTCATGGTTGTTAAAATGCTCTCACTCTACCAGTAATACCTGCAGAGTGGGGAGACTGACAAATCCACTGAACCCAGAACAGGCAAGAGGTTTTAAGCAAAAAGGTTTTATTAACAGGTGAGGAAAAAACAATGTAAACAGTCTTGGTTCCTCACAGGTTAATGTCCCCTGAATGGAGCTGGCTCTGTAGGGAAGCCTCCACATGCAGGCTGAGACTAGGCTGACAGCCTGGATCCCACTTGGCCTAGCCTGAGCTGAAGGGACAAGAGCTCCCAAAGTCTGGATGGGGAAGACAAACTAACATTAACAATTAATTATTTTTGGTTCCTTCTCTTTTTCCCTAGGATTTTCCCCAGCAGACTTTCCACTCTGCTCATCAGAGAGTGGGCTCTGCCTGCCTTGCTCTGTCAGGAAGGCCAAGGAGAGAGAGAGAGAAAATCTCCTCAGGCCTGGAGACTTGTTTGGCCTGCCTTCCTGATCCTCTGTTTGGCTGGCTCCCCTTAGAACCTGAAGCACCTCAGAAATTGGAGGGGAAATCTTCCTCAGTAACCACAACTGTAACTATTTCATCATCCACGCATAGGATCAGGCTTCCAGCCCCCACAGTCTCACTTTTCTGTTTGTAATTTACTCAACCTCATAAGTAGTATGTAATTACAAAGTGCCAACATCTACAGTACCCGTGCAAAGGATTTTATTTATCTGTTCTGTATAATAACTTTGGATATTTTTACTGAATATTAAAAACAAAACAAACAAGTAAAAAAAAAACACCACTATTGCTCCTTCCAAGCATTACGTATGTTGATTGCTTATGTTATTGACCTGAGTGATCAGCATGTTTAGGGCTTCAAACACATGTGGACAAGATAATGTATATATCACTGCTATCGGAAACGCCCAGTGGCTTGTCTCTTCAGCAGTGGAAATTGCTGCAGCAAAACCAGCAGGGAATTCCTTGAGAAGCAATGTTCTTCCAAATGTGGTGGTGGTGGTCTTCTTCTATTTTCTATCTTTATAACATGTGGCTTAGCTCACTCACATGAATAATATGATCCAGGGATGGTCCATCCATGAAGGCCAACTGAAACAGTCATCTCACACAGCAGACTGGTAAAGGGCACCCACTTCCATTAACCTGCTCACCTCCCTCCATTAACCTCCCTTCCATTAACCTGATTCACTCCCTGGATTGGAAAAGGAAGTGGGGGATAAAGTGGAAGTGTGGAAGAGGGGGAGCAATGAGCTAGTCGGTGAGGCTGGCATATCCCCAGGTAAGGGGGGCTGCATTTGACACACCGCCTTAGGCACCAGGAGGTCTTGGGATGGGCCAGATATCATGCAATATCTATTGTGGGCATTTTCTGCTCTATGCTTGAGACACACTGGCATCTGGACAGCACAATTAGATAGAACAAGTGGGTAGTGGGTTCAGTTGTCTTACATTAAAGGGTGTAATCGCCTAGATGGCCTAGATCCTGCAGTTGGGGGACAGTCATGGAGGCCTGCTCAAGCTAAGGGAATGTTTGTTCCCTTACCTCAGGGTTTTATTGCCCTTACCTCACTACTGGAAAGTTGGTTAGGATTGCACCCTTATTCTTTCATTAGGTTGTGAGATATATAACAATGTCTTTGTTGTCTAATACTTTTGGTGCTTTGTGTGGAAAACACTGGGACACTATTCACTTCTTAAATATTTTATCACGATCCTGGTTAGATTTTGAAAGGATACATAATGGCTGAGTGCCCAGTCCTATGGGTTGTGAGCATTAGTACTGCACCTGCACTGGCTGTTGTAAAAGCACTGAGTGTCGTAAAGCACTTTTCAGCACCCAGCAAGTAAGTGGTGCCTGTGGGAAGGGCATCCTGCCCAACAGCCGCCTGTGAAGGTAAGTATTGGACCAAGTGGGAATGGGTGGCAGGAAAGTAGTCTGGAGGCAGGGAGGGGGGGTTTCTGGGCAGGGGAGTGTGAAATGGGCAGATAAGACTTGGGAGGGGGAAGGGTAGAGCAGGCCTCTGCTGCATCCTAACCCTTGTCCTGGGCCTCCCAGCTTTACACAGGGGCTACTTGGTTTGGTGCCAGCTAAACAGCTGGCACAGATCCAAGTAGCCCCATTGAGCCGGCTGGAGCATTACATGGGTTAAAGGAACACCTCCCCACTGCTTGGTAGGGAACTTACCATTGACAGGTCCCAGCCATCATCCGACCAGTGTAGAGGCCCAGTGACAACTGGTGCTGGCCTATTAACCGATGCCTTTCGTCTCCCAGCCAGCATGATGTGACTTGTGGCACATTTGCAATAGCTGTTGCCAGGACAAGGGAGACTGGCACTGCCCAGCAGTAGGATTAGGCTGTGAGTTCCATTGACACTGAGATGTAAAGGCAGGTTTATGCTTATTCATATTTCAGGTCTCCTACCAGCACAAATGCATAAGCAGTGCCAGAGGGAAAGCAGGAGGCAAGAACCCTTCCCCTAGAAAAGTAACTCACCCCCTCTTCTGAACCTCTGTGATTATTTGCAGGGGGCACTTTTCACACCTTCCTCAGAAATGCACTTTTATTGAGCCTCTCCAGTATTTTTTTCTAGTGCTACCACTGAACAATGTCTAACGCAGCCATTTTCAACCACTGTGCTGCGAGTGGTCCACAGGTATGCCACTGGAATTTGGGAGAAGGTCATTTATTAGTAGGGCCAATGGGGATGTGAGCCCCCCACTGGCAGCATGGTGTGCCTTGTCAGTTTAAAAAACCTGATGGTGTGCCTTGACAATTTTAATTTTAACTAAATTTTAATGCCTTGTCAGTGTGCCATGAGATGAAAAAGTTTGGAAATTGCTGGTGTAACTTACAAGCATTTCTATATAAACTTAATTTAATTTGTCTAACTGCTCAAGTCCTCTCAAATGAAGGGTTAAAGTCTTTTGGCATGGCTAATTTAGGTTATCTTGATCAGAAGGATTTGTACTTGGACTTGCTGAGCCTGATCCAATGCATGTTTATTCAGAAGTAAGTTTTGCAATGTTCAGTGGGACTTACTGTGGCAGCGCCATTGGTTGAAGAGGCAATCCATTGTGCAATTTTAAAAGCTATGTATGGAGGTCTCCTCCCCAAATGCATGTCCCTTCTTTTTGGATCCTCTGCTTGTAATATTAAGCTATCTGATTTATAAGTCAAGAAAAGCATCTACAACATGAGCCAGGGAAACACAGGGTCTTTGCCTCAGGCAGCTTTCTTCTGCTACTTAACAGCACTTCTCTTGGACACCTTGATTGTCAAAGCACGTTCCATCTGACTTTAAAGAACATCCATTCATGATCGGTAAAGATTGCTCATCTACCATCCAGTGGCCATCCCGTCCATGGCACAAACATAATAGTACTGGTAGTCCTGGAGGCAGACCATAAGGGATTGGTTGTTCATACCTGCCATTGCTGCTCTGTCCAACAGTTTTGTCTCCTGTACCAATAGCTGCCTTACATTTCTACAGCCATATACTTTGCTACATCTGGAAGACTTGGGAGTGTATTGTGGTGGTCTTAACTATCCAACCCCAACATGTCCATGACTCAGTTAGTGAAAGGTTAGTGATTAGGAAGGAATGTGAAGGATAGTGGATGGAAGGATTGGATAGAGCTACCGCACCTCTAGGGAGTAAGTATAGCTTCAGAAACGTACATTTGCTGAATTCAGGTGCTGATGAAGGGAAGGTGAATGATGTGGATTTGGGCCAGTGTTTCAGGTACCCTAGCAGCTGGGCTGATTCAAGTCATTGTATATTTTGCTTTCTTTATGCTTACAAGTGTAAGACATTTTTCCATCCTGAATGAAACAGTTCTTGATGCAGAAAATTTAGATTTGTTTTCCAAGTAGCTGCCTACTCACCCAGGTGTTGCAATGTGCCTTACGGCACATTTGTGACACCTTCCCCTGACACAAGGGCCACTGCACCAGTGGAAAGTTGTTGGCATCCTTCAGTCTCGGAAGACTATGGTATCGCGCTTTGAATTGTGGTTCTGAAACTGTGTGCTCTCCAGTGTGCGAAGCCTGGGTAAAGTAGATATGGAGGATAGACTGTTTCCCATGCAGCAAATCCCCCCTCTCTACGTCGCTGAAATGGTCCAATAGAAAGGCAGAGGCCAATATGGTTGGTTCCATCGGCGTCGCAGGAGTTGCCACAACGTGACTCTGTTCAGCCATGAACTGTCTCAGGGACTCCAACTCTGGATTTTGCCTTGAGGTTGACTCCTGAAGCCTTTTCCATAACTGGATGTAGCCACAAGGCAGTGGAGGTTTGGGATCAGAGTTTTCCTTCTCTCAGATGAGCTGCCTTCCCAGGCTGTCCCATCTACCCAGTGGCTGTTTAGTCGCCTCTTACAACAAGTACAGCCAAACTGAGGGCCTATTCTTATCCCCAGCCCCGGGAGGGGGGGTTATCCCCAGCCCCGGGAGGGGGGGTATTCAAAGTACCACTCGAAGTAACTGGCAATGACATAATCACAGGTTGCTTCTGCGTTGGGAGGCCAGATGTGATGCCACAACTAGTAAGACTTGGGGCGGATGGGAGGGCATTTTTTCTAGAGCAGAAAAGCATGCTTTGGAGCTCTGCCCACCAAGCCAAGTCCCCTACCACTGTTTGATGTGTCTCATTCCTGGTCTTTCTGCTGGATGGTGGGGTCCAGGTGGCTTGCAAGTATCACCGGGCACCACCAAGTAGTATTGGTGGTACACGTACCACTGGTTGAGAAACACTGGGCTAGAGAGCTGCAACCTTTTGGTACAGGTCTCTCTTGAGTCCTGCACAATCCTGTGCAAGTCTACCCAGAAGTGCCACTGAGCATTGAGACTAACTCCCAGTTAAATGTGTATAGGATTGCAGCTTTATTTCTACAAATTCTGAATATATCCTATTCCTATTTGTTCAACACTTTGAAGACACTGCCCAATTGTTGCAAGGTATCTGATCCCATAGGTCTATCTTCTGACTATGTGCCACACAATTCTGCCCTTCCAAAATATGTCCCTCCACTTAATGAACTGAATTGTTGTGCCTGATTCAAATTCCATTGGAATAAAAGGAAACCTCTTGTTGGGTTAGAGTTTCAGAGCATGCCTGCAGAACTCGTCTAGACACAAATTACGCTGCATTATAGATAGATTTACAGATTAACCAGCACAAGTTTTTGCTAGGGATCCACCTTCATTAGTTTAAAAATGCATTCTTATTTTTTAAATTGTATTAAGGGCTAATGCAGTGTAAACTGATATAAGTTGTACTGGTTCAGCTACATAGGTTGAAAGTAACAGTAAATCCATAGAATGTTGTTTGTCTTGTAGCCTATCAGGTGCAACAGTGAAAATGACATCATATGTAAGGATTTGCCTACATGTCCCTTGTTATAATGGTTTATTAGCATAAGTGTGCAATAGGATTAGCAGGATGATTACGGATCAATTTTAGCACTATAGCATAAGCAGTGGACTGCACTGTTGTAGCTAATGTCCAGTTCTTTGGTATGTAACCCACACTCAGTGTGCAGTCTTATATCTGCTGTACATTTGTGTAAGACTAGCTCCTAGAGCCCAATAAAGCCTGCACCATCCATAGCCATGCTAGAATAATGCTGTCTTCACTACACACAGTTGAGCCATGACAAGTGCAGGAAACCATTGCCGCTGTAGCAACACCTATGGCTTCTTCTGTGCTGATGCTGAGAGTCTAGTTTTTGATCCAATGAGTTACTATCTCAGGACAGTACTTATGGTGGAACTGATCAGACATGGAGGGGAAGACAGGATGAAGGAGTTGCATTTTTTTTGATAAGCATATGTAAAACAATGTAATAAACGAAAATGACTACTATAAAAAAAACTGTGCTGTTAGATGCTTCCTAAACTTGAGATTCTAAGTACATTTAATTCAAAATCCAGTTTGAATGAAATCAGGTGATTTCCATGTAAACCTGTGTAGATTGGAAAGGCTCACTGTTCAGTGGAAGAGCCTAGAGTTTACATGCAGAAGGTCCCAGATTCAGTCTCTGACATCTCCTGCTAAAGGGCCTCAGGTGGTAGAACTAGAAAAATCCTTGGAGAATCACAACCACTCAGAACAGACAATATTGAGCTATATGTACCAACTGTCTGACTCAGTAAAAACGTACATTGTAAAAAACAGTGTGACGATAGATTTTCACTGGTGGGAGAATATCCCTGTTTCATTACCTGTACGTTATAAAAGTGCTACAAGTATTCTATTGGCTTGCTGGTATGTCCACATTTGTACATTGTGGAAGTTAAGAGCTTTTCCAGATATATGTATTTTGGTGCAAAATTGAATGTCCAGACATTAATTTTTATTCAACAGTAGCAGGTCTATCATTTTCAAATCATATTGAGTCTGAAATAAGTCATGTGCCACAACAGTCTTAATTTTATTTTAGAGTGTGGTGACATGAGCATTATGGACATCTGTTGGATTGTGCTTTTAACATCACTAGTGACAATTCCCACCCACCAGTATGCTGGTGCAATTTTTTGTGCTTTAAATGTGTTACTTCATTCAGATTTTTTTAAATGTTAGAAGTAGGAGTTAGTGCTGTGCCCACTGTACCACTCAAGCTATGGCAGTGCTTCACTAGTCCTTTAGCTGAATGGACAGACACAGTTGTGAACACCATTATGTCCATGGCAATGCCCCTGCCATTTCACAGGCCTTTTTCTAGAGAAATAATTAGCCACATTCTTATGGTGGGGCATTAACTGTTAAGATTCCTGAAAGTAAAATCAGAAACAAATTGCCAATTTCACTTCCAGTCTTGCAGCAAGGCAATGCCCTCAACTATGGCACTTCAGAAAGCTGAAGGCAGTATTGTGTTGTTGACATTGTATTGTGGTTTATCCCCCCCCCGGGTTTCTTATCAAACTAGTTTTGTAAGTTTTTGTAGTGCTTCACACTAGTTCCCAGCAGCATGCATGTTTTGGTGCAACTGACAATTGAAACTGAAGAAATCCAGAATCAGTGTCATTTTCTTCATGGTGAACTTCTTAGTAGTAAACAATAGTTCCCCCTCAGCAAAATAAAAATAACATAATTCTATATGTAATACAGCAGTTACACAGTTATAACACAGTTATAACACAGTTATAGTCCTAACAACTCCGATTATAATCAACAAAATATTAATTAATATAGCTTGAGACATTGGGAGTGGGAAGCTGGAGAAGTGGCAAAGCAAGACATCCAGAGGAGGACAGCTCCATTTTGTAGAGTCTACTGTCACTAAGACAGTGCTGCCTTCGGATGTGGCAGTGAATACCTCGCTAACATTGGATGGTACGTAACACGCAAGCAGGGAGAGGCTTGAAAGCAAATCGCAGATGTGGCCAGTGCCCAAACCATTCACAGGCTTTATTATCAACTGTGCCATTTTAAATTCAATCTGCTACTCTTTAGGGAGCCAATGGAAAGAGCACAGAGCTGGACTAATATGGCCACTGCCTCCCAAGCTAATAAGCAGTCATGCTGCTGTGTTCTGTACAAATTGCAGACAATGGAGAAGCACTACCTTGTCTCCATGCTGAAAAGAATAATAAGAAACACGTCTTGTGGTCATAAAGGCACGGATTGCTGTGGCAAAGTACTTATAGCATAAAATAAGGGGTGCTGTCAATGCAATCTGCACAGCTGAAAAAAAGAACTCTATTGCTTTATATCTTATACATGATATTTTGTGAAAAGACTTGATTGAAAAGGCAAGTAACATGGTCTTATCCGATCAGCTCCAAAAGTACTTATACAGTTGAAAGGTTTTGAGGCAGGCAGGCAGGCAGGCTGTTACCTCCAAATGAGCTTCTTCAATAAAGGAGAAAGAAGAGACAAAGGAAGAATGGGAATGCAGTAACAATGGACATGCCTCCCTTCCAGAATAATCTTTTTTTGTGCAAGACACACACATTTATTTACCTATCACATTTGTAGCCCACCTTTCCACCAAGGAACTCTGGGAGGTTTAAGAGGGGATTATCCAGTTTGACCCTCACAACTACCCTGTGAGACAAGTAAGACTGTGCAATAATGACTACCCCAGGATCACCCACTAAGCAACAAGGACTGAATTCTGGTCTCTCTGGCTTGAGCCCCAAAGTTCTATCCACTACACATCATACCTACAGTCAACTAACAGTACTGTGCAGTCTTCTCTAGAGCGGAGCACAAGCCTTCAAGGTTCACAAGTCCAGCAAAACATATATGATTTTCAAATTGTAGTTAGAAGCATTTTTTACCCACTCATTCTAATAATAGTTAGCATTTGTATAGTGCAGGGGTAGCATTTGTATAGTGCAGGGGTGTCAAACTCATTTCATAGATTTAACCAAATAGCATTCGTGATGTCTGCTGAGGGCTGGAAGTGCTGTCATTAATCAGGTCATGACCAGAAAAAGCACTTTTTTCTCACTTAGGAACTCATTAGTTATCCTGTTCTGCTTGGCACCTTACCTGCTTGTGCAGGCAGTCAGAGGTTCAGATGCAGTGGTGGTGGGCAGGTGCAGGCCTTCCTGCCAGTGCCACTTGCTCCTGAGTCAACGTAAAAGCACTTTACAGCATTTTTACGATGGTTCAGGCCTAGCACGAGGTTTGGATAGTGCTGACAATATGGTATCTATCTTGAAGATTGAGACACAAGCATATTCAGGACATAATTATATATTTTAAGCTCAAGCCTAAATTCTACCCACCAGCAACCTGTTTTCAAGAAGGTTAGTAGTGAGCATGTCTTCTCAAACAAGGTGCTGTACTAGTTAATAAACCTAACAAGTTGTTTCCACAAGAAGGTCAGTTTGAAGAAAGTCAACTATTGTCACCATCCAAATAGACCTGAACTTAAATTGGAATAACTTTTTTCAGTAACTTCTGACGAAACATTTTTTTAAAGCATTGGGGCTACGTATTATTTGGCAAGCACTGATCCAGCACTCCTCACTACTTTTAAGAGAGGGTAAACTTCTGTGTACCTGACAGCCCAATCCTAAGCTTCCCTAGCCCCCAGCGATGCAGCGGTGCCAAAATGGTGACCATTGGAGCTATCCCTGGGGGCTAGGGAAGCACTGCCAGGTCTCCTTGGAGTAAGGGAGCTTACGTTCCCTTACCCTGTGTAGCAGCCAGGTGGCCCCAATTAGTCTCCTTGGATCTGCGCCTGCCATAGAGTGGGTGCAGATTCAAGGAAACCCATGCTGGGAGGGGGTTAGGATATGGTGGCAGAGCCCAGGGAGGGGGAGGGAGGCAGGAGAAAGCTCTTTTGCCCATTTCTGAAAGAACTGATGATTGTTGGATGCAGGATGGGAATTTTGATATTTTCTTTGGCTGAGATTGGGCAGAAGGAGGAGCTCAAGGGGGTTTTTGCCTTACGATTGGCTGGAGAAGCCCAGGGAGGAGTAGGAGGCAGGGAAGGGGAGGGAGGCAATTCATAGCGATTACACTTTCTACAACATGGGTGCATTGTTACTTTGGGGGAGGTACCCTCATTGAATGACTGGCTAAAGTGGGACTATTTTTGAATTGAGTTGTCAAAGATCAGGTCATTCTGGTAAGCCTTCTCCCTCTTGCTGCTTCTGTCCTAGCTCTCACGCAGTCTCTCCCAATCCCTCCTGCCCTGTTTACAGATGGGAGAGTATTAAAGGAGAACTCCGACACACATACCCCCTCGGCAGCGGCCTCGTTTTTTCCTTGCCTGGGTTTTTAAAAGGGGCAACTTGACTCAAGTCCTTTAAAGTCATGAAAGGGTGGCTTGGAAAGTGTCCCCGTTATGACTCATTTTCGAGTTGGGTTGCAGGGGCGCGGTGACTCAGCATCTCAATTTGAGTCGCACTATGCCGGGTTTTCCCATCCCTGGTTAAGCCAGTCCCCTGGTCTCAGCATTAAATAAATAGACTGAAGAGGAATGGGGGGGGGGGCAGTTTAGCAGCAAGAGGAGTGAAACTTCTTTACTGATAATTGAATAAAGTTTTATAAAGAAACACAGGCCATATCCTGTCAAAGCACCTCACATCTCCCTCCCAGAAGCGATCAATCTTACCCATTAAAAAAAAAAGTGGCACGCATTTCATAGAAAAAACTCCAGGCAGGTTAAGACAGCATTGATTAGTTGGCTGGCACACAACTTGAAATAGCTGTGCTAGATGAATAGTTGCATTGTTTAGGGGCAAGCTACATGTTACACCACAGCTTTGTATAAGGACAACCCTGACTGTCCCTTCTCTGTTGCATGGCACACTTGGGAAAGACTGGCATGGGTAAAGATGAAGAGCAGGTGGAAAGGGAGTGCTTAACCCTTCCCCTGCCAGCTCATTTTCACCAGAAACTCCCTTCTTACCCCGTAGAGTTCTAGACCAATGTGTACCTCTTATACACAGGTATGGAACCCCATGATGATAAAAGCATGAGGGGAGAGAATTGTCAAGCAGAGGCCTGGTACTGCCCTCTCTCCTGTGCCTTGTCCGTTCCAAACTGCACCCTTCGGAGTGCAGGGAGAAGTTGCCTTGCTTTGTTAAACGTAACTGTATTGTAACACATTGTGTTCCCTTACAGCATATTTTGAAAGTAGCAACTGGCTAGAAAACTTCAAAGAGAAAAGCAGAGCGGATTTAAATATTGAGCAAAAATTGCAACTATATGGGGTATAGCCAGTGTTTCTCAAACTGTGGGTTGGGACCCACTAGGTGGGCTGTGAGTCAAATTCAGGTGTGTCCCTGTTCAATTCAATGGGTATTTTATTTTTAATATACTGTATTAGAGTTGATTCTACCATGGTTAGTGACTGCATTTGGGGAAATTATCGATCTGTACTTTTAGCTGGCTGTGTATGTTTTTAACAATGATACTCAATGGGGCTTACCCCTGGGTAAGTCTGGATTGCAGCCTTTGAGATGTTCGGATAATTTTTTTTAAACAGATCAGCAACTGCTTGTGTGGGTTAGGAGGGTTCTTCTTTATTTTAAGTAAATTGTTAAACTTTTAATTCACTTAATTTGATTTGATTTTTTTTGGATCTGGGGTGTTTCCTGCTTGATGATGTCAAATCCAGCCATGACATCACTTCCAGGTTAATGACATCACTTCTGATGGGTCCTGACAGATTGTTATTCTAAAAAAGTGGGTCCTGGTGCTAAAAAGTTTGAGAACCACTGGGGTATAAAATTATCCTCCTCCTAAACCACACTATCAATAAAGCACACTGAAGCAATCTTTCCTTGGACAAACTTTTTCAATGTATGGTATATTAGAGAACCAACCAGCAAGCCAAGAACTCTACTCCCTTACAAAACAAAATGTTTACCATGTAGCTGATTACAATTTATAATTTATCGGCACTTAGAAGTTTGTATTCTAATATTCTAGTACCACTGATAGGTCTTGCTTTCCAAATCAATAATTTTATATCGTGTCAAGTTATAAATAATTAGCACTAAAAGCTAATTATTACTATACTAAAAGCATTAATCAATTATTGGTACAAATAATCAATGAAACCTTTCATTGCACATTTTAAAATGTGGGTATTTAATCAGAGCTGTCCCTGTAAAAAGGAGATCAGTGTTGATAGCATGGTTATAAATCTACATGCATCTCAACTACAGCAGTTAGTTGGATTATTTTGCAAACACAGTATTTGTCTACTTTTTTTTTAACCAGGAGAAATTATATCCTAACGATATAAATTGTGCCTAAATATGTTAATATTTATAACAAAGTTACATTTAGTTACATAAGTTACATATCTATTAATTAGATAAATAGAAGGTCACAGCTCTAATCGGTTGATAAATCTATAAATATAGTCAGACATGTGGCCTGCTTCTGTGCCATTCTCTGCCATTCTGAGTAAACAAACAAGAAAACAGAATTCAAGTCTGCATATGAAAAATAGCCATCATTTGTTACTGAAGTCTGCAAGAAGCTTCATAGTATATACTGTATTTCCTACACTGAAAGCTGATTGAGTGATTAACGTGATTATTTTGTTTTGACATGAAAAAAGTAAACTGAATAGCACTGTCTTGTGTTGACTTGTTACTCGATAGTCTATTGAAACTGAAACTCAATAATCAAGATGAAAATGTGGTTTGTAATAAATAATTGAATTAGCAAGATATGTCACCTGAAAGAACAATGTGATGTATGGATATGTAAAAATGGGGAAGGTATCTTACAACTCTGTTATGTCATTTTCCACCAATAACAAAGCACTGATAAAACCAGTAGTTAAACTTTTGTTGCACTGTTAACTTGTACTCCATTTTCAACATATATCGTCAACATTACTCAAAAGTACATCCTGTGCAATATAAGTTTCATAACTTCATGGGCAACCCCTGTCCTACACCAAGAAACCATCTATTTACAGCTCGACACAGAATGAATAGATTAAGCAGTCATTCCATTACTATTGGGTATACTTAACAGTGCCTGTCTCTAACAGTGCAACCCTGTGCAATCCTACTCAGAAGCAGGTCTCACTGAGGCCTTTATTTTTCAAAAAAATATTTTGATCTACAGTATGAAGGAAATGTGCAAGTACAAAACACATGCATTGCTCATTTTTTCCTAAGTAGACAAATGTGGGAGGGAGAGTTGTAGAAATCTTATTATTTATTGCCATGTTTTCTATGATACTGAAAGCATCCCATAAAATTATAGCGCTCAGAATCTAAATACATAAATCTAAATCTCTGATGCAGATTTCATTCCATGGAGAAGAACAAGTTCCCAAAACCATGGAGGTTCGAAAACTTGAATGACGTGAACTTTTGGAAACTAATGGTCGTGATCCTAATAAAATTTACTTGGAAGTAAGTTCCAGCACATTTCATGTTAAAGGTTCGTGATGGAGGTAGAATATGCACACATCATAATATGGACATCATATAGACTTTTCAGATATTTATTTGACTTTCTAGTCCTGTATTTAAAAACATTAAAGAGGTGGAGGCTATGATCCTATGCACTTGAAAGTATAGTTGACCTAAATGGAATTTACCTTTGACTAAATGTATATTGGCTGCACAGTTACAATCCACACACTTTCTTAGGAGCAAACCCCACTGAATATGATGGAACTTACTTTTATATAAATGAACATATGATCACACTGTTAAGGCTGAGGATGAACAGTTGTTACTGTTTGAAATACATTTTAAGAACAATACTATAATCTGATCAGTACTTCTTGCTTCTGCCTTTGCATAGTCTAGTTAGAGTCTCTTCGTATTTCTAAACTGAAACATACTCAAAATGTGGCTGGACGTGACTTGGCCTTCTGCATTGAAACTGCATAGCTCTGGCCTTTCCTGCAAATAGTGCGAAAGTGTTATTTGCAATGCTGTATTTTGTGACAGAGGATTAGGTTTTAGAAAATATGTTTAGTCTGTTTTGATGCTATTCTTGCTATCATATGAACTGGTTTCTAAAGAGGCAGACAGACAGAAACAAAAAATAAAATAAAATATTTTTTAAAATCCTTGTTTGGGACTTGATGTCAGGTTGGATCACCAGCATTATGAAACAATTATGCCACAGTATTCTAACCCTTTGTACCAGTTTACATTCTAGCTCTCCCCATGTAACATCCTTGTAGCACTGGCACAAATGTTGCAGTGGGGTTGGCTCTTCCAATCCTATGCATTGCTGATTCAGCAAGGATTGGACCATGGGGGAGGGGGGACCAGTGACAAAGGGGCCAATTTTTTTAATGATTGAATTTGACATGATGACCTCAACATAACCCCAAGAGTGACCCCACTCCTCTGCACAAGGGCAGTGACTGTTGTTTTATAAAACTGGTAATTAAAAAAAAAAATTCATGTTTTGATTCTGAATAATTATTATTTTATTAACTTTGAGGAGGCAGCTTCCAACTCTTGCACAGTTCTTTCAGGAAATGGATTGGTGCAAATAGTTCTTGAAGAAAGGAAGTTGCCATAAGTCCAGCTTTGGGTTTCTCTGTTGGTCTCTTCCCTACCTCCTCCACCCTCCATTAATTCCTCAGACTGGGATGGTTGCTCAAGACAGCCAGGAGCTCTGCAAGCCTTGAAGCCTGCAGATGGGCGGAATTGGCAGATGCTCCCTTGCAATTTGTCCTACAGTTAACATCTCTTAAGAGCCATACTGATGTTTTGAGGAAGCTGACAGAGAAGTAAACAACAAGGTGGGGTTGGAAATTATATGCGGCAGTCTGTTATTAGGTTTGCACTGAAACCACAATTAGCTCTGGAGGCTGGCAGTCCTGCAGCACGTTTATCTGCTCAGCACACAGCTCCTGCCCTGTTAGTCTTTACGGGAATGGAAGAGGTTCCTGCCACGGTCGCTTTTTAAAAATCAGTATCTGCCTTCCAGAGGGGTTTGCCCGGTCACTTAAAAATTATTCCAGAATGGGGCACGATTGTTGTTCTTCGCGATTGCCCCCCTCCCCGCGTTTTATCATTCATAAACAGCAAGTGACCACTATGAAGAAAATTAGGTTCCCAAAATCACAAGTTTTTGTCTCATGGAGAAGAGTGGAATACCTTTGAAAGGAGACTACCGCTACAATTCTAGCTACACTTTCCTGGGAGTAAGCCCCATTGATTCTAATGGGACTTACTTCTAAGTAGACATGCATAAGATTGTGCTCAAAGGTCGCTGCGTCAGCAGTATCCATAGCCTCGACCTCGGATCGTCAACATCAAGGAGATACTGACAAGGGACATTGACACTTTTAGTCTTTTTCATTGACTGTCTTTTGAACAGACAGCTGTGCAGCCCCAGCCAAAAAGAGCACCTCGATCTTCTACACACCCTCTGCAGTGGTATTTCTGTCCAGACTGAGAGCTCCATCCTATGCATGTCTACTCAGAAGTACGTCACATTATAGTTAATGAGGCTTACTCCCAGGAAAGCATGGATAAGATTGCAGCCTTAGTTCCCGATCCTATGCATGTCTACTCAGAAGTAAGTCACATTATAGTCAATGGGGCTTACTCCCAGGACAGTATGGGTAGGATTGCAGCCTTAGTCCCCGATCCCATGCATGTCTACTCAGAAGTAAGTCGCATTAGAGTGAATGGAACTTACTCCCAGGCAAATGTGGATAGGATTGTATCCTGAGTGTGGAAGTGCTGTAGGGAGATGCTCGTCCCTCAAGATGCCTCCCCATCTGCCCCTCCACAGTTGCGCAGCCCGCATAACTGCTGGTGTTGCAAGGAACCCCCCCCTCCCCACGAAAGAAGAGTGGACGATTTTAAGCAACCGACATAGAATTGACACGATGGGAACATTCGCCTTCCCAAAGGAGGGACACAGCCACAGAGAGATCAATGTCACGCCACAGACGAGAAGCCACACACGCAGGCACAGACACGCATAGCAAACACAGAAACACCGGAGCTTCGGGTACAGAACCGAATCCTCGTGAGTCAATCCCGCGGTTGTCGTCTCTGCAGCCGCTTCCAATTGCAGAGCCGAGAGAGACCCAGGCTGGCTGCTGGCACTTGCAGGAGGAGGGAGGGGAAGAAGCAGAAGCAGCATCCAGTCCGGGCGGGGAGCCTTTCGCGGCCAGCAGTTCCCGCGCCTCGATCTAGTCCCCCCACCCCCGCTTTTATGTTTTTATTTTTATTTTTTGCTGCAGTCTTTTGTATCATTAAAAAAAAAAAAAATCTGCAAACAACAACACGGAGCAAAAAAAAACCCCAAACCCCACAAACATTCAGCTGAATAATAGACGTTCAGCACAGAGGATGTAGCCAAGGTGATTTATGGCCGGGAGCCCTGCGTGCACCGCTCCCATCGCAGCTCCCCGCGAGGTCACTCTGAGCACATCTCACGTACAAGGAGGCGAGAGAGGGGAAGACGGCGCAGTGCGGTGCGGGAGCCACTTCTGCGCCTCTCTCCAGGCTTCCTTCTTCCCTGGAAACGGGGGGGGGGAGGATCCAGGTAGCTTAAAATTAGGGAGGGGGAATAAAAAGAGGAAAGAGCCCGTTTCCTTACTGTGGGCAAGTAACTTGTAAAGTTGGTGGGGGGGGGAGAGAGAGAAACACACACAGGGAGAAAGAAAGAAAGAAAGACGTACGAGGGTGAAACTGACATGAACGCAGCCTTGCTAGGAATCTGGTCACTTACATGCAGACCACGATTTAGCTCCAGCACCTCTCTCTCTCCCACACACACACACAAACACACACACCTCCCCCCTCTCTCTCACCCACACACACAAGCACCCCCACTTCTCTCTCTCTCTCTCTCTCTCTCTCTCTGACACACACACACACTCAGAGTCACTGCAATGGCAAAAGAAAGGCACAACACCTGCGATCATCCACACGCTTTGGGGAAGGTAAGCTGCCGCCTGACCCTTCGTGGGAAAACTGCCTGGGAATGGAGGTTATACAAGTCAGCTTCGCCCAGCCTCCTCCTGCGCTCCGCCAAAGTTGGGGGGGATGCACGGCAAGACGGTTCGTGTGTTTACAACTCACGCACGCACGTTTGTGTTTCTCCCTGGACTCTGATCCAAACGCATTTGGGATGAAAAGATTCAGAACGGAGACACAGAAACACACGGACACGCACAGGTGTGGAGGGGGGTGGAGACATTACCTCCGTTGGAGGTAAAACATACACACAGAAAATTAAGGGCAGGAAGATTCAGTATAAATAGATCTACGGGTGCATTTGAGCCATAGATAGGTTTGTTCAGTGTAATTTTCCCCCAGAGTTATATTTATGTATGAAGTGTGTATTTATGTATGTGGTGGTGATGATGATGAGTAGTGGTGATAGCAGCAACAGCAGCAAGCACCATCTAGGCCACTTAAGTACTTTGAAAGGTCTGTGGATTTCAGTGCGAGAGATCTAAGCATAAGCTGAAGTTATAAGCTTCACTAAACATGGTGGGACTTACTTCCAAGAAAACGTGCAAATTAGTACAGTGGAAAGTATTTGACATTGGCTGGACCATACCTTCAACATCATCTAATAGTCCAGCAATGTACCTGGTACTGGTACAAACATCAGAATGATACACTTCCTAAGTGTGGTGGCAGCAATTACAACACACATTCTCTGCCCTGAAAAGAAAGTAACCACTTCCACCACACCTGAAGGTGTGTGGCTTCGCTCATAGAAATTGACATATTTCCCCATCAGAGGGGCTTACAATCTAGTCCTAGCAAGGGAGAAGGTAGTAAGGAGAACACAAGGAAAGGAAAGGTTGAAGGACTTACATTTCAGGATCAACACCTGCAAAAGTATGCATTAAGATATTGCATGACATGTCTTTAAAGGACTCCTGAATCCTTGAATGTCCTTTAAGCCTGTCATTTATCACACCCATCACATGGGCACAGCCCTGCAGAGAAGGTCAACTTTCAGCCCACTCAAGGAATTAGTGCACAGCATGCCCTGAACAACTGGTGAGTTGCTTGCCCAGATGGACTTGGGAAAGTGGTAAGTGGTCCACTGCAAGACTGTGTTGGAATCGAAGGTCAACTTTTGTTGGATTGTATGAAGTGCAGCACTCAGAGCACCTGGTGCCAGTGTCCACAGCAGAAAATGTTCCTGCCAGCACAGTACTATGGAGGCTTCCTCTGGCAAGTTGGCATGGCCAGACTCTAGTGAATACAGTATTGGAGCGGGAAGACTTTATTCAGTTATGAAGCCACCAGTGACAGTCCAGGGGGGAGCAGGGGTGCAAAAGCCCCATGCACCATGCCCGCCATATCCACTGCCGCCTCTGCCTGCTGCACCACCTCCACCGGTCCTTCAGAGCATTCTGTGGGCAGGTGAAGCCCCACGTGGTGCTCCAAACTGCTCCGAAAACCTTAGGCCTCCAGAGCATCCTTAAAGAGTACTTCAGGTTTTCATCGGAAAACAGAAAGTACTATTTAAGATTTTGCCAGAAGCCTCAGAAGGGTCTTGGACTGATTCAAAGTGCTGCACACGGTAAGTTTCTCTAACTGTGGGTTGGGACCCACTAGGTGGGTCACGGGCCAATATCAGGCGGGTCCCCATTCATTTCAATATTTTATTTTTAATATATTAGACTTGACGCTACCATGGAATGTGACTGCATTTGAGGAAATATTACAGACCTGTACTTTTAACAAACTGTATATTCTTTTAACAATGACAGTCAATGGGACTTACTCCTGGGTAAGTGTGGCCTCCTGGGTAAGATTGTAGCCTAAAATTGTTTAAGATGTTCCTGCTTGATGATGTCACTTCTGGTCACGACATCACTTCCAGTGGGTCCTGACAGATTCTCATTCTAAAAAGTGGGTCCCGGTGCTAAATGTGTGAGAACCACTGCCCTAGGGAGTTAGTGTGATGCAAGGGGGGGCATGTTGCAGACCTGTGCCTTGGGGTGGCATAGGAGCCAGGTCTGTACCAGGAAGTCACTGAATAACCTTGGGCTAGTCACCATTTCTCAGCCTAGCCTACTTTACAAGGCCGGTATGAGGATAAAATGGAATAATTTGTTTTATAGTTGCTTTAAAAAAATGTTTTTATGGTTGTTCTCTGTTTTTATGCCACCATTTTAGTAGTTTAAAAACTTTCTTAACATTGCTTTATTTATCTTTACTGTATATTCTTGCTAGCTACCTTGAACACATCCACAGAGGGAAAGGCAAGTATAACTTTTAAAAATAAATAAGCAATCCAAGGTAGATGGCCCTCAGTTCTTTGGGGTAATGCTAGGATACAAATAAGATATAGTCATAGGAAGCTGCCTTATACTTAGGCCATTAGTTTGCGTAGCTCAGTACTGTCTACACCGCTTAGCGGCAGCCCCTTACAGATCTTTCCCAGTCTTATTTGGCAGTGCCAGGGGTTGAACTTGGGGAGCTTAGGCACACAAACATGTATTCTGCCAGTGATCTGTGGATGTTTCTTGTATCAGACATTTCCTGCAAATGGAAGGTTGACATGCCAGTAGATGAATTCAAGTGGGACTACTTTTGAGTAAACATGCAAAGGATTAGGCTATGGTTTCCCAAACTGGGGTGTCGTGACACCCCAGCCAGGGAAACTCTGTCCCTTTAAGGGGTGGGCGAAGGGAGAAGGCAGTAATGTGATCTCCAGGATTGTGCTGCTGCCAAGGAAAGGAAGATTTTTTTTTTACTTAGCCAGCACAGGAGTCCAGGGGGGAGAGGAGCCCTTCACAATGCTTCCCGCACCTCCAAACATTGTAAAAAACAAACAAAAAATCCTAGGCACTTCTGGTTTTCTTCATGGGTCCTTGTGGAGGGCTTGCTAGACCCCCAGGACTCCTGTGCTAGTGTTTGGTAAATTTAAAAAAACAACTACCTTCCCTGCAGCATTATGATGCTCAGGGATCACGTTGCTGCCTTAGCCTCTCAGCTGCACACACTGACCTTGGGTCTCAAACTCTTGAGGAGTCTGAGAACCAAGGAATTAGGCTGCATGGCTGCAATACCATACATTGACTGGTAATAAGCCCCACTGAACTCAGTGGGAGCCAATTCTGAGTAAGCATGAGGACTGGGCTCTTAAAGATTTTGCTGTGGACAGCATGGTAGCCAAAGAGACTTGTTCTTCCAAGGGCCCAATCCTATCCAATTTCCCGTCTCTGATGTAGCTATGCCAGCGGGGTGTTCTCTGCATCTTCTGGTGGGGAGGTAGTCACAGAGGCCTTCTCAAGGTCAGGGAACATTTGTTACCTCAGGGTTGCATTGTGGCTGTATCAGCACTGGAAAGTTGGATAGGATTGGGCCTCAAGTCAGCTAAAGACTTTCAGTGCCTACCCCATGTAAACTGCACACTATGGATTGCATCCAGAGTAACACTTGCATGAATGGAAATCCCTCTGAGAATGGAAGGAGTGTCCTGCTGGCACAAATGGTCCAAGTGCAAGCAGAATGCTCCTTCCATTCTTAGTGGAAGCTTCTGTTCACAAAAGCATTATTCTGGATGCCATTCTCTGTATTTGTTCTGTGGTTGTTTCTAGCACCATTGAACAATTTAAGAACCCAGTCACTGATTTCAGCCTACAGTCCTGATAGCATTTTCTTCTGACACCCATATGCTTTCTGTAGCTAAGGTGATATTAAAGTGCTGTGGGAAATGATTTTTTTTTAAAAGAGATAAGCAAAGGCCCTACTAGTGTTTAATGTCAATGAGCAGGCCACAAGTGCTATTTGTAGCTAAAAACTGCCACTCTGCATGAAGTACAAACAGGTGCAACATCAGTTTGAATTCCTGCTACTTACATATTATGAGTCAAAACTCTGCCAGCCTAGCACAATCTAGTCTTGAATAAATTCAAAGAAGGGAACAAATTCATAGAAACGTAACATCCAAGTAAATAAGATGGCAGCCGGCTGGAAGCTTCTGCAGTGGCATAGCTAGAGGAGATGTGGAACACTAAGTTTTGCAGGGAGCCTCACTGCGGTGTGCAAGCAACCCCTCCCCCTCGGAGCCATTCCCTGCAGTAGAAACAAACTGGAAGCATCACTTCTGTTTTGCTCCCACCACCAGGAATGGCCCTTTCCAGGATGGGGAGGGCTGACCTGCATGCTGCGGTGAGGCTCCCTGCAAAACATTGCTTTGCACACTCTCTAGCTATGCCACTGAGCTTCCATATTAATTGATGTGTATGCTACAAAGCAACTTCTGTCTTCATTTCCAAAGGTCACTGATACCAGTAACACTGCAGTGTGATACATGTACCAAATTGATCTGTATTGCACTTCAGTGAAGGACACAATCGAAAGGGGATCTTCTGCACAAGTTTTGTTGAAATGAATGGGAGATGTGCAATAATGTTTGGTTATGCACCAATGCATTAAAGATGCTGGCAATAATAATAAATATGAAAGGAAAGTATGTGTGCAAAATAAAAACTTACCTTTTTTTGTAAAATATGAAAAATGTATAACTCCTGTACATTATATAGGAGCCATGTATAACTCCTACATAATAATCTCACAATGGAAATACCATAAACAAATATGGGAGGGCACAAAAGGGGCATAGCGCATTTCTGGGGAACAGGCAAACTTCCTTTCTTAGGTTCATAATTTCTATTTCTTCTCCTAACCTCACTCCTATACACCATGGTTACCTGGAGCTAATTTTTAAAATGACTCACAAATATGAGACGGAAGGCAGAAAAATAGTGCCCTCTGTGGAATCTATGACCCAGTACAGGCTGTTTCATGTTGCTGTGTATGATATGGCAACTTGTATATCTGAATTCACCTATAAAATCCCTCAAGAGAAAAATACAACTTCAGGGGCACTTCTGCATCCTGACAGTCCGGGACCTTCTACTTTAAACATGCAGTATTATAGTTGTAACTTTTCTATACAGGAATATTTCCAAAGTTTTTCTACACGAGCTGAGGAATTTTCTATCCAGTTTTTCTACCTGGAGGAATTTAAATTTACTCAGCATTTGCAGTATTCAACACATATATATAATCTCCTGAAAAGTCCCTGATAGGTATTCTTTCTTTATTATAGTTGTACCTCACCTTTCTGTTACAAAAATAACACCCAAAATGGGATGGAAAAATGTAGTAAAACCATAATACAATAAAACAGTAGTTCCCAACTGTGGGTCGGGACCCAATGGTGAGTCACAACCTGATGTTTTGTGGGTCCCATAGCAGCCAAGCAGAGCCTCCAATGAAAATATGGGTGATGGAAAGATTTGATAACTAATTGCCTCAAGCCCCGAGGCTATTCAAAAATTAGATAGCTGCTACTTGTCCTGCAAAGAGCTTAGGTCCTTGCAAACCTAGTTACTGCAGTTTGCAAACGTGTATAAATACAGGGAGATAAATGTTTGAGCATCTTTTTTGGGGTTGTTATTATTTTTAAATAAATTAATATTGTCTTTCTAAATCTCCTTTTTTAAAAGTCTCATCAACGTAGGCGGGTCCCGATAGATTGTTGTTTTAAAAAGTGGGTCCTGGTGCTAAAAAGTTTGGAAACCACTATAATTTATTTATTTAATGTATGGCGCCACTATAACAAAACATTAAAACCAAATGAAACAGCAATTAATGACAACAAATCAAAAGACACTTAAAATAGCAGGGATAGAGAAACAAAACAAAAATCCCTATGAGGCAGGTTAAAAGCCTACCAAAACAGAAATATTTTGACACAGCAATAGAAAGTCAATGTGGATGGGAAGCTTCCCTAAGGAGAGGGTTCCAGAATTCAGACATGGCAACAGAAAACACTCTCTGGCTTTTCAAACCAACATGCCTCAGACATCAGCAAGATATAGACAAGGGCTGCCCCAGTAAATCTTAACATACAGGCACGTTCACATGGGAGAAGATGGTCCTTCAGGCACCCTAGTTTCAAGATGTTTAAAGTGTAAAGGTTAAAACCAGCACTTTGAACTGGATTCCAAAACCAATCGATGCAGTCAGTGTCAACCAGTATTCTTACCACAGTAAAGGAGATCAACTGTTACCCTGCACATGCCTGATCTTGTCTAATTTTGGAAGCTAAGCAGGGTCAGGCCTGGTTAGTACTTGGATGGGAGTCCGCCTGGGAATACTGGGTGCTGTAGGCTTATACCATAGTCTTTCGAGACTGAAGGTTGCCAACCAAAGGAGATCAGGGTGGAAACTGAGCATGATTTTCCTCATGCTGTGGCAAGATTTGAGGCACAAGAGCCTCACAATTTGCATGGTTACAGCACTATAGCAGGCATATTTACTCAGAAGTAAGATCTAATGAATTCAGTGGAATTTACTCCTAAGTGCGTATAAGACTACAGCATTTGCACTTTGTTATATGTATGATCTCTAACCTTTAAAATTGGGTTTAAATGGGGCTCAGAAGGTATCCCCCAAACCTCTCAGAAAGTTTAGAACTCTACAGCACTCTTTAGGCAGCTACCACAATCCCAAAGTGTCTCTTATTTTGACTTTCCAATCTGGGCCTGTACCCAGCATTCTGCATCACAAGATTCAGAGAACGAAGGGCAGATGGAAATCATTTCAAAAGATAGGAATAAAGAACCCTGCTCAAACTCATCAACAATAGGGAGCTTCCAGCTGGCTTCTCAACTTTCTGTGTATGTTAAGCATTATGATGGAGCCTACAGCTAGAACATATGCGAGGGCTTCTTTCCAGCCTCTCCACTGACATAATTGCCAAGCTCAATGCACAAGTCAAGATTGGAGAACTGCGTGGATGCAATTAAAAATGCCTGCACCAGCTAAAAAAAGGAAAGGCAGAAAGAACATAGACACCAAAGAAAAATATGTACATCATTCTATGAGTTGTAGCCACTACTTACAATAAACAATGATGGGAAACAAAATGATATACTTAGTCTGGGGAAACATTTACACTAAAAGTGTAAAATGATGCCATGGATAAAGACTCTGATATCAATTCACAAAAATGAGGTGATCTTCTATCTCCTCACTAGCATTGGGGGCGATTCCCCTATGTATATAGTGAAATAGATAATCAAGCTCTCTTCTGACCTAGGTTTTCTATTTTTAATAAAACTGCATGCATACATAACTGCACACACAAAGAGAGGGAAACCAAGAAAAAAACACCAAAATAGTCCTGGATCCTGGCTTTATTTTCATAATCAGTAAGTACAAGAAGATCTGATTCCACACCAGTTTCCTCCTGTATGATGCAAAATTCTAGTTATTTTTTAAAAATTGTTTAATTGATAATACATCTCAACCCTAACTTCAACTGTGCGCATACATCACATTTATTATACATTATGAAAGGCTTTTCATATGAAAAAATGATGACCCATTATGAATTTCACTATTTACTTACTTACACAATTTTTGCCCTGTGTCCTGTCCGTCCCCCTCCGCCCCCCCCCCCCGGGGCTTATAACATAATAAGTACAGGTCCAGCCTATTTATACACAGATTTTTAATACACAGATTTGACTCAACACGAATGGCCTCTGCAAATGAGAAGGAATGTGCTGATCCCTGGAGAAGGGGAAAAATGTACCCCTTTAAAAATCAGTTGAAAAAACTGAACAGTCCTTTAACAACAGCCGCCTTAATGAGAGAGAGAGAAGGCAGCTGGCTGACAATTCATCAATCCTTCTCTCGACCCCTCCCTTCCCCCAGCATGTGAAAGAAAGGTGATCATTTTGCATTGGTGGAGGGAGGGGCTGAGTGAAGTGCTGATGGATTGTCTTCTTAATGACTCATAGAGTCAAAAGGTCAGCAAGGCTGTTTTTCAACCACTGGAGCAAAGAAACTTTGTTTTTTAAATTGATTTGCTATAGTGCGTTTCTTGTTATCCAAAAAACAAAGTGCTTGGAATGGAACCCATGTGAATAATTAGTCTCAACCTGTACATTACAAACATTATAAAAACAATATCAGCAGTGTAAAAACTGGAAACCAAACTGTACCATAAATTCAGCATAGCATAGATAAAAATAGCAATCAAGGCACACAAGATGAGAATATTCAAGGTGGCAAAAAAAACTCCCTCCACCCAAATAACAAGACATAGCACGCATACTACAGTGAAAAAGCCAAATGATAAAGGAAAAGAAAAATTTTCAGACCCTACCAAACCAGAAAGGGCACTTATCTCAATCCAAAAAGGAAGAAATTCCATAATCATGATGCCACTACAGAGATGGCCCGTAACTCTTGTTAGCACCCACATGGCATCATTCATTCAGTCATGGCATACATAGGAGGGCCCCTTCAGATGATCTTGGGGGTTAGCCAGAATATATTCTAGGAGTAATTATAAGGCTCTTGTTTATCTTAACAATTGATAGGAAACTTTTGCTTTAACAAAGAAGTGGTGATAGCTGGTCTAGAGTGTTGTGAACATGCTGTAAAGCATGTTTTTGGCTATTCCAGAGTTGGCTGCACCAGTTGGCTGCACTGTGCTGGCCTTCCAGAACCACATCATGTCCCAGGGCCACTATTGGAGATAAATATGCTTCTGAGTGGCACAGGTGCTGGGAGGGGGGTGGCAGGAGGGCATCTTTGATGGACTCTCTCCAGTGTTCCCCGGGAAGCTGCTGGGAGTCTCCTCGACAGAAGCCCCAAGCCCCGCAATGGGGCTTCTGAAGTCTGTGCTGGCTATTTTGCAGAGCTCCGCTGGTCCTTCCCCCCTCCCCCCACCCTTGTTTCACCCTCCCCCACCTGCCAGAGGCCGCACCACTGTCCAGCTGTCTCACCCCCAGCAGTTTCGCTCCCTACTCACTGGGTGCCATAAATGTGCCAGCACTAGGACTGAGCACCAGCACTGGGTGAGTTTAGGATTGGGCCCTTAGGCTGCAAGTCTATGCACACTTACCTGGGAGTAAGTCTCATTGACTATAATAGGACTTACTTCTAAGTAGGCATGCATAGGATTGGGCTGTTTGTTACATTTCAGGGAACTTCATAGGTCTCAAAGCATCAGTATATGACTTATCCTGTGCATATAGTAAGCATAAGAATGCATAAGCCATGCATAGGTGGTGCAGGAAATGCAGATTGTGCTTCTATTTCTAGGTAAAAGTCACCAGACACTTTGAAGTACAGGAAAGTATTTTAAGTCATTTCTGCCCAACATTGCATATACACAACAGGGATCAAATATGTACACCGGTGGGCTGGGCAGAAGTGGGTTAAATAAATTTGAGACACTGATCTCTGTGTAAAAAATATACCTAAAAATATACCCAAGGTAAAACAGCATGAAAAATGGAGGCGTGGAATTGGAAATGTCCTATTCTTCCTAATCTGGAAGAACAGATTCAAATAAATCTGAGACCTACTAATTATGAACAAGTTAACACAATAAATCTGTATACAACAGTTTTTCGTGTTAGGGATTCAATAAATATTAAACAAAACAAAAAATGGCATATTCCTGATGTTAAGCGGCACAAAACTATTTCCTGTTATAGAAAATATTTTGTATATCAAACTTCCCTATATCTGCTCAAGGCTGTCAGGATGCATCTATCCCACTTACAGTCAAAGAGTGGTTATATTTAAGTTACTGATCATTGCAAAATGAATGTAATTTTGAAGATATAGTTCTAATTTAAACAAACATAGGGCACAATCCTAACCAGGTCTACTCAGAAATAAGTACTATTTTGTTCAATGGGGCTTACTCTCAGGAAAGTGTGGTTAGGATTGCAGTCTTAATCAAATGCCCTTGCTTTATTGTTTTTTAAGAATACACATTTTGTTTATATTAGACCAGGGGGAAAAATTTTTTTTTTATAACAGTTTTGTTAAAATGAATGTAACTCATTTCAAAATTATATTTTTTAAAATAAAAGAATATTGTTAAAAAAATGCATATTCCAAAGAGTACAGTTGAGATCTTTCATCTCCAGTTTAATTTAAAACTGTGTAATAATATTGTGTGAAAATATATTTTCATTTTTAATGGATGAGACCATGTTATTCTTATTATTTTTAAGTCTATTTTTAAAAGAATAGTCATGATGCTATAGCCCAGTGGTTCTCAAACTCTCTGGGAGAGTTTGAGAGCCACTAAGTTCTTGCTTGGGCAGGAGGGGGAGGCAGCAGGGGTGGGGGAAGGCAGCGGCGCGATCCCTAGGATCACGCCGCTCAGGGGGGCTGCAGGGGCTTGGGTACACGTAGCAGTGAAAGTAGATGCGGAGCGATCACACTCCACTCCCACTCTAGCTTTAGTTTCGCTTTAGCGGAGGCGGGGCGCGATCACTCCGCATCTACTTTCACTGCTGTGGGGAGCCCGGCTGCAGGTTGTGCCAGGCTCCCCACACCTCCGGGAGGCTGCAGCCCCCCTGAGCGGTGTGATCCTGGGGATCGTGCCGCTGCCTCCTCCCTGCCTCCAGGCTGCCCCTGCCCTTTAAGGGGGCAGGGGCCAGGGCCTGCAGGCTGGGGTATTGTGACACCCCAGTTTGAAAAGCCTTGCTATAGCCTATATAGCATATAGCAGAAAGAAAGCAAAAAAATTGAAGAATGTAATTCTGCACACGCTAGTGTCCAAGATAACAGGACTTGCTGCTGTTGCTATCAGTGAAGGCCAAATCATACTATTATTGGTTTACTTGGGTGCATCACCAATACATGGCAAGGCTACTTGTATGTACAAAAAAAATACAGTGTGAGTTAAACCAATTATCAAATTAAAAAAAAGAGAGGGATTCTATGTTATAATTTTAGAGTGCAGGGTTGGAATGTATACTTTACACTTAACCTATAATTCATTAGTCTTTCATACATAAAGGGTGAACAGTAATTAATTGGATCTATCTGGTAAATGGTTTGTCCAGTTCTGTTGGAAGCACATACCACCATCTACCCACAGACCCAGCAAAGATAGGAAAAGCAGCTCTGAGGTTAGATGTTTAGCTATTGGAAAACCTCCTTGCCTCCTGTATATGCCTTGTTCCCCATCTGACAGACTGCTTCACAGAGGAGCCTGTAATAATTCACTCAAAGCAAAAAGGGATACCTGCTTAACTGCTTCCCTCAGGAGACAGGGTAATGCAGCAGTTGAACAAGCTTTAAAGAAAGATCCAGTCTAAAGATCTCTGCCTCTGTAGAGGATTACAAAGTTTCCATTGTCAAACTGGTAAAGGTAAATGTCTATCATTCATTGACTGAAAAGAGAGCTGGGGTGTGTTTGTGTGTGTGTAAAAGTCTGAACTTCCCAAACTTTGCAGAAAAGTTTTTCTGCTATCCATACACTGAAAAAAGTTGTGCTTGTGTAGAGACATGAATGTGGGCTCTTGCTTTTTGATACATTTTGAAAAGTCTAGTTACTTTACAGTTGAAAGCAAAGAGAGTCATGCATGTTCATTGCTCTCCAAGTTTTATGAAAAGCCCTGTCATGGGCAAGAAAAGGAACATGTGTGGGTTCAGTAAATCATGACAATCCCAAGTGGTATGTTTAGTTTGAAGGTCTCTGTGATGAAGGAAAAGGAAAGAGGGAAATTGGAAAGCACCTAGAACTCTGAAAAGCAGTAAAATATGTACAGAACATACAGTACATAATAATTGAATTGGGTAATGCTACAAGTGTTTCAGTGGAAGTAGCACAGATAGCGAGAGATTCATTGTAGAGATCCTATGTTGCTACAGTAAACAGTACACTCTATGGCTAAAAATGAGCAAAAAAATCCTGCATTTGGGATATTCACCCATTATTCAGTGTGGAGGATTCCTCTTCTTGCCTCTACTAGTTCACAGAATGATAATTTCCAAAGCACAAGGTCTTTCTCATTTGATTCCGGGCAATCTCTATTCCCTCCTCCCCTCTCCCCCTTCTATCTCTAAGCAGGAAATCTGTCTGGGATGGTGAATGGTATGCAAAAGTGTGCGAGCTTGCATATTAATGTGGCTTTTAGCAGTCAGGGTGTCACTCCACTTTACAAATAAATGTGTTTTGAAGTGAAAACATTCTTCTTCATCAAGAGCAGCTCTAGGCCCAAAGGGCTGGGATGTATCTATATATTTAAACAACAAGAACAACAAAAATCAATAGTGGGAGCTAGGGGAAACAGTGAGGTATTTCTGGACTCTTGTATGCAGGACAGTTAAAGGAATGCTTTGAGTGATCTATCACTTGAAAAAACTGAGTGAGGCGATTAGCACACCACCTAGAGGTGAACCTTGGGTAGTGCTCCGCTAATGCTGCAATGTGGTTTGCCTGCAATAGTATGTGAGAAAAGCTCTAAGCAAATTTATTAAAATTAAGACTTGAAAATGAATACAGTATTTAACTAAAATGAAAGCAGCTGGTGATAATAAAATAAGCATAGAAATAATAGCAAAAAGAGCAAATTGGCTTCACAACTAAGTTTTCCAGTTTATTAAAATGTCTGCAATGCCAGACCTGTGTGTGACAATCAGTCAGATATACATGATTTGTTTTAACAAACCAACATACAATTAATACAATCCAAATTCCAGAAAGATGTTCTTTATTCCTTTATATACCACAATCTCCTTCACCTCACTTCACTCTACCACTTCCAGTACAATCTTAAAACTGTCCATCTGCAAATACGAACACAATGTGGAAATACATGTGAACCTGTGGAGTCAAAGATCTCAGTCTATCTTCTGTTTAATTCACATAAACATTACTGAGGGGGAATTCTGTCCTCTTGATTACTGGTCAAGAGGACAGAATTTCCATGTAATGTTAACTGCTACTTAGGTGAACTGATGTGTATTTTGGCTACAGTATATGAGCAAATTCTGCCAGTTCCACTTTTGCACAGCAACAGAGAAAGGGCACACAAAATTCAAGGGACTGAAACAAAGATGCCTGGAGAACAAATTTCTAGAGAACAAACTAGATACATGCTCAAGGGAAGGCAGATAAGGCCTACCATTCTATGAAGAGATTTCCAAAATGGCAAGCCTGGATTCACAAGTAAGCACTGGGCAAGCTGAGATTATTCTAGACTGAGGTTTATGGGATTGTGAATGTGGCGACAATTACACTGGAATCTTGTGCTTTCTCCTTTCCCTCTCCTCTCAGCACAAGTGGTGATGCAGGAATTATGGTTAGTTAAACCACAGTCCCATATGTTACCTGAAACTGGGATTTGTGGTTGAACTGCAGTTTACAACCCTGGTTTTATATTCTGGTTTGTAAGCCACAAAGTCAAAGTATGGCTCCCAAAGCACCAAACCCACATGGCAGTGGGAAAAGCACTTGCACAATAACTAAAATGACTGCAAAAATGTACAAATATACTATCAGTACACACTGTGTTGTTTTTGGAAACAATGAATTGTTTGCTTGCTCCCTGAGCAGAATCCAGCCTCTCTCTCTCTCTCTCTCTCTCTCCCCCCTTGACCTGGATTAAACTCTGCTGTAGTCCATATTAAGAGTCCTGTCTGGGCATTGTATTGAATTCTCTTCAGCCTGGTCTTTAAATGAAGCAGAATGAGGTTGTAGAATCATAGAATCTTGAAGTGATAGAGCAGATTGTAGCACTTCAGGCTGCAGATGGGATATGTTATGTGTAATGCTCCCATATTTGAAAGTACTTCCTGCAAGGAGAAATCTAGTACATCAAGAAGGAAAGATCTGGCTCAGAGCCCAATCCTATGCATGTCTACTCAGAAGTAAGTACCATTAGAGTCAATGGGGCTAACTCCCAGGAAAGTGTGGATAAGATTGGGCTGTCAGTCAGCTACTTGCTATACAAGTTTTACATCTGCATGAATTTTTTTTTTTTAATGTAAGGGAGCATTCAAAAGTGTTATCCCTCACCTTCGGTCTGAAATGGGTTGATCCATTTTATCACCAGAACTCTGACAACTTATTCTACTGCACATGCAAGCAAGACCTAACCTACCAACAGAGACATTCCTGGAGGGAGGACAAAGTACTAAGTTTCTTCAGGCACTGGGATGCCTGTGTGAAGCAGCCTAGGCTTCTGAGCCATTTGGGAAGGCGATGGCAAAGTGGAGGAGACACCTGGTTCTGACTGGTTCGGAAGCTGAGGGGAGGGGCCTCTTTACACGGGTGTCCTGGCACCTGAAGAAACTTACTACTTTGGCCCCCCCCTCCAGGAATGCCTCTGCTTAGGAACACTCAACTGCCTGAATTCTGCAGTTGAGATTCCACAGATGGCACAAATGCACTGTACTTCTCCCAGAGATGGCACCAGAAGTGAGCCAGCCATTCGTCAAAGGCCTGTGTCCATCAGAGGGGCCATCTGGTTGGGCTGATCCCTGAACTCTCAGTACTGATGACAACAGCAGTCCCCTAGTTTTCATCATTGGGAATGTGACAGTGCCATGGGGTATTCAGTGCAGGGCTTTGCTGCTCAGTCCCCAGCATCCTACAGCTGGCACTGCTTTCTCCACACAATCAAAGCCAGATATCTGCCCAAGGGTGGCCACGTCGAGAATGATCCATTAGCAAAAATGCAAGAACATGATTCAAAGTGACCTATGTGGATTCTGAATAAGAGTGAACAGGACAAACGGATGTGTCTCAGCTTCCATTGGCAATGAATTCCTCTGGCTATAGGGGTGTGTTTTAAAGTTAGCATGTCCACCTTTCACAGAAGCACTCCTGTGTCTTCAATGGGGTAATGACTTGCAGATGTTCAGCTGGGAAGCTTTCTCCAGCAGTATATTAAGTTATATCTAACTTTCCCTTCTTCAGCCTAACTTTGGAAAATATAGGCCTATCTATAATGGAAGAGAAGAGTGAGAGAAAGCTTGGGGAAACAGCATTCTGCTATTTAAAGAGCATATTGCTATAAAAAAACCACAAACTTCCCCTACTTTTCATTTCATCAGTTATCTTGTTCGGAATGGATTTAAAATTATTAGAAATGTTACATTCCAGTTCACTTCAACTAGTATTAAATGGATTTTTCATATGAAGAAGGCATGCCCTGAGTCTTCTTCAGGAACTAGAGAAAAGTTAAAAGGTTAACAAAACAGGCAAAGGTTTTGATCATATATAGGAAAGCAGATATAAGGCACCCCCCTATTCTAATTATTTTGGCATCACCCTTTAAAAAACTTGAAACCGTTTACATTCTACTCTCCTGGTCAGGCACAGATGAGGTTTATACTTGCTTAGCATTTCTACATTTCTATAATACTGGGTATTCCTGGACCCTTTTCTGGATCCAAGCAGTCTCCTTCAGAAGTTCTCCTCTGAACTCTTGCTTAGCATTTTCACACCAGAGGGGGGAATGAAAAATCTTTCAAAGTTTAAAATATTAATATTTCACCTCTTTTCAACTTTACCATATTACTTTGTGATATATGAGGAAAAATTACAGGTATCTACTGGGAATTAATTGATCCATGATTGTAGGAAACATTTTTCTTCCATATAAACCAACTAGAGAAATGAACCACAGAGTTTTTCAGAAGAGACTGGGCACATACCTGGTTTATTCACAGATTTTGTTATATTTTATTGATTCCCTGGAGATCAAACTCCTTAGCCCACAGTAAATGAATAAATAAAAATAAATAAATGTGAGGAAAGTGTAATCTGACAGAATGCTTTAAACACATTCCATAGGAATTTTACATATCAGTGGACTTGTACAACAAGCAGACAAAAAATATTCCTATGATAAATAACTACTCAAATTTGCAGTTCTTCTCTCCCTGGTACTGCACTTATTTAATAAAGTGGGACAGTAGAGGGCGCCCTTTTAATGTAATTCTGTGTCGAAGTCCTAGACATTTTTGAACATAAATACACAGAATACAATTCTCATGTAGTAGCTTTCAGAGATTCCAGCTTTAAATACTGGGATGCTCCTTTTCCTTTCCAGAATCTAATGTAAAATTCAGTGCCCCGAGCCCTTAGAGCAGTGTACTATGGAACTAAAATCAGAAGCAAAGAAAAAAGAAAATACAAATACGTTTAGCCAAAATTTCACAGCTGTGTGCCTGAGAAACCATTCTGGTATGTGTACTGTAAGTCCCATTACAGTCCAAGAGGCTTATACCCAGGTAAGTGTAGATGCAATTGCAGCCTCAGAAAGGTATGCTAGGTTGGTGTTTTTAATACTTTAGCACAGGGGTGCTCAAACTTTCAACTTTAGGGATGCTGGACCTTTAACAAGTGTATAGAAGAGGGAATTTCAGCAGGTGCAGCTTGTCATCTGTGGGATGACAAGTTGCACCTGCTGAAATTCTCTCTTTTATACACTTGTTAAAGGTCCAACATCCCTAAAGTTGAAAGTTTGAGCACCTCTGCTTTAGCAGAACATTCCACATGTGAGAATATTGAGAATGACAGCCTTTAAAATTGCTATTAGCATCAGACTGGATGGGAAATAAATCCTGCATAAAATAAAACATTAAATGCACAGAAGTAATACCAGAAACAAATGTTGCAACCCTCTTTCTAGTTTATATATATATTTTTCTTTTTAATCCAGAAAAGTGAATATACATCTTGGAATTTAGAATGAAATCTAAAACACTTTGTTATGAATGCTATGTAATCTAGAACGCTTTGCTGCAACTTTTCTTTGCTACCTTTTTAAAGTGTAGGTTGCTATTCGGACTGGTATTAGAATTCACACCAATGATAGACAACAAATGTTTCTGGTACTAAATAACAATTCTGTTGCCCCAATCCTAACTCCCTCCCCCGCTGGTATAACACTGCATTGGCAGAAGCTTCTTTATGGCAGTGGCAAAGCAGCCTCCACTGACAAGCACGGCAGGCCCACTGGCAGGGAGCCCTACAGAGACTCACAGCAGACCCATAGATACCTGCTGGAGCAGGTTAGCCCACACATAGGGTTGGAAGGAGGTGGGGAGAGGGTTGTATGGGGCTGGGAAGGGGTGAGGGGTGGGCAGAATGGGGTGATGATGGGGTAAGGAGGAGGGTGGATCATGCCTGGAAGGGGGGCAGGATTGGTGGAGCATGCTGAATTCTGATCCCTGGGCCTGATGGGTCAATATGGACTTGCACCAGCAATCAAACTGGCACAGATCCAAGTTGACCCACAGCAGCTGCCAGGCTTACCCCTGGGCAAGGGGATATAACCTCATCACCAAACAAGATTGGGCCTGGGAAGGGGGCAGGTTCGGTGCCTGCTGAAAAAACAACATGCTGAGCTCTTTAGTCTTGAAGTCTAATTTCCAGACATTCCTTACAACTTTGAAAGTCACCATCTCCTATCATCCCATCTCCCTTCATATGGATATTCCTGCTGCTTTGTATCTAGAAGCAAAATATTGCCCTACCTCAGAGAAGGGAACAAAAATTAAACCCTGCAGCTCTCTGTCTGAAAACTGATGTTCTTTAGCATTTTGCAATAACATGTCCTCAGTCATTACTAAATTGCAAATGAGTAATTAATTTTCCAGTACTCATTCAGCATACTCTAAAACTGGGAAGCAAAAAAAGAATGTCTTCCATTAAAATGAAGCTTGATGATATGCACCTGCCATTAATGTATTGTACACAGTGTCTCTGACTCATTATGGCAATGATTTGGGTGAGAACAAGAGTCATATAGTCAGAATCACTTCAACGCGTGCCTGTTCATATGCATAAACTCCTGTGTACCAGATGGCAAAATATAATGACATCTCAAACAGCTAATTGCATAAACCTTGTAACACAGATAATTGCTGAACCAAAGTACAAGTTAATAATTTCCCACTGTAATGCCTGGCTTGAAATTAATCCTCAAGGAAAGTTGTGACAATCCTCATACGCTAAAGTTCACCAAGCAGTAATTAAAACTAGCACTCAAATCGTTTGACTTTCAAACCTTCAATTATGACTCGGCAGACTCACTTTCTAGACATACAGACATGATAGCCAATGTTTTGTCAGGTTCTCTTTTGACAAATAGTCTGGGGTTGTCTGTGTTGTTCTTAAAAGAGTACACAGGGCTGAATTAAGAACAACAAAGCCTTTAGGTGGAATTGTATTCTAGGTATTGGCTCAGTGTAGATCCCCTGAAACAGCCTTTGAAATAAGTTACTGGCCCCTTGAAAACTTGACTAGCCCGCTCACTTTCTTTGCTAGTCATGTACAGCTGATTGAGACTGTAAATGTCAAGAGACTGATTGAAAGAAAAAAAAAATCAATCAATCTTTTTCTGGAAATGATTCTTATTTCTTTTATATTACATGTACATTTTCTTCTATGGTGCAGGACTTCATACTAGCTTACTCTACAGATATGCTTTCACCTAGGCCAGGGGTGTCAAACTCATTTCATACAGTGGGCCAAATATCATTCATGATGCCTGCTGAGGGCCAGAAGTGATGATGTCATTTGGCAGGAAGTGATGTCATTAAACAGGTCAAAAGCAGAAATAAGCACTTTGTTCTTGTGGAGGAACTCATTAGCAGCAAATGACAGAAGAGAAAATACACAAATCTTGATCATATTTCAAGATACTGGAGAGCCCAATTATCATGCAGGCCACCCTCTCAGTAGTGAGACCTCAACATTGCTCAGCAGCTGGGAGCCCGAGGGCCAGATAAAAAGCTTCTGCAGGCCATATCTGGCCCCGGGCCTTATGTTTGACACCCCTGACCTAGGCAGTAACCAAACCTAGACTGGCTCAGCTTCAACAAGGTTACTTCCTTATGTGCCCTCAGACCATGCCCATGCCTCTTCGGGGGCCACAGTTGATTAGGTGAGTGGATATTTGCAGGCATGCATGAGCCATCTCTTGGCAATAATAATAAAGCATAGGCAAAATCTGCTTACAAGCAGATAGTGGGTAACTGGCATGTGCCATCTTTAAGAGGTTATTTTATGTAGAAATATGTGATACCAAGTTCCCTTCTCCAGAACCACCTTTCAGAGCGCGATACCATAGTCTTTCGAGGCTGAAGGTTGCCAACGAAGTTCCCTTCTAGTATTTTGAATGTCCTTGGAGTTTGAAATATAGGTACTGCTTCAGCATCACTTTATGAACATTGCTGATCTGCCGTGTGGAGAATGCACCAAGATAAGCAAACCACAGCTCATTCATTTAACTGGACCACATTCACATTTAGCTGGAGGAATTAACCGGGCAGCTCAGTCCTAACTTGTGGTGGAACAGGGAGGCCAACTGACCTGCCCAATATCCAGAGTGGGATTGGGGCTGGTTGTAACTCAGCCTCGATGTGGTTCAGCAAAGGGAATTCACAGCAGCCCCAATGGGGCTGCTTGGATCAGCACCACCTCAGAAGGTGGTGCAGATCCAAGCAGCCTGGAGCTGCTCTGAGCCACCTGGGATTGGGTTTACGATCTGGCAAAAGTACTAGATACTGGTCCCACCTCCTGCTCACCCGGGGTCTGCCCACAGGCCCACTCATGACCCACCCTGCCCCTGAAATGCTTCCTTCCTACCCTCTCCATGTCTTACTTTTGTGCCAATCCAATATGGCTTGGGTTGGCATCCCTGCTCTCCTGGTGTTGTGAAAGTGCTTTATGGCACTTTTGTGACACCGTTGGGATGGTACAAGAGACTTGCACTGGCTCATATGCCAGTAAGAGTTGCGCCCACAGTCATTTAGCTGGAGCTTTTGGCAACAATATACTTTGCCTAATGATGAATTGAACCTTGTACAACAGAATTTCAGAGACACAAATCCCTAAACATATTACCAGAGTGTGGTGGAAACTGCTTACCCATATTCTTTTCATGACACTCTGCAGAAAGGAATCACATTGGTCAATAAAATAATATGGCTCTTCCCCATGATAGTGTTAGTGGATGCCAAGGCAGAGGTGTGTACCCTGCATAAATCTTACCTCCATAGTTCCTCCCAAGTAATACTGGCTCAGCCCATGGGAAAGCAGCTCCCATCTGCTACAATAATATATGATTTAGGGAAAGGTTTATCACCTGGTTTTGATCAATGCATAATTTCAGATGGTTTATCTGTCTTACATGTTAACAACATAACTGAGAAAGACCCCCTGCAGAACTGCTGCTAGTCAGAGTAGACAATGCTGAGCTAGACGGACCAATGGTTCAATTCAATATAGGGCAGCTTCCTCTGTTCTCTTTCAGACACTGACTGGAAGAAGTTCTCCAGGGTTTTCAGGAGTCTTTCCCATCCCTGCTTGGAAATTCCAGGAACTGAGTCTGGGACCTTTTCCTTTTGCGCTATTGATATATGAACCTTTCCCAAAGTAAGTATGGTAAAAATTTAGAAGATCCCTGCCTCTACTCCATAATGCGGCAATGCATCTTTCTTTGTACCACCTCTTCTCTAAGAAAACATGCTAGAGGAACCATGAGTGAATGGTCATAACCATGAGTTATGTTTCCACAGTGCATAAGTGGTGGGAGAAAAAAGACACTCAGGGCCACACTGGATTTGATGTTAATGCATCATTGTCTAGATTGGTTTTAAAAAAAAAAGTTTAAAAAGCCCTGGCATGGGGGCCTAATTCTAACTGGGACCACAATGGGAGGTATGGGGAAATTTAATCCTTTTGCTTCATGCTATTTGATGTCCAAATCATCTTTCTCCCTATAGCCACTATGGGTCCCCAAAGGTGCCATTGCAGCAAATTGGATTGTGGGATCAGATAGCAGCTGAGGGCTTCATTTTCAGTGGGAAAAAGGAATGGAGGAAAGGGATTAAAATTCCTTATCTGGGTCCCAAACTGGAGTGAACACAGGCACACTGCTGCCTCAAAGCTTACAAAAGCCACCTATTATGGAAAGATGTGTTTGACTTCTAGTGTGATCTGTAGGTGCTTCAAGCATTACAGCAGGGGTGCCCAAACCCTGGCCTGGGGGCCACTTGTGGCCCTCAGGGGCTCCCAATCCGGCCCTCAGGGAGCCCCCAGTCTCCAATGAGCTTCTGGCCCTCTGGAAATTTGCTGGAGCCCATGCTGGCCCAACACAACCGCTCTCAGCATGAAACTGACTGCTTGAACTCTCACCTGAGCTGTGGGACAAGGGCTCCCTCCACTGCTTGCTGTTTCACATCTGTGATGCAGCAGTGGCAGCAAAGGAAAGGCTGTCCTTGCTTTGTACAAGTCCTTTATAGGCTTTGAGCTGCTGCAAGACCTTCATTCATATAAGTTCCATCTCTAATAAATTCATTTATGTAAATTTATTCAAATTTTAAATGTAAATTAATTCTTTTTTCCCCCGGCCCCTGACACAGTGTCAGAGAGGTGATGTGGCCCTCGTGCCAAAATGTTTGGACACCCCTGCATTACAGGATTAAAGTATACTCTCAGTTCTATCATGTGTATACAGCCCATTCTGCTGTAATGTGTGAAATGGCTCTCAGATCCAAAGGAGACCCGTCTTTCATTGTTATTTGTTCAATGGTCTTTAGAATGTTTGTGTTTCATGTTTCACTCTGTTTGGTTTAGATCCACTGCAAAGTGAATGTTCACATTATTTATTTATTTATTATTTATTTTCCACAAATTGAATATGTCACAGAACATTCAGTGGCAGCTTTATGACACCTGAGTTTCTCCTTGTCCATTTGATAAGCCCCACAGCCATACTTTGTCAGTGTGCTGGTCACAAGACATTATGAGCAATCTGTATTCATGGTACAGGGCGTAACTCTTTGCTGCCTTTGCAGAATGCATAGATGCTAAGTTTGTTGGTACGATATGTCGCCAATGACAGAAACATACATATGAGAAGCCACTTCATTTTCATGGGAGACATGAAAATTTAGTGGAAGAGAGGAAAAACTACAACAAAGTATGTGGATAAATAAGTACTAATGAGGGCAAAGGCACTAATGTTGCCTTTATATTGGGTATATTGCGAATATGAAGTATACATAAAACGCACACTGCAGAACCACAGGTGTGAGAACTGAATGAAAGCCTGCAGAGAACAAGCACCTCGCTGGTCAGAATCAATAACACCAACCGCATTCATGAAAACTTTATGTGTCTTTGTGGAATCAGGCTTCTAATTAGTTCCTCAGAGAACCTTATACATCACCTACCACTGACCCTGTACACAGTCAGGGCTGCATATACTCTGCACCAAAGAAGACAATAACTTAAAAAGAAATCAAAATTCTGCACTATGGTAACCAAAATTCTGTGCTATAAAAAGGCTGAATTCTGCAACCTATGAATTAGGCAATTCAGTCAAATAGACATATATTTGCTTATTTTACACAGCTTCCTTGGAAATATTCACTGGCAGCCACACCTCTGGTACAACATGTAAACTAGGCCTTAAAAATGCAGAGTGGGCACTCCTGCTAGACACGGTGAATTTCTTGAGAAGGTTTCTACTTTGCAAATGATAGGAGGAACCATTTATCCCAAATCATCACGTATTTTGTCTTGTCTGGAAATCTTGTCAGGTATTTTCTGGGTTTGTATATTATTTTCCAGAAAAACTAGAATCTCGAAGGTGTGATAGGAAAAGAATAAATTCTGACATGGCTTTTTCCTTTCTCACCTGATCGCTATAAGCAGCAGCTTGTGTCTCACCACAACATTCTTCAACACTCCTATTAATCCTGGCCACTGAAGCAGCCTCCCTATAGGCACAGACTAATTTATGCAACTCCCATAGGGACTATTCACTGCTCCATATGTGCAAGCAACTCCCATTAATGCCTGTCAATAGGAGTTAACGCATGAGTACTGACAGGAGAATAGGCCCCTTGCCGTGCTCTCCACTAAATGGTTATAATATGGATCCAGATCCCTTATCGTTAGAAATCACAGAATTAACAGGGGCTGCCTGACATAGTCCCTTGTGCCTGCTTGCGCCTTAATATTTGTACAGGTGGCTTGCGAAGGCCGCAAATCTAGCACTTGGAATAACAGCAAGGTGGCCCAAAGTTGCATATGCAAGTACATGTGCAGTAGCCTCTATGCATTCTTCCTGCTATAGATATAACACGGTACAGAATATTTTGTGCAGGGTAAAAGACAAGAGCATCAAACTAGCAATGTTATGTGTATGTGAATTTGTCTATTCTAAATATGGATAATGTCACTGTACGGTTTTATCATTTTACAACCTGGGGCTGTTTATTCCAATAAATCAAAACCCACCTTACCCAAAGGCCCAGTGCAGAAAACAGCAATCTCTAAAACAAAAATATTTTTGAACTCCTGGGATGCAATCATGTGGGTAGTTGACTTGCAGGAGTCTCATACAACCCAGCCAGAGGATCTACAGAAGGAGGGGAGGACATGAGTTAATAAAAAAACTAGAGCAACAGTTAGAATTTCTGATACAGATTTGGTAGCTCCCATTTGCTATGACCCTCTATGTATGCAGTTGATTGCATTGTTTTGTTTCTGCAGCTCTGTGACACATGCACTGTTTGATCAGCACTGGCAGTTAGAGTACTGACTATATTCAATTTGGTGCCAATCAGGACAATCTCTTGGGCAGGGATGGATAGAAAAGAAGAAATTATGTTCTAAACACTCTTCTAATGATAGGTGAGAGGGTGCCTGTCGGGATGACAGCTATGTTCTTTAATGCATTAAATGCCTTTTAAACATTTTCACAGGTGCATCATAGCCACATATCCATGAACAAATTCCATACAAATGGAATTATGCATCTAAATGATAGAATTACATGGGCAAGGACAATTGGTGAGTTGCTTTACACAGAACTGGACATCAGGAGACACAGTAGCCTGACAGAAAAGGTCCACATGATTGCCTTGCCCATATGGTTAGGTCACTTAGTCCCAAAGATGGGGACTTGGTACTGCAGGGAGACTCGAGTTAGAGTCCCGAGTCTCCACCCCCCACAACTCGACTTAATGGGCAGCCTTTGCTGACCCCCTACCCTGAAATTCCCAAGTCATTTTGACTCAAGTCAGTGTCTTTTGTGTCAAGCACACCAGAGCACAAACCAAAAGGGACTGGAAGGAGTCTGAGCTTGGCAAGGTGAAAAGGGGCGGGATGGACAGTGGAAGGGGACAGAAGCGGCAAGTAGGAGAAGAGTTGCACAGCAGCAGCTGTGAGGCTTACGTTAAGAGTATGACCCAATCCTTTGAAGTTCTACTCAGAAGTAGTCACATTGCCTGTCATTCAATGAGGCTGCTGTCCATCACCTGTATCTGGCATATGGTTGAGAGGGTGAGCCTACTGGAAACTGAAGGTGGCCCATGGCTCCCATAATGCTCCACCCACCCTTGATTGACTGCTGTGGCAATCACAGTGGAGTTCACTTGGGAAAATCTAGAGTTGAGCAGTGACTTCAAATTTCCTAAGTGAATTTTGATTCCCACAGCAGCCAATGAGATTCTTCCAGAAGCCCTCTAGGGAGAATTCCTATTGGTCTCTGGAAAGGGAAGGAGCAGAAGTCCAGCCAGCTACTTTTGCTTCCTCAGAGGCCAATATTGTCATGATGTTTTAAGTGATGGTGGGCATTTGGTAAAGCAAGGCACTGCATGCTCCCAGGTAAGGGTGGTACATTTGGCAACCTGCCTCAGGTGCTGTAATTTTTTTGGCCAGCTCTGCTTGATGGTATAAGCCTGGACATGGAATGTAACATCACTTAAGTAACAAGGAGTGCTGTAGCTGGCATCTCCAAGGAGAGCTGAGAAAGATCCTTGCCTAAAATTCTGGAAAGGCTGGTCTCAATCAGTGTTGACACGACTCTAAATGGACCAATGGTCTGATTCAGTACAAGAAAATTCCACAGATCCTTTATAGCGGTACACCAAAATATCTATCCACACTGAAAAAACAAATAAGCTATGAAATGGGTACATGCTTGCATCTTTGCTACTTATCATGTCTGCCCACGTGATATCAATCCACACATTTCAACATGCTTCCAGAACTGCAAGAATAGGTCCTCAGTCAACAGCTTTGATGGGTCACCAGGATACAAAACATCATGAATGTGCATTTCCTGAAGATGGAGAACAAATTCAACGATATGTTATTTCATGTAAATACCAGTAATATCAGCCTGCAAATGCAGCCATGCATATCTATTCTGTCAGCTTGGTTCAGGTGTAGAACTGTCAACGTTCAGTGGCCCTGAAAATCACACCTCCTCTGTGGTCCAATTTATTTCAATCAAAGATGCTCAAATACTTCATTAGATATAGGTATAGTCCACAACCTCCCTCCCTCAACTGCATACTTGGGTAATACTAAAATTGGGTTTACTCTGGATCTTGATGGCAGAAGGCGTGTATGGCTGCATAATGAGGAACAGTTTCATTTCAGGAGGCAAGGGAAAGCCCTCTGCTTGCTGCTTCTGCAGAACAACAAACTTTTGATTCATCAGGCTGCTCGCACCCCTGCCAGGAAAACAGTAGCATAGCTAGAGGGGGGCAGAATGGTAAATACTGCAGGTGCCACAATGTACTATGTAAGTGGCTTCTCCTACTAGCTGTTGGGGCCATTCCAGGAAGTGTCAGCAATGCACAGGAAATGCCTTTGGTTCTGCGAGTACCTTTGCATTACCTTTGCTGCCCAGAATGTCTCCGACAGCAAGTGGGAGGTGCCGCTTACTCAGCATATTAAGGTGCCTGCAATACCGTTTTGCCCCTCTCTAGCTACGCTACTGTAGGTAACAGTGTGTAATGAGGAGAAAGAACTGTCAGAACCAAAACACTGCAATGGAAGATCCCGAAGACTGCCCTCTCTCTGAGTGCGAGAGATAAAAGACTTTGTGTAGACTTGGACAGAAGGACAAATTTTTGTATTATTTCTGTGTAAGCCTTTATTACTACTCAATGAGAAGTTCTCACCCTTTTTGGATATTTTATCAGTTGGGACAAGAAACAAGACATGAAGTATTTGTGCAACTTTTGCAAAGGCCCCTTTTCTTGCTTCTTGGTTCAAATTTTTGTTTCTTTGGGTAGGAGAGACAAACGATAATTCTGGGCTCCTGCAGGCCTTTGCTATCTTTTATTTTATGCTTGGACAGTTTTATGTCACTTTCTCTGTTTTAAATGTAAGAATCCCAGATGTGGTTACTACACTGGACTAAAAGTATACTGAAACCACATCTTCCATTCTTTTAGAATGGATAAGAAAAAGACTAAGGGCCCAATCCTTTGGGCCTCTGTGCTTGCGGAAAGCTTGTACCACCGGCCCTGGCTGTCACAGATTTGCTGTAAAGCATGTTTGTGGCATCCTCAGAGTAAGCAGTTGCTGTTGGAGCCCTGGCCACTAGCTGAGAGAAGGTAAGCACCTGGCAGTGTGGTGAGGGTGGTGGGTGAGGAGAGGGCGGAATGGGAGGCGGGACCAGTCCAGGAGGAGATGGGACCGGCAGGATCCAATGCTCCATGTTGGGCTCAGAAGCCCAACACAGGGCTTCTCAAGTCTGCGCCAGTGATTCAGCCGGCGTAGACTCAAGTAGCCCCATTGTGGGGGCTAGGGCTTTACTTGGGGTAAAGGTATGAATTTCCCTTTTCCCTGATGAGACCTCCAGCAGCTTTCTTGGCCCCTCAGGATACAGTGGTGGCCATTTCTGCGCTGCAGCAGCCTGCAACGCTGGAAAGAATAGAATTGGGCCATAAGAAGGGTGATTCTAAAGGTGATCTAAAGGAGATTAGAGAAGCAAAGGGAAAGATGTTCAGGTGAACATGTTAAAGTAAGAAAAACCAGTAACTTTGCAATAGATTTCTCCTTTGGATTTCACTGCTATCATTCACTGCTTACTCGACTCCTAAGGCATTGAAAACAGAATCTTACAGTCTACGAAAAAGGTCACTTTTTGAATATAGTTACTGATTTTAAAATCTTGTCTTAAAGACTTTAATACTCCTACTAAGTACAATAGTCTTGAGATTGAGAAAGGGCATGGGGGAAATGGTTAAACACCCTATCCACCAGTGCCATTCCTCTAAACCAGGGGTGCCCAAACCCCAGCCTGGGGGCCATTTGCAGCCCTGTTGCTTTAAGCAGTTAAATTGGCCTAGGTATACGCCAAAGATACGAATCTGTCTGCTCATAAAGGGTGACTCTCGTGCTGATAACATTGCAATAGTTTCATGAGGTGTAAAGAAGAGAAATTTTCTATGAGAAACATTCATAGAAAGAAATTTCTATTCGAAATCTAACAAGCAGCGCAATTCTAACTATGAGTTAGGCTGGTCCAAGTCCCTTGCGCCAGCCTAGGAGGGTCGCAAACATGTTGTAAAGCGTATCTGCACCTCCTCTAGAGTAAGCCATGACACCATACAGAGGTATGCTGGCACACAGATGCTGCATCCAGCCTCCATGGCGGCTTGTGGAGCGAGCATTGTGTCAGCTGAGCTTGGCCGATGCAAGGCTCTGGGATGGGCAGGGAGAATGTGAGGAGGAGGGTGGCCTCAGGGGCGGGCGGGCAGGGAGTGGGACTGGGATCTGGCTGCTATGCTGGATCCCATCCCCTGTTCCTGAGCAGTGCAGAGTGACTTCAAGCTGCTCCACTCTCCTCAGACTTGTGCCACCTCACCCATAGAGCCTTACCCATAGAGCCACTGTGGACCCAGCCTCCTGGTTTGCCTGTTCTAGTGCAAGATAGGATTGCTCCCACTTAAAGGCCTTCAGACCTTGTTCCAAACTGAATCTCTCCAACCAAATCTGGTGGCATCCCTGCAAGCTGATTAAGGGCACAATCCTAATCTGCCTAGCACTGGCAGAACGAGCCCACACAGTGACACAAACAAGCTAGAAAGCACATTGCGACAGTGCAGGTACACCTGACACTGGTGCTAAGGCCTGCACAGGCCTAAGAGTATCAGATCCAGTGGAGCGTCCAACAGAGGAGGTGCCTGCCAGGTGACAGGGGCAGGTGGAGCGCAGAACAAGTGTAATAGGGCAGGGAAGGGGGTAGATCAGGCCCAGGAGGAAGGCGGAATGGTGGCATGGGTTACCACCATGTCCTATCTACTTTCCACGTCCTGATTTTCTGTCATGGGACTGCTCAGACTTGTGCTAGTGGTTGCTGGTGCTAGCCCAAGTAGTCCCACAGTGGCTGCTGGGGCTTGCCACAGGGGAAGGGGAACAAATGTTCCCTTATCTCAGTGAGACCTCTAGCAGCCTTTCTTCCTACACTGGATACAGCAGAGGCTGTCTCAGCACTGCTGCATCATAGTGTGGAAAGTTAGTTAGAATGGGCCCATAAGGGGACAGCATGTTCCATATAACTTGGACAGTTTCACGAGTAGGTCTGAATTGGGAATTTCAGAGGTTGCTCCATTATAGTCACAATAATTGTCAACATTACCTCACCTTTTTTTTTTACAGTCCATAGCTCATTCTAATCTGGGAACATCTAGATCCTAACTGCAGTTTGTAGCAGGATGACATATACTTTTGGATGCACATGAGGCTTCACTTTATAGAAGCAATCTAGCTAATGCTCAGTTTTGTCTACAAAAATCTCAGGGGAGTTAGAATGGCTCAGAGAAGACAGACAAGAAAAATTGTAGACCATTCCCTCAGAATTCATCACGGTTATACATTAGGACAGAGGGGTTAAGCTAATAGGTGGCTGTTTTATTTATGTAATTAGTCATTTTAATTGAGGGAAGTCTCACCAAAACATTGACCTTTCAAATTCATGGGGAACCAATTCATGGGAAACCTCTCCTTAGTTGATGAAACATTTATACTATATGAGTATATCATTTAAATACTAGACATTTACCTCTGCAGAACAAATCATAAGAATAATCTCCCAGAGAATTCAATTAAAAGCAGTTTTGGATACTTGTAAGTAATTACACTATCACATTCTCCACTGGGTTTAATTCAGGCCAAGCTGCAACTACTGTGTGTCCAAAGGTAATGAATTAAAGCAGTGCTTTAGCATATTCCCTTACTGAAACGTTAGCAGCCTTCTCAAGTGACGTGAAAAATAGGCTTCAATAAAATGGGCAGGGAAATATATGCTGTTAAATTCAATCAATAAGCTGTCCTTGACCAATGTCCAAATTTTAAAAACAGCTCCAAATGAATTATGAGGACTCCCACTCTGACTTTAAGTGTATTAATTTTGCAGTATATACACAAAAAGCTGAAAGTCTTTTGAAACAGAATTTAAATAGCAATAGAGCAAATTGCAAGGAGCTCACACGTTCCACTTCTGAAACCAGGGCCAGCCTGCCCATGAAAGGCTCATGTTGAGTTGGGAGTTGAGGGGGAGAAGTGAACTGACAAGGGGTGCCCTGCGCCTGCCCACCACCACCTCTGGCAACTGCCCAGTGAGCTGCTTCAGTCAGCTCTCTGATCTTCTTTCAGCTTGCTAAGAGCAAGCAGGAAAAGGATTGGTCCATCACTAGCCCACTTCTGCCTCCAGCACCACTGAAGGGGGGGACAGGAAAAAGGAAAAAACAAAACCCTGCTCCTGCCACCTCCTCACCCACACCTGGCTGCTTTGACAGGCAGCTGGAAGTAGGCAAGGAGAGGGAGGCATGGCTATCCAAAGCCAGCCCCCATCCCTGAGATCCTGTGCTGCCTCCTTCATCCACGCCCATCCGTTTTAAATGAAAAGAGCTCCAGGTAAGAGGGCCAAGCTGTGGACTAATGACTGACATGCCTTACCCTCCTTGCCCACACCCTGCAAGGAAGAGGGCAAGGAGATGGCAGTGGTGTGCAGAGGAATGGCAGAGTTAGGCTGCCTCAGGCGGTGTAAAGCAACCTGGTCTCACTTAACCAAAGGAGACAAAGAAAGCCTATTGTGTGAATGGCAAACAGTTTTTGGAGTATGACTTGTAAACACCCACCCTGAGCTCTTTGAAGGGAAGAAAAAGAGACTAATCAATTATTGTTTTCAAGAAAATCCTGTGGTTTTCAGTAAAATAAAGTGATGTAGAAAACCTGAATACAGGTCCAGCCTTGTTATAGATAGATTTTTTTTACACGGATTTGATTCAACACGAATGGCCCCTGCAAATGAGAAGGAATGTGCTGATCCCTGAAGAAGGCGAAAAATGCACTCCTTTAAAATCAGTTTGAAAAACTGAACAGTCCTTTAACAATAGCCTCCTTAATGAGAGAGAGAGAGAGAGAGAGAGAGAGAGAGAGAGAGAGAGAGAGAGAGAGGCTGGCTGACAATCCATCAATCCGTCTCTCTCCAGGCGACCCCTCCCTTCCCCCTAAGCATGTGAAAGAAAGGTGATCACTTTGCTTTGGTGAAGGGAGGGACTGAGTGAAGCACCTTTGTAAGCGCTTGGAGGAGGAATGATTGATGTCTTCTTAATGACTCTTATCTTACATCACAAAGGTCAGCAAGGCTGTTTTTAAATCCCCAGAGCAAAGAAACTTTGTTTTTTAAATTGAATTGCTATAGCGCATTTTTTTGCCATCCAAATGAGTGCTTGGAATAGAACTCATGCAAATAATGAGGCTCAGCCTGTACTTGAGAAGTCTTGAAACTGTCATAGTGAACCTTTATAAGCCAAAATGTTTGAGGCCTCCTTAGGAAGATGTCAATGCACCACACACTTGATTTTCTTAAAATAAGGATGCTTATGCAATTGCTTTATGAGTTAGCTCTCCCAAAATAAATTCAGGGGGAACCCCATATCTGTGTTTTGTTAGCAGCCCCCCATGTCCAGCACACCCTCCAGAGGTGAGGAAAAGTGTGCTCCCCTCACCTTCAAAGGATCTTTTTGAGTTTCCACTTGTGTCCTCTGCGAGCCTTAGAATGGTCATTCCGGCCAAAAAAAGTAAGTTCCAATTTTACAAGGGGAGGTAGCTCCCCTCACCTCTGGAGGTCAGGGGATCCCCAGTATCTGCAGGCTCAGAACAGGGGGTTCCAGAACAGAACCCCTGTGGATACAGGAGCACACCTGTAGTCAGATAGGCAGGCTTATCTATCACCCATGTGAGAGCTGAAAAGTAGGAGGCTCTGCAAGTTAGGTGAGGATATGTATGTACAGTACCAGCCCTCACCTTTGCGGGGGGGGGGGTGGGGGTGGGAAGAAACTGGGGTAGTATCCTCCAATTAGGATTGTGAATGCACTACCTGTGGGATGGGAATGAATTGCATTTGTGCAAGGGAAAAGACCTAACAAAGAGGGCTGCTGTGCAGGACAGCTGTGGTGGTGCGGAACATAATCCAAAAGCCCCCAAATGCTGAACTGGTATCCTTGGGGTTTTCTTCCTTGCAGACTACCAGGAGCTATAGGGTGAAATTAGATCTTTTGATAGCAAAAAAGAAAAAGCCACTTTTTCACCAGTGAAAGGTTTGGGAAGGGAGTGAGAATTGGTGTTGAATCTTTTAGCCAGGATGATGGGACTACTTTTTCACCACTAAGCATCAGGACAGGAAATGGAGATCAGTGAATGAACGGAAAGCAGACATGTATGTACCCTGTTACTTCCTCTCTCAGATCCTTTTCTAGAGCTGATGAGGGCTGATGTTTCACCATGGAAAGAATTGTGGCAGTAAGGCAAACTGAGCTTGAAGAATGTGTACCTTCTGAGCCTGATGCACCTTTTCCATTTTTACAGGCTACCACTTGTTTAATATCATTTATTTAGAACATGTATATGCTGCTCTAAAGAGCCCTGTTAGTATCAGTGATGCTACTGCTGTATGTAACTGGAGTGAAATGAATGGTTGATGACAGAAAAATAGAAGCAGAGTACATACTGTGAACTGAAACACCACTTTTCCTCGGAGGCTTCAGTTCAGAGCGAGGCCTCATTCATATACCCTCTTTAAACATGGCCAGTGTTCTGTCCTGGTACAACAAATTTACTGTGCACTTTTGCACAGTCCCAGTGCTAGGCTCTGCCTACCACAGGGCTTTTCAAACTGGAGCATCGCGACACCCCAGCCTGTGGGCCTGGCCACTTTCCTCTTAAGGGGCGGGGGCAGCATGGAGGAGGCAGCAGCGTGATCCCCAGGATTGCACCGCTATGGGGGGCTGCAGGGGCTTGGGTCCACTTACCTGAGCCTCTTGCAGCTTCCCAGGGGTGCAGGGAGCCCTGTGTGCCCTTCTGCAGGGCTTCCCACAGCTTTGAAAGCGAAAGCAGAGCGATCGCACCCCACCTCTGCTAAAGCAGAAGTGGAGCGTGATCACTCCAGTTTTACTTCTGAAGCTGCGGAGAGTCCTGCAGAAGGTCGCACAGCGTTCCCCACACACCCAGAAGGCTGCAGGAGGCTCAGGTAAATGTACCCAAGCCCCTGTAGCGCCCCTGAGTGGTATGATCCTAGAGATTGTGCCACTGCCTTCCCCCCTCCCCCACTGCCTCCCTCCCTGCCCCTGCAAGAACTTAGAGCATCTCAAACTCTCCCCAAGAGTTTGAAAACAGCTGGCCTACCCCCTTTCCTCATTCCTTCTCCCCTTCTGGTTCCTCACTGGGGACTACAGTTTCCCCAAATACAGCTGGAGTTGAGACCCTACAGCTGCTCAAAATAATCTCCCGAATGCCTAATTATTTTTATCTGTGTATTATTGACCAGTTGTGAAAGTTACCACTCTTTGTTTAGGAGTTCAATGCCATTTCAGGTTGAAGGCATCTAAGATAGTTTAGGATTCAGTTACAGTTCAACAAAGAGAAGAAAAAACACACTCTGGACCATTTTTTGGCTTCAAGTTTGTGTCTGGTTTGATTCTCTGCTTTCTTCAAAGCTTTAATATGAGAATATGGTATGCCTTAACAGCAGCATATAACTTATACTTGTGGCAGCATCAGTGGAAATGTTCACATCCTCCTCCCAAGTGGTATGCGACACCATGTACAGCATAATTACTCAGAAGGAAGTCTCATTGTGTTCAATGGGGCTTCCTAGGAAGAGTGTTTGCAGCCCTACTTTTTAACAGAAGGACTAGAAAGGGGAACAGGCAAAATCAACCCTTTTCCAGCTCTGGATCAGCTGGACATTAACCTTCTTCTGTCTACCTTTTTCATATTTAGAAAAATGATTTTCTATTTGTATTTTCAGATCAGATTTTCAAATTATGTCCTTTCCAGTTTCCCTTTTTTCTTTTCTCGCCTTAGTCAATTGGTTTGATCTGTTTTTCTTGTCAGGACATGACCCTTCTATAAAGTTCAAAACTGCTGTAGCTTTCCTAAGCTGTTGGTTGTTCTTTTATAGCTCCTGTTCATTTCAGTGGAGCATACATAGGAGATTTCCAGGTGGGTTATTCTGACTAAATCAATAGTACAAATTAGTAAATCAAGCATTGACTGTAACACAAAGGCATCAATCAATTCCTATGGTTTTTGGCCAAGATCTTCAGCAACAAGACTTCAAATATGTAGTGTTCTTTACATTTTGCTATTAATGTACACAGAACATCAGTAAGTTGATTTATAGAACAAAAGGATAGGTTCCTAACCCAAGTTGCTTACAGGGGAAGGAAAGAGAAAGGCAATGTAACTCACTCACTCACACACACACACAGATTTCTGACTTATCTTCCTTTACAATACAGAATGATTCTGTGAGTCAGAGTATAACTAGGCACTGCAAGGAAACCAAATTCTGTTTCCTTTGTAAAACTAATACTGGAATGCAGGAACATTAATGGAGAACAATTGGCAGGAGGAAGGGGTGTTCATCCACTCTCCAGCCTGCCCATTCTGCCCCCAAAAGTACTTTTCATAGTTGGGGGATGGGACGGAAGACAACTCTGAAGCTACATATGAGTTCAGACAACTCTGAAGTTACATATGAGCTACATACAGTTGGGGGGAACAGGGCCTTTTATGGTGCAAATTGGAGTAGTTTGAACAATGTGCTTGCTGTGATCACATCTGGTTTCATCTTTATTTACTCCTTATTTCTTCTGCAGCCACTTCTTGTCCAGGAAGTTGCAAAATGTCCTTAACAGATCATAGATTTTGCTGAGGCAGATTTCTGTGAGTTGCGCATGCCTATAGACCAATAATGTGAGAGCAAATAAAGGAGGTAGGCAACCTAAAGTAAATGTGAATTGTAGAAAAAGGAATCATAAAATAATAGTGCTGTTTATTCAGGTGTTTGGGGTATCATTCAGATCAGGGCAGTCCAACTTTGGCCAGCTGTAGGGGCCATGACCCTTTCATGACCCCCACCTGTGCCAACCCAGTAGTAATTGGGGGTGATGTGATGACATCACTACCAACTACTTCCAAGTTCTGAGCCACTGAAGTCTTTTGGCAGGTTCAGAATGCAAGCAGTGGAGGTGGGTAGCTTTTCAGTCTCCTTGCTGCACCATTCCAGTGTCTCCTTCTCCAAAGGAGAAGCTGGAACAGTGTAGCAGGGAGACCAAAAAGCCTTTGAAGCAGGAGGAGGTGAGAAGGCTGCAGCTGAGCTTTTAGGGGCCACCAAAAATGGCTTTGTTGTCTGCCTGTTGGACTACCATGATTCAGAATAATAGGTTGGATTGTTTTGCAGATGCAAAGCCCTGCTGTTTGCTTGCTGATCCCCCTTTCCACCAGCAGGTCCTTGCACCTCTCACAAAGTCTGCTTTTGAAGGTTAGCAGACTCTCTAGAATAGGACAGCATACAGCCTGGGTAGCTGCAGGAAGGGGCTTGGCAGTGAAAACTGACCTTTCCCTGGTGCAAATGGAAGGTTCAAATATTTAGGATTGACAGCCCAATCCTGAGCTGCCCAGAGCAAAAAGCTGCCATAGTGCCAAAATGGCTACCGTGGCATACAAACGCAGCCAGGCAGCCATTCATTCCCTTTGCCCAAGTAAGGGAAGTAGCCCCACAATGGGGCTACTCAATTCTGCAGCAACTATGGAGCTGGTGCAGAATCGGAGCTCTACTGGTCCCACCCCCCTGCTACGCCTCCCTCCCGCCCTCCTTCTGCCACCATACCCTCACTCACCTCTCTGCTGCCCGGTGGTCCAGGCTACCAGATCGCCAGCTCCTGACAGTGCTGTCCCAGTGCGGGCTCACCCTGGGCCAGCGCTAACCTCACAAACATGCTTTACAGCATATTTGTGATGGTGCACACTGGCTGTAAGCCAGCGTGCCAAGCTCAAGATTGGGCTCTCCATCCAAATACTTTAAACTATTTATAAGAAAATACAGGTTACAAAATCTAAACGCAGAATAATGCAATTAAAAAAAAAAATCCAAAAAATTTAACTGTAGAGCCTAAAGAGGGGGAAAAAAAGCAATCTAGAGAAGATTAACTATGTAGAGCTTAAGGTTCATTGGAATTAATGGAAATTAACTGGTTGATTATTAAGGAACCATTGTCATAAAGTATGTCGCATATCGAGAAGTATGAGCAGATTTAACAGTTGAGGTGACTATAGATTGGTGATTTAATAAAATGGGGCATAGTGTGATCCAGTGAGATGCTGGTGGTTAAAAGCCTTAATAAATGTGACAAAATTTATGGTAGGTTCCAGATTTCAATGGGGTATGTAGGTATAGTTTTGTTCAAGTGGCACACAATTTTACTTTATGTATCTTGATGGATTTTCAGCTGAGGCCAGGTGTGAAGTCTCTGGCTGCAGTCCTACAAGCATAAATTTAGGTGAAATGGTTCCATCAAGATCTGTACAGCACTCTCTCAACAGGACTACAGTTCCATAAGGGGTTTGGAAGCTGTGGTTCCTAAAGCATTAGCCAACGGATAACTGAGTCTACTAGCAGGATTCATTCTGTTCCCACACATTCCTAAAAACTAAAGAACTTAGCTAGTGGCAACAGCACTTGTCCACTCATGCAACATTTAGCTGTGCACTCATATAACACAAAGCCAGCACTTCTTTTATTCCCCTAGCAACAGAAGTTGGCACCTGAGACGTTTGTTTTTCAACCACCGTGACTGAAAGTTTGAACTTGCATCTGCTTTGTTGAGCAAAGGAAAACAATTGTAGACTCTACAAAAATGGAAGCTCTCACTTGGACAGCTCTGGCCTGGACCCCTGTCTGCTTGCAACAGCCTTTTATCACCTTTCACATTCCATCCTGGACATGTGGGGAAAGACACACATAACAGGTCTGCTGCAAGCTGGGGGCCTGACACTTTGACCTGTTCCCTCCTATACAACTAGCTGCTGACAAGTTTTCCTCATGTCTTTTTGAGCTCATCTGTGAAGGATTGCCCACCTGCTGCCTTATCATAGGCTTTGGAAAGATGCCAGAAGATGGCAATGGCGTATACTACTATGGGGGATTTGGGTGTGTGTGGAATAACAAGGACTCTGTTATGACTGGGAACGTTTGCAGTACTATAAATAACTCTATCAATATTGTGATAATGGCACTTTAAAGAGGTCTATTTTACAAGTGTTGAATGTAAGAGACTGCAGCTGTGCTCATTAATTCTGAAGTATGCTTCTCTCTATGTGCAATTTGCAGGTGTAACAATAGGGGTGTTGATTCACTGGAAGTCTGGATTGTTATTAGAATTCATTCAGAGAAAAAGGTTATACTAACATTGTTAGTGCCTAATAAGTCTTTATTGTGTTTGGCAGAAGTAAAGCAAATTATAACAGTTTAATTGAAAACCTTAAGAGGTAAAATAGAACACTGTTAACACAATTTGAGCAAGACTGAAATAGTTCCTTCCTACCAAAGAGCAAGTGCTATAATTGATAGAAATAGATTTTTTTAAAAATAATTAATTGCAGTAAATTATCACTTGGCACAAAGAAGGCATAATTATAATTAATTTGCAGTCTTTTCTAGCATAACATCAGATTGGAGATGGCACTGCTCTGTGCCTCTTTGCAAGCTAAGATGGAGCTGAAGTATAGAACAACACTGCACTGCTTTCGTTCATTTTTCTGAAACAAGTTTTAGTTTCTGCAATGGTATTTCAGGCTCTCTCACATATCCAAATATTTTACGTAAATGTGACATTTCCTGCATTGCTTGGGTTAATGGTCTGGAGAATAGAAAGGAATTGTGTTAATGTCTGTTACTGCTTTGAACAGGCCAACTCCAGAATAATCCCACCTTCCAAAGGGGTTGTGTAATGTTCGGGGGAGGGGGGGGGCTCAGACTAAGGACACTGGAAATGAGTCTTGGATGTTTTCTTCTCTGTGCCAGTGTGGCCAATGGACATTATTGCAGCTGCCAGGAGGGATCAAACACATCAGGGGCTGGTGTCTTTGAGTAGCTGCTAAAGGTCCAGTGCCCCAGACGGTTCCACAGCAGATCCTTGAGACCACCTTTGTACCTTTAACCTTCATGGGATGGTGTTGAACAGATTGTGTTAGGGCCCACTCAAATAGGAAAGGACCCATGGAGGGCTATTTGCCAAGGCCTTCCCCCAAAGTGACTCCACTATACTGCAATTAACAATACTGTGCCTAAGCACACCTTTGGCCCCTAATCCATTCCATCAAATTGACAGAGTAGCCCACTAATTGTGGAAAGAGGTAGTCACAGATTAAAGTAATAAAATTCTTGGAGGTAGTCACAGACTAAAGTAAACTGGTACTAATACCTTATATACTGTGTTCTTCTGTCTTTCTCTCTCTACTTGAAACAACTAACCTAGTTCATGCTTATTTTGGCAGATATGTGCTTTGAGATCCCTCAGTGAAGCTGTTATATAAGAGAAACTATGATCATGCATTAAGCCAAACCAGATGTCTAATGAGAAGAGAATAATTCAGAATAAAATAGGATTGCACAGTTCCCTCAGCTACATTGGTTCCTTCTTTTCCCTTTTACTATTAGTCTTGACAATAATGATCTCACCAAAGATATAAGCACCATAGCCCATTCTATGATTTAATCTTGATCCCAACAGATCAGGGTTTGATTTAATTGCTCTACAATTAATTACAAACAGAGACAAAATGTTAAGAGAGCTTTTTCACATATCCCCAAGAAGCTGTTTACATTCAACTGGAGCGCATGTTAGACCAAATCGTTAAAACTATAAAAGATTACATCTGGGCAAGAATTAAAGCCAAGCCGATTCATTAACCCAAATGGTGGCCTACAGATTACTGACACGGTATTGCTGCTCTAGCAATCAAAGGATCAAGGGGTACGTGACCAGATGACCCTAATTGAAACAGTCTCCACTGAATTTTGTAAATGGAGAACTTGAAAGGATTAAGACGATATTCACCAACTTCTATCAACACAGAAAATAAATTGGTTCTAATAGCTTTGCTGTATAAATACTGTAAGAAAAAAGAGAAAAACAAGGATAATGGTAATCTTTTCTGTAGACTGCAGAAACAAGAATATTTTACATTACATTACATAGCATAGTTACACAAGTTGTTCACGACCATCTGTTAGAGACGATAGAAGCTCTGGAATTTACAGTCAAAACCATCTTCACTGTTATCCTGCCAATAATATCATACCTGACCTTTACAGTGGAATCTTTTTGGAGACTCTTATTCAATCAACCATTTGACATATAAGGTATTTGTCTAAGAGAAAAATCCCTGCCAGTTGAAATGAATTAGACATGATAGAAGGTATGAAACTAACGTTTCACAGATGATCACAGGGACACGCTTGGGTATTAGCGAAAAAACAGGCTGTGCATTACAGTGCAATCTTGAGCATGCTTTCTCAACAGTTAAGTCCCACTGAGTGCAACAGAACTTACAGTCCAATCCTAACCAATTTTCCAGTGCTGATACAGCCACAATGCATTCCCAAAATAAAAAGAAGCCTTGAGGCAGCCTCTGTGACTCCACCCCTACAGAATGCAGCATACGTCCCATTGGCATTGCTGCACTGGCACTGGAAGTTGGTTAAGATTGGGCTGTTATTCTCTAGGAAGTAAGATTGCAACTTTAGTGTTCATTCACCACATGTATAGTGGTGCCTTTGTATCTGAGAGGGATTCATTCCCGGATCCCCCACAGAAAGCAAAACTTGTGGATTATCAAATCTATGGTTTTCAACCTACCTGGCTCCAAACCTGACCAAAGGCTTGCGCTAATCAATTGCAGAGCCCTTCTGCTGCACATAGTCTCTCCAAGGCTCAGAATGCCACCCTGAACCTTTTTAACGCAATTTCCAGTTTTGCCAAAAACCAGAAGTCATATTAAAGATTCTGGGCAGCATTCTGAGCCTGTGGGGCAGTGAATCCACACCACTTAGAACAGCAGATAGACTTTGAGAACAAGAAGGAACCTGAAGGTTATACACATCTGCCAGGTAACATTAGTCTGCCTTGGAATGTTTGCAAGAAGGCACCAGCCTCCTTCCTACATGGGAAATCACTAGCCTCTCACTAGTTCTTAATTTTGCCTTGCAAATCTCCGGAATCTGAGAAGGGCCAACTCTCAGAAGTGACTCTGGTAGCAGTAGTCTTGGGAAACTAGGTTCTTGGATTTGTTAGAACCAAACTACAGCCCATGGCCCATATCCAGCCTGCCAATACATCTTGACCAACCTGCTAAGCCCAGTGGCATAATTATGTGCCCCCCTGCTCCTTCTTCTCTCCCCTCCCCTATCATGCACTCTTTTTTTCTGGATTAAGTTACTGCCAGGTTGAGTTGCTCTCTCTGAGAGCCCATCTGAAGGAGACAGACAGAAAGCAGACTTGCAGCTGTAAGTGATTGCAAGTATTTTACTCCCGTTGTGAAAATTCTGAGATTGATTTACAAAATGTATATTTTATCATCTATAATTGACTAATTCCAGCCCGCCAAAAGAGCAAGACTGAATGACGTGACCCCTTGCAGCTGACAATTTGGAGACCCTTGTATACCGTCAGCCCACATCTTATACAAAGGTTACATTCCAGAGACAGCATATACATAAAGCTAAAATTGTGTACATTCAACATTATAACATTATATTGAAAAATCCCCAACAACATAAAAATAGGTCCTCTCTTTAAAAAATACAAGAGGCAGGAAGAAACTGAGGAAACAGAGGCTTCATTCTCTAATCTCAGGCTCCCTCCAGGGCAGTGATCCTCAAACTTTGAGGGAGCTTTACTACCTAAGTCTTTTCAGGGCAGGGGCAAAGGCAGCAATGTGATCCCCAGGATTGTGCCACTGAGGGGGGGGCAAGGGGCTGCTTTCACTTTTAAGTAGGGAGGGCTGCAGGAGGTTCAGAGAGCACTGCACAACTCTCTGCAGCTCTCCCTGAGGCTTGGAACATTCAGTAAAAGCGAGCACAAAGTACCTCCTGCAAAACAGAAGTGCTTTGCACCTGCTTTTACTGAAGATTCCAAGCCTTGGGCAGCACTGCAGAGGGCTGCGCAGGGCTCCCCACACTTCTTACAGTAGCCCTACATACTTAAATGTAAGTGAAAGCACCTCCCTTTGCCCCCACATAGGGAAGCGTTCCCCGGGATCAAATCCTGGGGATCGCTTCCCTGCCTCTCCCTTTCCCCCACCCCTTAAATGGACAGAGGAACCTTTACACAAACTGGTGGGTCTAGGGCACATTTTTTGTAAGCAGAATCACCTGCACTATTTGAACTGCTGGTTCTTTGTTTTTGATCTGCCAGCCACATGAAGTTGACTACTGTACGTGGAACAGCATGCAGCATTCTGAACTATGGGTTCACATACAGTGCTCAGATTCTCATAAGCATTTTGCTCACTGGCAAAATGTGGGCCACTGTATTTCTGAAAAAAATTAAAAAAAAAAATTTCTTCACTCCTTGAACTTATATTGTGAGCCATCTTGGGGCTTTTACTTTTTGGTCAGAAGTGGAATGGAAATAGAATAGGCAAGGGAACAGTAGGGTGGTGATGTTGGCCCATCCGTTGCCATAGTGTACCTAAATGGGAAACATAAGTATATTTGTTACAATTGTTCCCTTGGCACCAGAGGAAGGAATCTCCATCCCCCAGCTTTGTCATATTTTTTATATTAGAAGTACAGTATATCACCTGATGACCAGCTAGTATATGAAAACAGCAGGATGGATAAGGTTACATCAGGAGACACCTGAAAGATGTGGATTCTACAGAATGATCAATGGAGCACTTAGGTTGATCTGCCTCATAAATGCCTTTTTGCACCATTCTATATTTATGATACTAAGTTAGAACAAGAAAAAGAGTATGGAACAAGCAAGTTTGAGTTACTGTAAAACTGTGAATATCTTTTCCCCTCATCAGCCAATCAGACCCAGGGAAATGAATCTTTCTTATTCCCAATAGGGCAATTGGAAGCATGAGGGAGTTCCAGAAAAACATGCAATCCACTTTCTGCTTTGGAGTGCCTTATGATACAAGTGCCAAGGTCACTAAACCAAACTTCAAGCACAGGCAATATGTGTGCTGCTGCCTTCCTCTTTATTTTAATTTCATGAATAGTTATGGATGGTAGGAAGACATTCACTGCTGAACTGCAGCACTGAAGTCCATCTTAACAAAATGCCAGGAAGTAATTGATTTAAGTAAAGTTTCTGATGACCATAAATTGACTATGACAGCATGATTTAAATTACACCTGAGGGTTAATGACAGCATTTTGAACTATGGGTTCACATACAAAAGAGTGTGCTCAGATTCTCATAAGCTTTTTACTCATGGGCATACAGTCATAGGGTGTGGTCAGATGCACATTGAATGCCATTGAATACAGAAATAATTTTTTAGTTGCTATGGTCAATAGTTATTCACAACTGTAAGGCTGTGTATTTTAAAAAATTTTCTTGTATATTTGCTAATGTTTGTCACATTCTACCCAAAGAAAAAGGTTTTTGTTTTTTGGTTACTTGCTCTTGACCTCAACTTCCCTCCCTTGTGCTCCATCATCATTCCTGCTAGAAATGCCTTCTACTTGTGAATCATATGCTGAATCAGGAAATGTGAGAATCAGCCCAATCTTATGCAACTCCCTACATGGCGATGCAACTACACCAACTTGATAGCTTGAACCCTGCAGGGGAGTTTCAGCCTTTGGATGCCTACTTGGGGAAAGGGAACATTTGTTCCCTTGCCCTGGGGTAAAACTGTGCAGAACAGCTGGGTCTTCTTGGACCTGTGTGGACCCGGGTCAGGGGATTCAGCCCTGGAAGGGGGCTAGGATATTGGTGTGCACTGCTGCCACCTAAACCACCCCCTTTGCAGCCCCAATCCACCCTCATCTCCATCCCTCCCCCTCCCCACCCTGTTCTTTGCCAATTTCGGTGGCAACCTCCTCATGCTGACTTGCATGTTGCAACAGCTGTAAAGGACCCTGCACTGCTAGAAAACTAGATCTTCATAGTATTGAGCCATAAGTCTAGTCATTTCAACTATTGGCAAATATTACAGCATTCAAAAAAGAAGGAAAATGATAGGGAGTTATCAACCAATATCAACCCAGCTTTTCATCATTGTGATATGGTCAAAGTTATATATTTTGAAGTCCCACTGATTTCAAGGGTGTGATAGGTACATGCTTAAGGCAGAAATTCCATACACAGTTTCCTGGGAGTAAGCACAATAGAATTTACTTTTGCATAGATATACATAGGATTGTGCTGCAAGTCTCTTTGGTTGGGTCATGTCTAATAGTCATTATTATTCATATTTATAGATGGACATGTTTAAGAGGGAAATAAATCACATAATGAATGACAAATAATCTCAAATGCAAAAAAAAAAAATAAAAAAATTACCTTAATGCCCAGGAAATGGGGGCTCTTTAAATTAATCCCTATTATTTGGCATGTGAATGATGTGGTTACATTTGGAACGAAGCAACATATTAAACTTCTTCTCATCCTTCCGTGTTGCTAATTTATAACCAAGCCATTCTGGAGGCATGTGAATCAGAAATGTCAGCATTTGCTTTGTTTTGCAGTGCAAGGAATTCTTCTCATTCCCCAAGACTAGAACAATATTCCATTGAATTTCTCTCCATTTATTGGACTAGTTGCACAGATGTCCACTTTTCCTGAGCCAGCTGTACAGAGAGCTGCTTCAAGCTTAGACCAAACTGAAACATGTTGACAGAGGAACATAACTGAGGCCCAACCATACTGCGTTTTACACTAGAGGTCATATGAAAGAGTACCAGCTCCCTATAGCACAAGCTGTTTCACATAAACATACGTTTGGTATGTGGATTACTCCAAGAGTAGTGGGGGTGGGGCAGAGGGGAGGAGAGAATAAGCTTCTCAGCAGTTGTATAAGCTGTAACAATAGTTCATTAAATTACTTCCAAGCCTGTTTGTGCCTATTCAGACAAGTATGGGGTGTTATTTCAGGCTAAAGGAAACCATAGTCGCTTCAAAATCCTGTAACTGTACAGGATTCCAAAAGTCAGATGGAAATAGTTTTGTAGGACCTACATTCTCACACTTTTCTTTCATGGCTCTCCCACACAGTAGTATTTCTACCAAAAAACATTTTATTTCAGCCACTAAAAGAACAACAAGCAAAACAAATCATATAAAGGCTACTGGCAATTTTTCTGGGACAATTTGGAGAGCAAGATTCAAACAATAATGTTTTGTGCTGCTTTACAACTATGCTGACTTATAAAATCTCAGTCCAAGTGTATGAGTAGCAGTTTTGAATGTTCGTAATACTGTAAATTATAAGGTTGATCCCCCAAACATGGTCCTTTTCATGGTGAACAGTTGTGTTCTAAATCTAGACTATTCTATGTATACAAATGATGAAGATTAAGTCCTTTTTCTTTATGGCTGGAATTTTTTAATTCAACATGTCTTACTCAAAATGCAGACAGGGATCAAAAGGACACAAAATAGCCTGAATAAGTCATTGAACATACGTTATGGGCTGCACATTCAGCAGGTTGGAGGTTTCCTCCAGTGTTGAACTGCAGCCTGCCCAATGAGGCAACTCAGTTGTGCACCAGTTAAATTGCTGGTGCAAATCCGAGTAGCCCTGTGTAGAGTTTGCAGGCCTGGAATGAGAGTCAGGATACAGTGGAGGCCTTCTCTTCTATCCCTGCCCCTTCCCAGGCCTGAACAGTCAGTTGTCAGCCTGGCTTCAGAGCTAGCAGGATGGCGCAGGTCTTCCCACTAGTGTTCCTTGTTTGTGAGTTATCATAAAAGTGCTTTATGGCACATTTGTGCCAGCACAGTGCCAGTACAAAATTGGGCCATATCTTTTCCTGAATTGTTTCACATGTACCTCCACTGTGGTAAGACATGCTAACTCATTTATATATGGCAAACCATTATCTAGACATCACCTGATTGATCAGGGCCACTGAAAAATTCTTCATAGATGAAGATGGGTTGTTTATTACATATTCACCCATCTTTCCTTCTAGAACAGGGATGTTCATTCTGAAGTTGTTTCATTCAGAGGGCCAACATTAGCATTCATGGTGTCTGCTGAGGGCCGAAGCAGAGGTGTAAAGCCCTAGTGGCACAACATGGCTCATATCATGGGTGCCAACGGGGGGGGGGGCGCTAGAGCATGACCCTCCCCCAATGGCCCTACTAATAAATGACCCTCCAGCAAACTCCTGTGACACACCTGCAGACCATTCACGGCACACCAGTGTGCCATGGCACAGTGGTTGAAAAAGGCTGCTCTAGCTGCTTCCTGATGGGAAACAGTTGGAATGCATGCATGCCCTTTGGCAGCCAGCTGGGCAAAATCTCCTGGCCTGCTGCTTAGCTCATGCTCTAACTGCTTCCTCTCAGGAAGCGAGTGCACTGATGATGTCATGATGCTGCATCGTGTCATGACATCAGGCATTGCCCTGTGCGCCAGAAGCCATGGGTAAACCACTGACTGGAAGCAACAGCATTAAGCAGATGATGGCCAGAAATAAGCACTTTGTTCTCACATAGCAACTCATTGACAGCCACAAATGACAGACAACAATGTGCAAATCATGTTCATATTTTCAAATATGAAAACCCAGTTGTCAAGCTGGTAGAGCCCAATTATAATGGAGACCAGAGAAATTGCTTCTGGATGCCTTATATTTGACATCCCTGTTCCAGAACATCAGAGCAGCATGCTCTAGATACTTCACATGTTACAGGAAAGATGAATTTGTGTGTCCATCACATAGCTAGCTCCACAACAAAATACGGGGAAATATTTGCCTAGGAGCCATTTTGGAGTGAAACATCTTGGCATCTTTTTATAATATATTTTCATACACGAGTCTTCTCTGTACATATTACAGAATATACCATGCATACATGTGATACACAAAAGGGAACTAATTTTTGACATAGTATTAAACAGACTAATTAAACATAGATAGGTAATAAGAGACTAATTAAAAGATAAGCATCCTGTTAAATGGCAGTTAAAATTCATTAAGGCAGCTAAAACATAAGACTAAAATTTACAACACTCTACTGGTTTACTCTGCGTTAGACCAAATAAAAAGATGCTGCTATTTCAGAACTTTCCATGGGTTTCCAAGGGCAGAGAATGCAGTGTTGTCAAGGGTACATAGCCTCATTGGCTGTACATGACAAATGGATATTAAGGGGGCACTCACTAGTGATCTTAGGTCAAATTAGACCTGCACACTGAATGTGCTGTGCAAGTGTTCCTCAACTGGAAGCAGGTCTGGCCTCATGACATGAGGTGAAGCTGCTGCTTTTGAACAATGGATTGGGGGGGGGGTTCAGTCCCCCAGAATTGATGATTTAGTGACCATTAAGCATTATGAGGATAATATTTGAGATAAATTTTGGGGAGAAAGGTTGGGGACATGGCAGCAAATCACAAGATCTGCTGCCATAAGTCCTTGAGTGGCTGGCAGCCAAGGTGTGCTACTGTTGTGCACTGCACTACACATTTTGAAGATTATAGGTTCATATGTCATTTATTTCCACACAGGTTATGCTGAAAGGTCTCATGCAAGTTTGTTGCCTCCAGTTCATCCAACTATAAATGGGAACTGGACCCGTTTTTAATAGGTAACTAAATGATAGGCCAATATGGTGCAGACCATATCACACCTTTCTGAAAAATAAGCCATTTTCAAAGTGCCATTGCTGAAATAAATACTTTTCAGGTGTGTTCAGTGAAGCTCACCTGTTCATTGCTTTTACACTAATATTAATTAAGCAGAATATAAGAGACTAATGGCCCAATCCCATGCAGCATTGCTACCACTGGAACTAGCGTTCCAGCTATTGGCCATCACATGCTTTATAGTCATCACAAACTGCAATCTGGAAGACTGTGCAGCTGCATACTTCCATACTGTCATGAGAGATGCAGTGGAGGCCCCATGCATAGTGACAGGGAGGAGAAGGCCTGCCAACACTGGTGGGTTGGCAGGATGGGTGCTAACAGAGAGGGTGAGCATAATGGGATGTCCCAGGTGAGGGCCACTGACATCTCAGAGGCAGGTGGGGGTGGCATGTGGCACAGGAGAAATGTGTCAAATGCCATCCCCTCCAGAGCAAGCCAACACACTTTGTTTCCTCAGATTTGCAATGGCTAAAGAGCTGGCACAGGTCTGAGGACACCCATTGGTGGTCAAGGGGCTTGCAGGGGAGTAAGGGAATTATTTTTGCTTTCCCTTCCCAAGCCTCCCGAATAGTGTCCCCCGTCCCCCAGCAGCATGCATTGCAGCCTGTTTTGGTGCTGCTGCATGCTATGGTGGGGAAAAGCATAGGATTGTGCCCTCAAACCCCAAAAATAAGAATCCTTTTCCTGATTTGCAATATATTGGCAATAACATTCATTGCTTATTTGCTTTTTCAGTATTTCCAAATTACCTCCCTTGCCTCTCCACAGACCAAGAACACTCAGTCCTGCATTCCCTTATCTCTCACATTCTCATTACAGTCTGACCAGGATTTATGAGTAGATAATTGTATTAATGTTAAACCACAAAGTATCATTTATGTTCCATACTGACCTTAACTATGACCTCTGAGGATTACAGCAAGAAGAAAATGTGTGAACTTGTTATAGCCAAAGGGTATAACGCAAACCTATAGAACTGATAATAAAGTGAAGCTTCAGATTTCAGTAACAAAGGAGCAAATTACTAAAAGAAAGCCACTAAAGAACTGCCAGAGTTTCAGGTGGCTACTGTGTATTTGTCAGAGTTATTAAAGCAGTGCCTTCAGTATGTTCAGATATTCTCAATCTGCCATAATATCAAGCCATGACAAATATCTAAAACTTTTGACTTTTTAAAAATATTCTTTGAGAAAGCAGAATGCAAAAGTTGAATTTTCGTTCTTTGAAATAGTGGAAACTCCAACATAAATGTTGATATTTGGTGAGCCAAGATGTTGTAGTGGATTTGGAGTTTGTTTCAATTCCTGCTCAGCTGTGAAGCTTCCTGGGTGACCTTGGGCCAGTCACTATCTCTCAGCATCACATACCTCACAGGGCTGGTAAGACAAAAGAAGAGGAGGAACTACGTACACCATCCTGAACTCCTTAGAGGAAGGGCGGTATAAAATGTGAAAAATAAATGCACAGACACACTACTTCTGATCTGACAAGCAAGTAATAGAGTAGCGCCAACACTTTCCTGGGTAGCATATTAATCTAACAGTTGGCAGGTTAAGCTGAAAGAACCCAGTGAATGAGTGAGCGAATAAGCTTTATAAGCATGAGAATGAAGGATGAGCAAACCACAGTTTGCTGAAAGCACAGGATTGTTGAAAAGCAAAATTCTAGTATGTGATGGCCTCAGGGCCAATCAGGTAGTGAGAGAGTGAGGCCCATAGAAACTGCCCTTTTCAGTGAAGGTATACAGCAATGGCTTAAGCCATCAAGCAATATATCATAGGACCCTAGGAAGCTGCCTGATTCAGACTGAACATAAAGAACAGCACTGCTGGATCAAGCTAAAGACCTATCTAGTCCAGCTTCCTGTATCTCACAGTGGCCCATCAGATGCCTCAGGGAGCACACAAGGCAAGAAGGTATCTGTATTCTGTTGCCACTCCCTTTCATCTGCTAACTGAGATCATTGGTCTGTCTAGCTCAGTACAGAGTACACTGATTGGCAGTGACTGTCCATAATTTCAGACAGGAGTATCATCTACAAATGATATCAGGCCAACACAGATCATTTTAATACAATCCAGGCCCACTGTATCACAACAACAAACCAAAAACTAAAGGTGTTCAGCTTCAGACTACACATTAAGGCACATTTATAACACTCATCTATGCCCCATCTTAAGGAATTTAGCATTTAGAAGGTATCATTGGAAACATTAATTTTACAGAGATGAAATGTTGAAGTAAATCTGTGATGGAAAATCCCAAAGCCTTGCCAAGTGGATAACTCATGGAAGTGAGCCAAGCCACTAATTTCAAGTTCAGTAAACCCATAGTGAAAAGCCCTCCCACAAAAGCAAATGGTCTGGTAGTTTTCTAGTCAGTGGGTAACCCTAACCATAACTAGCAGAAAATTATGTGAACTTGGCTGTCGTGAATGCAAAGCTCCAATGATTAAAAACAAAGTCTCACAAGATTTGCTCAGTCTTGTCTCAATGTTGTGCTCTAAGAGCCAAATTCCCTAGCCCTCTCAAGAACTGTGATAGTTTCTACAGTCCCTCAGGCTGGCTTTGGATCTCATAGGAGCCTACCAGAAGACGTGCAAGAGATTAGAGCACCCTCTTTCCACATGTCAGTCAGCCCAATCCTGAGCTACCCAGAGCGCGGTGCTGTCGTGGCACCAAAATGGTGGCCATGGCATCCAACATACCCCAGGCAGCCACTGCCACCTGCTCAGGAGATGGGGACTTTTGTCCTCTTTCCCCGAGTAAGGGAACTAGTCCCAAAATAGGGCTATTCGATTCTGCAGCAGCTCTCGAGCCAGTGCAGAATAGAAGTGTCTTGTGTCAGACTGTGCAGTCCAAAATGGGGTTCTGGATCTGGTGGAACCAAATTCCAACAGTCCCACACTACTCCCTCCTGCCACACCTCCTCCGTGACCACCTCTCCCCTCCCTCTGCCCTGGAATGCTTCCTCCCCACCTTCCCCCATACCACATACCACGCATCTTTCTGCCATCAGGTTGCCCAGGCAACTGTCAGGTGGCAGAATGTGGGTCCAGTATTGGAGCCAGCCCAGCGCAAGCTTGTGCTGGGCTAGCTCCGGTGCTGGGCCCGCAGTAAAGGCCAGCACACACTGTTCAGGATCAAACCCAAAGCAATGTTATCAGAACTGTGGGAAGTGATGTATTGATCATGCATGTCTGTTGATCATGCACGGCTAACATTTGAAGCTGTTCTAAGATTCAGAAGCCCCTTCCGGTTTTCAGAAGCAAAACCGGAAGTGGCTTCTGCGGGTCATTCTGAGGCTCGTGGAGGCTGATAGAATGGGTCTGTGATCCAATGCGACCCAGCGGAACCCTCCAGAGGCTCTGGTTAGCTTTTCAGCTTTCAAGAACAAAGGCTGGTAGGAGGGCTTGATGTGCAACCCACCTTGCGTGGGCTCGTAACCCACCTATGGGTTGCAAAGTACAGTTCGGAAACTAGTAAGATATTTCCTCTAAGAACAGAAATAGTGTATTTTTCTCAAACATGCTGCAAGTACCAGAAATGCAGATATGTATAGTTTTCAAATCTGCTTGTCACTGGATAAAAGATAACTTAGCCAGCCTGACAAGTTGTCCTATCCTGTACTATCACTGCAACCTACAATTTATCTTTATGACTGTGGTTCCATATTAGCATACTAATAAGTGTTGATGAGATCATTCTCCCTAAACTATAAACTTTTATAAGTTATTAACCTTACGTATGGTAAAATGAGCTCCAGAAGTACAGTCACTTATAAAACTGGGGAGTGGTATACAAAAATCACTTCCACCCAAAATGATCTTGCCTAGAAATTGTGATTTTCTCACTTTTCTTGCGTGCATGCTTCCTGTGACTTCTAGTTTTGAGTTTTAAAGTGTCAAGATGTTAATGGCCCAATCCTGTCTGGGCCACCCATCATTGTAGGCCTCTTCCACTGATGCTGACTGCAGTAAAGTAGTCCGCATCAGATATAAGAGGTGCTCCAGCATCATGTTGCCAGGGTCACAGACAGAAAGGCAAGAGCCTTCCTGTTGCATCATTGGCTCTCCCACTGCCCACCAGAGCAGATAAGACAGTGGGAGAGGTGGGAGGGTAGAGAATGGGAGTGGGGAGGGGCAAAGCTGGGAAAGTGGGGCGGCATTACAGGGGTGGTGCAGCTGTGCAGCACCCCCTCTCCAGAACATAAGAACATAAGAACAGCCCCACTGGATCAGGCCATAGGCCCATCTAGTCCAGCTTCCTGTATCTCACAGCGGCCCACCAAATGCCCCAAAGACCAGGCCTTAACTCTGTGTTCACCAGAGCAAAGGACCACATCCTATTGCCTTGCAATATCTTCCACAATTCCAAAATAGGACCTTCAGGTTAAGCAACCCCTCTGAAGACAAGAAAATTATTTCCTTTAGATTTGCAGGCTTAGCTTCTTTTCTTGCTGCTAAAAAGTTGATTATGTGTAGCCTGTTACTCGGATATTGTAATATGTCCTGCTTAATGTTCTGTTGTTTTAGGGCCCAATCCTATCCAACTTCAATGCAGCCCTGAGATAAGGGAACAAATCCTTGAGGATGCCTCTGTTTCCCTCCCCATGACAGGAAGCAGTGCATGCCCCATTGGCACAGCAGAACCGGAAAATTGGATAGGATTGGGCCCTTAGATGTTTAGCTTTGTAGTTTTTAAAATTTTTATAATTTTGTTTTTAAAGTGTTGTAAATCACTTTGGGTGTCTCTCCGCTGGATAGGGGAAGGCAGGTTATTTGTACTGTAAACAATGTCAGGCTGCCTTATCATGTCAATCTGGTGGCTGTCATTGCTTTCTGCCTATGGACCCAATCCTAAAGAGTGCATGTTGGCTCACCGCCAGTGTGCACTGTTGCAAACAATTTGTAAGGCATGTTTGTGGGCCCTAGTGCCAGTGGAACGCCGGTTCTAGCCCAGCACTGGCCAGCGTTGGGCTAGTCCAGTGGAGCACTGGACCTCTGCTGCTCAGTGGTCATGTGGACCACCAGGTAGCGGAGAGATAGATGGGGGCATGGGGGGAGGTGGAGGGAGGGAGGGGAGAGGGTGGGGAGGAGGCATTCCAGGGAGGGTGGGGAGAGGGCAGGGAGGAGGTGTTCCAGGGGGAGCGAGTGGGGCTTTGCTTCACTGGATCCTGAGTCTCTGTGTCAGACTTGTCACTCAACATGGAGGCTCTTCATTCTATGGTGACCTTCAGGTCGTTGTAGAATCAAGTAGCACCATTGCAGGGCTACTCCGTTTACCTGGGGGAAGGGGATGAAAGTCCCCTTCTCCTGAGGAGGTGGCAGTGGCTGCCTGGGGCATGCTGGATGGAGCAACAGCCATTTTCAGCACCACCGCAGCCCCGTGTGCAGGACAGCTCAGGATTGGGCTCTATGGCCCTTTTGATTCTGACCTACTTGTTCAGCCAACCCACAGCCCAATCCTATGCATGTCTACTCAAAAGTAAGTCCCATTAGCGTCAATAGTGCTTACTCCCAGGAAAGTGTGGATAGGATTGGGCTACCAACCTCTGGTCCATCTTTGGCCATACCTTCAACCCAAAAGTTTTCATTTGGTGGCTCCCTTGACCAACTGGGCCATTGGTCTTGGCTCCCAATTAGGGCTACAATCCTATACCTTGCATAGGGTGGTGAGATTTCATGAGGATTCTGTGGCTCCCCTGGCTGGTTTCTGCTATTCTCCAGGAAGCCACAGCTCTCAATTTGGGAACCATTGCCTTCAACCTCTGGCTGTTTTTGATCCTGTCTGTATTCTCCAGAACCTGATCCTGGCCTGTGTTGACCCCTCTTCCCATTTGACCCTTGCCTGACTGCACCAGATTTGGGAACTTCCAACCATGGGCTCTCTTAGAGCTTGGCCAAGGTCTGATGCCTGACCATGAAAATATGCATATCTTTGACAGATTTGGGATATTCTTGTGAGCAGTTGATTTATTTAAATATTTCAATGGGATTTGTACAGAATTGCATAGCTGATGATTAATACCTTTGGATAGTCCCATAGTTCATGAATTTGGTTTTGCATGTTTGTGTGTGCATTTTAAGTACTGTTGTCCTTAATTGCAACTTCATGTACTGATGAATTCACTTGCTAGCTCTGTGCTATGTAAATGAGTATTTGCAAGGTTTCTCAAGAAATGTATAGACATCTTCATGACTTCTAATTCATACATCATTGTAGAAAACCTGCAAAACTCAGAGCCCAATCCTGTGGTTGGCGCCATGGCTCAGTGCCAACCATAGTCACAAACGTGCCATAAGGCACGTTTGCAGGGCTCACCACCAGGCTCCCGCTTGTGCTAGCCCAGCACTGGCGGGGAGGCCCTACACGAGTGCCTTTACCTCACTGCTGACCCTTTGATCGGCGGTAAAGTGAGTAGCCCTATTTCAGGGCTGCTTACCTTACTCGGGGGAAGGGGACGAATGTCCCCTTCTCCTGAGGTGCCTCCCGCAATTGCAGGAGGTGCAGGATCTGGCGGCAGCCCTCCTCGGTTCCACTGAGCCTGGGTGCCCAGGGCAGCTCAGGACTGGGCTGTCAAACATCTAAGGGCCCAATCTTATCCAACTTTCCAGTGCTGATGCAGTTGCAATGCAGCCCTGAAGTAAGGAGGAGGCCTTGAGGAGGCCTCTGTGAGTATTTCTCCACTGCAGGATGCAGTGCATGGCCTGTTGGCACTGCTGCATCAGCACTGGTAAGTTGGATAGAATTGAGCCCTAAAGGAAATAACTGAAGAGATGTTTGTAACAAACCAAGCACACACATAGGAGGCTATCTGCAGATCCCTTAGTCCAGTGGTTCTCACACATTTAGCTCCGGGACACACGTTTTAGAATGAAAATCTGTCAGAACTCACGGAAAGTGATGTCATGACCAGAAGTGACATCATCAAGAGGAAAATTTTTTACAATCCTAGGCTGCAATCCTACCCACACTTACTCAGGAGTAAGTCCCATTGACTATCATTGTTAAAAGAATATACAGAGTAACCTGCTAAAAGTACAGATCTGTAACACTTCCCCAAATGCAGTAACATCAAGTCTAATATATTAAAAATAAGATATTGAAATGAATGGGGACCCACCTGAAATTGACTCATGACCCACCTAGTGGGTCTTGACCCACAGTTTGAGAAACACTGCCTTACTGCCCAATCCTATCCACACTTTCCTGGGAGTAAGCCCAGTGACTCTAATGGGACTTACTTCTTAGTAGACATGCATAGGATTGGGCTCTTAGTCAATGATGTCAGTGGTGTATAGATGCCTTTGGGGAACATTTCAAATATTTTGCCTAATAATTCATTAATTACCCAATTAATTAATAGAGTCAAGCAACTGCTGTTGTGCATACCATATGTGGTATATTTGTGAATTATAGCATAATAAATTTGACATTATAAAGCGTATGTATATTTTCTTGAGACGCCCCATAGATGCATACCTTTCTAAATAACTAGTGGACCAAAGACATGCTACTTGGACACTAGCCTGAAGCCACCTAAAAAAAAAAGAAAGCATCCTCTATTCCTATGCTGATTGCAAGGAACCAGGATATCTACGGTGAGGGCATATTCTTCAGTTAATATACAATAAGGTGTATTTTGTTTTCCTAATTTATTTCCCAATCTAAACATGCATGACTTCCATGGTTTGCATATCTTAAAATGAAGAAAAGAATCTGCTTCCGCCTCACCACATACCTACTCCTTAAGTTTGCTTGGGGACTTTCCATTACACATTTTATGATTTCCCTCCCCTGTACAGAGTGGAGTTGTCAATTTGGAGTTTATCATATGCCGTTTTGATTGGTCTGATATCTGCTGTTATTGTCTTGTTCATCCTGGTTTGTCAGACTGTGTTATCTCACAGATATTTTGGCTGTATTGACTGGCATGGCAGACAGATGTTGCGTGGGAAGTAACTTACACCTCTGTGGAGACAAGTGCTGCCAGGCTGAAATATATGCTTCAATATAAGATGAAGACATCCACTTCTGGGGTTTGTATACCTGGGACTTTGCTACTTTTGCTGCTGTGTTCTGACCACTAGGCCTGATCATGTTGAACAGAGAGAATCCACTATGTTAATAACTCTGTGTTGCTGACTTGCCTTCAGAATTTACACTTTACCAGCTGCATGGCAAAAGTTCAACAAATACAACATCAGTATTCCTGCATTAGCAGCTCCTGTTGAATTTTTCCCAGTTAGTAACAAACTAGACTGGTAAAAGTAAAGCTCCCAGTGTGGGACCTTTATTTTGAAAGCATTTGGACTGTGAATATTCACAGTGACAATTGGTCATGAGTTCCATAGGTTAACCATGGAACACCAACAAAAGAACACCGTGTTTGCTTATTTCACCCACTGTGCATCAATTTTGTTAGGAGTTGCCCCACACAACTCTTGTTCTGTAGGAGAGGCAAGGGGAGCATTCACACAAACCTTTTTGCTTCCTATGCATGATTAAAATGAAAACCACGCTGTGATATAGACATGCCAGATGTACTAGTTTTTTCTTTCTCTCTGAAGTTTTAACTTCAGCTATCTTGAATAGGCAGGAAACAAGGTGACTTCGTGCATTTCTTCTTCAAAGAGGGTTTGCTCTGAATGCTTGCAATGCACTTTCAGAAAGAAAAAAATCTTCAATTTCAAATGACACTTTACCAATTAAAAACAAATTAGAGATTTTATTTCAGTTGGAATATAGGTGTTGTTTTCTCTTTTCAGACAAACACTCTTGGACAGGCCCAAGATCTGCCTGGGAGTTTTCTTAGCAAATGTTAGTTAAAATAGCTTGAATAGCTGATTTTGTTGTTGTTTGTTCAAGAATTTAATCTTTGTCCACAGTAAAATGTGAGGTCTGTTCTGAATGCTGTTTTGGAAGAAAGATGTGGTTAAGCTATTGGTTTTAAATGTAATTGAATTGCAGGGGCACATTAAATGTTGAAGTGTTTTAAGCGGGGGTGGGGGATAATTTAATGATGTTCTCTTTAAGATAGTTAATTAGCCTGCCATGTATGAAAGTGTAACAAGAACACCACCTACTGTAAAAGTGAATGTTCTACACTCAGGATGCTAATTTATTCATGTTCTTACAAAGCAGGGAGATCAAGTTTGTTAACCCTTTTATGGTGAATGCATTTTGAAAGTATCAGTTTTAGAGACTGTAAAGGACTCCTGCCAAGTGTATTTTCTGTACACCATGGTAACAAGATAATAATTTATAAAATAAGAAAAGGTTTATGATATTGTAAAACATAATGATCAACACTATGGCATAACATTCATTTCTCTTTTGTATCCTGTTAAGACAACTTTTGTCAGAAAGCCTAAAATGAATGAATTCATACCTTGAAAACAGAACTGAATGGGACAAATGAAATTATGAAACAGTGTACAAACTGTTTTGACATTTGTTCATATTTTTTATTTTGAAATTCAACCTTGAAAGACACTTGAAAAACAAATACACTTAAATCTGACCCTTTTAGATACCTGTTAGGCTAAGCACCAAGGTATTCTATCACTGTTAGCCAGAAGTGGAGCTAGAGAGAGGGCAGTGCAGTAAGCATGGCACACTCTGCAGTGCACCGTGTAAGCACTCCTTACAGCAAAAGCAAAGTACCATCAAAATACCATCATAAGCAGCAAAGTACCATTGATTTCCTGAATAGTTCCAATGCTGAGGGGGAGGGGTGTTTACATGGAGCATGGTGGAATGTGGTGTACTAATCATGCTGCCCTCCTGCTCTGCCCTCATGCTGCCCTGCTGCTCTGCTGTTAGCCCAGGTATTCTATTACAGAAATTATGTTTACACAACAACTTTATCTCAGTTTTGTACCAGTTTATCCCAAAGAATTCTGGGCATTGTGTTTGGGGAAAAAGGCACCCTCTGATTAAGGGTGCAATCGTAACCAACTTTCCAGCACTGGCATAGCTGTGCCAGTGAAGCATGTGCTGCATCCTGCAGCTGGGGGGCAGTCACAGAGACCTCCTTGAAGTAAGGGAATGTTTGTTCCCTTACCTCAGAGTTGCATTGCCCTTGCCTCGGTGCTGGAAAGTTGGTTAGGATTGTGCCCTAAATGTCCTTATTATGTGAAGAAATATATGTATTCTAAATATGGCAAAAGTGATTTAAACATGCATCGTCTACACTGAAACCCAGACTTGGGAAAAGTAGGTTTTGTTTTCAAAAATCCCCTTCATTATCTATTTATTTGGTAGCTCCTGCTTTTCATGGCTGGCTGTCATTTTTTACCCACATTGGCCCAGGATGATGTTGCATCAATCATTCAAGATGATTGTGCATAGCAGCTCCTCCACCTCCATCACAAGGAACAGCAAAAATGGCAGTTAAAGAAATAATCTTTCTTATGTTTTAAAATATACAAAATTGAATGCAGGGGTGCTGAAGCAAATCAGGACCATCCAGGTCCCAAACAGAAGTCCTGAAAATGAATAGGGTTTCAGAAGATTCTGTAAATATGCACACCCCAAACATTCAGCCTGCACTGTCCCAGTGTGAATGCTTGTATAGTCTGAAGCCAAACTACACATGATGTTACATCCATCATTGTACTAAATCTGAAAGTGGACTGGAAGTAGTTCTTTTACATAAGAAAGAAAGACTCAGCCTTGGATTGTGGCATGCAGCGTACACATGTGTGCACAAAAATTGTCCGCCGAAGAGGATGGATATTTGCAGTAAATACATACTTTCTGCTGTAAGTGCCTGTTCTACTAGCTTAATGTGGGCAACTCATCAGACTGGAGCATGAGAAAATGCAAGACTGTGTGTGGCTTCTTTTATCTCTGTGCATTCCACGATTGCCTTCCCTGTCCCAGTTTTGTGCTCACTTTTTGATGACCCCAGAGATTTGATGCATATAGTTATGTATCAGCTCAAAAGACACTAATCCGATCACTTACTTTGGGATAACCTCTCAGTTTGGTGCGTATGTGAATGCTTCTACAGTGATGTGATCAGTAATTTGCCCAGATTACAATATGGAGACATCTTTAAAAATAAACTTTTTTCTTTATTTAATAAACTGCATACTCTCATAGGAAACTGCCTTATACTGAATAATACAATTGGCCCTTGCTCAATGCTGGCTATATGCAGCTCTCCAGCATTTCAGGTAGGGGGTCTTAGACCTACCTGTAGATGCCAGGGCTTGAACTTAGAAGCTTTTACATGCAAAGCACATGTTCTACTCTGAGCCACAGCCCCATGATTAAACTGTGACTATTCAACAACTTCATGTAATACCTACTCCCTGTATTCTGTTTTTCAATTAAGAAATCACAGTTGGCTGAAAGGGCCTCAGTAGCCCTGTGCTCCATGTTGCTAAGGTTATTAAAATATATTCCTATGCAATTACACTCCCTTCCCCAGGGTAAATATGAATCAAGCCAGAAAAAATAATACACTGAATGCACGCTCCCTTTTCTGGAATGTGGCACAGTTTTTCTGTCCTGTTTGGAGTCAATTCTCTCACTTTAGCAATGCTGTGCTGTCAGTGACAGGCCAAGTCGCCTTCCTGATTAAACAAAGTCCTTAATACGCAGAGTCTTGTGCTGTCAAGTGCATGTGCATTATTATTGCACAGGGGGCCAGCCATACTTCAGCCATGATGATAGAGTGGGCCGCACTCTGTCAGATCAATTATGTACAAAGCCCATCTTCTCTATGATTCCCTCAATTTTTCCTCCTGACAGTTCACCTTGGGCTCAACCTTCTGTTCGCATAGTCACAAACCTGCAGACAATAGCAAACTTACAGCTGTTTTCCTTTACCAGAAGATGACACAAAGTAACCCTTTCCTGTCACTGCTCAGGACACTTCAGACAAATGTCATTTCCTTGCCTTGGATGATTCATGTAAAGATTTGTAACATATTGCAAGAAAAATGGCAACTGTTCTCTTGACTCTTTGTTCACAAGTTCAACAAGCATGTCAGTAATGACTCAGGGCCCAATCCTATCCAATTTTCCAGCACTGGTGTAGCTGCAATGCAGCCCTAAGGTAAGGGAACAAATGTTCCCATACTTTTAAGGGGGTCTCTGTGTCTGCTGCCCCACCACAAGATGCAGTGCATGACCCCTTGGCACAGCTGCACCGGCACTGGAAAATTGGATAGGATTGGGCCCTCGTATTATGCAAGTGATCAAAAATTGGCTTCTCTGCCATGCCTTGCAAACCTGTCCTCTGGACTCACAAAGAGAGTCTGGTCCAACAAGAAGCTGACGGAACATACCAAGATCCAGGTCTACAAAGCTTGCGTTCTGAGCACACTTCTGTACTGCAGCGAGTCATGGACTCTTCGCTCACAACAGGAAAGGAAACGGAACGCTTTCCACATGCGCTGCCTCCGATGCATTCTCGGCATCACCTGGCAGGACAAAGTTCCAAACAACACAGTCCTGGAACGTGCTGGAATCCCTAGCATGTATGCACTGCTGAAACAGAGACGCCTGCGTTGGCTTGGTCATGTCATGAGAATGGATGATGGCCGGATCCCAAAGGATCTCCTCTATGGAGAACTTGTGCAAGGAAAGCGTCCTACAGGTAGACCACAGCTGTGATACAAGGACATCTGCAAGAGGGATTTGAAGGCCTTAGGAATAGACCTCATCAAGTGGGAAACCCTGGCCTCTGAGCAGCCCGCTTGGAGGCAGGCTGTGCAGCATGGCCTTTCCCAGTTTGAAGAGACACTTGGCCAACAGTGTGAGGCTAAGAGGCAAAGAAGGGAGGCCCATAGCCAGGGAGACAGACCAGGGACAGACTGCACTTGCTCCCGGTGTGGAAGGGATTGTCATTCCCGAATTGGTCTTTTCAGCCGCACTAGACGCTGTTCCAGAACCACCTTTCAGAGCGCGATACCATAGTCTTTTGAGACTGAAGGTTGCCAACTTAACCTCCATCAGACCTGGATAATAAATTCCAGTTATTCTGACTATCATTAGAATGGAAATGGGAGAAGTAAAAATTGGCACCCAAGTGACAGAAAAACAGGTGTACACTGGTAGAACAGAGTGCTTAAACTGGTCTGCAAAATTCTCAGCACTTCACCAAACTACAATTCCTAAGGTTCTTTCAGGGAATGCTGTGCTTGTTAAAATTGTATGTATTGTCAGATGGTAAAATGCAGGAGTGATTTCTTGGATGGGCCTGAGAAATTTCTCAGCTTACATTCCTCCCTCCACAGCCCTGCAAATCTTTCCTGAATGACTTGTGTTGCCATTGTGAAGGCAAGGTATAAATTGTAAAGAAAAAGAACATGGCACCCACTTTTATCACAATTAAACAATGGTAAGCTTCTCCCCCCCCCAAAAAAAAATCTTTAACCATTTCTTCTCAGCCTTACAATTACCCTGTTTTGACCTGAATGCCTTCAGCATCTTTGAATTCCATTGAAACTGCTCTGTTTGACAAGTTTCACCTAAAAACCTTCAAGTACTTTCACATTTTGCCAGGACTGCTTCTTAGAGAATTTTCAGATAAACTCTGTAATATTTATTTTAATCAGCAGGACTGAGACAGACACAGCAAATATCACTACAGAAGAGGCCCTGACTCCTGAAGGTGGGATAATCATAGCAGAACCTTCAGTTTTAGGTTTTGTAGTACAGGGATGCCTTTTAATATACTTGAAATCACTGGGATTGTATTAATTGTTGTGTACCTACAGAAGCTCAAGTGGTTAGAGCAGGGGTGCCCAAACCCCAGCCCTGGGGCCACTTGCGGCTCTCAAGGCCTCTCAATGCAGCCCTCAGGGAGCTCCCTGTCTCCAATGAGCCTCTGGCCCTCCAGGGATTTGCTGGAGCCCACACTGGCCCAACGCAACTGCTCTCAGCGTGAGGGCAACTGTTTGACCTCTCATGTGAACTGTGGGATGAGGGCTCCCTCCACTGCTTGCTGTTTCATATCTGTGATGCAGCAAAGGAAAGGCCAGCCTTGCTTTGTGCAAGGCCTTTTATAGGCTTTGAGCTATTGCAAGACCTTCATTCATTCATATAAGTTCAATATATTCATTTATGTAAACGTATGTAAATTTATTCAAATTTGAAATGTAAATTAATTCTCCCCCCCCCCCCGGCCCCTGGCACAGTGTCAGAGAGACAATGTGGCCATCCTGCCAAAAACTTTGGACACCCTGGGCTAGAGGATCATGCTCTTAGGTTGCTAGATTGCTTTCTAGTCTCAGAATACCTGGGACATATTATTATTATTTTTCATTGCGATGTAGTTTGGAAAGAAATTTAGTTTTGCATGTAGAATTTAGCTAATATTAGTACAGACTTGAATAATGGTTCAGACCTGGTTGTTGGAGCTACACTGGACTGATTCCACAGAAAGAAAACCTAGAAAAAAAAATTAGGTGAGTGATTCAAGGGAATAGTGTTAATTTCCAGTATCAATATTAATGTTATTATTGTGTTTATCCCCTCTTCTCTTTTTTTTTTTAAATAGGTGTTGGAAATGATGAAAAGATTAGGTAGATGGCTAAAGTGATGGTGGAGAGACTCACAACGAATCTAGCTGATTGCAGGATAGAGCTAATCTGCTACTTTTGTATCAGTGCAGTGCATCCAGTGGAGTTGTTATTGTAGAGATTATTACAACATGGCCCACTGCTACTAATTTGCAAAAGACTCCACTTATAATGTTGCTTATATCCATTTCTAGATTCCACACTGAGAACAAGATCTATGGATATGCCCATTGTATCTGTTTGTCCTTTTCTGGTGGGTGAATTTCAGTTGATTCAGCCTGAAGAGGTGGACAAGTTGCTTGAAGGTTTGCAGCTGACTATATACCCTCGTGACCCTTTGCCTTTTGTGGTTGCTTAAAGTGGCCAGAGGGGGAATGACTGATTGAATAGTTGCCATGACCCAGGGGTGCTCAAACTTTCAAGGGGTGCTTGTCATCTGTGGGATGACAAGTTGCAGCTGCTGCAATTCTCTCTTCTATACACTTGTTAAAGGTCCAGCATCCCTAAAGTTGAAAGTTTGAGCACCCCTGCCATGACCAGAGGATCTCCATCTTTGTGAACCATGAACCTTTCTGAGTTAAAATGTGCTCTGAAATGAACAAGCCGTTGTTGATTTCTCAGTTAATAACTAGTTCTTGGCGAGAGTAGTTCTACACCAGTTACAAGATGGGGGTGGGCGATGCTAGGAATACCTTTTCAGAATGCAGGGAGAGCTGAAGAGAAAATGATAAAGGATTAAAAAAGAACTGACAAGTCAGGAGAGACAGGCAGCCCAATCCTAAGAAAGGGGAAAACAAATGTCCCCTTGCCCTGGGGAAAGTCCAGTTGTGGCAGGTTTGCTCAAACCTGCACCTCTTAATTTGCTGGTGCAAGTCTGACTGAACTTGAGTTGGCAGAGGAAGGGGAGAGGGATATGCATGCCAGTGCTTCCAATCCTGCCCCCTCCTGGGCCTGATCTGCCCCCATTGTCCCCATTACACCCCTCCCTGGCTTCTCTCCACCCCAGTCTCTGTACAGTCAATCAAGTGCATTTATTCTTTATTACTGACTAGACCTGTACTCCTCCTAACAAAAGGATAAGAAACTGCTACCCCCCTTCCCATGGGGAGGAGCCCAAAGCCTGATAAACTCTTGCACTCTACTCTTTAGGAGGATTGATCCAAGTTGGAATCTGAGAATTGGCACTCAAACTTCAAATAGCAGCCCTGATTTGGGTAGCACCCCAATTTTGGTTCTAGCATAGAAGAGGTGGTGAATGCTTCCTTAAGGGAGGTTACAGTACCACCTGTATAAAAGGAAACAACAGTAAGAGTATGGTTGAAGAAACCCTAATTGGATAATCATATCCAATTGAATCTTGGGGACAAGATGCTTGAGCAAATAATGGTATCAGCCAAAAGGTGAATTTTGTAGGGTCGATTAAATCTTTTCTGATGACAGATTCGAAGCCCAATCTTATCCTTCCCCTCACCATAGCATGATGCTTCCCTGTTCCATCCCCACTGCCAATTCGCCATTGTAGGTGGGTGCTTCTTTGCTGGTGAGTGCTGGACCTCCGAGGCCTCTCCGAGGGTGCACCTTTTGCAATACTGGAAAGCATTTTCTGCTAGTTCTGGTGATAGCCTGCATGAATAGGATTGGGCTATCAAATTGGTTGGCAACCTTCAGTCTCGAAAGACTATGGTATAAGCCTACAGCACCCGGTATTCCCAGGCGGTCTCCCATCCAAGTACTAACCAGGCCTGACTCTGCTTAGCTTCCGAGATCAGACAAGATCGGACATGTGCAGGAATTGCTATCTCCCATTTCAGTGTTCATTCTGAAGCTACTAGGCAGTTCTCACTGTTCAGTTTTTTTTTTGTTTGTGTGTTGGGTAAGATGATGTCATGTGTTATTCTTCCATTGGTTCCTTCCATGCATGGCTGTTGTGGGGGTGCTGCCATGATTAGTGGGTGGTGGTGCATGATTGTGATAGTATTGTTCAGGATGCTGGGGGAGTGTCTGTTAGTATTGCTATATTATCTCTTGTTTAAAGGGCAGCATTTATGGTCTACTTTGCTGTCATACTTCTGACTACTACAGAACTCTACCTACATGATACCAAAATTAGGCTGTACTTAGTAGCTCCTGGGAATGCAGGACCATAGGATTACCCTATAAAATAATGGAGGAATAACTTTCTTTAGGGGAAAGTTCTATTTCTCACTTATTCAAGTGGAAACAAAATGATTAAAGAGCACACGGTACAGCTTTATAACATTATAAATGGCACAGAGAGAGTATGTAGAGATATATGTTTCTATCTATAATTATAGAAGTCAGGGTCATTGAATAATTATGATTGGTAATACATTCAGAACTGACATTCTTCAGACAATTTGTAATCAACATATGGAATTAATGAACATAATTCATGTGATGATGACTTCCAGGTCAGATTGATTTAAAAAGCATAAATGAAGGTTTATTTCAATGGTTATTAGCCTTGCTATTTTCAACGACATGTCCAAAATCATTGGAGATACCATCAGGATGGTGGTCAATTTCTGTTGTTGGAACCAAACAACGGGTATTATCACACTGTTGTCATGTAGCCAATTGGATTTGGCTATGTGCTGACATCATGATGCCAATTCAGAGTGAAAGCAACACTTCCACCGTGCCACCCTTGTTGATAACCCTCTTGAGAAACCTCTGAAAGGAAAAGTGCTTTTTGTAGTCACCAAAACATTTCAGCAAAAAATGTCCACCTTACATCTCAGCTTTATGCACAGTTCAGTTGACCTTGAATTTTTGGATATGAACCAACTTCATTCTATTAAACTCCATAGAGCAAAGTAGTTTTAACTATTCCAGTTCAGTGGACTTTTTCTGGGTTAGGCTTTCCCAAGTCTTAAAAAAAAAAAAAAACAATTTCAGCATTTTCATGGATTGATATAATTATTTCGGAAAAGTAGCTGATAATTAATGCTTAGCAGCTGTGAGAAACCTATGAGAAAATGAGTCCAACAATACATAGTGTAATTAAATGACATACTGCAACATTTCTTAGTTAGTGCTTTTACTGTTAATCAGATTTTCGCAGAACTCTTAAAATGGTATGATCATATTTTGCTTAGATGAATGATGCAGCTTGAGCAATCAAGGATACTAGTTTATTTTGTTCAGACAGATGAATCAGCATGTTTGGGGATTTAAGTTCACCTTCTTTACAATGACACTTATTGGACTGGAGCTCATATAACAGCATGAAAACTGGAAAGCTGCACTCAACAAGCAGTGCAAAAATGAGAAAAAAAGACAACTTTTGTTCCACCAGACAGCCTGCCATCTAATTGCTTTGGGAATTTATTCTGATAGGTCCTGAAGAAAGGGAACAAATCTTCCATAAGTCTGGGACAACATGAGTAAGGCTACAAGGGACATCGTACAGGATCTATCTAAAAATATAGTATTATTATTTAGGTGAAGATGTGTGCGGCTGCAGTCATTATAAATAAAAAAGATTATGAAGCAGAGGTGGAAGAATTATTTACAGCCTATAACTTCTGCATTAGAGATCCTCTTCAAACAGGGGTATTAATTGAAAACTAGAATGACTCTTGAAAAAAGGGCAATCAATGGAAAACAAGCAATGTCTGGGTAACAACTCACCCTGGATACTAGTACTTTACCCATAATTCACCAAATATTTCTTTCCTGCAAAAGAGACATATGGCCCAATCCTATCCCCCAGTTACACTGCTGGGATGTGTATTCAGGCAGTGTAACACACTTCCTGGTTGCCACAAATACACTAGAGATTGTGGCCTGGCCAGCACTGGAAGCAGAGAGTGACTGGATCTGCACAGTGATGGACTGAGGACACCCACCGCCACAGGGAAGATTGTGTAAGGGGGAGGGAGAAGGTGGAAGAGGGACTAGGTGTGGGAGGAATGGGGCAGCGACAGGTTGGAAAGATCAGACCCAGGAAGGGAGCAGGTTTGGCAGTAGCAGTGCCAACTGAATCCTAACCCCCTTTGCAGCTTGATCTGCCTTCATTTGTCTACGTGAACTGAAAAACTGAAATGAATCTCAACCAGCCGACCCATCCTAGCACCCTCCTTTATGCAAGAAACCCCAGCAATAAAATCATTTCACAGCAGCATTCCCAAGCCTCCCTGTCTTTCTCAATCAACCTTATCCCCTATGTAGTAGAACTCTCCCTCCCCAGATTGTGGGGGAAGAGGGCTTTTCATAGGTCCACAGAAACCCATGATGCCCCATCTATCCTCTGGTCATAGCATTACCACTGAGGGTACAGGGGTGGCCTGGCCAGGTCTACCCTCTGAGGGTGGTGGACCCGCCGCCAGTGTCCAACCTGGCTGAGCCTGTCACAGCCCCTGCTAGTGACAGGTATGCAAAGTGAGAGGTTATGAAAGGAAGACCATAGTGAGAGTAAAGGAAAAAACAAAGTATGTTGCCTGCCTTCTGATAATGTGGATGGAATGAAGAAAGGGATAGATGTTGACATATTTTAGGATATGAAGAAAACTAACAAGAAAACCCAAGAAAACAAACAATCAGATAGGTTACTCTGTTCTGATACTACTTTAAAGCAAGATGGCTGTAGATAGCAAATATAGAACACCACAACTCCACACTAAGCTCATTTCCCATATATCTTTGGTTTATCACCAATTCACCTGAAGAGTGAAATCCTTTACTATCCTAGAAACAGTCTGTCAAACCGTTTTAAGGGTTTCTCCACCTGTAATCAACAAATTCCCATGTGGCAGATTAAGTGTATAGAAAGCAAGTAGATCTTTCAAGAGCAGGAAGAGCTTACAAAGAATTTTTCCCCAATAAATTTATTCATTTTGCACCCACCCACAGATCACAATTAAATTCTTTAAAATCCTCATAAAACAGGGCTACTTAATAAATACAATTGAAATCTTTCAATCTTGTCACTTTTCTGCTGTCAATAAAGTGATGGACATTTTTCACTTGCAAACGTAGAATGTTTCCTATCCACCAGGTCTATGATAAGGTTATTTTTTCAGGGGCATTTTTAAAAAATCAAAATGGGATAAAATATAGTGGCTAATATGCTCCATGAAGCAGTGGCATCGATCCAGCAGTTGGCATGGGCAACTAGTGATGCAGCGTTCCAGGTGCGCATATGTATTCTGATTTGCATAAAAGTGGTCTCCAGTCAGTTGATTATGGTTGAATTGGGGCATATGTGTGCAAGGCAGAAAAAGTTAGATCCTGCTTTTAATGAAATGCAATTTTAACAGTCATATGTGATTCAGTGGGATCTGTCCTGTTTTATTTTTCTAATCGTTTTTACATTTTAACATTTTAGTTTTGTTCTACATTTATAATCTGTACTAGTGTTTTATCTTGTAAGCCACCTTGATTGCCCTTAAGAAGAAAGGTGGGTTATAAATTCTTCAGATAAACGAACAAATAAATGCAGCTGTGCCTTGTATTTTATTTATTTTATTTTAAAATTTTTTACCTTTCTACTACACATTGGGGCACCCAAGGTGGCTTACAACAATAAAAATACAAGATAAGAAATTAAGGGCCCAATCCTATCCAATTTTCCAGTGCTGGTGCAGCCATGCCAATGGGGCGTGCACTACATCCTGTGGTGGGGAGGCATTCACAGAGGCCTTCTCAAGGTATGGGAACATTTGTTCCCTTACTCAGGGCTGCATTGTGGTTGCACCGGTATTGGAAAGTTGGATAGGATTGAGCCCGAAAACAACGCTAAAACATTAAAACACAAGACAATTAACAATTAAAACAAAAAGGCAGATCAGACCCCAATGAATCACGCTAAAATTACATTCATTTAAAAAAAGTGACAGCCTCTCCTGTTAGCAGTTAAATGCTTCCTTGAATTAAAAAAAGTCTTAAGGCCCTTCCAAAATGTCTCTAGAGAGGGAACTGTTCTTAATCCCAGAGGGAGAGAATCCCACCATTAAGGAGTCACCACTGAGAAGGCCCTATTTTAAGTTATTCGTTCCTCATAAGAGTTGCAGGCCTGTTAGGAATTTGCCTGTTAGGAATGCCATTAGAATTGTATGCCTATTGGGAATTTAAAATACTCAGCTCCTTCAAAATCAAAGGGAATAATGAATAGAATTATAGATTAAGAATTTAAGAAAATGAACTCCACATCAATGGGAAAGCAAATAGATTGATATGGGAGACCTTAACATCCCTACTAAATCAGCATACAAAACGAGTTATCTCCCCATTAACTTGTGGCATAAGGCTACAATCCTAACTACACTTTCCTGAGAGTAAGCCCCATTGAACAAAATAGGACTTACTTCTGAGTAGACCTGGTTAGGATTGTGCCCTAAGTTTAAGACTTGTGGCTGTAGAAAAATCAAGAATCTTGTGATGTGGTTTGGGCAGTGGAAGGGGAACATGGATGCTTCCTGGATCATGCAATCTCACCTTCCAGTTGCTTTCAGCACTGTTTATCCTGACAACCTTTTCTATTCCTCTTGACCTGAAAAACTTAATGTGTCCGAGTCTCCACAATGAATCATAGAAGGCAAAAAAGAAAAATAATAAAGCTGAGCATTTTTCATCCTTAACAGGCATTGGTTGTCAATTGATGTTGGTTGCATTTGGTTGTTAAGCACCAGGTGAGGAAGGTATGACATAAAATACAAGAGCAACATTTGTTCTTCAGTGGTTTCAACAGGCAATGCTTCTTTGCTATTATGTCATCTTTTCCTGTACTCCTCTGCTCCTTATTGGAAAAAGAGGCACAGTGGCCCATGACTGGATAGGTCAGCATTTTTATTTCCTTTCAGATCTCTTTAATGAAAAGCGTATGTGTCTAGTAAATCTGGCCTTTCTTCTTATTAAACCAGTCAGTGTTCATTATTGAGGTCTGGGCCTAGCTGGGCAGAAATCAATAAGATGATCCTTTTAATCACTTAACTAATCAACAGGCTATTTCTTACTTCACTCTCTCTGCAGTAGTCACTGAAATCAAAAGATTTATCTGCCCCGTGTACGTATAAATCACACAGATTTGCACTCATAAACATGCTTGCACAAGCAGCAATACATATGAACATGCTTTTCTGTGTGTGAGGTTTTGCTGCACTGTGTAATGCACTCAGTATCTCAAAGTGAAATGAGAAAGGTTCTCAAGTCAAGTCAACCTTTATTAGGCATAAACATTTGGTAGGTGAAGACTCTGTACGGAAACCGTAGAGAGAATATAAACCTAAGTAGTACACAAATATATGTATATGTGTACACCTACGTGTACACACAGATACAAATGTACAATACATTTTACATACAAACATGAATTATTTAAAAAACAAAACCATCAGTTACTCTGCAGATATTGCCAAAGATGTAATGTACTCAGTGATTACTTGCTACAGAAAGCTTGGCTCGATTCAAATTACTCAAATTTAGGAACTGTGCGACTGAGAGGGTTGTATGCTCTACATCACCTGCTAGAAGGAATTGAATTATAGCTTTCTCAGAATGCCCTGTTTTAGCATGGCGCAAGGGAGAGAGAAATTGCTGTCTTAGTGCTTGACATCTGGGACAGTGCAACATAAATCTTATCTATCAATTTTTCTCTATTAGGGATTTCCGTAGATTTCCATAATTGTGCATATAATATTCTTGCTGCTGTATTTATCTGTACAGTAAGATATTTTTTTTGTAAGTCTTTAATTTCTGACACTATATTCAGGAGGAATATTTCCGGTTTGAATGGTATTACAGCATTAAATATCTGTTAAACGCTCCTGCGCTCCTGGTGTAAGCCAGGGGTTAGGTTGCAGTGCCACTCCCGAGCACAGTGCCCAGGGCATTTGATCCCTTGCTCCCCCGGGAACGCCACTGGCTGAAGGTTCCTGCCTTTTGTCTGGTTTTTCTATATATGACAGTCCAATCCTAAGCTGCTCATGGCCTCGCCTGTATCAGCACAGCTCAGGAGCAGGCTGGAGGTCGCCTCAGGTTAAGGGGATATTTTTCTCCTAACCCCTTGTAACACCACAGTCTGCCCAATGGGGTACTCAGATCAGCACCAGCCCTGTTGTAGGATGTTCAGGCCTGGGAAGGGGGTTAGGATACGATAGAAGAATGTTCTGCAGATCCCTCCTCCTCCTGGGCCTGATACACTGAAACAACAGTGGGGTAGTGCAGCCTTCCCTGCAGGCACTGTTTACTCTCTCGCTGCCACAAACATGCTTTACGGCATGTTTGTGACACCTTTGGCCGGTGCAGTATCTGCTGTGCTGGCAAAGAGGCAAGTTTAGATTACGCTGTGAGAGTATTTGAGGAAAGGGGACACAATGAAGTTTCCATATGAACTACAACTCATAATTTTCAAAAAATTTTGAGATTTTCAAAAATCTTAATGTGACCGCATGCTTAGATAACAATAACTCACAGAAATGAGAATCCCAGGGTTAAGGGCAGATACTGAAGTTGTGTATTCTGTGGAGAAATATGGTCTGAATGATTAAATTCTGTTTTATTCAGAGGAAGTAAGATTTGCAGAGTACTTCTTATTGAATGATCTAGCTTTGCTCCTTTTATCATTTTTCCTTGGTCATAAAAGAGACAAAAGATGAAAGAGTTCCAACTTGCAGAGCATCATTCTCTGAACATCTTTCATCTGTGCCTCTCGTTACGTAACAGTGAGATGTGTCTGGCCTGCAACCTGACACCAGCCCTTCTTTCCCAAACAGAGGTTTTTCTCATAAAATCCACTCAGGCCCTTCTTCTCAAGTTCTTCATACACTTTTCACAAGAAAAAAGAAATCATTCATATCCAACAAAGAGAGTCTTGGATTCTTTAGATATTTTCCATTATAAGCTTTTGGCACTATTATGAGCTTCAGCTCAAGTTACTTTCCTGATCCCCCTTCTTTCATTTGGTAAAAATGGATTATTTCATTATTAGCATGGAACCGTTACTGTTCACAGAGATCAGGTCTGTCTATGAACTATTCCTTCCCGGTGTATTACTGAAAATCCCAAGACTGTTGTAAACTTTGCTCCAGGTGCTTAAACTCTTGTTTGTTGTTAGTGAGATCAGCAAGGCGGCTAACTTTCCCAAATGGCTTTTCTCACACTATGAAAAATCCCCCACTGTGAATGATATGGAGTAAGAAATGAAACTGTAAGATCCAAACATTTTAAAGAATCATATGATGTTTGACATTGGTGGCTGTTGATGACAAGAAGAAATATGGGAATTTTTCAACTCTGTGGATGACTGTAAAAGAAAGAATCTGTAGCAATTTGGAAGATTCAGAAGAATAGTATAAAAATAGATTTATGATGAGGTGAAGTTGTCTCAGTTGTAGAAATAAAGCCTACAGTCAAGGGAAATGAGAATAGATGTCCCAATCAGGGAAACCATTTTAAATCTTTAGATTCTAAGTAAGAGAGAAGAACAGGGAAGAAAGACATTGTTAGGAAACAAATGCTGACATGATAATTAGGCACTAAGGGCTACGAGGCTGGGGAAGAAGTGATTTGTGCATACAAAATAAAGAAATGGAACACACAATGTAAAGAGGCATTTATATAACTCAATATTCCAGTGACTGTTCTATCATTATCTTATTTTGTGTTTAATAAATTGGAATGAAAAAAAATGTGTATTCAGATTTGTCAAGGCTATTTTTAAGACAGTCTGATCATGTGATCACGCAGCATGCTTCTTTCAGTGACCCACAGTGTGGTGACTGGGAAAAATCACCCTGTGGTGAAATAAAAGAATAATAGGTATATACTACTTATAGCATGTAGTTGTGATCTTACTAGTTTTACTGCCCAATCCTATATAGACCTTATGTTGATGGAATTTGCATTCTGTCAGCACAAGAACCAGGCTGCTGGCACAGTAGCTGCTGTGATGGTGCAAGAGCCAAGGCTGCCAGCACAATTGACTGGTGCCCAAAGGCACACACCAACAACATCTGGAGACCCCTCTGGAGCTGGTAAATTGACAGGCGGCATGTTCCAGGGGAGGATTGGGGTGGTAATCAGGACTGGTTGGGGGCACGATAAAGGTGGCCTGGGGGTGGATATTGGTGGTAATGGCGCCAATATTCTATACCCTCAGCTCTGGTTTGACATGCCTCCTTGGATCCACTCCAATTTATGCTAGCCAAAAAAGCTGGCACAAATCTGAGGCCAGCACAAACCTGCTAGCCAAAAAGCTGGCACAAAACCCACTGCTGTTAAGCTTGGCCATGCTGGGCTGTGTGTGTCATAGGAGGTGTACTGTATGCATTATGGTGGGAGCTCCAGGCTTTGCTCCAGGGCCATCCCTCCTGCCGCTGCTCAGATATGTACACAAGAATCTTGATTCCCAGGCATAGTGAGGTCTCATAAGGCTTGGCTCAAACTTGAGCCCAGTGGCAAATGCAGCCTCTTTCCCACCTGCTCACCAATAAGAACATAAGAACAGCCCCACTGGATCAGGCCATAGGCCCATCTATTCCAGCTTCCTGTATCTCACAGAGGCCAACCAAATGCCCCAGGGAGCACACCAGATAACGAGAGACCTCATCCTGGTGCCCTCCCTTGCATCTGGCCTTCTGACATAGCCCATTTCTAAAATCAGGAGGTTGCGCATACACATCATGGCTTGTACCCCATAATGGATTTTTCCTATAAGAACATAAGAACCCACCCAGCCAGACACCGATGGTGCAAAGTTTCACTCTTTGGTTGTGCTAACTTGGCAGAGGCAGCTATGTGAACTGGGCCTGGTGGTTTGAGTGGACTCTGGGGAATGAAAAGGAAGGTACCCTTGAGGTAACTTTTTGGTGAGGAAACGGAGACAGTGAACACCACCATTATTAAAACAACACAGAATCTTTACCCCAGATTCAAAGATTTTTCCACCAGGTTCTTTGGTGGGACCCTAAAGTGCCTCATCCTACACAAATAATCAGGTGTCTCCCCTCTTTTGGGCATTGTTTAGCTGTGTGAAGCCTTTCTTGGGGCCCTGGCATATGACATCACAACACAGGTGTTTAAACATGCAGCTATAGTGTCCAAATGCTAGAGATTTGCTGTGTGAAATATTGGTGTAACACACGATTCAGCAATCGTTTTGCTCTCCAAAGTGTGGAACTTCCTAATTGTGCCCAAATGAAGAATATGCTCAGTGGGACGAGGGAGATTTGCACTAAAGAAATAAGAACATTTCTCTTGAGTAAATTAGCATATTTCAGCTACCCCCACCTTCTCATGAGCCACTTCAATTAACTCTGAAAAAAACCAGCAATGGATACTGCCAATTCAATATGTAATTAAACCTGAAATTCTCCATTATTCCACTGAATTAGAGTTTAGATGAACATGTTACTTCATAGTAGGATGTAAGCTTTTCCTGGCGCCTTTGCCTCCATGGTGAAGTGCCCCCAAATCATGATGAAATGCTCCCCAAAGGGTGACGACTATTTAAGCTTTATCAGTGTGGTCCTTAAAAAAAAAATCACTCCACATAAATGTTTCATGTCTCTCCTTGGTGATGCACAGGCCCCAAACATTTAGCTGTGAGGGTGTTTATATTTGTGGAACTCTCTTGAACATTTGCTGTGGATTTCAAACAGCTGCTACACTGAAGCACTGGGAATAGCAAGATCATGAATATTCAGGTGTAGCGACTGGAATGAACAGCCGTTAATAGAATAAACGGCTAAACAGTTGTGTAAGGCTTATTAAGACCTATTGGGGCTGAGATAATAAATTCCCAGCCTGACATGTTGCAACAAAATGTAGTTGAAACATTTTGGACTGTCTCTTCAGAAATGAAGGGAAGAAAAAAAAAGTTCTGAATGATAACACAACAGAACACCTGGAAAACTTGGCACTGATACTTGATTTTACAGATATGATTTTAACATGCTAGCTCCCCCTTGCTTCTAAATGATGGCTCTGTCTCTTCTGTAAATTATAAGGGCTGTCTGGTTTGTGTACAGTCTGGAATGGATACTTCTATTCACATGAGCATGGCTCCTTGGTCCCTATCAGTTTTCCTAGATTTTACAAATTTCAGGAATATACTTCACTGGAAAAGAATGATGGGATGGGATGTCACAAGTCCAAAGAATAATATATACCAGATCAACACCCTGGTCAATTAGTGGTCTCTCTTAAATTCAGGCAAAGTTATTCTTCAACATACTTTTCATCCCCTTTGGTATTGGACTGTATGACTAGTATAGGATCTAGCATGGCATACATACTGGTTTGAGATTCAACAGTCAATGGACAATGAAAATCATATGAGAAAGTAGCACCAGAAGAATATGTGTGGTCCACTATGCAGGAAGACCAATTTCCAGCTGGCACTTGGTTTATAAGAGGTTATCGGGCTTTAATTCCTGAATATGCTTACAGACTTGAGCTCCACCATGCATAAGAGTGCAGCCATTCTATCTACCTGCAGAAAATATGTCTCAAAGCAATGCCAAGATGTAGTACATACAAGGAAATTAATACAAGCCAAGGAGAAAAAGAAGTGTGGTCTTAACTAAGGCTATGTCAAGTATTCTCTGATTTTTAGTTTTTGGAAATACGCATTTCACTGGGGTAGAAATGTTTTTCAAAAATTACAGACTGTGCAAGTTCTCCATTTTTGTCAGGGCCATTCAGTGCCATTGTTTCTGCTTCTTCTTCCTGGATCAGTAACACAGATGACTGTTTCCCAGCCAATCTGGAGTCATGTTGTGAGTATGATGATGTCAGGACACTATCCATCCCAGGGGTGTCAAACTCACTTCATACAGTGGGCCAAATAGCATTCATGATGCCTGCAGAGGGCCAGAGTTGATGTCATTAGGCAGGAAGTGATGTCATTAACAGGTCCTAACCAGAAATAAGCATTTTTTTCTCACTAAGGAACTCATTAGCTGAAAATGACAGAAGAGAAAATATGCATATTTTGATCATATTTCAAGATATGGGAGAGCCCAATTCGTGCGGGACGCCCTTTCAGCAGTGCCACCTCAGCACTGCTTAGCAGCTGAGAGCTCAAGGGCCAGATGAAAAGCTTCAGCGGGCCTTATGTTTGACACCCCTGATCTAGCCAGTCAAATTTGATGTGACTGAGGGAAACTGAGAGTGAGGACAGTGCTTTACTGCTCAGTGAAATGGTATTTTAGAAACCAGAGATCATATAAGGGCAGCCCAATCCACTTTAGGTTCATGTGCAGCAAAGCAGCAGTGCCAACAAGGTGATTGCTGTATCCCATGGGGGAGTTTGGGCTTCCAGTGGCCTCCTTGGAGTAAGGGAGTATTTGTTTCATTGCCCCAATGTAAGCCCCTGCCAGCCTGGTGGGTCTACTTGGACTTGTGTCATGATATGTATCTATCATATTTCTATCCTTCCTTTCTCTTCTAAAGGGAATATAGCTGGTACAAGTCTGTATAGGCCCGTGAAGGCGGATCAAGCCCAAGAAGGGGATTTCATGGATGCTGCCACCACAAACCCACCCCTTCCTGATTTTAGATCTTACTTTTGGTTTAGCTTTTGCAGGTCGTATTATTTTGTAAGACCGTTGTGTTAAAACAGATTACATTTTCACTCACTTCAATGGGATTGTTTAGAATGATGGTTATCGAATAACAGGACTGTTCACAGAACCCTCAGTTCTACACAGATACGTAAGATTTTTGCTGCAGTAACCCCTAGCTTAGATTTACAGAGTCCTTTGGTGGTCTGGGTTTGTATTGCTATGCAGTATCTGCAACGTAGTTAATTGCTGTAAGAGAGATGGAATTTTTATGTGTCATGCTTATTTATTGATTGATTAGATTTGTATTCCGCCTTTCTCCCCGAAGGGCACCCAATATAATGTTGCATTATATTCTGCTATACTTGGGTCTGCCAAACAGCAACACACTACATTAAAGCAGCATCATACAATGGAAATCAAATCTACAGGCAAGCTCAGTAATATTTGATTAGTTACCCGCTGCCAGGTCTGATGAAAGGTACCTAAAGCTGAACTGACTTATCATTTGCAGAAGCACATTTCCATTATCAGGGACTCAGGAGACCCCAAGAGCTCACTTGGAGTGGCAACATTTTTAGGAGACAGCAATGAAACAGCGCACAATCAAACAGAACATGTCAGGAGTATCTGTTGCAATGCCCCAGAGAATGCTGTGGCACAGTTCATGATGAGACCATAAGAAAAACCCTGGTGGATCAGACCAAAGGCCTATCTAATCCAGCATCTGGTTCTCCACTGTGGCCTGCTAGTTGCCATCAACAAGACCACAGGTAGGAGAGAAAGGTATACAGTAGGAGAGAAAGATATACAGTACTTCTCTTCCACCATTTCTCCCTTGCAAGTGGTGTTTAGAGGCATATTGCCCCTGAACCTGAGGCAGAGGCATCATGGCTAGTACACATTGCCAGCACCTGGTCTCCATAAATTTGTCCAATCTCCTTATAAAGCTAGAAGGCATTACTACATCCTGTGGCAATGAATTCCACAGACTAGTAATGAACTGTGTGAAGATGATCTACAACTGTGTGTGATCTGAAAATTCTACTCCAGAGTTAGCCCCAACACTGCATTCAGGGCTGATGTCACAAGTCAGCCATGTGGAGCACACAGGTTGAGGGTCCGTGCCCATCAAAGGGACCCTTGGCCATGTTGACCACTGAACCTTCAGTACCAGTGCCAAAAATGTTTGGGGTGCCCTGGGGTGCCCAGTGCAGGATTTTGTCCCAGTGTCCTCAGCAACTTGGTGCCAGCACTGATTGCAATGCAAGGGATCTTGGGGCCTCTTGGTTTGTGCAGTGCACCTGTTTGGCCAAATGTTTTTTACTGACCAAGAGCCCAATCCTGAGCTTGGCGCTCTGGCTTTGCATTGTTGCAAATGTGCCATAAGGCTTACATGCAAGGCTTACTGCTGGGTGGGTGCCCGTACTAGCCCAGCGCTGGCCAGCACTGGGCTAGCACTGGGTGGGCACCCATCCTCCGCTGCTTGGCGGTCTCGTGAATCACCGTGGTGCAGTGGGCAAGGAGGGGGGCAGGGAGGAGGCGTTCCAGGGAAGGGGGAGGCAGACGGAAGGCAGGGAGAGGGCGGGAAGAAGGCATAACGGGGAGGCGGAGGTGGAGAAAGGGCAGGTGGGAGGCGTGCTGGGGGGAGGGAGGGAGGGAGGCAGGTCCCATGGAGCTCTGCTCCACCGGATCCAAGGTATTCGTGTGGGGCTTGGCACCCTACATGAACGCCTTTACCTTACTGCCGACCTTTTGGTGGGCGGTAAAGTGAGTAGTCCCATTGTGGGGCTGCTTCCCTTACCTGGGAGAAGGGGACGGAAGTCCCCTTCTCCTGAGGTGTCGCCTGCAGCAGGCTGAGGCACGCAGGATGCATAGTCTGATGTTCAAAATCCCTTTGGTTACAATTCATGTGCATCCTGGAGGTGGCTGGATTGTACCTGCCCATTGGTTCTTATCGGCATTTCAGAACTAGTTCATTTCAGTTCAGTTAGACTGCAAGGCAATCAGGGTAGATCAGAAGTGCAGAGGTGGCAATTGCAATCAACCAGGTCAGGCACTGGCAAAAGGACCCACCTGGCTGGACTTGTATTGAGCCCCAAGTATTGGCAAGCCATAACAGATTTCCTATTTGCTGATGGGGAGGGGGGAGGACTGGCAGCCATTACTGTGTCATCCATTGTCCACTCTTGGTCAACTAGTAGAGGATTACCTAGTGCAGGGATTACCATTCTTCCAGGAGTGGCCCTGGAATCAGCAGCAAACTGCAGGAGATGCCTAAAAACAACCCTGGAGATACAGGTGGGCCCCCATATTCATGGATCAGTTATCCACAGACCTGCTCCCCCACACCCATTAGCAGTTCCACTTCCTGTTAACTTTCAATCTATTCCCCTCAAGCATTCAGGCTGCTGGCAGCCTGCCCATGTCGCACCATAAACTTGAATGCTTATAGTGAATTGTTTAAACAAGAAACACTTCCCTGGTAAGCTTTTAAACCACACTCATGGGTGTGCAGGGAGGCACGTGGGGGGACATGAAGGCTGCTATGAATACAGGTGTCCCCCATGTTCATGGTTTCTGTATCTGTGGGGCCGGGTGTCTCTGGAATCGATCCCCCATGGATACAGGGGCATGCCTGTGTTAAAGTGGGCCTCCCTGGCTAATTGACCTTACCTCATGTTGGTGGGAAAAAATCACCAAGAATAACTTCTCAGAGTTGGCAACCCTACTCAGTGCCAGGCTGTGCCCTAGAGGCTTCAGTAACCAGGTGACACACTGCAGAAATGTGGGCGTGTGCTTTCACAGCCAAGGCTTCTTGCTGCCCTTTTTTGTTCTTACTCAGTTCACGGTGGCAGCTTGCTGCTTGTGATGAACAGAATGTCCAGTTACCAGAGACCGAAGCTTGCCATTTCTCATGCTGCTGCTCATGCCATATTGAGAGGAATTGTAGAGGTAAGCCAAATGGTTGCTTCTGTGAGTGAACACATATATGTTGGCCCTTTTGAGAAACATCACATGGACGCAGAAATAAAAAGCCACGAGTAAGGCAACTGTATGCATCAAACCTCTAATGGCACATTTACAGTGTGGTTCTGTAGTCATACTAGGAGAAAGCTTATACCTATATAAGTAGAATTCATCCTTTTCCCACTTCATTTGGTACCATGCACGCCCCCAAATATCTCTGGCTCTTTGTTCTTCTATAGCACAATAAACACAGACATTGCATGCACCCGCCCAGTTTTTTTTACAAACTGGCTCTCTAGTGATTGCAAAGTAGAAGGTCATCCTAAATAGAATAACTTCAGAATTGCTATTTTTTCCCAATCCCTTTTTTCACTGAACCACACAGTGCATTATGAGGAATGAATTAAACCAGTGTTTCTCAACCAGTGGTATGGGTACCACCAGAAGTACTTGAGGTGGTATCTGGTGGTACTCAAGGGACCCCTGGTCACCTGCAGCCAGCAACGAAACCAGGAACGTGACACAACAAACAGTGCTCCAAAGCAGGCTTTTCCACACTCCAAAAAGCCCTCCCGTCCACCCGGAGCATCCTTCTGGTGTTTGTCATATTACATCTGTTCTCCCAACCCAGAAATAACTGGCAATGATTTCATCACCAGTGATTTCCAGTGGTACTTCGAATAGGTGGACCATGTGAAGTGGTATGGCAGAGGACAACATTGGGAAACACTGAGTTAAATTGTATGTTTCAGTGGGACTTAGGCCCAAACTACACGTTTTGACTGATGATGAGCAGACTGCCCCTTCAACGTTGTTGTTAAAACAGAGTGGGATGGGGTGGGTGCATGAGTCAAACTGAAAGTGCTGTGGGGGCAAAGCCCAATCTAAGCTTTACCATCCTTGGTTGATGCACTGGTGCCAAAATGGCAACCGCAGCATCCAATGGTGGGGGGAGCAGTTGCAGGGGGTCTCTTACTTGGGGGTAAGCCTCTGTGGCATGGGGAGGGGGTCTACTCAAACCTGTGACAGCTCAATAGCTGTTACAGATCTGCATTAACAACTACATAGCTGTTACAGATCTGCATTAACAACTACATAGCTGTTACAGATCGGGTGCCAGCTGGGGCTGGCACCATCGATCCTGCCCCTCTCCCAGGACCCAATCTGCTCTCCCCACCTCCCCATGTCACCCCTCCTCACCCCTGTTCCGCCCTGCCATAACCCCTCCTGCCTCTCCCACTGACTTACCTAAGTTGTTCAGTTGTGGAAGATGCTTCATCACAGACGGGAAGGAGCAGGCTTTCCTGCTGACTCTGCTAGCAGTGCACTAAGTCATATGCTGATGGAGTGTCTTTTGCGACAGGCGCTGGCTGTTTTACTGCAGTCAGTGCCAATGCAGGGATGGATCCAAGAGCACACAGCTCTATGACATATGTATAAGACTGGGCTCAAAACGCTCTATGCCCTGCTATGGATTTACTTCTAATTGCACCCCCCCAGCAGTATTTTAGCAACAAAAAGTATTACTCCTGATGCACATGCATTAGTTGTAACGTGTCATCTGGCCCTGAAAGGTCCTGTGCTCAGGATTGCAGTTGGTGACTTTACTTCTGTCACAACTGATGTCTAAATAACTGAACAATTGATACCTGTTATGATAGCTAGATCTATCTATCTATCTATCTATCTATCTATCTATCTATCTATCTATCTATCTATCTATCTATCTATCTATCTATCTATCTATCTATCTGACATCTCATTAGGGCCAAGTTGCTGGAATGCTACAAGATAAATATGCTTCCTGGAAACATATTCCTTCTATTTGTATCACACCTTTTCTGCTATCATGTCAGCACACAGTAGGCTATCCCATTTTATTCTCACTTACCTATGAGATAGATTAGGCTGAGAGGTATTGATGACCCAGAACACCCAGTGAGCTTCCTCTCTGAGTGAAAATTTGATCCTGGGTTTCCCCGGTCCAAGCTCAACATTTCCATTTGCCCAGACTAGCTCTTGTGGGAGAGGTGAAAATACAGACAGTGGCATCACTAGGGTTTGCTTCACTCAGTGCAGGAAGCCAGCACGCCACCCCTATGATGGACCTCCTCCCACACAGTGGAGGGGGCAGTGCCCCAGGCAGTGTGCGTGGTTATGTATCATTGCCTTGCCCCTGCTGGTTTTTTGGCTATAATTTTTTATTTTGCTAGAGATATTTAAAGGCGGTTTGTTTTCACTGCATTCTGCATGAAATTTTACGTTGATTGATATATAACATGATGACATTTGAAAATGCCAAAATTTTAAAAATTTTGGTAAGTCGCGGTGCCACCCTGCTGTGTGCATTGCCCAGTGCAGCCCACACCCCCGTAGCGATGCCACTGAATGAAGACAATGTTAGAATATTTTACAAATACCGTAGTGAGGGAAAGTAGTAACCAAGTGGATACAAACACTGTACTGCATGTGTCCTGAAATGGATTGCCATAACTGTGGGATGAACAATGAAATCTGAAGCCATATGTGGTTCTTGCTGAGCATTTAAGCTATTCATGTTAACGTAAAGACACAAATCGAATGACGTGCAAAACAAAGCCATAATTATCTTAAACAGCCGTGCATATCTGAGGCCCTTTGCTAGGGTATATTAATCTTTGATAGCCCAATCTTATGGGTCGAAGCCACAAATGCAATGCATGTGGCAGCTGCTAAAAAGTAGCTATAAAGTTCCTTCCAGCAGTGTGCTGAATAGTGGGCTGCTGGGGCAACAATGGAAGGGCCAGAGCCTTCCCCCATGTGTTGCCAGAGCTCCAGCTGCCTGCTAAGGAAGGTAAGACGGAGGGAAGGCAGGAGGGGGCAGGGAGGGACAAAACTGGGTGAGATGGGGGAGGAATGGGGTGGGGAGGCTGCAAGAGGGGTGGTGATGACAAGAATCTGATCCAAACCCTTCTGGTAGCAGCTTCTCCACCCCTTTCTCTTCTTGGACAGGTGCTACTGAAATTGCTAGCACAGGTCTGAGGAGGCCCATTGTGGGGCAGGAGGCTTGCTCAGGTGTAAGCCTCCTGATACCCCCCTCCCCCGCTGGATATAATGCATCCACTTTTGGTGTGGCTGCACCAGTGGGAGAGGGGAAAGACAGGAGTGGGCTGTAGGTTGCATGAATGATGTCAGACATGTTGATTGCTCTAATTTATTCACCATACTGTGGATATCAAACAAACCAGATTAAAGTCACTCAGAATGGATATGAAAATAATTCCCCACTACTTCCCTCTTCCTCTCCCCCACTCCCACCTTTTCATTCTAATTTTCTCTCATGCTTTTTCATTCTTCTATGACCTGGTTATAAATGTAAGAGCCAAATCTGTTTCGGAAATTTCTATGTCATGGCTGCACTGGTGGAGGAAAGAACAGATGGAATAAATTAATTAGTCAAAGCCTATTTAAAGGGAAAGGCATTTCTTTGCCCAAGCTGCCAGAGGGTAGAAAAGAAGAACATGTAAAGAAGTTGACAGACTTCTTGTTAACTTATCAGAACTTGTTAGGTTATCAGAACTCTCCATCACCTTTCCCAATGCTAAGGGGATTTACATGTCCAAAGACAGTTTAGAAGGTGTCCCATGTGAAGATGGAGAGATTGTTTTTGTATCGGAGTCACTCTTCAGGAAACTTTCTTTTCATCTTCTTGGAAAAATGGAACATTTTAAAAAACGATTTGCTTGGAATACCTTTGACACAAAAAGCATGTCAACATCATCTGTGGCAGGGGTGTCAAAAACTCGTTTCATACAGCAGGCCGAATAGCATTCATGTTGCCTGCTGAGGGCTGATCCTTATGTCTTTTAGTAGGAAGAGATGTCATTAAGCAGGTCATGACCAGAAGCACTTTTTTTCTCACTTAGGAACTCATTAGCTGCAACTAACAGAAGAGAAAATACAAAAATCGTGATCATGTTTTCTTGATATGGGAGAAACCAATCATGCAGGCTGCCCTTTCATCAGTGACAGCACAGCTCAGCAGCTGAGAGCTGCTGATGGTGGTGCTGGGAGAGCCCAAGGACCAATAAAGAGTTCCAGGGGCCACATATGGCCCACGGGCCTTATGTTTGACACCCCTGATCAATGACTATGCTCCAGTTTCAGCACTGCTCAACTCAGCTGGAAGTCTGGGGAGTGACCTTGGGGGAACGGTTTTCCCCTAGTGTAACCCTCCATTGAATAAAACTCAACTGGGAAACACAAAAAATGAGATAAAACAAGAGGGAGAAACGAACAGAAGTGCAGAATGTCACTATAAAGACTTACAGTGCAATTCTGTGCACATTTTCCTGAGACTAAGGCTGCAATCCTAACCTCAGTTTCCTGAGAGTAAGCCCCATTGAACAAAATACGACTTACTTCTGCGTAGACCTGGTTAGGCTTGTACCCTAAGCCTCACTGAGGTTGCTTAGGCTGAGACAGTGACTGGCCCAAGGTCACCCAAGAAGCTTAATGGCTGAGAGAGGATTTGAACCTGGATCTTCCAGAATCACTGTACCATCCTGGCATCCGTGACATTGCTTCTGCAGATACTGTGTAAAAACTCAAGAAAGGTGCTCTTATCTAGCCTCCATTGTATGTATATAAGATTGGTACCAAACAGCTATTGGCTTTCAGCAGTTATTTGGTTGCCATTAAACAAGACCATCTTACTATTGTTTTCTAAACATTTAATGATGAGGAAGCTATCGGTTGTACTGTCATGCAGTTTCCTTTTGTGTGTCTCTAGGTGATCCATAAGGCTGAGACCTGATTCACAATGTTTTACCTGCATTGGGGATGTCTAAGACAGTGACTACTATTTGCTTATTTACAGTGTGTATGACTGTTTTCAATAATAAAGTGTGTATGAAATGTTTTCAATAATAAAGAGAAAGCATGAAGTACTTGATTGTGCATTTCTCCATGATGTATATTTGGGAGGTGCTTCTGGCTCATATGTCCATATGCTTGGCTTCCAAGATTATCAAACACCATGCCAACTCTTTAGGATTTTAGATAAATAGATAGACATTCCTATAATCCAGTACTATGTATGTAAGATGCTGCTTGGTTATCCTAAATTTTATGGCCCCCTAATATGACTGTCCCTTTTTTGTGGGCAACATCCACCCTGCCCCAAATCTACATACTGTGTGTGAACATCAGATCTGTACTGATGGATAACATGTGTGATCTGCACTGCAGACAGGCATGACTGCACATCCAGACAGGATCAGCACAATTCATATGCATCAGTGACGCAGCAGGGAATTCATGCTTTTGGCCCAGTGAAATGGAAACTGCTTTGTCTGGAACAAGGGGCCAAATTACACAAGCTGTTAAATGTGCTTTGGCTCAGTCCCATGGTATGGAAGCAAGGAGTATTTGGCATTTTGTTCTGTGCCATTTTTTGTGTTGTATCCCATCCCCCCTTCCTGAAGCAGCAATTTAACACCCAAAGTGCCATTTGCTACAGTGGCACTAAGAGGTTAATAGACACTCGGGAAGATTTTTGGCAGGAAATGGCACAAAGGTAAAAGGTTAAATATCCTTTCTATCTATGGTATGGTTCTGGTCCAACTCTAAGAGCCCAATCCTATGCATATCTACTCAGAAGTACATACTATTATAGCCAATGGAACTTACTCCCTGGTAATTGTGGATAGGATTGCAGCCTGACACAGCCTGACACATGTGTAGTTTGTTCCAAGGTCTTTGCTCTGTCCACTTCCCATATCTCTGAGAAAACTTGTCTGCTGTCCCTAATTTTCTGAGGAACCTCTTTCAGGCTGAAAATCATGGGGCATAGAACACTATTATGTAAATGTTACTTGACAATATAGGAGGGACCGGTAAATAAAAGCAGAAAAGTGGATGCTATATTGTATAAAGCTTAAAATAATAGAAACCAGATTTTTTTTGAAAGGTAAAAGCAAGAGAGGTAGTGTAGGGAAGCTGGGCAGGCTGTCTTAGGCATTAGCACCTCAGGCTGGCCCAGAGACCACATGCTCTCAGCTGGGAAGGAAACTGCTTCATTAGCCTCTAGCTAGAGGAAATGTGCTGGAACTGCAGCCAAGCGGAGTGAGATGGGGAAGGAGACTGTGGCTCGGAGCAAAGGCAGCTGTTTTCTTCATTGCTGACACCGGAGCAGCAAAACTAGAAATGACCACCGAAGGCTGGACTATGATTTGGGTTTTCTGCTCATGCCAAAAGGTAAGGATCCCCAGACATTGTTTGGCTGTTTTTTATTCCAACGTTTCTATAAATTTTACAAGACAAGGACAGGCACAAGAAGAAGAAAATACAGGCTCCATATATATATTATGGTGAAAGATTATATATAATCTTTCACAATAAACTACGGATAATAACACATTTCAAACCATATTTTTTATTTTGTCCAATAGACAATTCCTGCTGTGCAAGCCACTTGTGTGTAAAGGCAAGCCCTTAGCTACACACTGAGAGCCCAATGCTACTTGTGTCTACTCAGAAGTACTTGCTCCATACAGAACAAGCCACTCAAACTATACTGTGTGACTTGGAGTCTCTTCTAGATCTGAGAGTGTTTGAGTCCAGACTTTTCCCCTGTACACTGAAGGGCCATTCGCCCTGGATGGGTTTCTTAAAGAGAGACAGCAAAATTTTTGAGATGTTCACTTCAGGGAGAAGCGTTAGCACATTGATGGCATCCTATAAAAGAGTCCTATGAAGTTTAGGGTTGTGGGAGTATAATTTATCCCATCTGTGGTTCACAGGACAAGTCTCTTACAGTCCAATCCTAATGGGACTGCAAATGCTGTGATACAGCAGTGCCAAAGTGGCTGGATGGGCAGGAAAGCAGCCAGAGGTCACTGTAAGGTAAGGGAACATTTGTTCCCTTATCCCATGTTGAGCCCCAGAAGCCACTGAGTCTACTTGGATCCATGCCAGCTGAAACGCTGGCACAGAACTGAGTAGACTTTCAGGCCCAGGTCAGGAGAGAGGATCCAGAGCCACTCTCTGTTGCCATCCCTGCCCCCTCCCAGGTCTGAACTGCCCTCCTCCCTGCCCTCTCCTGCCCAGTTACGCCCTATGCCCACCTTCTTCCACCCTTGCCCTCAAATGCACTGTTCAGCAGCATACTCACCACCATTGGCTCATGGGGCTTATCCAACTGGTGCAGAAGCCCAGTGTTCCCCTGCGCTGATCTCCACACCAGTGCCTCCCTCCTTCTAGCCACTGTGAAATGCTTTATGGCAGGTTCTCCATGGCCGTCTCCCAGTCAGCATGTGCAAGGCTGGCACTGACATGGAGCAGGATTAGGCTGTTAGTGTATTTTTATAGATCAGCCTGCCACAGATAGCTGCTGTAGTGCAAGTGTTAAGAGCATGTCCTCTGAGCTAGAATCTCAGCTGGTTCAAATCCCTGGTCTGAATCTCAGTTCACCCATAAAATAATTGGATAGCCTCACCTTCACCTCTCATCTGTAACACTAAACAGACATACTGAACCTAATTAGCATTATACCCAATATGTTTAGCATTCTCTCTCTCTCTCTCTCTCTCTCTCTCTCTCTCTCTCTCTCACACACACACACACACACACACACACACACCCCAGTGTGCCAGAAATCACGTTGGCATAGGTGGTCCTACTACCAGAGTGTCCTACCAGCTGGGATTAGCCAAACTTCATGCTATAAAACCTTCTGTCTAAGCCAGACCAGCAAATTATACAACCTTATTGAGATTATTTTAATTAGTATGCTCATTTAAACATGGCTGTGTTTCTGAACCTAGCAGGGATAGTGACACTTCTGAGTTAGTTTTAAAACCACAAAGGAGCAGAACAAGGGACTATGAATTCATGGCTCTGCTTGCATTTTCAAGAAGCTTTAGAAAACAAGCACGTGCTTACTTTGCATGCCAACAGCATCTTGGGTTCTCATTTCTCTGTAAAACCTGAATGGACGATAGCAATGTACAAACCGAGCAATAACACAAGACAAGGGAAGGGCTGTACAAAGGAATCACTTTTGATTTCTTCTTTCCAGACAGTATTTTTGATTCACCTTCTATTTCAGAAAGGAATATACGTACTTGTTGCTTTGCACTTTTACTGGACAATTCATGTTAGGGGGAGCACTGGATTCAATAAAAGTTTTAGGTTGAAATTTGTCAACTCGTAAACATTTGTAGAATCCTGCTAAGGGCACAGTCCTAAACCAGGGTAGTGCTGGCGGCCAGCATGTTGCCCTTGCAACCACGGTTGTGCGAGTGCACTTCGCCACCCGTGGTAAGGACACTGCGCTGATGGAGAGGCCAACACAGGGCCTCAGTGCCAGGAAGACACCTCTGAGGAGCACTGGGTGGTTAATGTCCCCACCAGGCGGTGGGGAGGCTTGTTGGGAGGGGGTAGAACTGGGCAGAGGGAGGGAGGGAGGGAAGATCAGGTTTGGGAGGGGGCAAGGTGCGGAAGGGCAGAGTCTGCTGCCGAATCCTATTCCCCCTCTTGAGTTATTCTGCCTGACACGAGCTTCCTTGGTTCTGCGCTTGCTAATTAGTGGACACAGATCTGAGGAGACCCATTGCCACCAGCGGAGTTTGACACAGGGCAAGGGAACATTTGAGGAGGCTCTGGCAACTGGTCTGGCCTCTCAGGATACAGTGGATGCCATTTTGGTGCCACTGTTCTTCATAGCGAACCATAGGATTGGGCTGTAAGTAGTTTATGCTCTCCCAGCCGCATTTGTTTTAAGTATCTAGCCTTGCTTAGGCCAATGTCTTTTTTTCCTAACCCCTAAAGGACTTGAGTCAGCAGAAATTTGGAAGAAGCACAAAACACCGGTAATAGCCTTGTGCTGCTAACCATTTTTCACTTCAGAACATGAAGTTCTTTTGTCTATTTTCAGAAGCAAGTTCCAGGGACATGACGTGAAATATATGATGCTGCTGCATGTATTCTCCTCTTCCAGACTGTAACTTAAAAGATATATCTATGATATATGGGGGAAGGTCTTGCAATGAGCCAAGACATAATGATTTGAGTTGGAAAGAAACTCAGCTTCTAAACACACACTGTACAAACTTTAGAGTTTACGCTAATACTTTAAAGTATTAGTGTTCCAAATATTTCTAATCAAAAAGGGAAACCCACCCTGATGGCTGTCTTTTATTTATTTATTTTTTTACCAGTATGTCTCGAAAAATCTGTTTTCAGTTAAACAATGAAATAAAGGGTGCATTTACATTATGTATCAAGAATAGTTGAATTATACAATTATATGATTTAGGAAAAACTCAACCCATGTAAAGCAGGCTAATCATGATCCCAAATTGAATTTTCAAACCTTTAATTGATCCCATCCCACAGGTAACATTCTATTTTAATTGCCAGGCCGAGATGGTTGCAATTAAGTAAATTAAAAACTCAGCTCAGTGGAAACTGGGAAAGCCATCTAATTGAACAGACGATGGCCAGGTTTTCTAACAGTTGATTGCAAAAGGATGTAACCACTTTGCTCATATTTCCTATTCTGGTTACATCCATCTGCAGTTGCGTCCAGTTTATACTGAGACAACCGCCACAACAAATGAATGGAACATAATACAACTCTGCTTTTTAAAGCCTAACGAATCTTCAGCCAAGGATAACAGGTTTTCAAGTTCACATATAGATGAGATAATCTGTTTTAGTGGTTCACATATCTTTTTACTATTAAATCAAGAGAACTCTCTAATGGAATTGTGATGTTGTTTTGGACTCATGTGTCATGTTTAACTCTTCAAAACCTATGACTCCCTTAGGAGGTTGCTGTGGTGGGGCAGCAGCGTGGATCAGTGTGACTATGGGACGATCCTATCCAGCTTTTTGGCATCGGTGCATCTGCAATGCAGCCCCGAGGTAAAGAAACACATAGTCCCATACCTGAAGGAGGCTTTAATGTGCTGCCCCTCCACCTCAGGAAGCAGCACATCCCCACTGGTACGGAAGCACCAGCACTGGAAAATTGGAAGGGATTGGGCTGTGCGCCAGGTGAAATTGTCACTGAAAGGGTAGCCGAGAGCTAGTTCAAAGTTCATTTTACATGGCAAACAAATGGGAGGAGTCAGAACATGTTGGGGTGAGAAAAAGGATGCCTCTCTTCAGTTATGGACCTGGCCCCTCTGGTGCTCTGGGGCATAGGTCTGCAATGCAGCCCCCCACAGCACACCATCCCCTCTGCCCAGATACTCACCTGGCCACACGGAGCCTTACTTGGCATTCAGGACCACTTGGAAAGCCTTTTGAGGTTTTTTTTTTGGAATTACTGGTTTCCTGGTTCCTGGAAGTTCCCGGTTTCCCAGAATTTCTGAGGTTTCTGATGCAGTCTTAAGCAGTACTTCCAGGAAAGTCAAGCAGTACTGAACACCACGTGGGGCTCTCGAAATGACTCTGGAGGGCAGGCAGAGGCAGTGTGGCGGACAGAGGCAGCAGCAGCGGCAGCGTGGCAGGCACATAGGTGCTGCTCCCGGAAAGCCCATGGGTGCAACACCTGGGGCTTTTGCCCCCCCTGCCCCTCCCAGGCCTGCCACTGCCTCTCTTATGTTCCATCTTAAACTCCTAGCTTTCAATAAAGGGCTGTGGCTCAGTGAGAGAGCACATGCTTTGCATGCAGAAGATTCCGGTTTCAGTTCCTGGTATCTCCAGGTAGGGTTGGAAAAGCCCTGGAAGCCCTAGAAAGCAGCTGCCACTTAGCAATATTGAGTTAGATGGATGAATGGCTTATCTCAGTGGAATGCAGCTTCACTTCCTTGAGTGCAAGGCCTGGATTAAATGCTAGCTTATTCCTGTGGCTAAACTCCTTCATTAAGCTCATGCAATTTCCAGGGATGCTATATGGGTCCTTCTGATTATGGAGAGGGTTTCCATGCCAATGCTTCTGCAGGCATAGCTTGCTGGCATGACAGCTCTCCATGGGATACTAGGGATCCATGTGAAAATGTTTTAGAGATTTGGGAGAGGAGCATTTGTGCTATATGGAGAGAAATAATCTAACTCATGTGCTAAGACGTTGCACAAGAATGTCTCAACATATGGTGATCACAGTCACGTGGAGCAACTGAAAGTGTCCTCCATAAGGTGGCTGTAACATGTGCATCAGACATCAGTGTGTGAAAGCCTGTTTACACAAAAAAACACTAAACAAATCACTTATCTTTACCAAACCCTTAACACAGTTTGCACCAAAAGTGCGATTTTGCAGTTTAAATTTAAAAAAGCAGCTATTGGTAAACAGCTGCCTTTTCTCCCTTATCACTATCACCTACAGATAACTGGATGAATAAGGGGTATGAAGTACTGGGTAGATTTCCTAGTTAATAACAAGAGTGGGAACTCGAGTCAGGTGACTCGTGTCCAAGTTGCAAAAACATGTTTTTTCACTGACTCATGCAGACTCAAGTCACCTGTGTTGATGATTCTGGCACTGGCTCTGAGGTCACTGACTTGGCGCTCAGTCCCCATGCATGCAGACTTGAGTCTGTCTGTGTTTGCTTACTCTTTTTGCAGTGTGAAAGACCTTATGAGGCCATTGTTCAGATTGGATGAGCAAAAGGGAAGTTCCAGCCAAGAGGCAGGCAAGGGTTAATGTTTTGCTTTTGCATCAAACAGGAGGGGGCATGACAGAGTGGGACCAGAGTCCAGAGATCCCTGAGTCCAGAGTCCATCCTTGAAGGAGCCGATGGTCATTGGATGAAGGATGGGCGGTCTGATTTTTTCTTTGGATGAGATAGAGCAGAAAGAAGAGCCCAAGGGGGTTCTTGCCTTGGAATTGGCTGGACAATCAGGGAGGGGAAAAAAGAGGCAGGGAAGCTGGGGGGTAGGCAGTTTGTAGTGATAACGTTTTCCAACTGCATTGCGCCTTTGGGCTCTCTTGAGGAGGATGAAGTCTCCTGGTGCAAATGGGACCACTTTTGAGTAGAGCTGCAAAGGATTAGGTTATACTGGTAAGACTCTCAGCTGCTGCACGTGGCTCTCCTCCATCTTGCCGCTTCTGTTGTCACTCTGTCCCACCCTGTCATCAGTCTGTCCCACTGTCTGTCCCACAGTCTATCCCACTGTCATCAGTCTGTCCCACCCTCTCTTGCCTTGGAATGGGGAACAGTCAGATTGAATGCGGACATCAGGGGAGTGGTTAAAGAGAACTCCGAAACACACACACACACAGTCCGGCAATCATTCCATTTTTTTCCTGCGGTGCCTCAGCTGGCTTTTTAAAGGGAAAGGCTTGTGACTTGAGTCTTTTCAAGTCACTAAAATGCTCTGGGCAACTCAGAACGTTTGCCTGATCAGAAAGTCCACCTACTCTGATGTTGTGGGTGGGATTTCAGTTGCATTTTTGTTCTTGACTTGAGTTGTATGGGAGCAGAGACTTGTGACTTGACTTGAGTCAAGCCATGCTTGATTCGCCCATCCCTGGTTAATAATACTTATCATATGTGTTGCACTGATGTTGATGTTGTCAATACAACAACCCTGTAAGGAAGTGATTTTCAACTGGTGTGCCATGGCATATTGATGGCTGTGGAATGTTGGTGCGCTGTGAAAGGTTCACAGGTGCGTGCAACAGTTGGAGCACTGCAGTTGAAAATTGCTGAAAATCTCTTCCGAGTTCTGTGGCTCTGTTTCTAGGGCAACAGTTTGTAGTAACAAATTGTCTGTCCCTTTTCCTATGTCAGCAGAGGTACTGTAGCTGGGGCTGAGAGGATGTGGCTGTTCTAAAGCCACCTGGTGAGTCTGCAGCAAGACAATTCAAATTAGAGAAGTCTTGATTTGCAGCACAGACCCTAAGCCACTATGTTATAGCAAGCTCACAGAAAATGGACAGAGCATCCATACTATACCTTTAACTTACTTTGACCTTCATTTATGCCGAATGAATGAAGTGGCTCATGTCAAGCTTGAAATGGCTTCCCTAAAGAAATCCTTTGCCCTGTGACAATTACAATTCCCAGAATTCTATGGCTCAGAGTTATATTTTGTACCTGCAGTCAGTGTTCTTGATTAGCTAGGAAAAAGAAGAAAAAAAAATCTATATTCCCTCCAGTCGAATGAAGTATTAGGGGTACAAAGAGAGTAAGGAAGGGCATGCAATATGGAAGTAAGTAGAGTACACAGCATGGGTCAGCAGAAATGTTTTTAGCCCATCGTAACTGTTTACACATTTTCTATTGCTCTTACTGAAAATAGCAAAAGGCAGCCATCCCAGAAAGACATTCTAGGAGAATTCTCCTTTAGGTCAGCAACTTATGTGGTTGTGTAACTGGCTAGTTCCCAGTTCTGCTATTGATTCACTTTGCAGTCAATACAATTAAGATGATGCTTGCATGTCTGATTTATACAAGAAAATGAGCCAGTCTTCACCATCTTTAAATATAATTTCTTTACCTTTCAAAGATCCTGGATGAGTCTTCAATACTCTGAATGTTGTGGGTGGGATTGCCTTTTTGTGGGCTGTTTCATTCTAATTGACACCGAGAAGCAATTCCTGTTCCCTGTGCTCTTGGTCCTTCCATCCCTTGAACAGCAGATCAAAGTAGGGTGGACAGATCTCATATATATTTCTGCATATGAACAAGAATGTTGAACATTCACTGCAAACTTCCATGCTTCATTAAAGTCTCCTGGTCCTTTGAATGGGTCAAAATCAGAATTCCACAAGGAAAGTGGTTTAGACTATTTGACTTAATTATGGATAGTTTCATAAAATGTGTACTTCTGTAGCACCTATTGCCTATTGTGTGGCACAGATAAGTTAAAGCCAGAAATGCATTTCTCCCATTATCAGAACCCACTTTCAAGTGTGCTTCCCAAGCATGCCTATCTTAAAGAAGCCCTATGTGAATAGTACACTCTTTCATTCACAAGTCTGAGTACCCAAAGGACTGGAGATCCCAGGCCATTCAGATAAATGCAGTAATTGTATATTATTTGCTTATTGTACAAGATTCACCGTGTTGCTTGCCAATATGCCATTCCTTTGCAAACTTGGCCTTGTCCAAAAGAAGAAATCACAAGTGGCTAAAGTAGCACAGCTTCATTTACATAAGCTAAACTTGCTTGCAGAAATCTCTGTTACAAATAGACAAAATACTTTCATTCAAAGAACACTGATGTTTCACAGAGCATATACACTTAGATTCATTTTAAATTTTAATATTAACCGAGATCCACAAGACCATGTATATTGGGGGGGGGGGGGATAGCGTTGCCAGAATCTTCGCCAGAAATCAGTGACTGCCTTGAAAACTCTCATTAAGAAAGAAAAGTCTGGTTCAGCTGGTCTAGCCAAGTCCTGGCCGGCTGCTGCAGAGCGATTGTGAGGGACTGAATAATGTCTGCCTCAACTTGCAAGCATGTGGTCACTGAGTGGCCCATTGTGGGCACTGCCCTCTGATGTCATAGGCAGAGGGCAACTGAACACTTGTACAGTGCTGAATGTTCCTTCCCCCCTTTTGTTGCATGGAGATTCCCTGGACGCTTATGATCACCCCATAGAGTCTGGAAGGGGGGGATGGATAATACCTACTAGCAGGTCCTGGAAGGGGGCAGGTTCCAGCAGCTGTACCAGCCTTTTCTCTCGGCTTAACAAGATGAGGCAACCTCTGACTGAGAATCTGGCAACCCTAATGTTGCCAGATAAAGGCATGTACCTGGGCAAATTCTAATGTGTTGTCCCTGCAACCATCTTTCTTTCCCGAATTGCAAAACTGTTTTTAAAACTGAAGTCACAAATCTACCAAGTCCTTGCAAACCTCAAGTGTATTTGGAACAAAAATACCCTCAGCTCATGGAGGCAGGAAATAGACAAAACCCTCATGGAGACCCAGCAGCCATGTTACTATTACAGCTAATGACAGTGTTGCAGCTGACAAGGATAGGCTTAAGCCTGATCAGGGCCTCCTAGAGGAATTTTATCAGAGGGTACAAGATTTGTTTGGGACCCTTCCCAAAAGGGGAGAGGCAAAACAGGGTAGGGAAGGCAGGCTGCTGGAATGAGGACGGGAAGGGGGTAAAACTGGGTGGGAAAAGGGCAGTGACACGAACTTCTGGATTGGAAGCAAGGAGGGGGCAAAACGGGACAGGAAAGGTCTCCAGAGCCCAGGTCTACTGGGCTTCCTAATGTGAAGCCCAGGTGTCTCTGTTTGGTAGACCTAGCCTCCTGGTTGGCATATGACCATGTTTGTGGTCTATGAGGCCAGCTGAGATCCCTAGAAAATTCTGGGTCCTTCCTTTTGGATCCCAGGCCACCTTATTGACCCTGGGCCCTAGTAGAATTTACCCCCTGCACCTCCTCTCATAGGCCCTGTGCCTGATCACAGGAGGAAGGGACTCTGTATGCTTGCAACCCTGACTTGGAATTGTTGCAACTACACTGACAAGTTGCAACAGCAACGGTGGTTGTTATGAATCATCCTGACCTCCTAGATATACCTATGGTTTGCCAGGTTTTGGGTGTTGGAACAGAGTTGTGGATCATATTCTATATATTCCCCACTTTAAAGGGGGGTTGAAAATAAGATAGGACCATTGAAATGACAGTAGATATTAAAAAACAAAAAAACAATTCCCCTATGTACGTATGTGCATTCCTGTGTGGCCAAAGAAAAGTTTTTTGTTGTAGTATGTCCAGAGGACTGTGTTTACTAATTCTGTAGCTCACAGCAACAGTGTGACACACTAATGAAGAATTCAAAAAAGAATGAGGAAATATAGAGCACTGTGAAAATGAAAAAAAAAGAATGGACACAACTGCAGAGTACACCAGCACATGTGGATTTATTTATTTATTTATTTATACATACCCTGACTTTCTCCCCAAATGGCTCTTGCCATTAATATGCTATTTAACAATTCTATCTACAGCAAATCAAATAGCCTTAAGAAAGAGGAAAATCACATAGTAACAGCCTTTCTCCTTGCCCCTGTTGTAATTGTTAGGCCGAAGTTGTGCTTTAATTAACAAAATGTGCTACACAGGATGACAAAATTGAAAAAACTGAACGAACCCTTCCGTACCCTTTGGAAATGTGATGGAAGTGCCAGAAGTGAAAACTCTTAGGACTGAGATGAAATAACAGAAGCTCTCTATACTTTCTCAGAGCCGCTCGTTTGGTTTCACTTCTCACATTCTGTTTCCATGGATCGGATCCAAAAATAATGGATGGAAAGTTATTAAGCAAGTGATAGTTTCAAAACTCTAAGTGTCATCACTCATTGTGGAAACACAGTTACTTCTGGGGGGGGGGAAGTCTTCATTAATAGCAGTTTTTATTCATATTGTCATTTCTGTAAAGGGGGGGGGGTTACAGCAGAGGCAAGAGCTTGAAAGATAAAAGCCAAGACTTTGATTTGGTACATAAAAATATCTGGATCCAGTTCCTGTAGTTACAGTAAGTGTGCCCATTGTTAAGTGTGCCAAAACCATGTAAAAAAGAAAAGTAGGTACATTAGAATGCATGTATATCAATGGGGTTCTACAGGCAGCCTTACCAGGAGTCAACATGAAGTACTAGCCTTGAATGGCAGAATCTAGATGGGATGCTATGGTCTCCCTCCATCCTTTGTTTCACCCTGTCCCTTGAAAATGATGCTCCAGCCCAGTGCTGGGGAAAGAAAGGCAGCTAGCGTGCCTATATTGGCACGCTAGCAATGATTGCCAGGCTAACCCCCCTATCAGCCGGCAGCAGGGCTTTGCTGCCAGCTGATTGGCTGGCTGGCATTAGGGGGCGGGACAACTGAGCCCAATGAAGATGGAGTATTGCTTTTATAAATTCAGACCATTTTTTGAAATGAAAAAATTGAACACTCCAAAACATCCACTTTTAATTCAGCAGTGGAAACAAAGGGAGATATTTCTACTTGTGGACCATTCCTATCTGTAGTTAGTTTGGACCTGATTTCATCATAGTTAAGCTCTTTATCAGCCCGACCTATCCAGGATTGGGCCACTGGCCACAGCGCATTGCAACAGTGAAACCTCTATCGCAAAATGGTTGCTGAGAGCATGCAGAGATCTCCATCAGTGGATATTTGGATTCTCCATTCAAACTGGATTCACTTTATCAAGTGAATTTAATGAGTGATCTTAGATTAAACTTTCTTACTCTGAAATGGGAGCAAACCCCAGAAAAGTTAGAAACTATCCTTGAGAAACATAAAAGAAAAACACTGCTTCTCTGAAATCCTGAATGCCATTGCCAGAGGCTTTCAATCATAGATTATAATTACTATGACCACCCTAATACTATATGTCATTTTAAAGAAATCAATTCATAAAACTTACTATGCTGTAATAAATAACTTTAATTTGAAGTTCACAGAATCAACAGCAGGCACCTGCAAAGGTCTAGGAGTGATTTCCTTTACTCACATGGAAATAAATAAATAAAATACAAATACAGAGATGGAAAGTCTGATGGAAGAAGAATCAATTAAATGAAGCTGCTCTTTTAAGTGTCAGAGAGGATTGGTCACATCAGATCATTTATTTGCAGTAGTAACAGCCCAATCCTATCCATTCACACACACACCCCCGGCTGATGCAGTGGTGCCAAAACAGCCACTGCTGCAACCTATGGTTGGGGCCCATTTCAGAGGTCTCCTCTGGATAAGGGAACTATTGTTCCCTTACCTGCAGGTAAGCCTCCAAGGCATTGGGGCGGGGGGGGGGGGGTCTACGCAGACCTGCACAAGCTAAATAGCTAGTGCAGGTTCACATGGCCCAATGTTAACTTCCCATCCATGTCGTCACTTGTGCCGACATGGATGGGAAGTTAACATTGGGCCTTCTAGTCTCACTAGTTACAAAGGTATAAAATATGAGGAAATTTTCAATGTAAATAATGACAATAACAATGGCAAAAGCTCAGACTGGGGGGAAAAAACCTATTTTCCTACACTTCAGTGGTGCTGTGACCGCAGCTGTATAGTTAATTTGGTATCTGTTTTTCATGGGAAAGTTTAACTATGCTTCTTTGGAAGCAGGAAAATCTACTTTTAGCTTAAATGTTCAATAATTAAGTTGACTTGTGTTGATTAGTCAATGACTCAACCTTTCTACCAGAATATATCAGAAGTTTTTCTATTATCCATTGAAGCAATTTGGTCAGTCTTTAGCTTCTCCTTCTTCTTCTTTCAATCACAACAACCTTCATATTTGCCCTTCTCATGAATTTCCTGTCCAATGATAACTTCAAAACATTAGACACTAGTCACATGCCAACATTAGCCGAAGTTGGCCATTCCTCTGAAAAATGTGTCACTGTTCCAGGCTGTCTTAATAAACAAATAGAGTTGGACATTTTCCATGCATTTATTTATATAGTCTCTTTTATCTTTTGGATTTAGTCAAATGTAATTATGAATGGTAAGTTGTACATCCCTAGTGCTCTTAAAGGCTGATGAGTCATATGTTTCACCATGATATATACTGACTTATTTCAACTTCCGGCAGTTCATACTTTTAATGCACAGAACCCAGGGTTGAATTCCCATGCTCCATTCAAATGTTGTTAAATACACTAACACTTTTGAGGGCCTCTTCCAAGGCTTACCCCAATCTGATGACACACTCCCTATGGCTAGCAGGGAGTGTCATATATATATGACTTCTGTCATGTCAACACTTACGTGGAAAATTATTCCCACTTTAAATATTTTCCCCTTCGGCTAATAAAAACAGACTGCAGTCCAAATGAAAACAAGTAACATGATGCCAGGAGTCTGCTTCCAACAGGCAAAAGATAGGAAATTCAGAATTAACATTTAAAAACTGTCTATAAAGACCACTTTCTGTTCAGAAACCAGTTTTAAGAGCAGTGTTGGCTTAGTATGCAAGAATCATGGATAGCTGGATGGTGCTGAGTATGGTTAGGTTATTTCAAAATATAAGAATAACTATTGCAAAATATTAGTGCATATTGTATCTTTGAGTTCTGTAAGTCATGTTGGGATATTGATATTTCTCAGGGGACCTAATAATATCTCCTTTCACATTCAAGTAGTCTCAGTGCAAGGCCTTGCTTGCTAATTTTCTAATTGTAATAAAAATGTGATATTATGAAAAGTCTGCTGACAATCCACTGTCCAAGTAACTGATTTCAATAAGGAAACTTAAGGCTATGCTAGATTGTGGCTCTGTCTTCTGGATGGGAATGAAACTATCCTTTGTATTTTGAGATGATGATGTAATATGCTTATACATTATCAAGGCCATGGTGGAACTTGCTGAATAGTTACCCAAGATCATCATCATCAATTTCACTCTGCCTCTACCTTCCCAACTTATTTTTAAAAAGTAAACCTCAAGGTATCAAGATTGTACAGCATGTTGCACATGCTAAATTGTCAAAAAATCAAAAGCCATGTCAACCATACTTTTTGCAGCAGTGGTACAGTCCTCTTAAACTTGTTCTATTTCAGAATGTTTGTGGGAATTTGCCTTTGAAAGCTTCACTGGGTCAAAATCTTCATCCATGTGAAAATCACAGATATCAGAAAAATGGTTAGAAGGAGAGAAATTACCATACATTCCCCAAATAAATACAGCCGACAACAGGTATGGAATTAAAATGGGCCACTTTATTGAATTACAACAAGATAGCAACAAGGCAACAACAGGGTAAACAATACCCATCCCAAGTGCGGGGTTCTAAGTGGGGGAAACGGCCCTAGCCGCCTACGTCTGGCAATCTCATAGGCCGTCCACTCGACTCCAGGCGTAGCTTAATTGTTAAGCCTGCCTTTCACCATCGCCCGAAGAGGGTAAGTCAGCCGAACTGCTATGCCTTCAGGTCACCCCTGCAAGGCCCCTGAGTTCAGACAAAGGGCTAGCCAGCCTGCCTCCTCGAGCCGGTCAGGCATCATGGGAGCGGTTCTGGTTCACCCCTGTCCTTGCTGACTTAGATTGGACACTGAGAGGTCACTTTTCAGGAACAGACTGAGCTGAATCTAGCGCCTGCACGCTAGAACCAGCTCAGCCGTCCCGCCCCCTAAGGCAAGCCAGCCAATCAACTGGCAGCAAGCCCTGCTGCCAGCTGATAGGGGGGCCGGCATGGCAATCCTTGCTAGCGTGCCACAGAGGCATGCTAGCAGCCTTTCTTCCCAACATAGCATCATGCATGCTTTCTGCATTCAGTTAGATTTTTGACACAAAGACAAGCCCACCTGCCCCTCTCTGGTGAATGAAGAGGCAGTGTGTTTCAGCAGCAGACCTACCATTAAGTAAATGGGACAAATGCCCCGGGCATGCATCTCTAGAACCACCTGGGAAGCCTTCTGAGGCTCCCAACGTGGTCAGAAACTGTGCCAGAAGTACAGTTTAAGACTATGGGAAAATCTCAGATGGCTTCCCTAGTCGGTCCTGAAGCTGCACGAGACTCCATTGCTCTGCAGGTGAGTGGGGGTGGGGGTGGCTTCACGTGGAGGAATCCATCACGGACCTTTGCCCTGGGGTGCCTCAAAGGCAGGTTTGCTACTGATATGTGTCATTTTCTAGGCCTTAACATGGCCGATACTTCCACCCCATTTCTAAAACCTACGTGGTTAGCTGCTTTGAGAGGCTTTTGTTTGATAAAGCATGCTAATTTTAAAATAAAGAAATAAAAGGAAATATTTGATAGCATGAATGTGTGAAACTGTGAACATCGGCTACTGGGTGGTGACTGATGATGTGCAAGTATGCACAAAATGAAACTAAAGTGGACAGTGTTCGGAAGCAGTGAACTGTGGCTCTCCATTCAGTGCATGCTGAGTCTTGGGAATCTGTTGGGGTCTCCCTCCACTGACTTGAGCTGAATCCATCCACTGACTTAAGCAGAAAAGGTCATGGCCAATTTTAGCTGCAGCCACTGATCTCTGCAGCACTGACTGTGGAACTGAAAGCTCTCTTCCTGTTTGAGGTGATGCCAAATGTGACCTTAATTCCCATGCCATTAAACAAAAGCAAACCAGAAATATCCTGCCACAACACAGTGGCTTAGATGGGCCTTGATGAGTTGTGTCAACAACAACAGTCACTTTGCTAATTGGCTAATTCTTCCAAAAAGGAGAGCAACAACTGGGTGACAGGTGCTCTTTTCAAAGCGATCATGTCATTGCATGAACTCATCACTTCTCTATTCTTTGAGGGGTAAACCTGTCAAAAGCATCTGACAGCAGCACTGTTCTTAGCAAAGCATGATCTTACCTACTTCTTGTTATCAAGAACTATAACTACTATATAGCTCTCTCATATATATGTCCCCTTGCACACATAAGTGTAGCTTGCATTGGTAAGTGTACCACACATGGATAGTTTTGCTGCAGCTTCTACTGCAGAACCTCTGCAGAGTCAACCCAGCTTGGCTTTTGACTCAACTTGGAACACTATCTTGAAATCTGTCTGATATATGTGGGAGGTTTCTGCTTCCAGACAGGACTGACCCACAGAATGACCAGAGGAGAACAGCCCAGAATACTTCTCTGATGTGACCAGATCATTATTGGCCGGGGAGGGTATGCTGCTCTAACATTGCACAACAGTTTAATCTTGGCCACTGGCAATGAGAGATTATTTTTCACATTTTTATACTGCCCTTCCTCCAAGGAGCTCAGGGCAGCATAACCAGATGCCCTCTTTTTCCAGGACATATCTTCTTTTTTAGCCTCATGTCCTGGAAAAGAACTTAAATGTCCTCTTTTTCCCTGTGAGCAGGCAGCGCATAGCCTTCTTGTAATTAATAAATTATATGTTATATAGTTTTAAATTTAATAATAAGCAACGTAGTGTTTAAATTAACCACATGAAGTCAATATATGAGTGTTCATTGCTTTTATTTTTGCAATCCCACATTTTTTTCTTGGATGTCCTACATTTTAGGGTGCCTGGTCTTCTTTTAGGTTATGACATCTGATCAGCTGGGTCAGAGTGATGTACACAGTTCCTCCCCTCCTTTTGTCCTCACAACAACTCAGTAGAGTAGGTAAGGCTGAGAGAAAGTGACTGGCCCAAGATCACACAAGAAGCTTCATGACTGAGCAGGGATTTGAACTGGGATCTTCCAGGTTCTTTGTATGCAAAACTGCCAGATCTTGATAACTGATGCTGAACAGCAGCAATTACAATACTCTTTCTCTTCCTTCAGCTAACTAAATTTTTCAAACATTACAAGTAGGCTCTGGAAACCTGAGGAAGAAAAAGTGGAAGAGGTGAAATGTGATTCCCTCTTCCACAGCTGCATGGAAGTACAGGCTGAGCCTCATTATTCGTGTGGGTTCCCTTCCAAGCACTCACATGGATGGCAATATAGCAAATCAATTTAAAAAACAAAGTTTCTTTGCTGTGATTTAAAAACAGCCTTGCTGACCTTTGTGATGTAAGGTAAAAGTCATTAACAAGACAATCCATCAAACAGTCCTCCTCCAAGTGCCTAAAAGGCACTTCATTCAGTCCCTCCCTTCACCAATGCAAAGTGATCACCTTTCTTTCAAGTGCTCAGGGGGAAGGGAGGGGTCCGCTGGAGAAAGAAGGATTGATGGATTGTCAGCCAACTCTCTCTCTCTCTCTCTCTCTCTCTCTCTCTCATTAAGGAGGCTATTGTTAAAGGACTGTTCAGTTTTTAAAACTGATTTTAAAGGTATGCATTTTCCCCCTTCTCCAGGGATCAGCACATTCCTTCTCATTTGCAGGGGCCATTTGTGTTGAGTCAAATTCATGTATAAAAAATCCGTGTATAAAAAGGCTGGACCTGTAACTGTAAAGGTCTTGATTGATCCACAAGGCTGTGATGGAACATATGAGACAAAGCAATTCTGGGATGGGCAAGTTTGCTTTCCCTAAACCTGAGACTGGCCTACTGCACATGAAACTTTATAGTTCAGAAGTATGTCATGTGCTTTGCTTACAGGGGGTCCCAGGCTCAGGTATTTTTACAAAATAAAAGATTCTTGAGTTGCAGGACTAAGAGAGAACTCTGTGCTTGAGAACTTGAAGGTCCGCTGTCAGGCAGAGAAGGCAGTACTAGGCTAGATGAAGCAACAGCCTGGTATAAGGTTTCCTATGTTTAACATGCTAAAGTAACCCATGCCTGGCATAATACAGTACATGCACAAGCATGTGTTGTAAGGATAACTACAAAGATGTCACCATGCAAAGGGTTAATGATGGATTATATTATGAAGTCTTGTTAAGACAGTGCGCTGCAACGGCACTTCTTAAACCACAGAGGTTTGCCAGGCATGCCTAGCTTTTGTACTTGTTTACACAGGAAAACCTTGCTTCCTTGCACACAGGCAATTCTAATTCAATCAGCAGTCCTAAAATACATTTCAATTTCTGTTCTGGAATCCCTGATTCCTTTGGACAAGGACCTGGGGGCTGCCACAGCTTTGAAGAAAAATAGGCCCCCAGAATGTATTCACTAAAGGGCCTTGCTCAACAGCTCTCCTTTTAAAAAATGTATTTGTTGTCCCTGTGTTGTATTATCATTGAGAACATTCCAGCATAAGAAGCATAAAAGGGGCTATGGATGCACATTCTCATTCGTGTCTAGGGTCAATGTTCTTATAATCAGGCCACAATCCAGGGTGCAATTATGCACATTACATCAATGGGACTTAAGCATGAGTAACTGCTCTGGAACTGCATCTAATTATAACTTGATCCCCATCAAGTAAGGATGTTGATGAATCAATAGGATCTAAGTATGTAGACTGTGAGCATACCCTAAAAGCATATCCGTGAGCTCACGGCCTAAAAGGGTAAACATAAAAGGCCCTGGTGCAATACAGATGTAGACCTGCCGAACAACTGACCATTATGCCCTTTGGCTGTTTCCCAGGGGGTTTGGACTAAATTCAGCCCTTCCTGAACAGCTAATAAGCACAGCCACTGATATTTTAAGAGGGCCGTGTATGTTCAGGAACCATGGCACTTGTATTGGAAAGGAACCATGCATGTAGCACCTGTTTGGATACATGACAACTCATGCAGTGAGAGATAGGGATGAGAAGTCTCTGACAGAACCTGCAGGAGACTTCTGAACTCTATTCTTTGGCCACATATGCTGACATGGTTGGCAACCTTCAGTCTCGAAAGACTATGGTATAAGCCTACAGCACCTGGTATTCCCAAGTGGTCTCTCATCCAAGAACTAACCAGGCCTGACCCTGCTTAGCTTCCAAGATCAGACAAGATCAGGGATGTGCAGGGTAACAGTTGCTGCATATGTTGAACCACAGATCAAATCAATAATTATGTATAGATTAACATACACTCACACAGCTGGGACCACAGACCAGAATGAAATGAGTAAAGTTGACTGATGTTTTGGCTTTAGTTCAGTTGACTAATACTGCCAAGAAGAAGCCCTGCCTCAGGATTTCAAATCAGTTTTGGATGAGACTCAATCTGGGCTTAGCACATGGCAAAAGAGGTTTGTTTTTTTTTAAAATAATAACTGGCAAAGGAAGATAGGGATGTGTGTGTGGGTGTTTTGTTCTACCAGCTCTGTCCACTGTCCTTCATTCAAGTGAGCCACTAATCAAAATGGAGGCCACACTGGCCACAAAGAATACATCAATGAGATGGTTCAAGATTTGCATGTTTCTAGCTTGTTTATTCAGCAACAATGAACACTGAAGAAGGTGCAAGAAAGAGATATACTCTATTCTCCTGGTTTTGCCATGCAAAGAAGTAATCTTGAGCAAATATTATGTAATTACGAAATGGAAATTGCCCCATTGCCACATATTTAAGATAGCAATTAGCTATTTGAGACCAAGGACTGATGCATGTCTACTCAGAAGCAAGCTCCACTGTGTTTGGTATGGCTTACTCCCAGGAAAGTGTGTATTGGATTGCAGCCTTAGCCATGAATTAAGGCTTCTCCAGTTCAAATCTGGCAACCACTATGAACTCACGGGCAACCCAATTCTAATGATGCTGCCCATTAGAATGGTATAGTGGTGCCAGAACGGCCCCCGCTGTATCCCATGGGGCCAGGGAAACAGCCAGAGGTCTCCTTGAAGTAAGAGAACAATTGTTCCCCGTTGAGCTTCAGCAACCTGTATGGGTCTACTCATATCAGGACCAGCTCAATAGCTGGTGCAGATTTGAGTTGACCCATGTAGGGCTTTCAGGCCCTGGATGGGGGATAGGATGCGGCAGCTGTCCCCCTCGCAAGCCTGAACTACCCTTTTCCCTGCCCTTCCCCCGCCCAGTTTCTGAGGTTGTTGAAGCAGGGTAGCAGATAGCATCAAAAGGCAGGGCTTGATGATATCTTAAGGCTGCCAACTCTTTAAAAATGAGGGAGGCAATCTGGAACTGGGGTGGAACCCAAGCGGTAAAGGGGTGGAGCTCAGCAGAAGTTCCAGATGACCTAAGATTAGCCTTTGCAGCCCATACACCTGAGCAAAATGAAAAAAGCTGAGTCATTTTTGGCAAACTAGTTATTCTATGTGGGAGCAGAAACCATCTCTCAGAACACTGCTTCCTAAACTCCTGCAAGGGAGTTGGAATACTGTGGGTTCTATGGCAGGGTGGGGTCTATGGCAGCAATGCGATCTCTAGGATTATGCAGCTGTGGAAGAGTGTTTTAAGCAATCAACAATCTTTTTTTAAAATTGAAAACAGGAAGTGGTTTTCAATTGCTTCCCTCCCCCCCCCCACTGTTCCAGAGGCTTGGGTACGCCTTGGAGGCCAGCACTCCCCCAGGTAAAACCTCCCTTCCCCCAGCAGCACCATGATCCTGGGGATTGTGTTGCTGCCTTCCCCCCTCCCCCCTCGAAGGGGCAAGGACAAGTGCTTTCCTGGCTGGTGGGTTGTGACCCACCAGTTTGGGAACCACTGCTCTATAAGGCCTAAATATGTAAGATGTTTCAGGGAAGTTCCTGCTCTCCCTTTTAAACCTTTCCACAGTAGGTGCAGAGAGTTTGGCCAATTTTTCTCAGCTAGCTCAAATCCAGAATTTGCTGAAAAAAAAGTGAAAACCCCACACCAAAAAAGAAGAATATGTGAAATAATGTTACAGTATTTACAGGCCAATCCTACAGGCATGCCAACTCAGAAATAATTCCTGTTATACTCAATAGGGCCTACTCCCAGGTAGGTGTACATAGGATTGCAGCATTACACTACTTACAAATAAATAAAAGGGTGTACAGTACATTAATTTCAAGTGTGCCACTCATGATGTTGATTCTAAATGTGGGGAAGGAAAGGAAGATACATCTTCAGGGCAGCAAAGCAAGTTTCATAAGAAGAGTATGAACAAACAAAGAGGTTTCCTCAACATTCTCAACAAGACTTAAGAGAACAAAGAAATGAAAACAATAAGAAAAATGAAAATGGTATTATTAGTAGGAAAGCTCTGGACACTGCATGTTGAAGGAAGCTAGTTGAAATAGGCTTTGTTTTAATTATATATAGTTGTGCCTCCTGTAAAACCTTCTAGAATTTATACAGAGGATTTTGTTTCTGTTTCCTGCTGTGAATCAACCTGTCTCTGTCACCCTCAGTGCAATCATAGTTGTCAAAATTCTGGGTTATCTTGGTCAGTCGCAGGCAGCTAAAGGGATGTAGTTCTGAGGTGCGAACAAAATTTGCTAAAGTGAATCCAGTGAGGGTGTAAAAAGAAAAGAGACTCGCATTTTTTAAAATTAATAATGCCTTCTACAGTTTACTGTTGCAGATATTGGGAGCACTAGAAACCATGCCACCTGTGGCACTCACCATCAAATTTTCCAATTAAGTAATCAAGCTTATCAATTAAACAATTATGGGCAAGGAATAAGCTCAGATGTAGCTATATCAAACTCTAGTTTGATACCCAGATATCCAAGATGTCACATGCACTTCACTGTAAAGCAGTGGACAGTGAAACTACAGAATTAAATTAAATCCCTATTATGCCACCTTATTTGTTACAGAGGATGCTTGGATTTGCATGCAGAATGAAGCAAGCAACAGTGAAGCTGATGTCTCTGCTCCTTTGGAAAAAAAGAGATTGCATGGGAAACTCTAGAACAATCTATGGAGAGCTAGTACCGCAAAGTAATTGACCTAGAGTCCCCAGAAATCAGCACCAGTCTCAAGGTGACTACTGAAAGCAATCCTGGAGCTTTTCATACAGCCTACAGGAACTTCCAGGATCACGTCCTGTTGGAAAAAAAAGTCTCCAGGAATAGATTCAGTCAGAGTTGGCAACCCTAGGCACAGTTCCTTAATTCCTGCTGGCACTTCCCGTGAACCATCAGGAAAAGACAATGCCAGGTCACGGCAGCTGACTCGTGACAGGAGGGAGGAATTAACACTGTCATAGACAGGAACAGTGGGAGGAAGCCAGAATGCTGGCAGGATTCAGAGGCTCCAGAATATATGTGAATAAGTGAAGTTGGTCTCTGGAGAAGAACTGACACTGGATCCTAGGGAGAGGATGCAGTGTTTAAAGGTCATTTGTGTATGATTAATATACAAAATGCTGCAGTGCCAGGTCTGGCTATAAACACAAATCAAGCAGCCAGGAACATAAGCACCTTAAACTAACACAATCCTAAGTCTACTCAAAAGTAAATTCCACTGAGTTCAGTGGAAATATCTTTTAGACTTACAGTCTACATGATAATGATGATAATTTACTTGCAGTCTAAAAGAAGGTAAAAGGACACCAATCAATCCTCCAGTTTTTGTTTAGAACACACAAGAAGTCAAAGTGAGGGACAGGAGGCAGTGAAAGTTTATAGTGGGCCCAGAGAAATGAACCTTGGGCCCACCAGTTGAGCTCACCAGTTGGCAATAAATCTGTGGTTCCTTCCTGGAGTCTCAGATTTTCTTCTTCTGAATACATTAGAGCTGCAGAAGGGCTGGCCTTATATTGACTCCATCTTGATGCACAGTAAAGAAGTAATCTTTTTTTATTTTAAATCAGAACTGTGGTTCAGTGCTGTGTGGAAGATGTGTGTATTAGAGCTGTTGGGATCTCTAACTTGAAGTGTGAGCATAGGCAGCTAGAATCCCATGAAAGCACAAAACAGAAATAAATTAGCAACTCTAGGGATCCTGAAGCATTGAATTTGTTAGCTTGGCTTGGAGATGGGGAGAAGGCCTCATGGGAACTGTTGGTCTTTCTGAGGATGATAATTTACTTCCCAGAGGTAGGAAATATTCACAGCCTGACATGGTTTAAATGCCATGCCAGCAGCAATCCTCCAAAAACGAGGCCACCTCTGCTGGCAAGACATAAGCGGCTGTAATGTGAGCAGGGATCTGTCTGTGAGTCATACAGAAAGAATAGAGGACCCAAGAATATTTTTCTGTAAACACAGGCAGGGATCCGCTGAAGTCATTGTTCTTTGGCAAATGAATGGAAATACACAATTTAGCATCAAAAGGTGAGTCAAAGAAGAAATATGTCCAAAAACACAAGGCTTGCTAAGACTATTTTTTCCCCCCAAAGCCCAGACATGTGACAGGTCCAGAAGCAACTCCAAAGGAACCAGACCAACTGCCTGTGGAGTCTCTGCCAAGCAGCCAGATGCTGCTGTTTTAAAAATATCCTCCACAGCTGAGTATCTACATGATCTGACTGCCATCAAAATGAGGAGCAGGAATTGGGGTATGGAACAGCAGAGAGATTATTACTGCTTTTTATTTTGAGTTCAAAGAGCTCCTTAGTGCACAAGGTGGGTGTGACACATGGCTGATTCACATGGCAATCTGGGCATGTGGTGGCCACTTGACTTGGTCGTATGGGCGCACACTTAAGAAGCTGGCTTTTATTATACCACCACTCAACCATGTCTAGGGTGTTTTACAATGGCACACGATAGCTGTATGAGTGCACCCCTCCTTCAGCTTGAGGAAAAAACTTCTGATGATGAAGTTGAGCTCTATAATATCACAGGATACCATTCTGTGAGTGCCACAGTGGCTGTTCCTTGAGAAATAAGTCTTTTGAAAAAAGGGGCATCTATTGCGATAACTTCGGAGGTGAAGTTTTGGATGAAGGGATGAATAATTCTATATGTTGTTAGCCACCTCAGATCCTTTAGGAAAGAGGAAGGATACAAACCTTTTAAAACAAATAAATGAAAATAAGCCTGCAGTCTTATACACACTTTCCTGGGAGTAGGCTGATTGAGCACAATGAGACATACTCATAAGCAGACATCCATAGGATTGTGATATAAAAGATGAAAAATGAGACACATGACATTGCCATTTTGAGGAGCCTAGATGACAGGTTTTATAAACTGAGTTCCATTGCTATTTCCCTTCCTTGCCCTGATTTTATTTGCTGACATTTCAGCTCTTTCTAGCAGCTGTAAAAACTGCTAAAAGAATTTAGCCTATTGTCTTTAAGAATTGGACACAATCCTTCTTATTGAAACTTTGTGGATTTCTGTCACCAACAGTGATTAAGAAAATTCTAAGTCACAAAATGAAATGGGTCTCATTCAATTTCTAGTGAATATTATATTACAGGTAGCTCGTTTTGTCGGCTCCAAGACTGAGATAGCCAGAATTTTATACACGAACTTTATTTTGTAAATAACTTTTCAAGTCACCCTCACCAGTACATGCAGGGACTGTACGATATATAAATATTTTAAAGCAAGGGCAGGCTCAGGGAGGGTTATCTTTCATGCCATCTAATTCGGCAGGCAATAGATACACTTACTAAAAACATTTTATTTTGTGTAACTTAATAAAATTTAATAGGAAACCTATCATCGCATTGCTGTTTTGATGCAGTGAAACAAATCAAACTAAGCTTCATTATTTAAAACAAAAATCAGAATTCATATCAACTAGCATTTTGCGTGTTAGAGAGCATGAAGATGGAGGCATTAAACATGTTTTCCTTTACTTCTTTACTGTAATGCTTTACCTATACAAAGAATATGAATTCTAATACCCAGAGTGTATTGGACCAATGGAAACATATGTTTGCAAGGTGGCCCTCTCCTTCCACCAATTTTCATCTGCTGTTGCAACCATCAGCCCCAACCCTACACTGTTCTGGAGCATCTCCCAAGCTTCAAGAGTGAATTTTGGGGCAGGGCATGGGGGTAGCAGTGGAGAGAAGGGGGAACAGTGGCGTCTCTAGGGGGGTGCAGGGGGTGCAGGCCACACCAGGTGACACACTGGGGGTGACGCGCCAACTACCTACCCCGCTCCCACCCTTCCAACGAAACGCCTTAAAATGCAGACGGAGGCTTCTGAGGTAAGCCTCGCACATGCGTGAGGCTGCAGGAGCCTCCTGCCTGAGTTCGGAGGCTTTTGAGCCACTGCACACGTGTGCAAGTGTCACACGTGCACACAGTGCAATGCATGGAAACCTCCAGCTCATTGGAGGGGCTTCCCCCTGCAAAGGAAGGGCTGGAGCAGAGGTGTCCAAAGTTTTTGGCAGGAGGGCCACATCATCTCTCTGATACTGTGTGGGGAGCCGGGGAAAAAAATTTGAATTTGAATAAATTTACATTTAAAATTTGAATAAATTTACATAAATGAATATATTAAAGATGAACTTGTATGAATGAATGAAGGTCTTGCAATAGCTCAAGGCCTCTAAAAGGTCTGGCACAAAGCAAGGCCAGCCTTTCCTTCGCTGCCACTGCTGCATCACAGATGTGAAACAGCAAGCAGTGGAGGAAGCCCTCATTCCACAGATTACGCGAGAGGTCAAACAGTTGCCCTCACGCTGAGATCAGTTGTGTCAGGCCAGTGCAGGCTCCAACAAATCTCTGGAGGGCCAGAGGCTCATTGGAGACTGGGGGCTCCCTGAGGGCCGCATTAGGAATCTTCGAGGGCCGCAAGTGGCCCCAGGGCCGGGGTTTGGGCAACCCTGGGCTGGAGGTTTGTGCCCTCCCCTCTTTCCTCCCAGCCCTCATCTGAGCAGCCTGCCCTCCTCCCTCTCTGTGTGCAGGTAAGGGGAGTTACTGCTGCTCCTCTATCTGCCTGTTTCCCACCTGCCTGGCATTTGCTTTGCAAACAGGCAACTCGATGTGCTTGCAAGAAGCAGGCCTTGTTTTTAAAGAGACAGCACCCTTCCAGCCCAATTCTCTGCATGTCTGCTCAGAAGTAAGTCCCATGACAGTCAATGGGGCTTACTCCCAGAAAAGTGTGGATAGGATTGCAACCTTAAAGCCCAGTCCACTACATGTCTGCTCAGGAGTAAGTCACATTAGAGTAAATGGGGCTTACTCCCAGGAAAGTGTGGAAGGGCTGCTGTCCCTTTAAAAACAAAGCCTGCTTCCTGCACGCCCAGTGAGTTGCCTGTTTGGAAGGGAGGGTTCAGTTCTGCCTTTGCCCCCTGTTTTGGGGTGTGTGTGTGTTAGAACTACCCTTTTTCTGCCAGGCTAGACTGAGTCTGGGTGGCTGGATGTGCCCCAACTGCAGGCTGCACTCAGAAGCCCAGAGAGAGGACAAGGAGAGTGATGATGGGGAGGTGAGGATTTCCTCCCCCCCCCCCAATGAAAGAGGGAAAAAAGTTTGTTGCCCCAAAAAAGGCAGCCACTGGAAATCTGAAATGCTTTGCAAAAGTAGAAGGGGAGGTGGAGATCCCCTGTTGCTCTCCAACTGTAGGAAAGTGGGAGCAAAGGGCTGAGCTAGTTGTACCCCTGATGCTGCATATGGGACCAGAGACATTTGTGAAACCCTCAACAAATTTGCTTCCTCCTTGGGCTTCTCCCCTTCCCTTACCCCCCCCCAACTCCCTCAGCCTGTATATTTTCAAGATTATTGCCTTCTCCAACATTTTTTTTACATTTTAAAACTTCCTTCTCTCCCCCCCCCCCACTGTTCTTTCCCACCCCAGACAGAACAGAACAGAAAAAACAAACAAACAAGGGGGGGATATCTGTAGAGAGAGTTGCAACAGAGTCAGAAGCTGGAGAAGGGGGGGAAGCCTGGAAATGCCTGCCTCTCTGTAATATTGCATCCCAGCAGGATCAGTGTCAGGGCAGTACTACAAGGGTTACAATGCAATTCTATCCATGCTTACTTAGGTGTTGGCCTCACTGTATTCAACTGAACTTACTCCCAGGTAAGTTTGTGTGGGATTGCAGTCTCCTCCTTTGAAATTGAGCACTAGAAGTTGTGAAGGGCACATCACAGAGCAGCATTTGCACAATTGCATATATATTTTGCAGGATGTATGTGCTCCAATTACAAAATTGGGAGTTATTCAAGATGTTGAATTTTTGATTTCTGTTTTGTTGAGGGGAGAACTGGGGAAGAGCAAGGAGTGAATGATATTCAAGCTGGTACTATTGGTAGGGAAATAATGAGACAGGAACTCAAATCTCCTGGAGCTGAGAACTGCTGTAGTTTTGGAGGCTTTTGAAGAGAGTGACACAGTGTATCTTTAAGCAGAGGCTGGGTAACCTCTATCTGGAATGTTGTAGCTGTGGACACTCTACACTGGCAGAGGGTTGGACTTGATGATCTTGAAGGTCCCAACTCTGATTTCTATGATTCAACATGTGACATCCTATAATGACTCTTCACACGAACAGGCCTTGCTGAGGGAGAGTCAGCATGGCTTCTGTAAGGGTAAGTCTTGCCTCACAAACCTTATAGAATTCTTTGAAAAGGTCAACAGGCATGTGGATGCGGGAGAACCCGTGGACATTATATATCTGGACTTTCAGAAGGCGTTTGACACGGTCCCTCACCAAAGGCTACTGAAAAAACTCCACAGTCAGGGAATTAGAGGACAGGTCCTCTCGTGGATTGAGAACTGGTTGGAGGCCAGGAAGCAGAGAGTGGGTGTCAATGGGCAATTTTCACAATGGAGAGAGGTGAAAAGCGGTGTGCCCCAAGGATCTGTCCTGGGACCGGTGCTTTTCAACCTCTTCATAAATGACCTGGAGACAGGGTTGAGCAGTGAAGTGGCTAAGTTTGCAGACGACACCAAACTTTTCCGAGTGGTAAAGACCAGAAGTGATTGTGAGGAGCTCCAGAAGGATCTCTCCAGACTGGCAGAATGGGCAGCAAAATGGCAGATGCGCTTCAATGTCAGTAAGTGTAAAGTCATGCACATTGGGGCAAAAAATCAAAACTTTAGATATAGGCTGATGGGTTCTGAGCTGTCTGTGACAGATCAGGAGAGAGATCTTGGGGTGGTGGTGGACAGGTCGATGAAAGTGTCGACCCAATGTGCGGTGGCAGTGAAGAAGGCCAATTCTATGCTTGGGATCATTAGGAAGGGTATTGAGAACAAAACGGTTAGTATTATAATGCCGTTGTACAAATCGATGGTAAGGCCACACCTGGAGTATTGTGTCCAGTTCTGGTCGCCGCATCTCAAAAAAGACATAGTGGAAATGGAAAAGGTGCAAAAGAGAGCGACTAAGATGATTACGGGGCTGGGGCACCTTCCTTATGAGGAAAGGCTACGGCGTTTGGGCCTCTTCAGCCTAGAAAAGAGACGCTTGAGGGGGGACATGATTGAGACATACAAAATTATGCAGGGGATGGACAGAGTGGATAGGGAGATGCTCTTTACACTCTCACATAATACCAGAACCAGGGGACATCCACTAAAATTGAGTGTTGGGCGGGTTAGGACAGACAAAAGAAAATATTTCTTTACTCAGCGTGTGGTCGGTCTGTGGAACTCCTTGCCACAGGATGTGGTGCTGGCGTCTAGCCTAGACGCCTTTAAAAGGGGATTGGACGAGTTTCTGGAGGAAAAATCCATTATGGGGTACAAGCCATGATGTGTATGCGCAACCTCCTGATTTTAGGAATGGGTTAAGTCAGAATGCCAGATGTAGGGGAGAGCACCAGGATGAGGTCTCTTGTTATCTGGTGTGCTCCCTGGGGCATTTGGTGGGCCGCTGTGAGATACAGGAAGCTGGACTAGATGGGCCTATGGCCTGATCCAGTGGGGCTGTTCTTATGTTCTTATGTTCTTATGATGTTGAACATTGCTTGTAGTATGATTTCACACAGAAAGTATTGAAAACCAGAATATGTGTGTATAGAATGTGAGTCCTCTATTGAAGTCAGTAGACTAAAGCTGTTGAAGCTGAATCAAGTTCAGTTCCAGAAAAGTGTGCATTTAGGCAGTGTGTATGATAAAGGTGCAATTTTAATGATGTGGAGGGCAGTGATGTGAAGCGAAGCAATGATCCTCAGGATCATTGCCCCACCCACTGCATGGGAGGATGTCCATTATGGGGGGTGACGCACTGGCCTCCCACATCGGGTGACGCAAACCCTAGTGACGCCACTGAGGGGGAATGCTCTAATTCATAAGAAGTATTCTGGTCACATCTTTGAATACATCCCATTATAGTTATTTGCAAATAATTGTAGATGATTTTGAAAACGTCCCTCATGTTGACCAAGAACTGGATCAAACAATTTTTGCCACACAGTAAATTAGTATCAAGTCCAAAGATCCTTAAGCCTTAGACTGGTTCTTCCTCTGGTCTGTCCCAGCCTTCACCTCTCAACCAGTGAGAGGGCTGAACTGCAACCTAGCATACCCAAGGAAGGATGCTCTGGACCCAGAATGCACTTCCTCCTTCCTGCCAACACTACCGTCACAGCCACAAAAGAGACTCCCCAATTTGCACTTGCATGGAAAAGTACATAGTTTCCCCCCTCCCAATTCTGTGACTTAAAAATACTTGAAATTCTTACCAAATTTTGCTAAAAAGGAGTGAAATTTGCATTTTGATTCTGAACCCATTTACTTCAATCAAAGCCCTATGAATCTCAATGACAAGTAGGGAGATTTTGCATCGTAATGCCGCTCTTTTACTTCTTACTTATCAGACTTCATTCATGCAATCATGTATCTACCAAATGTTTTCTTGTGGTTGAGGAGTGGGCATGCACCCTTAACTGCTCACCTCATGCAGTGAGTGACATGAAGGATTCACATGTTTGGCCTGATTTGCACAATTCCCCTCTGTCCCAGGTTTCTTAGGAATCAGCCAGTTGCCTGTATGGCTATACACACAAGGCTCTTGTCTCATATATTTCTTCTACCACAGGAAGGAAATCCAAATGAATCATGATCAACCAACCATTACTTTAAGCATGTAATTGACCTCTGCATGCTTGGTTTTTGTTTCCTAAATAGCAGTTGTGGTCAGGATTTCCCTCCCCTGCCATGGCTGCTACCTGCCCTGGGACTGGGGCCATGGCAGGGGCAAAGAGTTAAATCCCCTCATGCTACATTTCCAATCCTGATCAAATCCCTGCAACAGCTATTTAGGAACTGAAAAGCAAGCATGGAGAACCAATGATATACTTAATGTAACATGTAGTTTGGCCCTCCAAAAGACTGAAGGGAGTTTTGATTACTTTCAGATGAATGTGTGAACTGTCTTCATTGAAAAGCAGTGTCTGAGGTGATAAAGGCGACACGAAAGTTCTGTTGACCATATTTGACCCAAGATGGACCATATTTGACCTGATGACATATAAGTCATCAGGTGTCGAACATGTATAGCAGCACGTCTTATTTATACACATGACCTAAAACAAATATGCATGGTTCATATCAAATGTGGATGTCACATATGTGTATTATTTCCCATGTTTGACTGTATGAGCAGTGGCAAATAATATACATATACACAGTTTATATTTGATTTTATATTTTGTACTTGTTCTATGCTTAGGATTGCAGCTTTTATGTTATTTATATGTTTAATACCCATTTTATACAGTTGTGCCCCAATTTCCCTAAAACAGTTATCTTTGCTCTCCTGGTACATCAAAGTGGATGACCCTAACATTCTGCAAAAAATGCTGAAAAATACTTTCATCTCTTCACTTTACACAGAAAAAAATTCTGAAGAATTGATGGGGGCAGTTTTTTTAAATCCCTACCTCTTACAAACATTGCACAATGCAATTATATTACAAAAGCAACAATCCTGTGCATATCTACTCAAAAGTAAGTCCTATTAAATTCAGTGGGGTTACTCCCAGGAAAGTGTGAGCATTGCAGCCTTAATTTCATAACTTACCTGATAGATTCAAGGTAGCTTACAGATATCCTATGCATACCTGTTCAGAAATTACTCCCATGGAGTTGAATGGGACTCCCAAGTAAGCGGGTGTAGGATGGTAGCCCCAGAGTATTTAAAATACATGCTGTCATTATATATTAAAACAAGCATTAAAATATGATAGGAATACCAGAAATCCCCCAACTGGATTCACTACCTGCTGCTGCTCCAACCACCCCTCAAAAAACCCAGAAAGGGGGGGGGGAACAGCCATGTACCTCAGTCCTTGCTTACAATCACTTTCAACAAAACAGGGAAGTGTGGGTCTTGCTGGGAACTCCCAGCATGTTCCGGACGTTCTGTTTTATGGAACCACAAGGAAGGAGCAAATTAAGTGACTGCTTCCCTACCCTCGCTCCTTGCACAGTTGCTTTAAACATAAGGGGTCTGCAGGAGGAAGAGGGAAGGTGAGAGGGTAGGGAAATGGATCAATGTGGCTCCATCCATGTTGGGATGGAAGGAGGCAGTGGCAGACTCAGCATGGAGAGCATCCTGAAGCTGCTGCTGCCCCACTACCACCTGCTGTTCAACATAAGCTGCATGCGTAGGCTGGCTTCATCTAATACAAATAATGAAAGATTCACTTGCGGAACATGCTTAGGTTCAGGCTTGGGTGGATTCTCATGGAAAAGGAACTCCACTGAGAGACTGGTTAAAGAATTGCTCCTCTGTGGATAGCTCCCTATGTAGGTTTCCTACAAATATGTGATGCACACAGATGGTTAAGGCCTTATCAAAGGGTTGCACTTGCTAGATTTGAGACTCTAATGGGTCACAGGGGAGCAGAGTCTCTAAAGTAGGCAGACCTCAAGCCATGTAGTACTAACAGATTAAAAACATATAGGGGTTGAAGATGATGTAATTACTCCATGCAGATTGATCCTAACATGCAGGACCCAGATACGGATTGTATTATGGCTCAGATCTTTACATCATGCCGTTTTGCACAACAGTACTGAAGTCAGTGAAGCAGATTGTCATCTACTTTAAACTGATATCACTGGGCCAGTTTGGACGGTATCTTCCCTACTGAACTGGGCCTACATGATCACAGACACGCATGCTCAAGTCCTGCTCCTCTCCTGCCTTCTGCTGCACTTTTAAAAATTGTGTGGGAGCAGTTCATTGGAATCACCCCTCCACGCATGCTGCAAAACTTAGCATAAGCCTCTACTGTAACTTGAGCAGAGTGTGTAAAGGGGTGGTTTTGCTGAACTGCCCTCACATGTGATTAAAGCACATTCCATGGAAACTTGAAGAGGGGCAAGAACATGCATGCCTGTGGTTTTCCATGCTTGTAATTGCATATCACCAGTTGGAAATAAAATATATCCACCAGTTGGGGATAAAATATTGATTGATTGGTTTCAATGGACACTTTAAATCTCAGTGGCCCTGATGCAATTTTTTTTTTTTGTCCACAAGGGGTTCTAACCTAAAATGTCAAAGTGAAGTCCAAAATAAAAACAGCAGGAGAAACTTGCCCTCCTTATCAAGATACTATGATTAAAAAAACCCTCCAAATGGAGTTGCGTTGTTTTCTAAATGCAGAGTGAGGCAGAAGGATGAAAAAGGTAGAGAATATGGGCCAGGATCCAAAGAGCAACTTAGGGCCCAACTTTCCAGCAAGAATGCAGCTGCAGTGTGGCCCCAAGGTAAGGGAACAAACATTCCCTTACCTTGAGGAGGCCTCTGTGTCTGCCCCCCACCACAAGATGCAACATGGGCCCTGTTGGCACAGCTGCATCAGTGCTGGAAAGGTGGATAGGATTGGGCCCTTAGGCTCACAAGGTGCAGTACCCCAGTGGATTCCCCCCCCCCTTTAAACCTGTGACTGCTAGGCAAAATCACAAACTGTTTTGCAGTTCCACTCAGTTTCAAAAGCAGTTTGCCATGAGGCATGGGGAAGGGGGAGGTGGCTCTTTGAGGAGAAAAAACCCCCAAGTCTAAAGGGCCCCTAAAGGGTCTTATGGAACTAATTTCACAGTTGTTTGGATCCTGGCCACAGACTGCATCAAATCAATGCAGTTCTGAATGGTCACAGATGACCTTCACAATATGGACTTTGCAATTTGGGAGGGATTAAAAGAAACCAATGACGGCTTTTAAATGAGCGTTTGGATAAAGCTTGTAAAAATCTAATCATTGCAAATCCACTTCTTATGTGGACTATTCCATTATGAACACTACAGCTTTAAAGCAGGCATGTCTCGTTTTCTTCCCTTATCTCAATGAGCTGATCCTTTCATTTATTTTCCTCTTCCTATAGAAGCTCCATTGCTCACTATCTTTCTTGTTTGTTTCATTATTAATTGGGGGGCGGCTCGTGCCCTTTTGATAATAATACAACTAATAAAAAAGTATGATGTCCTGCAATTGTCTCTTGCATTTAGTTTGGGAGTCATGGAGTTAATAGGCTGGGGAAGGAAAAATACCCACTTGCCTGAAGCCTGTCACCTTTTCTTGGCAATTACACTGCTAATGGCTGGGTCCCAAGCAAAGTGGCAAAGAATATCTCTTCTCACGTTCCCAACTCACAGTGCATTCCCAAATACCAGATGGTGTTTTTGGAATCCATTTCACTATGTTTGATATGACAATGCTTCTGTATAACAATAAATTATATATAACAATTTCAAGTAGCTGATATCGGAACAAGTAGAGAAATGGAATATCAGGGACAAATGGAAAAAGAAAGAAAACAAAAACTCTGGGTTTTCCCTTCCTCTATTGTGTCCCATCTCTCTAGGATTTTACAGTAATTTTTTTTTGAAGGATGAAATAGAAGCACTACTATATCGGTTAGTTTTTCCAATAAATTGCCATTGCCTCTTGGTGTCTAAAATTTGGTATATTTCAAGAATCTTGCTAGCTACACAAGGAGGGCTGGGAATGGAAGGAAATGAGGATATTTTGAGACTGTAGTGCATTATAAATTTCAAATAGTTCAAAATAGTTTTTTTATGTTTTGCATGAATTTTTCTTCAAAATCTTAAGGTGGTTGAAGTAGTTGGTGGACACTGGATTCAACACAGGCTGCGCCAATTTGTGATAGATATGATCTATTCGTAAGTTATTTCCAAATTATGGCTGACGAAGGTCTGTCCCAGCAATTTCAACACAACCGTGAAAATTTACACTGTCTCATTGGTACTTAACATTTGATATATAAAATCTGTAACTGACTACTGTATGTCACTTATAGTGGCCAATAGCTATATTGTAAGTCAATATCATTTCTACTGCTCAAAAGGCACAATCCATTTAAAACATGATAATCTAGAGCAACTTGTTTTAAAATAAATGAATTACTGCCTTTGGAGAAAAAAATAATGCTTTTAAAATTACACTCTAACTTCAAAGAGAATTTGTAAGCAAACTGGGTATCTACAGAAACAGTTGAAACTCCACTACTGAAGCCAAGATAGTTCTTTCACTTGGCACAGTAATTCACAATAGTTCTGAAGAAATAAGAGGAGGAAAGAAAGCATACTGCAGTCAGGATAATAATGTTGCCTTATCTCTCTTTAAATCAAGTTTTGGTGGTAATGGAAAAGATTTTATAAATTTTTTACTTTAAAAAAACAGTAATAGGAACTATACTAACTGTTTTCCTTTTTTTTTAAAGGAGATTTATTCTGATCACCTCCATATATTCTTTGCATCACAAGACAATCTGCTGTGAGAACATTTTTGTTGAAAAGCAGCATACAAATAATTGAAGTGGTCTCTTATTTTCAGTGCCCCATAGTGTGTCTGGTAAAACTGTATGGATGCAAACTCAGAAATTTGCCAGTTTCAGTTTCCTTTTGTATTTGTTGCTACCAGTCACTAGTGCAGATAATCTGTGAAGAAAAGGATTTCATTCATTCACACTTGGGCATACTTGAGTGATGTAACATTCTCACTCTCATTTTAAATACCACAGCAAAGATTTGTCCACCGATTCCCCATTAACTACCTCAGTTTCACACACAGCAAAGATGATCTTAACTCCATGAACAGATCACGCAGATTCAGTAACTGCTACATAATTAACAACAACTCGCAGTAACACAATTTAAGAGTCCTTTTAATGGGTATAGATGGTAGAATGTATAGCCCATCTTTCTTTGTCATCCTGTAAAAGGGGCCCCATGTGAAGCTGCTGGTTGCTGAGTGATGCTTTGTAGTCTGCACCAGATAGCTGCACAGTACCAGCTGCATTGGCAGGTAGCCGAAGTGCAAGGAGATAGCTGCCAAACTATGCTATACAAAAGAAACAGTGCCAGAGAGAAAAGGACCTTTGCATAAGATGACCCTTGACCCTTCCGCCAGCATGGATCCCAGATTCATCACTTCCAGACAATTGCATCTTTCATTTGGCCATGAACTATGATCAGAAAGGGACCATTTGTGATAGCAATTGTTAGTTTACCGTTCCCAGCAACGGAATTATTTTGGGTGGTGGCAATATGGCAATATTTCTATTGATTCCCTATTTACAGGATGCAGAAAATCATCTAGCAAAATATTATTAATAATAATATTCACGAAGACACAGAGGGCAGACAAGGAACTTAGAGAAAAAGAAAAATAATGTTCATATAACTTGACCCAATATTATTAGGTCACTTCATGTGAATTGTTAATGGCAGAAGGGAAAAAAACTATCATTGAGAAATAAATCAGTGTTAAGTAGGAACTATCAGAACCTTCTTGCATTATGCAGGCTTTAATAGGAAAACATTTATTTTAATAGCTGATGTCATGTACACAGCTTTATACTACAGCTTTAATTCTTTATTCATTAATTTTGGGCATGAATAATTTTACTTACTTGTTACTAGTAAAGCAGCACTATTCATCCAAGATGGAACAAATTAATCTTACAGAGGGATTGTTCTTGGGAAAACACTATTCTGAGTATGTGCAAATGTGGTCATAATACCCAGGAAATGCAAAGCAGCAGAAAATGGTTCAAATATTGATCTAAAAGCACTTTGTAATGTCTTTCTGGTTTACTAATGTGCAGTGCAATTCTATGCATATTTACCCAAAGTAAATTCTGCAGAGTTCAATGGGATTTGCTCCCAAGTAAACTTACAGTGCATTGCCACTCACCTGCAGTTCCAACTCTAGGTCAGGGAACATACCCATGAGTGGCACTGAAAAAGGATTTGTCTGTGAAATGTGAGTTCCCAAACAAAGAATTTTCAAAAGATGCATTTCTTCTTACTGGTGCTCAAATAAAAATGTTCTGAAATTGAAAATATATCCAGCCTTCAATATAAAGAAAAATATGTGTGCACGAATGTGAAAAGGACATCTGAAAAAGTACTGGGATTTATTTCTCATTGGAAGAGGAGAGGTGTCTTAATAAAATTTCTGCAGATGTTTCTTTGGAAATCCTACCCCTGTTGCTGCCTCTCCACTCACCCCCTCCCCATCCGGATGTCCCTTTGATCTTTTCTCTCTTATCATAAAGAATGTTCCTTTGAGGGGTGGAAAAAGCCTGATACCTGAAGGTAGGCTTCATTGTACTGCACCTGACTTCTGGCTTGCATGCGAAGCTGTCCTTTATTTTCACTCTGTATGAAGCTAATGGAATTTGCTATTGATTAACCTCAGCTCTACAATAATGATTCAGCCTGGGATTGCAGATGGCAAAATAATGGCTACTTGTACCTCTTAACTGAGTGAGACAGTAACAAGTATGATTGTGAAAAGGTAAAAGATCTAAAATGAGTGGATCTAAAATTAACATTTTAGATGCATGAGAGTTAACAACATGAAAACTGGAGAATGAAGACACCTTTGGGGAAACATGAAGTCTTCAATATTAAAAATATTGTCCTTTTGCAAGGGTATTTTAAATTTTGCTATGGACTCCTTAATGCGTACTTCGTATTTCTGAATATAGCAGACTGTCAATTCGAAACAGGTATTGCAATACAGAGGTAGAATGCATTAAGCAAAACTGAGGCTGCAATCCTAGCTACACTTTCCTGGGAGAAAACCCCATTGAATGCAATGAATCTTACTTCTGAGTAAACATGCATAGGCTTGCAATGTAAGTCTCAAGAACCTTGACTCCAGCCCACATCCCAGGAAGTAGTACATGTGCACAGAGACATGATGAATGGAACAGAAAACCTGAACATCCTCTCAGAAAAAGTTACAACTATTTTAATATAAAGAGTGAAGACAGCTGTAAAATTTGTAGAAGACTTGAGGTGGGGTGGGGGGTTTGGAACTTCTCTCAGTTCTTTCATTTCAAGTATACTCTACTGGGTGAATTCTGGCGGGGGATGGTGGCCAGACAGGCGTTGTTTTGTAGCTTTTCAGAGTGCTTGTTTTGAATGGGGATGTGCCAGTGATGGTTAGCTCCAGTGACATCACAAACATGTGTCCTGCCCACTCCCTGAATAACTTTTTCAACAGTTTTATAAATGCTAGCATTAAAAGAGAGAGAGAGAGAGAGAGAGAGAGAGAGCGCAGAATGAACAGCTAAACATACACATGCTGCAGCCTGGGTAACAGAAGGGCCACAACTGATATTCAGTTTATTGTATGTGAACAACTCAAGCTGCAATGTGAGGTTGAAGATCCACCACCACAGGTGAAGAACCAACTGTAGTCACTGTTTGGCCTATTTTGCCATACCATCAAATGGTTAAATTTTTATCACTGTTTATTATTATTTCTTCTGCTCATCAGCTTAAGCTCAGCCTATCTTTTTTTGATAGCTTTAGAGTTGGAAATAAAAGGCTAGTGAGTGATGAATCTCCATGTGGTTATTTTGCATTAAGGCCAGAGCAAAAATGGTAGGAGTGGGTATTCTTTTTGTACTTCCTTCTGAAGATGAGATACCATCTGAACCTCAATCTTTTGGTGGGGATGGTTGTAGAATTTGAGCTTAGGAGTTTCAATACAGGCCCATCCCATCTCCAACACCCAATTCCTAATTAGGTGGGCAGCCCAATCCTAACCTGCGCTGGAATAGGCAGGCCATATCCAGCGCAGGTTTGGAGGTGAAAGAAGCACAACTTGGGGTCAGGGGACTTACATCCCGTTACCCCAAGTAATGCCCCAGTCACCTGAATGGCGTACTTGAATCTGCGCCAGATAAATCAGATCCAAGGGGCAGATCCAAGCAGCCTGATGTCATGCTGGGCTGCTCGTGAGAAGGGTTAGGATCCGGCATAAGTGCAGGAGTCTGGCCCATCCCCTCCCAAGCCTAGTCCACTCACTGGCCCATCCTCTCCCACCGCAAACGGCCTTGCCCCATGCACCAGCTGCTCTCGGTCGGTGTGAACTTACCTATTCTGTTGGCATGGAGGCTGGATGTATGTGCCTTCCTGCTGGCTGAGGCGTGTGTTGTGCTGGCCCAGCCGACTCCTGAGGAGGTGCAAACATGCCTTATGGCAGATTTGCGACACTCCCGGGTCGGCGCAAGGGACTTGAAGAGCACTTTTGGATTGCACTCACAATAATGTAGTTAAGTGAAAATAGCTGCAAGTTGCATGGATCTCAAAAGTCACATTCTTATTTTCATTGGCCTCCAGTTGTTTCTGGGCTTGGTTTAAAGGGTTTGTGCTGACCTTGAGAGCTCTAGATGAGCTAGGTCTAGGGTTCATGCATTCACTTGTGAAATGCTTTGGCTCTCACTAGAGAAAAGAAGTATACTGTGCAGTAAGTATCCAGCTGCTTTTTACCAAATTAAAAGCATGTTAGCTCCAATCACATCATATCTCTACCTTGGTCCCTAACTTCCAAACTACACCAGCTCTCAGTTTAGACACAGTTTAAATTTGCAAACTCTTTCTAGATACAGATCTGATGTAAACCCAGACTGTCCACTCCACAAGAGTTTACCTATTCATTCCAGGAGAAAAATTACCTCTGTGCACAATCACACATGCCTAGAACTTGAAGTAAATGACAAAATCTTCTTGAGTGGGAGCTCTACCCATGTTTCAAAGTGCATGTTGACTTCTGGACAGGGCTATTGTCTTTGTGACCTACTTGCTGTGGCAGAAATTATCATTCAGTACTGTACTTCTCACCACTTATGTTATAATACTAATGCTTTGTAGAATTGGTATAAGCTGCAAGCATCTACCCATAAGAACAGATGCTGCCTATCCACAATTGTTTAGTGTCTTTGAAAGCCTACAGATCTTGACTGATGTGCTGTAAATATTTTAGTGTTGCAATGCTTTTTGCAATGAAAAACAAAACCTTTCATAGGAAAATACAAGAGTGTATAGTCATATTTTTTATGAGTGGGTTAATGATATTGTTGATTATATTTATGAATAGTACTGCTAAATAACCAAAGTGACAACTATCAGGGCAATAGGATGCTTTTCAGAGCAGATTTGCTAATCATTCTGCTTATCTTGCAATTTTTCTAGCATGTGGTTTGGCTCACTTGCATGAGTCATTTGCTGCTTTTGACCTACAGGCAATATAGTGCACCTATTCTCTGCTTGTTGCATTTATTGGTCAGGTTTACAGGGTATTTGTGGATGGATGGTTTTGCTTTTGGCAGGGAGTTAGAGCAAATGGTGCTTTGGCCCTTTCTGTTAGGTCAAGAACTTTCAGTTTGATATTACTCATGCCCTTGATCCGAGTCATTGTAAATAAGTCATGGCTGTCACAGAATATGAACAAGTGTAGATGTCAATGATGCTGCTGTAAATTGGAAGTCAACTGAATTGGCTCCAGAGCTATACATAAATGACTCCAAAAAGGATTTGGCCCAGAGTCTCAAATATTTTGCTTCCCCCCCAAAAGGAAACAGAGTGTTGAGTATGAATATGGCAGACATGTGTCCAAAAATTAGCCATGAAGCTCATTCTGGAACTCTGGGCAAGACATCAAAACATCAGTCTAATCTAGTTTGTGAAGTTAAATGTAATAATAAGAGTATTATATCTTCTACATCAAAAAGTACAACAAAGGCAATAAATAATAGGTGACTGAGGCCCAAATCCTAACCAACTTTCCAGCACTGGCATAGCGGTGCCAATGGGACGTGTGCTGCATCCTGCAGTTGGATGGCACTCAGAGGCCTCCTCAAAGTAAGGGAATGTTTGTTCCCTTACCTCAGAGCTGCATTGCCCTTAGGTCAGTGCTGGAAAGTGGGTTAGGATTGTGCCCTGAATTTGTTGCATATTTCTTTCAAACATAAGTTGTCATATGCCATCTTTTCCCTCACCACCTGCATACATTATTTAGTTCCACCATTCCTCCCATAGACTGTCATTACTGTCAGTCAGAGGCCAGAGTGACATAAGAACAAAAGAAAAGCCCTGCTGGATCAGAGCAAATGCCCATCTAGTCTAGCATTCTGTTTCCCATAGTGGCTCACCAGCTGCCTCTGGGAAGCCCTCAAGGAGAAAGCCATTCAAAACAGTGGTCAGCACCACTCCTTGTGGCAGTGAATTCTACAGTCTAACCATCAATCAGCTTCATTGGAAGTCTCCTAGTTCTAGTATTGTGAGAGAGGTAGAAAAACTTCTATTCACTTACTCTACTGCATGCATAATTGTCACCCCTCTCAATCCTATTGGGCCATTAAACTGCTGGAACTTGCATTTTGGTGGCATAATGTGCTTTCTGGCTGTTGCAAATGCAACATCGCAACTTGGTGTTGGGAACAGGCATACCCCCAAGGCAAGGGAATGAATGTTCCTTTACTTCGAAGAGACTTCCTGAGGTCACTGCATCACTGGGCAGGGACTTAGGTAGGATTTGGCTGTCAATAACGTTTCACCTCTTAATTGTCTTTTGTCCAAGTTATAAAACCCCAAACGTAGCAATTTCTCATAAGGAAGGGACTCCAGTCCCATGATCATTTTGATTGCTCTCTTTTACTTCATCCTTCTACAGTTTTACAATATTCTTCATGAGATGTGGTGACTGGTACTGCATGAGGTATTTTAAATGTGATTGACTTGTATAGTGGCAGTACAATGATGGCAGTCTTATTAGCTATCTGTTTCCTGATGACCCCAGCATGGAATTTGCCTTCTTTACCAGTGCTGCACACTGAGAGCCCAATCCCATGCTCGGCAGCAGGGCTCCATGCCGCCGAGCACTGTCGCAAATGTGCAGTAAGGCACGTTTGCGAGCCTCACCACTGGACTCCCACCTGTGCTAGCTTAGCGCTGGCAGGTGCTGGGCTAGCATGGGGAGGTTGCTCAGCTTTCACGGCTCGGCGGTCTCCTGGACCGCCGAGCCACGGCACGGTAGGCAGGGGCGGGGAGGAGGCGTTCTGGGGAGGGGGGAGGCCGGTGGGGGCAGAGAGAGGGCAGGGGAAGGCATGACGGGGAGGTGTGATGTGGAGAGGGGGGCGGGCTGGAGGCATGCCTGGGGGAGGGATGGGAGGCAGGTCCATGGATCTCTGCTCCGCAGGTTCCAAGGCACTCGTGTAGGGCTCTGCGCCCTACACAAGTGCCTTTACGTAACCCCATTGTGAGTAAAGTGAGTAGTCCCATTGTGGAGCTGTTTACCTTACCCGGGAGAAGGGGATGAAAGTCCCCTTCTCCTGAGGCACTTTCCGTGGTAGCACAGGAGGCGCAGGATCCGGCAGCAGCCCTTCTCGGTGCCGCTGAGCCAGTGTGCCCCGGGCAGCTCAGGATTGGGCTGCCCGTCAATGTTTTCACTAAACTGTCCACTGTGATCCCAACTTCTCTTTCCTAGTTTGTCCCCAATAACTTAGACCCAATCAGTGTATATGAGAAAGTGGGATTTTATTTTGGCCTCAATTTGCATCACTTTATATTATTTATATTGAACTGTGTTTGTCATGTGGTTGCCCATTCACACAGTTCAGAGAAATCACTTTCGGGGCTTAACAATCTGCTTTGGTTTTTACTACCCTAAATGGTTTGGTGTCGTATGCAAACTTGGCCACCTTGCTGTATACCACTAAGGCTACAATCCTATCCATACTTTCCTGGGAGTAGACCCTATTGAACACCGTGAGACTTCTGAGTAGACCTGCATAGGATTGGGCTGTAATTTCAGATTTATGAACAAGTTACAAGCACCAGTCCCAAGACAGATCCTTTGGGGACCCCGTGTCTTACTTCTCTACACTGTAATCTGCCCATTTATTCCTAGTCTCCATTTCCTGTTCTCTAACCAGCTGGATTGCCATTTGATTGCCCCACTACAATAGGTTTTTGAAGTCATAATGCAATTTGGCTCTAGGAGTTGCAAGGTCAGTTTGTCACCATCCCAAGAAAATAGCACCATCTGGATGCACCTCAAATCACTGTTCTCTAAAATAGCTGGCTAATTACATTTCCAAAAAGGATCTGCTCTGTAGTAGTTCACCTCCTCTGAGATCTTGTCAGAGTAGCTGAACAGTGATAAAACTGGTTGTCCCGAGATACTGTGTCTATGGCAACAGGATAAAATGGAGCATCTAATTTGGCTTTCCATAGATCCATAGGTAGAAACTCTCATAAGTGGAAAACATTTATATGCCTTCTTTTGAAAGTTCTGCAATACTTTTACAACCCAACAGACTTTACTACTGTGGTCCAACTCCAGTAGGAATGGAACTTCCATACTAATATTTGTTCTGCAATGTCACATCTTGCTTGCAACTGCTATTTGATCCTATTTTGTAGAATTCCAATTCCTTTTTGAAATCAATCTGTGTGCTTAGTATAGAACATGTTCCTCTGAAAACAAGCATGTGCCCCTTTTAATACAACAGGGTTGCAATTTGTTGGTAGTAAAAGTCTACAGAGCATGTGGTGTCTGTATTATACCACTCTGCAACATGTCTGTAGTTGGACAATAGGTAAGTTTATATTCAGCAGTCCTCTGGAAAACCTATGTTTACATGTAGCAAATGGTTTGAATTCAACCCCATTAGTTGATATATCTGTTTTATCTCTTCCAGGGATGCATAGATTATCCCATAGTCATGGAAATTTAATCATTAATAGCAAACAGTTTTTACTAGTGAGTAACTCCCTTTCTTTGACATGTATATTCAGAGAAATAAAACACCACTGGCACTTCAAGGAATTTTATACTATGACATGCAAACACACCAACGTGATCTATTTCAAAATAGCTTCTTATTACTACAAATTATCAGAATCTTTTAAAAAGCTTCCCCCCTTCTGTTTGCATCTGCTCTGCCCTACCTTGCCAAAAACATTCATAATTAAATATACAGTGTACATTAAATGTACATTTTGCTTGCAACGTACATTTTGCAACGTGCATTTTGCTAGCAAGGTTTCATCTGCCCTATTGGGCAATGGGAGAGGGATGCATGTGCAGGGCTCTGAATCACAGACCATGCGATTGATCAAGGTGCACATGCAGGTGGGTCCTTGTTTTCAGCAGGTGGCTGACAACAAGCCACTGGTTATCAGCCTGCTTTCAAAACATCACATCAGCTTGTTCCACTCAATCCTTACTTGAACAGTGGCAAATACTTTTGGTTACAAAGGAAGCATACAAGAACGCACTACTATAATAATTAATTCCTCTATCTGCTTTGACCTGCCAGAAGTCCAAGGAAACTTTGGGTGTCAGTATGGATTCTGACCAACTTGTCTTATTATACCAGCAATTATTGGCCAATACCTTCTGATGACTGCTGTAAATAAATGCTATTAGGAGAAGAGGGTCTCTAACCTTCTATAGTTGGTGACGGCAATTTATGGCTATTTAATACATATACTAATGGCCAGTAGAATATAGACAACTTCAAATCCAAGCTCTGCATCGTGAAGTAAACAACGATGCAGAGCTTGGATTTGACGTTGTCTATGTTCTACTGGCCATTCTTACCTATCTTTTCTCCAAAACACAGAGAAGGGTTAGAATATTTTCAGAAAGCAAAGTGTGAAGCTACTATAAAAGTACTACTGTACAGAAAAATATAATTAAATTAAAATCCCACCGAGATCCCTCTCCTCTTGTCATCACCACCTTATGTTTAACCATAGAAGCTAGTCCTTAAAGTGCTTGTAGATTGGAAAGGCTGGAGTTTGTTGAGAGATGAGCAATAAAAACACAGAGTAGCACTGCTTTTTTCAAGATTTGGTTTGAGGAACTTCTGATGGGTTTCCTCCCAACACTAAAAGAGGCTCTGCCACCAATAAACTCTCTTAGGGTACAATCCTAATCTGTGCTGGTATAATCAGGCCATAGTGACCTGTGCTGCATTCACCACAGGTTAGGAGGCTGCTGGAGGTCACCTCAGGTTAAAGGGATACTTTTTCCCCTTACTCCATGTCCCAGTTCACCCTCTGGGGCTACTCAGATCCATGCAGTGATTTCACTGGTGCAAATCAAAGCAGCCTGTGAAAGGCTGCCAGGTCTGGGAGCGGAGGTTAGGATCCAGCGTGCACTACCATCACCAATCCCACCCCTTCCCAGGCCCAATTCACCTCTCATTCTACCCTCCCCCACCCAAAATGCCCCCTCCCCACCCTGGAATGGTCCTCCTGCCACCTTCTCCCACCCCCTGCACTACCCTGCACCTACCCCCTCTGGCCAGCACAGGGTCTGGATTCAGCCTGGTGGAACAGCTGCAGGTCTCTGTGCCAGTCCAGCTGACTCCCAAGTTGGCACAAACATGCCTCACAGAACATCTGTGAAACTTGGAGCCAGCGCAAGAGGCCTGCACTGGCTCAGCAGCCAGTTTGGATCAGGCTGCCCACATAATTTTTTTATTTTCATGTACTATACCATGTGTGCTGGAATATGGGAGGGGATTAAGTGGAGGAAGAGGGCCAACCTGAGCTAAAAGTGAATCTCTTCTCAAAACACATTCAGATTTACCTGTTACCATGTGAGGCCCATGGCCTTCATTATCTTCTGCCAGAAGAAGATCTTGATGTAGGCTGAAACTTACAATCAGTTCTCATTGTCCGCTAGGGCAGCCATCTTCAACCACTGTGCTGTGGCACACCGGTGTGCCACAAATAGTCTTCAGGTGTGCCATGGGAGTTTGGGGTGGATCATTTATTAGTAGGGCTATTGGGGGATGTAAGCCCCCACCAACAGCATGGTGTGCCTTGTCAATTGTCAAAAAACTGATGGTGTACCTTGACAATTTAAGTACCTTGTCAGTATGCTGTGAGACAAAAAATGTTGAAAATCACTGCCTAGGGTGATTTTGTGGAAACCCTAGCAGATAGTGAATTTGCAGATAAAAAACTATTGATCCTATGGGATCAATGGGGATAGGTGCAAGGAGTATCCTAAGGGGAAAGGGGTATCTTAGCACAGGCCTAAAAAGCTGAGGGTCAGAAAAGTTTTTCCCAAACTTTATGGTGGTTTGATATGAAATTGGGTTGCTGATTCCAAAAATGGCATCCATTTTGCCTTATCATGTCTAGTTTTGGAGATATAGTATAGCCTCATTAGTGAATGGTTCAAGCAGCTTCCTCATGAGGAAGCCTACACCATGGCTTCCTCATGAGGAAGCTGCTTGAACCATTCACTAATGAGGCTATACTATATCTCCAAAACTAGACATGATAGGGCAAAATGGATGCCATTTTTGGAATCAGCACCCCAAATATACCCAGGAATTGGTGTAACGTTTAAGGAAGCTAAATGTGTGTTGGCCTGTGTTACCTGCCAGCAGAATAATCCAGCAGAGACCCCCAGGAAGCCAGCAGAGTGTAGTAGGAAGTGCCAAAAGATCTCTGAATGCTGCAGAGACCTTTCACAGGCTGCAGGGACCTTCAGAATGTGCCCGTGACCAGCGTGGACCCCTTTCAAATGGTTGCTGGAAGCTTCTACTGGCCATTTGAAAGGGGGCAGTGCTGGTCACAGGTACCATTCTACAGGTCTCTGCAGCCTCTGGAAGATCTGGATAGCAGATAATGAGGTGCGGATAATGAGAGAAGGTAGCAATTCTACCCCTTGCAGATAAGTGAATTTGCAGGTCACAAATTTGCATATAAAGAGAACTGTCTGTAAACCAATAAATGGTTTTCAGTTTTCAATTTATTTTTTTCTGTAGGGCAACTGAAGTTGTAAAAAGCTGAACTCTCCCTCCGGCCTGCCAAACTATGACGTGGAAAATGAGTCTAGTAGTTCCTTGTCTCAGTAAGGTACACTGGAAACCATCCGATTCCTCCACCAGCATATCGCACAGCTATATGGTTACACTGAAAATGATTTTGAACATTTCCGAGGGGTTAATGTGATGCATTATCCTCTTACCAATAATGTAATTTCCCTTATAAAGTATTGTATTATCTGATGCTTGGTTCAATGTCTATTGTTTACATGTTCATATTACATATCACACACACACACACACAATTTACAAACCCTGAAACATAAAGCTGATGAGAACTGTCTCATGTTCGTTATTCAAACTTCCTTTCCCAAAATCTTGGAAACAACCAATCATGGCTTAGAGTTATCAACTGCCTGATTTCCAGATTTTCTAAAGAAAGAAAAATTAAGCAGAACAGGGAAAATAACATTGTAACTGTTGTTGAGTTTATAATCCAGTGTAAGTTACTGAGTGCTGATAAGTAAAGGAAGTTCAACCAGACAGTTTAATCCTCCAATTTCCTGTCTTCTAATCAGCCACTGGCTCTTTGGGCTTTAAATTAGAAACATTCCGGACCAGATTCAGGGCAGGTGAAGGAAGAGAATGGAAATGAAATGAGAAGAGACCGTATCTCTGAAAAATAACTGGATCGCTAGAATGATGAAAGGAAGAGACATTTAGTGGGAAAAGAAGCGCATACTACTCACAAGTTAGCAAATACATTATTGCAAAAGGAATGAATTGCTTATCAGTTGAAAAAGAGGAATATATCTAAAACAGGATGCAGAACTGCTTTCAGACATGCTGTATAGTATCTGAAGTACACAGATAATTATTTGGCAAGTTTGCGTAATAAGAACTCTTAGCATAATGTTCTTTTGTTTGTATTTTATTATTTCTCTAACGTCAGGCCAAAGTATTTATTCATTACAAATCTCATTTTCTGTAGAAAGATAAAATGAGGGTATAAACTTGCTCATGTTTTCAAAGAGCTGGGACCAAATAAGTACATCAAACAAAAATTGTATTTAATGTAGCCTTTTCAGAACTGATCATATAATAAAGGCAATTATAAAACATGCTATTTTTAAGATTTGTCCTTTTTGCTAATACATTGTTTTGGGGGTGTATGCATTCTTAAACTTAGCACTATCAATTTTCATATTTGTTGTATGTTTACGTGTTTCAGAGATGGCCTGAACCATTTTAATCACTTCCATTGACATGCAAAAACAAACACACACGTAACAAAAATGCCCATCAGGGATTATGTGGGGGATGAACAGAGGATGCTTAAACGTTATATATAAGCCTAAAAACAGCATCCAAATACTAGCAGTTATAGGAAAGAGAGGGATATACTGAAATATGGATATACAGCACAGTGGTGGGGTATCAGTGAGCATTTACATTGGTGCCATTCTTTTGATATCTTTGATCCCTGAATTACTGTTGTATCCTAATAGTTTTTTAGTGCAATCATATGCATATGAACTCAGACGAAAGTCAGAGTATGTTCAATGAGGCTTTCTCCCTTAGAACTGTGTGAAGGATTGCAGCCTTAGATGCAGATGTAGGACTATACTAAAATGATACACCTGTTACAGAGGTTGATACTTTTAAGAATTGATTTAACTCACAATTGTGAGTACAGTATGCAGATTCCTACAGGTGAAGTGCTACTTTCAAAAGGTTTCATTTATTAACAAAGATACATAGTAATCATCCTGACATTCTGAAGAGGATGAATAGTTTTTATTTTAAAGAAACACTGCATCTGAGTTTGACCTCAACTATAACCAAGTATGATGAATTGCTCCATCCACTTCTCTTCTGCAACTTCAATCTGGAATCTGAATTTGATTCAGCATCCTAAGTCAGAAGGCCATTGTATCCAACTCTGTACCTACTTTATCCCTTGTACCATAGGGATAATAATAATCCTATAGAAAGTACTAAGCATGAACAAAAAGATAAATGGATAAACCAGAAGCAAACATTGTAGAACTGCAACAGAGTTGCAACAGCTAAATGAATTGGCACATGCATTATGATCCTTACATATGCAGTCATACAGAACCTTTTAATACTTATTTCAGTCTCTTTTGGATAGTACAATTTCTCTCTTAAAAGTAAACATCTCTCATATGGTTTCCAACTTTACAGTTTGTTCACCTTAGTGGGACAAACTCATTTCATGTAGGTTTGCTGTATGTCAGAACTTTTTAAACCAAAGATGTCACACGAGTGTTACGCTAAATTAATATCTGTTTCAAGAATGGCATGATTAAAGCATGAGGGAGAGAGGGTTAGATTTCAAAAGATTTCTTGCAAGCCATTACAACAAATGTAATTATTGCTAAAATGTACACATGTCCTGAACCTTGCTTACAGTACTATGAAGTGTCTGACTGATCTTGAACATATTACCTACTAGTAAGACCCACTTAAACAATCAAAATTGACCTACATTTGTATTTTATGTAGATCTTAAACTTCTTTACTCCAGTGAATAAGACACCAAATTTACAAATTGCCCTATCACATTTATTCAGGAATATAAATGCATCAGCATAGAAATCTATATCACCAAGCCATATTTTTCTTTTAAAACACACACACACACACACGCTTCAATTTTACTAGACATCCAACCAAGCAACTATCTAACTACAGACATACTGTCGACTGGAGTGAACTCATGGCGGGGGGGGAGGGGAGTCAGTACAAGCCTAAGAGATTACTGTGCCCACTCTTTCATACAGCCATTTCTTTCATTATAATAGGTCTTTTCATCAAAATGACACAGAACCTTTAAATTTGGACAGCATATTCCCATACAGTAGAGACAGAAGCCACTTCAAACCAATTCTGAACCTGCTCCCCAAAATAAAACAAACTCACTCCCATTGACACACATAAATTGTTTACAACTCATTAAAAAGCAAAATTGCATATCACGGTGTTGGCAGCTGAGTCCATGAGGGTGGAAAAGGGGGCATTCACTCATCTCTTTGTATGCTGGCAGTACCAAACCGAAGTTTACCAGTAGGCAGTAGCTGAGATTTTTTTGTGCAGCCAGACGATGCATGAGGTAACTTTCAAAGCTTCTTTTTTTGTCTTTGTATGTTAAAATGCATATTGTAGCTGAGTTTGATTAAAAGAACTTAACAGATGTGATGAGGTTTAGGAGTAAAATATGCTTTGTATTACAGAGTGTGCATCCAAACTGCTTATTTTTGTATCAATAATTGAATCCTTGTCTGAAAAAGAACATGTCTATTGTACAAAACCTTGCATGGTTCATGTCTGTGATTTTTTTTTTTAAAGTATCTTTCTCTTTAAGTGTATTGATGTTTAGTGTGGTGATTTTTGAGTCTGTACTTTTAGAAACTAAGTTTTATGGAGTTTTGGAAGAACTTTCTGTAAGGTTTCAGCTAAACAACAGCCTGTGTGGTTATGAATCTTGTTTATTTTCTTGTCAAGTTCACTGCTAAGTGTTTCCAGCATTTTTTTAAACATATATTCACAGCAGTAAAACATCTGCAAACTAAGTGATAATTTTTTGAAAAATGTAACAACTTGATATACTTTTTAAAAGCAAGACTATGTTTCTCAAGACTACTGGAAAAATTATAAACAGTGCCTCACTTCATCACAAGAATAAGACAAAAAAAGGGGAGTCCTATAAGGATGTACAAGGGGTTGAATATCACAGTGTAGTATCAAATGTGTGTATTGAAGAAGTGCAGTTTAGGGTTTTTCCTTACATACAGCTGAAAATCAATAGTCACATTTCAGTCTTTAACAAGCTAATCAGTCAAATGAATAGTCAGTTTCAGAGCATCCAAGAATATCCCTTCTGCATTCTCCGCTGGCAGAAAATCTAATTGGAAAATCAGTAGTATGAATATAGCGGTTAGACTTCCTCTATCCTAATTAACCAAAATCGGCATGGAACATTTAGCTGGCAACCACCAGTCAAACCTTTTTAATGAATAAAAATTCAAACAAAACTAACAGCTCAAACACCTTTTGATGCAAGCGACGAATACCGCCAAGCTGCAGAATGCAAGCCTTCCATTTTTCACTTTTTCGTGTCTTCCATCCAAGTCCACAGGCGTCTTAAACTTCTCCGAATGACACCAAAATTGATCTGGGAGATGCTTCCTGGCAAGTGTGTGTATAAGCCTCTCTGCTCCCACTTACTTGTTTCAGCATATCATACAAAACAATGGCACGATCAGTTGCATTGTAATTCCACTCACCCATCTTTTTTCAAAAAACAAAACAACAAAACAACCCCCTGATATCTATGTGAACTCAATGGAAGTTCACGGTCCAGTTAGGAGCAGATAATACAAGCATTGTCCTGGCAGCAAAAAATTTCTGTCATTGAACAAAAAATTCACGCTTTGCCACAAGAATAATAATTACAGAATCTTTAAAAAAGCAGCCATGCTAACAAATTAATCCCTAACGGACAGCATGCTAACGAGGGCAGTAATGATTTGAGGGCTCTCTTCAGCACAACGGGGCTTGCATCTTCTGCCACAATGGGCTATTGTGCATCGTCCTAACTCACTGTACCTCTGATAGATTCAAGATGTCAAAGGTTGTCTGGCCCGAGTGACCATGACATGCGAGTTAACTCATTCCAAGGGTGGCTGTCCAAACTTTATTAAAACTTTTAATTGAGCCCAAAAGACATTTGAGCGGGATCCATAACACCTGGCTCTAGATCATAACAGAACAGGAGTCTATTCTAACGTTAACAAATGAAAGAAAAAGTTAGACCAGGTTCTCTGATGAGACACTCCAATATCACACTGTGCCACAAAAATTCCATCAGAGAGTTGCACTAAAACTCTTCTGTTCTGAAAGGTCTGGACTTCCTTTTCCTGTTGCTTGTTAATATTGCCTAGGAAATATTACATATCAACATCTTTAATATTTCTGCTCATGCAGCGACATGTCCACAGAGAGACGTAAAAACCACAATATGAAATGCCACAGCACAACAAAGTAGAACAAAGACAAGCATCCAGAGAAGTCAGGAAAAAGTTATTCCTGGAAAAGAAAGCCTTTCAAACTACTTAGCTACATACTCTTAAAAAGAGAACTGGAAGAAGGGAGAAAAGCTGCCACTGACTTAACTGCAGGGCACATGAACTGTCTCTTGTTACAGAGGAAAAGCACACAAGTGGGACAAGTGGAAGGCGGCTCCAGTGAAGAGTGTGAAAAAAAAAAATTCAAATGTTAATTTGATAAATGTGAGGTCTGGGACATTTTGTCAAAGAGGGAGGGAAAGCAGAAAAAGGAAGGGGGGAAAAAAAGCAGCCGTGCTGCCAACTCACCATCCACCAAGTTCTGGCCGAGATGTCATAGCAGAGCTGCCATTTGATGGATCCGTCGGAGGTTTTCCCTGCCATTATGCTGTCAGCAAGCTTCATCTGATGCTAACTCACGGGAGATAAGACACCTAATTGAGAAAACATTTGCACTGGCATGTTGGGCAACATGTAGCCCGGTCCATACCATATGGAATCATGGGTAAAAAAAAAATCTCCTTGACAGTGAACCAATCTCTCACAGACCCAGTGGCAAGGTGAAGTGGGGATGAAAAGTCATCTGCTCATAGCACTGTCTTCTCCTCTCTCTCCCTCTCTCTCTCCCTCTCTCTCTCTTTCTCGCTTTCCCTCTCCCTCTTTTTTTTTTTTAAACTAAGAACCCACCACTTAACATCAAAGAGAGGCGGATAAAATTAGGGCTTCATCACTCAGATGATGTTGGTCTGCAAGATTTTTCCCCTTTCCTTTTTTTCTCTCCCCCCACCCCATTCTCAGCTTTAAAAAAAATGAATAGAGACTTAGTAGGACAAAGGCAGGTAGTGGACTGCAGAGGGAGATCGCCACAGGCTATTAGCCTAAAATTTCTGCTTGACAGATGGAACTGCTTAGAGACTATCATGCAATGTTTGGGATTTTTTTTTCTTCTAAAAAGAATTTCCAGTCTAATTCAGTATCTGTTTATCACAGCTACTTTTCCCATGAACGTGACCGAGTAAAAAAACACATCGGAATGAAGCTTTTAATTAAAAAAAAAATTATATATGCACAACTTTGTACATAATTATTTTAGGAAATAAAAGCAAAATGTGGGCCTAAGTAGTGCAGTTTTGTTTTTCCTTAGTATCTGAAAGAGTTTACTCTCGCTCACACTGCAAATGCTCTGTCAATGTTGAAATAAAATTTAAGATAATGTTTTAGATAGCGGTGCATGCAATTTAAAGGAATGTGTTTGCTTTAAAGTAATTGGTTGACTGACCTACTCAGAAAACCCAGTTTAAAATGTTTTTAACATACTCATATATAGAGAACTTTAAAAAATATATAATCTAGTAGAACCCAATTTTCCATACGTTAAGAATCCAAAACACCCAATTTACCCAGATTCACCGCATGTGCACCAGATCTCGCCATGTCACTCTATGTCATACTGAAGCGACATTCCATTCACCTAAATTTACAATGAGCTAAACTTTTTGGGGTGTGTGCTCAATGATGCCCTGTGATGCTTAAATAAAGGAAATTATGCTGCATTTGACATCATAGTTTTTCCATATCAGTGGAGGTGGTGGGTTTTTGGGGTGTGTGTGCATATTTGCAGCACTATAGCATGATTGACATACTATAGAAGCAATACCAGAACACAGGAACAGAAAAGAAGGATTCTGAAATGTTAGGTGCCACACAACACCTCCATTGGTATGGCTGGAAAATGAAATTAAAAGTCAATCATATACTGTAATTTGCTTCCTCTTTCTTTTTAGACCCACCTAAAAAGCCCAATGCTATACATCTTCACTTGGAAGTAAGTCCCATTAACTTGAACTTCTATGGGTGCAATCCTAACCCCTTATGTCAGTGCTCTCCAGCACTGGCATAGTGGTGCCAATGGGACGTGTGCTGCATCCTGCAGTTGGGTGTCACTCACGGAGGCCTCCTCAAAGTAAGGGAATGTTTGTTCCCTGACCTCAGAGCTGCATTGCCCTTAGATCAGTGCTAGAAAGCACCGACATAAGGGGTTAGGATTGCTCCCTATATGGAATAAATGGAAACACACTAATGAGTTAGCCTGGAATTGCAGCCAGGTGACATAGTCATGAGCTGAGCATGCTTACACTAACATTTTAGTTATGCTCTGGTACAATTTACATTTAGTAAATGCATTTACTTTTTAGCTATACTCTTGTTCAAGGAGATGTAGGATCTAAACCCCACTATTTAATGCCAGGATTTTCCTCAGTAATATGCCTGAAATGACAAAAAGAGTGGATCTTCCAATGACTGTATCAAGATTTCATTCAAATATTTTATTTTTCAGGCAAACTGGAAGTCATTGTTTAGAAATTTTAAATAAATACCACCGAACTAAGATTTAGAAGTGGCAAAAATATCTTTTGTCTTATTATAAGTGTCTCACATTTTAGTTTCCTGAAAATGCACTTCTTCCCAAAGGCACAACTTATGCAGCAGTCATTCATGATGGGTCACAACGCATTTTGTCTCAGCTCTGACAATACTGACTGTTTGGTTTTTAAAAACTTAAAAGACAACAGGAAAAAGACAGAGAGGTGAAAATGTGAAGGCTGAGCGTCAGAAGCAAATGTGACTCTTTTTTTAATTTCTCCTGATGCCATTCTTATAATACATTAGAACAGAATGAAATTGCGCATTTGTGAACACTTGTGTGTGTATTCACTTCCAAGGGGTTTTCTGTTCCACACACACACACACACACACACATTTGTGTATACCAACATATACACATACATATATGGGTACCTGTTACACAACCACCATACCCAGAGTGCAGGTGTTCTAGCCTGCCTATCTTACTTGGGAGATTTGGGTCAGTTCTGTTTACTGGGCTAACTCTGGCTAGCATTAGAGTTGTATTCAGAATCTAGGAGACAAAGTACATTGCAAACAGTTGCCCTTGAAATGGATGACCAAAATCACAATGTATTTATTTCAACTTCATTAAAGGTACCTGTTCTTAAAGACTATCATACAAAATATAAAGTAAGAGGATAAAACAACAATCAGCATTTGAGCCAACACTGTATCAAATTTCATCCATCCCTGCTTACCCATTTTTTCACAGGAAACAACCAGACAGCACTTGTGATAGTTAATTGAGTTGTGTTGAACCTACATTGCTTTCTATCTTTCTATTAAAAATGTGGGTGGATAAAGGATCAAACCTGTTCCCCTGTACAATGCATATACTGTACATTGTGAATATGTATACAGTTGTTAGCTTCTGCAGGACCTATTTTGTCTTCTGTTTTATTGATGGTTTCCTAGACCCAATACTTGTAGTATTAGACCTGACTTTTTATTAGCCATGCAAAACATCAACACCCATAGTGATGACTACCAAAGAATATAGATTTCAGCTTACCAGTGGAAGGAGCATGAAATCATTTTACTCGGGACAGTACAGTAGTCTGATGCAAAGAAAGAATAAATGCTGTTAAATAACTGTGTTTTCGATCCAGAACAATTAGGGTGCAGTTAACTTTACCATTTTTCTTTATGATGTGGGTGGCAGTGAGTCTTTTCTTGTTGAGCGACTACTCTTTTTCTAAGTGAGCTGTTACTAATAGCCTTGAAAGAAGATTAAATGCAACATGTTAAATATTACAATTATTGTGGAAAACAAAATTATTTAGTGAACATAATGGGGAGCAAATCAAGCATTTAACATGATCCAGGAAATGCTACTCTAAACAATTGCATTTGTTTTATGCAATTTTTTCCCCTTTGATTGCTGACAGATGCCGTTTTGGAAACAAACATCTAAACAGTTTTCCTTCAATCACAGAAAGGAAAAAAAGGAAATAATAAACCCCACACACTAGAAAATGACTACATGTTTTGAATTTAACTCTTGTCAATCATAGTTCTGCAAAACTTGACATGTGAATGGCATCAGTGCAAAATAATATCATTAGAAACTTAATAAACCACAAAGGACATGTTCTCTTTAACCCCCATTTCTTGTCTTTCTTTCCTTCTTTTTTAGGTAGCAGAAAAATATCCAGAGTTGAGGTTGTACAAGCCGCTGTCAGCTATCTCAAAACCATGTGCTTCTTTGTTAGTGAGTGGTATCTGCCTCAGCATATTTAGTGTTCTTTGGTTCCTTTTTGTCTTTCAGATTAATGTGGGATTAGAAGTGTATGTTGCCAGCTTTATCATGCATATTTATTCAGTAGATGCTAGACAAAAATTCATATGCATTTGTCAGAAAGAAAAAGACCACTACAAATGTGGACAACTTCCTGTAGTATGTTAGCAGCACAGCCAGTATAGGAGCAGTGAAGAGAATTAGGGTCCAATCCTATCCAACTTTCCAGCACCAATGCAACCCTGAGCTAAGGAAACAAACATTCCCGTACTTTGCGGAGGCCTCTGTGACTATCCCCCCCACGGCAGGATGCAGCACACACCCCATTGGCACAACTGCATCAGTGCTGGAGAGTTGGATAGGATTGGCCTCTTATTGTGTTGTTTGCTTTACTGAGCTTTAATTGGAAGTCTGACAGTGAACATCTGCAGAGGACATTAAAACCTACAGGATATTGATTTGACTTTTTACATTTACCTTTGACTGTAGTGCCCTTGCCTTGCATCCTTTCTTTTTGAACAAGCCCTATCCCTCAAGGACTACTTGTAAGCCTAGTACAAGAGTGTGGCCCTTATGTGCCCTTAGATAAGTACTCTACTGTGGTGAACCAAGCACGTTGTTCTAACAGCACCCCACACACTTATTAGAATTGTGGAATATATATTGGAAAATTGCCCTACCATTGGGTTCTATTTGCATAAAAATGACAGCATCACACCATCTAGAGCAGGGGTGTCAAACTCATTTCATACAGATGGCCAAATAGCATTCACTGATGCCTGCTGCGGCCTGGAGGTGATGTCATCTGGCAGGAAGTGGTGTCATTAAACAGGCCACAACCAGAAATAAGAACCTTTTCTCACTTAGGAAATCATTAGCTTCAAATGACAGAAGAGGATTTACGCAAATCTTGATTATATTTCAAGAGATAGGAGAGCACAATTTTCATGTGGGCTGCCCTTTCAGCAGTAACATCTCAGCACTGATCAGCGGCTGAGAGTCTGAGGGCCGGATAAAAAGTGTCTGTGGGCTGCATCTGGCCCCTGGGCCTTATGTTTGACACCCCTGATCTAGAGTAAGATCAAATGCAGGCAGCCCACTGGTAGGAGATACTGTACACACTTCAACTGTCCATATTTACAAGGAATAGTTCCTATTTTAATAAATTACTGCTCCTATTTCTGGCATCTGAATGCCTAAATGTTAGTGCCATTTCCTAGAGCCCAGTTCCCTATGGTTTCTAGAAATTAAACCTTACGATGTGTCCTCTCTAAAGTCAATATATGCACATGAACCTAGTGAGGCACCATGCAGAAACAATGGCCAAGATTCAAAGAGCCTTTTTACTTTCTTTCAACAGCAGACTCCTGTGTCATATTATAAATGGTTTTTTGAACAACAGAGCACTGCTGTTCAAAAACACAACTCCAAAGCCCCATTGGGCATGTGGAAGTTGTTATGGTATTCTTTGGGTCCCAGCTGTTGGCTTCATCTACTCTCAGGAGCCCAAACGAAGCCCACATTTTCTGTAAGAGCAAACTTAGGCCTGGATTACACATGAAACAAAATGAGGTGGTGGAATCTTGAGATTAACCAGTGTAGGTTGTATCAACAAACAGAGCAAAACCTAGCACATCAGAGAGAAAGGTTTTAAACTGGATTTCTTGCTGGTGTGCTAGCATTCACCTTGCAAAGACTTTTGGGGAGCCTTAGAAATGTGATTTCTACCACCTGCAGTCTGAACTGACATCTACTCTTCCAACTCAAGATTCTACATCTTCTTACCAGCATGTGTGTAGACAAGGCCTCAATGGCACCATTAGGGAGACCAGGCTTACAAGGAACTAGAACAGTGTTTCTTAAATTGTGGATCAGGTCCCATTAGGTAGGTTGCGAGCCAATTTCAGGTAGGTCACTAGCACCTAGCTCAGCAGCCATTGAAAATACAGAGCTGAAAATACAGGTTCCGAGCTGCTGGGCAGGGTGGAATCCTGGTAGGAGGGAGGCATAGTGCTTTGCCCTAAGTGTGATGATGGGATGCTGGAAAGGGCGAAGGGCTGTGTGGTTTGAGAAGGATCCAATTCCTTGTTCTGCTTTGACTTTCGAGCTGGAATGTTTGAATTCCAAGTTATGCAAAATAATAGCAAAAGTGTACTGTGTAATGGAATTGTTGGCTGATTGCTGCTTAGGTTTGAAGTCTAAATTGATGATGTCACTTCTATCCATGACATCACTTTCAGGTTAATGACATCACTTCCAGTGGGTCCTAACAAACTGTCATTCTTAAATAGTGGGTCCTGGTGCAAAAAGTCTGAGAACCACTGATCTAGAAGCCTGACTTCTCGAAGCAGCCAGATCACCTATGTCTCTAGTAGCATAGGAAAGTGGAATATAAAAACATATTGGATTCTGATGAATAAATGTTAAATCAATAAGTAACCTACCAAATTTCACTTCATTCAGGTTGCAATCCTATACACACTTACTTGGGAGTAAGTCCTGTTAAACTCAATGAAGCTTACTTCTTTGTAGACCTGCAAAGTCTGCTTTGGAAAGTTTGAGGACCAGCCTCATACAGAGTAAGCATTAGTTTGAAACTAAATAAACTACACAACAGCAGAGTGAGCATAGAGTACATAACTTAAGGGTCCAATCCTATTCAACTTTCCAGAGCTGATGCAGCCACAACTCAGCCCCAAAGCAAGGGAACAAACATTCCCTTACCTTGAGGCCTTTGTGACTGCCCACTGCCCCCCCCCCCCCCGCCACCGCAGGATGCAATGCATGTCTTGTTGGCATGGCTGCATCAGTGCTGGGCAGCTGGATAGGACTGGGCCCTTAAAGCAGTCATTAGATCTCAAGCAAGTTCTTGAGATTTAGGATTTCAATACTACTGAAAATTGAATTACTTGTCTTAGCATTTCATTTTAATATTATATCCCAAACTATTTTATTACTGCCTTTTTTACAACCCAAAATCTAATATATCTTTTATTTTTAATCTATAGTGTCTATTCAGGTAGATATGTATATATTACACACTTTGACATATATCCCTTTCTTATTAAAAAGAGGCACTTTTTCAAGTGGGTGCTCCGCTTTTATTTAGCAGGGGGAAACTGGCCCTCCTCACCCCAGCAGTGTCTTTTCTAGTGGTTTCTTGCTGGTGTTCTTTTGCATCTTTTTAGATTGTGAGCCCTATTGGGACAGGGAGCCATTAGTTATTTGATTTTTCTCTGTAAACTGCTTTGTGAACTTTTTGTTGAAAAGTGGTATATAAATACTGTTGTTATTATTATTATTATTATTATTATTATTATTATTATTAAGATTATTAATAATAATAATAATAATAATAATAATAATAATAATAATAATATCTCTAGGTCAGACAATAATATTCAGTGCCATGTATTGTACACATTCTCCCCTACAGCACAAACTTGAGCCTGTTTACTCAGAGGTAAGCACCACGGAGTTTGTTGGACCTTACACTGAAGTAAGTGTGTCTTTGATTTCAGCCCTAGAAGTGGTTATTTCCACATACGATACTGGAAGATAGGGCAAATTTTCTCTCAAGGTTTAACCTCATTGAAAGCAGCTTAAGCCAGGAGCGACTGACTACTGGCTTTATTTAATTAATTTTCAATTATTCTCTGCATTTCACAGTGAAATAAATAAAACAGATCCGCAAGTGCTCTGGACCTGAACTTTCATCAGAGCCAAACTGCAGATCTTTGGATGGTAGTTGAAAGCAATAAAAGATAACAACAAGTATAAACAAGATGGTTCCACAATAGTCATTTAGTCTAGAATGGAAATGAATTGTTCAATCTGCTTTTACGATCTCGTCTGATCTCGGAAGCTAAGCAGGGTCAGGTCTGGTTAGTACTTGGATGGGAGACCACTTGGGAATACCGGGTGCTATAGGCTTATACCATAGTCTTTCAAGACTGAAGGTTGCCAGCCAACCAGCCACTGTAGCTGCCAGCTTGTTGCACTTCAGTGTTTTTGGCATTGTCCTCCTATCTTCATTCAGTCCTGATTTGTGGCATTTTTTCCCCTTAGTTATCATGCAATTGTAGCATCTCCCTATCTGGCGTGAAGTGCCAAAACACTACTGAGGCTTTCCGGGCTACTGTTCCTTTAATTTTCTTGTCCTGAAAGAGTGGATCCTGCAGCTTGGCTTCTGTGACTGTAAGTGGCTGCATCCTGTCCACTCATGTCACCAGCATTCCTGAATTAGCTTTTAATTAGTCAGTTCCCATTCAGGAGTGTGTGTTTGAATTGGTGGTTCCCTCTTTGCACCTAGAAAAGTGCATTAATTTTTCTATGAAAACAATTTAAAAATTGCTCTTATATAAAGAATAAGCAATTGTTCTGGCTGCAAAGAGTATTCCAATATTGAAAACACCTCATCTTTGCAGGGAACAGGCACTGACTAGTTAAGGGCAGAATCTGGAACAATGTCTACACAAGTGACCAAGAAGCTACTTATTTCAGAGGGAGAAGCTGAGAAGCAGAAGTTGCTTTAAAAGAAAGGAAATTACTAATTAAAGGGCCAACTGCAGGGAAAGTGGCTCCTTTATTAGATGGGACTTACTTCCCGGCACACGTACAGTAGGAACTTGCCCATGAAGAATATTGAGCTACATTAAATGCCACACCGAATTGTTTTGTTTCTTATTTCAGATAATTGCACAGAAACAAGGTCTCAGAAGCACTAAACCCACTACACTGTGGATGCGTCTGGGGTTCTCTTAAGGGGGAAAGAATTTGTTCTATTTCATAGGCTTTCTTTTCTATCAAATTTGGTATTATGCAAGATTGGTTTTTAATATTACAATCCCAACCTACTTTTACAAACCTAGCAGCAAAATGATACATCCATGATAAACTATTACAGCTAGAAAGGTACATGACACTTTAGGAAATGTTTTCTTTTACATCATTGAGGCAATGATTGCACTATCTCTTTTGAATGGGTCGGTTGAACATTGACTAGTGGTTCCCAAACTTACCTGGGTCACAGTGCCCCCCACAGATTCTTCTTCCTGGCTTAGCCAGGCAAAACCACCTTGAATCTAGCAGAATCTCACAAGATCCAAGATGATGGCATGCAAATCTCACAAGATTTCATGAGATCCAAGATGATAGCACTTAGGTGAGCCGGGAAGAAGAGGCTGTGGGGGCATCGTGACCCAAGTAAGTTTGGGAACACTAGCCAATGTTCAATTGACCCATTCAAAAGAGGTGAAATCTCATAAGATCCAACATGGTGGCACCTGGGGGAACAGGTAGAAAGGGGACCCTGGGATATCCTGCAGCACCTCTGGGAATGTGCTGTGACACCCTGACATGTCACAATGCACACTTTGGGAATCCTGGTAAGCAAGTTCAGTCCCTCATTTGATCATCAGGTTGCTGTTGGGACAGGAAGCCAGAATGGCAATAGCAGGAAGTACAGTATTTGCTTGTCATGCCATTTCGCCTCAGAACTCCTGTCAAAACAAAGCAAGCCCTTTATTATGCTTTCCATCCAACTCAGGACTTCTGCTTAGTTCCTTAGATTCTTCTCATTTGAGTACATTCCCTGTACTTTAAGTGGGGCTGAAGCAAGACCGCCAAATGTCGCCCCAGTCCAGCAGTGCATTTATTTTCATCCTCCTCGGATTTGAGATGGAAGACGGGAATGGAAAGAAAGATCAAGTGAGCGGGAGAGAAGAGTGGCAGGCTAGAAGTCTTCTATCCTTCATGCTTCCTCTTCCACTCTGTTGTCCTCATCGTTTCCGTGTCCAAGGAGTGGGAGGAGGAACGGGGGGGCTGGCAGCAGAAGAGTGGAGACTACCTCTGTCAACTTCATGGCCAAGCTGGCCTGATATTGGATGAATTCAAACATGCACATACATTACTTGATAATGGCATCATTCCATGATGCCTTAAGTGTATGAATTGATTGACACAGAAATAACACCACAGGAAAAAAAAGAATCCCTAGGCCAGTCCTTTGACTAACCAACAAAATTAGGGGAATTGTGATGAAAAATCAGTAATGACATTCAAAAGCACCACACACATTTCAAAAAGATTCAGGGGATTTTATGCACTAGGTAAGAACATAAGAAAAGCCCTGCTGGATCAGGCCAAAGGCCCATCTAATCCAGCATTCTGTTTCCAACAGTGGCCTACTAGCTACCTCTGGCTAACCCACAAGCAGGAGAAAAAAGCATACCTCTTCCACCATTGTTCCCCTGCAGCTAGTATTCAGTGGCATACTGCTGTTCAAGCTAAAAGCAATTCATAGCCGTCGTAACTAGTAGCCACTGATAGACCTGTCTGCTATGACTTTGCCCAACCTCCTTTTAAAGGCATCCATGCTAGTGGCCATCATGACATCTTGTGGCAATGAATTCCACAAATTCCATAAACTAGGTGAAGTTGTTGAAGGTATCAAAACAGGAGTTACTGCTAGAGAAGCGATTGACAAAATGCAGTGTAAATTAAGAACAGCTGCAGACCAGTGTTATAATTCCAAGTTTTTATTTCTTCTACCAGTATTGACCTCGTCTCACCAGCAGTATTTAGTGGCTGGATGTGCTTGACCATATTTTGTAGTAGGGACAGACCTGCAAATAGTTGGCAACCTTCAGTCTCGAAAGACTATGGTATCGCGCTCTGAGAGGTGGTTCTGGAACAGCGTCTAGCGTGGCTGAAAAGGCTGATTCGGGAGTGACAATCCCTTCCACACCGGGAGCAAGTGCAGTCTGTCCCTGGTCTGTCTCCCTGGCTATGGGCCTTCCTTCTTTGCCTCTTAGCCTCAGACTGTTGGCCAAGTGTCTCTTCAAACTGGGAAAGGCCATGCTGCACAGCCTGCCTCCAAGCGGGCCGCTCAGAGGCCAGGGTTTCCCACTTGTTGAGGTCCATTCCTAAGGCCTTCAGATCCCTCTTGCAGATGTCCTTGTATCGCAGCTGTGGTCTACCTGTAGGGCGCTTTCCTTGCACGAGTTCTCCATAGAGGAGATCCTTTGGGATCCGGCCATCATCCATTCTCACAACATGACCGAGCCAACGCAGGTGTCTCTGTTTCAGCAGTGCATACATGCTAGGGATTCCAGCACGTTCCAGGACTGTGTTGTTTGGAACTTTGTCCTGCCAGGTGATGCCGAGAATGCGTCGGAGGCAGCGCATGTGGAAAGCGTTCAGTTTCCTCTCCTGTTGTGAGTGAAGAGTCCATGACTCGCTGCAGTACAGAAGTGTACTCAGGACGCAAGCTCTGTAGACCTGGATCTTGGTATGGTGCTCTTTTAAACAACTGTGGACCTAGCACTGTAGTTTTCCACCTTTTTCGTCTCACGGCACGCTGACAAGATACTAAAATTGTAAAAAAAAACACCAAATATAGGACATCCAAGAAAAATGGACATGACAAAATAAAGCTAAAAACACTCATATATTGATTATATATGGTTAATTTAATATTTATTATTAAATTTAAAACTACATTATATATAATTGATTAATTACAAGGAGGCTATGTGTTACCTGCAGGGGCTAGTCAGAGGGAAAAGAAGGACATTTAAGTTCTTTTCCTGGACACAAGGCAAAAAAAGAGTATATGTCCTGGAAAAAGAGAACTTCTGGTCACCCTACTGATCTAACTTTCCAGAGGCTGAAAACCTCCTTCCTGACATGCACAGAAAGTGCTGCAAGAAATGTATGGAGTAAGGAGAGAAGCAGTTAGTGTGCATATGTCCCCACCTGCAGCCTCTCAGGATCACAGCTCGTGATTGTTCCAATTGCATAGGAGAAACTGCACTCTCCTCCAAGACCCCTTCTTCCACCACTTGCATGAGCAGTGGTTGCCAGGGTTGAGCCTGAACTGGCAGGAAAGCCTGTGCTGTGTCCTCGGAATCAAATGCCCTGTCTTTTCTCCCTCTCAGAAAACCCAGTCTGATGCGACCTTCTCCAAGGGCTCTCCCATTTGATATATGCTCTGCAGTCTGATTGAGGGGCGTGCCCTCTGTTGCCCTACCTCTTGAAACTCTCTCTCTCTCTCTCTGTGGCATGTAGCACAGGTGCTTCCACCTACTGAGCTTGCCTGTGAAGTGCTCCACGGTTTACAAGTCTCCATGAGGAAACACCACAGAGTCAAGAGGGCTGGAAAAAGCACTGGGGGAATGCCCTCACCTGTTAATGGTGTCGGCAGCTAGATACAGTCATACAGAAAACCAAACATACTCCTAAGTCTCCCTAAAATATTTGAAATATAGAAAATCATTGCAGAAAATTAGCATCAGCATATTTAGGCTCACACGAGAATGGAAAGTGTCCTGTGTGTACCAAAACTTATTTCTGCAGTAGAAGCAGTAGTCCCACAACAGTGTCTCTGAGCTCCTAAATGGTCGTTAATGGTGAGTGGATCCACCAGCCAAAGAGTTATTGTAGCAGGCCAGTTTCCTCTCTGATTTGACACTGTGTGAAGGACACAGTGTGAGTGAGAGTCATGTGTGCATTCTTTGACTTGCTGCATATGCCTCATGGCAGCAGTTGCTAGTCCACAATAGTGCCCCCAGCATCCTACATGGGTAGCAAGTCCAGGTGAGACCTGAAAATGTAAAATCCCAGGCTCCTCCTTTGGGGCCTGAGCCCCCTTTTTGACCCTGAGCCCAGGTACAAATTAGCCCCTTTACCTCCCTCTCATGGGCCCTGGGCCCAAGTACTCCTCTCAACGTTATTTGCATGGCAGACAAAACTTGAACTGCTGAATTTCAGGTATCAGGCTGCTGTTCAAGTAGGGTTCATGACATGTTGGGTGCCTTATCCACAGCCATCAGAGGCAGGGATCCTGTGCCTTTCATAGTGGTACAGCAAATTGGCAATCAGCAAGTGAAGCTTATCTCCTCATTTGCATGCAATGGGGGGTGGAGGTGGGCTGCATCGGTTGACTTGTACTTCCAGCTTAAAAGTACGGGGGGGGGGGGCAGAAACCAAAACTTGCATTCCTCACAGCAATCATCTGGGGGCAGATTTATCCTAGGACAGAGGCTGTGTTGCCTTTTTTGAAAAGACACAAGCCAGATAAATGGGCTGAAACATATATCAGGGCTAAAATGAAAGAAAGAAATCATTATTATACTCAGCAACTATGAAAGGCCAGAAATTGGTTTTAGTTGGGAAATAATCTAAAAGGGCCAGAGCTGTCATGTGTCAGCCTAGTACTAACCCCCTCCCTAAGATGCTCCTGAAAGACTAGTGTTTTTATGGTTCCTTTAGCACAGTGTTTATCAACCAGTGGTACTCATACCACTGGTGGTACTTGAGGTGGTGTCTGGTGGTACCTGAGACCCTGCCACCTGGCAGTGAGATCAGCAACACAGTGTAACAAGCAGCAATAGGAGACTCGAGTTGGCAGGTAGAGCTCCAGTATGTGCTTTTCACATGCTCGAAAAAGCTCTCCCATCTACCCTGAGCCTTTTACCAGTGTTTGATGCATTGTGTCTGGCCTCCCAATTGGAAAATAACTGGCAATGACATCATTACCAGTTACTTCCAGTGGTACTTCTAACAGGTGGACCAATGTGAAGTGGTACAGCAGGGGACAAACATTGAGAAACACTGCTTTAGCAGCAATCCAACATGCATACATATAGCTAGGATTACTAGACACAAAGGGGGGGGGGCAGAGTGCCTATACCTTTAACCATTGTATAGAAGAGGGGATTTTGGCAAGTGCAACATTTTAAACCCTTCCAAGCTGAGCTACAGCTGCCAAAATTCCCCTGCTTCCGTACAATGGTTAAAGGGATAGGCACTGTGTCCTCCTTTGTATCAGGTAACCCTATATGTAGCAGAAGTAGCTTTTCCTGACATAGCCACCAAGTGATAGGGAACATTTCAGCTGCCTAATTTCTGAGTGTCAGGTTGCATGTAAGGTGCAGGTACAGCTCCAGTAAAAAATGTTCCATGAAACTCAATGGAACTCAGCTCTGAGTAGACAGGAATATATTGTTGGGCAGCTCAGAGTATAGGGTAGCAAGATCAAATCCTAAAAATACATGAACATAAATGCTATTTTATACTGACAGCTGATTAAGAGATTTAATTATATATATACTCCCAGGATTGAGCAGCTGATGTGGTGGAATGAGGCAAGCACCTCAGACAAATTGACAGGAGGTGGTGAATTGGGGTGTGTGTGTGTGTGGGGGGGTGACTTTTGGGGATGGGAAGGCAGGGGGTATTTTTGCTTATGTGTATGCCATGGGGTATCATTGAGGGGACAAAGGCATTGTGCAAGTAGGGAGACAGCAACATGCCCTGCCACTCCAAATGCGGTGTGGGACAGATGGGGTGGTGCGGGGCATGAACCTGCTCTGGAATTGCCGCCTGTTTCTGGATAGAGATCCTGTTGTCACTAAAAAAGGCTTGACAGGCAGAAATTCAACATGCATTTATGGGGAACCTTTCCCTTTGTATTTCATCCAGTAGAAAGCCAACAGGTCTATTAGGGGACCATCCGCTGCCTCCTTTTTGTAGTCTGTTACTACTTTTAAAACTACTCTGATTGAAGCACTTCTGTTGAATCCATGCAATTCTATGCAGATAGAAATTTTACACATCGACTTGTAGAGGCAGCTTGTCCTTGTAACTGGTCATAATTGAATTATCCTGGAAGAACCCAAACATTGTAAGGGGGGGGGGAGCGCAAGACACAGGAATGTGGAAAAGGCAAAGGGGTATTTACAAAGTGAATCCAAGTTGCATATAATATAACCAAGACATTGTGCAGCACAGATGCCTCCTTAGGGCATGTGCACATGGGACTGCTGTCAGAGCATCTTGTCCCTGCGACACACACTGCAAGAATATTTGCTAATCTCTGGGCAGATTCTTACCACACAAACAGCAGACTGGAGGCATCTCAGAGTTGGTGTGGAGGGCACCGTCTACAGAGGAAGATTTCACAAAATCCCACACAGTACTGTTGTGTCATGTGGTGGGATCTTTGCAGTGTTTTTACCCAGAGGGTTCCTAAGAAGCAGCAGAAATCTTTGGTGGAGCACAGATTTATGGGAAAAGATGTTGGCTTAATTCATACATTCTTAGTGGAATGCTTTGGCTATCTCCCAGTGACTGGATTCCAGGCCACTCCAGTAATATCAGAAGGCCAGAATTGAGGAGTGAATGCATCACATGGCTACTATTTACACCAGTGATTTATTCACCCCGCATTCATGGCACTAATGGTTGTACCACATGATCCTGTCAACCCAATGTGATTCTGTCTTGTGTCGACATTACTAAAGTGGTATGGGATCTAGCCACAGAGAAGCAGTAACTATGGCACTCTGATAATGTATGAACTGGGCCTGGGATCAGGCATCATCATCAGCCAGGGCTTGATTCCAGAAAGGCTAGCCAAGCTGAGGCAGTGCGCCAGTAGAAGCCAGCAAACTCACGGTCTGCAAGCCAGTCTGGGAGAAGCATAGGAACTTGACCTTAGTTAATAAGATAAAAAAAAACCTCACTTGTAGTAGAGACAATAAACAGTCCCTACTAAATTTACAAAACTGCTGGCATTTATTATCACTGGCTGTTCAGTTTTCCTTCTGAATTGAAATATTGTAGATGTTGACATGGGCAGTGTAGGATTGGCCAGCTTTGGAAATGAACATGTCAGGGCAGTTGTTTTAAACATAGCCTCTCCTTTTCCTTACCACAATATTTTTTCCCCCTCAAAACATCGGGGGGGGGGGGTGGATTTGAAAGGATTCTCTTTTGCCATGGTTGCTCTCACCAAGCCCTTCCCCATCGACAAAACTCCTCACTAGTGTCTTCATAACTTGTATGGGAGGGGTGCTTAAGAAAACTAAAAGGTTAATATATTCTAACTAGATGTTGGGTATAGAATGTCAGATCTGTCAAACCGCATTACAGTGTGCTGCTCAGTGGAAAAGATTTGATTTCTTTTGCCACTGTCCTACTATGTTCAAGTCACACAGTGCCAGCAGCAACCAGCCAGCGACCGTGGGCTGGCACTGAGTGGACTCGAGTGGGAAGCCAGCCGCAAGGACCATCTGTTTCCGATTTCTAACTGAGCCAAGATGTGCAGTGAAGTGCATTCCATTCACAGAGCCAGCCAGCGCTATGCTCAGGTTATTAGGGTTACAAGTGAAATTATCTTTTCCAAACAGCAGGGGAGCCATAATCCTTATGGAAAGAGACTTAGAAGATTCAAATCTCTTTTGTTAAAGTTGCAGGAAGAGGCAGGTTGCTTGCGCGTTTAATTACAATCTTCATGGCGTTTATAATGTAAAATATATGTTTTATTAAGCATGATAACCTCTGAGGCAAGGAAGGTAGTTTTCTGTTCACCTGGCTCAGTTGAATAAACAAATCAAAACCCCTTTGAATTGCATCTAATAAAATTTTTAAAAGGAAAAGATGAACAGATGACAGAGCTTCTGTGCATTACATGGCTTTAAAAGCATTACAGAATTTGTAGGCATATCTTAAAATGAATGAATGTTAATTACATGCTATTTATATATGGGTTGTATTTCAACCCCTCAGTAACTGGATTTAAGGGCACTGAGAACGGATACCTGCTTGAAACATCTCTTATTTTGTGGTTTCCTCACATATACTTGGCAAACTCAATATACATATTTTTTTAAAGCAGTAAAATGTCAAAAGAAAAAGAAATGGCATGTTTAATCTAATAAGCTTATTTTCAAATGTAGAAACGTGTATCCTTCGACATCATTCCATTCCTGTGACTTTATTTCCAGTGTACCATGTGATTTATGATGTGGTAATTGCTATTGTGTTAGATAAACACTGGCAAAGCTGTGGACCAGTTGCTCTCTCTACTATTATCGGACTACATTTTTGTTGCAAATTGGCAACCACAGGAATAACCTTGTATCGTGGGCTGGCCAATTAAAAATCAGCTTATTCACAAAACTACAGTACTTTCATTTAATATCCTAGTCCTGTACCAGCAAAAAATTGTTTTCTGATTGGCTGAAACACTAATGACGAGATGTCACACTTTGTTAATGTGGCTGAGAACGCTTAGTATCAGGTACCTGCAAAGGTGCCATGTTAACGTTATGTACATAGGTAGAGAAGCAATGATGTACGTAGTGTCACCAGGAAATGTTTTCTAATTAATATTATGAAAATGGCTAGGACAAACATTCAGCAATGGGCAGGCAGCTGCCTGGAGAGGAAATTAATATTAGGTACATTTTATAGAAATGGGGGCCAAGCCTGAGTTGCAGAAATTATTCTGTTTTCAAATGATTGTTGGTCCAGTAACTCTTTGAGGGCCCAATCCTATCCAACTTTCCAGCACTGGTGCAGCTGCAATGCAGCCTTGAGGTAAGGGAACTAATGTTCCCATCTCTTGAGGAGGCTTCTGTGACTGCCTCCTCACCACAGGATGCAGTGCATGCCCCGTTGGCACTGCTGCACTGGTACTGGAAATTTGGATAGGATTTTGCCCTGAGTCTTCAAAGAGTTGCTGTCCTTTTATGCAAAGACTCCACATTATAATCAGTGAATGAATCAAACCATATGACCCAATGCTGCAAAATGGCAATTGCCATCAGGAGAATTCCCTTACACAAGCACAAGGAGGAACAGGCATAACCGTTATGCATTCTGATCCTATAGCCTTTGGCCCTGTCCAGATGGCAAGTACTATAAGCACTACCGCAAGCTAAGTGGCTTCCACTCAGCAAAACATCAACCATTATGTATGAACAATACATACAGAAACTGTGACATCATCACATGGACTTCATAGCAAACAGTGCAGCTCTTCCACTGGCAGATGTCCTAATGCAGGGGTGCCCAAACCCCGGCCTGGGGGCCATTTGCAGCCCTTGGGACCCCCAATCTGGCCCCGTGGGAAGCCCCAGTCTCCAATGATCCTTTGACCCTCAGGAGACTTACTGGAGCCCGCACTGGTCCAACGCAACTACGCTCAGCGTGAGGACTGACTATTTGACCTCTCATGTGAACTGCAGGCTGAGGGCTCCCTCTTCACATTTCACATATGTTAAGCAGCAGCGGCAACAAAGGCAAGGCCGGCCTTGCTTTGCACAAGGTCTTTTATAGGACTTGAGCTATTGTGAGACTTTCATTCATTCATGTAAATTCCATCTCTAATATATTCATTTATATAAATTTATGTAAAATCATTTAAATTTCAGATGTAAATTAACTTCTTCCCGGCCCCCGAAACAGTGTTAGAGAGATGATGTGGCCCTACTGCCAAAAAGTTTGGCTACCCCTGCCCTAATGCAATCATCTCAAGATAGAAGAGCTGCTTTTCTAGCCTTGTGTTCCTCAGGCAAGTCCAAAGCAAAGTCTGAGGAAGAACAACCTGCAGGAAACTCTAAGGAAGAGTACACAACTTTCAGTTCTCAGAGTCAAGTTATGGTCCCAGAGGTAGGATGCTGAACTCTTTCCTTCCCTCCCAGATGCTTATAGTTTGCAGGATCTATCCTTCTATGATTATTTCAGCCATAGTTCTGCAGTCCAATGGCTAGGACTAGGAGTTGGCAGACACAAGTTCAAATCCTTTGTAACTCAAAACTAAGTCTTGGGGCCAAACTAGATGTGATTTTAAACATGGGCCTTTGGCCCTGTGTGGGCTTTCTTTCAGGAAGGGGTAGCATTTTTTGTGTAACCCAATACAGATTGGGTCTGTTGTGGGCAAAAAGTTAAATGTTCCATGCAATACTTTTTATCTCGATAGTCTCCCTGCAGCTGCTTTTTGCCACAAAATGCACACATACACACAGGGCCAAATGATGGCTGGAATCTATGGTTTCTCTTTCTCTGAGACAAGGAGATTTCCTTCAGAGCAAAAATGTTCTTACTCCAGAGGAAGACTCCTCGTTCTGCCGGACAAAAAACTGTGGATGTCACCAGATGTGTTTGAAGTCAAGTCTAGTTTCAGTTGGCCTGTTCCAGCTAAGAGACTTATATTTACTGGCACTGATTAAACAACAGTTTTACCTAGACTGAATGTCCTTTCCATGAGAGTATAATCATACGATAGACCTGCTAAATGCCTCAGTTGCTTGGGGTAATGATCTTTTAATCAGAAATTGACAGACTATTCGAGCCTGAAGCAATCTTCTTTTTAAATTCAGAGTTGTTGCAATTTAGTGGCTAAGGAAATTGTCATGTTCTTTCCAGCACAGATGCAGCTGCAATCCCTTACCCTGAGTAGGCCTCTGTGACTCCCCCCATCACCACAAGATGCAGCACATGCCCCACTGGCACAGCTGCATCAGTGCTGGAAAATTAGATGGGATCAGGCTCTAAAAAAGGATTTCCCTGGTATGAATCTTGCCTCTACCTGAACTCACTATGACCCTAATCCTATCCAACTTTCCAGCACCAGTGTAGCTGCAATGCGGCCCAGAGGTTGGAAAATTGGATTGGATTGGGCGCTAGGTGGCCTTAGACTACCCTCAGCTGTGCAGCTGCAACATGGAAATTTAACTTACAGGTTTGTTGTGAAGATTACATCAAAATCATATATGTGAAGCTCTGTCTGCACTAAAACAGTGCTATATAATGCTAAGTATTAGTGTAAAGCAGGGGTGTCAAACCTGTTTCATAGCAAGGGCCGAATAGCATTCATGATGCCTGCTGAGGTTCGGAACTGATGTCATTAGGCAAGAAGTGATGTCATTATACAGGTCATAACCAAAAATAAACACTTTTTTCTCACTTAGGAACTCATTAATTGCAAATAACAAAAAATATACAAATCTTGATCATATTTCAAGATATGGGAGAGCTGAATTGTCATGGGGGCTGCACTTTCAGCATTAACAGCTCAGCACTACTCAGCAGCTGAAAGCCTGAGGGCTGTATAAAAAGTTTATATGGGCCGCATGTGGCCCCCGGGCCTTATGTTTGACACCCCTGGTGTAAAGCTTCAACAATTGTACTTAGGACTGGGTTGCTCTTAAAAGAGAAAAACAGAAATGAACTTAGAGCCCAATCCTGAGCTCTTAGCGCCAGTCCACCACTGGCGCTGAGTGTCACAGAAGTGCCATAAGACACGTCTGCAGCCCTCAGGGCTTGGCCAGTGGACCGCTGCTGCTCTGCTGCTCCACAGTTGCCTGAACCATGGGATGGCGGAGAGGTAGATGGAAGTGTGGGGAGAGGCGAGGAGGAGGCCTTCTGGAGTGGGCTGAGGCAGGAGGAGGGGAAAGAGAGCAGGGAGGAAGCATGTTGGGGGGAAAGGAGCAGGGCGGGAGGGAGGTGGGACTGGAGGAGCTCCACTCCTCTACATCTAGAGCCTCCATGTTGGGCTGCCTGCAATGGAGGCTCTTGAATTGAGTAGTCCCCATTTCAGGGCTGCTTGCCTTACCTGGGAGGAGACAAAAGTCCCCTTCTCCCGAGTAGCAAGCGGCGGTTGCCCTGTTGTGCATAGGAAGCCATGGCAGCTGTTTCAGTGCTATGGCATTCCCAGTGCAACAGGCAGCTCAGGATCTGTATAATCTGTATCTATATCAGGCAGCTGTGGTCTATATAAAATCAATGTACAATTGCTCTATTACAGTCTAGTTATGCTAGACTGCTATGCTATCTAGTGTTAGTTGTGCAAACACTCCTTATGACAGGCATATAAGTTGTATTCACTTGGAGGACGTTTTTAGCAGCTGACTGAATACCAAGGTCAAGAGAAAGCGTTAAGGGTACATATTCAACTTCACCTCTGCATTGCTTGTGTGCTGAGCTCTCCATTTCTTCTCTGCAATTATACCCTCATGCTAATCACAAAGATTCAGCACTGTGTTTGGAATGTCCCCATTGTCCCCTAGTCAGTTTTGATCGGGCTATCCTCAGAAAAGCTGGCAGAACAAGGTTTGAATTACGCAATCCGGTGCCAGTTGGACCCTTTTATTTCCTGAGGGATCAGCCATGTCAGAAAGAGCGAATGGTATTTACATTGCCACTCACCCTTTGGGTGGCTGCCTACAATGAGAGCATTCTTAATCAGCCCCCAAGTTCCACAGGACCTCTGCCAACAAGAATGGCTTGGCTTGCAAGCTCCCCAATCACTGTAGCCACTGCTCCCATCCCATCTCAGTGCTGACCCCTTGTTCCCTTGGCTGGCTATTTTATAGGTTCTCTGTACTGAAGAAGGCAAAGGCAACAGCCTGTTTTACACTCAGCTGCTCAGTGGTCTATTTTTTTTTTTTTTTTTTTACAGTCTCTGGTGATCCCTGAAAAGAATCTAAGACCTACCCTTTTATCTCTCCGGACAGACCGGTCATGTAAAGTGAACTGGCCTCTGTGGCTGGGATTAGATGTTCTCTGTGCTGAAAATGGTGCTGAAACGATTCCCATTGGGCTTTGACGGTTGTATTGCAGGAATGGCTGGAATGTATGCATCTAGGTTACCGGCAGACTGCTTTGATGCCACCGGAGAAAATGTAAGCTGAGGAGCAGCAGTTGGAAAATGTTTCTTGAACAAAATATAGTTCTGTGTTATTTTACATTACACTGAAGAGACTTTTTTTTGTTTTCAACACCCACCCACCCTTGTTTTGAATCTGGACAGATAAATGAGAACCCAAGGTTTCTAATTAACAAGGTTAATTAGAAATTTTTTTGGTCTTGTAATATGCCACAGCTTACCTCAAAGTGTATGGAACCTACAGATTTCTTTCTCAGTATTAGTGTTGTGTCCAAATGTACAAAACAGAACAATTAAGAATCTGCTGTGAGTTCCAGTCATCTTAAGGGATGGAGGCACCGGGGGATCCAACAAAAGTTCACAGAAAGATGAACATCTCTCCCCCAAATCGGAATGTGTCCTTGTGAAATGGGCTGCCTCCCACTCCTATTCATGTTTCTGATGCGAATTCAACCCAGTAAATAATTTTAAAAATCTCCAGTAACCAGCCCAGATCTCAGTTGCCCAGCCTAACTGAACAGTTTTTACCATGAATTCTGTTACAAACCTGACAAACATAACTGTGTATTGTATAGTTGTGTGAGGAAACAGGCCCCTTGCCCTCAACCAGAGCAATGGGCATCATTCCCACTCTATTCCTTCTTCTCCAAGGTCCTGTTCTTGGTTGTCACTGGGCCCGTTTGAATGCTTATTGCCCGACTGGCCCCATGAACTAAGGATGTGCAAGTTCATGCCATTTCTAGCCATTTTAGAATGCCATCTGGGAAACTAGCTTTTTTGATGGCACTTGTGGCGTAATCCTACCCTTGACTTGTGTCCGCACAGCCCCCACGTGCCAGTTCCTGAGTGTTGCAAACATGCCGTAAAGCACGTTTGCCGCGACTTCGGAGCAGGCCATGCCGGCACAAGGATGTGCACAGCCTGTCGCCACCATATCCCGGCCCTGCACCAGCCAAGCAAGGTAGGTTTGTGCCAGGTAAGTGCAGGGATTGGGAAAGGGTGTTGGGAGGGTGCTCTGAGGGTGGGGAGCAGCCGTTTCTGGGTGGGGGAGGGCAGAACAGGGGGAAGGTTGGGCCTGGGAAGGAGTGGCATAGGCGGCAGCAGCACACACCGTATCATAACCTCCATACCTGACCTGGGCAGCCTTACGTGGGCTGCTCAGATTTGTGCAAGCTAAAGAACTGGCACAGATCTGAGTAGCTCCATAGGTCAGGCTGGGGCTCGACATGGGGTAAGGACAAAATATCCCTTTACTCCAAGATGACCACCAGCATCCTCCCAACCTGCTTTGGATACAACACAGGCCATTTGGCCAGGCTGTACCAGCGCAGGTTATAATTGGGCTGCCTGCAGAATATGTGAACTTTTTCCTTTGAATAATGTAATACCTGATATGGAAAAGTATCATATCCAGGTGATATGAAGGGTTTTGCTGAGATGAGTAATGTGTAATGCTACAGAAATGGGTGATAAACATGCATTCATCAACTTTCCCTAAGTCAGAATTTGTCAGAGGTAAGACTTTGTGGGCTACAGATAAATACATCCCCACATTGTTATTTTAATAAACTTTGGCAAAATAATTCAGACAAGGAAATGACATACTGAATCCAACTCGGTGGTGAACCGGTTTGGGCAGTGGTTTTCAAACTCTCAAGGAGAGTTTGAGCTGCTCTAACTTCTTGCAGGGGTGGGGGGAGGCAGCGGGGGCGGGGGGAAGGCAGCGGTGCGATTGCACCACTCAGGGAGGCTGCAGGGGCTTGGGTCCACTTACCTGAGCCTCCTGCAGCCTCCCGGGGGTGCGGGGACCCTGCGCGAACTTCTGCAGGGCTTCCCGCAGCTTCAGAAGTGAAAGTGGAGTGATTGTGTTCCACTTCAGCGGAGGCAGGGCATGATCGCTCCTCTTTCACTTTCAAAGCTGCAGGGAGCCCTGCAGAAGGTCGCGCAAGGCTCCCTGCACCTCTGGGAGCCTGCAGGAGGCTCGGGTAAGTGGACTCAAGCCCCTGCAGCCCCCCAGAGCGGCAGGATCGCGCTGCTGCCTCCTCCCTGCCTCTTGGCTGCCCCCGCCCCTTAAGGAGAAAGTGGCCAGGGCCCACAGACTGGGGCGTCGTGATGCCCCAGTTTGAAAAGCCTTGGGTTCGGGGGATGATTTGCCACAGTGACATCATTTAACTTGCCTATGGTCACCAGCCGACGGCTTCCCTACATCAAATCTATCCATTCTTAATTTTACATTTCTTTGTTCACAAACTGAAGTCGTTTTTCTTTTGTGAATTTACATAGCAACAGCCTCCTGTTCTTCAGCTCTTTGTATTTTTAACTTTTAGATTGAAAGCTTTGTCCTTGACTGAAAACTTTTAACCCTCTCCTTTTGGAGGGGTTACAATGACTCTGCTATTCCATCATGCTCTGCACATTTCAACAAAAAACACTACCAGAAAAAAAAACAACACGCGATCAGGAAGTTGGGCATTTTGCAAGAAAAGTTTAATCTCAACTGTGATCGGGGGAGTTCACCAGCATCATTTTCACTGCAGTACAAAGTCCCTATTCTTGGTGACTTGACCGAAGGAAGCAAAAACAGGGTGACTCCTAGCAAAGCACATCTGTGGGGCTGCATTTCACAGGAAACAACCCAGCTCCTCTCCAGATATGTTTCACTGAAGAACAAAGAATTATTTTGTTTGAGGCCTCAGGAATGATGCCGTGAACCTGGATTCAGCATTTTTTTTTTAAAGTTCCTGAAAGCAAGGCTCAGAAAACAAAAACGATTTTTCCTCCTCCACCTTAGGCTGAGCACTTTTCAAATTAGCATCCCCTTCTCCCACATGAAGAAAATTTTTTAAAATGCACTAATCTTTTCCTTTTGTGTGAAAGGGTGTAGAAGCTACACAATTACCACAATGGGATACAAAGAAAATCAGCAATAATACAAAAATTGTTTCAAGAAAATGGATATGAATGATCCTTGAATATTTATTTATTTATTTATTTATTTATACAGGTATTTATATACCGCCTTTCTTTGGTCGTCAGATTTCTCCTCAGACTTTAATTCAAGGCGGTATACATAGGCAGGCTGTTCTAAACCCCTGTAGGGATTTTTACAATTGAATAGTTCTAGTCTTTCATAGAACTCCTCGTTCCAGCTGGATTCCTTCCCGGTCTGGCCTCTCTCTGGCCCTTCGCCTCCCACGCTCCACTTGACGGCAACTCCTCTCTGCCACCGAGGGTCAAACTCATCAGTATATGCATGGCTAAAAACAATAACACAATATGCATGGCTAAAAACAAGACAAGATACATAATGGACTGCTACAGATTTTGTTGCTCTTTTTCCTCTTCCAAGGAGTTCAGGAGACTCTTACCCATGTACATCTCATGACAACCCTGTGAGGTAGGTTGGAATAAGGTATAGCAACTGGCCCAAGATCACCAAATGTGCTTTGTAGCAGAATGAGGATTTGTACTTAGGTTTCCCCAGGCTCTTGTCCAACACTCTAACCATTACACCACATAAATTTTAAGCCCCAGCTGTATAACATAACCTCTCGGCTATCACCATTCACTATAACAAACTTTCTGTGAGGTCAACATTTTGCAGTAGTTAATGAGGTGTGCTTCTGTATGACACAGGTAGAGTTTTTTCAGTAGTCAGATGTAACCGAGAGGCAGAAATATGATCATATTAAAAAAGAAATAGCAGGCAAAGATTATCTCCAGCTCTTCTCTATGTGTGGGGTGTTTTTTTTCCCTTTTTGCTTGTACAGCATCTTATGATTGGTACTGAAAACACACTGTCAGATACTTCTTTATAGTTTCATTTTCTTTTCTCATACCCATCATTTCCAATGCCCTTGCCCTCTAGAGCCTGCAAAAAAAAAAAAAAAAAAAAAAAAAAGATCAATATTGTCTTTTGTTATTCAGCAGGGAAGTGAGCACATCTGTACCTTCACAAATGACATTTATCAGCCTTCCAAATTTGTTTCAAACAGTGGTTAGAAGGTGCCCTAAACAGTAGGAGAAATGCGGGACTAAGGAATTAATGCACTCTTAACTTGACGCGAGTATGTGTCTATCATATTCTTTCATGGCATGCTCAAGATTGTGAAATTGTATTGTTGCTGGAGCCATCTGGATTGCAGCTACTTCCCTACATCTTTAGCACATTCACTCCTAGTTGCATACATGTCCTCCAGTCTCAGAGAGCCAGATTTACTGATTTGCAGCGTAACCTTGAAGGCTTGACTCATTTGCAGAGAGTCACTTCACACATCACCTGCTGCCTGGAGAAAAAATGTTGACTGTGCAATGCCTGTCTTTGCCAGCAGATTTTGTGTGTGTGCATGCACATGTTGTTGTTTCTCAAATGCATTCAATAGGAAAAGCTGTTCCATGTATTTTTTCAAAGTTTGGTGTCTCCCTTCTTCGTATAATTTTGCTGATTGGGAGTTTTATGTGACCTGTCTCTGGGCTTTAATAAACATACTATCACCATTCTTTCAACCAGCTCTATTTATTATGTAAACTCCACTTCTCCCTGGATAGGAGAGAGCCAGTTTTTCTGAACTTATAAGCATGAGGACAGTGATGTGCTTCTGTGTGGGACAGCCTTGAAGACAAACTGGAAGCTTCAACAAGTGCAAAATGTACATAACATAATATACATTAGGGAAACATGAACATATACAGTTTGTCCCTCGTAATCCACTGAGGTTCTGTTCTGGAATCCCTAGTGGATAAAAAAAATCTGTAGATAAAAAAAAGTGGAAAAATAGATTTAAAGACTTACTTCAGGTTTCTTGCCTCTCCATTGCTCCTAATGGAATAAGGTCTTGCCTCAACATTGCAGGGATTTGATTCTGGGACTCCCTGCTGATACCATAAAATGTGTTAAATAAAAGCAGTTTAAAAAAATAAAAAAAATTTTTTTTATTTATCAGTCAAATAGGAAATGAAGCCCCAATCCAGTCAATTTAGGGCCCAATCCTATCCAACTGTCCAGCTCTGATGCAGTCATGCCAGTAGGGTGCCTGCTGCATCCTCTGGGGGGAGGCATTCGTGAATGTCTCCTTGAGATAAGGGAATGTTTGTTTCCTGAGCTTGGGGCTGCACTGTGACTGCATCAGCACTGGATGTGGTGTCCACAGTGGCCCTTTGGTGAAACTAGGAAATACAGAGTTAAAGCCTAAGCTTTAACAGTAAGTGTGCTGCACAGCTGCAGCCATTAGAGGCAACAAGGTCCTCAGAGATATAGGCAGCATGTGGAGCAAGGAGATTTTGTGGGCAGCAGAAGAAGCAGATGGTTGGAGGAAGGATCGACTAGCTGGCTGACATAGCTAATGGACTGACCAATTGAGCTGCTGACTGTTTAATGGACCTGTTAACTGACTGATATGAATGGCTGGTTGGCTGATGGACTGGCAAGCAGGCAATTGTAGACTACTGGAACTATCATGGCTGGAGACTGCTGGTTGGTGGAGAACTGGGGGAGCTAATCAGCTAAAAAAGTGGACCTAACTTATCTGGAAAGTTTGGAGAGGGGACTTGGGCAAAACAAGAGCCTCTCCAACAAGATAGCAACAGAAAAGGCCTTCTACCTGATAATCACTCATGATTATCTTCCCCTTGAGTGCTAGTGAGACTTACCTTGGTGGCAGGGGTGGTAGAGGTGCACCATGTTTCTTGGTGGCCACCATCCTTTTCCATGTAGGTGGAATTCTCCACCGACATTGCTGCATCTCAGTCACACAATAGGGTCATTCCATTATTGGTAAATAAAAGTGGCAGCCACAAGGTGCACTGTAGATCTCTGCAACCAAGGTAACACTAAATATGGCTCCATACCCCAAAATGACAAGGAAAGAACATACTCTGGTGACAGGAGCTTGAACAGCTAGGGATCATGCCATTCATAATTTCACTTTGAAATATCACTTCCATCTGTGTATTAAGAAGTGTTCAAGATTGTGTTCATGCTAATTACTGCCTCCACATGCTTTTCTGTGGGATATTATTGTTGAAGGAGATGCTCCAAATGAACACAGGTATTCTTTCTCCCTCGTGGTAGCCAGCTCAAGAAGCTTTAAATATGATTGATCCAAGCAAACTGGACCTCTCTTTTTTCCCCAACTGAGGGCCCAAACCACATCCTATTTCTTTGCAATATCTTCTGCATTTCCACTGCAGCTTGCCTGTGCTGCTATCTTTTTGGCACCAGGTGAATACTTTTTTATTCTCCCAAGACCTTCAAGATTTTAGTTTTATTTGCTGATTTTAGTTGCAGTTTTAATCATAGTTTCATTGATTGTTGAATATTATAGTTTTATTTGTAAAATTCTTTGGGAAATTTTAATTTGAAAGTTTTATTCAGGCTGTCTCTCTTAGAAATAATTTTGAATCTGTTTATTATGATTATTTGTTTGAGTTCACTCTTTCACTAAGATCCTTCTTTTAGGTTCTGTTTTTGGCAGCAGTGGTATAATAAATAGCGCTAAATAGTGAATAAATAATGTATGATATACATGTATTTATTGTGGTTACTATTTGGATTAGAAATTTTAGTGCTACTTACAATGCAGGTAACAGTAGACTTCCTAATTATAGTGTTTTGATTCAAAAGAATGAGCCATGCACATGCTGAGTTGTATCATTTGTTTCATGTAGCAATCAGAATCTGGAAAGTACAGTGAAAGTCTGCTTGTGGTGTCAGAAATTACAAACCACAATGAGAGGATGTGGTTAACCTGACATAACCAATGTTGGGCACACAGGGAAACTGTGTTTATACTGGCTTAGGAATGAAATGCTGGAAATCGTGGTAGTCGCTACTGGGAGAGGAGAAAAGGTTTTATCATATTTTGAGTGAGATCACAGGAGGAACTGAAGTGTCACTAAACACATAAGTGCATAGTAGGTTAATTTGTCCATATTTTAGTTTCCTTGTTAAGCTGACACAAGTGAAAGTATAACGTGCAGCTGTACTGTGTACAGTGGTGCCTCGCAAGACGAAATTAATTCGTTCCGCAAGTCGTCTCGTATTGCGAAAATTTCGTCTTGCGAAGCGCGGTTTCCCATAGGAATGCATTGAAATGTAATTAATGCGTTCCTATGGGCAAAAAAAGTCAGAACAAAGTCAAATTTGGTTTACAAAGTGTTTATTAAGTACTCTTTAAAGGCATACATACTATACAGAGGATTTCAAAAATTTCAAGCACAAAACTTCAACTTTTTAATTTTAAAAATTCGTCTTACGAAGCACGGTCATAGAAAAAATTCGTCTTGTGAAGCACAGCATAGAAAAATTCGTCTTGCGAGTCACCAGAAAAAATCGCAAAAACGCTTTTGTCTTGCGAGTTTTTCGGTGTGCGAGGCATTCGTCTTGCGAGGCACCACTGTACTTACATAATGTATAGATTATACCTCATACCTCTATGAACATGGGTGATATCAGAGAGTTGACACTGCATGAGGGCCCATATCCATCAGACAGTCCATCTCACCAGGCCAATCCCTTAACCTTCAGTACTAATGGCAATGGTAGCTCCCAGTTCACCATCTGATATCATGTGGGAGTGTTGGGGGACCCAATGAGGAGCGTTGCCCTGGGGCCCCCAGCAACCTGATGCTGGTTCCCGCTATGGCTGCAATTTTCAAGCACTGTGCACACTGGTGTGCTGCCAATTTCAATGCAGGTGTGCTGCTGGAGTTTGGGGAAGGGTCATATATTAATAGGGCCATTGGGCCATTGGTAGGATCATTGGGGAATGTGATCCCCCTGCCAGCAGTGCGGTTTGCTTTGTTGGTTGTCAACTGTTACCCTGCACATGCCTGATCTTGTCTGATCTTGGAAGCTAAGTAGGGTCAGGCCTGGTTAGTACTTGGATGGGAGACAGGAATACCAGGTGCTGTAGGCTTATACCATAGTCTTTCGAGACTGAAGGTTGCCAACCATGTCACAAAACTGCTGTGCATTGACAATTTTAGCACCTTCTCAATGTGCCACGAGATGAAAAAGGTTGAGAATAGCTGGGCTGTGGATTTAACTTTGAATTCCTGGTGAAACTGAGAAAAGCATTCCGTACGTCCTGAATTTATCAGGGTATGAAAACAATTAAAGAATAGACATTTTTAATCCCTAAACCGAGGTACAATTGCAACATATGTTGCAGTAACTGTCAACCACTAGTTAGCAAACATATACAGAAAGGTGCTGCTTCTGTCATACGGAATTCCTGAAGCACCCAAATGTTTCCAAGGCCCTCAGATTTGTGACAGTGCTGGATCATGACACCTGTGCAGCATTTAATTTTCCTTGTTCCCGTATAAATCTTTACAGTGAAGGAGGTTGCTATAAATCAGGGGTGTCAAACAAGGCCTGTGGGCCGAGCCAGATGCAGCCCTCAAAACCCTTTATCCATCCCTCAGGCTATCCCAGCACCACCATCAGCCACTCTCAGCTGCTGACCTGTGTTGAAATGTCACTGCTGAAAGTGCGCCCCGCATGATAATTGGGCTGCCCCATATGATCATGATTTGCATGCTTTCTTTCCTGTCATTTGCAGCTAATGAATTCCTATGTGAGAAAAGGTGCTTATTTCTGGTCATGAGCTGCTTAATGACATCACTTCTGGCCCTCAGCAGGTATCATTAATGCTATTTGGCCCCACTGTGTGAAAGGAGTTCGATGCCCCTGCTGTAAATGGTTATTTTTATCTCTCAACTTTCATCCATGGTGGAACTCAACAGCCTTGTACATGGGGTACTCAGTGCATCTCCATCCAGACGCTGACTAGACCCAGCTTGGTCAACTTGGTCAGCTTAGCCTCAATATGACCACTGATTCATGTGCCTCAGATTATACTCCAGGACTGTAGCCAGTAGCTAAGTCAAATAATGGAAAGATCTTGATCAGTATTGCATTGATATCCAAGTTAGATATCCAAGTGATATCCAACTAATAACCAAGATAAATCCAAGCTAGCTTGGATACCTGAGCTTGGGTCTAACATTCCTAACTTGGATTTAGCTCGGTTGGAATTAGCTGCCCTTTGAAGACTGGAAAAATATAAATGATGATTATATGCAGATCAAGATATGCCCTGGAACATAGAAAAGAGATGAGGGTAAGAAAAAACAAAGGAGGATTTATGCCCCTTTCTAATTCTACAGGGTAGAGATTGTCACTAGGCCTATATGATCTGTTCTGAGGAATGCTAGACCCAAGCTCAAGTATGGGATGTACATCCTGGGATAACCAATGATAGCCCCTTGTAGTGAGTTTGAACTTTTATTTTTTTCTTCCAGTTTCAGTGGATACAATTACGAATCAGTAATGTTGGTATGAACTCAGTTCTAGTCTTGATGGAACCATGTTTTAAACACTCTTTTCTTTGAAATGGCTACCGATGGATCTGTCCTGGGATCCTGTCGAACAGAATTTGGCCCCATAAATCTTTCTATGTCTTAGGTGTTAATTAATCTTTCTCTACGAAGTGCCTCATTAATTTCACCAGGCCAGAAATAGAACTGCAAAACTCTAGTAGCCTTGCGCACATTTCTTTTCCCTTTTAGGCTGGTGACTATATGTTTATCTTCTGCTCCACTATACTGTGTCTTTAAATTTTTGGCACCGACTTCTATAGCGTTGGCAGCTGGAGTCAGTTTTCTTCAATAACGTTAACAAAGGGAGCAAGGAAGAAGGAGTTGGCTGAATATAAATAAGCATCTGTATGAACAACATTGTACGGGCTTCACGGAGCAGCGCTGACAATTCATTTGTTATTCGCACCCAGGCTGATTCTGCTTCAGAAGCATTCCACGGTGCGGTGTAATCACCAGCCCTTTGCAAAAAACCTGTTCTATTAGTTCTATAGAGCTCCAGCATACAGGAGCAAAAAACTAATCACAAGACCCAAACAAGATTGTCAAGGTGTTCTTGGCTGGGGCACAATCGAATCTGTGCTGCAACAGCGCAAACAGTTTTGCTGCCATTGCGAAGATGGTGTCAGCATTTCTGCTGTGAGCTCTTATTTCCAGCATAATGGATTAACGTGGTGATAGAAATTCACTTGTGGCTGAAACTTGGCAATTGGGTTTCACTAAAACTGCTAGTTAGCTTGTAGTACAAAAAATCTCCACAAAAAGTCTTTTGCATCCCATGGCTGCAATTTTCCAAAGAGTTATTACGAATTCTTTCCTTGACTTGCATGAGCAGAACTTCTCACAAAGTAATCTCCAATCACCTGTATAAGTCTTGGGATGATCGAGGCCTGAGTCCATCGTTATTAAACAACTGCATATGTTGGAAAGTTGGCAACCTCAAGTTTACATTATACTTTGCTTTTTTCAGTATCAAGTGAAGTTATACCCTTTGGGGAATATGTAAGGCATGATAATGGTTGGTGTTATTTAGAGTAAAATAGCATTCTACCAATTTAAGAATAGCTGGATATATACCTTTCACCTTTCCTTGGTTTCCTTTTGCTGTGAAATCTTGGGGCTGATTGTCCTTTTCAGATGTTATATTTGTGGAGACAGAACACCTATTGGCAGTGAAGAGGTAGCATCATGATGGGAAGCTCTAGCCCAGCAATACTCAAGCAGCGGTGCGCATACCACTGGTGTCCACTGGGCAGTGTTGGGTGGTATGTGCACCGTCCACCACCCAGCAGTAAGACTGCAACAGGAGCTTCCAATGGTGATAGGAAGCTCTCTAGTGCATGGTTTTCAAGTGCAAGAAATACTCGCCCGCCTACCCTGAGCCTCTAAGTGACTTTGGAAGCTCCTGTTGCAGTCTACAAATCCGGAAGTAACTGGCGATGATGTCATCACCAGTTACTTCTGGTGGTACGTCTGAGGACAGTGCTGTGGCAAGTGGTATGTTGGGGGAGCAGGTTGAGAAACACTGCCCTAGCCTAAGCCATATGATTCATTTCCACAGCCGAAACTAGCCTACACATGTACAGTAGTTGAATACATGTAGGCACCTCTTGAACATTCCTTATAACATCTGAAAAGGGCTCGGGTTTAAAGACCATTACTGGTGAATAGGGACACACTTGTCCCATGCTTTCCCTAAAGGAATCTAATCATGTGCTTTTATCTTCTGATACTCAAGGGCAGCGGTTCTCAAACATATCCTGGTCATTTTTCAGGTTGAACCAAAAAGTGATACTAGAAAAATGATATCAAATGTGTTGAGACATTCCTAAAAATCTTTAAAGTTCGTTTTTGCAGATTAAAAATGAAGCTTCATTGTTTAGAAACGATGTAATTAAAGGAAAAACTAAATTGATAGGTTGCTCAGTGTCTTTCTAATGAGCAAAGCTAATAAGGAAAAAATGTTCTAACATTACTGTCTCAGAATAGTCCCATTGTTTGCATCTAAGTGAAGCACAGTTAGTGGGGCATTTCCTGGCTAAGCTACCTGTAAGATTGCCTCTTGTATTTGAAAACTGGTTTATAGAGTCTGTTCCCAGAGTAGGATAACTGTTGCTTTGATGTGGTTAAGTAATTTTCCATAATCACATAACAGATTATACTTCGCTGATAATGGCCAAGATTCTTGGAAGCGTTCAATGATCTTAATTCTTCTCTAAGATTAATGGAGTAGAAGGTGCACGATATCTTTCAAGATCAGTTGCCAAGTATGGAAACCCACACTTGTTCTACAAACATTGGATGTTCTTGCTCAACTGAGAAAAAGTTTTTTCACAGTTCATATATGTTTAAATAAGGCTGCAATCCTAACCACACTTTCCTGAGAGTAAGCCCCATTGAACAAAATAGAGTAGACCTGGTTAGGATTGTGCCCTAAGGCTGTGACATTTTATTTCAGATTCATGCCCAGTTCTACATTTAAGATTTGACCACGACAATGTGTTCAATATGAGACTACCCTTGAAGATTGTTTGAAGACTTCAATCAAGAGAGAACACCTGAAGTTTCAATGTGTGGTGATATATCCCATCTCTGCTTGAAAATGTAACACAGCATTCTCTAACCTTCTGTGCACTATTCAATTAACTGATTTCAGGTTTAAGCCATTTCTGCCCATCATTGCATATATGGTGTACACATATATGGAATCAAATGTGTACACCTGTGCCCTGGGCAGAAATGGGTTAAGTCATAACACATTAAAAACCTTGTGGTTTTTCATGGCTTCAGAGATAGCTTCTTTTCATATGTTCCATATGAGCAAAATTTTTGGAGGGGCATCCAAGTGGAACCTGGATAATAAGAGCACATGAACCATAATATGAGAGAGAGAGAGAGAGAGAGAGAGAGAGAGAGAGTATTCTTACTACTTTCTTCCCAGTTTTGAAGTGGTATTCCTCTTGACATCTCACACAACTTGGGAACACCTTGATAGTCTTTTTCAGATAAATTTCAAATAATTTTTTCAGTAGCCAGAGTTAAAAAACAGTATTTCTTGTCACAGTGAGTGATAGTCCATTCTGTCTTCCAGGTGGAAACAGAAATCTGGGAACTCTAACTTAGAGTTAGAGATAGGGAACTCTAACTTAGAGTTAGATTGCAATCCTATCCTGAGCTGGAACAGGCAAGCCAAGAAGCTTGCTCTGTATTCAGCACAGGATAGGGGCAAAAAGCGGCTCAGCAAGAAGCAAGGGGAAACTTTTCCCCTTACCTCTGGGGAAAGGTGCCCTTTCCCCATGGGTCTCCTCCGACTTGTGCCACCCCTTGAGTGGCTTGAAGCCACGTCATTCTCTCTGGGTATGGGGGTTGGGATCTGGCATAACTGCCAGATCCCAGCGCCCCCCCGATCCCTGCCTGCCTGCCCCTGCGGCCGCCCATTGCCCACCCTCCCCCCCACCCAGGAACACCTCCCTCCCACCTCCTCCCTGCCTCCCCCCCACCAACTGGTGTCTCCGTCTGCGCTGAGGCTCCTTCCAGCTTCCACAGGCCAGCACACCTCTGCGTGTCAGCCTAGCCAACTCCTGAGGAGGTGTAAATGTGCCTTATGCCATGTTTGTGACCCCCCTGGGCTGATGCAAGGGACTTCTGCTGGCATAAGTCAAGGGCTGGAGTGTGCCCTCATGCATGTAAACCAGATCCAAGGGTTGAACACATCAGATAGGCAACACTGGAGTATCCAGAGATGAAGATCATCACTTCCGACTATGAGAAGTTGATACCAAGACTAGATTTAACATTGATTACAACCATTTGAAAGGGCAAACTGCCTAACACAGTCACTGAGGCACTAACACATAATGTTAGGAACACATTAAAGCTAGTTTAGAAAGAAAGCTTCTTGGGTTAATGTTAGGAACACATTAAAACTAGTTTAGAAAGAAAGCTTCTTGGATAACCCAATCCTTGGCAGCAACTCTTACCCTGCAGATGCCCGATCTTGTCTGATCTTGGAAGCTAAGCAGGGTCAGGCCTGGTTAGTACTTGGATGGGAGACCGCTTGGGAATGCTGGGACTTATACCATAGTCTTTCGAGACTGAAGGTTGCCAACCAACCCAATCCTATAGTTACCGGTGCCCACAGCTACAGTGGCACCAAAATGGTGGCCACTGGATCCTATGGGTGCTGTGATACCACCAGAGGTCTCCCTGAGTGAAGGAAGCACTTGCTCCTTTACCCCGGGTAAACAGCAGCTGGTGGTAATGGGTCTCCTCGGCTCTGTGCCTGTGTTTGAGCAGGCGCAGAGCCAAGGAGACCCGTGTTAGATTGCTCAGGCTGGGAGGGAGGATAGCATACGGCAGCAGAAACTGTTGCTGTCTCTGCCCCCTTCCTAGGCACTGTCCTCTCCTCCCTCCACCCTATTCCACCCATTCCCTCTGCCCCCAAAATACTCACCACTGGCCAGTGCTGGAAGATCACCAGCTGGCTGTCCATGCGATGCTGAAATGCAGTGCCTACTGGCACTGGCCCGGTGCTGGTGCTCCCTCCTCCCCTGGTGCCATAAGTGTACCATACAGCATGTTTATGACACCTAGTGCTGGAGCTCAGTGCTGGCGCTGAAGATCCATAGGACTGGGCCCTAAGGCTACAATCTTATATACCTACCTGGGAGTAGATCCCATTGAACTTAATGGGACTTACTGCTTACATGCATAGGCTGCATGTCTACTCATGAGTTGGGCTGTTAAACTGACAACTCATTCATGGAACCAGAGCGTCATCACATCTCTCTAAGGGACCATAATTGTAAATCATTCTTCTAATTGAATAGTTTTTGGGAGGAGGAAACTAAATAAGAAGTCAACATTTTACTTTTAAATAATTTGTCTAGAGAAACGTCTGAGCAATTAGCACTCTGAACTTAAGGACAAAATGACTTTGACAAAGTTTAGTCCTGCAGGCTACTGAGTGACGTGTGCAGTGTTGGAGATTTTCAGTGTATGCCTGGAACTGACAGTGATTCAATATAGGAGGACGCATACTTTCAGATTGGCATGTGTGATTATCTTCACATTGTTGGCACAGCAATAGGCTGTCTTTTAACCTAATTAAAAGAGCTGTCCACCCTCAGATGAAGTCCCCGCCATTTTGAATATCAAGTTGGAATCAAGATTGTAGTGACAAAGAACCAAATGCTACCTGCTTTTCAAAAATTGATGCCCTTTACAAATTTCTGCCCTTTACAGGAGAGGGGCCATACCTTAGTAGCAGAACACATGCTGTGTAAGCAGAAGTTTCCAGGTTCAATCCATGACATCTCTAGGTCGGGATGGAAGTGACCCCCACCCCGCAAACTTGAACAGTCTCTGTGAATCACCGTGAGCACTTCTGAGCCAGATAGACTAGTGGTCTGACTTTCATTAAGTTGCTTCATACGTATAATTCTTCCAAGTATATTTTTGCTTGTGAAAGTCCAAGTTTCCTTTTTTGGGAGGAAGGGGGGTCTGGCAGCAGCCAGTACAGTAAAACAAAAAATATTTGATGTCCAACCTAAGGCATATGTATGTGAATTGAATTCTAGAATTGAAACAGATTCTAGTGTTTCTGCTCATGGAAAACTTTGAAGCAGATTCTTCTAGTCTACTAATTGTAAAAGTACTGGGCTCCTCCTCAGCTACCTCTTTTAATTGGCAGACAGGCATTTGGAACAAGATGGGGGAAGCAAGTAGCTTTGGGGGTAATTTGGATTGGAGGAATAGCAGGAAAGAAAGGGTTAAAAGCACGCATGCACAACCAACGCACAGCACATGCAAATACAGTACTTTCACTGCCTGAAGTAATCCATTCCTGAAGCTTTTCCACAATAAAGTGAATCATGGCCTACTCTGCACTGCAGAGTAGACAGCACAGGCGGAAAGACCTGCGCTGTTCAACCAGCACTGAATCTAGCCCGATGGCCACTGGCACTGGTAAGTGAAGTGCTGAGGTGCAGGGGGGGGGGAGAGGGCGAACAGAGGTGGGGAGGGGTTATTTTGGATCAGGGGTGGGTGGGGAGGGGTGGTTCAAGCTTGGGAAATAGGTGGGGATGGTGGAAGTGACCTCCACAATATCCTAACTCTCACTCCAAATCTAAAAGTATGTAGATTTGTAGAACATGCGTTCTTGGACTTTCACCGGCGATTTAGATGAGGCAGATCTGAGTTGCCCCATTGGGCAGGCTGGGACTCAACACAGGGTAGGGGATCAAATGTTCCCTTACCCTGAGAAGACCTCCAGCCAGATCAGTTTCAGCACTAGTTACCACATGGGCCGTGTAACCTCGTTGCGCCAGTGCCAAATAGGATTGGACTGCTCCAGTTTAAAAAGTGCACGTTTGGGTGTATCTTCCTGTCTTGTGGAATCAGGAAGATTGAAACAAATTTTAGTGGAAAACTGTATTTTGCTTGGAAAAATACAAATATCTATACATTCTTTTTTTTAACATTCCCACTTATAAATGGTCTTAGATTTTGTGAATTTGGGGAAAGAAAGGGTGATCAAATTAACAACTAGGAACCTCTTCTGAACTGGACATTCAGATTTCTGGGTGAGTTGTACTGTCTTGTCATTTCTAGCTTCCTTGGACCTCCATCCACTGATTTCAATGGGACCTACTTCCAAATTCTTGATGTAGCCTTAATTTACTTTACAGCCCAATTCAAACGTGGCACTGTGCCAACACAGGTCCCCTGCACCAGCTCTAGTGTGTTTCAAATGTTTGCACAAGCATGTGCACTGGCCTACTGGCACCAACTCTTATCCCTATACAGGCCAGCACAGGTGTGTTGCAATGGGCAGCGCAGGGGGTGGGAAAGGGTGGCAAAAGGGCATTTCAGGGGTGAGGTTAGAGCATTTTTGGGCAGGGAAAGGGCAAAATGGGGGGGCATTGGGCCTGGGAGGGGTCAGTGGCGGCAGCGCATGCCACATCCTAACCCCCGTTCCCGGGCCTGAAAGTCCTATACACGTCTTTTGCATTAGTGCCAGCTAAATAGCTGGTGCAGATTCGAGTTCCCCATAGAGCAGACTGGGATGTTACTCAGAGTAATGGGAAAAATATCCCCTTATCCCAAAGTTATCACCAGCAGCCTCCTACCCTGCATTGGATACAATGCGGCTTGGATACAGTGGATATGGTTGGATACAGTGCAGGGTTTGGATTGTGCTCTTACTTTCAATCATTTCTAATTCTTATTAAAGCCTAGAAAAGAAAAAAGGATGCAATCAATTGAATCAAAGCTTCTAGTGTTTAAAGATGCAATTCAAAGGACACTTACTTGTTGGAAGTCAATTCCACTTGACTTCCATGGGATTTACTTCCAAGTAAATGATTTGATGAAAACAGTGCAAGTTTCACTATTGTCTTAACATACTCTGTTAGTATTGTAAATGAATTATCTGGCCATCATTAACTATTTAAACTAATTTAAGATATGTCATCACATAACTGTATGTGAGATGTGTTGTTTTCTTTCTCATGCATTTTCTCACTGTCTTGATTGTCCTAATGCTTAAGGCTGACCAGATGAAAACAATTCTCAGGAGGACTTGGAAGTAAAGCCATGGAAGTAACTGAACCTGATGGCTTGCTAAGATGCTCTCATATCATCTCTCTAGCCTCACATCTTTAGTTTACTCATCACAGCCTGTTGGCACACAGATGTGCCCTTCATGACTGATAGCCAGTCTCTATGTGATGATAGAGAACTGTGAATGAATCACTGCCACTTACATACTTTTAAGAACCGCAGCCATAGGGAGCTCTGTGGACTGGACTGGGATCACAGCATGGGGAGGAGGGGGAAATCTTTCCTTATATAGTTTTCCCAGTGATAATTGCACTCACCAAAGTTGCTATTTGCCTTAATTGGAAAAAAAAAAAAATTATGTATACACAATAGGTTGGGCATTGTTTTCATCAGGATGGCACGGAGAAAGGCGCCCTTCCCTGATATGTCACACACGAGTCATAAACGAAGTTGGAACCCATAAGAACATGAGCCCTGCTGAATCAGGCCAAGAACCCATCTTGTCCAGCTTCCTGCATCTCACTGTGGCCTAACAGATGCCTCTGGGAGCACTGAAGACAACAAGATACCTATATCCTGTTGCCACTCCCTTGCATCTGGCATTCAGAGACAGGCTATCTCTAAAACCCAGAGGTTGCATACAGTCATGATGGTGGTTATTTTTAAACATTTGAAAACATTGGAGATGCACTTCTGCATTTCCATCATCCAATCAGCCTGTGGGCTTTTGTTGTCTAAGTCAAAGATTTCTGCCACGTTTGGCGGTTCTAGGGGCTGGAAGTCAAATAAGGTCTGCTTTTTAAAAATGCTGCACAATTTATGTCAAGGTTGACTCCACCAGCAAGCAGGCAACAGACCAGAGTCCACTTTCATACATTTTCCTGAATGAAAAAGAGAATGAGACAGATTTTTGTATGCTCAGTACAGGGCTCCCATTATGACTTGATTCAGAAGTTGCAGCTACATATAAAGCAATGCCTGTAATTCTTCTTCCCCTCACCACTGTAAAAGGTAGCAAAACTGTTAGAGCATGTTTGGTGAGTTCACATCAGATAAAAGTCAATGCTAAAGTAATCCCACTAGCTCTTGTTTTTCAATCTGCCCTGATTTCTGCCACTGGTGTTGCTAACCACACTCTAATTTGCCATGCATTGCCATGTTCTGATGCTGCCTGACTATGCTTGTCCTTCTGCAAATGTTCTCATTCATATTTCTGCAGTCATCCAAAGCTCACACCACTCAGGAGTGAATACAGATGCACTCTGTTCCCTGAAGGACATGGCAGGAAAGACTGACAGGCAGAGTGATGCGTGCTTGGTCAATGATTCACAGAAAGCCCCCCTACCTTATAGGACCAGAGATTATGTGTTTCTCTTTATGCTCTCGCACTGTCCTTTGGGGAGCAAAGTTAAAACTCTTGGCCGCCAATACTCTATAACATGTGTCATGCAGCATATGGTCTCTTGTCCGATTTCAGTGCCAGCACACTGAATCGCAGCCAGTGTAAATGAAACAATGCATCAGCCAGACCATTAACCTTTGCTCGAACATATTCAGCTCTGAAGTGGATATTATTTATCAAGCAGTGTGCAGGGAAGCATCCTTAGCAGGCCTGATTAATCCGTCCAATAGCACTGCACTCAGTAGGTGAGCAGTGCCATACATAACCCAGTCCAAGATTTGCGACAGGCTAAGCCAGCCAATACCTGCCTGTTTGAAACCTGTAATTGAAAATAATCAATACAACTGTAATAGCAATTCCAGGCTCACTGTACTAAACTGCAGACCAAGTAATGGGTGGGTGGGGGAAGGCCACATTAAAAAAAAAATCCAAATATATTCACATAGAGATCAAAGAATCAAAACCATTATTGTTCATCTCCAACAATTACTAGCGCATTGCAGAGAAGGGTCATAAATGATTAACAATCCATGCCTCAAAGTGCTCCACGGGCACCATCTGAGCTCTACAAATACGCAAAATTTGCCAGATTAAAACAAGAAAAGTAGTTTTCTTTCAGGCAGCCTTGCACTGCGGGCTCTTCAACCTGTTTATGGTGCCCCTGTGTAAGCTGCTGAAAAGCACGTCCCTAGGCAGCGTTCCCAGGCAATGGCTGTGACATGTTGCAGTCTCCCATGTGGATTCTAGTGGCAACTGGCACTGGCTGGGAGATCTTACATGCACCACAAAGGATCCACATGGCTGAGACTGCAATGGATTCCTACCTCTGTGTTGCACTTACACACGGTGGGGCCTGCTTGTGGGCATCATGCTGTTTCCTGGGAAAATGGTGTAATGTTATCATGTTATTCTATGGAACACAGTTGATGGTATTCCTATGACAGAGTCTGTTCAGAGCAGAAAGAAAATGGCGTCAAGCACGGCAGAGCAGGCAGAGGAAAAGAAGACAAGGCTGCTGTTGAAGGGGATAGCATCTGGCACAAGTTGCCTGTGCCAGGTGCCACTCCTTCCTGCCTCTGTCATGGCCCAACCCTCCACCATTCCATCCACTCCCCTGCCCCATTCTGCTCTCTCCCCAGCCCGTTCCACCTCCCCATCAACCTGAGTCAGTGGGTGCTCTGTGTTGTGCTGTCATGCGTGGGGCCGCTCTGGCCTTGCTGCCAGCATTCCTGAAGTGTGTGGCTACATGTGGTTTTGGAATGCCATTTGCAATGGCCGTACTAGAATGTGCTAGTTCTGATAGCAGGAGGGGCAATACGATTGGGCCATGAGTTCCATTGTACGTCTTGCGACAGAAGATGTACATAAGGTCCACCTGGAAATATGACTGTTGAACATCTGCCTGTCACATTTCATAATGCACGAAGCGACTCTTATTCATTAATTTTCAGATATTTTTGCACAATTCAGCCCTCATTATGATTGCAAATGGCAATTTTGGCAATGTTTCAACCCATTCTTAATTTAGTGCAACTGTGTCACTTAATCGTAATTTTCTTGTGCCCCATGTGGAATTTGGATATGACTACAGAAGCAGTTGAATCATAGTGAATGCCAGCACAGCTCTAAGTGCCATGATTGACTTGCATAATGGCACTGATGCGTCATTAAATAATGCTGTTTGATCATATATAGATGGCACCGCCATGATGGATACCCAAGTGCTTTCCAGACCCTAAAGCCTACAACTGAGATAAGTAATATTAGATATTAGCAAAGGTCAAGGTCATGTGTTCTGATCATTTGGGTATCCTTAAAAACCTTCATGTTAATGACTGAGTACTGATAAACTAAACTTCCATTTAGCTCCACATTACTGATGCCAACAGCCAAGCCTCAGGTGGAGGGTTTACCAAGATTGCTACTGGAACTACTTTTAGTTAGAGATGCCAGGGACTGAAACTAGGACCTTCTGAAGCCACAGCATGTGCTCTACCACTGAGCTATAAACTCTTTCTTAACTAAATGAGACTGGGAGTGAATACTACAGAAAGAAAGAAAAAAGCAAACGGAATGACGATCCTATTTCACCTGGCATGCAGGATGCAGGGATTGCTTGTGCAGCCCACTGCTGTAACTGCATGCTGGCAGGGGATCAGGCAGCTAGGAAAAGTAAGTAGAGGTTGTGTGCTTCCCTGGTGACTGCCTTGTCCTCTGTGGGACTCCTCAGATCTACATCATAAATTTTATTGGCATAGTTCTGTACCATCTGTCAAGCTTGGAACAGGGGCTGGGGGATCTGGAGATGGTGGACCCTGGTGACAGCATGATCTGCCCGACATGCCTCTGTTCCACTCTGATCTATCCCACTAGTGGCTGGTCTGTATGGCCTTCCAATGCTTGTGGCACATGGCCTTCCAACCTTTGTACCGTTATCAGCACTCCACAGATGTGAGGAGAGGCTGCAGCAATGGCATACCTTGAGGAATGCCAATGTACCACGAAGATAGGATTGGACCGTAAAACTGCCCTGTCAGCAGTTCCACCATGAACAAACTCTTCTATACAATTTTATCAGTTAGCACTTGAGGACACAATGAGGTTGCATATTAAAAGTTTATTAATTCAGGATCCCTATCCACCCTTGAATATTTTCTTTGTGTAAACTCATTTCCTTTTCACTTACTTGTTTGAAGGTGTCATAAAACATGTTCAGGTTTTCTCACACCTTCTTCCCACTTCTGGATTTAATTAGTGTGTCTTGCTTCTTCTTTTTCTTCTTAGCCTATCGACTTATGTCCGGATAGTATACTTACTTCTCTCCATAATATACTATGTGATTGATAACTTAGGAAGAAACTAAGAGATATAAATTGAAATGATGCATTGTTTAATAATTTTTTGAAAACCGATTCTGGGTTGTAGAAAGAAAGAAAGAATGAATAAACCTTTATTAGGCATAGATAGAGAAATCATAAAAGCAAACATAATTAGTCCTAATCCCGTTTATCAAAATGGGGTTAAGATACTACATTACTAATAAAACATTTACAGTTCAACATAAAATATCAACATTTTTGACAAATTACATTAAGAAGGCTTAGAAATCACTGAAAGTAAAAATTTAGAAATTCCCTCTAGCACATCTGGTGAGCAGTCATTTAGGAGACACTTCAGTTTTGCCTCATCCGAAAGCCCATTCATTTTGCCGAGAAGTGGAGTCATGTAAGTGTGGCGGTATCTAGTATGCCGAGGACAATAAAAAAGAATGTGTATGATTGATTCAACATTTCATAAGAGTTGTGATTCAACATTTCATTGTTGAAATGAACATTTCATTGTTCATGATTGATTCAACATTGCATAAGAGTTGTGATAAGAGTTCACAAACAGCCACAGGCTTGACCACACTTTTCATGAGAGTTAGATGCTATATAAGTACAAAGGCCTATGTAGCAGGCTGCACCCAATTTTTTTTGCAGTGGGTGGGTAGGAGAAGTGGTTGGCAACCTTCAGTCTCGAAAGACTATGGTATAAGCCTACAGCACCCAGTATTCCCAGGCAGTCTCCCATCCAAGTACTAACCAGACCTGACCCTGCTTAGCTTCCAAGATCAGACGAGATTGGGCATGTGTAGGGTAACAGTAGGAGAAGTATCGACAGGCATTTGGCTCCTGGCTGCCTCAAGGTGCCTTATGGCATGGTTGTGAGGGTCATTACCTAGACACATGCGGGCCTCTGGTGCTGCCCCAGTGTGGGATTGTGCTGTAGAAGTTTCTCATGAAGGGGATTGGTAGAAGAGGTGCTGCTAGAGGAAGAAGAAGTCAAATAAAGGAGGGAGAAAAAAGGAGAAATATGGATGGGGTTGTTCTGCAATAATTTTCTCCATCAATGGAATCTCATACGTGTAAGAGAAGGAAAATAATTTTTCTTGTTCCATCCCATGTCTGCCATTCTACTAGCTTTTCTTTGTAGCTTTTAGAAATATTGACGTATTAAAAATATGAGGATTTTTCACGTATACAGGAAGGAGCAGGCCATTTTGATTTTTTGGAGCAAAAAAGGAAGCTGCTTCTTTCTCAACAGGCCGACTCCTTCACCAAATTCCACACTTCAGAATGCATCAATCAGATAATATGTAGATTCCTGAACATAATGTATAAATCAAGCAGGATGGAAACACTTCGTTAATTTACTGTGGAACCAAATTGACTTCATTTATATTAACCCTTACAAAACGCTGAATGTTTGTCCATATATATCTATCAACGCAAAGCTAAGAGCTCAAAGACCCAATTCTCCCCCACAAATTGTACTCAAAAGAAATTCAAATTATGTAAATAGCATTTAAAATGACATATAACTGCTGGATCAAAAAAATCAGCAGTAATAATTCCTGAAATGTCTTTGAAGGAATTCCATGGCCAGTGACAACAGCATCGCAGAGCTCCAGAGCTTGCACCCTGTGTTCTCATATGCTGCGATTCTTCTACCCCAGTCCATAACAACGGCAGGAGCCACTGTGTCAGCCAGAGGGAACAGCACAAGATCCTGATTTGTAAATATCACTGGATCACTCTGGTGTAGTCTCATTTCTGGGTTTGCCTCAAGCATTATTTGAAGGGCTAATTCAGTTTCATTTTTCTCTGTTTTCAGCTATTTAACATAATTAATTTGATCAGCCCAGTGAAAAGAAGGCTTCTTTCTTTGCTGCAGCAATTTTGTTTTTTTTTACCATGATTTCATCATATGAAAAAGTATGTTGGTCAACACTTGACCTGTCACAACGTGTCAATAACCCTACCCCCATGTGTCCACTCATTTTCTTTTGCAGTGTTGTTACATGTTGCCTGCCTGGTCAAAAATACAGACTTCACTTATGTTGTTTGTGCACCTTCTGAGTTTTATGACACCTTCCACCATTCTCTACATCCTTCAGTATAAATGTTTAAGTACATTTCAGATGCTCCATAATATAATAAGCAAATAGAGGGTACATAACCTAACTTTTTTGCCATGCAAGTATTTATTTTTTACATGGATCTGTGGTTCTCACACATCTAGCACCAGGACCCACTTTTTAGAATGAGAATCTGTCAGGACCCACTGGAAGTGATGTCATGACCAGAAGTGACATCATTGAGCAGGAAGGGTCTTAACAATCCTAGGAGGCAATCCTACTCATACTTACCCAGGAGTAAGTTCCATTGACTATCATTGTTAAAAGAATATGCATAGTAACTTGTTAAAAGTACAGGTCTGTAACATTTCCCCAAATGCAGTCACATACCAGTCTAATATATTAAAAATAAAATATTGAAATGAATGGGGACCCACCTGAAATTGGCTCACGACCCACCTAGTGGGTCCCGACCCACAGTTTGAGAAACACTGACATGGATGATGACATGTTATCATGAGTTCTACTAACATGCAGCCTTGACAGTTTCATGGCCTGATCCTATCACTGGCCAGTGTTGATTTCCCATGCGCTGCTCTGGCAATGGCCATCACAAACATGCCTTAAGGCACATTGGAGCAGCTGAGACAGGACCACTGGGCCTCTATGCCAGTGGGACAACCACAAAGAGTCACCAGTGGTGAGCATCCTGCTGAATGGTAGAAGATCTCTGTCGCAGAGAGAAGGCAGGGAGGAGAGAAGGCAGGGAGAAGGGGGCAAAACTGGAAGAGAAGGCAGGGAGGGGGAAAAACTGGGTGGGGGAGGGTGGTCCAGGGGGAAAGATCAGTCCCAGATGCTGTTAAATCCAACCCCTTGAATGTGTGGTCATCCTCTTTTAAACTAAATCGTGTGAATTCTCCATGCTAAGTCTCTTAAGATTTTGATTGTTCTACATATTAAGATGTTTAAAGAATGCACATAAAATGCATTTAATGCTTTTCACAGTTTGTTCTTCTCGTACTGTCTATCAGCTCAGATTTGTGTTCTGAGATTTGACTTTAAGGAAGAAAGCAAAGGCTTACTTGTTTATGACTTATTTAGGTACACTTGCGCTGCTTGAAGACACAGTTCTTCTCCAGTGGGATCTCCATGTCCGTCTTAGTCCTTACAAGTGGGTAGCTCCTCCCTCTCAGGTAGGCAGGCCAGAGTCTTTTGGGCTTCCTGAGGGGAGGGGCTGCCTGGACTTCCCACTGGCCTAGCCTTTCAGTGAAGCAGGACAGAGCAGGACAGAGCTCTGCTGAACCCCCCCCCCCCCCAGAGAAGCTAAGAGGCTATTTTCTTTTTCTTTTTACCTTTTCCCTAACTCTCCAGCCTTCCAGCAGGCAATGCTGGCCGCTGTGCCTTTAAGAAATTTTTCCTTTGTTTTACCAGCAGGCTACTGCCTGCCTTTAGAGCAAGGCAGCCAAATCTAATTTTGAATTTCGCGCCCTTCTGCGCCTGAGCTCACACACCCACCTCCAGGAGCAGGATCAGGTCGAAGGGAGCTCCCACACCTCATCTGCGGAGGAGGGAGAAATATCGGGGGACGAGGTTGAGACATACAAACTCCATCTCTTCTACGCTGAGCAGTTTAACAAGCTAGTCTCAGGGGTGGTTCAGGTGCTAGACCTGCAGTTTGAGCACCACGAGGATATGGGGCCCAAGACAAGGTGGGGCTTCCCAACAGTCTTCCCAAAGCAGGAAGAAACCCCCCCCCCAATGGTTTCCCTTCCCTCCTTTCTTCCAGCAACTGGTGGACAAGGAGTGGAATAACCCAAATAGGGGCAGGGACTCCAGCAAGCCTTTCACCAGGTTCTATAACCTGCCCCCAGAGGTCATGGGCCGCCTCACGTCACCCCTGGTGGATGCCCCAGAAGCAGCACTGGGATCCCCAGCCGTCCTCCCCACAGACAGTGACGGTCTCCCAAGGGACCCCACAGACAAGAAGGTAGAGCTTGCCACCAGGAGGGATTCGAGGCCTCCTCCAATGCACTGCGGGCCTTTGCCTCTGCTTCCCTCTGCTCCAGAGTGTTGGTCCTTTGGCTTCAGCAGTTCTGTGAGACCCACAAGCTATGCTCCAGAGCTAGCTCGGATATCAGAAAGATGACCTCAGCTGCTGCCTTCGTAGCAGATGCCACAGCAGATGCCCTGCAGTTCTCAGCCAGGGCCGCAGGAGTTGCCACACGCCACAGCACCTGGCTGCGTAGCTGGGACGTGGATGCAACTTCACACGCCAGGGTCACCAGCCTCCCCTTCCAGAGAGGCAAGTTGTTCGGGGATGCCCTGGACCTGCTACTGGTGGAGTCCAGGGGAAAGAAGAGGGTACTGCCCACCAGGGAGAGGAAACCAAGGCCAGCCCAGCGGTCCCAGCACCGGCCCTTTCAGCCCTCAAGGAGCTCTCAACCCATTACCTCATCCTCTGCGGCCCCTTTCAGAAGTCAAAGGCCCATCTGGCACCCAAGATGGCCAGCCCACAGGCCCAGAAGACAGCAGCCCCAGTGCTTTGGCACAAAGGGCCCAAAGTCTCAATGATGACCAGCCATCCAGCCAACTGGTTCCTACGGGTCTCCAGACCCAAGTGCCCGCTAAAGCACAGCTAGACACTTGAGGCAATCCAACACCTCCTACAGGTCGGGGTCATTGAGCCGGTTCCAAGGGAGCAGTGGAGGTCCAGGGTGTACTCCCACCTCTTCACTGTACCCAAGAGATCCGACGGCACCAGAGCCATCCCCAACCTCAAGTGGCTCAACAGATGGATGTGTCCAACCTGATGTCCATCATAAGGCACAGCTACATGACACAGAAGGCTCAGCTGAGATCTGCCTCACCAGAGGAGGGTGCCCTATACCTGCACCAGACCATCCAATGTCTCCGGAACCTTGGGTTCCTCATCAACTTAGAGAAGAGTCACCTGACACCCTCACAGACTATAGAACACCTGGGAGCAATCATCGACACCTCCCAGTTCAAAGTTTTCCTGTCCCCAGAATGGTGGGCCAAGACTGCAGACCTGATCAATGCTGCCCTCCACTCCCCCAGACTGGACGTACTGATGTTGGCCCGTCTCCTGGGCATGCTGACCTCCTGCCAGGACATCATTCCCTGGGCCAGGTACAGGGCACGGTCCCTCCAGCACCGGCTGCTGCCCTTCCAGGACTTCATCGTCTCCAAAAGGAGCAAGTGTGTCAGACTGAACTCCCTCACTCTCAAGGACCTTCGATGTTGGATGCGGCCGCACAGACTAGACCAGGACTCGCCCATCCAGATACACCACAGAGCCATCCTGTTCACAGAAGCGAGTCTCCAGGAATGGGGGGCCCATGCCTCCTAGCAGGTAACACAGGGCCACTGGTCCCCAAGCGAGAGGACAGCTCCCATCAACCTGCTAGAGATGAGGACCATTCAACTAGCCCTGCTGGCCCTGCCCCAGCTCAGGGACCAAGACGTTTTAGTTTACATCAACAACATTGCAGCAAGGGCCTACGTAAACCGGCAGGGGGGCACCAGGTCAGCAGCGCTGCAGATGGAGGCACGCTGACAGATGCTGTGGGCGGAAAATAACCTCAGGTCCATCAGAGCCGAGCACATCGCCTAATTGGAAAACACAGCAGCAGACTGGCTGAGTCGCCAGGACCTCGACCATTCAGAATGGAGGCTTCACCCACAGGTCTTTGCATGGATCAACCATCAGTTCGGTCCATTGACCTTAGACCTGTTCGCCAGCAGCCACAACCACCAGCTGCCGAGGTTTTTCTCTGGAGGACGCTGTCCGGAAGCAGAGGGGATGGACACAATCCTCTAACGGTGGCCCTGAGGGGTAATGTATGCCTTTCCCCCCACAAAGTTCCTGCAGAGGGTTGTCACAGAGGTCAGGCTAGAGCAGGCCGAGGTCCTCCTCATAGCCCCAAACTGGCCCCGCCGGCCCTGGTACCCGGACCTGCGGGAGCTGGCCATCTCCCCACCCGTTCCCCATCCCCAGCGCCCAGACCTACCATCACAGGACCCAGTCCCGTACCTACAGATAGCCAAGCTCCATCTAGCTTCCTGGAGATTGAGCGGAAGAGGCTAGCCAAGTCAGGCTACTCCCCCGCCGTACTGGCTACTCTTCTCTCCGACCGGAGAAGATCCACCAACCAAGTCTACAATGAAACCTGGAGGGTCCTAACCGAATGGTGCCAACCCCGGAACTTCCTCCAGGCAGACCTTGACAAGGGCCTCAGCATGGCCACCCTTAAGAGGCAGGTCTCAGCAGTCGCCTCCATCCTGGGTTTCCCCACTGGGTATCAGAAGTTTTCTCTCAAGTGTCTTAGCCCTTCTGCGCCATGCTATTTAAAAAAAATACCCTGCTACAAGTAGTCCCTGTTATGTATCCCCAAGTTTATCAGCCTTAGGTGAGAGAATAGCTTAACTCGACCGAAAGATTGACAATTTATTAATTAGGACAGCAGGCTTGTCAGAACCTTTAAGCTTCATTCAAACTATTCCTACTCTTTGAAGAGATTCATTGTCCCTGGTTGCTGGGATTAGGTTTTTGGTTGTATAACCAAGAAAAAAGTACAGTATGACAGCAATCTGGAAATTGCCCCATTGCAATTTTGGGCGACGTTGCTGCCACATATGGAAACTGTTTCTACAGCTTTATTCCTGTGGCTGAAGACAGCAGCACCTGAGCATAAACCAGCATAAATTGGATGTGCTTACATTTCATTGAAAGCCAAGAGGTACGCATTGCAGACTGAGGCATATTTATGTAGAAGTAAGCCCAACTGCATTTAATTGGGCTTACTCTCAGGTATGTGTGAAAAGGATTACAGCCTTAAGCACATCACTGTGTCATTTTGTTCTCATTTCCATGGCATTTAAATAAATAGATGAAATCTAATTTTTGCTGGACTGCAGCCAGCATGGTTGAATGAGAACATGGGATAACAGCTCGTTTAATGTTGATCTTTATTGCTAGCATAATTGTTTATTCGATTTTAAAGTATCATGGTTTTAACACAAAATGTTGGCTTCCTAATGCTGTGTAAACAATTTCCACTGTATTCAAAAATGGGATTCAAAAAGATCACAATAATTAGAGCTACTAAAAACAGTGCAGCTGAAATTTCTAAACGACGACGTCTAGGGATTGGTTTGCTCAGTATGACGCAAAACGTGCTTTATTTGGAAAGGACTATAGCAGCCCAAAACCAAGGTATTTATTCATATGAGTTTAGTGTTCAGTGGGCCCAACATGGGATCATGTGAAAGAAAGAAGCAGCATGTTGGACTCTTTGTGTTCTGCTTAAAAAGAATGTCCTTGCCACCTCTGCTTAGGGTCGTTTCCTATTATTTCTCACTTCACCCCACCCTGTGTAGCAGCAGAGGTAGCAGAGGTAAGCAGTTGTGTTGGGCCATGCAATCTGGTATCCTATACCAGGGGGACTGCTTGAACATAGCACCAGCTAGACTGCAAGCCCTCAATATTGACAGCATGGCAGAGTGCAGGTATCCAGGCAGGCTGAACTGCCACTGGTAGCATATTTTGGAGTGAAACAGAGAATTGTGTCTGAGTAGGGATGCATAAGGATTGCAGTGCCAGATTTCTTCATTTATCAATACTGTAGAAATGCATGTGAAACTTATATTACATTAGAAACGCACAGATATAAACTGAATTATCCCTGTTGGGCATCTAATGGAACAGTCGTGCTCCAGCTTGCCGCTGCCATATTGGTGTTCCTGTGGACAACTTTTTGCTCCTAAAGAAATATGGCATTTATTCCACAAAACTGCTTGATAGTTTTTAGAGTCACCCATGTTATGATAATTCCCATCGAAGGTCTGGAAGCCTTGCACATATTGTATAAAATATGCCGTTTGGGATGTGATACTGTTCAAATGCTAGGAGGCCCCCAAGGTCTTGATGGTGGTGCCTGTTCCCAGAGGAATAGATGTTTAAACGGAATAGAAAGCAGAAGTACGTTCAAAAACATAAGTGTTTACACCAGCCAAAGCAGGCTGTTCTTTCAAATCTCAGCCTTCAAGAATTAAAACGTATGCGTTTCTGTATGTATTTCTCAGTATTATACACATTTGTCTACATTTAAATCAGAAACCACAATTGACAACATTCGGCACTGTGACTATATAGAAAACAAACTGCATCAGGAACCCAAGGTTTGCTAGAGATGTGTGCATTTCTGTATATTTCTTCAACCAACCCACAATGGATGCCTTTGTTGTATTTATTCTTGGATATTTTAAGGTTATTTTTCCTATATTATGGATTCAATCCAAATGTGCCATTCTGCACATGGAAGGCATCTTCCACTCATGGAAGGGCTGTACTCCAGAATGTGCTAAAGAAGCATATGAGCAAGGGACAACAAAATCCAAAGGCATTCTTCCACTTGTGCAAGGGCTTGCACAACCTCTTGCAGAAACACAAGCATGAAACCCATCAATTACAGTACGGCACAAACCCCTTTTCTATTTCTTGTGGAGCAGTGCCAGCAGCTGTTTCCATTCGTGGGTTTTTGGATTTAGCCTTATGACTTTCAATTGCCCATAAAGCGTTTTGCATACATGCCTAAAACCATAATGCATATGGAACCCTTCTCTGTGATGGAGAAATCCCTTTGATTACTCCTGCTAACTATACAGTACAGCTGGTCCGGGCATTTCTTGACAGGATGCTAATCAGTCATCTTTCAGAAAACAGTCATTCTGCACAGTGGTTCCCAAATTTACCATTATCAGGTCAAGGCACCCTGTTGCACAGGGACGTGTGGTGTGGGTGTGGCAGGTGAGGCAAAAACCTGCTTACACCTGAAGAGGCTCTCCTTACACCAGCTTTCTCAGATATAAGGTCAGCCTCCTGAGGTATAAGTGGGCAGGGCAGCTGCAGTGCTTTTCCATGGACTACTATGGAGTAGTTCTGCCTCACCTGCCACACCTGCACCACACGTCTGTGCTGCACCATGTGGAAGACTGCACCATGGGAAGACAACACAGCCACCAGCACTCCTCCAAGAACTTGAGTGATTGCACAAGATCTCGCAAGATAACTGGGAAGAAGAGGCTGCCGGGGATAGCCCATGATGCACTTATGAATGTGCTGTGGCACCCTTAGGTGCCATAGTGTATGGTTTGGGAACACACTTCACATTACACCTACCTGACAGATATCTAGTTAAACAACAGTAGTTGGTTTATGGTCCAATCCTTATACTACTGCAATTAGTGTTCTACCAGCATAAGATCCTGTATGGCTGTGACAAAATGCCACATGCCATACAGCATGGCCTCACTGCAGCTGCAAGTGGTGAGTAACTGGGTTCCTCATTACTTGCACTAACAGCCTCCCATTGAGCCCGGGTGCTGGTCAATCAGTGCAGAGTGTGAGTGGATGGAAAGTTGGGGGTGAGCAGAACAGGGCAGGGAGTGGGGAATGAGGAGGAGACAGGGGCAGGGAGGAGGGTGGATCACAGATGGGAAGGTGGCAGTATTATTACCATCATCATGCTTCCAACATCCTACCCCATTCCTGGTGTCAGTCCACCTTCCTGGGTCCACTCAGTCTTGCGCTAGTTGTACAGGTTCAAGTAGAGCCATTAGGATTATTGGCTCACAGGATTATAGCTTATCCTAGGGCAAGAGAACAAATGTTAACTTACCTCAAGCACAACCACAGGGATGTAGCACATGCCACATTGGCACAGCTGCATCAGTGCATGGGGAGTTGGGTAGGATTGGGCTGTTAGGCTGCAATCCCATACATACTTACCTGGCATTAGATCTCTGTAAGGTCTCCCGTCTCCTCCAGGGGGCAGCTTGAAGCCCAGGGGTTTCTAGAAGTCCATGGTTATATGAAATGAGCAGCTGAAGCAGAAAGGTTCGTTACAGTAAAGATTTATTTCCTCAACTGCTTGAAGTGGGTGATGGCTGATGAAATCATTGGCCACTGCTTCACACTCCAGCTGATCAGCGGTACCTCCTTGTCAGGCCAGTGGGGCAATGCAGCCAGCCATGGCTTTGGTTTTGCTTGTACATATCTCCTTTTTTGTTATCTAGTTCTCTTCAGAACAGTAACACTGCTGGAACATCTACATAGTCTATATGTTTTGTAAGAGAAAAAAGTTACAGACATGGCAGTGGCAAGACTGGAGATTATTCATTTACCATCTCAAAGAGTCTTCTATGTGAGCACAATTTGACATACTTGAAACTGTGTAGTAAGCACTTCAATAGGAGTACAACCAACTGGCAGTAAAACAGAATAGATTTCAACATCTGCTTCGCACCAAAAACTTTTGCAGTTGCACTGACAAAAGCAATTTCTATGCCATTACAGTTACACAGATCTATAGAATAGGGAGGGGGCCTTCTCCACTAATTGAATATTATATTTTTTTTTCCACATATGCATTCCGTCAGTATAAGCAAAATTGAACTGTTACAACAGGGAATTGGAGAATGTGCCATCCATTTCTGTGACCTATGGTAAATGTAATATAAATGCTAGTCCTCAGTCAAAGATCTTAATAGGAGATATTCATAGGAGTAGAGATGGTCAAGGCCTCCCTTCCTACCAACCCTAATCTATTGACATTGATAACCCTATTTCTGTCCCTTACTTTTTCCAATGAGTTCAACATACATGACAGCAGCAGGGCTCAGGTAGTTTGTTTTCTTAAGCACGAAGGTAGTTTCTAGGTGGAAGGAGTTCTTGATCTGATTTCTCCTGTACTGCAGTGCCACCCATATAATGGCCAAAGATGGTACTGCTGCTCTTTAACCCAGATGACCTGAGAAACCAAAGGTTCCAGCCTACAGTACATAGTAGTTCAGGTTTCATTCCTCATTATGACCAACTTGTCCCACCAAATAGCAATGTAGAAGGCCTAGCCTCACCTGCTTGATACTTGATGACCTGCTGTCCTTGACCATATATTCTGCCCTGGCCTCTTTGATTATCATCTACTTGATCCAAACCTTGATCCCAGCCTGTCACAACTATGTTGTCCACCGTTGGTCATTATGATCCTTACGTAGACTAGCCAGATAGACCTTGGCTCTGTATCAGGAAACCCAGCAGACCTGGGCTCCAAAGACTATTTCGGCTGTCACCACCCTCATCTGACCTGTTTTGCCCCCTCCCTATCCTCATTCTGCCCAACTCCATACCCCTCTACTCTGTTTTGCCTCCTCCCCCTTTGGGAAGGGGCCCCGAAATAAACTTTGTACCCTCTGATAAAATTCCTCTTGGAGGCCCTGCCCCCCCACTGACCCCTAGGCAGAAGATGGTTGCTGACCCCTGTCCTAATGAGGTACATGACAGGGGTTATGAAAACAATCTGAGTTTTTCTGGTTGGTGAGGTCAAAACTGGGTGCGAGAACTCAGGAAAAATGGGAGTTGTGCAAACATAAATTCTCCTTGTCTTTTTCCAAGCTCTGAAGTGGAATCAGTACCACAAATGCAACACTATCTACAAAAAGCCTTAGCATTTGGTTTCTTCACACAATGGTTTCACAAAGTAAATCTGCTCCTTACCAATTTTTAAAAAATTGTTGATTGAAAGAAACAAAGCAGCCTCAACCAAAACGCCAGCACAGAGAATGTGACATTGAATTCATAAAGAGAGGGAAGAAATGACTTTGTTGCCTTAAGGGGAATTTGAGGCTGACAGTAGGCAAATGAACAGCATGTTCGAATAGGGGCATTAAAATAAAATTGCAGATTCTGTTAATCTGTGTCAGGATTGCATCTGAGAAGAACCCTGTGTATCGTGATTTAGGTGTGCAATGGAATTCAGTGTGGAAAAGGAATTGCAAGGTATTTCAACAACAAAAAATTGCTTTCGGTGGGGACTGTATACATTTGATGCTTCCAGTGCTTGTCGTTTTACATTTCTTCTTCTTCTTCTTCTTCTTCTTCTTCTTCTTCTTCTTCTTCTTCTTCTTCTTCTTCTACTACTACTACTACTACTACTACTACTACTACTACTACTAATACAGGTATTTCTATACCGCCTTTCTTGGTCCTCAGATTTCTCCTTAGACTTTATTCAAGGTGGTTTACATAGGCAGGCAAATTAAATCCCCGTAGGGATTTTTACAGTTTGAAAGAAGGTTTCTATCTTTCAAGATACCACAACATTCAGATGTTTCTTTCTTGATCTGGTCGCACATTCTGGCCTCCATCCTCCCATGCTCAGAGCAGATGGAATAACTCGGCCCAGCTTGTCAGCTGCTTCAAGGTCGCACGGTGCCGGTGGCCTGGAACTGGCGACCTTCGGATGTTATCTTCAGGCAAATGGAGGCTCAACCCTCTAGACCAGACCTCCTGCCCAGATTCATGTCCACTTATACAATAGTCCACTCTCTCTAGCAACCATAGAAGAATTTATGGGATCTATGGGTCCCGGTTAGGTCGCTACCTTCCTTAAGGGGGTAGCATACCAAAAACATACAACACCTGCCCTAGGGGTTCGCGATTTCCAGGTTGGGAAACACTACTCTATTCCATCACATTCTTCTCTTCCACACTTCTGTCTTCTGCTCTGCTTCTCTCTTTTTTTCTCTTTTTTTTTAAATCCAGGAGTGGGAGGAGGAAAAAGAGCAGTAGGGATGAATCAGCCAACCCCAGGTAGCTGGAAGACAGCAGTGATGCAGGTTGCTCAGCTGAATAGACTCATGCCACTGTTGTTTTATCCTGTCCTCCCCTTCAATTACTGGGTTTCCTTAGAAGCCCCTACAATGACACACTCCAGGGTGATATGGAGACCCAGCACAAGGCTTTGCCTGAGATCACCCCACCTCCTCCAGCCCTGGAACAGACTCTGGATCCATCTCAGACTTTTCCTCTCCATTCCCCATTATACTGCCTTCTTATACACTCTAGTCCAGCCATTTTCAACCGCTGAGCAGTGACACACTGGTGTGCTGCGAATGGTTCCCAGGTGTGCTGCAGGAACTTGGGTGATAGTCATTTATCAGTAGGGCCATTGGGGGATGTGAGCCTCCCATTGACAGCACAGTGTGCCTTGTCAATTGTCAAAAAACTGATACTGTGCCTTGCCCATTTTAGTGCCTTGCCAGTGTGCCTTGAGATGAAAAAGATTGAACATCACTGCTGTAGTCACTTTAGGACTTTTATGAATTTTTAGCTAGCCATGAACCTAATCATCTCAATACAAGAATATCACATTAGAAGATACAGTAGTAGAGGTTGCTATAGCAGTAGAATATGTCTTTAGAGCTATTTCCTCCCCCCCTTCCCAAACTTTACAAGACAATGTCTGGTTTAATTTATGTTTATGGATGGTTCCTTAGCTTCTGGCAAGGCAAGTATTTAAAAAATGAACATATGTTGTATAAAACGACAATGCATTTAAATTAGGTAAGTGTTACTCAGTTCTGACATGTGTTGCCAGTATAACCCTGTTTTTGCAGAATATAACTTTTATTTTTTAAACAACTCTATTTTATTAGATCTGAGATAATTTTTTCTTAACAATAATGTTATCAACAATATTATTTAAAAGATATGTGAACTTGATGAACTACTTGATGAAAAAACAGAATCAATCCACAAATTATTATCATTAATGCCTCCTATATACTGCTTTTCAACTGGAGTAGTTCACAAATTGGTTTACACAATAAAATAAATGAATCAGTGGTTGTTCTATGAATTCGATTTCAAGTTTTCCTGCTGCATGCAGAACTAGTAGAGGTTCACAGTCCAATCCAATGTTTCCCAGTGCCCAGGGCTGCGGCAGCACTGGAACAGTGACCGCTGCATCCAGAGGGGCTCGGAAGCAGCACCAGGTCTACTTGGGGTAAGGCACCCACTCCCCACCTCCCCTAGAGTGCCCTTGAACTGCTGCTGTCACCTTACCTGCTCTTGTGGGGTGTCCAGTCCAGGAGCTGCTGGCATACATGCAGAGCCTCCAGCCGTTTGCTCCTGAGGCTCTAAAGCAAGCAATGGCTGCACAAGATCTGCTGCTTGTAGGCTCTGCTTAAATGACCTGGAGACAGGGTTGAGCAGTGAAGTGGCTAAGTTTGCAGATGACACCAAACTTTTCTGAGTGGTGAAGACCAGAAGTGATTGTGAGGAGCTCCAGAAGGATCTCTCCAGACTGGCAGAATGGGCAGCAAAATGGCAGATGCGCTTCAATGTCAGTAAGTGTAAAGTCATGCACATTGGGGCAAAAAATCAAAACTTTACATATAGGCTGATGGGTTCTGAGCTGTCTGTGACAGATCAGGAGAGAGATCTTGGGGTGGTGGTGGACAGGTCGATGAAAGTGTCGACCCAATGTGCGGCGGCAGTGAAGAAGGCCAATTCTATGCTTGGGATCATTAGGAAGGGTATTGAGAACAAAACGGCTAGTATTATAATGCCGTTGTACAAATCGATGGTAAGGCCACACCTGGAGTATTGTGTCCAGTTCTGGTCGCCGCATCTCAAAAAAGACATAGTGGAAATGGAAAAGGTGCAAAAGAGAGTGACTAAGATGATTACGGCGCTGGGGCACTTTCCTTATGAGGAAAGGCTACGGCGTTTGGGCCTCTTCAGCCTAGAAAAGAGACGCCTGAGGGGGGACATGATTGAAACATACAAAATTATGCAGGGGATGGACAGAGTGGATAGGGAGATGCTCTTTACACTCTCACATAATACCAGAACCAGGGGACATCCACTAAAATTGAGTGTTGGGTGGGTTAGGACAGACAAAAGAAAAAATTTCTTTACTCAGCGTGTGGTCGGTCTGTGGAACTCCTTGCCACAGGATGTGGTGCTGGCGTCTACCCTAGACGCCTTTAAAAGGGGATTGGCCAAGTTTCTGGAGGAAAAATCCATTATGGGGTACAAGCCATGATGTGTATGCGCAACCTCCTGATTTTAGAAATGGGTTATGTCAGAATGCCAGATGCAAGGGAGGGCACCAGGATGAGGTCTCTTGTTATCTGGTGTGCTCCCTGGGGCATTTGGTGGGCCGCTGTGAGATACAGGAAGCTGGACTAGATGAGCCTATGGCCTGATCCAGTGGGGCTGTTCTTATGTTCTTATGTACTTGGACCTGCATTGGCTCTTTGGCTGGCATAAATCTGAATGGGTCCAAGGGGGCATTGGGCTAAGAGCAAAGGATATCAACACCGCTGTTGCGGCTCTTATCTGTCCCCATACTTGTCCTCATCATGCCCCTGACTAGTCCTGGTCCTCGACCCAATTCTCTCTTATAATGCCCCAGAATGCCTTTCTGTTGAACCATCTGCTCTGACGGGAGCTTGGGCAGTCCTTGGCAATACAGCTGGGGCTGCTAGCTAATTGTACTGGTGGCTGTGGCCCATATGCCGTCACAGTAGCTACTGCTCCAGTGGCCTGGGCCTTGTGCTGATGGAGCGCAAGTTCTGTCAGAACACAGCCCAGATGGGATTGGACTGTCAGTGGATAAGTGATGGGTAAGCAGAGAGAAACTGTGATTCTAGGCTAGATTTTGATGGTCTGTTTAGATGCTGACAAAATATTTCAACATTTAGTGATTTTGCTGTCACTAAATAGACTTTTCATTTTGTTGGACTGAATTTTTAAAAAGAGGGATGACAGGTCTCAATCATGCCTGGACGTTGTAATATACTCAAGCAAACTGTACCTTTTAAAAAAAAAAATTCTTTGAGAACATACAATTTCACAGTTAATTTATTGTTAAGAAATCTTGGGCTATTTATTCAAGGTTAGTGCACTGCTGAAACAGAGATGCCTGCGTTGGCTTGGTCATGTCGTGAGAATGGATGATGGCCGGATCCCAAAGGATCTCCTCTACGGAGAACTCGTGCAAGGAAAGCGCCCTACAGGTAGACCACAGCTGCGATACAAGGACATCTGCAAGAGGGATCTGAAGGCCTTAGGAGTGGACCTCAACAAGTGGGAAACCCTGGCTTCTGAGCGACTCGCTTGGAGGCAGGCTGTGCAGCATGGCCTTTCCCAGTTTGAAGAGACACTTGGCCAACAGACTGAGGCAAAGAGGCAAAGAAGGAAGGCCCATAGCCAGGGAGACAGACCAGGGACAGACTGCACTTGCTCCCAGTGTGGAAGGGATTGTCACTCCCGAATTGGCCTTTTCAGCCACACTAGATACTGTTCTAGAACCACCATTCAGAGTGCGATACCATAGTCTTTCTAGACTGAAGGTTGCCAACACTGTAGTCATATGGAGGAGGATTGAGGAGCAAAGCTTGTCTCAATTATTTTACATTTATCTACATCCAGTTAAGTATAAAAGCATCAAATAATCAGCTAAGTCAAATGACCTATGGTCACGTCATGACATACCTACACATAGGATAAACCAGTGATTTTCAGCCTTTCTCATCTCATGGCACACTGACAAGGCCATTAAAATTGTCAAGGCACACCATCAGGTTTTTTTACAATTGACAAGGCACACCACGCTGCCAGTGGAGGGCTCACATCCCCATTGGCCCTACTAATAAATGACCTTCCCCCAAATTCCACTGGCACACCTGTGGACCACTCGCGGCACACCAATGTGCCACGGCACAGTGGTTGAAAATGGCTGGGATAAACGTCTAGAAAACTGTTGTGTGAAGTATGTACATGAGTGCCTGCTTGCCCTGAGTACACATTTTGGGACTCTGCAATTGCAACTGAAAGAGTGACAACAAATTCAGAGCTACATGAAAGGACAGGAATACATCCTGGAGTTAAGGCAGATGGACAGACCCAAGTGGAGCAGCGTATGGAATTATGAAAAAGCACCCAAGCAGCATGTTAGTCAAGAACAATCAAATTCAAATTTGTATTGTTGAAACATCCACTGTGGTAAAACCTTATGGCTTTGAGATTTTCATGGATGAGTCAGAGGGCAGATGAGAGCCAGGGAGTAGAGCATAAATCACAGATGCAGCATGAGGAAAAGTAAACTAGCTCCAAATGACGGTTTCACTTGCAATACGGACTGAGGAAGTGATTGTGACATTAGCCAATATTCCCAAATCACTATGAGAGCAATGAACAGCACCAATAAGGATCACAGGGCATTACACTACTTGTCATGAAAAGTAATTACAGACTAATGGCATTAAAAAGATATCTTCTGATGAACAGGGATTCAAACTTTGATTGGAGACAAAGAATCCAATGGAACATAGTACAGGTAGCCCTGTGAGGAGAGAAGAAGAAAGCAAGAACTCCTCTTCTCTGTGGCAGTAGAACAATCTGTATACCAGCAGTCAATCCCAGTTTACAGTACTCAGAGATTTCAGGAAATCCTGAGTTTGCTGGCAGATGGGCAACATACAATACACAAAAACTTTTCTTGAAGCCTACAACTCAAAAGCCTACAACTGCAAAATGCTCTGTGGCTGGAAATGGGCCACAACTAGTTGACAGATTGTACCAGAAGTCTTGGCCCACACCCAGCTACAAGTATTTATGACAAAGTCTCATTGAAACCACTAAAACATGTTGGTCATGGTTGATGTCCTGCTGCTTTCAATTGGTCATGCTTACAATTCACTTTAGCTGTATCTAATCTGGAGTCCACCGCTCTAGTGAAACATAAGAACATAAGAAGAGCCCCGCTGGATCAGGTCATAGGCCCATCTAGTCCAGCTTCCTGTATCTCACAGTGGCCCATCAGATGCCTCAGGAACATCTGAGACAACAAGAGACCTGCTTCCTGGTGGCCTCCTTGCATCTGACAAATTCCCTGGATTCTAAGGATTGCCATGTACAGGTGCTCCCCTTACCTGTGGATCAGTATCAGCAGATCCTGGTTCAGTTATCCACGGATACATGGGTAAGGGGGCCTGCTTGCCCCCCGCATGTAGATTAATGTTGTTTAGGTCCTTCCTGCTGCAAAAATGTTCTTCCTTTAACAGGTCACTATAAGCATACAAACTTATAGTGATGTGGTGGCAGGCTGCAGGTAGTCCAAATGCTTGAAAAAATTAGATCGAATGCTAACAGGAAGCAGGAAATTAACCCTTCCTGTTAATGTTTGATCTAGTTTTTTCAAGTTCAAGCTATTCTGCCATAGCTATTTGGCCATAACACCTTGTGCCGAAGGTGGTCACACAGAAGTTTGACCACTGGCCTTCCCATATCCTTCCATGACCCTTATAGCTCATGAAGCTCTGCTATTCTGAAACATCTGCAATGTGAACTTCATTAAGCAGCTCAAAATAATCAACTTCATGCATTCCCCATTCACAAAAAGATAGGGACTCTCATTCCAACTGTACCTCACTTTTCAAAACCATCTCCACACTAGATGTCTACTGTGAGACATCTCTTTCCTCAGATTCATTATGGAGGATGCAGAGAAGCAAGCAATCCCCACTTAATTTTTTTCTCGTTCAGCTTAATTTAAGAAAACAATTTATAACTGGCAACTCTGCAGGAAATCAGTGTCTTAAATGCTTGCAAAACATTCCTTTTAGAATTCTTTGAAAAGGTCAACAGGCATGTGGATGCGGGAGAACCCATGGACATTATATATCTGGACTTTCAGAAGGCATTCGACACGGTCCCTCACCAAAGGCTACTGAAAAACTCCACAGTCAGGGAATTAGAGGGCAGGGCCTCTCATGGATTGAGACCTGGTTGAGGACCAGGAAACCAGGCCTATGGCCTGATCCAGTGGGGCTGTTCTTATGTTCTGTGTAGCTGAGGTATTCTTGGCTTACAGGAAAGGTTGTTAATAGCTGTACTCAGCACAGAACCACCCCAAAGGAAATACTGAAGCTCTCTCAAAATGCTCCACTTGCATTGCATAGTGTCTGGATACGCTGGGTGAAGTTTCTTTCTGTGATGCTCCATAATCACCCACAGTCATGTGGCTCACAAAACAACTCGTGAAACAAACTTTCTGGAACCAAGGAATAGTTTCACAATGGCACGTCTTCTCAGTCAGTGCAAGATATACTGGAAACGTATGTTGATACCTTTTGGTAGACTTGTTGCAGATCAGCTATAAAAATGCTCACAAGGATATAGTCCATGCCGAATATTGGTTGGCAACCTTCAGTCTCGAAAGAGTATGGTATAAGCCTACAGCACCAGGTATTCCCAAGCGGTCTCCCATCCAAGTACTAACCAGGCCTGACCCTGCTTAGCTTCCAAGATCAGACAAGATCAGGCACATGCAGGGTAACAGTTGCTGCATGCCGAATATTAGCCTTGTGCTATACAGACTGCTGATGGGTAGCCCAATCCTGAGCTGCCCGGCACCCAGGGCTGCAGCAGTGCTGGAAATGGCTGCCGCTGCATCCTGTGTGCTTAGGATGCTCCTCAGGAGAAGGGGACTTTCATTCCCCCTTGGGTAAGGTGAGTAGCCCCACAATGGGGCTACTTGATTCTATGGTGACCCAAGGGTTGGCGTAGAATTAAGAGCGTCCGTGTCAGGCGTCTGTGTCAGCTCCACTGGTCCTGCCTCCCGCCCCGCCCCCTCCCACAGCACGCCTCCTCCCTGCCATCTCCCCACCCTCCCTCTGCCTCCCCCACCCCAGAACATTGCCTCCCCCCACGCCCCCACCTAAAAGTTAGCTACTCATCTGGACACTCAGGAATACTGGTAATATCCCTTGATAAAATGGGGTCAGGCAATTTTCACTCTACCTGTAGATTAGAAACTTTTGCACCTGAATTTGTGAAAGAGAATGAAATAACTATATATATAATCAATGCTATGCTTCATTAATTAAAAGCACAGCTTCATTAATTAAAAGATTTTTAGAGCACTCTTTTAGCTTTGCAGTTTAAAGAGGAAAAATCTGAGCTCTGCTGTTGCAATTAAATCCGTGCAGAACACACAATGTCCAGCCATCCTTCATCATGAGAATCATGATGTATTACAGGTTACAGACATTCCTGGTTGCCTTTGAAACCTGGCTGGCACCAATGGCCAGGTCATAAATCAAAAGCAGATATTGCCTATTAATATCTGGAGGCTACACCATGTAATTCCAAGCAGCGTGCTATAATTAAAAGAAAAGAGTAGTCTAAATTCAAATGTGTACACACTACCTATTGACACAATATCTCCATAGTATTTTATGACCTCTTAGATTATCGGGAAGCATCTCTAACTCCGTTTGTAAGGATATAAATCTGGAAGGTTAGCTACAAGTTGCACCATTAAGATTTATGCCTTTATTACTATTAATGATAAATATTCCTGCAATATTTGCAAGTTTGGACGCTTGCCTTGCCATGCTGCATTTTTTTCCTTTCTGTTTTCAGACAGTTTCTTGAATTTTTGCCATGGGCATAAAAATCCACTCCACAGTGAAAACCTGCAGCATGTTCAATCATAAGGACATTAGAACCATTGAATCACAGAGTTGAAATGGGTCTTCAAGGCCATCCCGCTTGAAGCAGGAAAGGTTCTATTGAGTACTCTGGGGTTTGAGCACACTACACTAATCAGACCAATGGGATCTGACTAATGGGGAGAGGTTTACTACTAAATGCTGCTGTACTTGCAGAACACAGCCCACTCTTACTCAACAGGTTTTGGCTGGTCCCCCACACAGAGGATACAGGGTAAGCATACACTTATGGTATGAAACAGTTATTGGTTTGACCATGAACCCTCAGATGCAGGTGGGCTCCCATCTTGCACCAGCAAGGCAATGATGAACACCTTTACATCTGTTGGTGAATACCAGGAACTCAGCTCCTCACCCAGCTCAACACTGATCCCAGGCAGCTGTTCCTGGTCCACTGATCCCAGGCAGCTGTTCCTGATCCACAGTCTCATTAGCACTAGACAGAAAAAAGAGATAGAGCTTAGTGCCATCTTTTTCTTGGTGACACAAGCCCATAACCTTGGATAATCTCTCCCAGGGCTTTCATTATGTTAAGTAGCATGAGGGACATAACAGAATCCAGTGGAACACTATGGTGGTTCTGAAACTTTTGGTTGATGGGAATGGGCTGACCTCCTCTTTTAATAGGGTGATGGGCTGGGAGAGGCAAGACAGTGAGAGTCAAGCAGACTGTTACAAAGGGAGGCCTAGTTATGTACAGACTATTCCCTCTCCAGGCCCTCTTCCCTACTGATGGAGTTCAAGTGGCTTTAATGGCAGCCCATTGGAGCTGCTGCTATTTAATTCCACATCAATTAATGATAAAGCTATTATCTTCCCAGATTTAATCCTGGATTATGCTGATCTGGTTTGTATCACATAAATTAAGCTGAATGAGGCAGAAGAGGTAAATCTCTCTCTTAGCTGTCTCCCAGGTGTCAGAGTGTTGCAATAGCCAGAACTTCAGGGACAGAGAGGTAACATTGCAGCAATTCTTTGAGACTCTATCTTCCTGTTTGGATGTCCTGCCCAGACGTGCCGGGTTCTGAGTGTTTATGCCTGAAACTGGGTGGCTTGCGAATCAGGAAGTGGGTTCTATCAGAATATGGTCACCCTGGTGCCCAATGGTTTCCCTGCCAGGACTGGCCAGGATAGTCTTGGAGGTGGTACTGAAACTCTTGGAAGGATTTCTGCATGAAATTGATTATCTAAACCAGTTGTTTTCAACCTTTTTAATCTCATGGCACACTGAAAAGCCCTAAAATGTTAAGGCACACCATCAGGTTTGACAATTGACAAGGCACACCATGTGGCCAGTGGGAAGCTCACATCCCCCATTAGCCGTACTAATAAATGACCTTCCCCCAAATTTCTGTGGCACACCTATTGACTGCTCATGGCACACCAATGTGCCACAGCACAATGGTTGAAAATGGCTAATCTAAACCTTTTTTCAACCTTGATTCAGGATGGGGCTTGGAACAGAAACTGCATTGTTACCCTAGTGGATGACAGACAACAGGAACTAGATGGGTGGAGTGTTATTGATTCTGCTAGATCTTTCAGCAATTTTCAGTACTACCATCCATGGTATCCTTCCTGATCACCCTGTTAGGATGGGGCTTGGGGCCATGGTTTTGCAGTGGTTTTGATCCTTCTTAGAGGGTAAATTCTAAAAGATTGTTGTAAGAGGTTCCTGTTTGGTATCTTGGCTACTGGGCTATATCTGTGTTTACCAAATTGTGGGTAACGACCACTGGTGGGTTGAAACCCCCATCCCCCAAATCAGTAATTTCACCACAGTCAAGAGAACCTAACCCTGTTGCTCTGAATTGTAACAATATATAGGAACATAAGAACAGCCTTGCTTGATCAGGCAGGAGCCCATCTAGTCCAGCTTCCTGTAACTCACAGTGGCCCATCAGATGACTTTGGGAGCTGTATCCTTATATCCAGTTGCGATTCCCTTACCCCCAGAATTCAGAGATAGGCTACCTCTAAAACCCAGAGATTTGATATAGGAATCATGACTTGTGAACTGTGGTGGACTTTTCCTCCACAAATCTACCTAATCTGCTTTTAAAGGCATCTAGGCCAGGTGCCATCACAATCTCCTGTGGCAAGGAGCGCCACACATTAACCTTATGTAAACTTCCCCAGCCTATAACAGCCCCCCTTTGACTGAGGACTAATCCCAAGGAGATGAAAGGAATTGGTGCCCTCATTCTTGGTGCAATCTGAGGGCCAAATCCTATCCAATTTTCCAGTGCTGGTGTAGCTGTGCCAATGGGGTATGCACTGCATCCTGTGGTGGAGCAGCAGTCATAGAGACCTCTTCAGGGTATGGGAACATTGCGGCTGCACTGGTGCTGGAAAGTTGGATAGGATTGGGCCCTGTAGGGCCTCAGGATTCACCTCTCCCAACCCAGAAGTAACCTGGAAATAACTGGTTCAAGCTGAAAGTTCCCAGGCAGGGTTCTCTCCAGATCTTTACTACTTCCACTTCCTCTGCTCCTGGGTAATGGCCTCTTGAAGGGCTACTGGCCAAGGTAGCCACCTTGAGCAGCAAGGGCAGCCTTTGTAGCTGAATTAGTCAGTCTGGACTCAACTAGCAGGGACTGCTGTTATGGGACTACAGCTAGATAGGCTCTCTGGGTTCTTCCTTGTCATGGGTACTTCCTGAATGATTGTTTGTGCTTTTACTGGTTCTCTAGATGGATGGAAGAACCATGGCCTGTGGACTTGATTGATAGTTGCTGATCATGTTTTCCAGATTTATAAGATATGATATCTGAGAACAATTAGCCCTGCTATGGTTGTTTCCATGATAGAGTTGAAATATTGTCAGGGTGATGATTGATTTATTGATGTTATATGGCTATTCATGAATTGTGTAGTATCCTTGTGGATCTAGTGCAAAATGTGGATGTCTGTGATATATTGTAATAAGGCAATATTTTTGCTATTAAGCTTTTTGATTTTTTTTTTTACCATGAAAAGTGCCATGTGCTCTTTATGGTCTTTTTCACATGGGTTAAGGCACTCATTCTCCCTTCTTTATATTCCTTACTTTGATTTCTGTCCTACCTGCTTCTTCCTTCTTAAAAATAACAAGATCAGACCAATATCCTGACATCTGTGCACTGTTGTAGCACTCGTCCTACACAAAATAATTTCAACACCTGTTCCTTTGTCAATTTCTATAAAGCTATCTGACTAATAACATGATGGGCTGATGGTAAAATCATCTCTTTTGCTATTTGAACATTTTTGATTGAGTAGGATGCACTGTGGGACATGTTGCTTTTTGTGACAGCATGAATTGAGGGGAAAAAATGGATAGGAAAAGAACAAAAACATGTGTCATGTGCCAGCAACGCAACTCAAGCAGGAGCGAAAAATAAATTCTATGTTTGCAGGATGCTATTAGACTAGATTTAGCAGTTGTATTTCTTCAAAAATTCACACTTTAAGAAACAATTTATACTTTGTTGTTAAGGGTGTGTCCAGGAGATATGTCCTTTCATTTATTTTTGTTATCTTTATTTTTTTTTCTTGAGAGGACTATTTTTCGGTTGTAGGAATGGATCTGACAATTCACTGGCTAGGAATAGAACAGTGTATTGCATGACATGGTAAACCTTAGACTTGAGTTTTTGAGGGGATACAGTTTGCAGTTGCAGGCAATAATGTCCCTTGGAACTGGATGGGAACAGTGGTGAACCTCCAAGTGGACAACATCAGTAATGCCAGACGTAGAATCTGGAAGGAGAGCTAGGCCATTTATGTTCATGCAACATCTTTCCTTGAATATAGGAGTTTACACAATTAGTGACCTTCAAGCAGAACTCACCTAACCAGGACAATATTGTGACACACCACAATATTGTGACGACAATGGCCCTGCTTTTGCAGTCACAGAAAAGAGGCAAAACCAGCACATTTACAGAGGCATTGATAGGACATCATCATTCATGTCTGCTGAGCTGCATTTTGTGTGATGTTGTGCATGCTTCATTATAGCTTCTCTACCCTCACAGTCTAACCTCCTTTCCTCCCACAAAGTTTCCATGACAATGTAGGCAACAATACAGAAGAAGGAGGGAAAGACATAGGGGAAAGAACAAATAACTACAATATGTTCCAACTGTACAATAGGCCAGGAAACTATCATTCTTCCTCCTTAGACTTGCCTCTTCCTGCTCATGGCCCAAATTTAATGGTGGATCTCAGGGCAGTCCAAGAGCTCTTGGAGCCTGAGGTATTGGAATACCTGGAATGTATTGGAATTGTGGAAGAGCTGGCAAGGAGGTAGGATGTGGTGTCAGCAGTGGCCCCTTTAAGGGTTAAGGCCTGGGCATTCAACAGAGAATGTGCTGCACTGCTGCAGCCACTTGAAGGCAGTAGGGCCCTCAGGCATAAAAGTACCTGATGAAGGGAGAGTTTGGTGTGGGAAGCAGAAGGAGGAAAGCTTGAGGACAACTAGATTAATGGACTACTAGAACTGCTGATGAACTGATGGCTGAATGGGCTTTGGAGACTGCTGGAGCAGACTGCTTGAAACACTGATATTGGTGTTTGGCTGCTGTGCCCAAGACCTGCTGAGGACCACTGTAGTGATGGAAGGATCTGCTGGCAGGAGAGGGGAGGAAGGAGGACCTCTGCAGGTTGAACAGGTGAGCTTCCCTGGTGGTGGGGTCCAGCAGTGCTGCAGGGCAGAAATAAGGCCATTGTTGGGGAAAGAAGGGGAGCTAATGAGCTTAAAGTGGGCATAATTCTCTAGGTGGAGCTTAGACTGGGAATCTGGCAAAACAAGGTGGTGTACAAAATACTACCACCTTTCCTTTGCATAGTATTTTGCCACATGAAATGCCACTCTGTTGTCCAGTGGTGGGGTCAGCTGTGTCACTTTTGCCCAATACTCTCCTCCACACTTCCTCTTCTGCTCCATTCCCCTTCCCCTTTTTGAAACCAGGGAGGAGAAGGAAGAGTGTTGAAGGTAGACACCACCTTCTAACTTGTCATGTGAAACAACTGTGTCAGTTGGTCTCATAGATGGGCAAGTCCTGTTAAGCCTTGCCTAGAAATGTGAATAGGCCAAGTTGGATATAGAATAACCTATTGGCCATGGGAGGTGGCTGAATTTCAGCATAGCACTTTTTCAGGCATGATTAGATGTTGTAAGCTTTCACAGGATGGAATGCACTTTATCTGAGTTAAAAAATATCCTCAAGCATCTTTTGTTGGTGCTCTGGAAGAAAGATCATGGGGATTGAGAAGGCAATATAACATATGCTTTCCTCATGGAAAGGAAAGCAGAACACATTAGTTGCCCACATAGTTACTCATCATCCATTTGTGGGTAGATATGGGTACATACCTTACAAAGGTTTCTGTCATAAGCACTGAAACAGTGACTCACTAACTTGGAGATTTTCAATCTTTTTCATCTCGCAGCATACTGACAAGGTGCTAAAATTGTGAAGGCACACAATCCACTTTTGACACTTGACAAGGCACACTGCACTGCCTATAGGGGGTTCATTTCCCCAAATGGCCCTACTGATAAATGATCCCACAAAACTACCGTGGCGCACCTGTTTACCTTTCATGGACCACTGTGGCACAGTGGTTAAAAATGGCTGCACTAGCTCCTTATAACTAAGAATATTTCAGAAGGAACATTAATATATGTTTTATCTTTGAAAGAAGCCCAAAATTGGAAGATAGTCTTCCTTGTGTATTGCAATATAATGAAAGCTGGTAGAAAGAAACAATTGTTGGAAGATAAATACTGTTGGTTAGATTCTCCAATTATGATGATGATAAAAAACGAGAGCATAATTTTCCTATTGGTAAGTAGTGTTCAAATTACTTTTATGCAAAACAGTGACCCTTCAAGTAGGTTGCTACTAAGAAGAGCCTCAAAACTTTTAATACCATAGTTTTTAATTAGCTTATAGCCCATGCCAAAGATACAGAATGGTTGGGATTTGATTGTACATGCACCTAACAGTGCAGTCCTAAGCATGCTTACTCGGGAGTAGGCCCCATTGAAGCCAGTAGGTCTTCCTTCTGAGTTGGTTATGAACAATTCTAGCACTGGTATTAACCTGTGGCTGCCTCTTTGCAGGATGTTTCAGCAGGACTACTTGCAAAGAAAATTAAAATGCTGGCTACTGTGGAGGTGGAGCCTAGAAATGATGGAATGTGTGCCTCTCTGATGTACCTGTGAGGTTGACTGAAAGGTGTCTACTGTCATCAGATTGAAAATCCACAGAAAAATGTCAGTACAAAGAGAATGTAGTACCACTTCTGAAATAAAATGATACTTGGGACCAAGCTGAAAGTAACGCAGCTTGCCTTGATTGGATAAACCGCTACAAAGTACCATCAGATTCTTAATGCAAAGTTTTACAGCAAAGCCTTTCTAATTACTGGAAGACACTCTAGGGCTCAGATAATCAAATAATTTACACCTAGATGCTCTGACAGCACTCGGCCTTTGGCCTTGTGCCTAACACCACAATAAAGCGTAAATCATTACAGAGTGATTCACACACTGTCATGTCTTATTGCTTAATTAATTTGTCTGAAATCGCTTTCTCTAAGAAGTCAAGGCAAATGGGATGTGTTGTGTGCATGTTTTTTTTTTGTTTTTTTTTTTTTAACAAAAGGATCAACACATAGCCCCCACACTGTCATGGTAAATGAAATAATCTTATTTCAGTACTTCATTATTCAGTTCAGAACTAACAATTAGTTTCCCTTCTTCAGAGCTACACAAATATACAAGCATCATCATGTGCTATCCTGTTTTACACAAATACTTAGTGGCTTTCACACTTCATTACATTTTGAAGTTGTTAAGCATACAAAAAAATCTTGTATATCAAATAAAATCATAATGGTTAACTTGAGCATTATGGCCATTTGTAGCAGTGCCTCTAAGGATGCAAACTGATCTTTCTGAGGCATGTAGCTTGATCCTGTCCCAGATCCTGTCCAGGTGAGAAGCAAAGCCTGTTTAATTGAACCAACCTAGTGAGCATTGAAATGCCACCTTAAGGTCTTCCAGCCACTCAACCCTTTCACAATCCATATATACTCATGCTCTTACCCTGCAACTTTCCCATATGCTTCTTGCAGCTTTCATTGTCCACAATACTTTATCATGAGATTGGCTAAAGAAGCTTCTCCTTTAACTGGAGCTTTAATCAGAGGTGAGAAATGGGACCATTTAGTCAAAATCTCTCTCTGCCTGTCTTTGTCTCTCTTTCTCTGACACCCTCTCTTACCCTCCTTGCAGTGGTAGTGGTGGAATAAATGCATCTAATATGAATTTTGAGAGTATTTGCTTTGGAACAGTACCATCTTTTCCAGAAAGGTTACTCTCCAGGATTGGCCTGGAGTTTCCAGGGATCAGAATCAATCTTCAGATGATTAGCAATAGCAATACTGGACATCTTAACAGAGTCATCTGGAATTGCCAACATTATTTAATGTTGGGGGGGGGGGGAATCTGCAAGAACTTCAGTCAGAGTTGGTAATACCCTATTTCCAGGATGACATTGTGCTTGGACTAAGCACTCTAAGGTGATGCCATTTTGGAAGGACTTTCTCCCATCTTGCTAGCATTTTGAGGGTGGCTAGGAAGAAACTCATGTGGTGCATGTATGTGGGAAGCTGAGAGCACCTTAAACTTCTCACTTCAGATGAAAAAGTTGAAGGCCAGAACCTATTATGCTAAGTCCCAACATAGCACACACAACCTTGCCAGGTGTGCCATCAGAGGCTGGTATGCATCCATTAGAGGTCCTAACTGCTGCCCCCTCCCATTTGCTGGTGGAGGGATTTGGATAATCACCATCCACTGCCAGCCATTGTCTACTGTTGATAAACTTGGAGGGGAGTCCAATGTAGGGTATTCACATGACCTTTAGTCATTTATTGCCAGCTCTGAGCCTCCTCAAAGAACCTGTTGTGCTATTTCCCACTGCAGCAATGCACACTTCCCATCTTGCACTTTCTTTGGACTGGATCAAGAATAACACTCACGGATAGAGATGTTGCAAGCATTCTAGTGGGGAAGTTCAAAATACTGAATTCCCCTAATCAAAGGTTAATGTGCAGAATCAAAATGAGAATGAAAGGGGAACCCCAAAATTTGACACTTTATGAGTAAATTGACCACTTGCAAAAGTCTTTGCGAACCAGACAGCTGGAACTGGCAAAAGCTTGATCTTTTGATGGCACATTCTGGCCTCTATGAGAGATTGAATTGTTGGTTCTCAAAGGATTATAAACAATAAGCTGTTTTCATACATGCACTTGGATCTTGCACAAAAGCGTGACTTGATTTCACATAGTACACTGGAATGCTCTTGCATCCCTACTCATTGATCACTCCTTTAGGGCCAAAGCACACATGGTATTAAATGTGTGTGCTCACCCATTTTGGTTTTTATTCTTTTATAACAAATAGCACTGGAAGGATTTTTGGCAGGAAGATTATGCAGCAATAAAGCTTTAAAGACCCCCCCCCTTCCAATACCATGTTTCCAATATGGATCAGCCCTCACATGCTGTGGCTGCTATATTAAAAGGGGTGGGGGGAGAATACTATGCAGGAATTAATGATGTGTTGAATACCTCATCTAGTTTTTTGGTCATAAGTCTAATATCAATGTCACAGATTTGTGCACCACACTTAAGAGATGGGTGAGATGCATACTGCACTCCTCATTGCCCAGGGCAAAGGTAGTGTATGGAAACATTCAGTGAACATTGATGGGGAGGATGAACACACAGTAAAGTTGTGACAAAGACAGGGGTAGTGGCTGGTTAAAATGGAACACAGCTTGACAAGGGGCTTCCTAATGAGATGTAGAGGAGTGCCCACCTAAGGTGAGGTATCTCATATGCACTTTGCCTGCCTGCCTGCCCCGTTGTATTGGAATTGCGGAAGATCTGGCAAGGAGGTAGGATGTGGTGTCAGCAGTGGCCCCTTTAAGGGTAAGGCCTGGGCATTCAGCAGAGAGTGTGCTGCACAGCTGCAGCCACTTGAAGGCTAATGGGTTCTGAGCCGTCTGTGACAGATCAGGAGAGAGATCTTGGGGTGGTGGTGGATAAGTCCATGAAAGTGTCAACCCAATGTGCGGCGGCAGTGAAGAAGGCCAATTCTGTGCTTGGGATCATTAGAAAAGGTTGTTGGCATCCTTCAGTCTTGGAAGACTATGGTGTCACGCTCTGAATGGTGGTTCTGGAACAGAGTGTCCTCTCCAGTGCGCGAAGCCTGGGTAAAGTAGTTATGGAGGATAGACTGTTACCTATGCAGCAAATCCCCCCTCTCCACATTGCTGAAATGCTCCAATGGAAAGGCAGAAGCCAATACGGTTGGTTCCAGCGGCATCGCAGGAGTTGCCAGAACGTGACTGTGTTCAGTCATGAACTGCCTCAGGGACTCCAGCTCTGGATTTTGCCTCGAGGTTGACTCCTGAAGCCTTTTCCATAACTGGATGTAGCCACAAGGCAGTGGAGGTTTGGGATCAGAGTTTTCCTTCTCTCAGATGAGCTGCCTTCCCAGGCTAACGAGTCCCATCTACCCGGTGGCTGTTTAGTCGCCTCTTACGACAAGTACAGCTAAACTGAGGGCCTATTCTTATCCCCAGCCCCCAGGGGTTCCACCATTCAGAGCGCGATACCATAGTCTTTTGAGACAGAAGGTTGCCAACAATGGAGAACAAAACTGCTAATATTATAACGCCGTTGTACAAATCGATGGAAAGGCCACACCTGGAGTATTGTGCCCAGTTCTGGTCGATGCATCTCAAAAAGGACTTAGTGGAAATGGAAAAAGTGCAAAAGAAAGCAACTAAGATGATTACTGGGCTGGGCACCTTCCTTATGAGGAAAGGCTGTGGCATTTGGGCCTCTTCAGCCTAGCAAAGAGACGCCTGAGGGGGGACATGATTGAGACACAAAATTATGCAGGGGATGGACAGAGTGGATAGAGAGATGTTCTTTACACTCTCACATAACACCAGAACCAGCAGACATCCACTAAAATTGAGTGTTGGGAGGGTTAGGACAGACAAAAGAAAATATTTCTTTACTCAGCGTGTGGTTGGTCTGTGGAACTCCTTGCCGCAGGATGTGGTGACGGCATCTGGCCTGGATGCCTTTAAAAGGGGATTGGACAAATTTCTGGAGGAAAAATCCATTACGGGTTACAAGCCATGATGTGCATGAGCAACCTCCTGATTTTAGAAATGGGTTATGTCAGTTGCAAGGGAGGGCACCAGGATGCAGGTCTCTTGTTATCTGGTGTGCTCCCTGGGGCATTTGGTGGGCCGCTGTGAGATACAGGAAGCTGGACTAGATGAGCCTATGGCCTGATCCAGTGGGGCTGTTCTTATGTTCTTACGTTCTTATGAAGGCAATAGGGCCCTCAGGCATAAAATCACCTGATGTAGGGAGAGTTTAGTGTGGGTAGCAGAAGGAGGAAAACTTGAGGAGGGACAGACTGGATTAATGGCTTTAGGAACTGATGGCTACTGGAACTGTGGCTGGACTGATTGGTGAATGGACTTTGGAGACACTGAGATTGGTGTTTGGCTGTCATGCCCAAGGCCTGCTGAGGACCAAAGTGCTGCTATAGTGGTGGGAGGAGCTGCTGGCAGGAGAGGAAGGAAGGAGGACCTCTGCAGGTTAAACAGGCTTACTACCCCGGTGGTGGGGTCCAGCAGGACTGCAAGGCAGAACTAGAGTCATTGTTGGGTAAAAAAGGGGAGCTAATTAGCTAAGAGTGGGCATAGGTTCTCCAGGCGGAGCTTGGATTGGGAATCTGGCAAAACACCTGTCCACCCTGCTCACCCATCACCTTGCCTTATGTGCCCTGGCCCTGTGCTGGAGTGTGCCAGCTGCTAATGCACCTCCTTCTTATACTACAAATATGTTAAAAAAGGAAGAGGTGAATGGAAGAGGAAGTGTGAGCACCTCCAGGACTTCTGCAGGCCTCAGAATGCCTTATATGGCATAAAAACGTTACTTTAAAGTAGCATTTCTTCAGCCAAAATAGCCATTCTGAAGCACGCCAGAGAGGATTGGAGCACGCCAGAGGGCTTATGGGGCCAAAAATTGCGGATTTGATTATCCGCAATTTTCAGTAACAGTGGGGGGGGGGCGGTCCATAAACTTGTTTATGGAATTAAAAAACCCCATGTACATGCATTTCATGCCAGTTGGCTGTCCAGTGACAAGCTATTACCATACAGAACAGCAAATACTCAACATCTCTCAGTGATTATCTCTCTGAGATGAATTTAAACCAAAGATTGAGAACTGAGAAACTTTTATTCTCACAGTCAGCCCTTCAACTATCCAGGCCCCTTAATATTTTAATTAATAGCATTATTTATGCAAACAGTTTGAGGGCGAATCAAAAATGACAATGTGCTTTAAAGCTTCTGGTTTCTTCTTATTAATTTTTTTTAACTACTATATATAGGTCAGAGGTGCAGAGCTTATATTTAAAAATAAACACCTGCAAAATGTAGATGTCTGCCTTCTTTTCCCCTCAATTGCATGTCAGCTAAAAATTGGACATCTGGTAATAGTAACCCAGAACATGATAGTTGAGAATTTGATTATTTTTACAAACCAATAATTCGTTTCCTTAGAGAGAGTTTCCAAAGTACGATTTTATAAAAGATGGGTTTCTTAGCTAGTTTCATTTTAATAAAGAGAGCAAAGCAGAGGTTTATTTTTTATTCTTACAATTGTATCTGTTTTAAAATTGTTTTAATTCACATATTTTAATAAAGTGAAGACTTATTTTTCTTTATCTAATACCCCTTGACTCTTATTATGCTCTTCCAGGCTAGGACCACAAGACTCAGGGGCAGATTCTCCTGCCAAATCATCATTTGTCTGGAGTTAGCTCAGAAACAGCTGAGCTCATCTTCATCAGTGTCTTAGGGCCTGATCCTGACTGGGTTTTGTGATGTCCTAAGGACATGTACGACAGTGTACATGCCTTCACGATGTTGTCAACAGCGTGAAGCCATTTTGGGGACACTGCTGTAAAAGGTGGAAGTAGCCCTGACACACTTCTGCAGTGGGTGACCTGTGTTGAGGAAGGTAAGCTGTTGCGAGAGGCCGGTAATGGGAGGAAGATGCAGGGAGAGGAATGGGAGAGTGCCTGGGCAAGGAGGGCACAGATGCATGGAGGAATGGGGAAGGGAGGGTGGTATCAGTGTGTGTCAGAATCCTATCCCTGTTCCTTCTCCCCTGCTCACCTCAGTTCTGTGTCAGCCATTTTGTTGGTGTAGAGCAGAGGAAACCTACTGGGGCAGTGGTGACTTACCCCAAGGAAACAAAAGATCCCTTAGCTCTGGGACAGCCCACCACCAAGAAAGCAGAGCAGGCTCCACTCATGTGGCTACATCAGTGGGGAGGGGGGTTAATTAGGATTAACCTGTTTGTTACAGCCATGGTTGGCAACCTTCAGTCTCGAAAGACTATGGTATAAGCCTACAGCACCCAATATTCCCAAGCGGTCTCCCATCCAAGTACTAACCAGGCCTGACTCTGCTTAGCTTCCGAGATCAGACGAGATTGGGCATGTGCAGGGCCCTGTCATTTTTGCAGAAACACTACAGAAGTGACCATTTCAAACTCACTGATGCTCTGATGATAAGAATCAGAGCAGTATTTTTAAAAAATATGGGCAGTTTTTAAAAATATGAAACCTGACATTGTCAAACGTCTGCTTAACTGTGAGGTTAATTTAGTTTCTTCCACTTTGTCTCCAGTATTCATTTTCTTTTGTACCCCAAGTGCTTTTTTAAAAAGCCAGATGAACTATGTCTGTTAAAATTACTATTACTATGACATTGGCCTTCCCTCCTTTACATTTCTGGCGTAGAAAATGTAACATATGAATTGGAGAGGCAGACAACCATTATGGGACCAGAAGGGCAGGCAAGTGCCAGTGATTGCAATGGGTGGATAAGGTGCTCCTGAAACTTGTGGAACTTAATGCTGATAATATCCATGTCCTGCCCAGTTCACATGTTTCTCTATGGAAGTGCGAAAAGATGCATGGACAAGGATGAGTCACAGCAGGACATACAAAGAGGGCCATACCTCTGAATGAATGGGCTAACTGCTTTGGGTATACAGATTAAAAATATATATATTTTCAGCAAAGTTGTAACTTTCTTTTTGTAGTCTTGATGCGCACACACACACACACACAGATGCTTAGAGCATAAAGACGAAAAATATATGTTCAGTATTTTACACATGTGCACACACACACTCACGGGCCCATTCAGTAAAAGTTTCTCCCTTCTCACTTCCTGCTTCCACTTTCAGCTGTGTTTCACTGTCTTTATTCGTCATACCTGAATAGTGCATTTAATATTACAAGAATCGCGTGTAGGGCAAACAAGCCTCTGCAGAAACAGTTTATATTCCCTAGTGCCCTAAACTGTCGAGGGCAAGGGTGTTCAGCTCATGATATGCATGTTACGTTCAGCAATAACTGTCACTTTGTTTATGGTTCAGTTGTCACAAAAAAGGCCGTGAAAAAAAGGCTACCAATGAGTTTGGTACAGTGCCGTAAGAACCAGGCAGGAAGGAAAAAGCCAATAATCCTAAATCAGGAATAGAGTGGCAATTATGAAAATCTTCTTTTTCTGCACATAATGCTTGATTTGATTTTTTTTGTCCTGCATTTCTTGTCAGCTGCTGTCAAGCACACACCACTCATATTTTCTTTTGCCTCTCGAACTGGGTGCACCATATGGGTGCAGGCCTGGGTGCAGTGAGCCCTAGGCTGCCTTTAGCCAGTTCACTTGAAATTTAGAATCTGTCCCATCCTATCACCCAGCAGCAATAGAACATTTGTTCCCTGAAGGCCCGGCACAGTGCCAGCAGCAGGTGTGAGCCTGTCCTCTGGGAGGCAGGCAGCAGGCACAGGCATTGATGTGTGCCTGCGACAAGATGTTGCAAATCTGCTCTGGTAGCGACAGGGACAGCATCTGGGACAGTGCTGTGAGTCACCATTCTGTAACCATTAAAAACCAGTTGCCGTCTCCTTTCCAAATAAGAAATTAAAATCGCAGTCCAAATTGTGTTATTCCAAAGTGGTGGGGGGGGGGGGAGAGAAAGGGAAGACAAGCAAAAGAGAAGGTGCTTCATGCTGAAATGTGACACTCAAACAAAAGAAAACCCTTGGACCATATGCTGGCAGAGGCAGAAAGGCTGTTTTCAGGCACAGTGCAGTTGTTGCTGGAAATTGCAGGCACTCTTTGGGGCTGTGTGCTAAGGCAGAGAATTACGTATTTCTTCCACAGAAAAGGCAGTGCATATGAAAAAAAAACAACAAGAAGAGACTACAGACCTTGGCCGCAATCCTACACAGCCAAAGGACAGGCAGGAAGAAGTGCACAAATAGCCCGAGGCGTTCTGGAAATTAAACTTTCTTTCGCAGGAGCCGATTACCTGGCTGATTAGGCAAGTTTGTTATAAACAGCAAAGCAGCTTGCCCATTCTGCTGAGTGATCGGCTGCAGTGAAAACTTTTAACACCCCTCTGGCTGCATGAGCACCTCTCCTCTGTCTGCACATATAATTGTCTGGGATCACAGCCCTTGGCAATTGTGCACAGTGTTCATACTGAATTTAGATATATGGTACTGTATACACTGGTCACACAACCAAGAACCATTCTTTTAAATGTATCCCTCTTTTATAGGAGGAGCTCCAAACACAGCAAATTTGACATCACTAAACAAAAATAAAAAAAGGGAAGTGACATGGGAGTTACTGTGGGGGAGGGCCCTTCAAAGCATTACATGATGACACAAGATGATGACATCATTGGCCTGCATAGTGCCCTGTAGGCCTTTGCCCATGGGCTATCTAGCAACTACTTTAGCATCCAGAACAGTTCTGAACTGCAATCCTATCCACACTTTCTTGGTACAAAATGGGACTTGAACGAAATGGACTTATTTCTAAACAGCAGATAGACTTGTGCTGTAAGTGATCCTTCGAGACCTATATCTCTAGCTCTAATTAGGCATGGTGGTTTATAGTGCTTTTGAAATACATAGTCAGGTAAAGTAAGAAACTAGACTGGAAAGAAATTAGATTGTGTATTTTCAGTCTGGTAGTACACAGAACCTGCCTCTCTCTTTTCATAATTTTATATTTCTTTCTTGGAATTTGCTAGGTCTTGCTGATAATTTTTTGTATTAGTGTACTCTTATCCCTCCAGAAAACCCTGAAGATTTTGTAATCCAGTGAACATCATCTCTCCTCAAGCCCCTTCATGGAGGACAAGCCTTCCTATGGCTACAAGTAATGATTATATGCTGCTTCCAGATTCAGGGGCTGTAATATGCACCTGAATATCAGTGGTGAAAATCAACAACATGTGAGACCTATTTGCTCACATGTCCTGGGCTTCCCAGAAGCATCTGATTAGTCCCTGTGCGAACCAGGATGCTCAATTTGATGGACATTTGGTCTGATCCAGGGGTTTTTTTATACCTGCCTTTGTCATAGAGAGGATACCACTTGCTTTCCAACAGCAGGCAAACATGTAACCCCATCTCTCTCTTTTTTTTTTTTAAGTTAAAAATTTTTGCTTTGAAGATTTCCATGTAATTGAAATGTTTGCTTTTGGGATTTTGATCATTTGCCCATCACATAAATGGTATTTCCTTGCTTGCTATAGGAACCATCACAGGTACCAAGATGGACACAAACGTCAAGAGAAATAACCCCAATTGCTTGATTAGCCCACACATGCAGCTGTGGCACTGAATTTTCTACCCACAAACATGCACATTCACACGTGGTCGCATTCATGTTGAGAAAGCTGTAGAGTATAATTGCCAATAATTATGTATTCCTTTATTTTATTTAGGATGTTTCTGTACCACCTTTCTAGGCACATAATACATAAAATGGCATACATTATTGGAGCAACTACAGGCACAGCAATTATAAGTAAAAGTATAAATGTGTACTTCCAGATCACATGCTACATTGTTCAAGTGTGAATTCAAGAACATTTGATACACATGGATGAATGACTTATAATCGATAAGTTCTGTTAGTGTTCTAGGATGCAGTTCATTTGGTCCAAATGACTTGAGTTTGTTTAGGCCAGTTAAGTGGTTTCTAACTAGCTCCCGGTCAATCCTAATCTGCAGACCTGCGCAGTCCAGGTTTTCATTACCTCTGTGGGGATGTAAGCATATCCCCCCATCAGCCAAGGATCCAGCATCCACATTTGCACAATCCTCTTTCCAAGAAAAGATGGAGGCAAAGTAGTGAACTTTCTTGGACTATCTGCCTTCAGGTTTTGGAACCTTGCTTCAGTGCTGACACCCAGTTTCTGGGGGCTTGGGCAAAATCCCAGATCCTCAGCAATGAGACCCCCATTGTACCATCAGGGGGCACATCCAAGTAACAGAGAGGGGAACTGGCCACGCCAATCAGTTGGTGGCAGTTCACAGGGCCCTGCCAGTAGCTGGTTGGCAGGCAACAGCTGCCTACTCCCTGCTCCACAGTAAACAGCATGGCATGTAGCAGCTGGCTACTGGAGAGTGGGGCCGGGCCGGGCATATTAGAGGGCTCACCCGGAGACAGTAAGGGGCAGAGAGAAGGAGATGGGCATACAAAACCTGCATGAACAAAGCCTAAGAGAGGGGGCTAAGAGGAGTATGAAGAACCAGGGAGGGGGCAAAAGGCAAGGTGAGTGGAGGAACAAGGCCCCCTGATAAAGTCAGGCCTTGCTGGAAGTTGTCATAAGTGCCTGGGCTGGGACTCACTGCAAGGACATCCATAACCCTGTCAGGCTGATCTCCACCCAGAGGAGGCACCAAGGTAGTCTCTTGAGGTATTCCCAGTCCGTCCTGAATTGGGGCTGGATAGAGATTATAGCTCAGCTTGTTGCCAAGGGCATGGAATAACCTGGGAGGCTTCACCCCAGGTGGTGTTTTTGAAGGAAGTCATCCACATAGGGCACTCAGTGGCCCAAGTCAGGAGAAAGGGCTGCAGTAGAAAAGGTGATGTTAATCTGGAGAGGAAGGCCAACCCTCCCCTTTTATGTTCTTTTGTCATTGAACCCAGTTAAATGGACTGTGTAGTACACAGCATGCCAGGCCTAGAGTGTCAGTAGGCTTCACCAGCCCCCTGGAGGTGGAGTTTCCCCTGTGGGCAGAGGAGATAACACACCCTACCTACTGAGGTGCACTACCAGCATCACAGATACTGAAGGTTGTGAGGGTGACCTCACTGAAATAAAGTTTCCTTGGCTGACCCCTGATGCCACCTCTGCCTTGCTTACATAAATCTACTCAGAGGATAGGGCAGGGGTGTCCAAAGTTTTCGGCAGGAGGGCCACATCATCTCTCTGACACTGTGTCGGGGGCCAGGGAAAAAAAGAATTAATTTACATTTAAAATTTGAATAAATTTACATAAATTTACATAAATCAGTATACTGGAGGTGGAACTTATATGAATGAATGAAGGTCTTGCAATAGGTCAAGGCCTATAAAAGGCCTTGCACAAAGCAAGGCTGGCCTTTTCTTTGCTGCCGCTACTGCATCACAGACGTGAAACAGCAAGCAGTGGAGGGAGCCCTCATCCCACAGCTAAAGTGAGAGGTCAAACAGTTACCCTCACACTGAGAGCAGTTGAGTTGGGCCAGTGCAGGCTCCAGCAAGTTTCTGGAGGGCCACAGGCTCATTGGAGGCTGGGGTCTCCCTGTGGGCCGCATTGGGAGACTTCGAGGGCCACAAGTGGCCCCAGGGCCGGGGTTTGGGCACCCCTGGGATAGGGTATATTTCCTAGGGTGAGGAACACCTGATATCCCAATTGCTTGATGGAGTAAGAAACTGTAATGTTATTCTACTATAGTGGGCAATGGGAATCCAAATGCATTAATACTAATGAGACAGGTTCTGGAGCTGAGCCCTGAAAGGTTGAAAAGTTATTCCAGAGACAGGTGAAGTCAGTGAAAGATTCAAAGTAGCTTGGATTGCCCAACAGTGACCCCTTCTGGTGAAAGGAAGTTGCCTTGACTAGATGCCAAGACCAATGGACTGTGTTTATTTTGCTGCTGTGTAGAAAATTGCAGAGGTTTGATTTTTGGCAGTGAGAATTGAAAGACTACAGAGGGGAAAAAAAGAACTCCAAAGAAGGAAAAGAGATGAAAATGTGTAAATAAACAACAGAAGCTGGTATTCTTTTATTGCTTGTGTTTTTTTTTAAAAAAAGGACAGTTCTCCCTCCCCCTTTAAAATAACAGAACTCGTTAAAGTCAACAAAAAAGTTAAGTTTTCCAAAAGGTACCTATACAACTAATGGGCTAAAATTTGTTATGGCTAACTTGGCAACGATTTTAACAAGTTGGGGTGGAAAAACATCTTCACACTACTTTTTAAGTAGGTAAAGTAGCTGTATCAAACACGTCACACCTGGAGTATTGTGTCCAGTTCTGGTCGCCACATCTCAAAAAAGACATAGTGGAAATGGAAAAGGTGCAAAAGAGAGCGACTAAGATGATTACGGGGCTGGGGCACCTTCCTTATGAGGAAAGGCTACGGCGTTTGGGCCTCTTCAGCCTAGAAAAGAGACGCTTGAGGGGGGACATGATTGAGACATACAAAATTATGCAGGGGATGGACAGAGTGGATAGGGAGATGCTCTTTACACTCTCACATAATACCAGAACCAGGGGACATCCACTAAAATTGAGTGTTGGGCGGGTTAGGACAGACAAAAGAAAATATTTCTTTACTCAGTGCGTGGTCGGTCTGTGGAACTCCTTGCCACAGGATGTGGTGCTGGCGTCTAGCCTAGATGCCTTTAAAAGGGGATTGGACGAGTTTCTGGAGGAAAAATCCATTATGGGGTACAAGCCATGATGTGTATGCGCAACCTCCTGATTTTAGGAATGGGTTAAGTCAGAATGCCAGATGTAGGGGAGGGCACCAGGATGAGGTCTCTTGTTATCTGGTGTGCTCCCTGGGGCATTTGGTGGGTCGCTGTGAGATACAGGAAGCTGGACTAGATGGGCCTATGGCCTGATCCAGTGGGGCTGTTCTTATGTCACAGATCATATAGGAAGACTGCTGCTGAAGGTAAATATCAAGACAATTTACAAACCAACAGTCAAGCTGCAGCAGATCCTGGAACCACCTAAAGTAGCTGTCTTCTCTAGTGTGACTTCCTTGTTGTTACAAGAGGGAAACAGGAATGGTCAAAAACCCCAATCAGATTTAAGGTCATATGCGTGTCCTGAGAAAGGGGAATTGTTTGTAATAATGTGATGATATTGGGCCCAATCCTATCCAACTTTTGAGCTCCAGTGTAGCCACAATGCAGCCCTGTAGTAAGGCAACACATGTTCCCAAACCTTGAGAAGGCCCCAGTGACTGCCTCTCCACCACAGGATGCAGCTCACACCCCACTGGCACAACTACACCAGCACTGGAAAACTGGATAGGTTTGGGCCCTTTGTTGGCAATCTGGAAATGACTTTAAAATGTTTTGTAAAAGGTTATTTAAATATTACTAAAAGGAAGCATATTTGCAAACTGATCTCAGAAGGAATTGTGATAACTAAGTGACCTGCTATCTTCTCCCATTCTTTAAGACATGTGAGTGTGGCCCTGTGCAGGTCATAGGTGATATTTTTGTTGCTACTGTTCCATTAGTATCCACTAGGAACAGACCCTTTTTGGTTGTCTGAAATTTACTATGAAATACCTCCCCCAATACATTTCATTTGCTTCCTTGAAAACACAGGCAAAAGCATTCTTGTGCTGTCAGGCTTTTGAAAATGAGGCTTCTTCATAAGGATGTAACATAATCCTGTACATGTTTACTCAGAAGTAAATCCCACTGTGTTCAATGGGGGCTAATTCCTGGGAAAATGTGGCTAGGATTTAAGCCTACGAGTTGTGCTGGATCAGGCCCAAGGTCCATGTAGTCCAGCATCTTGTTTTTCACACTGGCCCATTGGACACGGTTGGCTGATAGGTACTGATCCTGCTTATGTTGGTTGTTGACTTTATATACCATTGGTTTTATTGCTTATAAGACATTAGACTTCATTTGTAATGCTGTGAGGTTCTTTGTAAGTAGGAGAGTGGTATAGAAATATGGTAAATACATGCCAGTTATATCAACTTAAAAGTCATGACAACTGTACATTGACAATATAAGTTGAACCATTGGCTTTCTGGGCATTGCTCCCTTTTAACTTCACTTTCTTTTTCTTCTACAAATGCCAAGATAAGATCTATGTGTTGAAGAAAGGTTAAAGTTGTTTTTCTCAAGTTGTCTTCTAATGTCTTCTCACTAAAGTTATAGGAACACTGATTATCCAAGGAGTGTCAGCATGCCAGTTTCTCAGACACAGAGATCAATTGTTGTTCCTTCAACACCTCCAGGGCAGTGATACTTTATTCAAGAACTTGAGAAAAGTCAAGTCCTGCTTACTCCAGAACCACTGAACGGACTACTTCAGGAATGGAGTTGCTGTCACCATTCATGAACGATGTCTCTCTGCCCTGGGTGTTAAGCAACAAATTATGTATCAATAGGAGCTGGCCATTCGAATGTCAATCATTTTTCCTCCGTCAGTGTGTGTGGGGTTAGCTACATTAGAGCTCTGTCAGAATGTGGTTGGATAGTAATCAACAGTGCAGAAATTTCATGGCAAGGGAGGAAGGTCTGTGTGGCAGTGATGCCTTGTTGAAACCTACTGTACCTTCCTTTTTCCTATCACAACCAGAACTCTAAGATTTCATGCTGTGCTGGTGTTCTCACATGTTTGAATTGTTCCAGCACCTATCTTTCTCATGGCATTTTGCTGGACAACCAAAATGGAAGCAGTTAGGTGTGCATGCAGATTGCATTCATAAATTAATAGCCCAGACCTATTCCTGCCTTGTTACAGCATGCAGCTGCACCAAAGGAGCACAAGTTGCATGCTCTGGTGGGAGGGGTGACCAGAAGGCCAATGAGAAGTAAGGAAAAAATGTTTCTTACATTTTCCTTACTCCTCAATAGGCCTTATGGCTACATAAGTGTCTCCTTGGACCCACTCCAGCTATGTAGCTGGTGTAAATCCAAGGAGAGGAGGGGTGGGAAAAGGGGGTAGGATCTGGCATGCACTTTTGCCACTGAGATCCACCCACTCCAGCCTGTTCCTTGTCTATCCTACTCCTACCCTCCCTGAATCTCCAACAAACCACCCAAACTTGCCCCTCCACCTCCTTACCCGGGCCAGTGGAGCATCAAGGCAAGTCTGGCGCATGCACAGTGCCGCTGGTCATTTTCACCAGTGACCCTATTGCATGCAACAGAAGTGCATCTTTCATGCTGCTACAACACGGTCTGTGGTAGTAGGTCAACAAGGTCAACAAGTAGGTCAACAAGGTCAACAAGTAGGTCAACAAGGTCAACAGGCATGTGGATGCGGGAGAACCCATGGACATTATATATCTGGACTTTCAGAAGGCGTTTGACACGGTCCCTCACCAAAGGCTACTGAAAAAACTCCACAGTCAGGGAATTAGAGGGCAGGTCCTCTCATGGATTGAGAACTGGTTGGGGGCCAGGAAACAGAGAGTAGGTGTCAATGGGCAATTTTCACAATGGAGAGAGGTGAAAAGCGGTGTGCCCCAAGGATCTGTCCTGGGACCGGTGCTTTTCAACCTCTTCATAAATGACCTGGAGACAGGGTTGAGCAGTGAAGTGGCTAAGTTTGCAGACGACACCAAACTTTTCCGAGTGGTAAAGACCAGAAGTGATTGTGAGGAGCTCCAGAAGGATCTTTGCAGACTGGCAGAATGGGCAGCAAAATGGCAGATGCGCTTCAATGTCAGTAAGTGTAAAGTCATGCACATTGGGGCAAAAAATCAAAACTTTAGATATAGGCTGATGGGTTCTGAGCTGTCTGTGACAGATCAGGAGAGAGATCTTGGGGTGGTGGTGGACAGGTCGATGAAAGTGTCGACCCAATGTGCGGTGGCAGTGAAGAAGGCCAATTCTATGCTTGGGATCATTAGGAAAGGTATTGAGAACAAAATGGTTAGTATTATAATGCCGTTGTACAAATCTATGGTAAGGCCACACCTGGAGTATTGTGTCCAGTTCTGGTCGCCGCATCTCAAAAAAGACATAGTGGAAATGGAAAAGGTGCAAAAGAGAGCGACTAAGATGATTACGGGGCTGGGGCACCTTCCTTATGAGGAAAGGCTACGGCGTTTGGGCCTCTTCAGCCTAGAAAAGAGACGCTTGAGGGGGGACATGATTGAGACATACAAAATTATGCAGGGGATGGACAGAGTGGATAGGGAGATGCTCTTTACACTCTCACATAATACCAGAACCAGGGGACATCCACTAAAATTGAGTGTTGGGCGGGTTAGGACAGACAAAAGAAAATATTTCTTTACTCAGCGCGTGGTCGGTCTGTGGAACTCCTTGCCACAGGATGTGGTGCTGGCGTCTAGCCTAGATGCCTTTAAAAGGGGATTGGATGAGTTTCTGGAGGAAAAATCCATTATGGGGTACAAGCCATGATGTGTATGCGCAACCTCCTGATTTTAGGAATGGGTTAAGTCAGAATGCCAGATGTAGGGGAGAGCACCAGGATGAGGTCTCTTGTTATCTGGTGTGCTCCCTGGGGCATTTGGTGGGCCGCTGTGAGATACAGGAAGCTGGACTAGATGGGCCTATGGCCTGATCCAGTGGGGCTGTTCTTATGTTCTTATGTTCTTAAGTAAGGCCGGCTACCATAGGCCCTTGATAGGAATGGGTCCTAAGTTGCATTAGAATCTAGACCAGGGTGTCAAACTCATTTCATACAGTGGGTTTAATAGCATTCATGATGTCTGCTGAGGGCTGGAAGTGATGTCATTGAGCAGGAAGTGATGTCATTAAACTGGTCATGACCAGAAATAAGCACTTTTTTCTCACTTAGGAGCTCCTTAGCTGCAAGTGACAGAACAGAAGGAACACAAATTTTGATCATATTTTCAAGACATGGAAGAGCACAATTGTCATATGGACTGCCCTTTCATTAGTGATACCTCAGCTCAGCAGCCAAAAACAGCTGATGGTTGTGCTGGGAGAGCCCAAGGGTTGGATAAAAAGCTTCTGAGGGTCACATTCAACCCGTGGGTTTAACACCCCTGATCCAGACCAAGTTACGGCTCATAGTAGGAAAGGTTGCAAGAAAATCTAACTATGAAGGCACTGGTGACAGACAGAAATGGTGGGATTTCACTGAGAACTTTGAAATATGTATCCTAACCCTAAATTTTTTGTGTCTGTGTGTTTGAATAGGACAGAGTTAACAAAATACGCAAGAAGAATTTTCAAAGTGTTGCAAGGTAGAAGAAAGTTCTGGTAGCTTCTGATAGACAGGAAGATACTGTGAAACAGATGGAGAACATAAAGCTCTACAGACTGTCAGTTGTCTTCCAACATATAGATACTGAAAGACAAGTGACAGCCTGTACAGTTGTAGTTCACTGCTTATGCCAGATTGCTGGTGGCTCTGGGACAATGTCCTCCACTGGAGCCTCTATGGTACCTGCACCCGTCCCCTGATAGATCATTGGGTAATGCCACCAATACAGAAGGTTAAGGGTCAATCCAGCAAACTGACAAAAACACTGAGCTACAACTGTATAGGCTGTCACTTGTCTTTCATTGTGGGTCCTTAGCCAGAGGCCAACATGGTCATGGTATCCCTATCATCTCAGTTGTTGCCCTTCGCTTGCCCTCCATTCAACAGGATCTGACTCGTGTTACAACACTGGGTGTCCCACCAATAGCATTACATTTGGACAGAAGAAAATGTTCTCATTTACTTACTTTAACTCATGGTCTTAGGATAGAGAAAAAAATCTTTATCACTTTAAATGTTATTGTGTTGCCTTCTTATCTGTCTAATCGAGACATCCTCAGTCAGGTGCAACTCTGCCAGCAGCTCAAGAACCCTTTCTTCTCTTCCACCAGGGGTTACCTCTTCCTTCATATCATAACACAGCAGCACTTTAAAGATCTGTACCTACTAATTGGTCAGCAAATTGATCTACAGGTGTGTGTGTGTGTGTGTGTGTGTGTGTGTGTGTTTAATTCAAATTTGATTCAGTAGTGGTGACTTCCAATATCAAAGGGAATTTGTGTTTTAAATGAAATTAATAAGCTCTTTGCGTAATGTCATACGATGAAAACTTCCTGCAATTCTTCAACCTTTCACAATTAGGATAGGAATTTTCCTCCACTTTTAAGACTTCACATCATCACTTTCTATAGGACTAATTTATTGAAAAGGCATTCCATGCTTACATGTACAAATTTACTTTACTGAGAGATTTCCCTCATTAATTGTTATTGAATAAGGACATGATTGCGCCCATAAATCATGTTTAAAAGGACAAAGTCAGGTTAAAGTAAATGGCTATGTCATTTGCTTGTGATAAAGTACTGGATGAAAAGATGCATACATCTACTGTAAAGGGTTTACTCTGTATGTTGATGAGTAGCTCAAACTTAAATCCAACGATTTATGGCCCAGTCCTATCCAGGGCTGGCCAAGAGCATGCAGTGCCATCAGTGGAGCATGCACAGCATGTTATAGGGCTGCCAGGAACCAGGCAGTCTGGGAGAGGACTCTCCATAGGCTGCCTGGTCCCCACTGGCCTCTTCAAACCTGCTCCAGCTCCTTTGCTGGCATAAGTGTGAAGAACCATTGGGGGGGCAGATCTGTGCCACGAAGGGGGTAGAAGATCTGGTATGCATGGCTGCCACGGAGATCCACCTCCTCCTGCCCTGTGCCTGGCCTGATCGCCATCCTGAGCTGGCTTAATCCACTCTCTTGCCAGTGGTTCTGCAGACCGCTGTTGCCTGTGCCATTGTGCTGATGGCAGCTCTGCAGAGTGCCTGCCATGCCACTGACCCACAGGATACTATGGACCATAGTCCACCATTATATCCCATGAATATGATTGGGTCATTACTGGAGTTTATGCTTCGTTAAGCATATGATGCAATCTTTTCATTATACCTTCAGAGCACTGCAAAAGCAGGGGAGGAGGGCATATTTCCACAAAACCATTTTGTTTCCCTTTTTAGATTTTTCCTGTTGGGTTTGTTTATTTGTTGCACTTATATCCTGCCTTCTGTTACCAGGCGTGCTGTGAGCCATGCATATTAACACGCACACATGGGGGAGCCAAACACGTGTGCAGGGATTTCTGCAATTGACTCATGGCATGCCTCAATGGATTGGCATTCAAGAAAGATGAGACAAAGATATCAGTGCAAAGCAATCAGTGCAAAGGGAGTAGACTTGGATGGCTGGTACAAAGATAGACCTGAAGAGTTCTTATACACACTTGCAGAAAAAAGAGAAGCACTAACAGCCCAATCCTATCTAACTAGTGACCTTGGGTGCCCTTCAGGGAGAAAGGTGGATTACAAATCCAACACACACACACACACACACACACACACACACACACACACACACACACAACTCTCCCTACACCAATGCAGCAGTGCCAGTGGGGTGTGTGCTGCATCCTGCAGTGGAGTTTCATGCCCCAGAGATTTTCTCCGGACAAGGGAACTTTTGTTCCTTTGCCCAGGAGTAATCCTCCACTACCTGCTTGGGTCTACTCAGATCTGCACCACCTACTTTGCCCAGGAAGGTGGCTTGAGGCCTGGAAGGGGAATAGGATACCAGTGGTGCCATTGCCATCAATACCACTTTCATCTCAGCTCAATCCATCTCCCTCCCTCTACCTTCTCCCCTCTTCATTCTGCCCACCTCCACCCCCAACAGACACCTGTTTGGGTCCAAGGGTGGTCTTCCCCATTGTTGCTGTTAGCAGCAGCACTCATAAAATTTGACTGTACACAGGAACAGAGAAAAAACAATAGCAGGGCCAAAGGCCAAGGTTACTGAACTATGTCTGCTGGAATAGTTTCATTGAATCTAGGCTGGTGTGGTAATCACAAGGCCAGATAACCAAAAATCTGCAAGTTCTTGTTTAAAGAAAACAGGTTTTAGGGAAGCAACAGGATGATAGAGGGTTCAGTTTGCGCTCCTAGGTGCTTGGTAGTACAGCAATTCCTGAATTGCAGAACAGGAAAGCTTGACACAGCATCAGTGTATACTTCTTAGGGTCCAATCCTATCCAACTTTCCAGTCATTGCAGCCATGCCAATGACTGCATCTTATGGTGCATCTTATGGTGGGGTGACAGTAAAAGAGCCTTCCTCAAGGTAAGGGAATTTTTGTTAGGACTTTTTGTTTGGATAGGACTGGGCCCTTAGACACACAGTATAGGTGGATGGGAGCAGAAGCACACTTTGTGGGTCTAGTTAAATCTATCGGAACGTTCCCCATAGCCTACATAAAGTCTATTGTGAGTTGAGCTCATCCATTTGTTTGTTTAGTACTAATAAATTTTTTTCTCTCAAATGTGAATTTTTTTTTTAAAATGCTGTTTTCATGATAGAATTGGCTGGTGTTAATTCATTTGCAATAATGGGGCAAGTTCTTTCTGCAAAGATTTTGCCTTTTTTTTCTTTTGCTGTTTGCATTCAACCACTTACTGTAATTCATTAAGAAAAATAAATGCAAGGATGTGTAATTAAGTAAAAAAAAATACACTATTGATTTTGTTTTCCATTATTCCATTATGCTATCACAGGTGAAAAATGTCCCTTTGATGCAATTGTTATGATTAAAACTACATAGACACACACAATGCATTTATGTGTCTGACTTATCATTGCCTAATTAAGTATAGGAATATAGAATGAGAAGAGAGCTACACTACATGAATAGAAATATCTGCCATATGATTCCAAATGCCTTGAGGCTAATTATTACAGTTGGGGGGGGGATTGCTCATTTGATGGAGGAAAGTTCCTTTATAGGATAAATAATAGTGAGCTTCTCAAACCTGTATATAGTTGTGTATATTTATGTATGCTGTGGTGTCTTTACTGCACTGGGTGATGCACTCTGTGTGTGTGTGTGTGTGTGTGTGTGTGTGTGTGTGTGTGTTACACACCACTACTGACCAAAATGGTGGTAAGCTTGGTATTTTTGAATAACACCATCAGGTTATATATCATTTGATGTGCACTTTAATGCAAAATGCAATGAAGCAAACCATGTCAAAGTATTTGTATTCTAGCTAAAGATATGGTCAAATAACCAGAAAAGGAAAACATCTGCCTTATGTAACAAAAAGTGGATTTCTTTAAGTCAAAACTGACCAATGAGACTGATTGTTCTGAGAGCCAATGAGGTGCTATTAATTATGACACAGCAGGGAACCAATAAAGTGTTAGTATGAGTCAGCTGTCATTTCCATGTATCAGAGCTAATACTAGGAGTCTGAGGGCCCAATCCTAGCCAACTTTTCAGCACCAGTGCAGCCGCAGTGCAGCCCTGAGGTAAGGGAACAAATGTTCCCATGCCTTGAGGAGGCCTCTGTGACTGCCTCTCCACCAAAGGATGCAGTGCATGCCCCATTGGCACAGCTGCACTGGCACTAGAAAATTGGATAGGATTGGGCCCTTATTCAGTTGTGTGAGTGCCATCAAAGTTGGCCACTGGTTTTTTGTTGATTTGTTGGGTAACCTGTAATGTCATATATTAAAATAAAGTTAATGGAAGTTACATCAACTCTAGTGATGCCACCGCATTTAGGCTTTGCACATGATATTGTAATTTATTCTGTATGGTCTGGTATGGAAGGAAGCCCATCATGAAGGTGACACAATGAGCTCTTGCACTGAATGACCTAAACCCTAGTGACGCCTTTGTATCTATGCAATTAACAGCTCAATCCTAACGAAAGAAAAACCCTGCCAACACAGCTGCGTCACCAGCATGTACTACATCTTGGGGGGGGGGGGGGCAAATAACAGAGGTCTCCTCAAAGTAAGGGAACAAATTGTTACAAAGGGAACAAAGGGAACATTCTTACCTTGGGGCTAACCTCTGCTGCTACTCAAATGGATCTCCTAGAATCTGTGCCAGCCATTTTGCTGTTACAGAAGCAAGGGAGAGGGAATAGGAAAAGGAACAGGGATAGGATCCTGGCACATGCTGGTCTGCTGGGAAACAATTCCTGCCTTTCTAAACTTCCTTCCTTCCCACCCAGACACTCCCCATCCATCCCACTGTCCATCCCTGGCATTGGCTTACATGTGCTCCCACTGTAGTCCCAACCCCCCTTTTTGTGCAATTTGAGAGTAGCTGGTTGCACATTCGTGGACTGGGAAGGAATTTTTGGCTGCCAACTTGATCAGCTTTTGGCTGGCAAATTTTTAGTCTACCCCAAATTGGTATTTTTGGAGGTGGTCTAGCTTCTGAGTAAATTCATGTTATCATCATTTCTTGATCGCTTTAGACAGGGTGTGTATTAGTGTGCATTCTGAGATCAGCACGGTCAGGGAGTGAGGCAGGACCGCTCAGATGATGCTTGTCGGGTTGGTGAGGTTGGCTGGCCAGCCCCCTGGCTAGTTCATGCACAGATCAACTCGGGCTTGCCTGAGGTGCTCTGCAGTGTCCAGCTACCTCACCCCAGCATGGGTTGGCATTGATAAGCCCAATTGATCAATGGAAACTGGGAACTTTGGATCCAGGATGTTACACCCAGTAAATATCAGGGGGAGGAAGTTGGTTACTACCATTTTTCCCAAGCTAGGGCCTGCATGCAAGGATTTTATTCTAAGCTTTGTTATAAATAAACAATAAATATCTGTTATAAATAATTAACAAAGTGGTCCTTAACCCAAGCCTCTGTCTGGTATGTCTTTATTGGTGGGTGTACGGGTAATGGGACTCACTTCTGAATAGACACGCATAGGATTGTGCTATACATTATTTACACACTATGTTTCCAGCATAGGTAGGAAATGTGATGGTCAGCAAGTCGGAGATAGTGATCATTCTGGGGAAATGGGTAAAGCAGGGAGAGAAATTGATGTGTTAAGCAACTGGGAAGGAGTAAGTGGGAGAGTGGAACAATACTCAAGGGTGAAACATTCAGAGTTATAAGCATTCTCCCTTCACTATGGAAAGGTTAGAATCTGATGTACAGTACTCCTGAACTTTATGTGGTATGGTGATAATGTGCCTTGGGAATGGCTGTTTCCTCATAATGAATGCCTTCCTCCTTAAGCACTCAAATAGTTCCCATTACACTATGTGTTTCTAGATTTGGGCTCAAACAAAATGCTTTATTGGGTCCAAAATTCATTTGGTCTAGACTTCCCCCCTTATTGTTCTATAATTTTCTAACCATAAACTGTACCTGATCTAGTGTGAATGCTTGACCAGCTTTCCATCTATTCGAGAGTGAAGCCTTCCTAATGTCTTAATCATGGCTCTCAACTGTTTCTTTCTGTACCCACAGACACCACAAATTTAAGCACTGGATATACAAGGTGTTTCTTTGGATTGTTACTGCATTTCCCCTTGCTTATGCGCTATGGCGAAGTGCCTAGATATCTTACTAGAGCTTCTTTATTATTGTTGTTATTAAAATATTTTGTTTTTCCAGAACAACAAAAAAGAAAAGATGGTTCCCTGTCCCCAAACAGCTCGCAATCTTAAAAAAAAAAAAAAAGACACAAAAGAGACTCGATCCACAACCACTGGAAAAGATGTTATGTTGGGGAGGATAGGGACAGTTGCTTTACCCCACTACATGTAAAAGAACCATCAGTTGAAAGATACCTCTTAGCCAAGTTAGCAGAAAAACCCACTCCCCAGAGACACTATGTACAAAGAATATTCTGTGTTCTTACTTTGTTCTTTGTCATTCCTTATTCAGGTCAGTCAATAATAAAATCAGCTTGATGCAGGATCTGATGATGGAGGAAGGCTCTGACCTGGCATACCTTATTGTAGCCTGACTGTTTGAGGTGGGAAGGATCTATCTTTCCCAGCATTGTCCGTCAGGCTTCCAGGTCCTGCAGCAGTTCCACCTGTAGAGTGGGGAGGCAAGTTGTGATGGTCTATCATGTGGTTATTCCCCCTTACCAGATGCCTTGACCAGCAGTTCAGTGGCTTTGAGTATTTTGCCATTATGCTGAGCAGGTGAGACAGGAGTGGGATTCTGTTGGTGCACTGCCTACTTTGCTGTCCAACAGTCTCTGTGCTTGAGCTGATTAGTGTGATCTTGGCCATGAAGTTGGAGTGCCCCTGGGTGTTGGTCTTGGGCAGCTTCAGTCTTTACACCAGGGCCCCCAGGGTAGTGCTGTTCAAGATTTCATGGCCACCATGGCAACCATGGGTCCTAGCCAGTTGTTTTATGCCCTAACACATGTCACAGGGAACTCATTCAACTAGGTGTTTACTGCTGGACATGCGGATGCTATCTGGATGTGAAGGAGATTAAGATCATTTCTTTTTATGGACAGCACTTCCAGATGGGTCTTAGGTTAATTGTGGCTCCCTCACTTTGCAGAGCTAGGAGACTGAGGGCACAATCCTAACCCCTTATGTCAGTGCTTTCCAGCACTGACTTAAGGGCAATGCTGCTCTGAGGTAAGGGAACAAACATTCCCTTATTTTGAGAAGGCCTCCATGAGTGACCCCCAACTGCAGGATGCAGCACACATCCCATTGGCACTGCTATGCCAGTGCTGAAAAGCACTGACTTAAGTGGTTAGGATTGCGCCCTAAGGGTGCAATCCTATCCTGTGCTGGTACAGGCAAGCCAAGAGGTTAGCACTGTATCCAGAACAGGATAAGGGCCAGAATTGGCTTGGCCAGAGGCAAGGGGAAACATTTCTTCTTACTCCTGGGCAAGGCGCCCTGGCCCCTGTGGGTCTCCTCAGACCTGCACCACCTCCGGAGGTGGTACAAGTCTGAGAAGAGCGGATTGGTTTCAAGCCACTCCAAACTCCCTGGGAACGGGAGTTGGGATCCAGCATAACTGCAGGATCCCAGCCCTGCCCCCCGTTCCCCAGCCGCCCGCCCTTGAGGCTGCCCACTGCCCACCATCCCCCACCCAGGAACGCCTCCCTCCTGCCTCCTTCCTGCCTCTTCCCCGCCCAACCCAGAGCCTTGCGTCGGCCCAGCTGGGCTAAAGCAAGGCTTGCAGTGCAAGCCACCATGGAGGTTGGATTCAGCCTCCATGTGCCGGTGCACCTCTGTGCAGCTTGCTCGTGAGGAGGCACAAACATGCTTTATGGCATGTTTGCGACCCTCCTGGGCTGGCGCAAGGGACTTGCACCAGCCCAAGTGCAGCTTTGGATTGCGCTGCACATTGTATGGTTCACCCTGGAGGCTGGTGGATTCTGGAAGGATTCCAAAGGGCTCTGGGGATATTCCCATTGCCAGGGCCAGTGACTCATCCAACAATCTGGTTAATGGTTTGAATATGGAAATTGCCAAAGCTGTGGATCGGATCACTTCTCACTGCAGAGCTGTGGTGGTCCTTTCATTTACCAAGAAGCCATGTGCAATGAAATCACTTGGAAATAAACTTGATTGATGGTGGCAAAAAACTCAAGATAAGTCTGACTGAACACGCAGCTGAACATGCATGACAGGGTAGTGCATCCCTGCTGGTCTGAGTGGACCTCTCAGTGATTTTTGATACCATTTACCATGGCCCCTTTGTTGGGCAGTTGGCTGAATTGGAGCTTAGGGGCAGTGTTGCCGACAGATCCCAGAAGATGCTGGGGGTTGCCTGTTTGGTGCCCTGACCTTTGATCTGTGGTGTGCAACAATGTTCTATTCTGTCTGCTATGGCTGTTGAATTTCTATGTGAGACTACTGGGAGAGGCCATCTGGTGATTTGGAATTGGGTGTCACCAGTTATGCAGATGACACCCTGCTTTATCTCTCCACCAAATACTGGGGAGAGTGTTGGGGTACTGGAGCAATGCCTGGAGGTGGTTAGGAACTGGATGTTGGCTAACAAGGTGAAATTAAATCTGGACAAAACAGAAGTCTTTGTCCAGAAATCTATGATGAAAATATTGGACTATCAACTTATTCTGAATGGAGCTGTGCTCCCTCTGCACAAACCAGTTTGCCACTTGAGTATTTTCCTGAATTCACCACTGCTCCCGGATTGCCAGGTAGCAGCAGTTGCCAGGGGACCGTTTTCCCACCTTTGGTTGGTGCAACAGCTGCAGCTGTACTAGAGTCATTCGGACACAGTGGTCCACACCTTGATCACATCAATACTAGATTGCTGCAACGTACTCTATCTGGGGCTGCCCTTGAAGACTGTCTGAAAATTGCAACTAGTGCAGATTGTAGTGGCCTGGATGGTCGTGTGGGCTTGATGATAAGACTCCATTGGACCATGGCTGTACTGACTATACTGGCTGCCAGTTTGTTTTGGGCACAATTAAGATTCTGGTTTTGAGCTTTAAATCTTTTTACACCTTGGGCCTATGTTTCTGAGGGATCTTATCCTTCCATATATACTGATTCATCCTCTGAGATAATCTGAGGGATCCCTCCTATGTGTCCTGCACTTAACTGAAAGTGGGCAGCAACAAGAGACTGGGCCGTCTCTGTAGCAGCACCATAATTATGAAACTCCTTTCATTTGGAACTGAGATCAGTTCCCCTCATGAGGGTCTTCTGGCAGGGTTTAAACATTTTTTTTCTATATGACTTTTTTGTTTTAGTGCTGTGATTATGTGTGTGTGTGTATGTGTGTGTCTTTGTGGGGAAGATTTTTTTTTCAATTGCAGTTGTTTTTGGTCTAACTTGATTTTACTTCTGGTTTTATGGTTGCCTTATTACTGCTTTTATCTGCTTTTTATCCATGCTTTATTTTCATTTTATGCTGCTGCTTTGGTTATTTGCACAGTGGCTTGTTTATGCTGTGTTCTCTTATTTTTATTGTACTGTTAAATATTGTATTGTTCTGTTTTAATTTTTATTACTGTATTTTATCATCGTTTCATTATGCACTATAAACGGCCTTGGGCACCCCATGGTAGGGTGAAATTCAGGGTAAAAATGGTGAATCAATCAATTAATTATATTCAATTTGTTGACTAAATGTCTTGGACATGCCTTTGTAGGTAAAAAGCAGGCTTGCTTTTGTCCTTGCCTTTAAAGTTGCGGCAACTTTTTATTGATTACACATTTGACGCATGATAAATACTCCAATTTTAACTTGCCCAAACAGTAGTTTTCGAGTCTAAATGAAACAACCTTCAGTTTAACAGCTGGCATTCTCTTCATGCCAAATACAGGATTGTAACAGATTATTTCTCCTTTTTGTGTGTGCGCTTCATTTAGAGTAGGTCGTTTACAGCCTGCAAGCTGCACGTCTCCACTCCATGGGCACTTTCTGCAATGGCTACGCTCTGGTTAGAACAATACCTGCTTTGCTACTTCATTGCTTTCAGGCTGATCCACACAACCATGATTTCACATGGTAATATCAATCGGCATCAGCAAGGTGAATGGTCTATGTTCAGGAAATATGCTTTTGAAATTGCCATTAACCATGATTTTTTTTTTCTTACATTTGGCACCATATGCAAGACACTTACATGACAGCCTTTGACTGTCTTCCCTCCCACGTCATTCTTCTGTTCATTCATTTGCTCAATTTCCCCTATAGTTCAGTCTCTTAATTTGTGTACGTATAAAAATAACCTTCCCTATGGCAACCATGTAAGATTTTCTCTCTTTTATGTGTATATTTGGCTTGCAAATAAGCCACTCAAAACCTGAGTGGAGGACAAGGCAGAAATGCCATGGTAGATTTCTAGAGGGTACTAGAGATAAAAATTCATATAGAAATGTTTCCTAAAGAATAGCTTTCCTCACTGTAGCTGTGTAGTCCAAACCCAAAATAATGAGGGAACCACATCTGATCTACCGCAGGTTAAGGGGTTGATTTAGACTTGGAGGTGCTATTGTGCAGTGATTTGCATTTGCTAGATATTTTCAAGGACATCTGATAACCTAGTAGAAATAGTTAACTGTTCTAAAGAATGCTGACCTACTGCTTTGCCATTAGAAGACTGAGGAGGAATGGGATCCGTCGACCCTGAGAAGAGTATGAAAGGAGGCAATATGCCATGGGTAAACTAGACCGCCATACCCATATTTGAACCTCACAGGTGTGTTTTCCACTTTCAAACCCTGCAATCACAGGAATGAGCTAGAAGCTGAAGTGCATTGAAAAGCAGTCCTAAATTGCCCATTTGGAACATTTGTATGATTTGCAGTATGAATAAGAAAAATTCGTATATGAACCAAATGGGTATTTTGGAGGTGTGTGTTTTATTCAGTAACCACAATGAAGAGATTTTAAAAATCTTTTTGTGATTTGTTAAAGTTGAGAAGATGTGGCAAAGCTACCCTAGGATGTTACCTAGGGCAACAAACATTTTTCTTTTGCATAAGGCCTTGGACATTACATCATTCTGAGACACTGTGTGTGTGTGTGTATGTAGGGGGCACGGGAATGGTCGCTACCAGTGGACAGAACCATGTTTTTGTGGTAGCAACTATTTCTCACAATGCTCTGGAACAATGCAATGCCCAAGGGAATGTGAGAACAAAAATGTCTGTTGTCAGAGACAGCCACCTAAAGGAGCTCTGTCCTTCCTTTTAAATGTTAAATGGTTGGGGGGGGGGAAGGGAGGGAAACATCTGGACCTCTGCTGCACTATAAGGCAAGCACCCACCATTATATCAAACTCCTGATTAACAAAAAATCTGACCAAGCTGCTCCCCATAGGACCACCAAAGACACCACAAAAAGCTTACCAATCTTGGATTGATGGGTACATTGCAAATACCAGCCTCAATATTTGTCTTGTCTGGCAGAATCTAACCACCTGAGTTACTATGATCATGTGAACAAGGCTGCACTTTGTCTTCTGTCTTCGTTTCTGCACCAGGAAACAGCAGTATAAAGTAGTGTGTGTATGTATGTATAAGAAGGTACATACGTAGTGTGTACGTAGTGTGTGTGTGTGTATAAGTATGTATAACCAAAACAATAGAAAGTGAGTCCTATTGAACTAAGAGGGACTTACTACTGAGTCAACATGCTGAGGATTGTGCTGAGAGTAATCAGCAGAGCAAGGTCAAATTTGCCACAAACAGACACAAATCTGCAAGTGGAAATTTACAGCCTGTCAGTGGCATACTGTGAAGCAGTGAGCAGATGTGTCCTAAACACTATTGTCCTGATGTAATGGTCCCTTGCATGCGTGGGAACTGTGAGGCACTCATGGATTTTCCCAGTGGACAAGTGCTTCCATATGCACATCAGTGGAGGGAGCGTATCTGTCTGTGCTCCTCCATTGAAATGAAAGGGGAACCCTGCTCATCGTGTGAGAGGTATGTGCCAGTGAAGCTCTGGAAGCAGGCCTTGAGAGTCACAAACCTTGGATTCATTCCCATCCCCCAGATTTGGTTGTGCTGTACTAATTTTTCCCCCCTTTCATCATTCCTAATCCTACTTTGATTTCAAACCCAGCCATGAACTGCACATTACCACATGCAATCGTGTTGCTTTCCACAAAGCAGCCTCAATCACAGTTGAGTCTTTTTTTTTTTTTAAAGCTGCTTCTGCAATACAAACATGGACTAATAACAGTCATTGGGAAATTGGTGGAAACAGAAATAGGAGGGATGTTTTCCTTATTTCGCTTGGTGTTGTCCCATTTCCTTTTCTCAGAAAGCATACAGTCCCGATTAATGAAAAATTTTCTGGCTCCCTTTCAGTATCTGGCTTCAGAACATTTGCTATTTGATATCTGAGATATGTACAACATGTTCACAGTGAATTCTCCAACTGAAAACAGCAGAGTTCAAACCAAGTCAATTAATTCACAGAGTGAATGGATTCAAGCCCAGAATCTCATGCCTTGTGGAGGCCTCTTTGATGCTCCTGCCAAAAGATATCTGTTTATAAATGCAGTAAATGTAACTATTTGATACTTATAGCTCTTACAGTCTTATGTGATTTTCCCCCCTTGTTATGGCTGATCTCCAATACTTGAGTTACATTTTGCAGACATTTCAAGCATTTTTCTCTCCTCTATAGTCTGCTCCCTCTGTCCCTCCCTCCCTCCCTCTCTCTCTCCCTCTCTCTCTCTCTCTCTGGCACTATAATTCAGCCAGTACCTTCAGTGGTTTCACATTTCCTCCCCCCTGCCTCCACCCCCGTTGCCTTGGATATTCTGCTGAAGTCAGGCATAATAGAGCCGTATCCAATATCCACACCACCAGCCAAGCTCCTTCTCGAACCTGTTTTTGTCGCTTTGGAACCGGAGAGAGAGCCTGGCTTATCTGGGAAAGCAGAACCTTTCAGGCACATGACCTTGATGAAAACTACCACAGTAAATGCTCCCAAACACCCATAAACTCTTTAATTTACATAGTACATATTTATTCAATTTATAGTCTGCAAAGGAGCTGCCACTGAAAATTCAACCACCTTTTCCGTAAGGCAAATCAGATGCTCCAAACCAGAGCGTCATTCTTAAGCATCGCCTAGCTGGCTGCCCTGCATCTGAGCAGGGAAACAATGATGCTCTTTGAGCATGCTGCAAGGCAAAGCAAAGGAAGGAAAGCAGGTGCCCCTCTTTTTGCTTTGGCTGGGGCAGAAGAGCAAAAGGACATGTGGTATGCTGGGATCTTAAAGAAGATGGTTGTCTAGAAGAATCAGGGGGTGTTTCATTGGTTGAGGGAAGTCAAGATCAAGTCAGCTGGAATTCTTCCTCCTATCATATCAAGGGACATGGAAAACCTGAAAAGGAAATAGGTAAAGTTGGCACATCAGTCTTTTCTGGCTCTTCCTTTATTGAATCTTAGTTCATGCACATGGCTCTCAAGAATCCCAACCGAAACTCTACTGTCATGAGATGTTTGCTGAGAACATTGTATCAAAATTCAGATCTTGTTAAGTTCCATAATGAGATGAGATTAATTTGCTCCATTCTAGGCCTCCTTCTTTCCACTTACTGAATGGGTGATCCAATCCTAACAGGGCCTTATGCTGCAAGAACTCGCTTTCCAGCAGTATAAGATTTTTTTTTTGCTATCGCAAAGCGTGACGTGCCATTTGGTGCAGATTGGCCACTGCCACAAACAGCGAGCGGCTGGGTCCCTGCGCCAGTGGTCTGTACAAATCCTCCAGTGCTGGTAAGTCAGCATGAGCCAGGGAGAGAGATGAAGTGAGTGGAGATTGGGGCAGGGAGGAGGGTGGCTGGGAAGGAGTCAGTATGGATGTATCCTATCCCCCTTTCTGACCTTGGTTCACCTTCCCAGGTCCACTTGGACTTGTGCCAAGAAAATCACTGGCAGAGGTCAATGTAGATCCATTACAGTGGTGAGGGCTCCCTCCCCTCAGGAAAGGGAACAAATGCTTTCTTACCCAGAGGAGACCTCCTGGGTTTGGAATACAGAACACGATGTGGCTGCATTGCTGCATGGGGAGCTATGGGCTGTGAGGCTCAAACTACATGTTACACAGAGTGCCACAATTGTTTTCTCTTAAGAAGTTTTTAAAAACCCAAAATAACCTAGGGGAGTGGTTCTCAAACTTTTGCGCCCCATGACCCACCTATAGTACAGAGCTTAGCAATCTGGAAGTGTTGGTGATGACATCAAGCTCTGGAGGTGGGTTTTTGCATAGAAAAAATGCACAAGCTCAGCAAACCAGAAGTGTTGGTGGTTCTAGGTGCCACTTGGTGACTCACCAGAAATTGGTTCATGACCCACTTGCTGGGGTCACATCCCATATTTTGAGAAACACTGGCCTAGGGTAAATTGCATTTGTGTTGAGGGGGGGAAGTGACGAGAGGCTGCTTAATGCTTTTTTTTCCCAATCTCTTCCCACCTCAGCCTCCACAAACTGTTTTTCCCATGGACGGAATACTCGTGTCCCATATCTTTCTTGTGTCTTTCCCACCGTAACTAAAAAAGCAGCTTGCAATTTTGAGTTAAAAAAAATAAAACAAAAAAATTGGAGGACAGAATTCCATTTAATATGTGGCTTTAGCCTAAGTTCAAATGCCTCAGATTCTGAGACTGGGCAGTGGGCACTGAGAAGCGGGCTTCATTGAAATTTCACAAGAAGGTCTGCCAAAACTCTTCCTCAGAGGGCATCCTCAATAACTTTCGCGAGTTCAAAATTCGAGCATCTGAAACTGAAAGCTGAGGAACGTTCCTTCACACCAAGGTGAACAAGATATGGTATATAAGAGAATCGCAGTGAATCCATTCACTGATGGAAAGTTAACAAAGGCTGCAGACCTAAACACACTGAGAATCAAATTCTATCTAATATTCCATTGTTGATGTAGCCATGTCAACAGGGTATGTACTGCATCCTATGGTGGTGTGGCAGTCATGGAGGGATGTTGTTCCCTTACCTTGGGGCTGAATGTAGCTGCATCAGTGCTGGAACGTTGGATAGGATTGGGCCCTTACCAGGGAACAAGGTCCACGGAACAAAATGGGACTTACATCTGAGGAATCATGCATAGGATTGTGCTGAAAACAATCTCATTTTATCTGTTTTTGACTCATCTAGAGCAGGGGTGCCCAAACCCCGACCCGGGGGCCACTTCCGGCCCTCGAGGCCTCTCAATGCGGCCCTCAGGGAGCCCCCAGTCTCCAATGAGCCTCTGGCCCTCCTGAGATTTGTTGGAGCCCACACTGGCCCGATGCTACTGCTCTCAGCATGACAGCCAACTGTTCGACCTTTTGCATGAGCTGTGGTATGAGGGCTCCCTCTATTGCTTGCTGTTTCACATCTGTGATGCAGCAGTGGCAGCAAAGGAAAGGCAAGCCTTGCTTTGTGCAAGGCCTTTTATAGGCCTTGAGCTATTGCAAGACCTTCATTCATTCATATAAGTTCATCTTTAATAAATTCATTTATGTAAACTTATGTAAATTTATTCAAATTTTAAATGTAAATTAATTCTTTTTTTCCCTCTGACATAGTGTCAGAGAGACGATGTGGCCCTCCTGCCAAAAACTTTGGACACCCCTGATCTAGAGTCAAGATATGTGTAGTATCAGCACAGGGTGAATGTGTGGGCTCTGGGAGCCCACTGTTATTGAATGCATGATATCTCCCCCCCCCCCACCTTCACATGTCCCACAGAAATTTATCTCATAGCTGTGATGTAACCTGACATGGAAAGAATCCGCTTTCATCTACCTCAGGGCAGGGGATGTCTTGATCACAGTCCTTCTATGGTTCAGTTTTGAATGAATCCCTCACAACTATAAAGTGGGAATCCATGCTGTTTTAATTACAACAGAAATGTTAAAATAGATGTTTTAAAAAACCAATGGGAGAATATGTTGTTTGGATGAAGGACAAAATGAGTTCAAGTCAGCCCGTCCACATTCCAGGCCTCTTGACAGAAAATGCTTGCTGGCATGCTGCCACTCACTTGTGTTTGGCCACATCATGAAGTCCATTGAGTTCTTCAGAATGATTGCATGCCTGAGTGAAGTGCCTCTATGAAGACAATCGCAACACATTCTGCTTACTAAGTAAAGGTCCTTCAAAAGCACCACCGATTTATTTCAAGGATGAATTTTCAATATGCAAAAACTGTCGTCTCTCAGGCAGGAGGTCTAAGAAATCATGCTGAAGCGAACAAAATAGGAGTCTCCGAAGCAAAATTAGGCAGCTTGCATTGAGTCATGCCTCTGAAAGTTCATTTAAAATAGAAGTATCAAGCTCCCTTGGTTACAGAGGCAAACCTGAAAAATTGTGGGTAGGTTTTCTCCATGTATTTTTGCGAATGAAGTGCAGAATGCCTTTCAGTGCCACTTGTTGATGCCATTAGATCAGGATAGAAAGAGACAGAGCCATTTTCAAATTGAATGGACAATTTAATCAATGCAGCTTTTTCTGACTTGTCTGTCACCCATAAAACCACCACTCACCCTGACTTTCTTGATTTGCAAATGTGGTAATGATCTACCTCCATAAGGACGCTGCAATATATAATCATAATTTCACAGAAGAATTTGATTGTCCTGGCAAGATTGCAGATGTATAAAAATCAGTGAACATCATGGCTGATACCAGCACTGACAAGAAGCAACTGTGCTGGCCAGTGCTGAAAGTGTTCAGTGCCCCAAACAGTTCCAAGTTTCTCCTAGAGCATGTAGTATCTGTCCCAACAATCTAGTTATTCTGACCTCAAACATTCCATGAGTTGTAAATGGCCTCCCCCAATAGGCTGAGAGGAAACCCACATTTGCACAAATCTCAAAAACACGCAATGCAACATTTTGGGTCATATGATAAATGAACACACAACCTTCAAGAACAGAAAATTTTTTTGTTTCTCTAATAGTCATTTGAGGATAGCTGAAGCATAATGTTCTCAGTGGTTTAACTTTGGTTAAGGAGTAAGGAGCAGGTCACAAGATCACATCACTCTTCCCTTCACTCCTCCATTCTGGGCTGTTCAGACTGGGTGTGTGTTGCTTTCAGACTGGTCAACCATAGTTAGATCTCATGGGGTGGAAGTGGGATGGAATTTGCACTCTCAATTAGATTGGTAGCAAGAGTCAGCATCCACCCCCAATGGCCTAACAAGGATTAAGCAATCAGGAACATTACATCTACACCAAACTTTTTGGTCACCATCATTCTTATACTGCCAAAGCACCTGGAGGTTAATAGCCAGAGTGCAATTCAAACAATGCCATTGACTATTTCACAGTAGCTATAGCAGTTCCCAGGAAACGACTACCAAGTTAAAGGGTTTGCTTTGAGAAAATAAAAGCTTAATTTAATTATCGTCATAAGGATGATTGCATGCAGCTTTGAACCGCACGGCTTCCTGTTTATCATACCCAAGGCCTTGATCTAAGCTATGTTTGCTGTTTAGAGATAATTAATGATTTTTTATTTTTATTTTTATTTTTTTCACAGGTAAGTGGAGCATTTTAGCGCAGCTGAATTGCTGTGAGCCTTGGTGGAACAAATCTATTAGCGGCATGGCTCGAAACAATACACAAAAGAGCCCTGTGTGTGGTCTGCTCAACATGCTTTTCACTTCCTTATGTTAAACAATAAATCTCTGAGTCAGCTAGAACTTGGGAGCCGAGCATCCAAGGAGAGCTGCATTTTATCTTTTATTCATTGGCAGGAGCATAGCTGTAGGAGGTATTCAAATCACACTTTTATTTAAACAAACACAGCTGGATCACATCCTCTTAATACAGCAATTCTCTAATGAAAAATAACAACATAGCAGTTATCTCTTTTCTTTTGTGCAGCTCTCAATTTGCTAAAATTAGGTAGGCTTCAATCCTGGATAAAAATTGGCACATTTTCATGACCAGAGCTCATAGCAACTAACTGCAAAATTATAATGGGAATGCAATTATAGTGGGGCTTGTGAAATACTCATCCTTTTGCTGCTGTACACTATGCAAGGTTATGCAATTACGTTGTAATAACAACCGTTTTCTTGAAGACATCTTTATCAGACAGCTCATTTCATTTACTTAATGTTGAGCTCCCCAGTTATATGCTACGTTGGTTTAAGCATGAAGTATGAGCATGAAGTAATCCAGTGCTAGAAAGCTGGAGTTCCCCAGCTGAAAAAATCCACTGTGCTATAATTGTAAAAATCCTGGCAGCTTCCTACCCCTACTGAATCTGGAGGCTGGCTTTCATTTCAATATATGCACAAACCTTTTCTTTTCTTTTCTTTTCTTTTCTTTTCTTTTCTTTGAGGTAGCATTTCTGCAAAGCAATTAGAAATTAATTGCAGAAGACTGGCATACCTATAGGTGCAGCTTCAAAAAGTTGGTTGAGGTGTGGTCAGTGAAATCATTCAGGGCACAATCCTACGTTCTGCTGGTGCTGTGCGGTAAAGCAGTGCTGAAACAGCTGCCTGTGTATCCTGCGGGGCCAGAGAAGAAGCTGGCCAACATTGGTTCCCTTTCCCCTTGTAGAGCCCTGGTGGCCCTCTACTTGGAGCTCTTTACAAAAATAACAAGTCAGAAAGCAGCGTTATGTGTTTTATTCATTATCACTGAAAAATCACACCTTT